>NC_069658.1:215767868-217019654 GCF_027244095.1 Hemicordylus capensis
CAAGTTCCCTCCCTGGCAGCATCTCCAAGATAGGGCTGAGAGAGTTTCCTGCCTGTAACCTGCCTGCAACCTCAGTCTGGGTAGACAATACTGAGTTAGATGGTCCAATGGTCTGACTCAGTATATGGCAGCTTCCTATGTTCCTAATACCTGTATGATACCTAGGGTTGCCAATTTTGATTGAAGTTTGCTGAAGATGTCCCTCTATCTCCATATTTTTTTTTAACCTTATTGAGCCATTCAAATCTCCACGATTGTTTTCAAGATGCATTTTCGAAGATGCATGCAGATTCCTGGATACTTCCAACTCTGGAAGGAAGACAACTCTACCTGGAGACTTCCTGTGCACCCCCCACCCCCAACAAATTTTTACCAATATTTTACACAAGATTAAGGTCAGTCACTTCGGAAATTTTATGTGAAGATCCAGCTCCCTTGAGAAGTCCATAATGCTGGGGAAAGTTGAAGGAAAGAGAAGAGGACGACCAGCAGCAAGGAGCTGAAATTTCTCCATAGTAATATCCAAAGATAGTTCCAGGATTCCTCCAAGGAGAAACATCAGAGAACATTCTCAGACCATGGTCGCGTTTGCATGTAATGGGGAGACAGAGTTGCAGGGGACAGAGGTTTCCCTACTGTTATGTCCAAATGCATACAACTCCAGTCCCATTCCTTCCGCAACCCAAAGTTTTGCCCCGGAGACGCCAGAATTTAAACCCTTGACTTGTAGTGAGTTTTGCTGCCCAAATCGGGGGTTCCATTGTGCCTCCGTTACGTATGAATTAGGGATGTGCAAAACGTTTTGGATACAAAACGTTTTGTACCCAAAACAGCCTGTTTCGGGTGTTTTGTAGACAAGACAAAACACCCATTTTCCAGATCCAAAAGTTTTGTATACAAAACAAAACATCTGTTTCGGCTACAAAACGTTTTGTTGTTTCGGACCTCCATTTTGTGGTGATCTCTGAGTCAGTCTCCATTTTGTGTTTGACATCTCTTTGAATTTCCCACCCTTCCAGCCTTCTGATCAGTGACCTAAATCATGGGCTGACCTGCTGACAATTCCCTCCTTGTTCCGCATTGGCTCTTTTGCTTTTTCCCACTCTTTACTGACCCCACATTGGCCAGGGGAAGGATTGCTAACCCATGGGGTGCTGGGTTCTGTTGATTCTGTGGTTTTCTGAGTGTAGATTTTCTGGTAGCATATGAGAGTGGATTCTTGTTGAAAATCTGAAAATCTCATATGCTACCAGAGAATCTACAATGAACACCTCAGAAACAACAAAACCCAGTACCCCACAGGCTTATGGGTATGGGGGTGGTTGGCACCCTATGTGCACTACACAACCCCTCACTCTGGGCAACCCTAGTGCCCCCCAAGTAGAATTATGGGGCTGCTGAAACATAAACCTCCATTATTCCCTATGGGAGAAATCTTTGCACGTAAACTTCATCAAATCACAAAAGATCAGCCCTTTGCCCAATTTCTTTGAAATAATTCTGGAAGTTTCCTTGCCCCCATTGGGCACTACCACCCACCACACTCTGCTCTGGGTCATCCCTTTCCCCTTGATTTGAAGCGATACATTTGCTGGAATCTCCATTATTCCCTATAGGAAAATTCTTAAAGATGTGTAAACTTTAAAAATTCACAAAAAATCAGCCCTTTGCCTAATTCCTTTGAAGTTTGGCTGCTAGCTTCCACCCATTGGACGCTACCACCACCACCCACTCTTTTTGCCCTGGGACCCTTTAAAAAAATCCAAATAGATTTGGATTCGGATCCGGAAAATTCGGCTACAAAACAAAACAGGGCTGATTTGGATTCAGAAAATTTAGGCACAAAACAAAATGGGGGTGTTTCGATTCAGATACAAATCAAAACAAGAAAATTCCAAAATCACACCCCTAGTCTGAATGCTGCACTGGAGGCCGCATTCAGTCAGACTGGAGGAAGCTCCTCCCTCTCTCCATGTGTGATTGGCTGTGTGGGCTGTCCTTCAAGCAAGAAGGAGGCCCACACAATGCACAGCCAGTTCCACCTCCTCTCTGCAGACTCACTGACTGCAGAGAGGAAACTCTCTGTTTCGTTTGAATGTGGACAGGAGAGTGGTGGTGGGGAGCGGGACCACGGGCCCTTTGGACATGCAGTTCCGCATTATGTGTGAATGGGGCCCATATCTCCATATCCCTGGGTAGAAGATCTGGCACCGAGTCATCTCTGATCGAGCAAAAGAGTCGGGCAGGTCTATACTTAATGTGGAACCTACTTGCAAAGCTGGTAACTGACTCGTGTGTCTGAGCCCACGCCAAGGCAGGTTCCCGCGGGGCCTCAAACCAAGACGTGGAACCAAGATTTGAAACTGGCTTGCCAAACGAAATGCTGCTCCCGCTGTGCTGCATGTTATGTCTAAATCCCCTCTCTTCGTTTAAAAAAACAACAACAATTAAAGACACGTCTTCTGAGAGAGGCTTCTAAAGGTTTTAGCTGCTGCTTAGATCTGGTGGGTTTCTTCGTTCTTAGCTTTCAGCTTCTTCCTTATACATTTTAATCTCACACTTTTGCAATTTGTAGCTTTTAAATGTGGTTTTAGCTTGGTTTTTTTAACGGGTTGAATTATGTTGATTTTTATTGTTTTATATTGTCTCTGTTTTATTGATGTTGCGATTTGTCCCGAGCAGCAGTGTAGTGGAGGGGTGGGATAATGATAATAATAAGTCACTGTCCAGCTCCTTTGTCCCAGCTGAAGTGGCCCCGCCCTCCGCAACTGTCACACAGAGCAACCAGGGACCCTCTTGCTCTGAGGGGAGGAGAGCGAAAGAAGCAAGACTAAAGATGTAAATGTGTGACTGGAAAGATTCTTTAAGTCTTTTGTAAACTGCTTTAGGAGGTTCGCCTGGAAAGCAGTATATTGTTTGTATATATGTATGTATGTATGTATTTAGCAAATTTATTGACCGCCTGACTCGAGGCAGTTTACATAAGTTAAAACAACAATGAAGACAAGAGAAAGGAAAGGAAAGGAAAAGAAAAAGACACCCCCACCTCGACACACACACGTTAAAAACTAAAAGCCTGGCAAAATAGATAGGTTTTCAGGAGCTTCTTAAAGGATAGAAGCGAGGGGGCATGCAGAATCTCAGGAGGCAAGGTGTTCCATAAGGAGGGGCCTACAACAGAGAAGGCCCTCCCACGAACCCAGAACTCTGAGAAGGCCCACCTGAGATGACCTCACAGGGCAGGTTGAAGTTGGAGAGGAGAGGCTGTCCTGAAAGTACAGAGGCACCAAACCCGGAAAGGTTTTATAAGTGATAACCAGCACCTTGAATTGGACCCGGAAGTGAATTGGCAGCCAATGCTGCGACCTCAGCAAAGGTGAAACATGATCATATTTTCTGCTGCGCATAAGCAGCTGGGCCGTGGCATTTTGAGCCAGCTGAAGCTTCTCAGTCGCCTTCAAAGGCAACTCCAGGTAAAGCGCATTGCAGTAGTCCAACCGAGATGTGACGAGGGCATGCGTTACAGTTGCTAGGGCCTGCCGGTTGAGGAAAGGCTGCAGTTGGCGCACCAGACAAAGCTGGGCAAAGGCTCCCCTGGCCACAACTTCCACCTGCTGTTCCAGCAGGAGCCGTGAGTCCAGGATGACCCCCAAATCGCAAGCCTGCTCTTTCAAGGGGAGTGCGGCCACATCAAGGGAAACACTTGAAACCGGAGCCTGGCCAGAGCAAGAACTGAACAAGAGCAACTCTGTCTTGGAGGGATTAAGCCTGAGCTTGTTTATATAAATGCAAAAAAATAAAATAAAATAAAATAAAATAAAATAAAATAAAATAATAATAATAATAATAATAATAATAATAATAAGAGTTGTAACACCATACAAGCCACAAACACCTGGGCTATACCTATTATCAGATACACTGCAGGAATAATAGACTGGACCCAGGCAGAGCAAGAGACGCTAGATCGTAAGACCAGGAAAATAATGATCATCAATCATGCTCTGCACCCCAGCAGTGATGAAGATAGGCTCTACCTCCCTCGCAGCTCCGGTGGAAGAGGAATCTGCAAGTCCATCAAACAGTAGAGGATGAGAAAAGAGGCCTTGCAGAATATATCAAGGACAGTGAGGAAGATGCACTTAAAATGGTCAATAATGGCCTATATTTTGCAACGATATCTATAATAACAGCAACAACATTGATAATAAAATTCAGCCATTCCAGGTCCTTGGGAAGGACTCTATGTCTGGATAAAACAAATCAGTCAATTACACCTGTCTCTGTAAACAAGAAATAATAATAATAATAATAATAATAATAATAATAATAATAATTCATGCTGGAATAGCATACAGTGCCTCACTGGGCAGCCTGGCCAGGAGATGTGACTCTGGCTTACATAGGAAGCTGCCATATACTGAGTCAGACCATTGGTCTATCTAGCTCAGTATTGTCTTCACAGACTGGCAGCAGCTCCTTCAAGGTTGCAGGCAGGAATCTCTCTCAGCCCTATCTTGGAGATGCTGCCAGGGAGGGAACTGTGAACCTTCTGCTCTTCCCAGAGCATCCCCATCCCCTAAGGGAAATACTTTACACTGCTCACACTTCTAGTCTCCCATTCACATGCAACCAGGGCAGACCCTGCTTAGCTAAGGGGACAAGTCATGCTTGCTGCCACCAGACCAGCTCTCCTCAAAAAATTCCAGCAAACCGAGATACGTGACTTCCTGCAGCACCAACCTCAAGATCCTTCTGTATCTCGGTCTGGGGGTGATGCTGGTTCGGCGTTCTGTGTGAACCCACCCATCGTGTGAACCCAGGAGGTCCACAGACCCCTGCGTGGTGCCGGAGCGGCCATTTCAAGCTCAAACTCTGCCAAGGACAAGATCAGCGAAAAATGTTTGTCGCCTTTAGTGGCTGCAATTCCATTTCCATTTCCCCATTTCAAATAATGGTATTGGCACCATACACGGGCCTCACTGATGTCGCTAAATCAGAGATATGGGGCAGAGAACAGGTTTTGGCTTGTGGGTGGGGGGGAATGTGGGAGAAGGAGAAAGCGCTGCTGGACGTCAGCGCGGCCAGAATGAGCCTTTGCAGCTCCTGGCGGAGGGCAGACCCGTGATTATGAACGCAAGCAGCAACAGCTGCCCCTGCCCGATATCATGATGATGGATCTCTGCAGTGCTTAATTTCTGAAATAATCGGAACACGGAATCCAGCCTGCCTGGAAGCCAAAAGAGAATTTTGTTGACAAATCGGAACTAGCTATTAACTCAGCTGCTTGCAGGAGACTAAAAGGGGGGAAATTTGGAAATGTTGTGGGGAGAAGGGCAGCCCTTCTATGAGACGGGGTGAGGTGGTTGCCACAGGCACAGGGGCAAGAAGGGATGTAGGAAATGGTCTGTGGCAGCCCCCCCCCCCTTTAAGGTGCCACATAGGAAGCTGCTGTCTACTGAGTCAGACCCTTGGTCCATCTTGCTCAGTACTGTTTACTACACTGACTGGCAGCAGCTCCCCAAGGTTTCAGGCAGGAGTCTTTCCCAGCCCTACCTGGAGATGCTGCCAGGGATTGGAGCTGACCCGCAAAGCAGATGCTCCACCCGTGAGCTATGGTCTCTTGGTTTAAGTTGCCTTCTAGTGCGCCAGACCCTCGGTCAGTCTAGCTCAGTATGGTCTACTCCAGGGCTGTACAACTTCGGCCCTTCAGGTGTTGTTGGACTACAACTCCCATCATCCTCCACCACAGTGGCCAATAGGCAGGGATGGTGGGAGTTGTAGTGGCACAACAGCTGGAGGGCCAAAGGCATGCAGAGCCGGTGTGTTCTGACCGGCAGTATTTCTTCAGGATTTCAGGCGGGGGTTTTCTCCCAGCCCTACCAGGAGATAGACGCTGCCAGAGATTGAATCTGGGGCCTTCTGCATGCAAAGCAGATGCTCGACCACTGAGTTATAGCCCCACTCCTAAACATCAGAAGATCCCCTAGGCTGAGTCCGACCCTTGGTCCGTCTAGCTTAGTACTGCCTACACTGACTGGCAGCATCTCTCTAGGGCTTCAGGGAGGGGTCTTTCCCAGCCCTAACTGGAGATGCTGCCAGGGATTGAGCCTGGGGCCATCTGCATGCAAAGCTGATGCTCTTGCCACTGAGCCAAACCACTGGTCTATCTTGCTGGCTGCTGCCCACTGACTGGCAGCAACTCCCCAGGGTTTCAAGCAGGAGTCTTTCCCGGCAGAGTCGATGCTTTGCCACTGACCTAGGCCCCGATCCTCCCTGCCACCTGCGGTCACTGCCCTTCCACTGTGGCATGCTGTCCAGTCCTGCTTCTTGGGCCTCTTCTCACCCCTCTTCCAGCCCCAGGGGAGTTGGCAAGCAAGGTGGGGGGGGGGGGGGGGCGGGGCGGAGAAAGGCTCAAAAGCAAGCTGGGCCCAGCACTTGTACGCAGCTCCGGAGAGGGCGAAGGGGAAGCACGCCTCATGCTCCCTGCCTCCCTACCCAGCTTGCAGACAAACCTTCCCCCCTTCTTCCTACCTTGCTTGTGCAATCCCCACAATGGCCACTTAGGTGTTTGTGTGTGCATACACACACACACACACACACACACACACACACACACACACTGAACTAGGCCCGGAGGTTTATCCTGCCCTAGCGATCATCATGAGAACACCCCCAGAAGTCTTTTGAAGGCCCTGCCCCCTGGGAGGCTGGTAGCTGGAATTCTGGTTTCCCTGAAGTCCCCTGAGAATGAGGCTATGCTATCAGGTAGCACTATTCAGAGAGGAGAGGACAGCTGGTCTGGTGGTCACAAGCATGAACTGTGTCCCCTTTGCTAAGCAGGGTCCACCCTGGTCTGTGTTTGAATGGGAGACTGCATGCGTGAGCACCCTAAGATATTTATTTAGTGTTCCCTTTCTCTAGCGCTTTGCATTAAAATAATCCCAAGGCAGTTTACAATGTAATTAAAACAATGCATAATTAAAATGCAAATTAAAAGTACAACTCTGTGTGTGTGTGTGTGTGTGTGTTTCAAAAACCAATATAAAACAGTAACGCACTGGCCGGATGCACTGGCCACCCTGACTGCCCAGGGTGAGGGCAGGCGGCCATCCAACGCTGCGGGAGGGGGATGGCAAGCTGGTGGAGGAGGAAGAGGGCACACTGCCGGGCCCCACCGGCCACCCAGTCTCCCCACTGAATGGCACTCCCAGCAGGGAAACAAGGCTGGGCGAGCTGGGGCTAGGGAGAGCTTCGGGGGACGTGCGTGGGAATGATGCCATCGGCACGCCTCCCGAAGGGAGGGATCTCAGAGGGGAGGAGGGAGGAACAGGGATGATGGGGAGCACAGATGCCAGGGATAATGGGTTAATAAAGAGGGGCGTTGGCCCCCTAATTGGGGATGGCTGCTGCACAGCCTGCGAGGGGGCATTTAAGGAGCCGGCCAGGGATGAGTGGCTGGCGAGTGGTGAGTACTGGGTCCTCCAGAGAGAGGCCAGTACAAGGAGCAAAAAGCTTGGGACGGAGGAGACCCAGGGTGGCGTTTAAACCTTCCTCGTCCCTACTCTGAGGCCAGCCCTGCGTGCCTAGGTAGGCTGAGGGAAGTAGCCCTCACCGGGGCAGAGCCACCATTGGCCGAACGGGTTCAAAGAACCCGGGCCACCAACAATCAGGGGCCGCGAACACGGCCCCAGACACACACACCCATGTCTGACGTCAGATGCGGAGGGTGTTATTTTGGTCCCAAACGGGGCTGTGTGGAGCCGAAATCGGTTCGCATTGCGTCAGGCAGCACGGCTGAAGTGACTCTCCCTGCTTTAAAGGCAGAGAGAGCTGCTCCTGGTCTCGCTGCCAAAGCAATGGGGGCAATCGATCTCCCTCCGAAATGGGGCCGCGTGGCCCCATTTAGGAAAGAGATCACCCCATGCTGCATTGGCAGCACGGCCGGAACGGCTCTCCCTGCCGTAGTGTGGGCCGATCTCCCTTTCAAATGGGGCTGCACCGTTTGAGAGGGAGACCACATCCCCCACGTTTGACATCAGATGTGGAGGCGTGGCTATCCGGCCCCCTGCCTCTGATGTCAGATGTGGGGGTGGGGCCAGGGGGCCGTGGCAGCGGCCGCACACGGGCCACCGCCAACCTCCTTACACCACTGGCCCTCACTGTGTAGCCACACACAGACAAAATACAAAGCAGCAGCAGCAGTAAAAGCTGTACTCTCATATAAAAGCCTGGATGAAGAGTTATGTCTTTACTTGTGATGGAGACTGAGGACGTCTCTACTTGACTGATGGAGACTGAGACCAAAATACTGACCTACTGACCAAAATTACCTCCATCTTGTCCAGATTCAGTCTCAGTTTATTAGCCCACATCCAACCTATCACGGTCTCCAATCCCCGATTCACGATGTCCACTGCCTCCCTAGCATCAGGTGAAAAGGAGAGGTAGAGCTGAGTGTCATCTGCATATTGCTGATAACTCAGTCCCAGTCCTCGGATGACCTCTCCCAGCGATTCCATGTAGATGTTGAACAGCATGGGGGACAAGACCGAACCCTGCGGGACCCCACAACATAGGAACATAGGGAGCTGCCATATACTGAGTCAGACCATAGGTCCCTCTCGCTCAGTATTGTCTTCACAGACTGGCAGTGGCTTCTTCAAGGTTGCAGGCAGGAGCCTCTCTCAGCCTTATCTTGGAGATGCCTCCAGGGAGGGAACTTGGAACCTTCTGCTCTTCCCAGAGCAGCTCCATCCTTTAAGGGGGAATACCTTACAGTGATCACACTTCTAGTCTCCCATTCATATGCAACCAGCCTGGACCCTGCTTAGCTAAGGGGGCAAGTCATGCTTGCTACCAAAAGACCAGCTCTCCTCTTGCCAATGGCCAAGCAGTTGCCCCCCCCAGCAACACCTTCTGGACCCTCCCCCTGAGAAAGGTCTGAAGCCACTCCAAAGCAGTGCCTCCAATCCCCATACTCATACTCCATACTCCCCATACTCGCGGTCCAGAAAGATACCATGGTTGATGGTATGCAATGTTACTGAGAGGCCCAGCAGAACCAACAGGGGGACACACTCCCCCTGTCAAGCTCCTGGCATAGTCATCCACTAGGGTGACCAAGGCAGTTTCAGTCCCATATCCAGGATGGAAGACAGACTGAAAAGGGTCCGGATCAGGCCTGCTAAACGTAGGCCACCCCCCCAGCTGTTTTTGGACTACAACTCACATAATTCCCAGCCACAGTGGCCAATAGCCAGAGACTATGGGAGTTGTAGGCCAACATCTGCAGGAGGACCCAAGTTGAGCAGCCCTGGTCCAGATAATCCGTATCATCCAAGACACTCTGCAGCTGAGATGCCACTACACGCGCTATCACCTTGCCCCCAAAGGGGAGGTTAGAAACAGGTCTGTAATTGTTCAGGTTGGAGGGATCAAGGGAGGGCTTTTTTAATAGCGGTCTCACCACCACCACCGCCTTGGCATCCTGCCCTCCCTTTATGAAGCATTGATTATAGCCTCCAACCACCTGCCGGGACCCTGCCTGGCAGATTTTATTAGCAGGTTTTATTAGCCATGAAGGGCAGGAGTCTAAAGCACACACAACACTGCCCACACACTGATCAGGATCTTGTCCACATCCTCAGACGGCACCAACAGAAAAGAATGCAGCACAATCGGACCAGATGGTGCCCAAGGCACGTCTGCCAGAACTGCCAGAACCCTGGCGTCCAAATCGGCACGGATGCGAGTGACTTTATCTGCAAAATGGGTTGCATACTGGTCACAGTGGGCTGTAGATGATGCCCCCCCCCATTACACAGGGGGATGTGTGAAGCAATAACGTTGCTCCACAGAACAGCTCCACTGGCCTACACTGGAGCAGATGCAATGGAGGTAGAGAAAATAGGTTTCCCAAATGCTGCCTTATCCCTCAGTTCTTCAGTGTGGGAGGCAGCCCCCTTTCAATCCTCCAAATCCAAACCAATCCAAACCAATCCTCACAAGCCTTGAAAGTGCTATGGGGGGTAGGGAGAAGGATTCTACCCTGAGGCAATGGGGTCACTCCGGGAGGAGCACCTGCAGGCTTGTTCCTATGAGAAGTCTTGGGGGGAAATGGCTGCCAGCGTGGTGTAGTGGTTAGAGTGCTGGACTAGGACCGGGGAGACCCGAGTTCAAATCCCCATTCAGCCATGAGACTAGCTGGGTGACTCTGGGCCAGTCACTTCTCTCTCAGCCTAACCTACTTCACAGGGTGGTTGTGAAGAGAAACTGAAGTATGTAGTACACCGCTCTGGGCTCCTTGGAGGAAGAGCGGGATATGAAATGTTTTTTTAAAATAGCGGACATGAGCCAACAGAGTTTCGCCAGTACCTCTACAAACCAGTGAGCTGGAGGGGCCAGTTTGGGCGCTCAAAACTTGGACCCTCTTCAAATTTCACAGCAGATATTTGCACTGGAGAATATTCAGCTCAGCCAGCGTGCAGAACAATGTTCCATAAGAACATAAGAACAACCCCTCTGAATCAGGCCCAACGAGGCCCATCTAGTCCAGCCTCCTGTTCCCCCCAGCGCCCCCCCCAGATGCCCCTGAGAAGCCCACAGGCAAGAGGTGAGGGCATGCTCTCTCTCCTGCTGTTGCTCCCCTGCAACTGGGATTTAGAGGGACCTTGCCTCTGAGGCTGGAGGTGGCCTGTAGCCACCAGACTAGTTGTTTTATTGCTAATTGTTTTAATGCTTTCATTTTAATCTGTTTCATGTTGTTGCAAACCGCTCAGACACAGAAGCTTGGGGCAGTCAACAAATCATACATGTGTATAATTTATTGTTATTTGTTATAATAACAAATTATTATAATGTGTTATTTCAACAAATTATACATATGTGTATCCAGATGTTGTGCCTTCTCTTCCCTGCCACCCCTGCATTTGGAAAACAGTCACGGTGCTGGCGGGTGGGCGGAGAAGGCAGGGGTGGTGGGCGACCAGCCAGAGGGTGGGCGGCCGGGCGGCTGAGAAGTGGCCGGCCGGGCAAGCAGAAAGCCCGGTTGGCCTACCAGCCAGAAAGAGAGAGAGAGAGAGAGAGAGAGAGAGAGAGAGAGTGTGTGTGTGTGAGAGAGAGAGAGAGTGTGTGTGTGTGTGTGTGTGTGAAGCGAGCCAGCCACCTGGAAAGCAGGGGGGAGCAGTAAGAAGGTGGGGAGAAGACGTGGGCCAGCTGGCTGGCCAGAAGCCTGGGGGTGGGGAAGAAAAAGACAGTGTGGGTGGGGTGGGTTGGCCGGCCGGAGGCGCAGAAGATGTTCTGCGCCCGCCCCAGATAGTTTATCATATTTCTGTACCGCCTGATATGTACATCTCGAGGTGGTGTACAATATATAAAATATTTAAAAGTTACAAATTAGAATGCATGACAATAAAACAATAGAATAAAATAGATATTAAAACAAATTTTTAAAATTATTAAAAATTCATTCTAATTAAAAGCCTGTGAAAACAGGAGAGGTTCTTCCTGAAAACAAACAGAGAAGGAGATGCTCTTATTTCAGCAGGGAGCTTATTCCAAAGCCCCAGGGCAGCCACAGAGAAAGCCCAGTCGTGGGTCACCACCGAATGAGCCGGTGGCATCCATAACTGGCCCTCTCCAGAAGATCATAACAGGCAGCAGGGTTTATGACGAAGGAGGTGCTCTCTTAAATCGCCTGGACCTAAGCTATTAAGGGCTTTATAGGTATGAACCAGCACATTGTATTTCACCCAGAAACATATCAGCAGCCAGGGCAGTTCTTTCAAAACTGGTGTTATGTGGTCCCTTCATGTTGTCCTAGAGACCAATCTGGCAGCTGCATTCTGTACCAATTGTAGTTTTTGGACTACATACAAAGGTAGCCCCATGTAGAGCGCATCACAGTAGTCAAGCCTGCAGATTATCAGCATATGTACCACTAGTTTAGGGAGGTGAAAAGAGAGTTTGAGTAACATTTAGCTAAAAGTATCAAGGGGAATAACAAAACTTCTTTAAATATATCAGAAGCAAGAAACCTGCCAGGGAGGCCGTTGGATCATTAGACAATGAGGGAGTGAAAGGGATTATCAAGGAGGATATTTATTTATCTATCTATCTATTTATTTATTTGTTTGTTTGTTTGTTTGTTTGTTTGTTTGTTTGTTTAATATACCACCCTTCCAAAATGGCTCAGGGCGGATATGGAGGTTGCAGAGAAGCTAAATGAGTTCTTTGCGTCCGTCTTCACGGCAGAGGATACTGAGCATATACCTGTTTCCAAATCAGGCTTTTTAGGGATGGAGGCTAAAGAACTGAGTCAGATAGAAGAGACAAGAGATGATCTTCTAAACTGTCTGGAAAAACTGAAAACTAACAAATCGCCAGGGCCAGATGGCATCCATCCAAGAGTCCTTAAAGAACTCAAATGTGAAATTGCCGACCTCCTTGCTAAAATAATGAGAGTCCAGTCCGACAGACCCGAAGCTCATGGAGGCCCTGGTCCATCCCTCATGAGAGAGCTAATACCTGGAGGAGGGTGTTGCAGCTTCCTGGACTGCATGGCTTGAGTTTACCATTCCAAGAGCCTCCTGTGTCACGGTGGAACAGACCCCAGGATCCTTTGCCAGCCCTCATATGCCTATTCTCTCCTAGGAAGTCATCACGATCCCTTCCTGGAGTAATATTAAGCTAGTGCCCCTCTTCATCCTCAGGGCCAATAGTGGTGCTTGTGTGAGGCTGTATCCCCTCCTGTATGTTCCCTGCTAACTGAGCAAAGAGGCACCTTTTAAAAGTGATGATTCTCTTTATTGAGCAAGGGTGGGGGGAGCAACTGGCCCTATCTGTCCTCAGCACAGCATCCCTCTAGTGACTGTTGCTGGTGTCTGTCTCATGTTTCTTTTTTAGATTGTGGGCCCTTTGGGGACAGAGAGCCATTTTATTTATTTATATCTATGTAAACCGCTTTGGGAACCTTTGTTGAAAAGCGGTATATAAATATCCATAATATTTGTATTTGTGTACTGTATGGCTAGAAGCCACCTAACGGCGCAGCGGGGAAATGACTTGACTAGCAAGCCAGAGGTTGCTGGTTCGAATCCCCGCTGGTAAGTTTCCCAGACTATAGGAAACACCTATATCGGGCAGCAGCGATATAGGAAGGTGCTGAAAGGCATCATCTCTTACTACACGGGAGATGGCAATGGTCAACACCTCCGGCATTCTACCAAAGACAACCACAGGGCTCTGTGGTCACCAGGAGTCGACACCGACTCAACGGCACACTTTACTGTATGGCTGCTGGGCTCCTGTGAGGGCGGTGGTGCAAGTGCTGTGAGGGAAAGGGTTTAAATGCCCTTTCCCAGCTGAGGGTGGGTGTTTGATGCCGAAAAGGCTCAATCACTCTGGAAATGCTCCCTCAAAGATCATGGCCAATGATAGCTGCTCTCCTGACGCCCTGATACCTTGCCCACAGTCTGGCAATGAAAGCGGTGTGGAGCATACTGGGAAACAGCCTCGGCGGTCCAGGAAGAGGGAGGGCTGCCTCTGCCTAGAAGCCGGAGGCTGTGAAACTGTGGTTGGACAATCGTCTGTGGGATGATTCCCAGGTCCAGAGATTAACCACAGCTTCGTCTAGCCGGAGTTTCATGCTATGTGTGAAGGTGGCCCTTGCCTCATGTCAGGTGACTATGCTTCCCTTTTGTCCTATCAGGTCATCTGAAATCCTTGTTGGAAAAGGCTTCAGGGTTCATTTCCCAAGTTCAGCCTATCATCTATCTATCTATCTATCCATCTATTCATCTATCCATCTACCTACCTGCCTACCTACCTACCCACCCACCCACCCACCCATCCATCCATCCATCCATCCATCCATCCATCTACCTACCTACCTACCTATCTACCCACCCACCCATCCATCCATCCACCTATCCATCCATCCACCCACCCACCCACCTATCCATCCATCCATCCATCCATCCATCCATCCACCCACCCACCCACCCACCCACCCACCTACCTATCCATCCATCCATCCATCCACCCACCCACCCACCCACCCATCCATCCATCCATCCATCCATCCATCCATCCATCCATCCATCCATCCATCCATCTATCTATCTATCTATCTATCTATCTATCTATCTATCTATCTATCTATCTATCTATCTCATTTATAAACCACCTAACATCTGGATCTCGGGTTCACAACCTAAAACAACAAATACAACTCAATCAAAAGAATCAAAACAATTTTAAAAGAACAAAATGAGGTGGAGCTTCCCTTCCCTTCAAGCAGCCCGGCCTGGGGCTGTCCCTGTTACCAGCAGTTCATCCTGGCTGTTGCTTCCATGGCAGCTCCGGGAACTTGATTAGGAAAAGCAAAGCTTGCTCTCAGCATTCACTGGTCCGAAACTAGCGAAGGCAGCAGCTGCTTGAATGGAGAGCCTCCCATGGAGTCAGCTAATTGGACTCTTCCAGAAACAACTCATCCTTCTGCATCCCATTTTCATCCCCACACTGACCTGATGGAATGGGGTCTTAACGGCCAACTCTTACCCCAGGACTAGCGATCCGCTTGCTCCTTTTGAGAAACCCTCATTTAGCTCCTGTCATTAAGTTTACTTTGGTTTGGAGCAGGCACTCCCAAACTGCAGCCCTCCAGATGTTGCTGAACTACAACTTCCAGCATACCCAGCCACCAAAAATTGTGTCTAGGGATGCTGGGAGTTGTAGTTCAGCAACATCTGGAGGGCCACAGTTTGGGGATGCCTGGTTTGGAGTCTTCCAAAAGTTAAGATGTGAGGAACGGCAGATCCGCCAGTCCCTAGAGCTGTTCTGATGCCTCAGAGGTGGAGAAGCAAAGATCAGCCCACAGGAGTCATGTCTACCAAAGGCAGTCAACGTAGGAGCAAAGGAAAGTGCTTTCAAGTCAGACCCTTGGTCTGCATAGCTCAGTACTTTCCGCACTTATTCTCCACGGTTTTAAGGAGGAGTCTTGCCAAGGCCTATCTGGAGATGTCACCAGAGATTGAAGCCGGTTCCTTTTGCATGTAAAGCATTGAACCACAACCCCAGGGTGCCCTCTACCAAGTCAGACCTTTGATCAATCTAGCTCAAGACGGTCTACACTGACTGGCAGCAGCTCTCCAAGGTTTCAGGCAAGTGTCTTTCCCAGCCCTATCTGGAGATGCTGCCAGGGATTTGAACCTGGGTCTTTCTTAATGCAAAGCATCTGTTTTAGGTTTCAAAGCCCTAGTGCAGGAAGAGCTCTACTGAACTGGCCCAAATAAGTATCTTGTTTCCAGCACGGGTCAGCTAGATAGGAATTCTCTGATACTACCTACATTTTAGATCAACTATTAGAATTGGGAGAGACCTTAGAGGGCTTGTCCAGCCCTCCCTCTCCCTCCCCAGGAAGCTCAAAAGCAGCCCATAAGTGCAGCAGCCCTCCCTGATTTTCTTTCCAGTAGCTGGTCTTCTGAGGTAGACTGCCCCTGTACATGAAGTTCTATTTAGTTGTTTTTATGACTAGCAGTCATTAATACATTTCTTTTTCTCCTTGAAAACTAAGACTTCTGCAGCTGGATCAGATGAAAAGTTCACCTGGTCTTCTGTTTCCAGCAGTGACTGCATAGCTGTCTCTGGGAAAGCCATAACCCTCCTCATGGTATTATTAGATTAAGTGTACTGTATTTATATACCACTTTTCAACTACAACAAAAAGTGAGCTTCATCACCTACTTTACAGAGGCAAGCATGCTGCCTTTGAATGTGACAATTATGTTCAGCGACTGCAGCTAATAAACAGCATTTTCATTCACTTTTCTAGCAGCTGCGTCACACTGCTGGCTCCTGTTTAACTTGTTGTCTACTAAGACATCTGGGTCCCTTTGGAGTTGGGCCTTGCAGGGAAAAGATATGACCATAACTACTCATGGAGGGGAGAATGAAACAGAAAGAATACCCCAGGGTAGTTTACAAAAACACACTAAGGCCACTTTCGGATGTAACACAGAACTGGGGATCCAATGGACCCGCAGTTCCATGCCCCCTCTGCCCCACTCTCCTGTTTGCATTAGGACATTCAGGTGAGTTCCCTCTCTGCAGTCTTGCTGATTGCAGAGAGGAGTGGGGTCTGGCTGCCGGGGCTTCCTTCTTTTATGGACAGCCCCAGCAGCCAATAGCAGCCAGAGCGAGGGAGGAGCTTCCTCCCACGACTCTGGTTGTAGAAGGGGGAAACTGCAGTGCCAGCATTCAGATGGAACACTGGCACCGACAAGCCAGGTCCATTTTTTCACTAAACTCCGATTGCCCACGTCTGGACATACAGTTTCCAAAACCGGAGGTGAAGGGACCTCTGGTTTTGTGTTACGTGCAAATATGGCTTACGAGTGTCGGTCCACGGTCAGTTTTCTTTCTCTGTTTACAATGTAAATGGAAAAGTGTCTTGTCCATTTTTTTTTAGCCTACTTGCTTATGAGATGACAACAACAACAACAACAACAACAACAACAACAACAAATATTTATATACCTTTTTCCAACAGAAGTTCTCAAAGTGGTCTACACAGATATAAATAAATAAGGAAGTGAGGAAGTAAATAAATAAATAAGATGGCTCCCTGTCCCCAAAGGGCTCACAATCTAAAAAAGAAACATAAATAGACACCAGCAACAGCCACTGGAGGGATGCTGTGCTGGGGATGGAGAGGGCCGGTAACCATCTCTCTCTCTCTCTCTCTCTCTCTCTCTCTCTCTCTCTCTCTCTTTCTCCCATTAACATCTCAATGCCTGGACTGATTTGGACCAGATTTGGTTGTAGTGAGTGACACATAGGGACACCTCAAAGGCATAGTTGTGATGATGTCATCCACCCTGATCCAAGATGGCGGCAAATGGTAATGATCGATTAAGGTTATAGTGAAAAGAAAGTAGGCAGATTAGTTCTTACCAGGACTCCTTGTTAATCTTAGTTGTTGTTTTTTTTAAGCTTTAGGTTTTTAATTTTAAAAAAACAACACACCTGCTGTTTGTGTGAAAGTAAGTCAAATATGTAGGAACTCAGAGCTACAAGAAGAGGATGTAGGTAACTAACTTGGTTTTCTCTGCTATGGAATATTTCATCCCTACACTCTGGATTTCCAGAATTTCACATTATAGAGGTTTCTTGCCAGATGGCAGATCTAGAAAATTTGTCCCTCTCCAGGTACCCTCCTAATGAAGGCTTCACAGCAGGAGTATGTCAGCTTTCTCTGGAGAAGCGATTAAATACTTGGGTAAAACACTCCATGACCAAAATGGTCGTCCCCCCCCTCTTTCCCCCGAATGTGCTTGCTCCATCAGCACACATGTAATACCTGCTTTTAAATTCAATTAACAGTGACTCAGTTGTGCAGCTTGCATACATTAACACAGCTTGAGGTGTTTTATGCTATTCTTCTGAAGCCTGAGAAATGACTGGGACGATTTCCCTAAACGTATATTAATTCCCCCCCATATGTCATGCACCTTAAAAGCCTTTGACTCTGATTTGCTAGTTAGGTCCAGGGATGGGGAGAAAGCACCAGGAAAATTCTTGAATATTTCTCCTCAAATGAACCCCAAAATTCCTCTTGCAATTTCAATTTCTCCCTAGGAGGAACCCCAGCATTCCTTTATTTCAATTGATTTCTCTTTTGACTTCTTTTGTGGGGGGAAAGTCAAAAGTTTCGACCCTAGCTGGAGTCTGCCCTTCCATAACCCAGGCTTTTAAAAGGTTTTAAAAGGGGTTTTGTCTTTTTAGTTGTATTTTACGGTAGTTTTGTTTTTGTGTGTGTTTTTGTGCATGCTTTACTTGACTATTTTATTCTCTTATTTTGTAAGACCCCCTAGAGAATAATGTGTTACGGGGCAGCTATGTAAGTAAAATCGTTATTTTATTTATTTGTCTTTATGACATTTATATCCCACACTTCCTCCAAGGAGCCCAGAATGGTGTACAGGAGAACCTTGTTATTCATGAAACCGCTATCCGCAGGTCCGCGTATCCACAGGGTTTCTAATAGACACCCATTTCCAGAATCTGCAGATACGGAAGGGTTAAACCCCACATATACGTGGTTCCTAGATGGCTGGAAGTGACAGCAGAGGTCACTTCTGACCACAGTTTTGTCTAAAAGAGTCCAGGAGGAGACAGGAGCAACTATTTTGTGGCTCATTTCTAAAAAAGAGAGAGAGACTTTTTACTGCTAATTTTTGTGGTTTTCAGGGGCATTTACTCATTTTGGGGGCATTCCTGGGTACACAGGGGAGGATTCCTGGACAGTAAGTTTTGTAGCCATTTTTTGCCGTTTTGTTGTCATTTTTGCCAATTTTTTTGCTGTTTTCTCTCCACCCTGGAATCGAACCCCTCAATTTCCCATTGCTGTAATGCCTCATTACTCGCGGTTCCATTACTTATGGTAGTAGGCAAGGAACGGAACCCCCACGAGTAACAAGGTTCTCTTGTACATGGTTTAATCTCACAACAACCCTGTGAGGTAGGTTAGGCTGAGCGAGAAGTGTCTGGCCCAGAGTTTCGTGGCATACCAGATTCTAAGTCCCTTACTTGAAAAGCTGCAAAAACTCATTGCAATCTGCCCTCCATTAAATAGCAAAGATGGCTCCTTTTATTTTGTTCATATATTTATTTTTTTTAATGTAAAACATGTTTCCTTTGCTGTTCAGTCAACAGCTGATGTCAGATCAGTAAAAAGAACAAATAATGAAAACCAGAAAAAGTGGAAGTATTTGGGGAAGGGGTTCTGCCTTCATGATTCCCCCTCCACTTTCTCCTTTTCAAATTTTAAGCAGAAGGTGTTTTTTCTTGTTTTATAGATGTAATGAATCCTTTGAGTCTCTGATTTTAATGTGAGTTATCTGTGCTTTCTTGCAGCCAGCTCTTCTTCATGTTTCTTCCTTGTCCTCTTCCATTGCACTTGTATCCCTCTTTTCTGCACAGAAATCTCCAACCATACAGAAAAAGGGGGCGGGGCGGGGAATAGAAATACTGAAAGCTGTAATAAGAAAACCTTCAAATAAACGCAGCCATTCAATAACAGGGGGAAAAAAGCAATTAAAATCAACAGAGAGTTGTTATTAATAAAATGCCTTCTTGGATGCAGCTGATCATACAGTGTTTAAAAGTGGGGAGGGAAGGACGCTGTGGAGTTACTACTACTGGAAGGGCATTGCACACAGCTGTGGGGCTAATATTGAGAAGGTCCCATCTTGGGCACCGCAAAAGGCTAGCTGAAAAGCTGTTTAAAATTCTGGTGGAATGAATTTGGGGTGGTCATTGTAGCTGCTAGCTGGTCCACTCTTTGGTTCAGCAGATCACAGGCTAAGAGTTCAGGGGGCTTGGTGGGTGCTTCTTAAGGAGAGCTAATGGCACCCAAGGAATTAAGGTCCTAAGAGTCTTGTATGATGGCATGTCTGGGAAGGGCTGATGTGTAAGCATGAGAAGAAAAGGAGGCACTCAGAAAAGACAGGCAGCTTCCGTATGAGACAGAGAAGGACTGAATTTTGGAGAGGCTGCATTGAAGAAGCCGGGCAGAGACCTGAAGTACCTGAAGACTGATCTCTGTGGAGAGGTAAAATATAACCACAGAGCTGGAAATTACCTTGGAGGGGTCCTTCTGGCCCATCCCTTGCTCAATGCAGGAATCTTCTGCAGCATCCCTGACAGGTGGCCATCCAGCCTCTGTCTGCAAAGTTCCACTGGAGGAGAGCCTCAGCCCACCACTGCATGAGGCAGACTGTTCCACTGTCCAACAGCTCTTACGGTTAGGCGACTCTGCCTAATGTCTAAATATTGAGAGGGATGTGACGTCGTCCAGGAGCTAGAACACTGCTAGGGCTGCAGGAAAAGGTGCATCAGCATTAAAGGATGTTAGGGAACATGGGAAATGCATTCCCCAGGGCTCCCAATGTTCCTGTACACTGCTCTACATACTCACAGTGGGGTCACTGGGAGCCATGGGTAATGCTTTCCCCATGGTGCCTAGTATCCAGCGCCTGAAGACTGCAACAGTAGTACCGTTGTTGCTAGCTTCCTCACCCTAAGTACATTTGGGAAAGAGGAGAAGGTCTCTGGGTAAGCCTAGGTTGCCAAAAGCAACCCTTATCTTTACAGAGGAGCACAATTTGTTTGTTTGTTTGTTTGTTTGATTGATTGATTTCTCTACCACCCTTACAGAATAGCTCAGGGTGGTTCACAAATATCACAAAACGGTTAAAATCAATCAATGATCGGGAACAAAGATTTTAAAATACAATAAAGCAGCTAAAAAAATTAATAAAACAATTCAAAACCTTATAAAAACCTGATACATTAAGACCCTTTAAAACAATTAAAAAACCCCGGAAGGCCAGGACAAACAGGTAGGTCTTTAGGGCTCTCCTAAATGCCAATAAAGAATTCAAATTATGGATTTCTGCAGGGAGCACATTCCACAGTCTAGGAGCGGCTACAGAGAAGGCCCACCTCTGAGTCACCACCAGACAAGCCGGTGGCAACTGGAGCCGGACCTCCTCAGATGACCTTAGCATGCGGTGGGGATCAGACTGAAGAAGGTCCTCTCTAAGGTAACCTGTACCTAAGCTGTTCAGGGCTTTAAAGGTAATAACCAGCACTTTGTATTTTGCCCAGAAACAAACCAGCCAGTGCAGCTGTTTCAAAACAGGCATAATATGGGCTCTCCGAGTTGCCCTGGAGACCAGCCTGGCTGCCGCATTTTGAACTAACTGAAGTTTCCGAACTACGTACAAAGGCAGCTCCACGTAGAGCACGTTACAGTCGTCAAGTCTGGAGGTTACCAGCTGATGCACCACTGTTCTGAGGTCATCCTCCTCAAGGAATGGACGCAGCTGTCAAATCAGCCTAAGGTGATGAAAAGCACTCCTGGCCACAGCCTCCACCTGAGATACCAGGGTGAGGTCTGGATCCAGGAGTACCCCCAAGCTGCGTACCTACTCCTTCCGGGTGAGAGTGACCCCATCCATCACAGGGAGATCTAACTCATCCCTCAGATTCTGAGCCCCTTCAATGAGCACCTCCATCTCGCTTGGATTCAGCTTCAGTTTGTTATCCATCATCTAGCCCATTACTGCCTGTACACAGGCATTTAGGGAATGAATACCATTTCCTGATGAAGCAGATGAATGAGAGAAGTAGATTTGGGTGTCATCAGCATACTGATAACACCCAGCACCAAATCTCCCGACGACCTCACCAAGCGATTTCATGTAGATATTGAAAAGCATTGGTGAGAGAATGGAGCCCTGGGGGACTCCATATAACAGCTCTCGTTTAGAAGAGCACCTGTCACCAAGCTCCACCATCTGGGATCTGCCCAAGAGATAGGAGCAGAACCACTGTAAAGCAGTGCCTCCTATCCTCAACTCCCGCAGGCAACCCAGAAGGATAACATGGTCAATGGTATCGGACACCACCAAGAGATCCAAGAGAACCAACAGAGTCACACTCCCTCTGTTGATTCTCTGGTGTAGGTCTTCCATCAGGCCGACCAAGGCTGACTCAACCCCATAGCCCGCTCTAAAGCCAGTTTGAAATGGGTCTAGATCAGGGCTGCTCAACTTAGGCCCCCCAGCTGTTTTTGGACTACAATTCCCATAATCCCCAGCCACAGTAGCCAATAGCCAGGGATTATGGGAGTTGTAGGCCAATATCTTCAGGAGGGCCGAAGTTGAGCACGCCTGGTCTAGATAATCAGTTTCCTCCAAAACTGTCTGGAGCAGGTCGCCCACCATCCTCTTGATCACCTGGCCCAACCAAGGGAGATTAGAGATTGGCCTATGTCTATCGCCAAGTTATCCAGGGAAGGCTTCTTAAGAAAAGGTCTAATTATTGCCTCCTTCAAGCATGGAGGCACCTTACCCTCCCTCAGTGATGCATTTATGATATTCACCAGGCCTCCTTGAATAATCTCCCTGCTAGATCGAAGCACGATGAAAGCACGATTACCACGTTGGGCAAGCGTCCAGAGAACAAGTGGTGGACCGCACTGCTCCAAGCAGCTTGTCCACATCCTCAGGAACCACCGATTGAAATCAATCCAAACTAACACTGCAAGAACATTGTAGCAATGGGCCCTATATTAGCCTTGCAAAGGAAAATAGGAGCAAAGGGGAGGAGAGCTGGTCTTGTGGCAGCAGGGACAAACTGTCCCCTTTGCTAAGCAGGGTCTGTCCTGATTTGCATATGAATGGGAGACTACATGTGAGCACTGTTAAGATATTTTCCTCGGGGATGGGGCTGCTCTGGCAAGAGCCCCTGCATGCTTGCATGCAGAAGGCTCTGGGTTCCATCCCTGGCATCTCCAGATAGGACTGAGAGAGACTCGAATATGAATACAACAAATTTTTATATACGGCTTTGCAACCAAAAGTCCCCAAAGTGGTTTAGATAGATAGATAGATAGATAGATAGATAGATAGATAGAGTGAGAAAGAGAGGGGGAGATATATATATGAATGAATGAATGTATGAATGAAAGAAATGGCTCCCTGTCCTCAAAGGGATCATAATCTAAAAATTAAGCATGATAGACACCAGCAACAGCCACTGGAGGGATGTTGTGCTGGGGATGGATAGGGCCTGCTGCTCCTCCCCTGCTAAATAAAGAGAATCGCCACTTTTAAAAGGTGCCTCTTTGCTCAGTTAGGAGGGGACTTCTGCCTGTAACCTTGGAGAAGCTGCTTCCAGTCTGTGTAGACAAAACTAAGCTAGAAGGACCAATGGTCTGACTCAGTATAAGGCCGCTTCCTGTGTCCCTATGTTCCACAAGGTTCTAGGAAAAAAATGTATTATAAAACACCCCAGTGAGCATGCTTGTCTAACCTGAATCTGCTTCCTTGCAGTTTCGACCCTTGGTTCTAGTCCTTGGTTCTAGTCCTGCTTTCAAAGCAACAGAAAACTGGTCTGCTCCTCCTTCCATGCAACAGCCCTTTAGATATTTGAAGAGGGCTATCCTTTCTCCCCTAACATTTCTCTTCTCAAGATTTGCTTTCATTCGGCCCAATCAATCCCTTGCACAGGAGTCAGAACCTCACTTTTTTTTCTGCATGTCTGAAAATTGGCGCTGAACCCAATTAGTTCACCGTGCGGACTCCTCCTCCTTGCCTTCATGGGGAAAAAAAGTCAAAAATTTACACTAAAAGTACAGACTGCATCTCCTGCTTTCACTTACACATCAGGAGGAGGGAAAGCTCTGCCTTTAAAAGCAAAATTAATTAATGCTTGTGAGGTACTTTGAGATCCTTAGATGAAAGGCATAATGGAAGCACAATTTATTTTAGAATTAGAGAGCCAGCTCATAAAGACAATTAGACACCAGGGTGGCGTTTATTATTGCAAGCTTTAAAACTCCCAAGATCAAAAAGAAAAAAGAAGGGCGGGATTTTCAAAGGCTGCAGAGACTTGAGAAAGACGCCATCTTGGAGAGGACATAAGAAGGAAAGATGGCACAGCAGGGGACACACACACACACACGGATGTTTCAGAAAAATAAAGCTAGTTTGTATTAACTTTTCTACTAAATTCAGAACATATTGAAATCGGAATTTTCACTAGGGTTGAAAAGGAATGGGGCAAACTCCCACCATCTGGCTTTAGACTGGACCTAGAAAAGCATGCCACCTAGAGGCTCAGGAGGGAAATGACTTGACTATCAAGCCAGAGGTTGCTGGTTCGAATCCTCGCTGGTATATTTCCCAGATTATAGGAAACACCTATATCGGGCAGCAGCGATATAGGAAGATGCTGAAAGGCATCATCTCACACTGCACAGGAGGAGGCAATGGGAAGTCCCTCCTGTGTTCTGCCAAAGACAACCGCAGGGCTCTGTGCTGGCCACGACTCGACACCGACTCGACAGCACACTTTATCTTTAGAAAAGCATATTATTTCCCGCAGAATAGTCCGGATCCCTGCCCTGATGAGTGACTCTGAGTCTGACCTTGAAAAGGAAAAGGACAGCACCAGGCCTTCTTCGGCCGGAGCCTGAACGAATCCTAGAATCGTAGCTCCTGAAAACAGCACCCAGAGAGCCTGTTGCCCTGCAAATGACACCTTTGGAGCCTGAGCCCCCTAATGAGCTGGTCCCTCCCAATTAGCTGCACTCCCTGTTATCTGCATGCCAGGGTAGGCAACAGGCTAGTTTGGGGTCCAGAATATGTCCTGAGATATGGGGCATTAATTATCCCCTTTGCTAAGCAGGGTGTTTGCTAAGTAGGGCATGTCTAGCTCAGTGGCAGAGCATCTGCTTTGCATGCCGAAGGTCGCAGGTTCAATCCCTGGCATCTGTAGGTAGGGCTGGAAAAGACCCATGTCTGAAACACTGGAGAGCCATTGCCAGTCAGGGTAGACCATGCTGTGCTAGATGGACCAATGGTCTGACTTGGTACAAGGCAGCTTTCTGTGTTCTGATGGACCAGAGAGCAAGGAGAAGGAGTGTCAGACTCCAAGCTAGGAGCTCAGAGGCTTTTAAGAGCTCAATTTCCCTCCGACTGCTGTTGGAGCAACTTGTCCCACTGAGCTGTCCATGGTGCCATGCTGTGCCTTGGTACCTAGAGACATTGAAGGCCTCATTTCATCTCTAGCTTTTGTTCCCTGGGGGATCTTCAGCATGCTGAAATCTGCCTTGGTTTGCCTTGCCTGGGAGAGGTAGTCCAGCCTAGAAGTATTTAAGACCTCATTCCTTGTAGGGGCAAGTGGCTCACTGGGAGCTGTCCAAGGTGCTGAAACTTGAATTGCTATCCTCATACATTCTTGTCTGTTAGGTTTGCTTTACTGTTGGAATGTTTTACTGCCCTCTTCACTTTCTTTAAGGCTGGGCAATACAAGAGCAGCACAGTACATGCCTGGACAACACATTGCTTGGAAACCCCTGCTAACTTGGCAAAGAGGCACTTTTTAACGTGGTGATTCTCTTTATTTAGCAGGGGGAGAGTAACTGGCCTCATCCACCCCCAGCACAGTACCTCCAGTGACTGTTGCTGGTGTCTATCTTATGTTTCTTTTTAGATTGTGATCCCTTTGGGGACAGGGTTCCATCTTATTTGTTTGTTATTTCTCTGTGTAAACCGCCCTGAGCCATTTTTGGAAGGGCGGTATAGAAATTGAACAAACAAACAAACAAACAAATAACAATGAGGAGCTGATCAGCGCCTTTATAGAACCAGCTGAGACTGTTTTGGTTCCTTGTGTCACCTAAGGTGTGCTGAGTTGGGAACAGCAGTTCTGTGCAGCGGGGAAGTAACTTGCCTAGGGAGCAAGAGGTTGCTGGTTTGAATCCCCGCTAGTCTGTTTCCCAGACTATGAGAAACACCTATATCGGGCAGCAGTGATATAGGAAGATGCTGAAAGGCATCATCTCATACTGCATGGGAGATGGCAACGGTAAACCCCTCCTGTATTTTACCAAAGACAACCACAGGGCTCTGTGGTCACCAGAAGTTGACACCGACTCGAGGGCACAATTTTACCTTTAGCAGCACTAGATTCCAGTCATCAATTCCATCCTCTGGGAAGTTACTGTGGTGCTAGAGAAAGCAAAGAATTATAGAATGTTACAGCTGGAAGGGATATTTAAGGTCTTCTAGTCCAACCCCTTCTCAGGCAGGAATCTGTTACAGCATCCATAGAAGATGACCATACAGCCTGTTTGAAAGCCTCCAGTAAAGGAGAGCCCACCACGCCATGAGGCAGATTGTTCCTCTGTTGAACTGCTCTTATAGTTAAGTCCTTCCTCCTGTTGAGCCTGAATCTGCTGCCTTGTCATTTCAACCCTGTCCAGCTACACGTCCCCGTCTCCTTTACCCAGCCAGGCTAGGCTTATCGGGTCTGGCATCAGAGCAGGGACAGGGAGGGGGTTGAGCGTCACCCTGTGCCTCCTCCATCCCAAGCTGCTTGCTCCTTGTGTCTGTCCCTCTCCGGGGGGCCCCTGACACCCTCCACTAGCCAGCCTCTCATCCCTGGCCGGCTCCTTATAGGCCTCCTCACAGATTATGCATCACCCGCCCCCAATTACAGGGCCAACGCCCCTCTTTATTACCTGTAATTGACTACCCTTCACAGCTGTTACCAATGCCTCTCCCCCTTCTCCTGCCCAGACCCCCTCCCTTTGGGAGGCATGCTGCTAATGTTATCCTCACACACCTCCCCTTCAGCCTTATCAGGGCTCTGGTCCTCCTCCACGGGAGCTGAGGCTCTGCCTGTTGGCAGTCTTTCCTCCGTCTCTCCCCGGCTGCCACACATCCCTGTCGCCTTGGGCCCTCTCACCGCTCCGTCCTCAGAGGTAAGGACAGCCGGCTTCGCTGGACAAACCCACTGGTTCTAGTCCTGTACTCAGCAACAACAGAGAACAAGACTGCTCCCCCTCCTATTGGCCAGCCCTTCAGATATTTGAAGTCAGCTCTCAACTTGCCCCTTAATTTTCTCCGCTCTTTGCCAAACACACCCGGCTCCACCACTTGTTCTTCCCAGGACTAGGTTTGCAGCCTAGCTCATGAAATTCAGGTCCTCTGTCTGTGACCCCTGTTGTCTTACCTGTCTTGAACCGCAGGCCCGTGGCAAATGCAAGCACACCTTCCTCGCTGGGCTTAAAGGAGGACTGGGAGGAAGAGAAGCAGACCTGAGAAAGTAGCAAAATTTTATTTTATTTTTTAAACTCTTTTTTTCTTCAAACACAGAAACAGCCAAACAAACACAAACAAACAAGAGGAGGGGGAGATTTTGAGGTGTTATCTCTTTAGGAGAGGAGTCCCAGTGTGTGTGTCTGTGTTTGTTTTTTGCCGGGACTTATTTTTGGCCAAGGCTTGTTTTGGTGGTGGTGTGGTTTTCAGTTTTAGTTTCTCTGTTGCCTGGAGAGATAGTGGGAGGAACCAGCTATGGCTGAGGTGAGTCATACCTGTTGGGAGGGGACACATTTCTGTTGAGCCTTGTTACCTCCATTTAAAACCTACTCTCTAGAGTAGGAGGAGAACCAGGGAAGTGGCCAGGGAAGTTAGCGACCAGGAATTAGTGAACAGGAATCAGCAAACAGGTATTATAGGAATTTCACTACTATCAATGGCTATTAGTCTGAGAGCTATAGTCCACCTCCAGCCTCAGAGGCCTCTAAAAACCAGTTGCAGGGGAGCAACAGCAATAGAAAGGGCATGCCCTCACCTCTTGCTTGTGGGCCTCCCAGAGGCATCTGGTGGGACACTGTGTGAAACAGGATGCTGGACTAAATTGGCCTTGGGCCTGATCCAACAGGGTTGTTCTTATGACTGGTTTTTATCAGGAACTCAGTGACACGGATGCTTAGCCTTCCACATTACCCTTTCCCTTTCACTCACTCAACTCTCCGAACAGGATGGCTATGTCACTTGGCACATCCCCCTCTGATTGACCTGAAGCAGGATAACAAATAAGAAATCTATGGAGCAAAGCAACATTAAATCAATGAGCCAATGCGCCTGCTGCTAAGATAAGCACAGCGACCCGGGTCTCTTCACTCCGTCATTAGTGCTGTAAGATTTTCAGAGCCGGAAAACCCAGAGAGACTCATTAGGATAGATGCAACACTGCTAGCTGGATTTACTTAGAGTCCCCCTCCCTCCCTCCCATTTCTCATGACATAAGGAAGGTCCTGCCTCTTCTCTGTGATACTCTGAGCCCAATCTGGAAAGCTGTCAATGGCCGAAGAGGAAGGGGAGGAGGAGAAATCATTTTGCCATTAAAATAGCTTTTAATCTGATGTCTTCCAGACACGCTAAAGCAGCTGGACACTTCATTGCTAACAAAGCAAAGAAGCACCTTTTTAAAATGGTGATTCTCTTTCTTGAGCAGGGGAACAGCAACTGGCCCTATCCACCCCCAGAACACCATCCCTCCAGTGGCTGATGCTGGGGTCTGTCTTATGTTTCTTTTTTAGATTGTGAGCCTTTTGGGGACAGGGAGTGAGTTCTCTCTCTCTCTCTCTCCCACTTTGGGAACTTTTGTTAAAAAGCTGTATATAAATATTTGTCATATCAGTATTCGTATTGTCTGGAGCAAAACTGCAAAGAGATTTGGAAGTGCATGCATTTCATTGGCATCGGGGTCAAGAAAGTTTGGGATGGCTGGAACCCCTGTGGGAAGTTGGGCCTGTTTGACTGAAATGCTTGGGGCGTTGTTGTTGTTGTTGTTGTTGGGCTTCTCATGCACTTCTCCTCATGCCTCTGTTACCTGTGAGTTCCTGGGGTCATTTAAGGCTTACGAACCTCTACATAGCTCTGCTCTCTTCCGAAAGCCCCAAACTGGAGGGGAGGCGGTCAGCCATCCCCCAATTCCGTCTCCTCCGTGCTCTGCTGGAGTGAGATGAGGAGCAGTCTCCTCTCCGACTCCTCTCTTCCAGCTGCCAACTATAAGGCAGCAAGCTACGAGACTCCCTGAAAGGCTCTGGTGAGAAATCTGGGTCCTCCCAGAGGTGGGAACTCACCACCGTTGCCGCAGCAACCAAGCCATAGCCTGCCTTGGCAGCCATCAGCTGTGTTTGGGGTCGCGGTTGTCCAGGCTGTTCAAAAAGGGAACATTCCTGACAGATTCCCACAGTGTGTTGTTATGCCAAGCTGTGCTGTGAGGAGAGTCAGCCGAGCCAATTAGAACATAAGAACAGCCCTGCTGGACCAGGCCCAAGGAAGCCTATCTAGTGCAGCATCCTGTTTTACACAGTGGCCCACCAGATGCCTCTGAGAAGCCCACCAATGAGAGGTGAGGGCATGCCCTCCCTCCTGCTGTTGCTCCCCTGCAGCTGGTATTGAGAGGCATCTTGCTTCTGAGGCTGGAGGTGGCCCACAGCCACTAGACTAGTAGCCATTGATAGACCTGTCCTCCATGAATTTTGCCTAAGCCCCTTATATTCTACCTGCACAGTGGGGGACATCCCTCCTGAGAAATCTTGAGATGCATTTTGGTGTTCCACCCAAAGTGGAGGACTAGTGAATGCTTTTGTGGGTGTTCTACGCACATTGCTGCTAACTGGGACAAGAGGCACATTTGAAAGTGGTGTTTCTTATATTTAGCAGGGGGAGAGTAACTATCCCCATTCAGCTCAGCACAGCATCCCTCCAGTTTTATTTTTTTTTAAAGATTGTGACCCCTTTTGGGACTGGTAACCTGTCCCGGCCCTGTTGGGGCACAGCGTTTGAGCACTACCCCTGCTAACTTAGCCAAGGGGGTTGCACTCTTAAATTTAGCAGGGGGAGAACAGCTGTGCCTCTTTAACTCAGCATAGCATCCTTGCCAGTGGCTGTTCCTGGGGGTCTTCCTTATGTCTCTTTTAGATTGTAAGCTCTTTGAGGCAGAGGACCTTCTTCAGGCCCTGTGTTTGGGAATCACCTCTCCCAGCTGGGCAAAGAGGCACCTTTCGGAGTGGTGGGTCCCTGATATTTAGCAGGGGGAGAGCAGCTGTCCCTTATCAGGCCCTGCATAGCATCCTGGCCAGTGGCTGTTGCTAGTGTCTACCTTGTGTTTTCATTTGGTCTGTGAGCCCCTTTGGGACAAAGAGACATCTCCAGGCCCTTTTGGGGCAACCTGTTTGATAATCACCCCTGTTAACTGGGCAAAAAGACATCTTTCAGAGTGGTGCCCTCCTCTCTTTAGCAGATGGAGAGAAGAGCAGGGGCAGAGCCACCATTGTGCGTCCCCAGCCAGGCTGCCAACCCAGCGCTGACTGAAGCGCCTTGCAAACAGGGCCACGCGGCTCGGTTCCCGCATATGGCCACGCCCTCAGTGTGTGACATCAGAAGCAGGGGCGTGGCTAAGGCACCTAGGGGCCACCACTGGTGGGTTGCACCCATGCCACGCCCCCCACCGGCTTCCCAGGCACCTGGAGAACAGGGAATCCCTTCGACCTGGATGCCCCCTCCATGTTCACGGTGGGGCTTACCCTGGCAGATCAGGAAGCAATGGGCTTGTTCTCATGAACAACAGCTGAGTGGGAGGGAAGTCCAGCCAGGCTGCAAGTCCCATGTGCCCTCCTGAGAAACAGTTGTGTGTCGGCAGGAAATGAGGTAGGCGGATGGATAAGTGATTGTGCGCTATCCGGGACCTGGTAGGACGGTGCGGGACCTGCTTTCCCTGCATTCTCAGTAGAGTACTAAATGATGCAAGTTGGCTTGCTTCATCCTACCCAGCTGGGGGCTAGCACACAATGGTTTTGTTCGCATGACCGAATGGGGGAGGGGTTTGGGGGAGCTGGTGAGAAGGCAGGATCCTACCCGTGTTCCCTGTAAGAGGGAATCCCAGACGTTGTGGACTACAGCTCCCAGAATCCCTAGCCGCAGTGGGCTTTGGCTGAGGATGCTGGGAGTTGCAGTCAAAAACATCTGGGATTTTCCATTAGAGGGAACACTGGATTCTACCTTCCTCCTCCCAGATGACCGGAGCTTGTTCATGGCTCTGCCACTCTCGTACCCACACGAACGAGTGATCTCCCTAGCCAAGATGGCTACGGAGAGGAAAACCAAAAGGAGGGGGGCACCAAGCTGGGTCCTCCAGTATCCCACAATGCACCGCGCAAGCAGTGGAGAGGCAGCCCCCAGTACAGCAACAGGACTCCTCTGCCTGGCATTGCAAGCCTCAGAACTTGATGGTAAACTTGGCCGCTGGCTGCCTGGGAGGAATTAAAAAGCAACGGTGGCGGCCCAGACGGCCTGAGGCAAAGGTAGGACGGGCGCTGTTTTCCTCCTCCCCTGCTTTTAGCTTGGGTGGTGGATCTGGGCTACCAAGGTGCAGAGCTGCTGATGCCCCAGAGGACCAGAGATTCCTGGGTTAACCCTCTCCTACCCAGGAATCTCTGGTCATGAGAACAACCTCCAGGATTTCCCCCTCCTTCTGCCTCAGTTTTGGCCAGCATGTGATCATTTCTCGGGAGCTTGAACCAGAATCCAGATGCGCCTCTTGCCCAGCTGTTGGTCATGAAAACCCGCCGAATGACAGAGCCTCTCTCTGGGCCAAGATCAAGGGTGCTCTTTGGGCTGGATTCTTTGGGCCGGACAAAGTCCGGTCCTCAGCATGGGGAAGGGAGGGGCTCCAGAGTGGCCTCCCAATGTGCAGACCACTGAACAGCCCACCCGCGGTGCTTGCCCATTGATCTCCTGTTGTGCATGGTGTGTGGGGGGGTGCTGAGCACCAAGCGGGCTGGCCTGCCTGCCTGCCTGTGGTGGCACCGCCTGCTAAGACACTGGCGTGGCCAGGCCTGGTCACTCACAATCCTTACAGCTGCTCAGTGTGATGGCGAGAGCGTCGAAAGTGCGCAACGTCACACATCTGCGATGCTTGCACCTGCACAGAGCAACTCACGGGCGTCATAAATAGGTGACGACACGTTCTTGCGATGCTCGTGAGTTGCACGGCGCAGACGTGTGAGTGGCACAGGGGCCGCAGGCAGGCCCGCTCGGCTCTCAGCCCCCTCCCCGCTGCACACAACAGATGATCGGCGGGCGAGTGTAGCGGGTGGGCCGCAAAAAGAAGGGTGTAGCTTTTTGGAGGGGGAACTGGAGGGCTGATGGGGGCCTTGAGGAGGCCCCCATCAGGGAGGGGCCTAGCTGGGGTGGGTGGCCTCCAAAGCCCTTTAGTCTGGGCTACAAGATTGACAAGATTGACTAGATTGTGAGCCATCTTATTTATTTATTATTTCTCTGTGTAAACCCCCCTGAGCCATTTTTTGGAAGGGCGGTAGAGAAATCAAATTGATGATGATGATGATGATGATGATGATGATGATGATGATGATGATGCAAAAATATTATGGGACTTCCGACTACAAACAAACAAACATCTGCCACACAATACACCAGATATAACTGTAGTCAAGAAGAAAGAAAAACAAGTTAAAATAATTGACATAGCAATACCAGGTGATAGCAGAATAGAAGAAATAGAAAAAAATCACCAAATACAAAGATCTACAAATTGAAATTGAAAGGCGGTGGCAGAAAAAGACCAAAATAATCCCAGTGGTAATTGGCACCCTAGGTGCAATTCCAAAACAACTTGAAGAGCACCTCAACACCACAGGGGCCACAGAAATCACCATCAGCCAATTACAAAAAGCAACTTTACTGGGAACAGCCTATATTCTGCGATGATATCTATAATAATAACAGCAACAACATTGACAATAAAATTCAGCCATCCCAGGTCCTTGGGAAGGTCTCGATGTCTGGATAAAACAAACCAGTCAATAACACCTGTCTGACTGTGTGAATAATAACAATAACAATTGATGCACCACTGTCCAAGATCGGTCCTCTTCCATCTCTTCCTCCAGTGGGTCCCCCATCTGCACATTGGATATTTTCCCTTGGCATCTGCCCAAATATTCTGGCCCCTGCCTCCGCCCCGCAAGCCCTGCTTAGAGATGCTGAAAAGAGGAAAATGGAGAGGAGATTGACATGGCATTGGATTCTGTGCTGCAATCTTGTTTTCCTGCGCTGAGGCTGCCCACTGGCCAGAAATGCCTTCCTCAAGCAATGCCATCTTTAAAGCATCTTTCCTATTGCGGGATGCTGGCTAAGTGATGTGACCATATTGGAATTGACATGGCAGCCAATGGTGCTTAAGAAGAGGCAATAATTTCCAGGAGAGGTTAATGCAAAATCAGTGTTAGGTCATGGACGTTTCTGGCCAGGCAAAGAAACTTGGCCAAGGTGCCTGCAGGGCTGCCACCTTGTAACCTGAACACATTCCTTTTCATTATATTGCCAAAACTGGTAATTACCTCATTTGGAGTCTGAATTTGCCCCACTCATGATGTATACATGTATCATGAATTGAGCATCATTTTTGTGATTTCCAATTCAGAACGTAACACACAATTTGGCATGTGCCAATCATCAGCAGGTGTCATCCTAACAAAGCACATACGGAGCGATGGCACGTTAACAAAGGTTCGGCCCTGGTGTGCATTTGAATGAGAGACCACATGTGAGCACTGTAAGACATTCCCCTTAGGGGATGGGGACACTCTGGGAAGAGCATCTGCATGCAAAAGAGTCCAGGTTCCCTACCTGGCAGCATCTCTAGATAGGGCTGAGAGAGACTCCTGCCAACAACCTTGGTGACGCTGCTGCCAGTCCGGGTAGGCAATACTGAGCTACATGGACCAAGGGTCTGACTCAGATTATGGCAGCTTCCTATGTTCCTATGATGCTGACCAGGTTGCACTTCAGAAAATTATGTTAGATGCCTGCAATGTCGAGCCTTGCACTGAACAGTGAAACACATCACACTGAGACCAAAAGTTCTTTTTCAGCCTTTTATCCGCTTGGGGATCATGTCCTAGACACTAATCACAGAGGTATGCAACAGCTTCCCTGGTGGCTTCTTAAAGTCCCAGGGACTGGAGTGCTCCCTGAGCAAGCGCCCCATGATACTTTGTCTTGGGAGCCAGGAACCTAACATAAAAACAGCCCTGCTGGATCAGGCCCAAGGAAGCCCCTCTAGTCCAGCATCCTGTTTCACACAGGGGCCCACCAGATGCAGCTGGAAGCCTACAGGCAGGAGTTGAGGGCATGCCCTCTCTCCTGCTGTGACTCTCCTGCAACTGGTACTCAGAGGCATCTGGCCTTTGAGGCTGGACTATAGCCCTCCGACTAGTAGCCATTGATAGACCTCTCCTCCATAAAGTTATCCAAACCCTTCTTAAAGCCATCCAGGTTGTTGGCTGTCACCACATCTTGTGGCAGAGAATTCCACAAGTGGATTATGCGTTGTGTGAAAAAGTACTTCTGTTTGTTGGTCCTAAATTTCCTGGCAATCAGTTTCATGGGATGAATCCTGTTTCTAGTGATATGTGAGAGGGAGAAGAATTTCTCTCTCTCCACTTTCTCCACACCAGGCATGATTTTATAGACCTCTATCGTGTCTCCCCGCAGCCGTCTTTTTTCTAAACTAAAAAGCCCCAGGTGTTGTAGTCTTGCCTCATAAGAAAGGTGCTCTAGGCCCCTGATCATCTTGGTTGCCTCTTCTGCACCTTTTCCAGTTCTACAATGTCCTTTTTTAGATGTGGTGACCAGAATTGTAAGCAGTACTCCAGGTGTGGCTGTAACATAGTTTTGTATAAGGGCATTATAATATTAGCCGTTTTATTTTCAATCCCCTTCCTAATGATCCCTAGCATGGAACTGGCTTTTTTCACAGCTGCCACACATTAGGTTGACACTTTCAACGAGCTGTCCACCACGACCCCAAGATCCCTCTCCCGATTGTGTGAACCCACACCAAGGTGCTTTATGGCTTGAGATGAATCTGAGCTTCCGGCCTTGGCCTGGGTTCACACGCTCACATTAATGTTGGTAGCCCACATTAAACCTAGATCCAAATAATGGTGTGAACCAGGCATTTGTATATTTTTCTCGTTTTGTTCACAATAAAGGTAAGTAAGCATAACATCTGGTACGTTCTCCTAAGACCCACACATCTTCACAGTTTGCGCACCTACCTGGAAATCTGTAGCCAGCACAGCTGAGCTGTGACAACTCCTTTGGGGGTCCCCTTCCCAGCTTTCGCCTCATCCTTTTCAGAAAAGAGAGTCTTGTTTCTTTTGGTTACGGAGGACAGAGAAACAAGGCCAAAAATTAAGCTGAATTTGAAAATGCATCCCGAGCCTTGCAGTTCCCTGGCTTTAATCGTGGTGCATCGGGTCCCCAAGGAGCTAAAAGCCACTTAAGCTGTCAGCTCCAATCCGGTGCGCATCTGAAGACAATCTCATAATTATATAAACATGGCCGTGGCGATGAAAAAGGATGGCCTGTCATCCCTGACTCTCTTCTCCGGCGGCTGTCAGTCAAGCACCTGACAAGGAGAGGGGACTAACAGCTCTTTCAGTGTGCGTTTTCCAAGACTTGATGGAGCAGGACAACGGACGTATTTCGCGCACGCAAAAGGCCTGGCGTTTGCACATGGCTACGCTCGGATTATTCACAGGAGTGGCTGTGACCTCCAAAAGGGTGAATGGGTTTGGGGCTCCACCCCTAGAATGCTCTCAAGTCCTTCCAGCCTTGCTTGCCTGAATTGGATTCCCTGCCCATGCCCACCCCCACCTCCCTGTCTCCACTGCACCATGTCATTTAAGGGTAAAAGCAATCTCAGCTTTTATCCAAAATTGCACAGAATGTGCACCATTTTAGATGACAAGTGAGGTTCTGGGGGAGGAAATGTATCCCTCTCTGTGATGGGGGGTCATCTTAGAGGGGGGTCAGGAGCCCCATAAGCTCAGATTCACTGATAACCTGCCTCCCCCAAATCGATCCTGTTGTGATTGTATGTATGGATCAACATTCTTTCTGTGCATGCATGCACAGCTGTGCACAATGCATGAGCAAATGCGCTCCAGCAGACTGGAAACACACTATCGAAAAATAGTCTTCCTACCAGGTTTGGGTCCTGGGCCCCAGATCAGGGAAGAGGCCTCAGAACCGGCCCCTGTGTCCTGTGGATAGGTGAAAATTAACCCCTCAGTTGCCCATTTTTTCCTGTGTATACCGAGGTCGAGTGCCAATTCCCCAACCACTGAGACGCAAAACTGCGGATACGGAGTCCACAATTAACTAGGTTATCCCCTATGAACAAAATTTGGAAACTGAAACACAAAACCAACAGAGAATTCCTAGTGGATTGGTTCCACTTCTGAAATAAGACATAGTCATCATGAACTTTACTTGAGTATACGGGAAATTTGGATAGAGAGAACTTTGGAAGCAACTCCTAAATTGGGCACCATTTGCTGAATTTATGAGACTCAGGTACGGCCTGGATTTAAATGGAGTTAACAAGGCATTCCTGTTCTGAAAAATCAATGCCCGGCCAGCAATTTAGAAGTATAACAGTATTTACTTAAGCAGTTACTGTAATAGTTGGTTAGCTTTTTGGATATTAAATTGATCAGACTATTTAAATTCTCTCTTTCTCTCTTCCTTTCTCTCCTTTTATCCAGCATTGAGATTAATGTTGGACATCCAGCCAATTTTTTCTGCCTAGACTTAACTCTTTGGGAACATAGTAATAACAGAGTGCTGACAGAACTTAATGGAAAATTACAGAAGGGTTTCTTCATGGTAAAGAAGAGAGGAGGAGAGCTGGTCTTGTGGTAGCAAGCATGAATTGTCCCCTTTGCTAAGCAGGGTCTGCCCTGGTTTGCATTGGAATGGGAGACAACATGTTAGGGTATATCCGCTCTGGGAAGAGCAGTTCCAAGTTCCCTCCCTGGCAGCATCTCCAAGATAAGGCTAAGAAAGACTCCTGCTGCAACCTTGGAGAAGCTGCTGCCAGTCTGTGTAGACAATACTGAGCTAGATGGACCAAGGGTCTGACTCCATATATGGCAGCTATGTAAAGGATGAGAATGCATAAAGGTTGTCCACACATTATGTTGTACATGTCTGTACTTGTGTTTGTACAGTATCTTTGTGAATATAATGGTTCGTGGGTTCATTTTCAAAGAAGCATAGACTGTGAGAGTTTGTAGGGACCTTCCAGGTCTTCTAGTCTGCCCCCTGCCCCGACTCAGTGCAGGAAACTGCTACAGCATCCCTGACAGATGCTTGTCTAGTCCAAAACCTCATGAGGCAGACTGTTCCACTGTCAAACAGCAATTAGGAAACTCCTGCTGATGTCCAGCTTGAATCTACACACTCACAATTTCAACCCACCGATTCTAGTCCTCAAGAGCAACAAGAGAACAAGCCTGCTCCTTCTTCTGCGTGACTGCCCTCAGATATTTGAAGATGGCTATCATATCTCCCGTTAGTCTTCTCTCCTCCAGGCTAAACATACCCAGCTCCTTCAACCATATGGACTATAGCTTAGTGATAGAGCATCTGTTTGGCATGTAGAAGATCCTAGGTTCAGTGCCTGGCATCTCCAGGTAGGGCAGGTAAAGACTCTTGCCTGAAATCTAGGAGAGCTGCTGCCAGTCAGTGTAGACAATACTGAGCTAGATGGACCAATGGCCTGACCAAGAGCGTAGCGATGCCACTGGCAGTTGTGCCCAGCTGTTGCCAGAGGCCCACAGACCCCTAGCCACGCCCCTGCGTCGGACATCAGACGCGGAGGGTGTGTGGTCGGGTTTGCAAATAGGGCAGTTTGTGAATAAATTCGAGCCAGCACCACATTTGCAGCGATGGCGGAGAGGGCCTGTCTCTGCTTGTAAAGGCAGAAAGACGCATTCCTGGCCAGGCTGTGAACCCAGCACTGTGGCTCCATTTTTTGAAAGCTTCTGCCAGTGCTCAAATGTGGCACTGGCTCTAATTTACTCGCAAATAGGGATGTGCAGAACTGGTCCAGTGGTCTGGGATCTAATGGTTCGGTCTGGGGGTTTGTGGGTTTGTGATCAAACCGAAACACACACACACCTGCCCCCGGTTCCGTCTAGACCGGAACCGAACCGCTGGTCTGGTCCGGCAGGTCCGCGAACTTTTTTAAAAAAAAATTTAAATGAAAAGTAACTACCTGTAGCCCCTTCGGGGGGGCTTGCTGAAGCCGCAGTGTGTGTGTGTGTGTGCGCGCGTGTGAGGGTTCCCTCTCCCCCCACCGGCCTCCTTCATCACCACCGTGGCCGGGTAAATGTAATCTTTTTGGCCCTTTCGTGCCTCCGTAAAGGCGAGCGGTGGCCATTTTGGCCACCGCCGCGCATGCTCAAATGCCCTCTGCGAGGCCTGGGTGAGGCCGCCGCTCACCTTTATGGAGGCCCGAAAGGGCCCAAAAGACTACATTTACCCAGCTGCGGCGGTGATGAGGGAGGCCAGCAGCGGGAGAGGGAACACCGCCCCGCCCCCCTCGCGGCTACAGCATGCCTCACGAAGGGACTACAGGTAGTTACTTTTCATTATTATTTTTTTAAGTTCGTGGACCTACCAGACTGGACTGGACCGGGGGGGGGGGTTCGATGGGGGCTGGGCCAGACGGTTCCATGAACACCCCTACTCGCAAATGGCGGGGGGGGAGGCCCTGTTTGCAAACCTGACCACACCCCCTTGCGTCTGATGTCAGACGCAGGGGTGTGGCTGAGGCGTGGGCCCTGGGCATGGCAGCCTGGGTTCTTTGAAAACCCCGCCCCCCGCACAATGGTGGCTCCGCCCCCGGGCCTGACTCGATATAAGGCATTTCCCATCATTCCTAAGTTTGTAACTGGTCCTTGAGGGACTTGGTTTCCAGACCCTTCACCTTTCCAAGTTTGCCTGGGTTTACCTACTCATCCAGTGCAGGGCATGGATCCTGTGTATTGTTGTATTTGGGAATTGAACAAAAATGTGGGCATAACTGTAAGTGCGTGCAGATCAACCTTCTGTGCAGGGGCGTAGCTGGGGAGAGGGGTCCCATGTTTGCCCCTCTCCCCAGCAGCCCCTTGGAGTGAGGGAGAAAAGGAAGAAAATAAGGAGGGCTGGGGCTGGGGGGCCCTCTGGAGTTGGGGGGTCCGGGTTCTTTCAACCCATCCACTCAATTATAGCTACACCCCTGACTCTGTGTTCCCTATAAAATATCGGTGGCCAAATAGCAGTCTCCCCACCAGTGTGAGCACATTCCGAGTACCCAAACCGTAGGCTTCTGCCCTCCCAATTTCAGAAACAAATCTAGCCATCACCTTCCGCTGCCACGGACCCTTTAATAACTTGGCCATTGCCGGTCACTCTGCTGCTGCTTTATACCCTAATCTGCTTGCGGTACAAGAGGAAATTGTCAGTTCCGGCCTCCAGTTAGCGAGCGGTAATTTGCTGGCTGCAGTTGTCAGACACTGTGGGCGCCTCTCCGAGAAGGGGGAGCCACAGCCTCAAGAAGGGGGAAAGTAATTAACTCCGAGAAGTGTGCGTAATTGCTTTGCCTGTTTGGGATGCAGCGGCCCCCACGGGCCACCGGACTGCTTGCAGATTTCTTCTGGATGCACAACAGTTTGCCTGTCAATCAGAGGGCTGCCTTGTGTTTTGGGGGTGGGAAGGGACATAGGGAGATAGGTACATAGGCACATAGGAACATAAGAAGCTGCCATATACTGAGTCGGACCATTGGTCTGTCTTGCTAAGTATTGTCTTCACAGACTGGACCTAGGAAGCTGCCTTATACTGAGTCAGACCATTGGTCTATCTCGCTCAGTATTGGCTTCACAGACTGGACCTAGGAAGCTGCCTTATACTGAGTCAGACCATTGGTCTATCTCGCTCAGTATTGGCTTCACAGACTGGACCTAGGAAGCTGCCTTATACTGAGTCAGACCATTGGTCTATCTCGCTCAGTATTGGCTTCACAGACTGGACCTAGGAAGCTGCCTTATACTGAGTCAGACCATTGGTCTAGCTCGCTCAGTATTTATTTATTTATTTATTTATTTATTTATTTTACATTTATATCCCGCTCTTCCTCCAAGGAGCCCAGAGCGGGGTTCTACATACCTGAGTTTCTCCTCACAACAACCCTGTGAAGTAGGTTAGGCTGAGAGAGAGGTGACTGGCCCAGAGTCACCCAGCAAGTCTCATGGCTGAATGGGGATTTGAACTCGGGTCTCCCCGGTCCTAGTCCAGCACTCTAACCACTACACCATGCTGGCTCTCAGCTGCCTTATACTGAGTCAGACCATTGGCCCATGTAGCTCAGTAGGGATGTGCACAACACCGGAAAACCCAGTTCAGTTTGAGTCAAACCAGACTTGAACCCAATTGGGTCCAGCCTGGTTCTGTGCACACTAGAGCTGGACCGTGACTGGCTTGAGTCTGAACCAGTTCGGGCCTGGTTCGGGGGGAGGGATTTTTTTTAAAAATGGCAGACTTACTGGCATCGCAGGGCCTTAGGGGTGCTGCTGCAGCTGGTGGGACGGGAGGCCTCTGGAGTCCCCCCCCACCAGCCTCCCCCCAGTCTCAAACGGGCTGTTCAGCAGGTTTTCAATCCGTTTCAGTCCTCTCTGCGCTGGCAATGGCCATTTTGGAGGCCACCACACATGTATATTGGCCATCTGCGTGGCTGGTTCATGATGGGTCAGTGCAGAGAGGCCCCAAACAGACTGAAAACGGGCTGAAACGGCCCGTTTGAGACTGGGGGGAGGCCAGATGGGGGAGAGAGAACGGCCAGAGACCCCCCTGCAGCCGCGGCAGCACCCCTCAAGGTCCTACAATGGCAGTAAAACTGCCATTTTGTCTTTAAAACAACAACAACCCTGAACCAGCCCTGGACCAACCCAGGGGGGTTGGCTCGACCTCATGCTGAACCAGGCCTGGTCCGGCTCGAGCGGGGTGAGGATCACAGAAGAGCAGGATCACCTTGTCCCTGGGTCACTGATGTCTCCCATTTGGTTTCCCCCTCTGGACTTTCCACCCCTTCCCCACCTAGGAATTCAACATAGGACATAGGACACTGCCATATACTGAGTCAGACCATTGGTCTATCTAGCTCAGTATTGTCTTCACAGACTGGCAGCGACTTCTCCAAGGTTGAAGGCAGGAATCCCTCTCAGTCCTATCTTGGAGATGCTGCCAGGGAGGGAACTTGAAACCTTCTGCTCTTCCCAGAGTGGCTCCATCCCCTGAGGGGAATATCTTACAGCTCACACTTCTAGTCTCCCATTCATATGCAACCAGGGCAGACCCTGCTTAGCTAAGGGGACAAGTCATGCTTGCTACCACAAGACCAGATCCCTGGCTCTTGCATGGCTCCTCTCCCTGGCTCCTCTCCCTCGCTCCCTGCTTCTCCTCTTCCATGGCTTTGACAAAATATCAGGCTGGGGCCGGCCTGCAGATGAGTCACAAAACCAGGTTTGGCCAACCAAGCGCTCTCAGTAAACTTTCTGGTTTGGTGGCTTGTCTGAGACCATAAGTATTGCCGGGTGGCGCGAAGGCCTGTGTTTGGCTTGGTGGGGTTACATAGGAAGCTGCCATACGCTGAGTCAGACCATTGGCCTATCTACTCAGTATTGTCTTCACAGACTGGCAGCGGCTTCTCTAAGGTTGCAGGCAGGAATCTCTCTCAACTTGGAACCTTCTGCTCTTCCCAGAGTGACTCCATCCCCTGAGGGGAATATCTGACAGTGCTCACACTTCTAGTCTCCCATTCATATGCCACCACGGCAGACCCTGCTTAGCTAAGGGGACAAGTCATGCTTGCTACCACAAGACCAGCTCTCCTCTCCTCTGGGTTACCAACTGTCCCTTATCAGCAGGGATGTTCCTTGTTTCAGCCCCAAATTGCCCATCTCTTATGGGATGCCATCATTTCCCCCTTTTTTCAACGAATGGGAAGACCCTCGGGCGCAGAGCAAACATTTTCATTAAATTACATTTTTGATCATTACATTTTCACTAATAATGAAATAATTAATGCGCTCCAACTCCTTTGCCTTCTCCCTCCTTACCAGAGTCCTCTGTGGTTCTGGTGGGCTGCAGGTTGCCAACATACCCGTATAGGGGACATTACAGCCATCAGTGATTGACTAACGTAGCATTATCTGGGTATCTGGATCATGAAAACCATGCAAGCAATGACTGCTAGATAGTGCTCATGTGTGAAGCCTATTTTTACTGGCTAACAATGCTTCTCTTTCTAGAAAACAAAACGACATCGTACCCAATTTGGCTAACCATGGTTGTATCAATAAGCAATCTAAGTTGTAACATCATACACTGTCGTTTAAGATGAAAGTGGTAAAAAGACATACAGCACTCCGGCTCACAATGACTCCTGCATAGTCATGTCCCATATACGAATATGAATACGACAAATATTCATACACCACTTTTCAACAAATGTTTCCAAAGCGGTTCAACATAGATATAAATAGATAGATAGACAGATAGATAGATAAAAGGGCTCCCTGTCGCCAAAGGGCTCACAATCTGAAAAAGAAACATAAGACAGACACCAGCAGCAGCCACTGGAGGGATGCTGTGCTGGGGATGGATAGGGCCGGTTGCTCTCCCCCTGCAAAATAAAGAGAATCAGCACTTTTAAAAGATGCCTCTTCGCTCTGTTAGCAGGGGGATGTTGACAACCCTAGGTAGCCTCCCAGGCTTTGCAGAGTGGCTCTAGGCAATTGCTAACCCCCTCTCCCCAAATTAGGCTCTCTGGCTCATGTCTGACTAAACCCAGCATCTTTTCGGGTTGAAAGTTCTCCTAACGCATTGCTGAGATGAAATTTTGCCTGCTCCTCTTTGCGAACCCCAAGCACAGGTCGCTCAGTGGGGAAGCATCTGCTTGGCTTGCAGAAGGTCCCAGGTTTGATCCCTGGCAGCATCTCCAGCAGGGCTGGGAAAGACCCTCCCCTGAAACCCTGGAGAACTGTTGCTGGAGAATATTTAGAGATGGAGCTGTAGCTCATTGATAACCTATCTTTAAAAAAAATAAAAGTAATAATAAAAATAATCTGTACTTTTGTATTTTAATTATGCATTGTTTTAATTACTGTAAACTGCTTTGAGATAATCTGTACCTTTGTATTTTAATTGTGCATTGTTAATTCTATTATTGTGAACCGCCCAGAGATGCGGGTTTGGGGAGGTATAAAAGTGTTAATAATAATAATAATAATAATAATAATAATAATAATAATAATAACCGCTTTGAGATTACTTTAAAGAAAAGTGGTATATAAATCGAACAATCAATCAATCAATCAATCAATATCTGCTTTGCATGCAGAAAGTCCCCAGCTGCATTCCTGGCAGCATCCCTGCTAGACTTGAGAAAGACCCTTGTCCCTCTGAAACGCTGGAGAGCCACTTACAGGCCAAGGGTCTCATTCAGCAGACCGCTGCTTTTTAGGAGCATCCGTAGCTCAGTGGATATAGAACACCTGCTTTGTGTGCAGAAGGTCCCAGGTTTACTATCCATGTAGGACCGGGAAAGGTCTCTGTATGAAACCCTAGAGAGATGCTGCCAGTCAGTGTAGAGAGTTCTGAGCTAGACGGACCAAGGCTGTGACTCAGCAGACAGCAGCTTCCGATGTAAAATAAGAAGAGCTCTGCTGAAGCAGACTAAAGAGTTTTCTGGTTCAACATCTGCTTCCATCAGTGGCCAATCTAATGTTTCTTGGAAAGCCTACAGACCAGAGCATAGAGGCAACCGCCCTCTCCTGTATGCCTCCAGCATTTGATCCTCTAAGGTAGACTGCTCTTGGACAAGAAGGAGCCATCTAGCTGTCTTTGCTAATAGCCTTTGATGGACCTCCCTTCCATGAATTTTTCTAACCCTTCCCCCCCACCCCACCCCCTGCTGAAATCTTCTACGCCAGAAGCTGTCACTGCAACTCAGGGCAGTGAATTCCAATTAAGTGTCATTTAAAAAGAAGTGCTTCATTTTGCTTCTCATCCTGGCTGGTGTCCACTGGACATCTTGTTGGATTTACAGCTCAAGAGAGCCGTGAGAGGAAAGAGGCTTGGATTACCTTTATCCGTGCTCTTCATTAATACTAATCACGGTGCTAGTCACGGGGCATCAATCACATTTCTGTCTTGCTGTGCAGGCGGATGTTTGGTGGGCAAAGGGTAGAGGCATGCTCCTGGTCCTTTTCTACATTTCCATCAGCCAGTTTCCATCAGCCAAATCTCCACCAGTTCATATGGACTGGTTTTAAAACCTGATATTCTATTGCACTTGTGATGGTGTGATGCCTTCTTCCTATGATCAGTGGAAGTGTCAGGAGGCATGAAGCAGAACGTTGTGTTTGGGAGGAGGGCTGGTCTGTTGCTAGCAAGCGCGAATTGTCCCCTTTGCTAAGCAGGGTCCACCCTGGTTTGCATTTCAATGGGAGACTACATGTGTGAGCACTGCAAGATATTCCTCTTAGGGGATGGGACTACTCTGGGAAGAGCATCTGCGTGCTTGCATTCAGACAGTTATTTATTTATGGAATTTATATACCGCCTAGTATAAAAGTTCCAAGTTCCTTTCCTGGCAACTCCAAAAGAGAGACTCCTGCCAGCAACCTTGGAGAAGCTGCTGCCAGTCTGTGTAGACAATACTGAGTTATTTGAATGGGAGACTCCATGTGTGAGCACTGTAAGATCTTCGCCTTAGGGGATGGAGCTGTTCTGGGAGGAGCATCTGCAGGCTTGCATGCAGAAGGTTCCAGGTTCCCTCCGTGGCATGTCCAAAATAGGGCTGGGAGAGACTCCTCCATGCAAAATATGGGAGGAGAGCTTGTCTGGTGGGAGCAGGCACGATTTGTCCCCTTTACTAAGCAGGGTCCACCTGGTTTGTATTTGGACGGGAGACTAGAAGGCTGCTCCCTTTGTTTACGAGTGGGAGAAATGAACTAGAAAGACAAAGATGGAGAGAAGGCATGGGAGAGCAGGAAAACTGCCCCGAGCAGAGCAGTGTCCTGGAGGGGCAGGGTATAAATATTTCAAAGAAATAAAGGGGGGGAGGGGGGGCAAGAGGTGGTAAGGCAGAGAGAGTCTGAGTCTGGGGGAGGTTGGGGATAGGACCGCAACTCTGTGGTAAAGCACTTGCTTCACCAGGAGGCACCAGTTTCAGGGTCTCCTGGTAAGACTGGGAGAGGAGAGGAGACCTGGTCTTGTGGTAGCAATCATGACTTATCCCCTTAGCTAAGCAGGGTCTGCCCTGGTTGCATATGAATGGGAGACTTGAGGTGTGAGCACTGCAAGATATTCCCCTTAGGGGGATGGAGCCACTCTGGGAAGAGCATCTAGGTTCCTAGTTCCCTCCCTGGCAGCATCTCCAAGATAGGGCTGAGAGAGACTCTGGCCTGTGACCTTGGAGAAGCTGCTGCCAGTCTGTGAAGACAATACTGAGCTAGATAGACCAAGGGTCTGACTCAGTATATGGCAGCTTCCTATGTTCCTATGTCCTTATGAAGGACCCCTCTCTGGAACCTCAGAGAGACCTTGCCAATCCAAGCAGACGATACTGAGCGAGATGGAGCAACTGAGCATAAGACAACTTCCTAACGCCGTTTATGGGGATGGGACCACAGCTCAGTGGCAGGACTACATGCATAAGCACTGTCAGGTATTCCCCTGAGGGGATGGGACTGCTCTGGGAAGAGCACTTGCATACTTGCAGGCAGAAGGTCTCAGGTTCAATCCCTGGCAGCATCTCCAGATAGGGCCGAGAGTGACTCCTGCCTGAAACCCCGGAGAGATACTGCCAGTCAATGTAGACGTAGGTCGCATTCACACATAACATGGAGCCCGAGTTTAATGAGCCAGTGCAGATGTCCAGTGCGCATGGAAGCAAAGGCAGGATACTCCGCTTCCGCGAGGCGACCAACTTTCTTTTTTCTTTTGCAACTCCATTCTGAACCCTACGGTCTTGATGAGTTTTGTTGCCCCAACACGAAGTTAAACACAGCCTATGTGACATCCAAATTTGGAACCGCAGGCTGCATACCCTGTGACTTGAGGGAGGAAGCTCATTCCTCTTTCTGGTCATGATTGGCTGTGCGGGCTGTCCTTGATTTATTTATTTATGACATCGATATCCCGCTCTTCCTCTGAGGAGCTCAGACTGGTGTACATGGTTAATTTTATCCTCACAACAACCCTCTGAGGTAGGTTAGGCTGAGAGATACATGACTGGCCCACAGTCACCCAGTGAGTTTCAGGCTTGAATGAGGATTTGAACTCAGGTCTTCCCGGCCCTAGTCCAACACTCTAACCACTATGCTATGCTGGCTCCCTCAATGCAAGAAGGAAGCCTGCACATCCAGTTTCCCCTCCTCGCTGCAGACTTGCTGACTGCCGGCTCCTTGCTCTCCGTTATGTCTGAATTTGGACAGGACACCCCGGGGTGGGGAGCAGAACCGCGGGCCCATTGGACCCACAGTTGCACGTTATGTGTGAATGTGGCCAATACAGAACTAGATGGACCAATGAAGACAGCTTCCCATGCTAGGCTCATGGCACCTGCTTTGGATGCAGAATGTCCCAGTAATGTTTACTCTCTGGCAGAGGTGCACCTAGGTAATTTCGGAGCCTGGAGCTTAAGGCCTTTGGAGGCCCCCCCTCTGCTGCAAGTTAAGCATCGTTTTCTAACACGTCGGTTCTTGAGGGCGACAAACCACACCACCCAGGACAGACTAAAGAGGATTTGGGGGACCCCAGGGGGTGTGGAAGCCAGTGTTCCCTCTAACACTTGCAGAAGGCTCAGAATCTGAGGGGTGAGTTAGAACTCCCTGTGCTGGATGGGGTTACACTCCCCCAGAAGGAGCAGGCTCTCAGCTTGGGAGTACTCCTGGACCCAGGCCTCACCCTGGTTTCTCAGGTGGAGGCCATGGCCAGGAGTGCTTTCTATCAGCTTCGGCTGATTCAACAGCTGCACCCATTCCTTGAAGAGGATGACCTCAAAACCGTGGTGCATCAGCTGGTAACCAGCCTGCTTGACTATTGCAATGCACTCTACGTGGGGCTGCCTTTGTACGTAGTTCGGAAACTTCAGTTAGTTCAGAATGCAGCAGCCAGATTGGTCTCTGGGGCAACCCGGAGAGACCATATTATGCCTGTTTTGAAACAGCTACACTGGCTGCCGATATGTTTCCGGGCAAAATACAAAGTGCTGGTTATTACCTTTAAAGCCCTGAACAGCTTGGGTCTGAGATATCTTAGAGAGCGTCTTCTTTTACATGACCCCCACCACACGTTAAGGTCATCAGTTACCACTGGTTCGTTTGGTGGGGACTCATTCATTCATTCATTCATTCATTCGGTTTCTATACCGCCCTTCCAAAAAAATGGCTCAGGGTGGTTTACACAAAGAAATAACAAACAAAAAAGATGGAACCCTGTCCCCAAAGGGCGGACTCAGAGGCGGGCCTTCTCTGTAGCTGCTCCCGGGCTGTGGGATGCACTCCAAGCAGAAATTCGCGATCTTAATTCCTTACTGACCTTCAAGAGAGTCCTTAAAACCCATCTGTTTGGCCTGGCCTTTCAGAGTTTTAATTAGTTTTAATTGTTTTAATTCTAACCTGGGTTTCAGGGTTTTAATTGTTCTGATAGTTTAATTGTTTTTTAAGATGTTTTTAATTGGTGTTCATATTTATATTTCTGTTTTAATTGTTATTGGTTTTAATGGTTTCTGTTTTTAATTGTAAACCGCCCTGAGCCATTTTGGAAGGGCGGTATAAAAAAATCGAATAAATAATTAATAAATAAATAAATAAATAAATAAATAAATAAATAAATAAATAAATAACAGGGATTCCCAGATGTTGTTGACTACAACCCCCAGAATCCCCAGCTGCAATATCTTTTGCTTGGGGATTCTGGGAGTTGTAGTCTGGGAATCCCTGTTAGAGGGAACAGTGCTGGAGACCCTGGACTTTGCCCCCCAAGTCCAGGGGTAAGAGCGCCTCTGGTCTCTGGCAGCATTTCCAGGTAGGCCTGGGGAAGACCCATCTCAGATCCTGGAGAATTGCTGCCAGCCAGTGTCGACAGCAATTTTGAGCTTGGACAAACTTCCAAGGCAACTGGTCAGGGCCAAAGTCAAAGCCAGTCATGAGGCTTTGGAGCTAGATATTGCAACACAAGGGGAGGTTGCTCCAGGAGCATCTCTCAGCAAACTGCTGGGTTCTGTAGCCTGCTACTCTGGCAAGGTGTCTTGGCCCCGCCCCTTCCAGGAGCAAGCCTTGGTCTTTTAAAGGGGCCTCGTTCAATTTTGCGGGCACCTTCTTCAATGGAACTGGGAGGCCTCCATCATAGCAGGGGGATCCTTGGAAGATTCCTCTGAAAGGGAGGATGTCAGCAGGCCATGTTCTCTGGTCCCAACGGGGGTACTGACTGTCCTCCCGGTTCAGCCGGCATGGGGGTTCCTAATGGTGTGGAGTCACTTGGTGCCTGGGTGGATGGTCCCTCCCAGGTTCTGCCCTTCCAAGGAGGAAGAAAGCCTCCTATGCCTGCCTATGGAAGGTTAAAAAGAAAGAAAGAAAGAAAGACATCCTCTCTCCCTGCCAGCCCCCAAAAATCCAGTGCTAAGAAACAAATCCATTACATGAAAAAATAATCAGTCGTGCTCTGAGTCATTGACTCGTCCCTTTTCATGTGCTCTGGCAGAGTGGAGTAATTGCCTCCTATAATAAATCAAATGCTTTCTCTGGATGAACTTCCCGGAGTTACTGGTGTGGCGGAAACCCTTCCTTCAGTTCAGTAAGAAGCAACGACTCAGCCAGAGGGGGATTCTGCTACCACTTCCCTGGCAGATGGCCATCCAGCCTCTGTATGAAAACTTCTAGAGGACATAGGAACACAGGAAGCTTGGGACCTTCTGCATGCAAGCAGGCAGGTGCTCCTCCCAGAGTGGCCCCATCCCCTAAGGGGAATATCTTATCATGCTCACACATGTATATAGGAAGCTGCCATATACTGAGTCAGACCATTGGTCCATCCAGCTCAGTATTGTCTACACAGACTGGCAGCGGCTTCTCCAAGGTTGCAGGCAGGAGTCTCTCTCAGCCCTATCTTGGAGATGCTTCCAGGGAGGGACCTTGAAACCTTCTGCTCTTCCCAGAGCGGCTCCATTCCCTGGGACCTTGGGACCGACTGCGTGCAAGCATGCAGATGCTCTTCCCAGAGAATATCTTACAGGGCTCACACATGTGGTCTCCCATTCAAATGTGAACCAGAGTGGACCCTGCTTAGCAAAAGGGGACAATTCATGCTCACTACCACCAGAACAGCTCTCTTCCAGCATCCAGCTCACCCCCAGTTGGAAAGCGGAATTTGTGCAGCCCTGATCTACGGCCTGGAGCACAGACAGGTCTCCCCACTTCTTCCACTTACGGAGTTTCCAGACTCGGGTTTCATGCTCTGCCTGCCCTGAGGCCGTTGCTGCCCCCTTGTGGCAGCCTGCTACATTGCAGCCATCTCCTAGCCTTCTGAAACCCTGGACAGGTAGCAGGAAGCGTAAAAGGTTTCCCGGGTGAGGCAGACATTGAGGCTCTCCACAGGAGGGCTTGGCCTGCTCTCCCAGTACAAGAGCACTATTCCCTCCCTGGGTGGCTGGATCGGCTCTGTCACGGAGCTGGTAGGGGCAGTGGGATCGGAGGCTGCCTGGATTCCAGAAGTCCCAGAAAGCCCAGTGTGAGTTTGCAGGGCATTCCGGGGAGACACCCGAGGCCGAGAGGCTTGTTGTAGCCTCCGGGAGGCTTGTTGTAGCCTCCGGGAGGCTTGCAGTAGCCTCCCGGTTGGGGGTTTCCTTGTGAGTCACCACGGCGTGGAGCTACGGAACCTCATGGCCTCTCAAAAGTGGGCTGGGCTCCTTTAGCCCGCTTTTGAGAAGTCGTGAGAATAGCCTCACAGCCTCTGTCTCAAGGTCCTCTTGTGCTGGTGTGCTGTCTTGCTGCTTCTCCTGACAGTCTGCTTGGTGTGATCCTTGGCTATTGTCTGACCCAGCTCCTCTTGTGATTCTGGCTCTTGGCTTCTGTTTGGTCCTCTGGCTCCTGATGACAGTTTGGTTTGATCTTTGACATGGCTTGACCTCTAGCATGTTACTGACTTCCAACTCCTGTCTTGACCTTCCTGGCTCCTGGTGGCCCACCTGGCTTGAATCCTGGTTTGTTCCTGATCCTTGGCTCCTGTTCCTCTCGCTCTCATCGGCTTCCTGGCTTGACCTTCAGGATGTTCCTGGTTCCTCGTTTCGGTCTGATCCTCTGGATCGTGGTTACTACTTCGTTTGGCTTTTGGCATGTTCCTGACTCTTGGCTCCTGTCTTGATTCTCTGACTCTTGATTGTTGATCTGACTTGACCTCTGGTGTGTTACTAGCTTTTGACTCCTGTCTCAACCCTCCTGGCGGACTACTGGTATGACTCCTGGCATGTTCCTGACTCAGGGCTCCTGTCTTGACCCACCTGTCTCCTGATGGACTACTGGTATGACTCCAGGTGTCTTCCTGAGTCCTGTCTCTTGTCTCCTGTCTCAACTTTCCTGCTTCCTGATGGTCTACTGCTATGACTCTTGGTGTGTTCCTTACTCCTGTCTCCTGTCTCAACCCTCCTGCCTCCTGATGGACTACTGCTATGACTCCTGGTGTGTTGCTGACTCCTGACTCCTGTCTTGACCCTCCTGGCTCCTGGTATGACTCCTGGTGTGTTCCTGACTCCTGTCTTGACCTGCCTGGCACCTGATGGTCTACTGGGATGACTCCTGATATGTCTCGACTTTCCTGCCTCCTGACAGTCTACCAGTATAACTCCTGGCATGTTCCAGGCTCCAGATGGTCTACCTGGCATGACTTCTGATATGTTCCAGGCTCTCTCAGTCCTGTCATCAGGGTCCTGATCCCTGCAGGACCACTGGCTGCCCTCTGCTTCAGGCCAGTCTCCCACCTCATCCTTGCCCAGCACCAGGGGCGTAGCAAGGTTGGAGTGGGCCCAGAGACAAAAGGTTTTGTCAATTGTGGACGATGCAAGTCATTTAATGGTACCAGAGAAAGACATGCTGTTCTGGTAGCTCCAGGTCTCAACACTCACATCCATTTCAGAGGATGAATACAACTGAAGGAAGCCCAGGTGGGTGTGCAGCTGGGGGAGTCAGTCATGTGACTTGCCTTTAGCGGGGGCCCCAAGGCAGTGGGCCCCCAGACAACTGTCTCCCCTTGCCCTGTTATAGTTACGCCCCTGCCCAGCACTTTATACCAACAAGACAGGCACACAGAAACAACTCCATCCAGCCCAAATCTGAACATACCTGCTTGCTCAGGCTTGAACGAGCAGATCATTTCCAGCAAACGGTGCCAACAGCTTGTGGGCAATCCCACAAAAGAAACCAACAACATCATGCACCTTGATTGGGCCATATGGATCAGAATTAGCTTTATCAAAGTGAAACCATACAAGATTATCTCTTCCAATTGCACTCAATCTCCAGACCATCCCAGTCCTTCTGTAGCCAGGGGGAAAGAAAGGGCTTGGGGAGGAGGATTCCGGAAAACACCAGGCAGAAGCTAATTGCACCATCATTGCTGATAAAATTGGAATGCATCAGAGAAAGAGAGAGAGAGAGAGAGAGAGAGAGAGAGAGAGAGAGAGAGAGAGAGAACTATTTAGTTCTACATTGTTTGCAACATGGGTGGACCAACGTAGAGCAGATGAGGTGCCATGATCCTGATGTGGGGCCAGCCCAGATCCTGATCCTGATCCTGTTCCTGATCTAGATCCATGATCCTGATGTGGGGCCAGCCCCCTTCCCAAATCAACCTTTGCAAGCTATGAAAGTGGGGCAGCGGGGAGGGCAGGTTGTCAGCAGCCTCTCCTTCTCTCCTGGTGCTTCTTGCAGGCTTTGCACAGAGGGTGAGGAGAGGCGTTCCTTGTGAAGCTTGCCAGGGTCAGATTTGTTCCGGAGAGCTGCTCCAGTGGCAGCCGTGGGAGGCATCTCACTACTCTGCTGATGGCTCAGGGATCTGCCATCTGAGGCAACCGCCTCACCTCACATAGGAACATAAGAGCCCCTGGTGGCGCAGTGGTAAAACTGCCGCCCTGTAACCAGAAGGTTACAAGTTCGATCCTGACCAGGGGCTCAAGGTTGACTCAGCCTTCCATCCTTCCGAGGTCGGTAAAATGAGTACCCAGAATGTTGGGGGGCAATATGCTAAATCATTGTAAACCGCTTAGAGAGCTTCCAGCTATAGAGCGGTATATAAATGGAAGTGCTATTGCTATAAGGAAACAGCCATATACTGAGTCAGACCATTGGTCTATCTAGCTCAGTATTGTCTTCACAGACTGGCAGCGGCTTCTCCAAGGTCACAGGCCGGAGTCTCTCTCAGCCCTATCTTGGAAATGCTGCCAGGGAGGGAACTTGGAGCCTTCTGCTCTTCCCAGAGCGGCTCCATCCCCTGAGGGGAATATCTTACAGTGCTCACACATCAAGTCTCCCATTCAGATGCAACCAGGGCAGACCCTGCTTAGCTATGGGGACAAGTCATGCTTGCTACCACAAGACCAGCTCTCCTCCCTCGCCTCAAGAACAAGCTGTCCCGTATTTATAAACTCTGGAGAAGAACCTCCACTAACTGGGGGGTGATGGGAGTGGGAATTCAGCAACATCTGGAGGGCCCCAGCTTGGGAACCCTTGTGTTAGGCTGCTCTCTCGTTGCTTTCTCTCGCTCCACTGCTGCTTCCTTGTTCTGTTTGTCCGCCCACAGGAGTCGCTGTCGACTCCTGGCGCCCACAGAGCCTTGTGGTTTTCTTTTGGTAGAATACAGGAGGGGTTTCCCATTGCCTCCTCCCGCGCAGTCTGAGATGATGCCTTTCAGCATCTGCCCGATATAGTACCAGCGGGATTCGAACTGGCAACCTTCGGCTTGTTAGGCAAGCATTTTCCCCACTGCGTCATTAGGTGGCTTCCAGTTTGTTACTGCGTGGCATACAGCATTTTATGTTTTCCCATGCCAGCTACAGCAGAAGCGGTCTCAGAGAGGTCTGCTCGGAATCTCCAGTTACCAGATCTTTACTGGCTTGAATGGGAATGGAACTGGAATAAACCCGGCCGTAGCCAAGTCTGAAAGAAACCCCCCAATGTCTTGGTTTGACTCCTCGGCTCTCAGAGATTTGGGCTGGGAATGCTTCAGAGCTCCTAATGTAGCAGGGTCTGCTGGCTTCACAGACATTCAGCACCGCCCTGGCCTAAAAAAGGGAGTGAATATAGCCAAGCAAAGAGCTTTTCCAAATGGACTGGTGTCTGGCGTTTGATTTGCTGCTGGCGTGCTCGCCTCGAGGCTTTGCACGGAGATGTTAATCATTAGCGCTTTTTTTTTTGTATTTTCAGCAAAAAGGAGAGCGGGAGAGGGAGAGCCGGGGAGCAGGGAACACACAGACACCGAAAGAATCGGTCACGCGTGGCATTCATTATTGGCCCAGTGGCAAAGTATTAAACTGCCAAAGTACCTGCCGACCTTGGCTATGCAGGGGTAAAAACACTTGGTTTTTGTAAGGGACACAAAGGGCACCCTGTGACTTTTATTAATAATTGGGAAACCATGGCTGGGCCAAAGTTTGTTCTGAATGTGAGGCTCAGCTCGATTCCTAGGTTTTGGAATTATTTATTTACAGGTACAGACCTGCAACAAAATGTTGCAGTATATCCCTGGCGTTCATGTGTTACTTGGCGGAGCATGGTGAACGTTTTAGACCTTTCCACCTCAGAAGGAGGCATTGTGATTGTCTTGAGGGAGTATTCTTCAAGCTGAGAAATGTCCGACTCTTTTTGTTCAAGCCCTCCTCCTCTCCCCCTTCTCGCCACTGCGTTCCAGTCTCTCTGCCCACCTGCTTGTCTATTAACTGCCCTCTGAGTCTGCAAACATTCCACTTCATTGAGTTATATTGGGGCAACGGGGTTTTTTTGTCCTCCTCTGATTTTCTATTGAGATTTTTGTGAAACTAAAATATTTGTGGGTTACCCAGAGTCTGCCAATGCCCCCCTCTCACCCTCAGGTGCTCCTGTGATGCTTCCATAAGGATAAAAACATTTCCAGCTCTTTCAGAAATAGGCATGAAGAGATATGCTGCATGGATAAACCACCTTTCTGCCCTGCCACTTGAGGGAACCACAAACAAGAAAAAGTCAGAAGAGATACATCAGAATTGTTTCACACCCTCGGTCAGGAACAGAGGATATGAGAGGCCTCAGATTTCTGGCCTGGGTGCCTCTTGCCTTTGAAAGAACTGGCAGGACCTCAGAGCTCTCGCTGAAGAGACGCACAAGGTCAGATCTCACTTGGAATACTTTGTCCAATTCTGGGCACTGCATTTTAAGAAGGACATTGATAAACTGGAATGGGCTCAGAGGAGGGTACCCGAGATAGGGGAAGGGTCTGGAAACCAAGTCCTGTTAGGAGCGGCTGAAGGAACTGGGGATGCTGGGCCTGGAGAATATAAGACACAGGGGAGAGGAGAGCTGGTCTTGTGGTAGCACGCATGACTTATTCCCTTAGCTAAGCAGGGTCCACCCTGGTCATTTATGAATGGGAGACTTGATGTGTGAGCACTCTAAGATATTCCCTTCATGGGATGGAGCAGAAGAGCAGAAGGTTCCAAGTTCCCTCCCTGGCAGCATCTCCAAGATAGGGCTGAGAGAGACTCCTGCCTGCATCCTTGGAGAAGCAGCTGCTGCCAGTCTGTGTAGACAATACTGAGCTTAGCTAGATGGATCTATGGTCTGACTTAGTATATGGCAGCTTCCTATGTTCCTCTGATGGCCATCTTCAAGTATTTTTATATTTCTATACTGCCACATTTATCAGCTCTGGGCATTTCACAACAACAAGACAAAGACATATTCAGTTATCTGAATATCTGATGGACTGCCTTCCTTGAAGAAGCAGCGGGCCTGTACTCTCTTGCTCCTGAGGACAGAATCAATGGGTTGAAATGACAAGGAAACAGATTCTGGCTATGGTTAAGGGGAGTTCCTTGACTGTCAGAGCTGTTGGGCAGTGGAACAGTCTGCCACATGCAGTGGTGGGATCTCCTTCTCTTGAGGTTTTCAACCTGAGGCTGAATGACCACCTTTCAGGAATGCTGTAGCAGATTCCGGCTTTGAAGAGGAGCTTAGACTGGGAGATCATTGTCCAAGATCATGAGAATGTAAGAACATGAGAACAGCCCTGCTGGATCAGGTCCAAGGCCTCTCTAGTCCAGAAACCTGTTTTCCAGAGTGGCCCACCACACCAGATGCTTCTGGGAAGCCCTCAGGCAAGAGGGGAGGGCATATCCTCTCTCCTGCTGTTGCTCCCCTGCAACTGGTATTCGGAGGTATCTTGCCTCTGAGGCTGGAGGTGGCCTATAGCCATTCAGACTAGTCACCATTGATAGATTTGTCCTCCATGAATTTGTCCAAGCCCCTTTTCAAGCCTTCCAAGCTGGTGGCTGTCACCACATCCCGTATGATCCCGTCAGATTCTACAGGCCTAGGAGTCTACATCTGTGATTGATTGCTTGATTGCTTAAGTGCCGTCAAGTTGGTGTTGACTCTTAGCGACTACATAGGTAGACTCTCTCCTGGATGATCTGTCTTCAACTTGGCCTTTAAGGTCTCTCCGTGGTGCATTCATTGCTGTCATGATTGAGTCTATCCACCTTGCTGCTGGCTGTCCTCTTCTTCTCTTTCCTTCAATATTTCCCAGCATTATGGACTTCTCAAGAGAGCTGGGTCTTCGCATAATGTGTCCGAAGTATGAACGTTTGAGCCTGGTCATTTGTGCCTCGAGTGAAAATTCTGGATTGATTTGTTCTATGATCCATTTTTTTGTTTTCCTGGCTGTCCATGGTATCCTCAAAAGTCTTCTCCAGCACCAAAGTTCAAAAGCGTCAATGCTTTTCCTTATCTTGCTTCTTCAAAGAACAGCTTTCGCATCCATAGAGCGGCACGGGGAAAAGCATTGTCCAAACAATTCTAATCTTTGTCATGGCATCTAAATATTCTTTCCAAGGCCTTCATTGCAACCCTACCAAGTGCTAGTCTATGGCGTATTTGTTGACTGCTGGATCCTTTATGTTGATGGTTGATCCTAAAAGGCAGAAGCTATCCAACACTTCAATGTCTTCATTATCAATTCTGAGGCTGGTTGCTGTACCCGTTGTCATTAGTTTAGTCTCCTTTTCATTTAGTCGCAGTCCCATTTTTCCACTGTGCTCCTTGGCTTCCATTAATTATTAGACCATTCAGTCTATAGTGGGGACATGGGTCAACCAGCCAATGAAATGTTCCATGGCCCCTTATGTCAGCGACAGCCTACCTGTTGCATTGTGGAGCAATTGGTTGACTTCTGGAGCAATAACAGCCTCAATTCATGAGCCATTTGGGACGATCAGTATCATCTGGGCTCAGCGTGCTTTTTGACAAGGTCTACACCCGGGAGACGGAAAAGAGGTGATAGCATGGCTGGACTTCCAGCTTTTAGTGTGTTATCATGCTTTTATTGTCGTGACCACCGGACCTGCAGTGGCCAAATCTGTAAGGGTATTTTAAAAGCTTTAAAAGTTTTTAAAACACAAAAACTACTATAAGAACTACTATAACTACTATATAACTATAAAAACCATATAACTGCAAAAACTACTATAAAAAGAGAGTACTCCGAGTGTTCTCAGAGTAATAGAAATGAACACTGGCAGAAATGTCCTCCAAAGATTACTCCATGGAGAGAATCATAATGCCCTTATACAATATATATCATATACCACAAAATAAAGTAATGTGTGCCGTCGAGTCGGTGTCGAGTCGGACCTATGGTCTGACTCAGTATATGGCCACTACCTATGTTCCTATGACTCGTGGCAACCACAGAGCCCTGCGGTTGTCTTTGGTAGAACACAGGAGGGGTTTACCATTGCCTCCTCCCGTGCAGTGTGAGATGATGCCTTTCAGCACCTTCCTATATCGCTGCTGCGCAGCCCTTATACAAATCAACGGTGCGGCCACATTGGGAGTACTGCGTAGAGTTCTGGTCACCATATCTCAAAAAGGGCATTATAGAACTGGAGAAGGCATTATAGATCCAGAAAAGAGGGAAACCAAGATGATCAGGGGCCTAGATGTAAGGCTACAACACCTAGGGCTCACCTATTGAGTTTCTTCATATTAATCAGCTTCTGTTTGTTTCAGCATTTTGAATTTTGTGTTATCACCTATTGGGATATTTATACACTGTATGCTTACTCCTCACTTCTATTCTATTATTTTACCATTGATATTATAATATACTTCAGCATTGACTAGGTACTTTTCTTTTTGTGTGTGTTTCGATTTTTAGTTTAGTAAAAAGACGATTGAGTGGGGACATGATAGAGGCCTATAAAATAATGCATGGTGTGGAGAAAGTGGGGAGAGATACTTATCCCTCTTGAGAGACACTTTTCTCCCTTTCGCGTAACACTAGAACCAGGGATCATCCCATGAAACTGATTGCCAAGAAATCTAGGACTGACGAAAGGAAGTACTTTTTCACAAAGCACATAATTAACCCTTGGAATTCTCTGACACAAGATGTGGTGACAGCCTCTCGTCTGGATGGCTTTAAGAGGGGTTTGGATAACTTCATGGAGGAGAGGTCTATCAATGGCTACTAGTCTGAGGGCTACAGGACACCCCCAGCCTCAGAGGCAGGATGCCTCTGTCTACCTGTTGCAGGGGAGTAACAGCAGGAGGGAGGGCATGCCCTCAACTCCTGCCTGTGGCTTCCAGGGGCATCTGGTGGGCCACTGCGTGAAACACGATGCTGGACTAGATGGGCTTCCTTGGGCCTGATCCAGCAGGGCTGCTCTTATGTTCCTAGAGTAAAACAATTTGTTCATTATTACATAACCCTGACATGAACCCTTTTCTTTGTGCAAAAATGACTGCAATTTTGCCCTAATAGTCTACCTCCCCAGGTCATAGCCTTTTGCACATACAGCTGTGTGTTCTCACCCCTTCTTTAATGCTACCCCTAGAAAGCTGCAAGTGCGACAGTGCTATTGCCTGTACTCTATGGGAGTAAAGTGTGCCCTCTAGTCATATTCGACTCCTGGTGCCCACAGAGCCCTGTGGTTGACTTTGGTAGAATACAGGAGGGGTTTACCATTGCCTCCTCCTGCACAGTCTGAGATGATGCCTGTCAGCACCGTCCTATATCGCTGCTGCTTGATGATATAGGTGTTTCCCGTAGTCTGGGGAACATACCAGTGGGGATTCGAACCGGCAACCTTCTGCTTGTTAGTTAAGCATTTCCCCGCTGCGCCACTTAAGGTGGACCTCTAGGGCAGTAGATGTTGCCAGAAATAACTATGAGCATTTGTCCCCTGAGATGGTACCATTGGCTAAAATTTGTGGGTCTGGCTCATGGTCTACCTTGACTGTTTCTGGCTCGTGATTCCCAACTGCCTGCAGTCCACAGGTGCCAGTTAGTTCTCCTCTCCTTCATTCCACATGGTCTCCCCTTCTCCTTCTCCAACATGGATTGCAAAAACCTTCCCCCCGCCCATAGGCTGTTATGTGTCAGGAGTTAACATGTTGTAACAGCTTTTGGAGTCTCAGGTGGCAGGAGATCTGCAGCTGTCGGTACCTAATTAAATTCTTAACAAGTGGTGCCACAATTAGGCATGCTGAACGCTCCTACAGACTGAAGATCTTGGTTGCCTCACGCAGAGACCTGGCAGCGGAGGACTCGTGGAAAACCCACATCTTGTTCAGGTGTTACAGGCTCTAGGTGCTGGTATTCTCTTTCATCAGTTCAGATTCCCAGTCGTCACATCGAACCAGGAGCAGGGGGGTGTTCTTGAAAGAGGGACAATGGCCGCATTCTAAGTAGAGTTTGCTAGCAAACATTTGCTCAAATATTGGCCCTAGTAACCCCCAGCACAGTACCTCCAGTGACTGTTGCTGGTGTCTGCCTTATGTTTCTTTTTAGCTTGTGAGCCCTTTGGGGACAGGGATCCATCTTATTTATTTATTATTTCTTTGTGTAAACCACCCTGAGCCATTTTTGGAAGGGCGGTATAGAAATCGAGTAAATCATCATCATCAATCATCATCATCATCTCCAACTTTGTGTACATCTGCATAGGTATGCATGTGTGTGTTAGGGCTGTGTCGGTCTGACCAGTATATTCAACCCAATGTGCCCTCTGTCAAGCATTGTCGGAATGAGTTCAGACATGACAGCTCTGACCATTGGATGCTCCTCACAGTGATGGCTGAACTCCGACAGAGTTACGACATCCAGTTGGACCCAAATTAAATGGCCAGCAAGCTGTCTCTCAGCTCTGGGCCGGTCATTTCACTTGAGTCCAGCAGGATGTCAGGAAATGGCTTTCCAATCTGACACAACATGACCTGACAATTTTGGGAGCCAAGTTAGCTCTCCTGATAATTTCTCTCTTGGATCAGATTGGACATGAAAATGCACAAGCCTAGTGTGTATTTGTATGCTTGTATAGATAAGTATTATAGTACTGATTAGAGCTCAACATATTGTACATGAATTCAGCTGTCTGTATGTACATGATCCCATTGAGCAAAGAGGCACCTTTTAAAAGTGGCGATTCTCTTATAGCAGGGGGAGAGCAATTGGCCCTATCCACCCCCAGCACAGCATCCTTCCAGTGGCTGTTGCTGGTGTCTATCTTATATTTCTTTTTTAGACTATGAGTTCTTTGGGGAAAGGGAGCCATTTTATTTATTTCTTTGTTGGATTGTTTATATCTATGTAAACCGCTTTGGGAACGTCTGTTGAAAAGTGATCTATAAATATTTGTCATATTCATCTTCGTATCCTCATGTGAACGACTGTGTGTTCATTTCAAAATTGAACCTCAAACACAGGGTACAGTCAGGAAGTGTTCAGCTCTGCATGTATATTGAACATAATCTGTGAATGACCAAATGTGTGTATAGATCTCCTCCTAGTCCCACATACGCAAGTGGCTAGCAGGGGTTGCCCACTGGGATTGGGGGGAGGGGCAGCACTTTGCACATGCTCAAGGGAACTCTTATTTTAAGAGCAGAGCAGAGCAGAACACAAAACCAGAAACATACTCAACTGCCTCTGCAGTCTTCTGACTGCTTAAACTGAATTGTTTATCTTTGCGCGTGTGCATGCTGGGAATCCTTGAAGGGCGAAGATTGATGGAGTATTTAAAGAGCAGTCACAGTGGTTCTTCACCCACAGCGTGAGCCTAGCTTGGCAATTTGCATGACGGAATACACACCAAGAAGCAGAATGCTAGTTCAGCCATCCGCTTTGCTTCTCCCTATTTGCTGTGGCAGGCTGCCCACTTATTTGCCAAGTAACACATTCACGTTTATTCATCTATATGGTAATATTTTCTTTCATTCAAAAACATGCAGAAACATTTTTTTTAAGTTGGAATGTTGCAGCAGGGTTAGTGATAACACACGTACTAGCCAGTCAGTACCCACAGCCAGATTTCCCTTGGTTCCAACTTAGTCATTTCAGAGCTTGCTCCAAGAGAGAAACAGGTATATTTGTACTAATTAGAACTAGCACTAAATTATTGTTTTTTTAACGTTTCATTTGAAGTGAATTTCAGATTTACTCTCAAAAAGAAACATCTGAGAATTTAAGGGGTCAAAGAAATTTCTATACGTCATGTGAAATTTCTCAACAGGTTCTAGAAAAACAAAGGCTGCTCCCAATTTGGCCTCAATGGGCTAAATATTTATAAAGTTGGCAATCTTTTTGTAAGTTTATGAGCATGCATGCTTTGTTTGTAGATCATAACCCTTTCCCAAATCTTTGAGAAAGGACAGAATGCAAACCAAACAAGGAGAGGAGAGCTGGTCTTGTGGTAGCAAGCATGACTTCTCCCCTTAGCTAAGCAGGGTCTGCCCTGGTTGCATATGAATGGGACACTAGAAGTGTGAGCACTGTAAGATATTCCCCTCAGGGGATGAGGCCGCTCTGGGAAGAGCAGACGGTTTCAAGTTCCCTCTCTGGCTTTTCCAAGGTAGGGCTGAGAGAGATTCCTGCCTGCAACCTTGGAGGAGCTGCTGCCAGTCTGTGAAGACAATACTGAGCTAGATAGACCAATGGTCTGACTCAGTATATGGCAGTTTCCTATGTTCCTATGTTCCTAACTCAAAGCTATCCTGATGAGCTCGAACACTGGGGTCAAAACCAATACAACGAAGTTCAGCAGAGACAAATGCAATATTATGCATTTGGATTAGAAAAATTAAATGCTCATGAACAGAATGGGGGAGATGTGACTTGGCAACAGGACATGTGAAAAGGACTGAGGTGTTTTAGTGGATCGCAAGTTGAACATGAGCCAGTAGTGTGATGCAGCAGCCCAAAGCACCAATGCAATCTTAGGCTGCATTAACAGAAGCATAGTGTCTAGATCATGAGAAATAATGGTTCTACTCTATTCTGCACTAGTCAGACCTCACTTGGGATCCTTTGTCCAGTTCTAGGACCCTCATTTCAAGGATGCTGATAAACTGGAATGGGTTCAGAGGAGGGCAACCAAGAGGGTAAAGGGTAGGGATGTGTGAACCGGCTCAAAGCCCAGGCTTAAAATAAAAGCTACTTTCACTTGCGTCCCCACCTTACGTTAGCAAATCCCTCTTTATTTGTAAAGGGCAATCCTCGCCAGATTCCCCTTTACAAGTATACTCCCAAAACGGCCCACAAATTGGTTTGGCCCCGTTCAATGGCTGAACTGAATCAGACCCAGTTTGCCCTGGGTTTGAATCCGGTCTGGATTCAAACCGAACTGGCCAAACTGGTTCTGAGCACATCTCTAGTGAAGGGTCTAGTAACCAAGGCCTATGAGGAATAGTATGTTTAGCCTGGAGAAGAGAAGACCAAGGGGAGATATGAGAGCTGTCTTCAAATATCTGAAGGGTTGTCACATCAAAGAAGGAGCAGTTCTCATTTATTGTTCCTGAGGCCAGGACTAGAATCAGAGGGTTGAAATGATAAGGAAGTAGATTCAGACTGAGCCCTCCTTTCCCAAACTTATTAAGTCAGGGAAGCTGTCAAGGAGGGTTCTCGGAAACTACTGCTATGGCCTTCGGACTCCGGATACTAGGCAGCATGGGAAAGATGTTGCCCATGGTTTCCGGTGACCCTGCATGTACTGAAGCATCCAGGTACATCGGGAGCCCTGGGGAATACATTTCCCATGCTCCCGAGCATCCTTTAGTACTGCTGTACACATTTTCCTGACATTGATTCAGGCTTGAAACCCTATTCGTGTTCCAGTTCCCAGAAGCCACTTACCTCTCAAGTCTACGTGTTTGATTATTCACAAGTTTGACTTGCATCTGGCTCTCAACCATGGGGAAGAGAACGAGGGACTAAAGAGAAGAATTATTTGACTATTTCTCTTCCTGGAGATTCTTTTTTGAAAAATTAGGGTTTGAAGCTCTATCTCTCTCACTTTGGAAGGGGCGTCCCTCTGGTTTAGAAGTCAACCCGCACACCCGGCAAGCCGCTAATTGTGATTTTCAAAATCAAAGGCCTGTGCCAAAGGGGAAAATATATGTAATCGTCTACGGAAGCCTGCCCTTCCTTTCCCTGCCTTGAATTTGAAAGTGAAGGGATGCAAAACCTTTTGAAAGCAATAGTTGTAGAAGTAGAGATAATAACAACCCCATCGAAATGCAAAAGGAGCTGCTTGATTTTGAATCGTCATGGCTAGCAGCCACTTCAGAATCTGGTGGATTTGCTTACCGGGTGGAAGGGACCACTTGATGCAACATGCTTGATTTTTTTTTTTTTTTTTAAGAATAGTGACTCTCTTTTTCTTTTGTGCCATTTTTGCCATTTGGAGTACAGCGTACAGTTCTGGTCACTGTATCTTAAGAAGGATATTGTAGAACTGTAAAAAGGTGCAGAAGAAGGCAACCCAGACGATCAGGGGCCTGGAGCACCTTCCTTATGAGGCTAGGCTACAACACCTGGGGCTGTTTAGTTTAGAAATGAGGGGATTATGGGGATTATTCATGGAACAGAGAGAGTGGATAGAGGGAATGTTTTCTCCCTCTCTCACAGGGGTCAACCCATGAAATAGATTGCCAAGAAATCTAGGACCGACAAAAGGAAGTGCTTTTTCACACAATGCATCATTAATCTATGGAATTCTCTGCCACAGGATGTGGTGATTGCCACTAGCTTGGATGGCTTTAGGACAGGTCTTTCAATGACTACTAGTTTGAGGGCTATAGGCCACCTCCAGCCTCAGAAGCAAGATGCCTCAAAATCCCAGTTGCAGGGGAGCAACAGCAAGAGAGAGAGCATGCACATACCTCTTGTCTGCGGGCTTCTCAGAGGCATCTGCTGGGCCATTGTGTGAAACAGGATGAGAACATAAGAACAGCCCTGCTGGATCAGGCCCAAGGAAGCCCATCTAGTCCAGCATCCTGTTCCACACACTGACCCACCAGATGCCTCTGAGAAGCCCACAGGCAGGAGTTGAGGGCATGCCCTGCTTTTACTCCCCTGCAACTGGTATTGGATGCTGGACTGGATGGGCCTTGGGCCTGATCCAGCAGGGTTTTTCTTATGTTCTTATGAACCCCTGGGAGTAGGCAGGGGTATAGTGGAGGGGGGATGTGCAGGGACGGAGCGCGGAGACTTCTCGGTTTCTCTGGCTGTTGGGGTGGGCATGGTCGTGTTGACTATCATGGAGAGTGCTTGCACTTCTGAATTTGCAACTACATCACTGCTTGTAGGGAGTACACGGAGACCTGCCACCTCCCTGACTCACTTGCATGCTAAACTGCTGTCTCCCAATCAGGAGATTCTCCTCTCAAGCCAAGACAAGTACGGTCTCCAGGAGAAAGGGGGGAGGAGTGTCAGGCAGCACCCATCGTTCCTCCTCTCCATGTGATTGGCTGACTATGTGCTCAGGTTCAGCCCAGCCCTCCCTCAGGCTGACTGACAGCTTGGGCCATGAGGGAAATTCTGGCCAATGCTTAGCATCTGCATTGCCCTGGCTGCTGGGCCTGTCAGTCGGGCTGAGGGAGGGGTGAGCTTAACCAAGCCAGCCAGTCACGTGGAGAGGAGGAGGAGGGGGGAGAAGTGGGGCCAGGTCAGAGCCATGCTGTGGAACCCTGGTCACGAAGCTCCAGAGAATGGGAGAAGGAAGTCACAGCAAGGAGTTAGGGGGCTGTTTGTTTGTTTGCCTGATTCCAGAGCAGATTCATTTAGATGGCATTTTGGTTCCCACCAGTTCTGGCAAGATTTACTTCTGTGTGTCACGATTCTTGGTTGCTTATGTGGGCTACCTGAGCTCCAGCTTCGAGAAAGAAGGTGTGCTCTTGTCATTTTATTTACAACCCTGTGGGGTAGGTTAGGCTGAGAGATGTGTGACTGGTCCAGAGTCACCCACAGGCATGCACAAGTGGAGATGCATCATCCCCTGTCCCCCCCCCGCCCGTTTCATTTCCAGTGAGGTGGCTTTTGTCGGTTGGTGCCATCTGGCCGAGATACCCTGGATATCGCGTCAGCTCTTGGCAGCCGGCTGAGGGGAGGCGGTACCTTTGGGAGAGAGGGATTCTCCAGCTTGAGTCACCAGAATGACTTTTCAATTGGCAGCTCATTCCAGAGGGAAGGAGGCAGATGAAAGAGACGTTATATGGGGCCATAGCTCAGTGGTATATATGTTTTCACAAGCAGGACATGACTGGTTTAGAGTTTAGGTCACAGAATGCTAGAATTTTAGAGTTGGAAGGACTTTGGGGGTCCTGCAGCCACACCTGGAGTACTGTGTACAATTCTGGTCACCACATCTAAAAAAGGTCATTGTAGAACTGGAAAAGGTGCCGAAGAGGGCAACCAAGATGACCAGGGGCCTAGAGCACCTTTCTTATGAGGCAAGACTACAACACCTGGGACTTTTTAGTTTAGAAAAAAGACAACTGTGGGGAGACATGATTGAGGTCTATAAAATCATGCATGGTGTGGAGAAAGTGGATAGAGAGAGATTCTTCTCCTTCTCACATAACACTAGAACCAGGGGTCATCCCATGAAATTGATTGCCAGGAAATTTAGGACCAGCAAACAGAAGTACTTTTTCACACAACACATAATCAGCTTGTGGAATTCTCTGCCACAAGATGTGGTGACAGTCAACAACCTGGATGGCTTTAAGAAGGGTTTGGATCACTTCATGGAGGAGAGGTCTATCAACGGCTACTAGTTAGAGGGCTAAAGGCCACCTCCAGCCTCAAAGGCAGGATGCCTCTGAGTACCAGTTGCAGGGGAGTCACAGCAGGAGAGAGGGCATGTCCTCAACTCCTGCCTGTGGCTTCCAGCAGCATCTGGTGGGCCACTGTGCGAAACAGGATGCTGGACTAGATGGGCTTCCTTGGGCCTGATCCAGCAGGGCTGTTCTTAGGTCTTCTAGCCCACCCCTCTGCCCATTGCAGGAATCGGCTACAGAATCCCTGAGGGCTGCCAAGAGCTGACGCGATATCCAGATGGCCACTCAGCTCCTGTGATCCAGCAGGGCTGTTCTTATGTTCTCATCCAGCAAATGAGAGCTCACTTCTGCATGTCAGACACTTGCACTGTCCCACAGCACATAAAACCTGGAAATTCCTGCTAACACAACTAGGTAGGAGGAGAGAGAAGTGATTGTGTGGAAGCAAGGTAGGAGCAGAGGTGCACTGAGGTTATTTTGGAGCCTGGACCTAAAGGCCTTTGGAGGCCACCCCCCGCTGCAAGTTAAGCATCACCCCCCTATTCTTACCCCACATATTTCTTTCCCCACTTCCCGCTCTGTCTCTAAAGCACCCGGCACACGGCGGGGTCTCCTCTTCTGTCACCACGGCATGGAGCCGCACCGTGGCAGAACATGATTGGAAAACCCAGGTTAGTGGAGCACTTGGGTTTTCACCACCCAGGACAGACTAAAGAGGATTTGGGGGCCCTCAGTGGGTGTGGAGGCCATGGACTTTGGCCCCAAAGTCCAGGGGTAAGAGCACCACTGGATAGGAGGGAAACCTAGCCAGGTTTTCCTCCTACCTTGCTTCCACACAATCACTTCTGCCTCCTCCCAGTTACTTGTACCCACAGAATCGGAAACTGGGAGCACACATTGCTCCCAAACCTGGGTAGAGCAGTTTCCGCATGTGTGAACAGCATCATCGCTTAGTCTAAACCTGCTTCCTTGTCATTCTAACCCATCGGTTCTAGTCCTGCCCTGAGAAGCAATGGAGACGAAGTCATAGGAACACAGGAAGCTGCCATATACTGAGTCAGACCATTGGTCTATCTAGCTCATTATCGTCTTCACAGACTGGCAGCGGCTTCTCCAAGGTTGCACGCAGGAATCTCTCTCAGCCCTCTCTTGGAGAAGCCAGAGAGGGAACTTTGAACCTAGATGCTCTTCCCAGAGCGGCTCCATCCCCTGCTGAGGGGAATATCTTGCAGTGCTCATACTTCTAGTCTCCCTTTCATATGCAAGCAGGGCAGACCCCGCTTAGCTATGGGGACAAGTCATGCTTGCTACCACAAGACCAGCTCTCCTCTCCAAGTCCATTTCCTCTTCAACGTGACAGCCCTTCAGACCTTTGAAGACAGCCACAAAGGAGCCTGAAGAAAGTTCCCTGCCCCCAAAGGGCTCCCAGCAGGGGTGTCGCTATAACTGAGTGGATGGGTTCAAATAACCCAGAGGCCCCAGCTGCTTTGGGCCCCCCAGATCCTCCCCTCCCTATTTTCTTCATTATCTCCCTCACTCCAAGGGGCCTCCAGGGAGAGGGGCAGGCCTCTCTTCTAGCTATGCCCCTGACTCCCAGTCTAACAATATAAAAATAAACAAGTGCCACACACATACATCACTGGGAGGGGTTCTATGCTGGGCTGAAAGAGGGACAGTTGCTCTCCCCTTGCTAAGAGAGGAGAGAATCACCACTTTCAAAGTTTCCTATTGGTTCAGTTAGCAGGGGTGATTCCCCAGCTGCGTGCCACAAACAGACCTGAAGAGGTCCACTGCCCCAAAGGGACTCATAACCTTTAAAAAGAAGCACAAGGGAGACATCAGCAACAGCCACTGGGAGAGTGGCTATCCCTATCAGGAGGGATAGTTGCTCTTCCTCTGCCAAACAGAAGAGAGCCTCCAGCTGAAAAGATCACTCTTGGCCCAGTTAGGAGAGGTGATTCCCAAATGCAAGAGGGCCTGAAGATAGTTCTCTGCCCCCAAAGGGTTTACAATCTGCTGGGCTGGGCGGGATAGGGACAGCTGCTCTCCCCTTGCTAAATAGGAGAGAGCCTCCAGCTGAAATGTTGCTTAGTTCATCCATGGATGGTTTGTACCTGAGTAGAATCTGGTCCCATCTCTGGTCCTGGTGGTATTGTCATACAATGCCTGCTGTCCTCTGGGGTTCCTGGGCACATATGAAATCCCACCCCTGCCTCCCACCTCCGTGGGCCCCTCCCTATGGAACCTCTTCCTGTTAATTACATGGGGGGGGAATCCTCTCCCCCAGAACTCGGCGATTCAAGGTGGCATTTGAGAGGAATAGTTCCCTTTAGCATAGCCGACAGCTAATTTGTGTAAAGTTTAATTACAGCGCGCATTAATTAACTGGCAGTGTGTTGCAATACTAAAAGGGAGGCCATCTGTTCCCAGAGAAACCGCCTCTTTCCCCCACCCCCTCCGGATTGCAGACTTAATAATGTCATTGCTGTGGAGGTTGTTACATCGGAGGCAGCCTGAACATAAAGTCACATCAAAGAAGATGGAGGACTCGCCGCTGAGGGGCTGAACCCAAAACGCTCAGGATCTGCTCTGGTGCAGAAGCTAGCTCTTGCTCTAATCTATTCCAAAAGCAAGACAGATCTTCCCAGCCCAAGGTAGCTGGCATGGTGATGTCATGACACCACATAGCCAATCAGATATGGCTAGCAGATGTCACAAGGCTTTATCAGAGTAAGGACAAAGTCATAGCAGAGTGAGGACAAAGTCATAGCAGAGTGAGGACAATGCTTCCTGCCCTCTTTAAATGTGAAAATAGGTTCTGCTTTGCATCCCCCCCACCCACTACAACTGGTAGGGTGAGCTCTCTCTCTCTCTCTCTCTCTCTCTCTCTCTCTCTCTCTCTCTCACACACACACACACACACACACATATCAACCTCTCTGAGATGCAGGACAGCTGCTGCCAGTCAGTGCAAACAGTGCTGAGCTAGCTGGACCAAGGGTCTGACTTGGTATAAGGCAGCTTCCAAGGATCCTATATTTGTTGCAGGGCTGCTCAACTTTGGCCCTCCTGCAGATGTTGGCCTACAACTCCCATAATCCCTGGCTATTGGCCACTGTGGCTGGGGATTTTGGGAGCTGTAGTTCAAAAACAGCTGCGGGGCCTAAGTTGAGCAGGCTTGGTTTAGGGGAAAGGGCTGTAGCTCAGTGTTAGAGCACCTGATTTGCATGCAGAAAGCCCCACATTCAATCCCTGGAAGCATCTCCATGCAGGGCTGGGAAAGACCACTCTCTGAGGTGCAGGAGAGCTGCTGCCAGTCAGTGTTGAGCCAGATAGACCAAGGGTCTGGCTCGGTATAAGGCAGCTTCCGAGGTTCCTCTGAGTGTTCCAGAACAGCTCCTCCTCCTGTCTCCCCCAATCTAAGCTGAGTCATGAGTGCGCTCTGAGTGACCCAGCTCCCTACCTGCTCCCCACACAATGCTTCTTGGGGCACTGCTGGGAAGAATTCGTCCAGCAGCGCCAGCCTCTGCTTGGTAAGCATCTGATTAAATGAAGGAGGGTACCTACCAGCTGACCCCGTTGCGGGAGTGCTAGTCCGATGGAGATAAAAAGGCTCTTTAGAGGATTGATTTCAGTATCGCTTTTTGAACTCTTTCCCGGCGCTTTAGGAAAAGATTGCTCACTTATCAGCAAACGGATGTCTGGCAGCGAAGTGGGGAACTGCAAGCTGCAGAGGAAAATGTCTGGGGAAATGCAGCATCCTAGGATCCTCCAAAGTTGCTCCAGCCTGCCATTTTCGTCACACCTCATGGAAATGGGTATCAAGAGGGAGACCTTCAGGGCCACCTTCTCCCATCGGAGGCCGCCCAGGGGCGCCTTTCCATGAGGCGAGGTGGGGCGGGTCGCCTCAGGTGGTGGATTGTGAGGGCAGCGAGATGCCTGCCACGGCGGCCGTTGGAGCAGCTCTTCAGGGTCAGTTTGACACTTGTGAGCTGTGCAAGGAGCACTTCTCCTGAGGGATGGGGCTGCAGCTCAGCGGTCGAGCATCTGCTTTACAGGGAGAAGGTCCCCTGGTTCAATCCCTGGCAGCATTACCAGGCAGGGCTGGGGAGCATCCCCTCTCCGGAGCCCTGGAGAGATGGTTCTAATCAGAGCAGAAAATGAGGCATTTCACACGATCAGTGTGAAGCGCCAGATGGGGTTAGGCGGTGAGAGAGGGCTTAGCCCACTCTCCCCGCAGACAAGCATGCCGGCAGCCCTGGGCAGCCAGATCGGCCTCCCACACTACTGCCGGCTCCATCATGGAGCTGGCGGGGGCCTGTGGGGATCAAGGGCAGCACGCCCACCCCCCCCAGAAGTTCCAGGGTGACCTCTCCTCCATGACGTTATCCAACCCCCGCTTAAAGCCATCCAGGTTGTTGGCTGTCACCACATCTTGTGGCAGAGGATTCAACAACAACAACAACAACAACAAATATTTATAAACCGCTTTTCAACAACAACAACAACACAAGTGGATTATGTGTTGTGTGAAAAAGTACTTCCGTTTGCTGGTCCTAGATTTCCTGGCAATCAATTTCATGGGATGACCCCTGGCTCTAGGGTTATGGGAGAGGGAGAAGAATTTCTCTCTCTCCACTTTCTCCACACCATGCATGATTTTACAGACCTCGATCATGTCTCCCCGCAGTCGTCTTTTTTCTAAACTGAAAAGCCCCAGGTGTTGTAGCCTTGCCTCATAAGGAAGGAGCTCTGAGCTATGATGATGATAGCAATAGCACTAGCACTTACATTTATATACCGCTCTATAGCCGGAGCTCTCTAAGCGGTTTACAATGATTTAGCATATTGCCCCCCAACATTCTGGGTACGCATTTTACCGACCTCGGAAGGATGGAAGGCTGAGTCAACCTTGAGCCCCTGGTCAGGATCGAACTTGTAACCTTCTGGTTACAGGGCGGCAGTTTTACCACTGTGCCACCAGGGGCTCCTGGTGATGATGACAACATTATTTATATACTGTTTTTCAAAAAATGTACCCAAAGCAGTTTACAAATAAATAAATAAAAAATAAAATAAAATAAAATAAATAAAATAAAATAAAATAAAATGGCTCCTTGTCTCCAAAGGGCTCAAAAGACACATAAGGCAGATACCAGCAGCAACAGCCACTGAAGGGATGCTGTGCTGGGGCTGGATAGGGCCAGTTACTCTCCCCCTGCTCAATAAAGTAGAACTACCCCTTTTAGAAGGTGCCTCTTTGCTCAGTTAGTATGGTCCTGATGTGTGTGCTGTCATACTCAGAGGACCAGTAGGTCCTCTGAGTATGACAGCAGGGTTTTCTTGGGGTTTTGGCGGGGGTACTGGTTCACCTAGTGGGCAGGGTCCTTGTCTGCCTGAGTCATCACTCTTCCCACTGTTAGAATATAAAAAAGCATAAGAATAGCCCTGCTGGATCAGGCCCGAAGTCCAATATCCTGATTCCCACAGTGGCCTGCCAGATGCCTTTAGGAAGCTCACTCTGCAACTGGTATTTAGAGGCATGCTGCCTCTGAGACTGGAGGTGGCCAATAGCCCTCAGACTAGTAGCCATTGATAGATTTGTACTCCACAAATTTATCTAAGCCCTTCTTAAAGCCATCCAAGCTGGTGACCATCACCACATCCTGCGGCAGAGAATTCCATAGATTAATTATGCATTGTGTGAAAAAGGGCTTCTGTTGGTCTTAAATTTCCCGGCCTTCCATTTCATGGGATGACCTCTGGTGTTGTGAGAGAGGGAGAAAATTTTCTCTCCACTCTCTCCACACCATGAATAACCATATAGTCCTCTATCATGCCCTGCCCCAGTTGTATTTTTTCCTAAACTAAGAAGCTCCAGCTGTTTTCTCTTTCTCTTTTCCTGGATTTCCCACCTCATCCCTTGCCTGAGGGGTTCCAGGGTCCAGGATCATAAAAGAATCCTTACATTCCTCACTGAACTTCAGATTGTCCTTGGAGGAATCCTGAAGTTCCTGTCTGGATTTCAGTTTGGGGACATTTCATCTGGCAAACCCCTAGAACCCCAAAACACATTTTCACATGCAAGTGGAATGTTATTTTGCACAGACACTTTACTGGAATAAAACAGATGTGCAATGGCAACATCAATACAATTCTGGGGTTGGTTTGTGCTGTGACTGCTTATAGAGCTTATAGAGTGGTTTATAGAGGAAAAACCAAAAATGCTAAGTAGCTCCACTTTGAGGATCATGGCCAGCATCCTGACTAATGTCCTGCTTGGGCAAGAAGGTTGCACTAGCACAAGGCTGTTGCACTATACTAGCTGTGCAAAGATGAGTGTTGCACTTGTGCTTGTGGAGCAAAGTGCACAGCCTTGGCACACCTCACATACTTTGCAAGGAGTGATGCACATGGCAATAGCGCCGTTCCGAAAATCCCTGTGATTTAGCGCAGTGGCGCAATCTTAGCACTGCTTTGTGGGCAACAGGATGCTAGACTAGAAAGGCCTTGGGCCTGATCCAGCAGGGCTGCTCTTATGTTCTTATGACTGGTTGACTCACTGATATGGAATTAATCTAAGGAACTCTCTGCCACAAGATCCAGCAGGGCTGTTCTTATGTTCTCATGATGGTTGTGCCAGCTCAGCGTTGGGCTGTCAGCCGTGGCTGGCAAGCTTGTGAGTGACAATGCCTCAAAGAGACTAAGCTGCAGAGCCGCTTCCAGGCAGATTCTGCAGAGGACAGCACATCTGGAGCGCAAGCATGAATTCTCCCCTTTGATAAGTAGGGTCCATCCTGGCTTTCATTTGAATGGGAGACTACACATGAGCTCCGTAAGATATTCCCCTTAGGGGATGGGGCCGCTCTGGGAAGAGCACCTGCATGAAAGGAAGTGCACAAATCGAATTTTCAGATTCGGTTTGAATTTGAATCGAAACTGTCCAATTCGATTCGGAATTCAAATTGATTTGAATTTGAATCCATTTGACCTATTTTGACACCCTTTTGACACACCAGGGCACCTGAATGGTTTTTAAAAGGTGCCAAAATGTCCTTAAACTGCCATCGAATCAATTTGAATTGATTTGACAGCCTGGAGGGTCATTCCATTCAAATTCGAATGGTTTGAATCGGCCAGATTCTAGTCGAATCAATTCAAATTGGTATTGATTCACACATCCCTATCTGCATGCTTGCATGAGGAAGGTCCCAGGTTCGCTCCTTGACATCTCCAGAGAGGGCTGAGAGAGACTCCTGCCTGCAACCTTGGAGGAGCCGCTGCCAGTCTGGGTAGACAATACTAAACTAGATGGACCAAGGGTCTGACTCAGTAGAAGGCCGCTTCACTTGTTCCAGGGTAGCATTTTACACCAGTTGCCTGGAAGAGGGTGTTTAACACCATGTCTTAAAGGGGGACTCGCAAAGCACAGTGGTGGCATGTACATGCAATTTGTTATGGAGCCAGGTCTGTGTGGGGGGCCGAGGGGGAGGGATACCACCCAGCGGCCATCCCCACTGCAGGGATAAATAGGAACTCCAGGAAACAAACAGCTTTTAATTAGAGCAGGTGCTCAGCGCCGAAGGAGCAGCAAACATTGGTTCAAGCCAGGAAGAGGCCCCAGAGAAAGGGCGGGCAAGACGCCATCTAGTCGCTCTGATCCAGAGAGGCCCTCGGTAATGTAGCAACAGTCTGTCATGTAAAAGCATGTGTCTGGGTCTGCAGTGGTTTGCACTCGCCATCTGAGCACGTGGGGAGGGGCGGTTGCTGGAATAAGCATCTTATCTTTTATTTAAGGTAGGAAATCCCTCTTGGTGTGAGGCGTTGGGATGGGGATGTTGTGGGACATAATTTGAGGTCGCCCTGCAGCCTTATTTATTTATTTATTTATTTACACAGTCAGACAGGTGTTATTGACTGGTTTGTTTTATCCAGACATCGAGTCCTTCCCAAGGACCTGGGATAGCTGAATTTTATTGTCAATGGTTATAGATATCGTCGCAGAATATAGGCTGTTCCCAGTAAAGCTGCTTTCTGTAATTGGCTGATGGTGATTTCTGTGGCCCCTGTGGTGTTGAGGTGCTCTTCAAGGTCTTTTGGAACTGCACCCAGGGCGCCAATTACCACTGGGATTATTTTGGCCTTTTTCTGCCACGGCCTTTCAATTTCAATTTGTAGATCTTTGTATTTGGTGATTTTTTTCTATTTCTTTTTCTTCTATTCTGCTATCCCCTGGTATTGCTATGTTGATTATTTTGACTTGTTTTTCTTTCTTCTCGACTACAGTTATATCTGGTGTATTGTGTGGCAGATGTTTGTCTGTTTGTAGTCGGAAGTCCCATAATATTTTTACATCTTCATTTTCTTCAACTTTTTCAATTTTATGGTCCCACCAATTTTTGGCTACAGGTAGCTTGTATTTTTTGCAGATGTTCCAGTGTATCATCCCTGCTACCTTGTCATGCCTTTGTTTGTAGTCAGTCTGTGCTATCTTTTTACAACAGCTGATGAGGTGGTCCACTGTTTCATCTTCTTCTTTACAAAGGGGGCACTTGCTGTTTGTGGTGGATTTTTCAACTTTTGCTCTTATTGCATTTGTTCTTAGTGCCTGTTCTTGCGCAGCCAGTATTAAACCCTCTGTTTCTTTCTTCAAGTTGCCATTCTTAAGCCATTGCCAGGTCTTCTTCTTCTTCTTCTTCTTCTTCTTCTTCTTATTATTATTATTATTATTATTATTACTATTAATTCAATTTCTATACCACCCTTCCAAAAACGGCTTGGGGCAGTTTACACAGAGAAATAATAAATAAATAAGAAGGATCCCTGTCCCCAAAGGGCTCACAGTCTAAAAAGAAACATCAGATAGACACCAGCAACAGTCACTGGTGATACTGTGCTGGGGGTGGAAATGCAGCCTCGACTTGGTAGACCAATGGGAAGTGCACGGTACACCCAGAAACATAGCAACATAGGAAGCTGCCATATGTTAATCTAAGGAACTCTCTGCCACAAGATTTTTTGTTAACCCAGGGTTTTGTTTACCCAGGTGTCTAAAGGAGTGTAGTGCCCAATCACGATGGAAGGAACATAGAGCAGCTATTGGTGAGTAGCACTGGTTGGGTGAAAAGTAGGGGTGTGCGGAGCCGGTTTGAATTGAACCCAGTTCGATTCGAATCGGCCTTTTCTGACTGGTTCCAGCTTGAACAGGACAGGGCCCCCAAAAGAGGGGGCTGGTTTGACTTTGAACTGAACTGGGCCTAGTTCGAATCGAGCCGGTTTGGCCAGTTCAAGTGCTTTACTTATAAAGGGGAATCTAGTAAACATTTCACTTTATGAGCGGGGGGCGGGATTCCCTAACTAAAAGGGGGTTGAGGCCTGAGCGGGGTGGGTGAGAAGGCACCATATCCGCTGTGGCAGTGGCAGTTCCTCGGTGGCAGCGGCTCAGCCCCACCGATGCTCCGCCCCGCCGAATCGCAGACTGGTGTTTGGTCCACTTCTGGCCATCGCGCATGCACGGAGACCATTTGCATTAGCCCTGCACATGCACAGAGGTTGGAACTCAGCTGTCCGCTGGACCATGGTACGGGGGGCGGGTGGAAGCGCTGGCAGGGCAGTGCTGGCAGAGCCGAGAAGCAGCCGGGGAGCTGCCACTAGGAAGCCACCACCGCTACAGCGATTCAGGTGCCCTCTGACCCGCCCCCCTCAGGCCTCAAGCCTTGTTTAGTTAGGGAATCCTCCCCCTTGCTTGTAAATGGGAATCTTTATTGGATTCCCCATTTACAAGGAAAGCACTCGAACCGAGTTGAACTGGGTCAAACTGGGTCAAACTGGGTCAAAAGCACGAACTGAACTGCCACCGGTTCTAATGAATTGGTTTGTGGACGGTTTGGTTCAAATTTGGTTTGAGCTCGAACCCGAACCGAGCCACTGATGCTGGTTCCATGCACACTCCTAGTGAAAAGGTGGATTTCTATAGTTTCAGCCCCTCAGGACTTTGGGACTTCAGGAACTGTGGATAGACCCTTCCTCACCCATCAGAGCTCTGAGTCTCAGTGTCTGCACATTTCACAGACTCACACAGAATCTCAGGGAATTTCTAACTAGCAAAAGGACGTACTTTTTCACAGAGCACAACATTAATGTGTGGAATTCTCTGCCACAGGATGCAGTAATGGCGACCAGCTTGGATGGCATTGAAAGGGGCTTAGACAAATTTACAGAGGACTGGCCTGTCAATGGCTACTAGTCCTGATGGCTATAGGCCACCTCCAGGCTCAGAGACAGGATGCCTCCGAATACCAGTTGCAGAGGAGCAACAGCAGGAGAGGGGGCATATCTCCACCACCTGCTTGTGGGCTTCCCAGAGGCATCTGGTGTGTCATTGTGGGAAACAGAGTACTGGACTAGAGAAAACTTGAGCCTGGTCCAGAGAGGCTCTTCTTATGTGGTCATAATATGTGAAGGCCTAAGGGACCCTGGAGGTCTTCTAGTCCAACCTCCTGCTCAATGCAGGGATTTTCTACAGGATCTCTGACAGATGAGGCCTCTTTCTGAAAAACCCTTTGAAAACTTGCAGGCATTTCCCTTCGGGAGGCACCCTGAAATCTGTGTGGTTTCACTTTGGAGGGCATCCTGTCGAATTTCACTTGCTGTGCAATGTTGGTGCCAATGTGTGCAGAGACCCCTCGAGAAATTTCATGTCTCTTAGAGCAGGGATTCTCAACGTTGGGTCCCCAGGTGTTATTGGACTTCAACTCCCATAATGCCCAGCCCCAGTAGCCTTGGGTTGGGGATTATGGGAGTTGAAGTCCAATAACATCTGGGGACCCAACGTTGAGAATCCCTGTCTTCGAGGATCTGCCTCAACCCCCCTTGAAAATCTCAGAGGGCTTCCCTTGAATCCAACAGTGACATCCGCTCCAGATTTCACTTTCTACGAAATTTCGGCTTCAGCCCCAAAGAACACTTTCAGTGCTCTAAAGCATCCCAAGATAATAATCTTCTTTGTAACAACAATTCTCCCAACAAGAATCGATAGCCAGTCGCAGCTTCTCTGCTGTGCTGTATTTCATTTACTCTGAAATAGCCTGTCCAGCCTTGCTGGTTGGTTTATTGGGGGCACCTGATTAGCCACTGTGTGGGAGCCAGTTTGCTGGGCTAGATAAACTTTTGGAATGATCTAAGGGGGCTTTTTCATCACTTCAGAGGCCGAGAGGATCACAGGCTCCTATGCCAAAACACTAGTATAGGAACACAGAACATAAGAAGAGATGTGCTGGATCAGGCCTAAAGCCTATTTAGTCCAGCATCCAGTTTCCTACAGTGGCCCACCAGATGTCTCTGGGAAGCCCACAGCCAGGAGGTGAAGGCATGCCCCCTCTCCTGCTTTTGCTTCCCTGCAACTGGCATTAAGAAGCATCCTGCTCCTGACCCTGGAGGCAGTCTATAGCCAAGACTAGTAGACCATGAATTTCTCTAAGCCCCTTTAAAAGCCACTCAAGCTGGTGGCCATCACCCTGTCTGGTGGCAGAGAATTCCATAGGTTAATTAGGGGCTCTGTGGAAAAGTACTTCCTTGGGCCGGTCCTACATTACTTGGCAATCAGAGATGTATGTTTTGGGTGGTATATAAATACGTTGTTTAACAACAACAACAACAGCAACAACAACGATGATGAAATAATAATGAAAAGAAATAGAAAAAATCACAAAATACAAAGATCTACAAATTGAAATTGAAAGGCTGTGGCAGAAGAAGACCAAAATCATCCCAGTGGTAATTGGTGCCCTAAGTGCAATTCCAAAACAACTTGAAGAGCACCTCAGGGGCCACAGAAATCACCATCAGCCAATTACAAAAAGCAACTTTACTGGGAACAGCCTATATTCTGTGACGATATCTATAATAATAACAGCAACAACACTGATAATAAAATTCAGCCATCCCAGGTCCTTGGGAAGGACTCGATGTCTGGATAAAACAAACCAGTCAATAACACCTGTCTGATTGTTTAAACAAAAATAAAAATAATAATAAGTTTCATGGGATGACACCTAGTTCTAATGCTGTGAAAGAATTTCTCTCTCTCTCTCTACCCATCTTTCTATACCGTACATAATTCTATAAATCTCTATCAAGTCTCACAGGAAGATAGAAAGCTGCCATCTACTGAGTCTGGCTCACTCTGTCTACACTGACTGGCAGCAGCTCCCCAAGCTTTCAGGCAGGCATCTTTCCCAGCCCTACCTGGAGATGCTGCCAGAGATTGAACCTGGGGACCTTATTATTATTTATTATTTATTATTAAAACTTTTATACCGCCCTTCCAAAAGGCACCTTCAGCATGCAAAGCAGATGCTCTGCCACTAAACTAAAGCCCCATCCCTGTAGCTGTCATTTAATGTAGAAATAGCATGTGGTTCTCGCCTCGAACCAGTTGCCCCAGGAGAGCAGTGAGCCGGTGCCTTCTCTGGAGGGCTTTGGGTTCCTGCTCTGTAGTACCCAAAGAGCTGCAGCCCTCTCATACATACTAGGGATGTGCATGGAACCAGCAGGGGCTGGTTCGAAGGTGGGGTGGACACTTTTCAGGACAGGGGAGTGTACACTTCCCCACTGCCACGTTTCCCCTGCCAGCGCTCCCAGACAGGCGGGGCAGCAGCTTACCTCCCTGCTGACCCCGTCCCCTTCATCGGTCCAGAAGGACCAGTAGTGTGCACACATCACTTCCGGTCACTTCCGGACCAAAGTGGGGATGTTGGCAGGGACGTATGCTGCCGCCCTGCCGGTCCAGTTTTCAAGGGAGCACCAGTGGGGAAAACGAGGCAGCGGGGTGGGGTAAGCGCACCCTCCCCCATCCATAAAGGTGTCCCTGTCTCCATATTCAAACTGGTTCAAACACGGGGTTCTGAACCTGTTCGGCGTTCTAGGAATAGCATGCCGAACAGGTTTGTGCACATCCCTCATACATCCATGGGAATTTCAATTAGCAGAGCACCAGCATTCGAACAGAGAATCCCAAATGTTGTTGACTACAACTCCCAGCATCCCCAGCCCAAGGCCTGTCATGGCTCAGACTTCTGACTCAGAAGAGTCAGAGCAGGATGACTTACCAGCTAGTGAGGGCTCAGAGGCACAGCCACAGGATTTGGCAGAGAAACCAGATTCTGAAGCTGAGGATTCACAACAGCTGCCAGACATGATCTCTGATGGGGAAGAGACTGGGATTTCACCTGTCTTGAGAAAACGTCTCAAGAGGCAGGCTCAGTGGGAGTCACGCAGGTGTAGGAGATCCCAAGAAAGAAAGCCAAAGTGCTGACTCAGGGAAGCCTGATTGGCTGCTGGTTCTCTTGAGCCATATATATTCAACAGTCTCTCCTTGCTCTGATGCTGTTTGCAACTTTGTTGGCTGCAGATAGTGTGCTCTTGAATTTTGACCATCTCTGTGTCCCAGTTTGCCTTGTCTGTACTTTTCTGCATTGTTCCCTTAATTCCTTGTTCTGTGTTCTTTGCTTGTTTCATTCCTTGTTTTGTCTTTTCCTTCCAATTATTACTCAGTTAGTGTTAGAGGGAGGTACCTAGTTTCAGTTCAGGGGACTCAATCCATTGACTAATTGCTTTGTGAGCCTTTTATTTTCCTTCATTTGGTTTCGCTGCTGCTTTCTGGTTACTTTCTGGTTAGGGGGAGTCCTGAAGGGGGTTGTAAAATCCTGTTGGGTTAGCCGAGCTAACAGATTCACGACAAGGCCATTGCAGCCGAGGGTGCTGTGAGCTGCAGTCAACAACATCTGGGATCCCCAGTTACAGGGAGCGCTGCAAGGGGCCCTTGCCAAGCTGCGGTTCTCGCCAGGGGATGGCCTCCCTCCCACAATCAATGGTGGGCGTCCTAGTGCTGTGCTTGTCCAAGGGTGTTGCACTCAGGCAAGGCTGTTGCGCTAACCTGTGCTAAGGCTGGAGCTTGCATTGCAGACTAGTGTTGCACTAATGTTTGTGCTTGTGCAACAAGGTACAAAGCCTGTGGCACATCTCATGTTTTGCCAGGAATTTTTGCCCCATGCTATTAGTACTAATATATATATTAACAATGTCTCCCTCTAGTGGTAGCCCTGTGTGCTGCTTCCTCATTCTGCCTAATGGTAGGGTGAACCTTTCTTGAGCAGAGTCTGGGGGGTGGGGGGCAAAGGAGAAGGCTCTAATTCTGGACACTCTTGGTCTTCTCAGCCAAGCTGCCAGCCAGCTGATTTCTTTCTCTCATTTCCCTTGCAAATCCCTTAGTGGGTTTTCATTCTCTCCCTCTCCCTCCTTTAATATTCTGCACCTGGAAATCCATCCTCAGATTGTTTTATCTCTATTAGCCCCTGTGAGCAGATGACAGCCAAGTTCGAAAGCAGAGAGAGGAGGTGGGGCTGGCTCGCCCAGATGCTAATTCAAAAACGCGGCATCGTTTATAATGTTCTTAGCCGCCTTGGCGGGGTCTCTGTCCACCAGACTTCCTTAAGCCACACAGAAAGGATGGAGCTAAACCCAGCTTCTGCACAGGGAGGGAGGAAACAGAACTTAGCCAAAAAACAGAATTTGAGGGAGGGGAAAAAGGACGTAAGTGACAAAAGGAACAGAAAATGGTCGCAATGCATGTACTCGCTGCCATTTGGAAATAAAAATGAAATTATGGGATGTATTTGGTCCTGCAACAAAAGGATACAGTATATCCTTGATAGGCAAATGTTACTTGAGCCTGTGCCTGGGCAAGGTGAAAGTGGTAGACAACTTTCCCCCTTGGAAGCAGGTTGTGATGGTCTTAAGGGAGTATGCTTCAAGCTGAGAAATTTCCCACTCTTTTTGTTTAAGCTGTCTTTCCCCTCTCCTTCTCACTGAGTTCCATTCACTCTGCCCACCTGCTTGTCTGTTAACTGCCCTCTGAGGACACAAACATTCTGCTCCATTGAGTTATATTGGGGCAATTTGGGTTTGGAGGTTTCTTTATTGGGGGTAGAGGTGTTGCATCCTTAGGTTTTTTCCTTCAGATGTCTGTGAAACCCATATATTTGTGAGTTACTCCTGAGTCTCCTGGTATCTCCCTCTCACCCACAGCTCTGAGATCATAACATTTCCAACTCTATATATACATATACATATATATTTATATATGAAAAATTCATAATGTCTGGGTTCCACTACAGAAACAAAACCAGGTGTTTCTACAAGATCCAATGAGAACTACAAGATCCAGTGAGAAATTCAGCAGAGAATTCAGAAGTACTGCTGTAGTAGATACTAGGCCTGCACATAGGTACAAAATTCAGAATCAGGTCCAACCCATTCTCATCCCAAAATGTCAGTTCCGGGTCCTTTGTACCCCTCTGAAATTTAGGGGCGGAATCAGGATCTGGATCAGAATCAGTGTCGGAAAGGGATTTGGAGTTGGACAAAAACATTTTAAAACTTTTAAAAGTAGCCACAGATACTCACTGTGAACCCAGAAGAAAACTAAAACTAACCTAGGAACATAGGAAGTGGCCATATACCGAGTCAGACCATTGGTCTATCTAGCTCAGTATTGTCTACACAGACTGACAGCAGCTTCTCCAAGGTCGCAGGCAGGAATCTCTCTCCGCCCTATCTTGGAGATGCTGCCAGAAATGGAGCTTGAAACCTTCTGCTCTTCCCAGAGCGGCTCCATCCCCTGAGGGGAATATCTTGCAGTGCTCACACTTCTAGTCTCCCATTCACATGCAACCAGGGCAGACCCTGCTTAGCTAAGGGGACAAGTCATGCTGGCTGCCACAAGACCAGCTCTCCTCTCTAAAAATCAGGATGTCATGTTAGGAACATCAGAAGCTGCCATATACCAAGTCAGACCATTGGTCTATCTAGCTCAGTATTGCCTACACAGACTGGCAGTGGCTTCTCTAAGACTGCAGGCAGGAATCTGTCTCAGCCCTATCTTGAAGATGCCAGGGAGGGAACTTGGAATTTAAATGCTCTTCTCAGAGCAGCTCCATCCCCTAAGGGGAAAATCTTACAGTGCTCACACATCAAGTCTCCCATTCATATGCAACCAGGGCAGATCCTGCTTAGTTAAGGGGGCAAGTCATGCTTGCTACCACAAGACCAGCTCTTCTCTCCCTAAAACCAGGGAGTTGCAGGGGAGGGGAAGTGAGGTAACATCAGAGAGTCTAAAGGGAAGTTACCTCACACCAAAGAACCACAAGAGGAACCCAGAAATCAACTGGTGGCTGCAAATGTGAGTGAAAAAAACAGCTTAAAAACATTTTAAGTATATGATACGGAGGGGCGGGCAGACAGGTGAGCAGAGAGAGGGCAGAAGATGGGTTTTTCCCTCCCCAGCTGCGTTCACTTAAAAGAAAAGAAAAAATCTTGCCGCCGTTTGGAGTTCTTGAAAGCTCGGAATTTTTCTGCAGGGGGTCGGAGAAGTCCGATCCGAACCAGGGTGCTTAAGTTTGGGTTCTGACACTTTGCGAACCCCTCCGAATTCAGTAAAAGCCGACATGTACTGATTTTACCGCTCTGATTTTGCTCAGGCCTCATAGATACCTTCTGCATAAGCCCTAAAGATCCACTCCTGCCCCATTTCACTGCTTGCTGCTCAAGCTATGTGCTGTCATGCTCCCACCCATAACCCACGCTGACCTCCTCCCTTTTCTGCTTCTCTCCAATCCTCTGATCCCCACAAAGTCCACGCCATGGGCTAATTAAGGCCTGTGTTTGCTTTTTGGAGCAATTTCAAGCAGATTGCAGAACAAAGCCCTGGTGGAGATTGAAGATGGGAGGATGGGAGGGAAATGATTGGCCGAGCCTTCCTAGGAGACCCTGAAGAGGGAAAGTGTGGAGTGGCCCTCAATGAAGAATTCTAATCTGGCTTCAAGTGGATGCATCAGGAAGTCATTTTGTAGAGTGTTTTTCCCTTTCCTCGATCAAGATCTTCAACCACTAGCTCTTGTCAGGAGTTTGCAGTCATAGGAAGACAGGAAGCTGCTGTTTCCTGAGTCAGGCCATTGGTCCATCTGCCTCAGGACTGTGTACACTGACTGGCAGAGGCACCCTAAGATTTCAAGCAGGCGTCTTTCCCAGCCCTACCTGGAGATGCTGCCTGGGGTCTTCTGCAGGCAAAGCAAGTCTTCTTCTGCTAGGTTCATTCACACATTCAAGAGTAGGGTAAGAGAAGCCTCTGGCCCTACTTTGGGAGCTGTGCCTGCTTCTGATATTTGATTGTCTATCCATTAAAAACAACTTTGGAAATGCTGTTCGTGATCGTGTGCTAAGCAGCAGCTGGGTTGAAGGGCTTCCTCTTACCCAGTGGCTGTACCCGGGTCTTTAACAAGGTAGGAGGAAGAGTCCTTCAGTCCAGAGGCAGCTTAGCACACACATATAGGGATGGCGCTTTCAATTTTTTTAACTGTGATCAGGGAGGAGAACTGGTCTTGTGGCAGCAGGCATGAATTGTCCCCTGAGCACGGTCTGCCCTGGCTTGCATGTGAATGGGACACTACATGTGAGCACTGCAAAATATTCCCTTCAGGTGATGGGGCCGCTCTGGGAAGAGCACCTGCATGCAGAAGGTTCCAAGTTCCCCCCTTAGCATATCCACACATTGCTGAGAGAGACTCCTGCCTGCAACCTTGGAGGAGCCACTGCCAGTGTGGGTTGACAGTAGTGAGCTAGATGGACCAAGGGTCTGATGCCACGTAAGGCAGCTTCCTATGTAAATATTGGGAGCCTGCACAACGTGAATTGTGTGAATGAACCTGAATCATAGTCCTTCCCATAAAAATTCATAGGAAGCTGCTTTATTCTGAGTCAGACCATTGGTCCATATAGCTCAGTAGTGTCTACACTGACTGGCAGCAACTTTCTGAGATTTCAGGCAGGGGTCTTTCCCAGCCCTACCTGGCGTTGCTGCCAGGGGTTGAACCTGGGACTTTCTGCATCCAAAGCAGATGCTTGCTGTGGCATCTGTAGCGGCACTCACCAAGGAGGTGTGGTGTAGTCATTGTCACCATGTAGATAGTTCATGGTCGACCAAATTAAAGGGGCTTCGCCAGCTACCTTGGTTTCATGTATTTGTGAGGCTAGCGTAGCTCAGATTTACTTATAGACCCTAGGGGTGTGCATGAACCTGTTTGATGTTTTGATTGTGGAACAAACCAGAGGCAGTTCGGTCCACAATCAAACTGAACTGAGCCGGGTCCAAGGGGGTCGAACTGTTTTGGGTCGAACCATTTGGGTCGAACCATTTCAGGTCGAACCGGTTTGGCGGTTCGAGGGGGCTATGCTTGTAAAGGGGAATCCGATGAGGAGTCCCCTTTACAAACAAAGGGGGTGGGGGAGTCCTTAAAAAGGCTTCTAAAGAGACTTACCAGTCTGGCAGTTCCAAGAAAGGCCCCAGAGCTCCCAAGTCGCCCACCTACTTGGCACATTTTCCTCTCCGCATGGAGGAGGAATCTATGGAGCCAATGTTGGAGGACCTTTAGAAGTGTTTTTGGGGTCTTGGGGTCCTGCACTCTGTCTACATCCTCATCAGAGGTTTCATCCAGAATGGACCATCAGCTCATCCTCAACCACAGCTTCTGCTTCCTGGCCAATTTGAGCCTTAACAGCTCATTCCAGAGACTGATCCTGGCCTCCCTTGACCATGTCAAACCATGTCTGTTGGTTCCCTCTAGGCCCTCTTTTGCTTGCAACAGAATTGGGCCCTCAGCTGTGCCTTGTTTAAGCTTGGTCTGGGGTATGGACAAGGACAAACAGATGATGTGGTATAGCACTGCTCTCCCTAGTGGTCTTGGGGATGTCCATTGCTCAATGGTGGAGCTTCTGTTTTGCTTGCAGAAGGTCCCAGGTTAATCTCATGGGACTTCATCCCCCTGCTAAATGAACCAAAGAGGCACCTTTTTAACGTGGTGATTATCTTCATTGAGCAGGGGGAGAGCAACAGGCCCTCTCCATCCCTAGCACAGCATCCCTACAGTGGCTGTTGCTGGTGCCTTATGTTTCTTTTTAAGATTGTGAGCCTTTTGGGGTCAGGGAGCCATTTTATTTATTCATTGTGTAAACCACTTTGGGAACTTCTGTAGAAAAGCAGTATAAAAATATTCGTCATATTCGTATTGTCATATCCGTACCTCTGATCTGTTCGATGTGGCGTATTCATATTAATATTCATATTCATGGGATCGTAGGTCATGAATGCAGGTTATGAAAGCAGACAGAGGCAGCGGTAGACCACTGCCTCAGATTTTGCCCCAGGGCCACCTTCAACCTCACTACACCCCTGACTGTGCCATGCAAAAGCAGCATGGCTTCATCCTGTCCCCCAGCCAGTCCCATGTCTGAAACAATGCCATGCCCCACATCTCATGGAACCATTGCCCAAGGTCTACAAGCAGCAACAAATGACAAAAGCCAGTTAGAAATCAGTGCTGAATAAACACTCTGTATTTTCTGATGTATCCCAGAAGGCCGTTGGTTGCCAGCATACTTGAGGAGCAGAGTCAAACATGGTGATGTCCTCAGATGACTCACACGATTCCATAATTGTCCATTTCTCTCAGTTCCCCCTCAGGACAGCTATTTATCTTGCTTATCGGAATTGCTATGATGTTCATGGTGCAGCTCCTTCTCCCGTTTACAAGCGGCCAAGATCTACTTTCTCAATAACAATTACAATCAAAACAATACAATTTGACACTTCACATACCACCAATTCTTTCCAACTGCCATGATTCAGTTTCCCGTTTGGTCTTCCAACAGGGTTCCTGGACTTTCAATAATGGTCAGATTCAGAACTGGGAGGGGAACCGCTGGGAAAGCAACGGACACCGTCTTTGGTCTTCATTGGGTTTGCTTTTGCTGGACCACACTGTTTGGCTGTTTTCCCTCATCCCCTCTTTCCACAGTCGTGTGGCTTGTAAACGGGTGACCACCATCACCTTCTGCTTGCAGAGAGGGCAGGTCTTACTTCTGGCCTGGGTGATATGCCAGAGGTCGACACATTTGCTGTGAAAGGCATGAGAACATGAAAGAACCTTCAAGCTGTCACATTCTACATACTTCTCCAGACAGATGGCACACTCTTGATATGTGGAACTGGTAAAGGAGAAGCTGGGAAACTCCTTCCTGTTTTCTTGGGGAGGCTGGCTTTTCCCCTTCCACCATTTTAAGCACCGCAAGAAATATCTCTCCATGAATGAACAGGCAACCACGCCAATCGAGAGCATGCACACTATCCAAAAGGCGTGGAGATAGACCATTTGTGAGCAAGGACCAGGCAGTTGAATGTGGCATAGGCAGGGATCCGAAGAGGAGATACGGGTGGTCCTGGAAGCACCTTGCCAGGTGAAGTGGAAATACTCGGGGATCAGGATAACTGAAGTCAGTTTCCCGGAGCGATGGAGCCACTTCAGGACTTTGGAAATCATATCGGTGGTGAAGACGGATGGGATGTGGATCTCCTGCTTGGCGTCCGCCTCGCTCACCATGCTCACGAGGGTTTGGGAGTTGGTGTTGTGGACAATGGCAGCATGGTACCCCGCCTGCTGGGCATGAAGGACCTTTGTGGCGAAGGAGCAGTCGTACCGGCGGATGAGTGCCACAAAGATGGAGGAGGAGTTGGGTGGACTTTCAATGGGGTGGCACGCATTGGCGGGCTTCGCCTCAATCAGAAGCCCCTTGAGCCCCTCTGTGGGAAGAGGGGGCCCGAACAGCGCAGGCAAAGCCCTGAAATCTAAGCAGGTGGAGTTGTGGCTGCAGACAGCACGTATGAAGGATTTCCCAGTGGGGACTTGGAGCACCAGCATGATTGTGATAACATGGAAAGGTGCTGGGGAATTTGACCCCATACTGGTAGACACTGCTGGGGATTTTCTAATGTTCTAAATCCTACCTGAGGGACAACTGGGCAGGGTTGACTTGGAAGGATCTTTAGGCTTCAAGGGTCTATCGCAAGGGCCTCACGCTCAAGATGGCCGCCCTAGTTTTTTCCATAGGACTAAAGAGTGGTGGGCAGAGATGACGGGTAGAGCTGGTTTGGTGCTTTTCTGCCCGACCCTCAACAGGCCTGGCCTGCTGGCTACTCCTGACTGATGCTCAGCTCCTGTTTTCAGATGACCTTCTAGAACTTTCTCCTTAGGCCTTTGTGACTTCACTTGCTAGACTGGAAAGGGAATTCTCCACCATTCTCTCACTCTGTGTGATTTCTGGGAAATCCTCTGAGAAAATTCTCCTTGAGAAGAACCCTGACACTAGGGCTGTTCTCATGATCAGTGTTAGGGCAGGAGAAGTCGCCTACTCTAATATAGCAGCTGTGCATGCTCCTGATTGGCCACCATGAGAATTCTACAAGCAAGCTAGGAAGAGGAGGAAACGCTGATCTGCAAGCTGAGTATGGAGGTGGACAGCAGCGCCCAGACATCTCCCCTGCTAACTGAACCAAGAGGCACATTTTAAGAGTGGCGATTCTCTTTACTGAGCAGGGGGAGAGCAACTAGCCATATCCATCCCCAGCACAACATCCCTCCAGTGGCTGTTGCTGGTATCTGTCTTAGGGTTCATTTTTAGATTGTGAGCCTTTTGGGTACAAGAAAACATTTAATTTAATTTAATTTAATTTAATTTAATTTAATTTATGTATAGCTATCTGTATATAATGCTTTGGGAACTTCTATTGAACAGCGATATATAAATACAACAACAACTATTTATATACCGCTTTTCAACAAATGTTTCCAAAGCAGTATACATAGAGAAGAGATAGATAGATAGGTAGATAGATAGATAGATAGCATGCAGAAGAGCCCAGATTCCCTCCCTGGCATCTCCAAGATAGGGCTGGGAGAGACTCCCGCCTAGAACCTTGGAGAAGCCTCAGCCAGTCTGTGTAGACAATACTGAACGAGATGGACTTGGTAGAAGGCAGTTTCCTATGTTTCTGGGCTGTGGGATGTACTCCCTGCAGACATCTGAAGCTTAACAACATTACTAGCCATCAAGAGAGCCTCGCAGGGTCTTAAAATCATTTTAAACTGTTTCAGTTTTTGATGTTTTTCTCGGTTTTAATTATGCTTCTGTTTTGCTTGCAGTGAGCTGCCCAGTGCTAACAGATGGGGCAGTATAGATAACAGACAGACAGAGAGACAGGCAGACAGATAGAGCTGGTCTGAGAAGATTGTTGGTCTTGTGGTAGCAAGCATGACTTGTCCCCTTAGCTAAGCAGGGTCCACCCTGGCTGCATATGAATGGGAGACTAGAAGTGTGAGCACTGCAAGATATTCCCCTCAGGGGATGGAGCCGCTCTGGGAAGAGCAGAAGGTTCCAAGTTCCAGCATCTCCAAGACAGGGCTGAGAGAGATTCCTGCCTGCAACCTTGGAGAAGCCGCTGCTGGTCTGTGAAGACAATAATGAGCTAAATAGACCAAGGGTCTGATTCAGTATATGGCAGCTTCCTATGTGATAGATAGATGCTGCCAGAGCAGCATCCAAGTTGCAAAGAAGCAAACTGGGAAGCTTCCACTTGTGAGAAACATCCAAGGCATTTTGCGGGAAGGAAAGGGGCCTTCAGATTGCTCAAGTGTGAGCGTGTGGAAGCCTGCAATGAAGCCGGGGATGAGAGTTATGTTTTCTTTCCTTCAAAGTCTAAGAGACGGGAGACAAACCCGCTCGCTCATCCTCTCTCTTGCAAATTCTTCAAGGCAGATGAACTCTCCTGGAAAGGTGAGAAATTTCACAAGCATCCTGAGCTCCCAGCTACACCTTTAGATGAGGCATGCTGCAGAGCTTATCTCTCTCTAGGAGTGCAGGAGAGAGCTCACGGAGGTGTAAGATAGAAAGCACAGGGTTGTGAGCCAGCGTTAGCGATGGCTTCCTTTTCATCCGTGAGCCCTGTTCTCCACCCCGCTCCCCAGCAGCTTGAATCCATCTTGCAGCATTACTGAAAGGGTGTTTGATTGGTTCGGCTGTGGGGAGTAATAGCAACTCGGACTTGTTCAGATACCCCCCCCCCCAGCGTGTTCGCAGCGCAGCTGCTTGGCATCTCTTCCAGAGTGTAAAAACGTCTGGCTGGAGGGGACGCAATTAACACAATGTGTTATGGAAAGTGGAAAGTGGGGAGGGGGAAAAACTGGGCTCTGTTTGTGGGGAGGAAAAGTGTGACATTGGAAACAAAAGAAGAGGTGGAGCAGGGGATGACAGCAAGGGAGAAAGAGAGGAGAGCTGGTCTTGTGGCAGCAAGCATGACTTGTCCCCATAGCTAAGCAGGGAGACTTGATGTGTGAGCACTGCAAGATATTCCCATCAGGGGATGAAGCCACTCTGGGAAGAGCAGAAGGTTTCAAGTTCCCTCCCTGGCAGCTTCTCCAAGATAGGGCTGAGAGAGATTCCTTCCTGCAACCTTGGAGAAGCCGCTGCCAGTCTGTGAAGACAATACTGAGCTAGATAGACCAATGGTCTGACTCAGTATATGGCAGCTTCCTATGTTCCTAAGAGGCCCAGAGTTCAGAGACTGGCAGCCTGTTTCCCAGGTCCTAGGCAGGCGTCTTTCCCAGCCCTTCCTGGAGATGCTGGGAAAGATCCTTGCCCGAAACCGTGGAGAACTGCTGCCAGTCCGAGTAGATGATACTGGATGACTTACTAGATGGACCCAAGGTTGGCATCAGCATCAGGTAATACATGCATAGAATAGATGAATCATTGCTCAATGCAAGATCATCTCCTTTGCATGCAGAAGGTCCAAGGTTCAATCCTCAGCAGCATCTCCAGGAAGGGCTGGGAAAGATGCTCAAGCGGGTCGGTCTGGGCCCAGAGACATGGGTGTCATCAGGGCCAGGACAAGGGTCGATTTCCAGAGAAGGCTTCAGACAAGGCAAACGCAGACATCAAGCATCTTGCTAGTACTCCTAGCAACAAGTTACAAGCTTGAAGCAACAGTTCTGTAGGGCCAGCCAAACTCCTATGGGCTCCTCTGTAGTCACGTGGGCTGGCTGGACTACTGAGCAGCAATACCCTTTCTGGCCATCATCTGAAGTGGCGCTGTAGTGCAGCAATGGTACAGCCAATGACTCCTGCCATCTGGGAGTTGCTTTGCGTGTTGGAGGTCAACCCCTCCAGTGCCTTACCAGTGGAGCTCTCGGGGAAAAACATTTTATATGGAGAATGCACCATGGTTATGATCATACCCCCATTTTCAGAATGGAGCACCCTTTTCAAAAACTTGGAGGCAGGTTGCCCAATAGAGAGCGATGGAATAAAGACCTGCACTTTCATCACTTCAAAGCATTCTATGTGGGGCTGGCTTTGTATGTAGTTTGGAAAATTCAGTAAGTTCAAAATGTGGCAGCCAGATTGGTTTCTGGGGTATCCCAGAGAGAACACATTATGCCTGTTCTCAAACAGTTGCCCTGGCTTCCGATATTTTTCCGGGCAAAGTACAAAGTGCTGTTATTACCTTTAAAGCCCTGAATGGCTCGCCTGGTTACCTGAGACAGCACGTTTCTCTACAAGATCCCCACTGCTCATTGAGATCATTAGGAGGGGTCTGTCTTTGGGTGCCACTGGTTTCTGTTTCTGGTGGTGACCTGGGATTGGGCCTTCTCAGTTGTTGCCCCTAGGTTGTGGAATGTGCTCCTCATGGATATAAGAAGATTGTCTTCTTGGAGGCCTTCAAGAGAGCCTTAAAACCCCATCTTTTTAGCCTGGCTTTTAAAATTTTTAAAACATTTTATATCCCACTTTGCCTCCAAGGAGCCCAGAGCAGTGTACTATATACTTAAGTTTCTCCTCACAACCACCCTGTGAAGTAGGTTAGGCTGAGAGAGAAGTGACTGGCCCAGAGTCTCATGGCTGAATGGGGATTTGAACCCAGGTCTCCCCGGTCCTAGTCCAGCACTCTAACCACCACACCACGCTGGCTTTTAATGATATCTAGTGTTAATGTTAGGTTTCAATTGTAATTTTAATCTGCTTTTAATTGGTTTTTCAGTTTAATTCATATATAGTTTTTATTTTAATCTAAACCACCCCTCAGCTACCTTTTGGAAGGGCAGTACAGAAATCAAATGAATTAAATAACAAATAAATAAAATATATCAGAAATGCTCTTGGGTATCAGGAACACTGGCAAGCAAGATGTGCCCGTGTGGCTAGTCTCCAAATCAAATGCCTTGCACTTTTGAAGTGCAATCAGCAACGCAACAGCCTTGCATTGCCGGCTGAGCACAGAGTTTTAAATATTGTTATCAGCAAAATTGAGGCACAAAATTGAGGAGCTATTGATAAGAAACGAGAATCACCTTGCTGGATCAGACCAATGGCGTATCTAGTTCATTTGCAGCCAAAGACCCCACAAGAAGGGGCCCTGATCCATCTGAAGATGTCACAGCTGGCATGAAGCCCATAGCTCTTCCTACGGGTGTGTCTTCTAGTAACTGGCACCAGGGGTGTAGCAAGGTTGGAGTGGGCCCAGAGACAAAATTTTAAAATGCACCCCCCCCCTGAAGCTTAGCTCATGAAGTAAAGAAACCTTAAATGAGGCTGAATAGTGGTAACAAAAAGCATAGTAAAATATATGTGTATGTGCCACAATAGAACATCATCCTAAATTATCTTTAAAAGGTTTTGTAAATTGTGGATGATGCAAGTCATTTAATGGTACTAGAGAAAGACATACTGTTTTGGTAGCTCCGGGTCATCAATTTTGGAGGATGAATACAAGTGAAGGAAGCCCGGGCGGGTGCGTGGCTGGGGGAGTCAGTCATGTGATTTGCCTCTGGCCCCCCCCCCAAGGCAGTGGGCCCCCAGACAACTGTCTCCCCTTGCCCTATTATAGTTACGCCCCTGACTGGCACCCAGGGGAAACCTTCTGCAGATTGTACTATTGCTCTAACGCAGGGATTCTCAACGTCGGATCCCCAGATGTTATTGGACTCCCATAATCCCCAGCCAAAGGCCACTGGAGCTGGGCATTATGGGAGTTGAAGTCCAATAACATCTGGGGACCCAGCGTTGAGAATCCCTGCTCTAACATGACTGACCGATGATGCATTTGACCCTTCCTTCTACAAAACCTTCTAAACCAGCAGCATTTGCCACATTTGTGGCAGGGAATTCCACAAGTGAACGGCTTTTTCGCCAGCTTAAACCTTGTCAGCCTAATGACTTGTCAGGTCACTGTTCTGCCAAGGTCACCCATCTGCCTTCCTCCCTCGCCCCCAGAATGCCTGCCCTCAAAGCTTCCAAGAGTCATGAATTTTATTTCCAGTGGGGGGTGGGGAGAAATCCCTGACCACTTTCACCCAGAGCTGAGAATGAAACACAGAACCCCAATAAAACCAAGGGGACAAGAGGTGGCGTTCAGGAGAATGTTGTTGCTTATGATTTTCCAGGTCAGCTTCCAGGGTATCCTTCTTTCTCTTTTTGACCCTCCTCCTCCTGCTCCTCCCGCAGCTCCTCATCCCATCCCTAGGTTGCAGGGCTGACTTTCTGTTTGCAAATGGGACAGGTCCTCTCAGCCCTGGGCTGGGTCAGAAACCACGTGTTGATGCACATGTGGTGGTAGGCGTGCGTGCAAGGAAGGATCTCCAGCCTATCCCCTTCTTCATATTCCACCATGCAGATCACACACAGGTCATACGCATCACCTCTCTTGAAGGTTTTCATCCTGATCCCCCGTTTTCTCCGGCACCATTTCACGAAACTGGCAGCTATCAGGACCACCATCACCATGCTTACGAGGAACACCAGTCCATACTTCTGGAGGAATTCGCTGATCTTCTCTTGGGTGCAGTAACCTGGCCAGACCTGTAGGTGATGCCGAGCGGGGTCCCAAAAGGAGATATCTGCATCGTCCCAACAGGGGTTATGATAATCCCAAGGCACCACAGCTGTGATCCTGGTCCTGTTTTCAGAATGGAGCACCTTTTTCAGAAGCTTGGCGTCAGACTGCCCAATAAAGAGCGACGGAATGAAGACCTGTGCTCTCATCTCTTCCACCTCCTCGGCCATGCTCACCAGAAAATCCGAGTTGATGTTATGGACAATAGCAGCCCGGTACCCGGCTTCCTGGGCATGGAGGACCTTCGTAGCAAAGGAGCAGTCATACCGCTGAATGAGCACAATGAAGCGTTCCAGAGGCCTTTGGAAGGCTGGAGGCGCTTGTATGGGCTGGCAGGCATTCGCGGGCACTGCCTCGACGAGGTAACCTGTGAAATGCTTTGGCAAGAAGGCCAACCCAAAGCAGGCAGGTATCGCTTTGACATCAAGGCAGGTGGAGTTATAAGTGTGGACCAGCTGGACAAAGGGTTTCCCCAAGGTACCCTCTAGGAACAAGGAAAAGGCCGCCAGCAGATGAAGTATAAGGAGTAAGGACCTCATGTTGGAGATCACCTTCTCTAGAGGGGATGGTGGGATGGAGAGTTAGGTGGAACATATGGGTCTCACCTGGGCATCTTGAAGAGATGGGCTGGGACCATCAAGTGGACATCCACCGCAAGTTCTGAGGTTCTCAGTAGTAGTGGTGGTGGTGCCCTCCTGGTGAGGGGCTTTCACAGAGCCTGTGAAGCATGGCTCACAGTTCCTCACTTTCCACCACAGCTCATGGACTCTCCCTGCTCCACACCACTGCTGGTCTGAAGCTGCCTTAGGCCCTTGTGACATCACCCTTTCAATGCTTGGACTGTATCGCTGGCTGGTGAGTGTGGGGAAAGAGAGCGGACAATATGAAACTCACTGGGTGACTCTGGGCCAGTCACATAGGAACCGAGGAAGCTGCCATATACTGAGTCAGGCCCTTGGTCTATCTAGCTCAGCATTGTCTTCACAGACTGGCAGTGGCTTCTCCAAGGTTGCAGGCAAGAATCTCTCTCAGCCCTTTCTTGGAGATGCTGCCAGAGAGGGAACTTGGAACCGAGATGCTTTTCCACTCTGGGCTCCTTGAAGTGTGGGATATAAATGTCTAGATAGATAGATAGTTAGATAGATAGATAGATAGATAGATAGATAGATAGATAGATAACTTTTAAAAATATCACACGCTAAATCTTCCAAGTCCTTATGTTTCATGGTCTGCAGAGAGTGTCTCTAGGGCAGTTCATATAACCATAAACTGGGTAGGAAATGGATCATACCCTGTTTCGGGAGTTGGGTGTGTTCCTCTTTTGCGTTGTGGCCCAGTTCACACAACCATTCGAATCGACGTTTAATGTGGGTCACTGATATGATTGTGTGAACCCATGCCAAGATTCATTGCAGGCTATGAACCACCTTGGAGTCGATTTACATAATCATGCTAATATTGGTAACCCACAGAAAAGCCAGATTTGAATGATTGTATCTCAAGGCAGAAAGGCTGTTTGCTTGTGGCGGTTGCCCAGGAAGCCAAACACCTTCTCCAAGTGGAGAATTCTAGGTGCCTCAGCAATTCAGAATACCCATCCCCTCCAATACACTACTGCTCGGGGAGGCTCACAACCACCTTGTGATTTTTTTTTTTTAAATGAAAGATAATATATAAATTTATGAATGAATGAATGAATGAATGAATGAATGAAATAGATACATAATACAGTAAAAGATTAATAAAGTTAAGCAAGTTGAAAGGCCAAGTTAAAACCACATTTAAAATTGCAAATTTATGCTTCACATTGGAAAGTTAATTCAACCCCATCATGAGATGAGTGGCTACTTAAGCTTTAGGAATATGCATCAATGGCTAAGATTACTTCATATATAAAGAACAAATCAGAGAATAAATGTGTTTCAGCATGAGAACTGTTTATACATTATAATTTGGTGCATGGTTTAACGCCTCATCCGAGATTTGGGTTTTGGGGTTTTTTGGTAAATAAGGCCACAAGTTCTATATTTTCAATTCTGAGGCATATCCAAATACGTAGATATTAGGGTTGTGCATTTTGGGGGGGGTTCTGTTTTGTTTTTGGCCTGAATCCTAAACACCCCCATTTTGTTCTGTCTTTGAAATCAGCCAATCTGAAACACCCCAATTTTGTTCTTTGCTCGAAATTGCAAAATCTGAATCTGAAACGTTTTGGAATTTAAAAAGTGGTCCCGTGGCAAAACTAGGGGGTGGTGGTGGTATTTCCCAATGTGTGGAAGCTACCACCCAAATTTCAGAGGAATTGGGCAAAGGGCTGATTTTTGGTGAATTTTTGAAGTTTAAGATTTTTCCCATAGGGAAGAATGGAAGTTTCAGCAAAAATATAGCTTCACATCGGGGGAAAGGGGTGGCCCAGAGCAGAGTAGGGTGGGTGGTAGTGCCCAGTGGGGGCAAGGAAGCTTCCAGAATTATTTTAAAAGAATTGGGCAGAGGGCTGATTTTTAAAGATTTAATGGAGTATACACGTCTTTAAAGTTCTTCCCCATAGGGAATGATGGAGGTTTCAGCAGCCCCATAACTCCACTTGGGGGACACCGGGGTGGCCCAGATTGAGTGGTGTAGTAGAGCACATAGGGTGCCAACCACTGCCATGGTTTGCTATCTCATGGGGTACTGGGTTCTGTTGTTTGTGAGATGTTTTGAGTGTAGATTCTCTGGTAGCATATGACAGTGGATTCATGGTTTGTCATTGAAAATCTCATATGCTACCAGAGAATCTACACTCAGAACACCTCAGAAACAACAGAACCCAGCACCCCTTGCGTTAGCAACCCATGGGGGTGGTTGGCACCCAATGTGCACTACACCACCACTCACTCCCGGTCACCCCAGTGCCTCTCAGGTGGAGTTATGGGTCTGCTGAAACCTCCATTATTCCCTATGGGGGAAAACCTTAAAGATGCGTAAACTTCAACAATTCCTAAGAAATCAGCCCTTTGCCCTATGGAAACTGGGTTGTGGCAGGCACCCCTTGGGGCACTGCCACCCAACTCACTGTTTTGCCCCTCAGACCCCCTTTCTGCCACACATCTGCCCCAAAGTCATGTAAAATTCAACAATTCCTAATCAGTCCTTTCCCCAATTCCTTTGGAATCTGGATGGCAGCAGGCATCCATTGGGGCACTACCACCTGACCCACTCTTCTGCCCCCAAAGCTCCATTTCTGCCCCGAATCCATCCCAAATAACATAAACATCACACATCATCAACAACATCAGAGCTTTGTAAAGAATCCCCCTCCCCTTGCCTCGTGCAAGTGGGAGGGTGTTTGTCCCAGCCCGGGACTCACGAGGCCCAAGAAGCAGCCGAGTAGGAATTTTTTGCTTCCAACTTATTGACTGTTGTTGGGTTTTTTTCCGCCTACTCCGTTCTGCAGTCAGTTGGTAGTTAGGTTCTAGGTTGGCCACGTTGGCGGTAACAGTGCGGGCTGTGGGTAAGGAGGTTTAGATTTTCAGTGAGCACCCTTGGACATTTTAAGGTGGATTGGTCAATCGCTTCCTTGTGGCCTGTGCGGCACGGGAAGAATTGCATTGCCAAGAAACCTGCTTCAGGACTTCACCTACCTTTGGGCTGTGCGGTCCGGGGAGGTAAAGATCCGAAGCTGTCCAGATCCCCTCTTCTAAAGGGGGTGGTTGGCTTTGAAGGAATTGGGCGGGAGCTACCTGCCTTTTTCCTGAGCCAGGGTGTGTCGCCCTTTCAGGCGATGGGTAGGACGTTTTGAATCCTAGCCCACGCCTAGGTGCCCGCACTGTTTCATGTTGGTGATTAATCACCTTGTTTCCAGTCCGCCATACATGTTGTTATATTAATAAAGCGTGGCCCGTTTCTCCCATTAAAAAATGTCTCTGTGTCTTCTTGGGCCGGGGTCTGGGTACAACCAGACAGATTTCCAGAGGTCATGCACATCCACATCCCACCCAGAAATGCAATTCATCTACATACAACAGTGTGAAACAACAACAATGAAATGCACACTGCCCCATGCAGTGTGTACACTGCCCCACTGGTCAATGAGGGTAAATACACACTGCCCCACTGGCCAATGAGGGTAAATTTTACCCTCAAATTTCCTTAAAAGGAATAAGGAGGCAATTGCCAGCAGATCAGCCCATGCTTTCGCTGGCCAATCTGCAAGCTAGAAGGGCTGGAAATTCAAACAGATGTCAAAAGTCAAAATGGAGACTACAGGAGAAAGACTTTTCGTGATTGCAAAATGGAGTTCCAAAACAGCCAAAACAACAAAATGTTTTTTATCCGAAACAGGGACGTTTTGTTTCAGCTACAAAATTTTCTGTTTTGAGCACTGGATGTTTTGTTTCGGCTACAAAACAAAATAGCCTGTTTTGGGCACAAAACGTTTTTTATCCGAAACGAAACACACACACACAGTAGATACAGTATATTATTTAATTGTTACTGAGTTGGAATGAAATAAAAAAGGGGGGGTGAGTAGAATCCAAGTTGATGCATTAGTTAATTGTGAGATGTCATGTGTGTTTTCTTCCCCCCCCCCGCGTGTTGTTGTTTGTTATTTGTTGTTTTTGATTTGTCTGAAATGAAATGAAATATTTTTTAAAAATACAAATTTAAAAGTCTCAAATTAAAAGTTATTAGGAAAAAGCGAAAAACTGAGAGCTGAAAAAAGCCCTACCATTATAAGCAGTACATAACATATTTAAAAGCCTGTAAAAGGCTCCGTAAAAAGATGTGTCATTAATTGTCTTTTAAAAACACAGCGGTGGGTGGGGGAACAATACTTCTTTCTGTGCTTGTGCGGCAACTCTAACAGATGCACAAGCTACAGGCTGCCCTCTGCTTGTGCCCTTCCAGCCACGGAGAAGAATTTGGCTCCAACTCCTTCTGCCTGGCTTGCCCGTGAAATCGGCTGCCATCAGTTCGGGATGTTCCCTTCTCCTCCAGTCCCTCCGGCCCCCGCCCCCGGCAATTTACTTGTTTGTTAGGATTTTTGATGTATTTAAATGTCAACAAGCCACCAAGGAGATGCAGCAGTATCTGTGTGAGAGTGGAGTAATTATGGGGAAAAGGTCCCGCTTTGCCACTTGAAGTGGGAGCCAGACCTGGTGGCGGGGAGAAGGCAGACTTCCTCAGCGTTTAACTGATCACACACCAAACTCCAGGCGGTTTTGGAAGGAACTGATTGCTAGACCCATTTCAAACTGGCTTTTGGGTGGGCTATGGGGTTGAGACAGCCTTGGTCGGCCTGATAGATGACGTCTACTGGGGATTCGAGAGAGGGAGTGTGACTCTGCTGGTTCTTTCGGACTTCTCGGCAGCGTTCAGTGCAATCGACCATGGTATCCTTCTGGATCTCCTGGGGGAGTTGGGGATAAGGGGCCCTGCTTTGCAGTGGTTCTGCTCCTATCTCTCAGGCAGATTCCAGATGGTAGAACTTGGTGACAGTTGCTCCTCAATACAGGAGCTGTTATGTGGAGTCCCCCAGGGCTACATGTTGTCACCAATGCTTTTTAATTTCTACACAAAACCACTGGGTGAGGTCATCAGGAGATTTGGTGCTGGGTGTTATCAGTATGCTGATGATACCCAAATCTACTTCTTGTTATCTTCATCATCAGGAAATGGCATTCATTCCCTAAATGCCTGCCTACAGGCAGTAATGTGCTGGATGAGGGATAGCAAATTGAAACTGAATCCAAGCAAGATGGAGGTGCTCATTGTAGGGACTCAGGATTTGAGGGATGAGTTAGATCTTCCTGTGCTGGATGGGGTTACACTCTCCCAGAAGGAACAGGTACGCAGCTTGGGAGTGCTCTTGGATCCAGGCCTCACCCTGGTATCTCAGGTGGAGGCTATGGTCAGGAGCGCCTTCTATCAGCTTTGACTGATTCGACAGCTGCATCCATTCCTTGAAGAGGAAGACCTCAAGAGAGTGGTGCATCAGCTGGTAACTTCCAGGCTTGACTATTGCAATGTGCTATATGTGGGGCTGCCTTCGTACGTAGTTTGGAAACTTCAGTTAGTTCAAAATGTAGCAGCCAGATCAGGCTCTGGAGTAACTCGGAGATACCATATTATGGCCTTCCAGGGTTTTAAAATTGTTTTTTAATTGTTTTAATGGTTTAAACTGTTTTTAATTGGCTTTGTTTTGATTGTTTTTAAATGACCGATTCATAGGTTTTGTTTTATTGCTGTGCACAGCCCAGAGCTTTTTGGATAGGGCAGTATAAAAATGTAATAAATAAATAAATAATCTCCATCTTCTTTCTCGTTTCTTCTGTGGGGGTACTATGGGTTGGAACTGCTGAAACTATCACAAAGAAGTGGGGTCTCCCAGGGATCTGTACTGGGACCAGTGCTCTTTAACTTCTTCATAAATGATCTAGAAGTTGGGGTAAGCAGTGAGGTGGTCAGATCTGCAGATGACACTGAACTATTTAGGGTAGTGAAATCCAAAAGAGAGTGTGAGGAGCTCCCAAAGGTTCTCTCCAAACTGGGAGAGTGGGCAACAAAATGGCAAATGCAGTTCAATGTTAGGAAGTGAAAAGTGATGCATATTGGTGCGAAAAACTCCAACTGCACATATATACTGTGAGGTCTGTCGGTTAGAGATGTACAAACTGGTTTGGCGTCAAATGGGTTTGATGTTGAACTGGTTCGGTTCGAAGGTTTGGGGTTGAGCCAAACCTTCCACTGGTTAGGCTCTACCCCAGAACGAACAACTGGGCCATTATTTTAAGTACTTACCCCCTCCAGGGGGACCGAGGCCATGGGGGGTTCCATGGAGGTTCTACTCCTCCCCCCACCGCTGCTGGCCTTCCTTATGCCAAAAACCGCCCGGTTTGGGCATTCTTTGGCGCGACCTGGGCCTTTCCCCCATTGCGGTGGCCATTTTGGAGGCCACTGCGCATGCACAGTGGATCCCTGCATGGCCAGGTCATGACCTGTGGCAGCCTCCAAAATGGCCACTGAAAGGGAGAAAGGCCTGGAATGGGCCGAAGAATGCCTCACCCGAGGTTTTTGGCATAAGAACCCCACCCAGGGTTTTGGGCATAAAGAAGGCCACAGTGGGGGAAGGGGGAACCTCCGCAGAACCCCCTCTCTGTGGTCTTGGAGAAGCCCCCCGGAGGGTGTAGGTACAAAAATGGTTTTTAAAAACTCAAAATGGCTTGCGAACCCCCTCCAAACTGAACTGAACCAGGGGACGTTTGACGTGGGGCAAAACCAAACTGGAACAGTCTGGTTTGGGTCTGGTTCATACTCTAACCAAACCAGGCCAACTGGTTTTGTGCATACCCCTACTGTTGGTGACTGACCAGGAGAGGGATCTTGGGGTCATGGTGAACAGCTTGTTGAAAATGTCAACTCATTACGTGGCAGCTGTGAAAAAGGCCAATTCCATGCTAGGGTTCATTAGGAAGGGGACTGAAAATAAAACTGCTAATATTATAATGCCCTTATACAAATCTCTGTTGCGGCCACATCTGGAGTACTGCATACAGTTCTGGTCACCGCATCTAAAAAAGGACATTGTAGAACAGGAAAAGGTGCAGAAGAGGGCAACGTCGGTTTTACAGTCTTTGTTGTATTTTAATTATATTAATGCTTTAATAGTTTTATATTGTGAACCACCCAGGCACCTTTTGTATGAGCCAGAATATAAATGTACTAAATAAATAATAATAAAATAAATAAATAAAGATGATCAGGGGCCTGGAGCACCTTCCTTATGAGCAAGGCTACAACACCTGGGGCCTTTTAGTTTAGAAAAAAGATGACTGTGGGGAGACATGATAGAGGTCTATAAAATCATGCCTGGTGTGGAGATAGTTGATAGAGAGAACCTTTTCTCCCTCTCTCACAATGCTAGAACCAGGTGTCATCCCATGAAACTGATGGCTAGAACATTTAGGACTGACAAAAGGAAGTACTTTTTCACACAGTGCATCTATGGAATTCTCTGCCACAGGATGCTTTAAAAGGGCTTTAGACACATTCAGGGAGGAGAGGTCTATCAATGGCTCCTAGTCTGGTGGCTATTGGCCACCTCCAGCCTCAGAGGCAAGATGCCTCTAAATACCAAGTGCAGGGGAGCAACTTCAGGAGAGAGGGCATGCCCTCACCTCTTGTCTGTGGGCTTCCCAGAGGCATCTGGTGGACCAATGTGTAAAAAGAGATGCTGGATTAAATAGGCCTTGAGCTGTTCTTATGTTTAATGACACCAACCGGCTTGCCTCCAAGCACCTAAAATGATGTCATCAGGGTACACTGACAGACATGGAGGGAGCTGGACACAGAAATGGCTTCCAGGGTGTTCAGGTGTGAAGGCAGAGAGTCAGAGTTAGGAGCTGAGAAATTGGAAAGGTGGGAATCCACGTAAAAGGAGAGAGGGCTCTCATAAGAACATAAGAACAGCCCTGCTGGATCAGGCCCAAGGCCCATCTAGTCCAGCATCCTGTTTCGCACAGTGGCCCATCAGATGCCGCTGGAAGCCACAGACAGGAGTTGAGGGCATGGCATCTCACCTGCCATTACTCCCCTGCAACTGGTACTCAGAGGCATCCTGCCCTTGAGGCTGGAGGTGGCCCACAGCCCTCCGACTAGTAGCCATTGATAGACCTCTCCTCCATGAAGTCATCCAAACCCTTCTTAAAGCCATCCAGGTTGTTGGCTGTCACCACATCTTGTGGCAGAGAGTTCCACAAGTGGATCACGCGTTGTGTGAAAAAGTACTTCCGTTTGTTGGTCCTAGACCTCCTGGCAATCAATTTCATGGAGTGACCCCTGGTTCTAGTGTTGTGTGAGAGGGAAAAGAATCTCTCTCTCTCCACTTTCTCCACACCATGCATGATTTTATAGACCTCTATCATGTCTCCCCATAGTCATCTTTTTTCTAAACTAAAAAGCCCCAGGTGTTGTAGTCTTGCCTCATAAGAAAGGTGCTCTAGGCCCCTGATCATCTTGGTTGCCCTCTTCTGTACCTTCTCCAGTTCAACAATATCCTTTTTAAGGTGTGGTGACTAGAATTGTATGCAGTACTCCAAGTCTGGTCGCACCATAGTTTTGTATAAGGGCATTATAATGTTAGCCGTTTTATTTTCAATCCCCTTTCTAATGATCCCTAGCATGGAATTTGCCTTTTTCACAGCTGCCGCACACTGAGTCGACACTTTCAACGAGCTGTCCACCACAACCCCAAGATCCCTCTCCTGGTCCGTCACCGACAGCTCGGATTCCATCAGCATATACTTGAAGTTGGGTTTTTTCGTCCCAATGTGCATCACTTTACACTTGCTAACATTAAACCGCATTTGCCATTTTGTCGCCCACTCCCCCAGTTTGGAGAGATCCTTTTGGAGCTGCTCACAATCCATTTTGGATTTCACTACCCGGAAGAGTTTGGTATACGATGTCAGCTGGATCGCCTTGATCCACACATTCGTTGATACTCTCAAAGAAGTCCAAAAGGTTGGTGAGGCAAGATTGACCTTTGAGGAACCCATGCTGGCTCACTCCCAGCAGGGCCTGGTCTTCTATGTGCTTTACAATTTTATCCTTGAGGATGCTTTCCATCAATTTGCCTGGAACGGATGTTAGGCTAACTGGCCTGTAATTTCCCGGATCGCCCCTGGATCCCTTTTTGAAAATCAGTGTTACATTAGCTTTTGAGTAAACTCCATGCACTCTGGAGCGAAGTGACTCTCCTGATTTTCCCTTTCAGCTTCCTTTTCACCATACTCCTCATGTTGGAGAAGTTTCCTTTTCTGACATTCGAAATGTTTGTTTTAGACATCCTTGGTGATTCTCTCCCCGCATGTATGCTGAATTTGATGGCACTGTGGTCACTGTTCCCTAAAGGGTCGATGACACTGATGTCACGCATCAGGTTCTGGGTGTCACTCAGAATTAGATCCAAGGTTGCCTTCTCTCTGGTTGGTTCCATGACCATAGGGCAAAGTCATTTAGCGTATCTAGGAATTTGACCTCTTTGTCCTGACTTGAATGTGAATTTACCCAGTCTTTGTGTGGGTAGTTGAAATCACCCATAATTAAAGCCCTGCCTCTCCTTGACGCCTCCCTGATTTCCTGCTGCAACTCCCAGTCACTGTCGGCATTTTGATCTGGAGGGCGATAGCATGTCCCCAGTAGCACGTTCCCTTTCCGGCCTTGTATAGTCACCCACAGGATTTCTGTGGAGGACTCCAGTCCACCTATGTATTCTAGCTTGTTAGATTCTATCCCTTCTCTAACATACAGTGCTACCCCTCCTCCAAGGCACCCCTCCCTGTCCTTTCTATAGAGTTTATACCCAGTGATAACAGTGTCCCACCGGTTCTCACTGTTCCACCATGTTTCTGTTATGCCCACTATATCTATTTCTGCGTTAGCAACCAAGCACTCCAGCTCACCCATCTTGGCTCGGAGGCTTCTGGCATTGGCATACAAGCACCTATACACTGATCTCTCACCTGATGTATGCTATTCTTTTGACTCTTTGACCTGTTGGCACAGGCTCCCGTCTGCTGTTTATGCGGTTCTGCTCTGTCCCCTTCTGTTTTATCTGAATCCTTTGCAGCCTCACACTTTAAAGGATGGCTTTTGCCAAACGGGATACTGCCCAGCTCCCATTGGCTGTTCACCAGGTGTCATTTTAAAAGCTGCTCTGCAACCTTTTTGATTTTAAGCACCAACAGTCTGGTTCCATCTTGGTTCAAGTGCAGCCTGTCCCTTTTGTACAGGCCTTGCTTGACCCAAAATGTATCCCAGTGCCTAACAAATCTAAACCCCTCCTCCCGGCACCAACGTCTCATCCATGCATTGAAACTCCTCAGCTCTGCCTGTCTCACTGTACTTGCGCGTGGAACAGGTAGCATTTCTGAGAATGCTATCTTGGGGGTCCTGGACTTCAAAATGCTACCTATCAGCCTAACTTTGGCTTCCAGGACCTCCCGACTGCATCTCCCCACATCGTTGGTGCTGATGTGCACCACAACAGCTGTCTCCTCCCCAGCACTGCCTAGGAGCCTGTCGAGATGCTGTGAAATGTCCACAACCTTTGCACCAGGCAGGCAAGTCACCGTGCGGTCAACACGCGGGTCACAAACCCATCTCTCTATCCCTCTAATGATCGAATCACCAACTACAAGGAGGCCCCCACCCCCCAGAGGAGTATCCCTTGTGCGAGAGTATATGGGCTCATCATCCATGGAAGGGGTCCCTTCTAAAGGAGCATTTCCCTCTTCCTCAGACCGATGTCCTCCTTGCCCAAGACCTTCATTCTCCCTGACAGCAGAGGAGCTACCAGCCCTGGAGTGGGATGACTCTATCACATCCCTGAAGGTCTCGTCCACATGCCTCTCTGTCTCTCTGAGCTTCTCCAGATCCGCCACCTTGGTCTCGAGGGAATGGATTTGTTCCCTGAGAGCCAGGAGCTCCTTGCACCAAGCACACACCCATGACTTCTGCCCATGGGGCAAATAGTCATACATGTGGCACTCTGTGCAATACACTGGGAAGTGCCCCTTCCCCTGCTGACCTTCTATCTTCATACTGTTTTAGTTGGCTGTTTACAGTATTTAGGGAGCTTATTGTCCGTTTATTAGATAGTTTAGTAGGATAGGTCTCAGCTGTAATGGTCAACTATTTAACTGTCCAAACAGTCTTTCCCAAGAATATGAGGGATACGAGGGAGGGATATGTACTTACGTTCTCTTCTTCACCAGGCTCCTTGTGATCCTTGTGATCGCAGGGGCTTTTTCCAGGCTCCTCTGCACACTTCCCGCTAAACTCCTGCAAAACTCCTACGTTCTGTTTGCTATCCCTGTTTGTTATGCTCTGTTCTATGCTATCCCTGTTCGCTATGCTATGCTCTGCCTTCTGCGTAGATGCTAAAGACGCATGAATCTTGGGGTGGGGGGAGTTTCGATTCAATGTCACAGTCCTCCTGGTATGGATTGAGAGCTAAAAAGCCCTTTATCGACGTGAGCAGTTTCCCTCTTCTGAAGTGCAAGGAAGGGAAGCAGTCCCCTTGGACGCCCTCCTGAGATGCCAGCAAAGAGTTCTCAAAGAGATGCCAGCAAAGAGATGTCAGCAAAGAGTTCAGCAAAGAGCAAAGACGCCAGCAAAGACCTCTCAAGACCGAGGCGGTTGGATCAGGGACAGGCCTGTCAGTTGGCCTCTGTTGCCAGATTTTGCTTTTTTAAAGCCAATTTTTGGGTTACGGCCCATTTGACTCATGAGTATACCCCTTAGGTTCTGGCCACCCTCTCATACAGCATCCCCACAGAGGGAGGGCAGCCCCACAGAACCCCTAGCTGATTCACTCCCTTCAAGAAAGCAGATATGGGGAAGGAGACCTGCCTGAAGGAAGTGACCCATAAGGATTCGAGGTTGACTACTCTAGCTCCTGTTTCCAGGCGATTCTCAAGGAATTTCATAGCTGTAAGTGAAGGGAACATAGGGAGTTGCTGAATCAAACCCTTGGTCCATCTAGCTCAGGCATCCCCAAACTGCGGCCCTCCAGATGTTGCTGAACTACAACTACAAAAATTGTGTCTAGGGATGCTGGGAGTGGTAGTTCAGCAACATCTGGAGGGCCGCAGTTTGGGGATGCCTGATCTAGCTCCATATTGTCTACACAGACTGGCAGCAGCTTTTCCAGGGTTGCAGGCAGAAGTCTTTCTCAGCTCTCTCTTGGAGAAGCCAGGAGGGGACTTGGAACCTTCTGCATTCAAGCATGCAGATGCTCTTCCCAGAGCGGCCCATCTCCAAGATAGAACTGAGAGAGATTCCTGCCTGCAACCCTGGAGAAGTCGCTGCCAGTCTGGGTAGACAAAACTGAGCTAGCTGGACCAAGGGTCTGACTCAGTATATGGCAGCCTTCTATGTGGCTAATGGGGGATATTATAGCTATCTTCAAATATCAGAAGGGCTGTCACAAAGAAAGAGGGATGGACTTGTTCCCTGTTGCTGCTGAGGGCAAGTCTAGAACCAAGGAGCTGAAATAATGAAACAGATTCAGGCTAGACATCAGGAAATTCCTCTTAACTGCAAGAGCTGTTCAGTAATGACACCGTATTGGCATTCTCGCCTTCTCTACAGGTTTTCAGATAGGGTCTGGATTTGTCAGGGATGCCGTAGCAGATTCTTGCTCTGGGCAGAGGAGTGGACTAGAAGACCTCTTAGGTTACCTCCACTCTAACATTCTGTGATCCTTCTGACTGCTTGCATTTCCTGCCCCATGCTTGGCACTTTCCCCCATGGGATCAAATCCTTCCCCTTCCCTCCCACCTTGGTGATGTTATTAAAAAATACATGCGAGATAATCTTGTTTCTTCTAAAGCACACAGTAGCTTACATGATTTGATAATAGCTTCTAACCATACCAATTGCCTCCGACCGGAGCCACGGTAAGACCTCTATTATCCCCGCCTCTCTAATTTGTCTCTTTCAGGTCACAATTTAATCTCTTCCCACGATTACATGGGCTTAAAAAGGCAGGTGAATCCTTACAACAAGAACTTAACCCCAAATTCCTTATGAAGAGGCCTGGCTTCTGGTTGAAATTCTCATCCAGGTTTCCTCCTGGAATCAATCGTTCCCTTGAACTAGACACCCTGGTCATCTCACTAACTTCTACAGGAACAGGGATGCACAACTTTGGCCCTCCTGCTGCTGTTGGACTACAATTCCTATCACCCCCTGCTTCAGTGGCCAATATTCAGGGATTGTGGGAGCTGTAGTCCAACAACAGCTGAAGCTCTGCAGCCCTGCATTAGAATGTAGATCACAAACCACATCTGGGGTAAGAGCTTTTGCCCATATTTTGGAGGTGAAGATTCCATTAGGGTTATAGAGAGGTGCATCTGTGTGTAGACCTCATGGTGACTTGCCTGCCTGGTGTGAGGGTTGCGGACAACACAGCATCTAGATAGGCAGTGCTGGGGAGGAGTCAGCTCCTGTGGTGCCTGTCTGCACCAACGACGTTGGGAAATGCGTAGGGATGTGCAGAATGTTTCGATGTTGAAACGTTTCAACTCAAAATGGACCATTTGGAAGTCTGTTTTTCCCTTGCTGATTGGTTTTCTGGCACTGGCTTCTGATTGGCTTGTGATCTCCTTGGTTCTTGGTTGGCTTGTTACCATACAACTCAAGTGTTATCATGGGAAACTGGCCTCATTGGCTGGGAGAAGGGAGAGGGGAACCCAAAAGGAGGGAGTTTCAAAATGTATAGGGACTGGAAGGCAGAGAGAGCCCTTAAAGTGTGCTTGTCTTGAAGAGGATACATCAGGATGGAAGGATGGAAGGTTTGATTTTGTGGTTTTCTCAGCAATGAGTATAATATGCTGTGCTATTGCTGCTATAACTATCTGGTTTTGCTGGATCTCAGATTGACAAAGGCAGAATTTGGGTGCCTGCCTTCCTTGAATTGTGTTTTGTTTTGTTTGTGAGATAGTGTTGTGGTGAGAAACGGAGAGTGGCAGCTGTGTGTGTGTGTGTGTGTGTGTGTATGTGTGTGTGTGTGTGTGTGTGTGTGTGTGATATTTCTTGGTGATTGTTGTGGTGAGCTCTATGTCTGGCCTTGAAACTGACTTGTGCTTCACTCACTGCTCTGGTCTGCTCTGCAATCTGCATTCTGCATTGCAAGGTGTACTCAGTCAAAATGTGGCTGAAGACACTGTTCTCATTGAGCTTATGGCTATGCTTGCTGCTAAGGGTGCCGCCGTGCCAGCTGTTGCATTGCTTGGAAGTCAGGGGCCATAACTGTGTGTGAGAGAGCAACTTGTGCCAATGATGGATTCATGGTCAGTGATTCTTCTTTGGCTGTTTTTGGACAGTGTTTGAAATATGTGTTCTGTGTTGGGAGGGACCGCTCCTAGGGGTGTGTATGAATTGAATTTTTTGTTTCGTTTTGTACCTGAATCAAAACACCCCTGATTTGTTTGGGGTCCAAATCTGACCTCCCCCGAATGACCCCAGATTCAATTTGTACCCGAATTTTCCAAATCAAAATCAAAATAAATTTGAATTTTAAAAAGGGTCCCAGGGCCAAAAGAGTGGGGTGGGTTTTAGTGCCCAATGGGTGGAAGCTACCACCCAAATTTCAAAGAAATTGGGCAATGGGGTGATTTTAAAAGAATTTTATAAGTTGGTGTATCTTCAAGCTTTTCCCCATAGGGAATAATGGGGATTTCAGCAACCTTACAGCTCCATGTGGGGGGCACCAGGGTTGCCCAGAGTGGGTTGTAGTGGGTGGTAGTGCCCAATGGGTGCAAGGAAGCTACCACCCATATTGTCTTTGTGGCAGATTCAGGGCAGAAAGGGCATTTGGGGGGCAGAAGAGTGGGTCAGTAGATAGTGCCCCAATGGGTGCCTGCTACCATCCAGATTTCAAATAATTAGGTGAAAGGGGTGATTTTTAAAGAATTTCTGAAGTTTGTGCATCTTTAAGCTTTCCCCCCAAAGGGAATAATGAGGATTTCAGCAGTCCCATAACTCCACTTGGGGGGCATCAGGGTGGCCCAGAGGGAGTGGTGGTGTAGTGCACATAGGGTGCCAATCACCACCAACCCACAAGCCCATGAGACACTGGGTTTTGTTGTTTCCGAAGAGTTCTAAGAGTAGATGCTCTGGTAGCAAATGAGATTGCTACCATTGGATTCAATGTTTGTCAATGTTTCAATTCAAACATTGGATTCAATGTTTGTCATTGTATGGCAGCTGTGAAAAAGGCAAATTCCATGCTAGGGATCGTTAGAAAGGGGATTGAAAAGGAAAAAGCTAATATTATAATGCCCTTATACAATACTATGAGGCCACATTTGGAGTACTGCTTACAGTTCTGCTCATACCATACCTCAAAAAGGACATTATAGAACTGGAGAAGGTGCAGAAGAGGGCAGCCAAGATGATTAGGCACCTAGAGCACCTTCCTTATGAGGCAAGGCTACAACACCTGGGGCTATTTAGTTTCGAAAAAAGACAACTGCGGGGAGACATGATAGAGGTCTATAAAATCATGCATGATGTGGAGAAAGTGGATAGAGAGAAATTCTTCTCCCTCTCCCATAACCCTAGAACCAGGGGTCATCCCATGAAATTGATTGCCAGGAAATCTAGGACCAACAAACGGAAGTACTTTTCCACACTACGCATAACCCACTTGTGGAATTCTCTGCCACAAGATGAGGTGACAGCCAACATCCTGGCTTTAAGAGGGGTTTGGGTCACTTCATGGAGGAGAGGTCTATCCACGGCTACTAGTTGGAGGGCTAAAGGCCACCTCGAGCCTCAAAGGCAGGATGCCTCTGAGTACCAGCTTCAGGGGAGTGACAGCAGGAGAGAGGGCATGCCCTCAGCTCCTACCTGTAGGCTTCCAGCGTCATCCGGTGGGCCACTGTGTGAAACAGGATGCTGGACTAGATGGGCCTTGGGCCTGATTCAGCATGGTTGTTCTTATGTGCTTATGTTGTGTTGGAAATTCTCCCATGAAGGAGAGCCTGCCACTGCAAGAGGCAGGCTCTTCTGGTGCCTAACAGCTCTTATACTTAGGAAATTCTTCCTGTGGTCTGTCCTGAATCTGCTTCTTTGCAATTCCAAGCCCTTCATTGTAATTGCATCAACAGAGCATCAACAGAGGACGAGTCCACCCCTCCTTCAACGTGACAGTCCTTCAGTTATTTGAAGGCAGCTCTAGTATTTCCCCTTAATATAAGGAACAGAGGAAGCTGCCTTCTATCGAGTCAGACCATTGGTCTATCTAGCTCTGTATTGCCTACACAGATTGGCAGCAGCTTCTCCAAAGTTGCAGGCAGGAGTAGTTCCTGGTTCTATCTGGAGATGCCAGGGAGGGAACCTGGGACCTTTTGCACGCAAGCAGACAGGGGCTCTTCCCAGAGCGGCCCCGTCCACTAAGGGGAATATCTGAACAGTGCTCACACATGCAGTCTTCCATTCAAATACAAGCCAGGGCTGACCCTGCTTAACGAAGGGGACAAGTCATGCTGTCTACCACAAGACCAGCTCTCCTCATTTTCTCTTCTCCAGGGTACGCATCCCCAGCTGTTCCTCACAGGACTTGGTTTCCTCCCTGTCTTGCTTGCCCTCCTCTGAACTTGTTCCAGCTTCTCAACATCTCCCTTACAGGGTCCAGAACTGGACAGGATTCCAAGTGGGGGGTCTGGCCAGTGCAGAATAAAGTGGAATGATTACTTCCTGTGATTGGGACACCATATTGAGCCCTGCCTTCCAAATAAACACACAGCCACATGCCTCTCAGACACCTGTGGCACCCAGGGCACTTTTTAATCCTCATTTCCAAACTGGATTCAGTGGCACAAACCAGCTGTTCCATTTGCCTTCACTTTCTTAGGAGCTTCAATCCATCTTCCTGCATTACAGAAAGCCTGTCGATTGTTCTACAGTCCCAAGGAATATACAACTTGTACTTTTGCAGATTACCCCAGGGAAACGGCATTCACGGCTTAGCTGTGCCGCACATTTTTAGGAGGCCAGAGATGTAATTGACAGAAGAAGGGGGTAATGTGATTTCTCACAGCAAGCTCTTGGGGGAAACAGGTGGGGGTTTTTTTGGGGGGGGGGTAGCAAACATAAATATTTGAGGTGGTAGCAAGAGTTTTCATAGCTGAGGAAGTGAGATGATGATGATGATGATGATGATAATGATGATGATGATGAAGAAGAAGAAATAAAATAAAATAAAATAATAATATAATCATCAATAAAATTACAACACATCAACTACAGAAGGCCACACTACTCGGGACAGCACAAATACTACGGCAATATCTTTAATTCTTCTTTAGTTATCCTAGACCAGGCCTACTCAACTTGAGCCCCCACAGCTGTTTTTGGACTACAGCTCCCATAATCCCCAGCCACAGTGGCCAGCAGCCAGGGATTATGGGAGCTGCAGTCCAACATCTGCAGCAGGACCAAAGTTGAGCAGCCCTGTGACCTTGACCCTTGGAAAGAGCCCAATAATTAAAGTACCAAATCCAGTCAATAATGTTTGGTAGACTGTGTGTAAATATCATCATCATCATCATCATCATCATCATCATCATCATCATCAAATAAATAATAATCTTTATATATATTTCTCTTAGGCATACCTGTCGCTAATCCCATGTGTGGCAGCTCTCGCAAGAGTTCGAGCAGCTACTGGATAGCGATGGGGACGGGTGGGAGGGAAGAAAATGGCGCCAGCAGCTGGCCAGCAGGGAAACAGAATGGTGGTGAATGGTGGCGGCCAAGCGGGAGGGGAAAGAGGGCATCTGGCCGGGAAGAAAATGGAGACAGTGGCAGGTGAGAGGGTGGGCGGGGGAAGCACCAGGGAGGGGGAACGGCAGTGGAGGCTGGCTGGCTGGTGAGTGGAAGCGGAGGCAGAAGAAGCTGGTGGCGGCGGTGGCGGGGGGGGGATGGCGGGGGATGGCGGTAAACTAGAGGCGCAGATGTTCAGCTAGTTAATTAATAAGCAAATACATTTATTTTTTAGTCGCCCCCTAACAAATTGTTCTCTGGGCGGTTCACAAAACAACATTAAAACATCTAATAAAAACACATAAAACACATTAAAAACACACACACCCCAAAAATAATCATCATCCAAAAATTGTTTAAAATCAAAATTTAAAAGCCTGAGTGAACAGAAAGGGCTTCACCTGGCATCTAAAAGAACAAAGTGATGGTGCCGGGCAAACCTCACTGGGGAGGCTGTTCCATAAATGGGGTGCCACCACCAAAAAGGCCCTCTCCCTAGTAGCCACCCGCCTTACTTCATTTGGCAATGGCACCCAGAGGAGGGCCTCCAAAAAAGATCTTAAGGTCCGTATGAGGACATATAGCTTCCTTCAACAAAGCTGGGACTGAACATCTTGTCTACATCCTCGGCCATTTTCAAATCACCATCCTCCTGCGCAATTAGGGTGGGGGGAACACCCAGATCCAGAGTGTGTCCCAATTCATGTGATGGGCCAACAAGATGTTGGGACAGACCCACGCAGAGACGTAGCCACCATTATGTGAATGGGTTCAATGGGTTCAATGGGTTCAGGCCGCCAATGAAAAGGACCGCCAAAGACCCATGGCTCGGACTGCAGAGGAGCCCAGAGCAAACTCTCCACTCCCATGCCCAGGCTTCCAAGAGCCCGGGTGAACTCTCTGTTGAACTAGCTGCCTGATGGGATGTTTTTACCTTTCTCTCCTTCTCTGGAGAGGGAGAGAAAGGGGGAAACTTCCTATCAGGCAGCTGGCGCTGCCTGAAATGACAAGCTGAGAGCTCATTTGGGCATTCAGCAGCCCGGGGCATGCCCCCTTTGCATGGCCCGGGCTGCCGAGACCCTGAGTGAGCTCTCAGCTTGTTATTTCAGGCAGTGCTGGCTGCCCGATAGGACATTTGTTCCTTTCTATCTTCCAGGGTTGGAGGTGGGATGCTTGATGGCCTGACAAGCTTGGAAACAAGGTAGGTGGGGAAATGGGTTTTGGCAGGTGATCCAGCTCCCTGCCTTTGAGCCTGCTTTGTATAAGCACCCAAGCATAAAACAGAAGTGTGCTTACCTCCTGAAACCAGGTAGGACCTACCCAGTTTATTATGGTGACATGAAGTGCTCTGGCATAAGTCCATTTCCTGAGTTCCTATCAGGGATGGCCCAAGGAGGCAACTATTAAAAGTGGCAATTCTCTTTCTTGAGCAGGGGGAGAGCAACTGGCCCTATCCATCCCCAGCACATCATCCCTCCAGTGGCTGTTGCTGGTGTCTACCTTATGTTTCTTTTTAGACTGTGAGCCCTTTGGGGACAGGGAGCCATCTTATTTATGTACTAGCTAGGCCGGACACAGAGCATCTGTGCCTCTAGTTTGTTGTCTGTCGCCGTGGACCCCTTCTGCTGTCGCCATTTTGTCGCCCACCCATTCCTCCCCCCCCGCCTGCCCGTTGCAGCCTCCTTCTTCCCCTGCCTGCCCATTTCTGACTCATTCTCTCCCTCACCCCCTGCCACCTTTTCCCCCGCCCGCCCATTGCCACCTCCTTCCGTCCATCACCTCCACCATTTTCTCAGCGCCGCCGCCCCCCCCCCCGCCACTGGCCGGCCACTGCCACTGCCACCAAACTCTCGCGAGAGCTGCCACATATGGGATTAGCCACGGGTATGCCTTAGAGAATTAAATATATAGGATGTATTGTGTATGTGCCTGTGTGAACCACTTGGGAAACTTGTGTTGAGAAGCAGTCTATAAATATCCACCGTATTTGTATTTTGTATCAAATGCTGCCTTGCCCCAGAACCCTGGTGGGCGCTAGACTGACCTTCACTAGCGTTGAAAGTGGCACGGGGGAGAAGGAGGAGGGCAGGTTGTCAGCAGAGCCTCTCCTCGTGCTTCTTGCCAGCTTTGCAAGGTGTGTGAGGAGAAACACTCCTTGCAAAGCTTGCCAGGGTCCAATTGGTCCTGAAGAGGTGCTCTGATGGCACCAGCGGCGGGGTGGATCTTGCCACCCCACTGATCCGCCTCCTGAGGCAACTAGCTCCCCTTGCCTCATGAAAGGGACGCCCCTCCCATGCCCAAAGCTCACTTGCCGTCCTCAGCAGCCACAACCAAACTATCAGGCAACACAATCAAGCCCCAGTTGTTGTGCCTGAACTTGGAATTCCATTGCAACAACCAACAAAAGAAGGGTAAAAATGGGATGTCTTTCTTTCAGATACAGAGAGGTGGGCAGAGGAATCGCAGAAACCGATCCTGGCTCCGAATACAACCGCAGTCGTGGGAGACTCCAAATCGGATTTTGGCTCTGGTGACACAAGCGGAATCCAGCTGTTGGCTTGATGCAGCTGCCGCGGTTTCCTTCTCTCGTTTTGCTCTTGCGTTCCCCTCGCTGCCTCCGTGAGGGTTTGCCTGCCATTAATGGCAGGAGTCCATTTGGCTGCAGCCTCCAGCACTGCAGTTGTGCAAAAAAAGAGGCAGGGAGAGGGAGAACAGGCCAGCTGCCGACAGCAAGCCTTTGATGAGTTGTCTGCTGCTTTGCCATCGGTATTAATAGATGGCCACATTCTGCTTTCAGAGGGACCATGGCAAACAACCATAGATTTTTCGGGGGGTGTTATTCAGAGATTTCTTTCTTCCCCACACAGGGAGGGAGTTCAGTGAAATGGCAAGAGGCTATCCCAGACTCTCTACTGCTTTCTAGAGAGGAAGGAGTGGTGGAGGAGCGCTGGTCCTGTGGTGAGAGGCAGGAATTGCCCCCTTTGCTAAGCAGGGCCCACTCTGGTTTGCATTTGAATGGGAGACATGTGAGAGTACTGTAAAACATTCCCCTGAGAGGAGGGGGCCACTCTGGGAAGAGCACCTGCATATTTGCCTGCCGAAGATCCCAAGTTCCTTTCCTGGTGTCTCCAACATAGGGCTGATAGAAACTCCTGCCTGCAACCTTGGGAGAAGCTGCTGCCAGTCTGTGTAGGCAATACTGAGCTAGATGGACAAATGGTCTGACTCAGTAGAAGGCAGCTTCCTAGGTTCCTATGGTCTTCCTAGGGATGTGAGAATCAATTTGGGTACAAATCGATTTGTACCCAAATCTAGCTGATTCAGGTGATTAAGAGTCAGAACAAATCAACCCTGTGGTCCATTGGCTAGATTTGGGTCCAAATCGAATCACACCCGATTCAGTTCAAATTGATTCATGATTTGGATTCCTCCTATTAATTCCCCCAGATTCCCAGCTTTCATTTTTTTTAAAAAAAGCTAAGCTCTAGCCCTTGTAGAAGTTAAGTTATGGAGCAAAATGTGTGGTCACTATTTTTCATGTATTTGGATTCTTTGGTGTATAATAACATTCCTTCAATGAATCCCTATGAGGATTCATTGCACACCTTCATTTCTTCTATTCATTTTGACTGTCTTTGGACAGTGCCAACTGTCAACTGCCATGTGCCAACTACACCCCACTCCCACCCACAAGGCAGTGGGGTACTACTCAGTTTATGTTCTAGGATTTTTTTCAAGTGTTTAGACTCTTTGGTGTCTAATAACCTTTCCTCATAATGAATCCCTATGAGGATTCATTACACACCAAAGAGTGTAAACAACTCAAACATTCCTAAAATATAAAATGAGTACCCAGTGCTTACGGTTTGGGGGGTAGTTGGCACATGGGATGCCAGTAATTCCCCACCCCCATCCACAAAGCAGTGGGGTTAAAATGAACAGAAGGAATGAAGGTGTGTAATGAAGACACCAAAGAACCTAAACACTTTAAAAATTCCTTTAAAAAAAAAACAACTGAGTACCCCAGAGTGTGTGTGTGTGTGTGTGTGTGTGTTGTAGTTGGCACATGACAGTTGATAGTTGGCACTGTCCAATGACAGTTAAAATGAACAGAAGAAATGAAAGTGTGCAATGAATCCTCATAGGGATTCATTATGAAGAAAAGTATTATATACGAAAGAATCCAAACACTTGAAAAATAGTGGCCGCACATTTTGCTTCATAACTTCACTTCTACAAAGGCTAGAGCTTAGGTTTTTGTTTTTTTAATTAAAGCTGCAGATCCATGTTAGGGTTAGGATAGGGTGACTTCAAATCCCCATTATTTCCTATGGTGGAAATATACAAAACCAGTAAAGAATAAATAAAACAAAATCATTAAAAATCAACCAAATGCTCCACTGCCTTGAAGTTTGGGTGGTAGGCGGCACCCATGGGGACCTACTTGCCACCCAAATGTGGTGCCCCTAGGACTTTTATAAGTGGTCCAAATTGATCCAAATCCGAATCAAATTGAATCAAATCCAAATCAAATCTGGAGTGATTCAGGGGGACAGATTCAGACAGAAAACAAATCAGGGGTGATTTCTTTCAGGCACAAATCAATTTTAAAAAAAATTGATTCGTTCACATCCCTCCCATCCACAGCAGAAAATCCTGGGACAAGCTGAAATTAGAGGCAAATCTCCTGACCAACGCTGCCCTTATGCCAGGGCAGTATAGATGACAGCCCTCCAGCTTTATTGGACTATGACTCCCATCATCCCTAGTCAGTAGTAGTCAATAGCCAGTGGGCCAATGCTGTGCACCCCTGTGCCTGAATAAGGCCATCACTCTACCTAGTTGTGTGGGATCTGGAACATGCATTCCAGACTAGCACTAGGGCAAGCAAATGCTTGCTTGTGCAACAAGAGACACTACCTGTCACACGCCTCATATGTTTTGCAGGGAAACTTTGCACAATAGCACAATTCGAAAAATCCCCACAATGTAGTGCAGCAATCATGCATACTCAGTGCAGACCATTTTCTGCCTCATTGAGTCTTGCACTGAGCTATGTTCCCATCGCCTAGTTTTTGGGGTTTTTTAACTAGTGGATCAGACATGTAGTCTCCCATTCAAATGCAAACCAGAGTGAAACCTGTTTAGCAAAGGTGACAATTCATGTTTGATTGCACAAGACCAACTGACCTCCAACAGAGCTGGCAAAGACTCCCATGTGAAACCTTGGAGAGCCAATCAGAATCAATGACATTGAGCTAGGCAGACCAAGGGGGTTGACTCAGTACAAGGCACCTGCATATATGTTCAGCCAGTGACCCGAGGAGCTGTCCAGAAAGCAGGAGGAACTAGGAGCTGGTCTATGGAGTCGTTGCTCTAGCATCTCCCAGGGTTTTTATAGTCAGCCTGGGAGTTATTCACACATGGCTTCATGCTGTGGGGTAAATGTTGAGCAAAGCCACTTCAAGTTTCACTCGCGGCATTGAGGGAAGCAGCCCCTCCCCTCTGCTCTCGGGTTTGCTTTTGATGCAAGTTCACATGGCATGCCTCTAGGTTTTCCTTCTAGCCAATGGCGGGGGGGGGGAGAGATTACTAAAGAGCTACATTGCATTTGTAAAGAGAGTATCCCTCTTATCATGCTAATGATTCTACATCATGCTAATGATTGCTCTTTGAACTAAGAGCATCTCCTTCTCTGTTTGTTTTCAGGAAGACCCTCAAGACCTTCCTGTTCTCGCAAACTTTAAATTAATAATATTAATAATTTTAATAATTTCTTTTATATTGTTTTTATCATGTTTTATGTATTTTATCCTGTGATTTTAATGTTGGGATTTGTACACCGCCTAGAGATTTACATATCAGGTGGTTTAAAAATATGATAGATAGATAGATAAATAAATAAATACGGCAGTGCCTCTCCCTATTTGCTCTGGGGTTTCCAGAAAAAGTCGCTTAAAACCAGCATTTTAAAAACCCAGAAATAACTCGATAAGCTAGAATTCACAAGACAAAGCCTGATTTGTGTGGGGGGTGCTTCCAAGGATCTCGAAGGGACTTCGGGATACGTTTGGCTGGTGTGTGAACGCACGCTCTCTCTTCTGAAGGAGATTTGGGGTGGAGGAAGCCCTGTGTGTAAAGTCTCCTGGGTGCGGCTTGTTTTGACTATTTATTTATTTATTTATTCATTCATTCATTCATTCATTCATTCATTCATTCGATTTCTGTACCACCCTTCCAAAAATGGCTCAGGGCGGTTTGCACAGAGAAATAACAAATAAATAAGATGGATCCCTGTCCCCAAAGGGCTCACATTCTAAAAAGAAACATAAGACAGACACCAGCAACAGCCACTGGAAGTACTGTGCTGGGGGTGGATAGGGCCAGTTACTCTCCCCTGCTCAATAAAGAGAATCACCACGTTAAAAGGTGCCTTCTGGCCAAGTTAGCAGGGAATTTTCCTCAGGTTCCCTCAGCTTCTCCCAAGGATTATCTCTGAAGTGAGCTGCGAAAAGAGCAATGCTTGACACAGATTACCTGGCTGTGTTGGGGCACACCTGGAAGCTGAGCCTCCCTGTGGCCCTCAATGCTCCCTGCGCATGCGCAAGGCAGGTTTGCACAGACTAAAAAAACGTGCACAGAAGGGGACAGACCAGAGGTCCCCCCACCTGTGGTCCTCCAGATGTCACTGAATTACAACTCCCATCATCCCTAGACACAATAAATTGTGACTGGGGGTGATGGGAGTTGTAGTCCAGCAGCATCTGGAGGACCACAGGTCCTCCTTTGAGCTGAACAGCTCACTCTGCATCACAAACGTTGCATATTTTACTCCTTCAAGGTCACACCTCACCTCCGAAACAGGTGGAAACTTTCTCCCTTCCAGACTCTCCTCTTTAAATCTGCTTCCTGCTTCTCATCACCATTTTTAATGATAGGAATATTGTACCGGTGTGACTTATAAGTGCTATTCTAAGGAAGAGCGAGTCGATATATTTGTTTTCTCGTTTGATATACGGCTGCGATAGGAAGCCATGCATGAAGTTTATTAAACCTGCCTAATTTTCTATCAGTTCTGAGAACGATCGATCCTGTCTGTAGAAGTTATCTGACTTTCGCACCGGCGTAGGTTAAAATAAAATCATTTAGAAGCAAAAGGGAAAGTGAAGGGGGGAGAGAAAGGAGAAACCAATCCTGCGGAAGAGCGGTGAACACGGAATATAAAGGGCCTTATTTGAATGCAACTGGAAAATTTCTCAGATCAATGGGCCAAAGAGTTGATATTTTTTTAGTGGGGGGGGGGGGGATGGGGGAAAGAAGATATTAGAAATCCGGAAACACAAATCAGCGAGGTTCTCGCTTCTGCTGCCAATGAGCGTTCGAACTGCACAGGAAATTACTCATTGTCCTGCTGTGGTTCGGAGCATGGGTTGAATGGAAACAGGTCTAGGCAGGGAATTCTGGGAAGCGTCAGCTCTGTGGATGGAAATCAAAGTCGCTGCAGCTAGAATGGAGCTGGCCATTGAAAGCTACAGAGCAGTCCTTCCCAGAGAATGGAGGCGTCTTCAAGCAGAAGGGTCTTGGATAAGGGACTCTTGCCACTGAGCTCAGGTACCATAGAGTCTGTACCCCGAGACAACTCCCAGGGAGGCGGCTGACAGGCCAGAGACTTCCTGCTCCACAGTGCCTCCACTGTGGCAGTGGCAGGAAGGGGAATTGCAGCCAGACAACCCAGAAAGGATCAGGTGACTTGTTGGTCCTAGATTAGGGTTCTCTTGGATTGGCTCCCCGACTAAGCTTCTGGTCTATGGAAGAAGGTGCTAAAGAGACGTCCCTTAACTGCCTACTTTGGAATCTGACCGCCAGTCGCATCATCTGCCTCTGGCCTTTGGGTCCTTGTTTGCCTGGGTCATGGAGAAGGCATAAGCACTCTAAATACCTGTCTGGAGACAGTAATGGGCTGGATGAGGGATAATGAACTGAGGCTTAATCCAGATAAGATGGAGGTACTTATTGTGAGAGGTCGGGAGATGAGTTTGATCTGCCTCTTCTGGATGGGGTCACACTTCCCCAGAAGGAACAGGTACGCAGTCTGAGGGTGCTTCTGGATCCCAGCCTCTTTCTGGTTCCCCAGGTTGAGGCGTTGGCCAGAGGTGCCTTCTATCAGCTGTGTCCATTTCTTGAGATAATTGATCTCAAAACAGTGGCACATATGCTGGCAACCTCCAGGCTTGACTACTGAAATTTGCTCTATGTGGGGCTGCCTTCGTATGTAGTCTGGAAACTGCAGTTGGTCCAGAATGCAACAGCAAAGTTGGTCTCTGGGTTATCTTGGAGAGACCATATCACTCCTATCTTAAAAGATCTACACTGGCTGCCATTAAGTTTCTGGGCAAAATACAAGGTGCTGGTTATAATCTATAATCTATAAATAACCCATATATAACCTCTAACCTATAAAGCCCTAAACGGCTTAAGCCTTGGGTATTTAAGATAATGTCTTCTTTGCCATGATTCCCACTGTCCATTAAGATCATCTGGAGATGTTCATCTGCAGTTGCCAACGGCTCGTCTGGTGTCTTCTCGGGGACGGGCCTTCTCCGTTGCTGCCCTGAGGCTTTGGAATGCGCTCCCTGTTGAAATAAGAGCCTCCCCATCTCTGGCAACTTTTAAAAAGTTAATCAAGGCACATTTGTTCACCCAGGCTCTTAATTAGATTTACAGTTTTAATACATTTAATTTAAGTTTTACATTGTTTTTAATGTTTACATTTTATTTTGATTGTGTTTTTATTGTGAACTGTCCAGAGACGTAAGTTTTGGGCAGTCTAGAAGTTTGTCAAATGAATGAATGAATGGTGACTGTGGAGAGTGAGTCCCGGGCAGAAGAGAGGTCTGTCCCAGCCCAGATCTTGGCCCTTTATGATGGCCCACTGGAAAGAGCGGTAGGCAGGGCAGCCAGAGCCAGACACCCTTGCAGAGGAGTCCTGAAGCTCTGGGAACAAGTCACCCCTAGGTGGCACCCTGTCCACTCCAGTCCCCTCTGTCACCCCTGGGGCAGAGGGGACACCCAGCCCAGACAGAGCTGCAGCTATGAAGAGAGCACTCGCACTTGCTGCCTTGGGTGTCCCTCCCGATGGGCCGCCTTGGCTGGAGGGAGAAACCAGCCAGAAAGGAGGAGGGCTGCCTTGGGGGTCCAAGAAGCTCCTGCTAGCCCCATAAGCCCTCGGTCCTCATCGTCACCTTTGCTGGCTCCGCTGATAGCTGCCCTGTGGACTCATGGCCTCAGCTGCCTACCTTACAGCCTTACCTGCCTTGCCTCATCTGGGTTCAGAAAAGCAAGCAATGGAGTAGTCCATCCCAAAGACTGGTGCTGACTGGAAGCATCCTGTTTCACACAGTGTCCCACCAGACGCCTCTGGGGAGCCCACAGCCAAGAGGTATGTCCATGCCCTCTCTCCTGCTGTGGCTCCCCTGCCACTGGTACTCAGAGGCATCATGCCTCTGAGGCTGGAGATGGCCCACAGCCACCAGACTAGTAGCCATTGATAGATCTGTCCACCATGAATCTGAACCAGGATGACCCCTGGTTCTACTGTTGTGAGAGAGGGAGAAGAATTCCCTATCCACTCCCTATCATGTCTCCCCTTAGCCGTGTTTTTCTATATGAAAAAAAACCTAAAATGTTGTTGCCTGACCTCATAAGGACAATGTAAAATGAGAGCAAACTCCCTAAGGCTTAGTTTCTCCAAAATTTATCAAAGTATGTTCAGCCTTTTGAAAATTCTCTGAGCAAGCTCAGAAAAACTAAATTGATTATGAATTTCTACTTCACTACCTGTTTCTGCATAGCTGGTACGTTAAAAAAAAGAAAGAAGTTGTCAAGTCCTTCACAGGCCATAATACCTGGCTACCTACAGCTTGTGGATCACAAGCTGGGCAGACAGAAACCTGGCCACAAAGCATGGACCAGGAGCCAATGTGGACCTCTCTTCCCCAACAACGCCAACAGATAGGAAAGCCATCTTTTGATCAAAAGAGCTCCAGATGGAGAGTGATCATGGTGCCTACTCTTGGGTTTGCTCATCCAAAGAGCTCTGCTTTCAAATGCATCGGGCAGCTGTCCCCCATCAGAGACAGTTCACTCAAGCCTAGCTGGAGATAAAGGTATTAACAAGATGGAACATATGCGCCAAGTGAGCATATGGAAGGCTATCAGGAAACAGGGATGGCACTGAGAAGTTTAAATAGGGAATATCACCATATTTTAAGAAGGACATTGTAGAACTGGAAAAGGTGAAGAAGAGCACAACCAAGATGATGAGGGGTCTGGATCAACTTCTTTTGGAGGCAAGGCTACAGCATCTGAGGCTTTTTAATTTGGAAAAGAGTCGACTATGGGGAGACATGACAGAGGTGTATGAAATTATGCATGGAGTAAAGAGAGTGCACGGGGAGAAATTTTTCACCCTCTCTCACAACACTAGAACCAGGGGTCTCCCCATGACTCTGAAGGTCAGGAAATTTAGGACCAACAAAAGGAAGTAGGGATATGCAAACTGGCTCAACATCAAGCTGGTTCGACATAGAACTTGGCCAGCTCGCCCCGGTTCGCCCTCACGCTGTACCAGACCTGGTCCAGCTCGAACTCAGTTCAGGGGCGTTAAGAGGGGTTTAGATAAATTCATGGAGGACACGTCTATCAATGGCTAATAGTCTGGTGGCTATAGGCCGCCTCCAGCCTCAGATGCCACTAAATACCAGTGGCAGGAGAGAGGGCATGCCTTGCCTGTGGGCTTCCCAGAGGCATCTGGTGGACCACTGTGAGAAACAGGATGCTGGACTAGATAAGCCTTGAGCCTGATCCAGCAGGGCTGTCCTTATGTTCTTATAAACTGGAACTGAATGTTGGGATTCCTCCCAGGGAGAAACAGCTGCGCATTTTCAAGAGAAGTCAAACGGGTTTCTCTAAGACAAGTGCCATTTCTCTGGAGGTAATGTGCATCCCTGTCTGGAGAACAATAGGCCCATGGTTTCTTGGGGAAAGGAACAAAAAAGGGAGGAATGATAATTAACCGCAACAGATGAAGAAATGCACAAACAAGCCAGCAGCTACAAGAGATGCAGACCTCCGGGGAGAAGGTCAAGCTGCGTCCCCCTCCAACTCCCCCTCTGCATTCCCACACTCCTAGCTTTACTGGAGGAGATTCAGCAAGGTCACCCGCGGCAGCTAATGATGCCAAATCCAAAGTGTCGGGTGACGGGACTTAAATAGGCTGAGCACCACTTGATTGGCTGAAAGGAATGCAGCCGTGACGACGTGGTCATGACCCGGTGTAGGACAGCAGAGGTCTTTGGGTGAGTTGCCTTTCATCCAGAAGTCTAAGCCTGCATTTGTGTGCAGAGATAAGCATGGCTGGGTCCCACATAGCCAGGTGGTGGCAATTAAGCCCAGACAAAAAGACCTAACTCATGGTCCCCCGAGTGTGGGTCCAAGGAGGAGGGCTGTTAGAAAGTACCCCCCGGCCCTTCTGCAAGAGATCAGGAAGATTAGACAGCTCTGGTGGTCGGGACCCGAGTTGGAAAGGAACAGCTCTATGATTCCATTTCTCTGCCTGCCCTGGAGGGACACAACCCTTTGGGTTCTGGGGGAAAAATCTGCCCCATTCCAACACTGAAAGGGAATGTCTGCCATGAAGCTGTTGGGTGGGTTACCCCTGCTAACTTGGCAAAGAGGCACCTTTTAACGTGGTGATTCTCTTTATTTAGCAGGGGGAGAGTAACTGGCCCTGTCCACCCCCAGCACAGGACCTCCAGAGACTGTTGCTGGTGTCTATCTTATGTTTCTTTTTAGATTGTGAGCCCTTCAGGGACAGGGTTCCATCTTATTTGTTTGTTATATCTTTGTGTAAACCGCCCTGAGCCATTTTTGGAAGGGCAGTATAGAAATCGAATGAATGAATGAATGAATGAATGAATGAATGAATGGAAGGTAACACCTGGGGAGGAGGTCTTCAGGGAGCAAGGTGACCAAGAAGAGCTGGTCTGGTGGTAGCAAGCATGAATTTCCTCCTTCATTAAGCAGGATCTGTTCTGGTTTGCCTTTGAATGGGAGACTACATGTGTGAGCACTGTAAGATCTTCCCCTTAGGGGATAGGGACATAGGAAGCTGCCATATACTAAGTCAGACCACTAGTGTATCTAGGAGTCTCTCTCAGCCCTATCTTGGAGAAGATGCCAAGGAGGGAACCTGGAACCTAAATGCTCTTCCCAGAGTGGCTCCAACCCCTAAGGGGAATATCTTACAGTGCTCACACATGTACTCTCCCATTCATATGCAACCAGGGCGGACCCTGCTTAGCTAAGGGGACAAGTCATGCTAGCTACCACAAGACCAGCTTTCCTCTGGATGAGGCCACTCTGGGGAGAGCATCTGCAGGCTTGCATGCAGAAGGTTCCAAGTTCCCTCTCTGGCAGGAATTCCTCCTTCTATTTAGTCTCGAGGAGATGGGTGATGAGTGGAGATTGCTGCCTGGTTGTCAGAGGCATCCAGAGAGGTGCAATCTCGAAGACACACACACACCCATGCAGGGCTGCACAATGTTGGCTCTCCAGTGGTTGCCAGACTACCACACCAATCATCCCCTGTCATAGTGGTGATAGTTGGGGATGATGGGAGTTGTAGTCCAACATCTGCAGCCCTGCCCCCAATGGAACAGCATAGAGGAGACAGAGAAAGAAGGTGCTGAAAACCTCCCTGCTCCCTGTAATTCACTCTACAGCCACAAGAGGGTACATGTCGAAGGTGAGGGAGGCACCCCATGGGATTTCTGCCCATCCCTACTACTACTACTACTACTACTAATAATAATAATAATAATAATAATAATAATTCCATTTCTATACTGCCCTTCCAAAAATGGCTCAGGGCGGTTTACACAGAGAAATAACAAACAAATAAATAAGATGGAACCCTGTCCCCAAAGGGCTCACATTCTAAAAAAGAAACATAAGATAGACCCCAGCTACAGTCACTGGAAGTACTGTGCTGGGGGTGGAGAGGGCCAGTTACTCTCCCCCTGCTAAATAAAGAGAATCACCACGGTAAAAGGTGCCTCTTTGCCCAGTTAGCAGGGGTAACTGGGATTAGATCAATTCAGGGAGAACAGAGAAGGGATTAGATCAATTCAGGGAGAACAGATCTCTTAATTAATCAGCCACAATAGCTAAATGAACTCTATGGATTATTTTTATAGATTAGTGCTGAATTGATTATCCTTGAAGAATTTGGGGTCTCCAATTAGGGGCAGAGAGCAAAATTAGGTGGGGCTGAAAATAGAGGGATTTCATGAGGGGTTCAGAGGTGGCTGCCCTTTTTCCCTTTAATTTGGGGGGTGATTCTTTAGGAGTGGTGGCAGTGGTGGTATGGAGCTCATCTTAGCATCCAGCTCCTGCCAGCTTCCATGATTTCCTCCTTGGAATGCCCCTCACATGCACTTTGTGTTATCCGGAGGAGGTTTCTCCTCACAACAACCCTGTGAAGTAGGTTAGGCTGAAAGAGAAGTGACTGGCCCAGAGTCACCCAGCTAGTTTCATGGCTGAATGGGGATTTGAACTCGGGTCTCCCCGGTCCTTGTCCAGCACTCTAACCACTACACCACGCTGGCTTGGGAAGGTTCTTCAACTAATGTACATGGGAACAGGAAGGTGATAATGTCAGGGTGGGGGATAATCTTTCCCACCCCTCACCCCCCAAGCTGTGTAGTTAGATTGGATCTAGGGCTTTGGGCTGAATCCATTTACCATCCCCGTCATTCACGGATGGTGTTACATGAATTATTGAAAATATCTCCCATGCAGTTTAAGAATGGGACATTTCAAGGATGACGGAATAAGCTAGTCAACAGCGTGACAAAATGGGGAAATCGTGAAAAGGATACTTTGGTGCCAAAAAGAAAATCCATATTAATTTGGGTGGAGGGAAACCCCTCTAAACAAAAAAACAAACAAACAAAAAAGCACATTTGTAGACAATGTATTCACTTTGCAAGTTAACTGAAAAACATCCTGGAAAACATCTGCCTAGCTGTGGATGGGCTCCAAGTTAGAAGTTATTAGAAACTGCACAGCACAGCACAAACAAGGCCACGATCCAGATCACGAGCATGAGGCAGAAGAGGAGGAAATGCACATTGTTCAGGAAGTGGCATCGCATCGGCAGGCAAGGGAAACTCTGGTTTGGAATGCCTGGTTTAGGTGTTGGAGGATTTGATGGGCAGTTGTGCCTCACGTCCCAGCAGGACAGCCAATGGCATTCCGGGATGAGGATCACATAAGCCGTATGGTCATAGTGAAAGATTCTTCTCAGCTGTGTCGAAGCGGATTCGGCGATGAACAAGGAAGGGATGGTGACTTGTTGTTTGATGTCTTCGTTGTCACTTAACATGGTCACGAGGGCTTGGGAGTTGACGTTGTGCACAATGGCGCCCTGGTAGCCAGCTCGCTGGGCATGGAGGACCTTGGTGGTGAAGGGACAGTCGTACCTCCGGATGAGGGCGATGAAGGCGATGAAGGAACCATTGAGAGATGGAGGAGCTTCGATGGGGTGACAGGCGTTAGCAGGCTGGGCTTCGATGACATAACCCAGAAGACCTTCATGTTGGAGCGAAGGCCCAAAGTGCGAAGGCAGCGCAACGAAATCTTGGCTGATGCCATTATGGTTGTATACGGCACGGATTAAAGCTTCTTTGCTGGGGATATGGAGGAAGAGAAGGACAATCACGATAACCACATGGAGAGGAGAGGAGAAAGCAACATGCATTCTAGAGTCAATCAAAAACTGGGGCTGTCTGAAAAGACTTCCAAGATCTTTCTGGACCATGGGAGCATTGATACGGTGGTTCCTAGATTGTCCATGAAACCAAAGAGTTGCTGAGCATGTGGAATGCACCAAGTCTTGGGAAATCTAGCCCTTGATGTTGACTGATGATCTAGCCCTTGATGTTGGTCTCCCCCAAGAGCTTCTGGGCTTCCCACCAAGAGTAACTTTCCCACAGGCCTTTGTGACCTCATGACCTCACTGATCTGCCTCCATGCACCCAGGAAACATCTTCACATGCAGCATGGCCCCACAATGCGAGCCAGGCCTTCTCAACTTCAGCCTCCCCAGCTCTTTTTGGACTACAACTCCCATGATCCCCAGCCACAGTGGCCAATAGCCAGGGATTATGGTAGGCCAACATCTTCAGGAAACTGAGCAGCCCTGAAATTGAGCAGCCCTGCTTTAGGCCAAGGTTATCTGGACAACCTAGGCTTGTTTTGGGCCATAGCTTGGTGGTAGAACAGCTGCTTTGCATACTGAAGGTCCCAGGTTCAATCCCTGGCAGATGCCTATCTGAAATCCTAGAGAATTTCTGCCTGTCAGTGTAGATCAGGGCTGCTCAGCTTTGGCCCTCCTATAAATGGCCTACAACTCCCATAATCCCTGGCTATTGGCCACTGTGGCTGGAGATTATGGGAGTTGTAGTTCAAAACAGCTGGGGGGGGGACCTAAGTTGAGCAAGCCTGGTGTGATTGATTGATTGATTGATTGATTAAATGCCGTCAAGTCGGCATAGATAGACCGATGGTCTGACTCAGCATACGGCAGCTTCCTATGTTCCTATGAGGACGTTTGGCTGCACAGTTCCTGTGTAATCTATTGGTTAAGTAACCTTGAAGTAGCATTCATTGTGATGGAACAGCCAGCAGAGAGAAAGCAAGTGAGAGAATGCGACGACCCGTATGCTTTGTGAGAGCCCGCTCTTGGCATATCGCACCAGCCAGTTAACTATAAAAAGCAGCAATGGTTTTTCCAAGGAGACAGACTTGCGGTGCGGACAGAAGTCCCTTCCACAAGCTCACTTTTAAGGAGGTGTCAAGGGAAGGACCGTAGCTCAGACCAGCTCTCCTCACCCATGCTGAGAAGCCAAGCAAGCCACAAACTTTAAAGGAGGAGTAGGCAGCCTATGGCACGTGGGCCCAAAGTGGCATGTGAGAGATCATTCTGAGCGGTGCTTGGGTGCTTCGCTAAATCCATGGAGGACGAGGCTATCAATGGCTACTAGTCTGGTGGCTAGAGGCCACCTCCAGCCTCAGAGGCAAGATGGCTCTAAATTCCAGTTGCAGGGGAGCAATGGCAGGAGAGAGGGCAGGCAGATACCTCTTGCCTGTGGGCTTCTCAGAGGCATCTGGTGGGCCACTGTGGGAAACAGGACGCTGGACTAGGTAGGCTTCTTTGGGCCTGATCCAGCTGTTGCTCTTCTTAAGTTCTTAGAGAGCTTGAGAGGGGAGATTTCTTTACCTGCCGCAGCTACAGCGGAAGTGCACAGTCTAAGAAAGAGGAAGTAGAGCAGAGGAAGCCTAGTCAGAGAAGGGATTCCCTGGCACACTATCTCTACCCCTAATGCCCCGTGTGTCACCTTAAGTGGCGCAGCAGGGAAATGCTTGACTAACGAGCAGAAGGTTGCCAGTTCAAATCCCCACTGGTACTATATCGGGCAGCAGCGATATAAGAAGATGCTGAAAGGCATCATCTCATACTGTGCGGGATGAGGCCATGGCCAACCCCTCTTGTATTCTACCAAAGAAAACCACAGGGCTGTGTGGGCGCCAGGAGTCAACACCAACTTGACGGCACATTTTACCTTTAATGCCCCTCATGGTCAATAGAGTTGCTGGTGCTAAGAACTGCATCTCCAACAGTCTGCAGGAACTGCAACAGTCATCAAGGCTTGCTTGCTTGCTTGCTTGAGTGCCATCAGGTTGGTGTCGACTCTGAGCGACCACATAGATAGCTTCTCTCCAGGATGATCGGTCTTCAACTTGGCCTTTAAGGTCCCTCAGTGGTGTATTCATTGTTGTTGTGATCGAGTCCATCCACCTTGCTGCTGGTCGTCCTCTTCTTCTCTTTTCTTCAACATTTCCCAGCATTATATACTTCTCAAGGGAACTGGGTCTTCTCAAAACGTGTCCAAAGTATGATAGTTTGAGCCTGGTCATTTGTGCCTCGAGTGAAAATTCTGGATTGATTTGTTCTAGGATCCATTTGTTTGTTTTCCTGGCTGTCCATGGTATCCTCAAAAGTCTTCTCCAGCACCAAAGTTCAAAAAGCATGCTTACTCTGAAGTAAATCTGACTGATTTCAGTGGAGCTTCCTCCTGGGAAAGTGTGCAAAGCATTGCAATCTTAGGAAAGTATCATATAAGGAGTCAAAGCTTGTAGTTGGGCATAGCTGGAAGTCAGAATGCGTTTTGATTGGGTCTGCAAATGTTGTTGGGCTGTATCTCCCACAATCCCCAGGTACTCGTGTGTGTGTGTGTGTGTAGCCAAGTTCCGTCTTTCATTTGCAACATCTCCCTTTCCAACCCCCTCCCTATTCCTCGGGGTTTTTGCTCAAGCTGGAATCGTCAAGTTTGCCTTGCATTTCACTCGAAGCAGCAACTTCATTCATGAGGACTAGGCACATGCGAAGCGTAATTGACAGAAATCTGAATTTCTCATTCCAACCTGTGTTCCCTGCCATGGTGCTTCTGCCCCCTCCCCGCCCCCCTTCTCTTGTCAGTTCTTTGGCGCAATATGAAATCCCTCCTGCTCCTGGTGTGATGTCCCCCTCCGGCTTGCCTTCTGTTTCCACGCAGGCCTTCTCGCTGATGCACACACAGGGTGCCAAATGCACAGGCCAACTGGGCTCCCTGCCATGCTCTGCAGATCCCACCCACCCCCCCCCCCCCCGCCTTCCCTCTGCTCCACACTCCTTTCCTGCCGGTTTGCCAACCCTCCAGGGATTAGGAGGCAACGAGGCGGGTGTGTGTGGGGGGTGCACTCCGACTAATCCAGGACTACCATGTGCGAGGACAGGATAAGAAGCTGGAGCTACTGGCCTGTGAGAAAGCTTGGCTGCTTCTGGTGCCAGAACTGTCCTGTTGAGAATGGCGAGTTTTGCCTGTGTGCAGAAAAGCAGGCCTGCTTTCCATTCTTTTTGAAGAGAAATGCTACAATGAATGCACAAAGTGTATATTAAGCATCTCTACAATGGCCTTAATATTTGCCATTTTTCACATCTCTAGACAAGACTGGTGATGTTCTGTCGCAAAGAAACAGAACGAAGTGGTGCCTCTGACCTCAGACATACAACGCTGCTGAACCCTGAGTCAGACATTGGTCCGCTAGCCCTGTGTTGTCTGCTCTGATTGGCAGCAGCATTTCAGACAGAGAAGGCTCTTCCCAGCCATCATCATCATCATCATCATCACCACCACCACCATCATCATTTTATTTATTCGATTTCTATACTGCCCTTCCAAAAAATGGCCCAGGGCGGTTTACACAGAGAAATCATAAAGAAATAAGATGGCTCCCTGTTCCCAAAGGGCTCACCATCTAAAAAGAAACGTAAGGTAGACACCAGCAACAGTCAATGGAGCTACTGTGCTGGGGGTGGAGAGGGCCAGTTACTCTCCCCCTGCTAAATAAAGAGAATCACCACGTTAAAAGTGCCTCTTTGCCAAGTTCGCAGGGCAATCTTCTTAAGTGAAGACGGGAGCTTGGTCTCTAGCAGAGAACTCTGAGCCCTCCCTGTTTAAATATGAGCAGTTGAAGCTATCTCCTACAAGGAGGAGGACCACTGCTCCAGCCAGCAACGTGCCCACAAAACAGACAGCAAAATTGGGGAGGGGGCTGCAGCACACTCCGTTTTTAAGAGGGGGCAGTGCTGGGACTGGCAAGGGAAGCAGAAGTCTGACAGCGAAGACGCTCTGGACCGCCGCCAGGCCCTAGCTCGGCACAGATTTCAGTGGGAGAAAAAGGCAACATGTTTTCCTGGAAATGAAAGCCTCCTCTCTGCTCAGGAATCTGATCTCGGGGTCCTGATGAGACGGAGTGGCTCCTCGCAGGAGGCCGTGCCAGGACGCAGCTCGGCCAGCTGCGCCTGCCTCCCTGCTCAGCCCGCTCTCCGATCACCAGCCGGGATGGCTGTAATTTGTACCCCATCCTTCCGCAGCGTGCAAGCCGTTGTTTGCAGATGTTAATTAGGAATTAATTAGAGCTCGCCACCCCGCCTGGCGTGCGTGGGAGCACCCCCAGCACTCGCAGACAACCCCTTCTCTCTAAATCACTGGAAGGGAAAACAGGCAGCCATGCCGAGAGAGGCGAGCGAAAGCCAGTGCCAGCGATGGGAAGAGCAGATGCCACGTGTCCGGAAGGCCGGAAGATGAACGGAATAATTAGGCCGAGCGTGAAGTTTGCCTTTTGGAGTTTTTGAAGCTTTCCAGACTGTTTGGCCCCCAGCCACCTTTACAACAGCCCTGTAAGCAGGGCCGGAGTCACCACTGTGCGAACGGGTTTGAAGAACCCAGGCCGCCACGCCTCAGGGGCCGCACCTCATGCCCCGGCCACGCCCCTGTCTTTGACGTCAGCTGCAAGGGCGTCATTTCGCTCACAAAAGAAATGGAGAGGAGAGCTGGTCTTGTGGTAGCAAGCATGACTTGTCCCCATAGCTAAGCAAGGTCTGCCCTGGTTGCATCTGAATGGGAGACTAGACGTGTGAGCACAATAAGATATTCCCCTCAGGGGATGGAGCTGCTCTGGGAAGAGCAGAAGGTTTCAAGTTCCCTCCCTGGCTTCTCCAAGATAGGGCTGAGAGAGATTCCTGCCTGCAACCTTGGAGAAGCCACTGCCAGTCTGTGAAGACAATACTGAGCTAGATAGACCAGTGGTCTGACTCAGTATATGGCAGTTTCCTATGTTCCTATGTTCCTAAACAGGACCACGCGGCCCCATTGACAAGCAAAACCCGGCCAGTGCTGCATTCTCAGCATGAGTTGGGATCGACTCTCCCTGACTTTCAAAGTTATGGCCGCACTGCAAATGTGGCGCTGGCCAGACGTAGCCCACAAATGGGGCCACACAGCCCCGTCTGCGAGCTAAGCTATACCCTCTGCATCTGACATCAGATGCAAGGGGTGTGGTTTAACCACACGCCCTGCATCTGATGTCAGACGCTCACGGCTGAAGCTGGGGGCGGGGCAAAGGCAATGGCGGCGGGCCGGATCCGGGCTGCCGCTGGTCTTCCTCTGCCGTTGCCGGTAAGGTAGGTTAGTCAGGGAGACTCAGCCCTTGGCACAGAAACACCCCTACAGACTATGCAAATAAATGCTCCTCCTGGGATTCCCTACCCAGGGTGGTCACTTCCAGAAACAGTACCTGCACTCAGATTGAGGAAGCCACCTTACCCCGAGTCAGACCATTGGTTCATTCCATTTGAATGGGAGACTACATGTGTGAGCACTGTAAGATATTCCCCTCAGGGGATGGAGCCGCTCTGGGAAGAGCAGAAGGTTCCCAGTTCCCTCCCTGGCAGCATCTCCAAGATCAGACTGAGAGAGACTTCTGCCTGCAACCTTGGAGAAGCCGCTGCCAGTCTGTGAGGACAAAGCTGAGCTAGATGGACTGATGGTCTGACTCAGTATATGGCAGCTTCCTATGGTTCTAATGGGGATTGAGCTCCATCTATCTTGTCCTGAGCTCCTTGGAAATGAAGCAAGAACGTCTCAAATGCTAGTGAGGATCGCTGGCTCAGCAGAAGAGCACACCTTTTGCATCTAGAAGGTTTAAGCCCCAGCATCTCCGGCTAAAATGAATATACAGAGCGGCCTTCTACTGAGTCAGACCCTGGGTCCAACTAGCTCAGTATTGTCTACCCTGACTGGCAGCGGCTTCTCCGAGGTTGCAGGCAGGAGTGTCTCCCCGCCCTATCTGGAGAAGCTGCCAGGAAGTGAACCTGGGACCTTACGCATGCCAACAGATGCTCCAACCCACTCCCTAAGGGGAATCTCTTACAGCAGGCAACGCTCACATGCAATTGCCCATCCAAATATAAGCCAAAGCAAACCCTGCTTAGCAAAGGGGGCCATTCACGCTTGCTACCATAAGCAAAAGGGTCTCAGACAGCTGTGCTGAGAAAGAGCCTACCCAAGAGACTCTGGACATCGGCTGCCAATCAGAAGAAGGACAAACTCAACTAGCTGGGCAGGAGGAGAGCTGGTCTTGTGGTAGCAAGCATGACTTGTCCCCATAGCTAAGCAGGGTCTGCCCTGGTTGCATCTGAATGGGAGACTTGATGTGTGAGCACTGCAAGATATTCCCCTCAAGGGATGGAGCCACTCTGGGAAAAGCAGAAGGTTCCAGGTTCCCTCCCTGGCAGCATCTCCAAGATAGGGCTGAGACAGATTCCTGCCTGCAACCTCGGAGAAGCCGCTGCCAGTCTGTGAAGACAATACTGAGCTAGATAGACCAATGCTCTGACTCAGTATATGGCAGCTTCCTATGTTCCTATGGGCAAATGGTTTGACTCCGTAGAAAGCAGATCCCAGTGATCTTCACTATTTTTTCGGTGGGGATGACTTTGGCAAAACATCTCCATGTCCCCCTTTGCTGACCTCTGCACAGTGCTGCTGGCTGGTGGGAGAGGCCTGCAAGAGAAAGGTGAAGCACGAAGTCCTCTCTTAAGAGCATTAGGAGAGAAGCCCCGAGAAGGGCTACGGCTCCCAGCACTCCGTGCACGCCTTCCAAGATGGTACTGGGGCTCAAGAAGGTTAGGTTTCCCTTAAAGGAGCCCCCCCTGCCCTATACCCACACACTGGTGCTGGGCAATAAGTTCTTACCCTGCACAGCACGCAAGAATAGTCATGCCTGCATGGTGCCAGGGGACTGTGTAGAATGTTCAGCTCGGGCCAAAGCTTCACACGGGCCCAGTAAACAATTCGCCTGCACTGGCTCCCAGTCCATTTCCAGGCCCAATACAAAGTGCTGGTTTTAACCTCTAAAGCCCTAAATGGAACATAGGGACATAGGAAGCTGCCATATTCTGAGTCAGACCATTGGTCTATCTAGCTCAGTATTGTCTTCACAGACTGGCAGCGGCTTCTCCAAGGTTGCAGGCAGGAATCTCTCTCTGCCCTATCTTGGAGATGCTGCCTGGGAGGGAACTTGAAACCTTCTGCTCTTCCCAGAGTGGCTCCATCCCCTGAGGGAAATATCTTAAGAGTTCTCACACATCAAGTCTCCCATTCATATGCAACCAGGGTGGACCCTGCTTAGCTAAGGGGACAAGCCATGCTTGCTACCACAAGACCAGCTCTCCTCTCCTGGCTTGGGACTAGGTTATCTGAGAGAGCGCCTTGCCCCATATGTCCTGACTCAGACCTAAAGGTCTTTTTTGGAGGCCCTCCTCCAAATGCCCCTGCCATACGAGGCGAGGTGGGTGACTACTAGGGAGAGGGCCTTCTTGGTGGTGGCACCCCATTTATAGAATAGCCTCCCCAATGAGGTTTGCCTGGCACCATCACTTTGCTCTTTTAGATGCCAGGTGAAGCCCTTTCTGTTCACTCAGGCTTTTTAAAACTGATTTTTAAAATTGATTTTTTAATTATTTTGCCTTGTATTTTGGGTTTTTTTCTTTTCTGTTTTGAGTTGTGATTTGTTTGTCGCATTTTATGTGTTTTTATTGGATGCTTTTTAATGTTCTGTTTTGAGCCAGTCAGCGAACAATTTGTTATGGGGCAGCTAACAAAGTTGCTTATCGTTGTTGTTGTTGTTGTTATTCAAGGGGCAGCACTTAGGGTTGATGGACCTTACAAGGAAGACGACAGCTCTATAACAAAAGCCAGGAACTTCTTGAAATAAATGAATAAACAAATGAATGAATGATGCACAGCCAGGAAGCCAAATGGGCTGGGGGAAAGAGACAAGGATTGTGTTTTTCTTGTGACTCTGCCTCAGAATACACCCCTCCCCTCTGTCCTCTTCCCCCAGGGTATCCTGACAAGCTGTTGACACAGCCTCGGTGCACCCGAGCAGCTGATCCTTGCTCGGAGATCAGCCGGAGTGGGAAGCTTCCGGTTCAAAGCCGTGCCATGGACATGGAGTGTGCAAATGTCACATTTGGAAGTATTAACAGTCTGCCTATTACTGTTCCGCTCGTATCGTCATTTGTGACCAACGGGCCTCGAAGCAGCTAAGAATAATTAAAAACTAAACCATTTCATTACGAGCAACAATACCCTTCAACGACTCCGATCATCCCACAGAAACAAACACAGCAGGAGAGGACCCCATTTGGTTTTTTGTTGTTTTTTTTAACCCAAAACCAGCACTTTCAAGGTCCAAGGGTCAGATGCCAGGTGAAACAGGCAGACCCTTGCTGCCCACTGGCATGGATCAACCTGGCATTCTCTCAGGGGTGAACAGTAGGGGCTGAGGGGCTCAGATAGATTGGTCACCTCTTTGGGCAGAAGCACCAATCCAGACTCCGTAGTATATGGTGTCCCACAAAGTCAAAGGGGCAGTTCATACAGCCATAAACTGGGTAGGTTGCCATCGCCCCCAGATTTACAGGTATTTGCCAGGTTTTAAGCCTGTTCCCTAGTGCCCAGTTAGCCAAATAGCTTGCCCAGATTCCCAGCTAAAAGAATTTTTTAAAGCTAAGCTCTAGCCCTTGTTGAAGCGGAATTAAGGAGCAAATCATGCGACCACTCTTCTGTTCAACTGCTGGATTGAGAGAGAGGCAGGCGCATTCCCAGATGGGTTTTTTAGTTTGCTTCTCCACTGGAATAGAGGGTTTGCGTTTGCACATCAGTTGGAATTGCGCCGAAGTCAGTGCGAGATATTGGGAAGCACTTCTCACTTGATTCGGGTTTTCCATTGTGCATTAGAGCCTAAATCGATTCGGTTTATGTCTGGGGTAAAAAAAAAAATCCACTTTTGGGGTCATTTTTTTGAGGGGCAAATTTGGATTCGCAGCAAAGCCTCTCAGTAAAGCCACACAGTAAAGCCTACACTTTGGGAAAGCTCCAGGTGAAGCAGAGGAGACAGGCTGGGAGAGTTTCCCACAAAAAGTCATCCTTCCTTAGGAATATTGCCTTTGTTTTTTGTCAGCAGGGGATCTCTATAGGGCAGTTGAGAGGATGGCGTGCTTTTGATGTAGATCACTGAGCCCTTAGGAACATCGGAAGCTGCCATATACTGAGTCAGACCATTGGTCCATCTCGCTCAGTATTGTCTACACAGACTGGCAGCAGCTTCTCCAAGGTTGCAGGCAGGAATCTCTCTCAGCCCGATCTTGGAGATGCCTCCAAGGACGGAACTTGGAACCTTCTGCTCTTCCCAGAGCAGCTCCATCCCCTGCTGAGGGGAATATCTTGCAGTGCTCACACTTCTAGTCTCCCATTCATATGCAACCAGGGCGGACCCTGTTTAGCTAAGGGAACAAGTCATGCTTGCTACCACAAGACCGGCTCTCCTCTCCTCTCCTAATGCACCATGAGAGTGTGCGGTGCATCATGGGGAGCCTTCCAATGCTGGGTGGGAGTCCCTCAGTCTCCCGGCCCCGACTGCAAGCAAGCAGCCAAACAGAGGTAAGAGCATGCACTCTCTCTTAACCCTGTTTAAGAGGATGGCTGGCTCAGTGGGTTTGCCGCTGAGGTGCCGCCAGGATCGAGCATGATCCCAGCAGTTTTCACGCGCAGGCAAGATTGGGCTCGGCTTCATTAGCCCTGTGCGTGTGTGAACAGCCTCACTGCCTACCTGTGTATTGTAGTGTTTAAGGTTTTCGGCTTTATAGTGTGATTGTACGCATGCCTACTCAGAAGTGCGTGCCATTGCTGTCGATCAGACTTTCTCCCACAACTGAAAAGCTCAGCGTAATTTTTGTTCTATTGCTGCTATGAAGATCTCAAAGTTAGCGCAGTCTTCGTCTATGTTCTGTAGATATTATTTTGTTCTTGTGCGTTTTTTAAATTTTGCTTTAAGCCACCATGAATTCTCCCTGTCCTCTTCTGATCTTTTCCAGCCTATACTAGTAGTCTAAATGAAAAAGAGTCCTTTAGGTGTTAAGAACATAAGAACAGCCCTGCTGGATCAGGCCCAAGGAGGCCCATCTAGTCCAGCATCCTGTTTCACATAGTGGCCCACCAGATGCTGCTGGAAGCCACAGGCAGGAGTTGAGGGCATGCCCTCTCTCCTGCTGTTACTCCCCTGCAACTGGTACTCAGAGGCATCCTGCCTTTGAGGCTGGAGGTGGCCTATAGCCCTCCGACTAGTAGCCCTTGATAGACCTCTCCTCCATGAAGTTACCCAAACTCCTCTTAAACAGCCTTCCGGGTTGTTGGATGTAACCACATCCTGTGGCAAAGAATTCCACAAGCTGATCATGTGTTGTATGAAAAAGTACTTCCGTTTGTTGGTCCTAAATTTCCTGGCAATCAATTTCACACTGGTGGGCCACTGTGCAAAGCGGAATGCTGGACTAGATGGGCCTTGGGCCTGATCCAGCAGGGCTGTTTTTATGTTCTTACGTTCTTAAGTTTTTAATTTAAAGCATGGGAGTAAATGAAACCTCCAGGTTCAGAGGCAATCTACCTTTGAGTGCAGTAAGGGAGGGCTATTGCATCCTATTGCTTGCCTCCCAGAAGCATCTGGCTGGATGAAATTGATTGCCAGGAAATTTAGGACCAACAAACGGAAGTACTTTTCCACACAATGGACAATCAACTTGTGGAATTCTCTGCCACAAGATGTGGTGACATCCAACAACCCAGAAGGCTGTTTAAGAGGAGTTTGAATCACTTCATGGAGGAGAGGTCTATCATCGGCTACTAGTCGGAGGGCTATAGGCCACCTCCAGCCTCAAAGGCAGGATGCCTCTGAGTACCCATGACACTTATGACACTGATGCAAGACTAGATCCCTGCTAACTGAGCGAAGAGGCACTTTTAAAATGGTGATTTAGCAGGGGAAGCGTAACTGTCCCTATGCAACCCCAGCACAGGGTACCTCTAGTGTCTGCAGCTAATGTTTCCCTTTTTCTTTCTAGATTGTAAGACCTTTGGGACAGGGAATCACCCCTGCTAACTGGACAAGAGGCAGGAGGGGCAAGTCGGCTCTCTTCTATTTAGTAGGGGGAGAGCAGCTGTCCCTATATGACCCAGCATAGCATCCTTCCCTGTGACATGGCTGCTGCCGGGCTTCCCCTGGTGGGATATTTCAGATTGTGAAGACTTTGGGAACAAATAACGTTTTTATTTTGAGACCTGCAATTTAGCAATCACCATTGCTAACCCAGCAAAGAGGCACCTTTTAAAGTGTGATTCTCTTCTATTTATCAGGGAAACAGCAACTGGCCCATCCAACCCTGGCATAGAATCCCTCCAGTGGCTGTTGCTGGAGGGATTGTTCACTTTATGTTTCTTTTTAGATTGTGAGCCATTTGGGGACAGGCCGGGGACTAGGGATGTGTGGGTCGATTCGATTCAAATCTGGCTGATTTGAATTATTAGAATTCAAATATAATCACTTCTAAAAAGGATAATTCAATTTGAATTTGAACCGAATAGGCCAGATTAGAATTCGAATCGATTTGAATCAATTCAGTGACAGTTTAGGGACATTTTGGCACCTTTTAAAAACCATTCAGATGCCCTGATTGGCCGGGGACCTTCTTATTTATGTATTATTTAGCTTTCTATGTAAACCACTTTGAGAACATGTGCTGGAAAGCAGTATATAAATCATATTAGTCGTTCAAATGTGTGGTCATAGCTCTGTTCTGTTCAAAGTATTTTTGAGAATATGTTTTTTTAATACCAGGATATGAGCATTGAGAGTCCACTCCACTGTGTGTTTTGTAGCAGATGGGCCTGATCCAGTATGTGTCTTCTTATGGAGAGGAAGTAGGGGAAAATATATCCTCTCTCTGTATCTTCCCCCACTGCCAAGAAATCCTACTTTTTAAAATAAGCCATTTTTCTGTCGGTAGGCAGGACTCTTTGACTACAAGTCACACCCACCACGAGAGAAATGATCTTAAAATGTAAGTTCAGGTAAAAAGTGACTAGAGGGAAAATCTCCATGAATTGCTTGAGTCAGAGTTGGCTACTCAACGTCTAAACCCCAGGGTGAAATACCAACACCGCAACGTCTTCCTAGCTATTGTGTCTTCTTTACTTTCACTTTCATATGGTATCAGAAGAGGCAGAAATATCTTCCTTTCTGCGTACAATCCCAGCACTCAACGGGATGTAATTAATCCTGCGCTTTGGTTGAAGCGATATTTGTTTGCGGGTAGGAATAAGTCTTTTTCCGTGCAGAAGTGACTGTTCTCTTATCCACATTAAACAAACAGACGTCTTCCCTCCTTTTTCGTCCCTCATTACATCTTAGTACAACGTACTCTGCCATGGGGAAACTTGGCCGCGCATTTGTTATCACCAAAAAGGCAGCTTTCCTTCATTCCGTTCCTTTCCTTTTTTTTGGTGTTTTCCCCCCTCTTGGCAAAGGAAGGAGGTCTTAAAGAGCCCAGCTGGGAAAGAGAGAGGCAAGGCCAAATCTGTGCTGGTCAGACCTTCCTTGGAATCCTGTGTCCAGTTCTGGGCTTTGCCTTTGAAGGAGGTTGATGAAGTGGAAGGAGTTCAGAGCAGAGTAGCCATGAAGGGGAGGGGGGCGGAAACCAAATCCTACACGGAACACTTGAAGGAGTTGGGTATATTTTGCCTGGAGACAGTAGCGGCCCGTGAACGCGCCGCTGGGGGGCCGGCGGGAGGCACCTTTAAGAGTAAATGAATTTGGTGCTTACCTCCGCTCCTGCTGCACCTGAACACTGTTCGGCGAATCAGCCCCTGCGGTGGGGAATCATCCCCGACACTCACCTGGACGCTGGCAGGGGCTCGGCTCTGTGGAAACCAGGTGAGTGGTGAAGGTGATTCCCCACCGCAGAGCGGCATGCTGCTTCGCCAAACAGCATTCAGGTGTGGCGAGAGCGGAGGTAAGCACCGAATATATTTACTCTGAAGGGTGCCTCCCGCTGCCCTCCCCCTCAGTGGTGCGTTCATGGGCCGCCACTGCCTGGAGAACATAGGCACATAAGAAGATGCCTTCTAATGCCTTCTTAGGGAAGAGAGCTGGTCTGGTGGTAGCAAGCATGACTTGTCCCCTTAGCTAAGCAGGGTCCACCCTGGTTGCATCTGAATGGGAGACTTGATGTGTGAGCACTGCAAGATATTCCCCTCAGGGGATGAAGCCGCTCTTGGAAGAGAATCTAGGTTCCAAGTTCCCTCCCTGGCAGCACCTCCAAGATAGGACTGAGAGAGACTCCTGCCTGCAACCTTGGAGAAGCAGCTGCCAGTCTGTGTAGACCAGGCATTCTCAATGTTAGGTCCCCAGATGTAATTGGACTTCAACTCCCATAATCCCCAGGCCCAGTGGCCTTTGGCTGGGGATTATGGGAGTTGAAGTCCAATAACATCTGGGGACCCAACGTTGAGAATCCCTGGTATAGACAATACTGAGCGAGATGGACCAATGGTCTGACTCAGTATATGGCAGCTTCCTGTGTTCCTATGTACTGAGTCAGATCACTGGTCCACCTAGCTCAGTCTTGTCTACACAAACTGGCAGCATCTTATCCAGGATTACAGGCAAGAGTCTCCCCCAGGCCTCTCTCGGAGATGCCAGGGAGGGAACTTGGAAGCACTCTTCCCAGAGCGGCCCCATCCTTTAAGGGGAATATCTTACATGTGCTCACATGTGTTTGCATGTAGTCTCCCATTCAAAGGCAAGCCAGGGCAGACTCTGGGGCTAGTCACACAATGGGAGAAAATTGGGCTAGCAGAGGCTAGCCCTATTTTCTCCCATCATGCGAACCACCAGGCTCAGCTGCGAGCCCAGTGATTTGTAAGCGGGTCACCCGCTAAAGTACCCCTCCCCTTAAACCTGTTTGTGGAGCGAGTGCTCCGCAACCCTGTTTTCTTTAAAATCATGAGTTGCCGCGGCAACTCACGTGTAGACACCACCACCACCACCCCCGACTGGGTGGCTGAAAAGCAGCCTCCCGGCTTGGGGGGTCTCTCCAGCATGCTGGAGCTTCTGCCCTGGTTGCATATGAATGGGAGACTTGATGTGTGAGCACTGGAAGATTTTCCCCTTAGGGGATGGAGCCACTCTGGGAAGAGCATCTAGGTCCCAGGTTCCCTCTGTGGCAGCATCTCCAAGACAGGGCTAAGAGAGACTCCTGCCTGCAACTTTGGAGAAGCTGCTGCCAGTCTGTGAAGACAATACTGAGCTAGATAGACCAATGGTCTGACTCAGTATATGGCAGGTTCCTATGTTCCTAACATGAAATCCTGATTTTTAGAGAGTAGAGCTGGTATTGTGGCAGCAAGCATGACCTGTCCCCCAAGCTAAGCAGGGTCCACTCTGGTTGCATATGAATGGGAGACTTGATGTGTGAGCACTGTAAGATTTTCCCTTTAGGGGGTGGAGCTGCTCTGGGAAGAGCATCTAGGTTCCAAGTTCCTTCCCTGGCATCTCCAAGTGAGCTACATGGACCTAAGGTCTGACTCAGTATATGGCAGCTTCCTGTGTTCCTACTATACATACTATATAGGCTGTTTTAATTGTATTATTTGCAGAGCACTAGCAGATTATTTCATATTAAATTGCAAACCGCTCTGAGATTTTAGATAGGGCGGTCTAATAATATGATAAATCAATCAGTCAGGACCATGCGTTTTCCTGCACACTGATCCGACTCACGAGTAGAGTCTCTGCCAGCCTTCTTCCCGAAGGCCTCTTCCTGGCTGCTAAGCAACCACTTCTACACTGATCTAGGAGGCTGTGCCTCTCCCCGTGTGGTTTCAAAGGGGCTTCCTGCAGGAGTCAAGGGGTTGTAGACGGTTCTTGGGAGATGAAGGTTTGTGGAGGTCCAAAATGTGTCTGCCTTGGGGGTGGCATCTGTAAAGTCGCCATCTTCCCCGGATTTCCGGATTTTTCACACATTCCAGCTCTTTCCTTGGCTGCCCTTTTCATCTATTCATTCAAACCAATTTACATAGCTGGCTCCTGAGACGTGGGGGGTGAGTTCATGGTGATGGTGAGGTCAGTTGGAGGGCAAAGTTCTAGAGCAGGCCTGTTCAACTTTGGCCCCCCAGCTGTTTTTGGACTACAACTCCCATAATCCCCAGCAAAAGTGCCCAGTACCCAGGGATTATGGGAGTTGTAGGCCAACATCTGCAGGAGGGCCAAAGTTGAGCAGGCCAGTTCTAGAGGGAGTATGGGATTTGGAACCTGTTCTGGGTCTCGGCCGAGGAAAGACCCTGGTTGGGATGCCACGGATGACAGAATAGATGTAGTCCTAGACAGATGAGCTGTCCTGTTGTTCTAGGGAAGTTCCCCGATTAAGGGCTCCTTGTCTGAGCAGAGATCAGCCTCTTCTGTTTCCTTGTCACTACTCTCAGGGCCTGACTCAGGAGGGTTTGTGACGTCCTCGTGCCTGACTGATCCATTGTGGGGCATCTGATCTTTAGCCAAGCAAAGAACTCAAACAAAGGAGGGAAAATAGAAACACTCTCTCTACTACCCACAACAAACTTTCCAAAAGAAAACAAGAAAACAAGTTGTTCTGGAAAGAACCCATCTGCCTACTTTCCTTTCACTGTAATCTTAATTGATAATTACGATCCTCACAAGTTTGCATACTTCAGCCTTAAATGTTCACGCATTCGCCATCTTGAATTGGGGTGGATAACATCACATCTATGCTGCAGAGGTGTCCCTATATGTCCCAACAACTATACCAAACTTACTCCAGACAGTCCACAAGAGGAGAACTGGTCTTGAGGTAGCAAGCATGACTTCTCCCCTTAGCTAAGCAGGGTCCACCCTGGTTGCATATGAATGGGAGACTAGAAGTGTGAGCACTGAAAGATATTCCCCTTAGGGGATGGAGCCACTCTGGGAACAGCAGAAGGTTCAGAATTCGCTCCCTGGCAGCATCTCCAAGACAGGGCTGAGAGAGACTCCTGCCTGGAACCTTGGAGAAGCTGCTGCCAGGCTGGGTAGACAATACTGAGCTAGATAGACCAATAGTCTGACTCAGTATATGGCAGCTTGTTATGTACCTAAGTTAGTCCTTTTGTGCCTCAAATATTCAAGCACCCACCATCTTGTATTGGGTGGATGACATCATTACAAACTACACTCTTGAGCCGTCTCTACTGAGATAGCAAATTTAGTTCAGCTCACTTAGGCAATTCATAAGTTAGCCCAATTACACCGCAAACATTCATGTGCCCACCATCTTGAATTTGGGGGGGACATCATCACAAACTACACCCTTGAGGTGTCCCTTTGTGTCACTCACTACAACTGTACCAAATTTGATTCAAATCAGTTAGGCAGTTCACAAGTGAGCCCACTTGCTCCTTAAACATTCATGCATCAGCCTTCTTGAATTGGGGTGGATGACATCATCATGAACTGCACCATTGAGAAATCCCTTTGTTCCCTACAACTGTACCCAATTTGGTTCATGTTGGTACAGGCATACACACACACACACACACACACAAAAGCACACACACGGAGTCAGGTGTGGAGCCAGACTGCCAGCGGCCTGTGTGCAGGTGTGGTGGCGGCCCCAGTCACCCTGCCCCCCGTGTCTGACGTCAGACGCTGGGGCTAGTCACACCCCCGTGTCTAGCCCGCATCTGGGGCTAGGTTGGGGCCGGTGCTGTGTTCGCAGCGCGGCCAGGAGCAGCCATTTAACTCCCGAACGGGGGCTGCTCAGCCCCCACTTGGGAACTAACCCAGCACCCCACATCTGACATCAGATTCTGGGAGTGTGGCGGGGCTGCAAGGCATGGCCTCTGATTGGCGGTGGCCTGGGTTCTTTGAACCCATTCGCCCAATGGTGGCTCCATCCCTGCACGGAGTCACCGATACACAGAATGCTGGTTGATCTCATAAGCTTACTTTCCTTAAAGTAAAGTGCCATCGAGTCGGTGTCGACTGCTGGCGACCACAGAGCTCTGTGGTTTTCTTTGGTAGAATACAGGAGGGGTTTACCATTGCCATCTCCCACGCAGTATGAGATTATGCCTTTCAGCATCTTCCTGTATCAATGCTGCCTGAAACAGGTGTTTCCCATAGTCTGGGAAACATGCCAGTGGGAATTTGAACCAGCAACCTCTTGCTCCCTAGGCAAGTTACTTCCCCACAGCACCATTAGGTGGCTTTACTTTCTTTAAGGAAAGTTTTAAGGAAGGAAAAGGAAAAAGTAGAAGATTCCTAGTTCACTGAACTCCAGAATCAGATGGAGGGAGGGGAAAGGAGATCATTTGGGGAGCATCCAAAATTCAAAACATCTGGCTAATCTCCCCTTTGGTTGGGACACCTGATCAGTCCTCCCTTGCTGCCCCCAGACGTTTTGCCTCTTCGCCTGCCCAGACTGCCCAACCGAGGCCTGAGCACTACTTTCCTCCGTCCGCGCTCCTTTCCCCTCCAAAGCGAGTGGCTTTGTATGATTTGGGCGTTGCTGAATCTCAGAGATAAGTGAATTTTTCAACCCCAGGGACTGGCTGGCAGATCAAGGAGATTAAAAGCCCAATCAGCATGTTTAACGACTCTTTTTAATCATTTCCTGTGATCACACAGCCCCCGCCACCAACCTGGGTTCCCTCCCCAGCTTCCCGCCCCCGGTCCCTCCATCCCAGCCTGGCTGTGTCCGATGCCTCTGGTGCTTTCTAGATATATTATTATTGATTGCCTTTGATTTAGCTGCTGTCTCTGCCATTCATTCAAGAGCGGTAACTGGAGGTCTTTGTTCAGGCAGGCCGCGGGAGGTCCCTCAGTGCCTCCAGGTGGGAGGCTGAAAGCTCCTTCCAAAGGTTAATATCTCTCTTACTGAGCATCGCCAGCTGTCAGTTCGCAAGCCCTGAAAAGGGATTCACGTGGATTCTTTTAATTGTTAAACCGCTCAACGCAGGAAACTCATTGGGCTGGATATTTCCCCCGCAAATATTCAATCTTTTCTACAGCATGAAAGCAGCAAGGAAATCCACCTAGGGACCCTGCTTCTCTTGCGGCCAGCTGTGATTAAAGGAAAACAAAGGCCATTTTTCCAGGAAAGCTTTCAGTCCTTTGCTTTGTTGCCTTTCCGACAGCGATACGATGACAAACTGCTGCTTGGCATTGTGGACGCTCAAATCAGTGGTCATCAGACAGACCCTAGCCCCATCCAGACTAACTAGATTATCTCCTGGTTTCTTCATTATGGCCCTCTCTGCATGCCTGTTGAGCACCCTGTGAAAAGCTTTCCCCCAAGTGGTGGCCCTTTCATGAGGCGGCCTCAGGTGGTGGATGACTGGAGGATCAGCAAGGGAGGAAGATGCCCCCCACTGCCTCCATTGGAGCGGCTCTCTGGGACTGAGCTGGCCCTTTCGAGCTTTGCAAGGAGACCCTCTCCTCACACTCCTTATGACTCCTGCAAGAAGCATGAGGAGAGGAGCGGGGAGGGGAGAGGAGAGGGTGACTCACTGGGTGTCTCTTGGCCAGTAACTTCTCTCTCAGCCAATGACTTGTAGTGCACTTGTATTACTACTGCTACTACAGCTACTATGGATATTTACAATTTACATAAGGACATAACAGCCCTGCTGGATCAGGCCCAAGGAGGCCCATCTAGTCCAGCATTCTGTTTCGCACAGTGGCCCACCGGGTGCCGCTGGAAGCCACAAGCAGGAGTTGAGGGCATGCCCTCTCGCCTGCTGTTACTCCCCCGCAGCTGGGACTCAGAGGCATCCTGCCTTTGAGGCTGGAGGTGGCCTGTAGCCCTCCGACTAGTAGCCAATGATAGACCTCTCCGCTCCATGAAGTTATCCAAACCCCTCTTAAAACCTCTCAACCCCTCTCAAACCTCCTGCATGAAGTTATCCAAACCCCTCTGAAAGCCATCCAGGTATTTTATATACCACTTTTCGGCAAAAAGTTCTCAAAGTGTTTAGAAAAACAAGAAATACATAGAAAAATATATAAATAAGAAAGAAAGAAAGCACGCAAGAAAGCAAGGGGGGGGAAAGATAGTTTCCTGTCCCCAAAAGGCTCCCAGTATAACAAGAAACCTAAGGTAGACACCAGCCACAGCCACAGGAGGGAGGGATGCTGTGCTGGGGACGGAGAGAGCCAGTTGCTCTCCCCCTGCTGAATATAAGAGAACCAGCACCTCCAAAGATGCCCCTTTGTTCAATTAGCAAGGCAATGCTTTCCCTCTCAGGGCTGCAGAGAGTTGTGAAAGGGGGGAACCACCCCTTGACCTTGCCATGTGTTGATGACATCACAGCTGCCCACCAAGGCCTCAGAACCTTCTGCAGCATTGCTGCCGGAATGAGGACCTGAGCACCATCCCTCTCCCCCAGCCCCTCACTGGAGCATGGGCCACAGCCCAATAAACTGAAGAACAGTCCCTAGCCTTTCTGGACACCATGTGCAGGAGAATGGCATCCTCTCCAAATGCCCTTACTCTCTGGCGCCTGGGCCTCAAAAATCGTTGCCCTTTTGGCCTTTGCTTTATGGATTTTCTGCTAGCATGACTTGCTAGAGTATTCTTCTTCTGAGTTTAGGTCACTGCTTAAAGCCTCCAGAAGTTAAATCTGGCCGTGGGACGCATTAACAGTGGCTCTGTGTGTCCCAGTCGTGAGAAATAATCATTCCACTTTGTTCTGCGCTGGTCAGACCTCCCTTGGTCTCCTGGATCCAGTTCTAAGCCTTGCATTTTAAGAAGGATCTTGATCAACTGGGATGGGTTCAGAGGAGATGGCGAGGAAATTGACTCCTATGAAGACCAGTTGGAGGAGCTGGGTACGTTCAGCCTGGGGAAGAGAAGACTAAAGGGAGAGATGATAGCTGTCTTCATATCTCTTCAAATCTCTGCCACATAGAAGGAGAGGAGAGCTGGTCTTGTGGTAGCAAGCAAGACTTGTCCCCTTAGCTAAGCAGGGTCCACCCTGGTTACAAATGAATGGGAGACTAGATATATGAGCACTGTAAGATATTCCCCTTAGGGGATGGAGTCGCTCTGGGAAGACCATCTAGGTTCCAAGTTCCCTCTCTGCCATCTCCAAGATAGGGCTGAGAGAGATTCCTGCCTGCAACCTTGGAGAAGCTGCTGCCAGTCTGTGCAGACAATACTGAGATAGATAGACCGATGGTCTGACTCAGTACATGGCAGCTTCCTATCCTCCTATGTTCCTATGTAACAGACTTATCCCCTGTTGTTTCAAAGGGTAGGACTAGAACCAATGAGTTGAAATTTCAAGGAAGCACATTCAGGCTAGACATTTGGAAGAATCTCCTCACTGTAAGAGCTTTTGGAGAGTGGAACAGTCAGCTTCCTGCAGTGGTGGGCTCTCCTTTGCTGGAGTTTCAACTCCAGAGGCTCCAGAGAGTTTTCAAGCAGAGGCTGGATGGCCGCCTGTCAGGGATGCCGTCGCAGATGCCTGCACGGAGTAGGTGGCTGGACTAGATGACCTCCAAGATCCCCTCCAGATCTAACATTTAAGAGGATGATGCCACTTGATTCTAGAGCAAGCACACTAAAACACCAAGTCAAATGCAACCTACCCTGTCAAAAGGCCGTAAGAACAGCCCTTCTGGATCAGGCTCAAGGATGCTGGGTGTGGCTTCCTTTCTGGCTGAGTCTTGAAGTGGAGGCTTCCGGTGGTCACCCTGTCGCACACTCAGATAAATGGCAGAAAATAGCACATTTAATTCAGAAAAGAACAGCAGCTACCTGGTTCACCCGCATAGTCGCCCATCAGAAAAGGAATACAGCGTCAGCATGCTGGGACACAAAAAGCAGATTCCATAGCCAAAGAGGCAGCTGTGCCAAGCAAGTCTAGCAAAGCTGAGCCTCTTGCCTTGGTCATGAACCCCTGCTAACTTGGCAAAGAGCCACCTTTTAACAGGGTGATTCTCTTTATTGAGCAGGGGGAGAGTAACTGGCCCTCTCCACCCCCAGCACAGTATCCCTCCAGTGACTGTTGCTGGTGTCTAGCTTATGTTTCTTTTTAGATTGTGAGCCCTTTGGGGACAGGGATCCATCTTATTTATTTATTATATCTCTGTGTAAACCGTCCTGAGCCATTTTTGGAAGGGCGGTAGAGAAATCGAATTAATAACAACAACAACAACAACCCACAGCAACCTCAGCCCACAGGCAAGAGGTGAAGGCATGCCTTCTTTCTTGCTGTTGTTCCCCTACAACTGGCATTTGCAGGGGCTTGTCTCTGAGGCTGGAGGTGGCCTATAGCCCTCAGACGAGTAGCCATTGATAGCCCTATCCTCCACGAATTTGTCTAAGCCCTCCTTAAAGCCTTCCCGGCTGGTGGCTCTGAACACATCTTGTGGCAGAGAATCCCATGGATTAATTATGCCATACCAAGCAGTAAGGATGTGCCAGCCGGTTCAAATTTGAATTGGCTTGACATTGAACAGGTTCAGTTCAAGGACTCGACATTGAGCTGGCCTCGAACCAAACCTGCCCCGGTTCGGCTCAAGATCGAGTCCAGCACTCCCGGCTGGTTCTAACTGGTTTTTTAAAAAAATTAAAACAAGCTCACCACCTCTGGGGGCACTGCCACAGCTGTAGGGGGGTCTCCAGAGGTCCCTTCCCCCCCACCAGCCCCCCACAGTATTTTGGACCCCTCCAAAATGGCCGCCACAACTACACAGGGGCTGAAAAGCACCCGAACCGGGCCGTTGTGATACCAAAGGAGGCCAGCAGGGGGAGTGGGAGCCTTCGGTGACTTTCCTGTGGCTGCGGCAGCACCTTCGGAGGCAGTAAGTTTTTAAAAAATATTACCTCCAAACCGGCTCAAACTCGAACTGAACCGGGTGGGCGTTCGGGGGTGCACAAAACTGAACATGACCAGTCTGGTTCAAGTCCGATTTGGACTCGAACCGAACTGGCCAAACCGGTTTCATGCACACCCCTACCAAGCAGTGGCAGAGGTCTGTTTGGAACGGTCACTAACTTTTTCAGGGCAATAATAGTTTTCAAGCCAATCTGAAAGCAAAACGACAAGCATCTTTCCTTTGAGATCAGAAGGGGCCAGACTGCTGCAGCGTGCATGGAGATTAATGCAGAACCAAGCGTTCTCATTGGGCTCGAAGCAAACGGATTCTGAGAGGAAAGTTAGGAGCCGAGAGTGAATCCTGTTGCCATGCAGCAGGACTCTGGGCCTTGCTTTGGATCTCTTGTCACGCCACGCGGTATCTCGCCGAAAGGGAACATGGAGCGTGGAGGGAGAGGAGATAATAGGCGAGGATTTTCCTCCATTTCAGTGAGAACTCGGGCTCCGAATGACTGCCTCCTATCAGAGCTGGGATCTTGCGAGGTGAATAGCCAAGACTTTAGTAGAGAAGAGACTAAAGTCTGCTGGGTTATTATCTCAATCAGATTAGAAATGGGGAGGGGAACGGAAAAGACAAGTGAGAAGACATTTTAGAGAAGAGAGAGAAAAAACTCGCCAGAGAAAAGAGAAATTTTGCACAAGGGCATACCCGCCAACACTTCCCGGATGGAAACAGGGACAGGCTGGTGAATGTGTAAAGGGTGTGGTCAGCCAATGTGGGAGGTGTGGTGTGCGATGTGTAGGGGGCGTGTCCAAGCAACCCAGGGGGTGTGGCATACAGTTCTGACTACAAGCATGCTACAATATTGCAAGGGGTAGTGTCCTGTTTTATTTTGGAATTCTATCAATGTTGGGGTTTTTTAGCCTGTTTTCTGTAAGGAAAGTAAGCTTATGAGATCGCCCAGTATTGTGTGTGTTTCCCTATCAACTTCGCAAAACCTGCAGCAATGTGAACCAAATTGGGTACAATTGTAGGGACACATAGGGACACCTCGAGGGTGCAGTTTGTGCTGATGTCATCCACCCCAATTCAGGATGGCAGACGCATAAATGTTTGAGGCGCAAGTGGGCTAATTTGTGGACTGCTTAACTGATTTTGAACCAAATTTTCTACAGCTGTAGGGACACATAGGGGCAGCTCATGGCCTTGTTTGTAATGATGTCATCCACCCTGATTCAAGATGGCAGATGCGTGAATGGTTGAGGCACAAGTAGGCTAACCTGTGGAATGCTGAACCAATTTGAACCGAATGTGGTGCAGTTTGTTTGTTTGTTTGTTTGTTATCTACTTATTACATTTATATACCACCCAATCCAAATGGCTCTGGGCGGTACACAACAAAAATAAAACCCACAATCAATCCTTTTAAAAACAATCATTAAAGAACAATTTAATAAAAACAATAAAACTATAAAGAATTAATACATTTAAAACAGTTTAAAAAGCCTGGAAGGCCAGGCCAAACAGATTTAAGGGCTCTCCTGAAGGCCAATAATGAACTCAAACTAATGAACTCAAACACTCCCGGATTTCTGCCGGGAGTGCATTCAACAGCCAGGAGCAGCTACAGAGAAGGCCTGCCTTTGGGTTGCCACCAGACATACAACTGGAGACAGACCTCCTCAGATGACTTTAACATGCGGTGGGGATCATGCAGAAGAAGGCGCTCTCTAAGGTAACCCGGACCTAAGCTGTTCAGGGCTTTAAAAGTAATAGCGAGCACTTTATATTTTGTCCGGAAACATATCGGCAGCCAGTGCAATTGTTTTAAAACAGACATAATATAATCTCTCTGGGTTACCCCGGAGCCCATTCTGGCTGCCACATTTTGAACTAACTGAAGTTTCCAAGCTACGTACGAAGGCAGCCCCATGTATAGAGCATTGCAATAGTCAAGCCTGGAGGTTATCAGCTGATGCAACACTGTTTTGAGGTCATCCAAGAAATGGGCGCAGCTGTTGAATCAGCCGAAGCTGGTAAAAAGCACACCTGGACATAGCCTCTACCTGAGATACCAGGGTGAGGTCTGCATCCAGGAGTACTCCCAAGCTTGCATTCCTGCTCCTTCCAGGGGAGTGTAACCCCATCCAGCACAGGAAGATCTAAGTCATCCCTCAAATTCTGAGCCCCTACAATGAGCATCTCCCTTGCATGGATTCAGTTTCAGTTTGCTATCCCTCATCCAGCCCATTACTGCCTGTAGGCAGGCATTTAGAGAATGAGTGCCATTTCCTGAAGATGAAAAGGAGAAGTAGATTTGGGTGTAATCAACATCCTGATAACACCCAGCACCAAATCTCCTGATGACCTCACCCAGCGGTTTCATGTAGATATTAAAAAGCATTGATGACAGAATGGAGCCCTGAGGGACTCCATATAACATCTCCCATTTTGAGGAGCAGTGGTCACCAAGCTCCACCATCTGGAATCTACCCAAGAGATAGGAGCGGAACCACTGCAAAGCAGTGCCCCCTATCCCCAACTCCCCTTGGCGATCCAGAAGAATACCATGGTCAGTGGTATTGAATACCTCCAAGAAGTCCGTAAGAACCAGCAGAGTCACACTTCCTCTGTCGATTCCCCAGTAGACGTCATCCATCAGGCTGACCAAGGCTGTCTCAACCCCCTAGCCAGCTCTACAGCCAGTTTGAAATGGATCTAGACAATCAGCTTCCTCCAAAACTGCCTAGAGCTGGTCAGCCACCACCCTTTCAATCACCTTGCCTAACCCAGGGAGTTTGGAGACTGGCCTATAACTATCTATCACTAAGGGGTCCAGGGAAGGCTTCTTAAGAAGCGGTCTAACCATTGTGATGCATTTATGATATTAACTAGGCCCCCTCCAGCAATCTTCCTGCTAGATAGAAGCAGCCAAGTCGGGCAAGGATCCAGAGAACAAGTAGTAGGCTACACTGCCCCAAGCAGCTTGTCTCACATCTCCCTCACCCTCCTTCTCCTTCGGGACCAAGGATGTCAGCCAGGCAACTTCCTTGGTGCCTCTCCCCACTCTGCCTATACAATGTACAAGAGACCTATTGTGGGAATAACACAGCATCCCCATCACCAAAGCCACCAAGCTGCCACTCACCTGCCCACAAGCCGGCCACTCTGCTCCCACCTCAGGCACTCTTCGCCGAATCCGCCCTGCCCCCTCCCACCCTGAGCACCTTCAAGCAGCCGCAGGGCACTGGGTGAGTCAGGAAGGTCACCACCTCTTGGCAAGTGAGGGCAATCTCAGACTCTGGTCACTGATGACAAGTAATGGCCAACCCACGTTGACACAGCATAGGGAAGTGACCTTCACAGCCATTCAAGTGGAGGCTATTTTGACAAAGCGCCTTCAGTGTCATAGGCATTCCCCCTACCGTGCTGAACTTATCCTTGCCAGGACTATCACAAAGGGTGATAGTCATTTTTTTCTCTGGGATGCCACATGTGTTACGTTGGCCACAAGAGCTGATCTTGTGGTAGCCAGCATGAATTGCCCCCTTTGCTAAGCAGGGTCCACCCTGTTTCACTTTGGAATGGGAGACTACATGTGTGAACACTGCGAAGTATTCTTCTTAGGGGGTGTCGCCGCTCTGGGAAGAGCAGAAGGTTCCAAGTTCCCTCCCTGGCAGCATCGCCACGATACGGCTGAGAGAGACTCCTGCCTGCAACCTCGGAGGAACTGCTGCCAGTCTGGGTAGACAATACTGAGCTAGATGGAGCAATGGTCTGACTCGGTAGAAGGCAGCTTCCTTAATGGGGCCTGTAGTGAGACTGCAGAAGATATGGCGAGGAGGCCTAGTGGTGTGATCCACTTTTACCCTCTGCACATGGAAAAAACTTCTATACACTGCTGATATCCATGCATTTAAAGGGTTCCTTCTAAGCCTCTCTGGCTTTAAACTTTAAGAACCCTGCGCTCCTGTTTTGTATTGAAAACTGTGTATCCATCTGTATCCATATTTTGAGTTTATATTATTATGCCAATTAGTACAGCCAGGCATGGATAAGGTTTCCTTAAAACATATGCGTTAATCAACCACCTGGGGCAGGGAGGATGGGAAGAGGCACTTCCTGGGATTGGAATGTACTTGGCTACTGGCCAAGCGCATTGGTCTCACACAGGCTACTGATAAGGGCGGGGGGGGGGGAACAGCCCCTTTCTTGGTGCTGCTTATGAGAGTTGTAACAGTATCCGAAAGACACACAGACACCCTAGTAATTTGGAGCTTCAGCGTAGATCGAGATCCGGGAAGGTGCTACGCACCAGCTGGCATTACAGGGGCCACGTCCTTTTCATCGTCAAAGGGGCTCCCCGATAAAAAAGATTATTGTTTTCAGTATTATTATTATTATTATTATTATTATTATTATTATTATTAATTTGATTTCTATAGCGCCCTTCCAAAAATGGCTCAGGGTGGTTTACACAGAGAAATAACAAATAAATAAGATGGATCCCTGTCCCCAAAGGGCTCACAATCTAAAAAGAAACCTAAGAGAGACACCAGCAACAGTCACTGGAGGGAAACTGTGCTGGGGGTGGATAGGGCCTGTTGCTCTCCCCCTGCTAAATAAAAAGAATCACCACATTAAAAGGTGCCTCTTTGCCAAGATCGAGTCAGATCAGGGACATATGCTTTATCTTTTGTTCTGTAATCCTGCAATTACTTAGCTTTGTCTAATAAAACCCCTTGGGCATTGGCTCTGGTTTGAGCTTATTGCCTCCGAATCACCAAAAATACCTGTTGGACCCCGGTGACAATACAGGGACCTGAGCTCTTGTCCTGAGCTCCTTGGAAATGGAGCAAGAAGGCTTCAAACGCTAGTGAAGAAACGCAAGTCCCCTCCCTGGCAATGTCTCCAGATCGGGTTGAGAGATCCTGCTGCAACCTTGGAGAAGCCACTGCCAGTCTTTGTAGACAATACTGAGCTAATGTCTACAATACTGTGTAGACCAGAAATTCTCAGCGTTGGGTCCCAAGATGTTATTGGACTTCAACTCCCATAAGCCCCAGCTTCAGTGGCCTGTGGTTGGGGATTATGGGAGTTGAAGTCCAATAACATCTCGGGACCCAACGTTGAGAATCCCTGGTGTAGACTATACTGGACCAAGGGTCTGACTCTGTAGAAGGCAGCTTCCTATGTTCCTATGTGTCCTCCTGTCAGCTGGCGGAAATGCATTTTGGGCTCAGTCCACAGCTGATGGCGCAGTGGGGAAATGACGTGATTAGCAAGCCTGCAGTTGCCGGTTCGAATCCCCGCTGGTATGTTTCCCAGACTAAGGGAAATGCCCATATCGGGCAGCAGCGATATAGGAAGAAGCTGAAAGGCATCATCTCATACTGTGTGGGAGGAGGCAATGGTAAACCCCTCCTGTATTCTACCAAACACAAGCACAGTATTGTGGGAGTGGGAGGCCCAGCTGGATGGCTTTTCTGCTACTCCCTGGGACATCAGTGATAAAGCGGGTGGTGGGGGGAGAAGAGAGAGAGAGAGGAGTAGGAGGAGCAGGAGGAGCGACAGGAGGCTTCTGTTAAATAAAGCCCCGCTTGACAGAGCCGTGATTTAAGCCGCAGCTCTTTAAAAGGGGCTCAGAGGCAGGTGCTGACACCGAGCAGCTGGTGCCGAGATAGCCAGCGCTTCGACTGCACAGCTCAGCCGCGTCCGGCAAATAAATAACTGCCCAACAGGAACGTGTCGGAGGAGCCAGGGCTGTTGTGCCCAGCAAGGGAAGGTGGCGGAGATGGAGTCCCCCTCAGTGGGCTTTATTAACCCACCATCGCGCCTGACCTCTGCCTCCCACTGCCTCCCGGACTCTTGTCTGCTTCCGTCCGGTCCAGTCCCCTTTTGCCCGCAGAAAGAGTACGGACCCGGCAGCTGGAGTCCGAGCCGTGAAATGCGTCGCCCCGTCTCCCCGCCACCACTGATCCCCTCCACTCCCCCCTCCGCGCCGTCCATCTGCCCGCTTTGTCGACCATGACAGCTTCCTCGCTGAACTGCAAGGCCGTTATCATCCAATGCCCTTTTCGGCGGTGTTCACCGGGAAGATTAAAGCCCAGATGTCCGGCAATGACAATAAACAAAGCCGTAAATTTGCACGGCAGCCGAGGGCTGTTTACAAATCTGCAGAGCCACCAACTGCAGTTCTGGCACCTGCCAGTGCTGGGAATCCAAAAAAAGGAGGCCGGGACTGCCTCCCTGACCTTGCTCCCCCATCCCTGCTTGACCCATGATAGAAGTTTAACTCCAGCAGATAACGGGAGGTCTTCGCTCATTCCAGCCCTATTCCTAAAGGCTCTGGGATCGTCACACAGGGGTTACCTTCTGTGCTGGTCTAACTTCACTTGGAGAGCTGCTCTTGTGGTAGCAAGCATGAATAGCCCCCTTTGCTAAGCAGGGTCCACCCTGTTTTGCATTTGAATGGGAGACTAGAAGTGTGGCCACTGTCAGATATTCCCCTCAGGGGATGGAGCCGCTCTGGGAAGAGCATCTAGGGTCCATGTTCCCTCCCTGGCAGCATCTCCAAGATCAGGCTGAGAGAGACTCCTGCCTGAAGCCATGGAGAAGTCGCTGCCAGTCCGTGTAGACCAGGGATTCTCAATGTTGGGTCAACTCCCGTGATCCCCAACCAAACGTCACTGGGGCTAGGGATTATGGGAGTTGAAGTCCAATAACATCTGGGGACCCAAGGTTGAGAATCCCTGGTGTAGACATAGGACATAGGAAGCTGCCGTATACTGAGTCAGACCATAGGTCCATCTTGCTCAGTATTGTCTACACAGACTGGCAGCGGCTTCTCCAAGGTTGCAGGCAGGAATCTCTCAGCCCTACCTTGGAGAAGCCAAGGAAGGAACTTGGAGCCTAGATGCTCTTCCCAAAGCAGTTCCACCCGCTAAAGGGAATATCTTACAGCGCTCACACTTCTAGTCTCCCTTTCGTATGCAACCAGGGTGGAGCCTGCTTAGCTTAAGGGGGCAAGTCATGCTTGCTACCACAAGACTAGCTCTCAATACTGAGCTAGATGGACCTTTGGTTTGACTCAGTATATGGTAGCTTCCTATGTTCCTATGCAGATGGCTTGCTCATAAGTTAAGCTAAGGCCGCCCCCACTTGTGTGGGGCCCCCACTCTCTTCAGTTAAAGACTGAACTTTTGCACAGCAATCCTCTCCTCCCATGGGAAGCCTCACACGGCCCCCAAGGGGATGGTGATGCTCCATGTGTTAGAGCCTAGCTGTGTGTATAGACAGGGGGAACACCGGGTGTGGGGACAGGTTTTTTCTCTCTTTCAAAACTTCCAGGTGAGGGCTGGCTTTGCACCGTATGCAGATCTGCCACAGCAGGGAATTGTGGGGGGAACCCCAATCGCTGTTTCAGGGCACAATCAAGGGTGCGTGTGTCCACATGGGTGGATGGGCTGGCAGGGGGCACGCTTTGAAAGTGACTTGGAGGCAGTTGCCAAGACACGGAGAGCAGTTGCCAGGGTATCCTCCCCTGCTGCTTCCCTGCACAGAGCAACCCGGCTCAATATAGACCCCCCCCACCCGTGGCCTGACAGTCTCCTGAGAGAGCTGTCTGTGGGAGACGGGGTTGCTTTGTCATCATGCATTATTAGAGATTCTGCACAACACTCCGGTCCCCACAGATGGTTTTTTCATGAGTTGTAAGGGGGTGCCCCATGTCCTTACACTCTCATGAGTGAGCAGTCCGCTTCGGATCAGCATCCGTTCTCATCGCATATGGGGAATCTTGCCTTTCAATGGGGGAATGCTGATCCTACTGCCTGGCCCTACTCACGAGCAAGCCTAGGGAGCACAATGTTCCCCAAGGGGAAGGGGCTGGGGCCCACTTCCCCAACTTATCTGTGAAAAAAATTATAGTCATAGAATCCCTGGTTGAGGCTGCCTTTTAAACCTGACCCCCGGGGGGGGGGGGAATCCCACCAAATGTTCCCATCCCTGTGCTGTAATGGGACACTCTGCTATGCTGTCACCTGCAATGTTTCCGATTGTGAACATACATAATTGTCGCTTTATTCTCGGGGAGTGAAGTACTTACTGCCTGTCCTGTCACCCCGTCCCCTTTCCCCGCTGCTTGCCAGGAGGTGGGGAGGAAGGGACAGAGTGGGGAGAAAGCCTGCCCCTGTGCGACTTTGCCACTCGGCAGGCTGACAAGTTTGGGTTGGGACATCGCGGCGTCCCTTTTGCCGGGCAACTGCATTGCCACATCAGAGACAGAGAGGGGCAGGGCTGGTGCTCAGAGAGGCACACAGCAAGAAGCAGGTAGAGTAGGTGTGATCCCGGGCGGGTCTGCAACACCACCTCTACGTTTGCAGTTACAAACTTGGCTCAAAACTGCAGTTATGGCAGTGTCTGGATTTGGATGTTACACTTAGGCAGTTAAACCTCAGGTCCTGGTTCTAAAAAGGGAGGAGAGCTGGTCTGGTAGTAACAAGCATGACTTGTCCCCTTAGCTAAGCAGGGTCCACCCTGGTTGCAGATGAATGGGAGACTTGATGTGTGAGCACTGTAAGCTATTCCCCTTAGGGGGTGGAGCCGCTCTGGGAAGAGCATTTAGGTTCCACGTTCCCTCCCTGGCAGCATCTCCAAGATAGGGCTGAGAGAGACTCCTGCCTGCAACCTTGGAGAAGCCACTGCCAGTCTGTAGACCAGGGGTGGGGAACCTTGGCCTTCCTGCAGATGTTGGCCTATAATCCCCATAATCCCTAGCTATTGGCCTCTGTGGCTAGGGATTATGGGAGCTGTAGTCCAAAAAGAGCTGGAGGGCCAAGGTTCCCCACCCCTGCTGTAGACAATACTGAGTGAGATGGACCTATGGTCTGATTCAGTATATGGCAGCTCCCTTTGTTCCCTAAGTCTTGGCAGAAAACCTCACTGCAAACTGAAGGTTCAAACCGGAGTTTGGCGAGGCAAATTGAGGTTGCTTTAGCCACGAAACCACGGTGTTACGAATTCGGACATAATGGACTTCCAACCATTGCCTCGTTTAACACCGGTTTTACGTTACGTCCAAATTCAGCCTCAATCTGCTTCAACCTCCGACAATACACTGGAGTATGTAGCAGAGCCAATTTTTTGGGAACTCCTGCTGGTGTGGAGAGAAATGCCCAGAGAGTGAAAGATGACTCAAGAAGCATAGGTCACCATTGGGAGTTTCCACGCGATTGGTGTTGAGATGTGTGGCAACTCAGCCTAGAGAATTGCTACAGGGAAATATCCCGCAAGGCAGAGCAGCGAATGCCCAAAGCAGCAGCTATGGCCTTCCTTCCCCTTGCTCAGCAGTTACTGAAACACTGTTGCAGAAGTGGCTTGTTTACATGGGGTTCTCCATCTCAAAGCAAAAAGCTAGCTTTTGCGCACAGTAGGGCTGTTCTCACAATCAGCATGGAGGTGGGAGAAACTGCCCACCCTAATGCAGGAGCCATGCATGCTGCCTATTGGCTGTCGTGAGAATTTCACCAGCAAGAGAGGAGGAGGGGAACTGGATGCATGGGCTTCGGCAGGACCTTTCCCGGGGTGGGGGCAAGCTCCTGCTGGTGGCTCCTGAGCGCATAACCTATTGTAAGTGGGTGTGCATGCTAGCATGTAACCCCTAAACACATCCACTGTGTCAACCGCGGATGCAGGAAGGTGTGGCCAGCACTGGGACGAGGGCAGCTCCATCCTTCTCCCCACGCTTGGCAGTCGGTTCTTCGTTCAGCACTGACACAGAGCTTTATTTCTCTGCCTCGGAGAGGCAGAGAAGGTAGCCGTCAGCCAGCATTTAACAAATCACTGACTGCTGAGGATGGGCAGGGGGTGGAGCTGTCCCTCTTCCCAATACTGACTGGATCTGGAGGGCAAATGCCCCCTGCCACTCCCAGCGGATTTTCTTCCCTCTACCCTCACTCCAGAAATGCTTCCCTCTACCCTCACTCCAGAAATGCTTCCCTCTACCCTCACTCCAAAGCTAGGTGCAAGTTCTGGGCTCACCACTGCCACCTGCCTCCATACCCAGCTTACAGACGATCATTTCCCCCTCCTCCTGCCTTGCTTGCAGAATTCTCAAGATGGCCAATCGGGAGCTCACATGGCTCTCGAAAGAGGCTAGGAGATTTCTCCTCCCCATGTTCTGATCGTGAGCACAGCCCTAATGAGTTGTAATAGCCAGTAGCAACCTAAGACCTCCATGCACAGGAGGGAGGGTGCCAAATGCTGGTCCCTCCCCTTTGTAAGTGGCATAAGCAATAGCCGCTGCTTGATTTCATGTGTACCCCTCACTTCTGCCAGCTTTCCTTGCAGCAACAATAGACACCACTTTGCAATGTGTAGTGTATGCTAGGGATGTGCAAACCAGTTCAATGTTGAACTGGTTTGACATTGAACCGGTTTGGTTCTACCCTGGCCCAAACGGCACCACCACCACCCCAGCCTGGGGGTGGGTGGGATTTACCACCATTTTTTCTAAAAGATATTTTAAGTACTTACCCCCTCCAGGGGGCTTCTCTGAGGCCACAGGGGGTCCACGGAGGTTCCCCCTCCCTGTGCCAGCTTCCATTTTGCCAAACACTGTCTGGTTCAGGCACTCTTTGGCCCGTTCAGGGCCTTTCCCCCATCACAGCAGCCATTTTGGAGGCTGCTGCGCATGCGCAATGGGCCCCTGCATGGCCAGATCGTAACCTAGGCCAGACAGAGGTCCATTGTGCATGCACAGCGGCCTCCAAAATGGCTGCTGTGAGGGGGAAAGGCCCAGAGTAGGCCAAAGAACACCTGAACCAGGCAGTTTTGGGGGAAACAGAAGCTGACGGCGGGGAGGAGAAACCTCCACGGACACACACGCATACCCTACTGCAGCCTCGGAGAAGACCCCCGGAGGGAGTAGACACTAATTTTTAAAAAATGCTTACAAACCACCACCCCCAAACAGATTTACCGATTTCCTCCTCCACTTTCCCCCCCTTCTCATTATCAGGCCAGCAGTAGTGAGGGAGGCAACAGGGGAGGGAGCTGCTCAGACAGCGGGGGAATGCAGAGCAAGGCAGATGAGGCAGTGGGCAGTCCCATGCTACCCGGATGGTGCCACAACAATCTGCTGTCTGAGGTATGCACTTCACCTCAGACAGAGAGGAGAGCTGGTCTTGTGGTAGCAGGCATGACTTGTCCCCATAGCTAAGCAGGGTCTGCCCTGGTTGCATCTGAATGGGAGACTTGATGTGTGAGCACTGCAAGAGATTCCCCTCAGGGGATGGAGCCGCTCTGGGAAGAGCAGAAGGTTCCAAGTTCCCTCCCTGGCAGTATCTCCAAGAGAGGGCAGAGAGAGATTCCTGCGTGCAACCTTGGAGAAGCCACTGCCAGTCTGTGAAGACAATGCTGAGCTAGATAGACCAATGGTCTGACTCAGTATATGGCAGCTTCCTATGTTCCTGTGTTCATCTAGCCTCACAGAAAGGCTGCCCTGGCGATGGCAGCACAGCTGCCTCTGCCACTTTACATGGGAATCCAGCACAAACGATGCAGCTTGTCTTCACAGCATGAGGGTAAAGCAAAGAGATACCAGCAACAGTTTAACTGACATCACCCCTGAAGTCTCTGCGCAAAGTGGAGAGAAGTACATTTCTGTGGGAATCGTTGACGACGGCTGCCTCAAAGCTAGGTGAGTGCTGCTGGCTGCGCAGTGTGTTTTCTGAGAACACCCAGCATGTGCTGGAATCCTAGCATCTGGCTTTCTAAAAAATGTATCCCTTGCTCTCCAACGAGATGCAAGATTGATTTCAGCCATAAAAACTTGAGGGCCTTGGTAAATATTTGATGCTCGTAAACATGCTAATCCTTCTCCCCCTCCCCACAGGTCTCACTCGTTACCTTTCCCCATGTTAGTTATTACCACGGCCTGTGATTCATTCCTAAAACTTCCAGCGGCCTAACTCCTTGTGTTAAATTCCTAACGTTGAACGTATAACACTCAGACACTAATTTCTAACATTATTTGCTATTGCTGAGGTTCAAAAGTGGGCAAGGGAATTAGAAAATATGCTTTTTGCATTCTGAGTTTGGAGCACCTTTAATCTCTCATTGCCCCTTACCACTTAACCCTCCCCATTTGGGGATGGGGCTCAAAGCAAAAGTGTTCACTCCGCTAAATGGTGTGGCTACCCTTTATCCTCCCCAATGCTTTTTTGCAACATCCCCTCCCTTCTCCCCTACCACTAGCCTGGGGCGTAGCCACTATTGAGCGACCAGGTTCAAAGAACCCAGGCCGCCGCCCCTCAGGGGCCGCACCTCACGGCCCCAATATGCCCCCCACATCTGAAGTCAGACACAGGGGGCTGGTTTAGCTCCTGAGCGGGGCCACGTGACCCTGTTTTGGAGTTAAATGGCTATCGCTGAGTTCAGTGTGGCCAGGAGCGGATCTTCCCTGCCTTAAAGGCAGGGAAGAGTCACTCCTGGCCACACTGCAAACGCAGCACTGGCCTGAATCTAACTCCCGAATGGGGCCATGCAGCCCCATTCAGGAGCCAGACCACGCCCCCTGCATCTGATGTCAGAGGGGGGCGTGGTCCCCCCCACACACACAATCTGACATCAGACATAGGGGGCGGGGTGAGCGGGGCCACTGTGGCAGCTGGACATGGACCTCCAGCTACTGCCACTAGCACAATGGTACAAAGCAATGCTCTCCTTCTGAATAGGCTTCATGAGTAAGGGTGGCTCAGATCTGGGAAGAGTAATGGAATGAAAAGGGCTGAAAATGAGATTTACCATTTTGCTGGCTCCCCTTTGTGTGCAAACACACTTTGCAACAATAGCAATCCTCCAGCAGCCACAATCCCCACTCCTGAGAACAATGTCCTGAGAACAATGCTATATAATTACGCATACTACATATTGGAAAATGATAGCTGCTGAGAAGAGTACTTCCTCTGCTACCACTTGTCAACCCCCTAAACATTTCCCCCCTTTTCCTCACATTTTGTGGGTTTGACGTGCACTACCTATTTTCACTGCTTGCAAATGATGCATTTTGCCTCAGCCCTATGATAATATGTCATGTCACCAATCAGATTTGGCTCTGTGAGGACATCCCAAGCCAGTTCAGAGTGAGAGCAACGCATCATGTCATACAAAACCAGAAAACGGGGTCCAAGTAATGGTGCAGTGTGTGGTCACTATTCCCACCACATAGGCCCACAAACAGGCAGTGGAAAAGAGGTGAAAAGGTAAAGAAGCGAGGCTTGTGAGGCCTTTGAGCTGAAAAGTTTGTGGAAGGACACTTGACTCAGTCCTAGAAGAAAGCTGCTATGCAAAACTTGGCAACATTATTTGGGGTAGGGATCAACGCATCTTTTATATACTGCCTGAGCAAAGACTCTTGAAGCCTAATTTGTACCACATTTCCCCACAAATGCTCACAAAGACTTACCATTCAAGAACCAAGCCACTCATCATCATCAAATCATTGATTTAGTGCATTCCTTAAATGCTCAAAGAATTTCCTTTATATTGTCTGGGTTTTACAACAGCCCTGTAAGGAAGACATATGACAATTGGTAGAAGCTGAGAGTGAGTGGCTTGTCTAGGGCCATCATGTGAACACAAATTGTAGTGATCAGGCTCCCTTCCCTCTGAAGAGTTAACAGGAAGTGAACCCTGTCTTGACTGACAGGCTGGTTAACTCCAGGACTCAGCCAATCAGCACACCAGGGGGGTGGGACCTAGAGAGCTGTTGCCAGGATGAAGGGAGTTCTTTGTTAGAAGAAGCTTGGCTGGAGGTACACAGGAGGAAATGTGGCCATGGAGGCTGACTGCAGGAAGATAACTGTAAATCCTGGGAAGACAGGATTACAGGAGGCTTGAAGACCCACCAAGAGTTTGCTGAATTCAAGGAAAAGGGACGTTTAGTCTAGGGCAGGCTTCCCCAACCTGCTAAACTACAATTCCCACCATCCCAGCCACAATAAGTTGTAGCTGGGGGTGATAGGAATTGCAGTTTGGCAACATCTGGATGGCCACAGGTTGGGGAAGCCTGGTCTTTGGAAAAGTTTGTTTAGTCAGACCTTGCATTAGGGATGTTCTGTTTCTTGTGTGTGTGTGTGCTTTTGCATATTCCTGATATCATTCTATTATCATTTACCTGTAACGCAATTAAAATAAGAAACACTAGCCTAGCCCACCCTACCTAAGGTATTGCAAAAGACTCTATAAGCATTTAGGTGTGCATTCAGACAACCTATTTCTGTAATCCTACTAAGTATTCTTAACTGTATTTAAAGCTGAGAAAGCCTCAGACGGAAGCAGTCTGTAGTAATTGAATAAAACTGTTCTTGGTTGTTGTTGTTGTTTTAGTTCTTTTATTTTTACAAGCATCTCCGAGTTGGTTTTTAAATCAGGAATAGTGGGGGGTGAAGGGGGATTTCTCTGGTGCAAACATGGCCTCAAACAATCAGCAACTATCAGTTTTCTTCCACGTAGGCTTGCACGTGGAAGACTTTGTAGTTCTCCAATAGCAAAATAAAGATATTTCACTGGGTTTCCACCCCAAGCCTAGGGAGGTTCAAGCTCTGTTGATAAGAGGGGTGGTGTTGGCAGCATTTTGAACTTACCGATAATACAGAATAGTTTTAGTAAAAGCCTAGCCAGGCAGCTCTGCAGGGATGATTCAGCATTTCTGTCCCTCACGTGAACTTGCTCTGGGACAAAGGCTTTAATCTGCTACAAATGTCCATAACAATTGATTTGTTTTATTACATGTATCCACTTTTCTTTTATCATCAAACTCAAGGGGTACACCAAGGGCGCTGCCATCCAGGCCCTGACTCAACCTGTAGATGTTCTTAGCTTCAGCAGTATGGCTGTATCAGGTACCCTCACTCTGAGTTGGCTTTGAGTGTCATCCCATACTGCCTTCACTCCAAGTTGGCTTTGGATATCCTCCCATAGTCCTGGAACAAAAGACTTTAAGCAGGGACTTCCTTGTTTACAGGTCGGTTGCTTAGCCACTTTGCCACACTAGCTTTCCTAAGGAGAAATATAAACTCCGATCCATATGAATCTTTAGAGCACTGATCATTCTGACCTCTTGGCTCAGTCACCTCCACCACACCCCATGTAAGGCAGACCAATTTGCTTCCCATGAATTGCAGGCCACAAAGCTGAAGCGGAGAGAAGACTGGCTCGACTTGAGACCTCCTAGGGAAATCCTGGCAGAGGCGAGATTCAAGTTGTGGGCTGTCGTGGTTCACAGCTCTCTTTCTTCACTACCCCTCTACGACAGCTCATCCCTCGTTACCCCAAGAGCACCAGGCAAGAAGCCATTACTTATAGGGTCCTGGCATGTCTCGTCACCAAGTTTAAATGTTGACGAGGGTGCATGTGTGTATTTTTGGTGGGGATGGGATTTATTCCTCCAAACAGTTGACCTGCTACAGTGCTCCTTGCCTGGTGCATCTGCTGTTTCCTTTTTCTTCGGCAAGCTGTCTTCGTTTCCAAGTGCAGCACAGCGAGGAGGGCGCAGCGCTCCTGAGCCCCGACACGCAGCAGGGCTCGGCGCTCTGCTGAATATTTCATGCGGACACATGCAGACAGACACGCCAGCCTGTTTTCCATTCAGATCTCTTCCCCCCACCCTCCCGGCTGCCTTGCTTTATGAATGATGCATCATGTTTAAACTTCAAGGTTTGGGAAGGCATTACGACACGCTTTAGGTTAGCCGCCTCGCCACTGGGAAGAGTCGAGGGGGAGTCGAGGGGACTGAGACATGGCCTAGCACCTTGCAGCATTCGCTTCCTGTCAATCGCTGATCCTCTGAGTGTGCATGAACCCCATTCTGCAGGCAAAACCAGGAGGGAGCCAGCATGGCGTAGTGATTAGAGTACTGGACTAGAACCAGGAAGACCGGGGTTCAAATCCCCATTTGGCCATGAAGCTCACTGGGTGACTCTGGGCCAGACATGTATCTCTCAGCCTAACCTACTTCACAGGGTTGTTGTGCAGATAAACATAACCATGTACATCCTGATATAGCATGTATATATGAGGATGTATGCACATCCTGATATAGCAGGATGGCTATATCAGGTACCCTCACTCTGAGTTGGCTTTGAGTGTCCTCCCTTGGAGGAAGAGTGGGATATAAATGTAAAAATAAAATCAATAAAATAAAAATATGCCATTATGACCAACAGCAATCACCACGCCTACTGGCTTCCTCCCTTCTACCATCTTCTCACCCCCCTTGGCACCATAGGCCACATTTTCTTTCACTCCTGGTGGGGCCAGTCCCTCCTCTTCAAGGCTTCCTACCACTCCCCTCCCACTCAGCCTCCTCCTTCTAGACTTCTCCTTTCCCTCTCATTCTTACCAATCACTCAGGGGGTGGGGAGCGCCCGGTGTTCCAGCGTGTCCCCAGAACACAGGCCCATCCCGTCCTCACGGTCTGGGCAGCTCCCATCATCTGGGCAGCCACTGCTGCTGCTGTCACTCGCACCCAACACCCGCAGCCACCGCTTGCTGGCCTGCCTCTTGCTCCACCACCACTCCTACATGCAGGGGCGTAACAAGGTTGGTGTGGGCCCAGAGACAAGATTTCAAAGTGGGCCCCTCACTGCCTTCCTCGCCTTCTCCTGGCTGGCAGCAGCAAGGCCGGGAAGGAACACAAAGAGCAGCCTCCAAAAATTGGGGATGGTCACGGGCGGGCGGAGGCTCACAGGTGCCTGCGATGATCTCGCTGTTGCTCACCTCGCTCCCGCCTGCATGTTCAAGGCTGCAGTCATGTGCCTCTCACGTGCGGCACCCAGCCAATGAGAGCGAAGGGGAAGGAGGAGGCGGTGCCTACGCTGTGCAACACGGCAAAAGGGTGTGGTGGAAGGAGGAGGAGGGAGAGAGAGAAGGATATGGTGCCATGGCACGAAAAAAGAACAATTTTTTTCAAGAAGTAAATTATAATGAATGAAGCCCGGGCGGGCGGGCAGGTGAGAGAGTCATGTGACTTGTCTCTCGGGGGGCCTCAAGGCAGCCGGCCCCCAGACAACTGTCTCCCCTTGCCCTATTACAGTTACGCCCCTGCCTGCCTCCCTGCCACTGCCCACACTCCCTGCTTGTTCTGAAGAGGAAGGATTTGAAGGGATGGAGGCAGTTGGGTGCAGGAGTGGTCATGGGTGCCCCACTGCTGGGGTGGGCCTTCATGCTGTAGGGGTAAATATAGGCCCACTGCCTGAAACCACTCCCACCTCACATCCCTTGGTCTCTAGCTTCCCTTGGCCTACTGCTTCCTTGACTCCCTGCCACCTCCTTTCCTCAGCCTCTTTCTTTCCTTGGCCCACTCTTGTCTTTGGCCCTACGACTTTTCCCCCTCTAGGCCGCCTTTTTCATTTGGCCCAATCTTCACTCTGGTATGCTCTCCCGGTGGCTATTTGCTCCTCGCTCTCCATCACGGTTTTTAGATCGCTAGCTAGATATTAAAGATAGATTATTTAGACAGATAATATTTAAAATATTAAAACCATAAATCTAATTGGCTCCTCTTGCTGGCCATTTTCACTGCTGCTCAGTTATTCCATATCGGTGCCCTTTGCTCACAGTTGCACTGCATCATGGGAGGATGGATGGATGGGAACAAGGTGACTATTACGTGCTAGATGTTTTCCTACATGACTCTGAAGAGTTAGCTTATACAACAGGAGGCAAATAGGATAACTCATTGAAAAACTGACAAAAGAAAATAATGTGAATGTGAATTTGTCCAGGAATTCCTTTAATCGTTTGCTTTTCACTGCTACGCCACCTCCAGGGACACAGGACACAGTTTTCTAAGAAACCCTGTAAAGATGCCGTGAGATAATGCCTCACAAGGGACAGGCAGGTATCAAACAATCTGCTTTTGTGTGGGCACCACAACCACAGCACCTGCTTGTCATCTTTACGCTGATTTGATTTAAATAGATTGCCAGGGATCTCCAATCCCCCCAGGTAGAAATCTAGGGAGAAATGCAGTCATTCTCCTCACATTGTTATCTCCATTATGATTTCTCCTTTGTGCTTATTGATTATCTGAATCCAGATAAGACAGAGGTACTTATTGTGCGGGGTTGAAACTCAGGAGACGATTTTGATCTGTCGGTTCTGGATGAGGTCATGCTCCCCCAGAAGGAACAGGTACGCAGTCTGGGGGGCCTTCTAAATCCGAACCTCTCCCTGGTGTCCAAGGTTGAGGCGGTGGCCAGAAGTGCTTTTTATCAGCTTCGGCTGAAACGCCAGCTGCGTCTGTTTCTTGAGATGAACAAATGATGCAGTGCAACTGTGAGCAAAGGACACAGATTTGGAATAACTGAGCAGCAGTAAAAATGGCCAGCAAGAGGAACATTTCCCAACTATTTCCATCGGTGGTTAGCTTTCCTGTTATTCAAGGTTCAGATTGTTTCATGCATGCAAACTTCATTCGCAGCCGCAAGGGATGATGGTTTTTGTTATCCATGATCAGGGTTTAACCTGAAGTGTCAGGACCTCGGCCTCAGGCTCTGCAAGGGGAGAGTCCAAGTCTCGGTGAAAGGGGCTGGAATCATGGAGGCAGGCCAGAATCAAGGTGGTAGGTTTTCTCCATTCATACTGGGGCTGTTCTCATGACCCTAAATTGGATAGGAAGAATGCCCAGCCAGTGGGGGAGAGCCATGCATATTTCTGACTGGTAGCTGTGCTCATGTGTTTGCAAAGATCAAGGTAGGTGGAGAGGAGAGTGATCATGTGGGAGCCGGGAAAGATGGCTTTTCATTCCTTTTTGAGAAAACTTTGGGGACAGAACATGGGTGGACACACCATAAGAACATAGGAAGCTGCTCTATATTGAATCAGACCATTGGTCCATCTAGCTCAGTATTGTCAACACAGACTGGCAACGGCTTCTCTAAAGTTACAGGCAGGGGACTTGTTCAGCCCTATCTGGATATGCCAGGGAGGGAACTTGGTACCTTCTGCTCTTCCCAGAGCGGCCCCACACCCAAAGGGAATATCTTGCAGAGCTCACATGTAGTTTCCCATTCAAATTCAAACCAGGGTGCACCCTGCTTAGCAAAGTGGACCTTTCATTCTTGCTCCCACCAGACCAGCATTCATCCTACCTAGCTCGCAGCTGATCACTCTCCGCTCCTCCTACTTTGATCTTTGCATTCACACAACCACTGATCAGGAATGCACATGGTCTCCTCCCCTTGGCTGAGTGTTCCTCTGACCCTGTTAAGGGTCATGAGAACAGCCCTGTTGAGTATTCTTTGCTATTAGTCCACACCCCTGACCTCTACCTCTACCATTTCCACTTGTTTATCTTCAAGGTCTCCTTCAAGGTCCCCTGATAGACATTGCCCTGACTTAGGCCTCAATTCCTGACAAACAGAGGTGAAAGGGTTGCCACATTTCCCCCCCAGCAGAGCTCCTCTGCCTTGAAACAAAGTGCTCAGGAATTTGATAGACTCTTTTCCTCCTCCCCACTTAATGGTGTCCCCATGCAAAGCAAGACCACATCTGTTCTAAGGCCTGCCTGCTTGAAGCTTTTGAAGGCAGAGGAGCCCATCACCCAGAAAAGGTTGGCCAAAAAGAAAAAGAAGAAGTTGGCCAGAAAGAAAAAGAAAAGGTTGGCCAAAAAGAAAAAGAAAAGGTTGGCCACCTTATGAGAAAGATGGAAGTGATCGGAGCTTGGAGGGTTCATCAACTCTCCTTCAAGCTTTATAACTGAAGGAAGGGAGGGAGGGGGAGGGGGGAGAGAGAGAGAAAGAGAGATTGCAACCCAGGGTGAGAGAGTCGTTTGAGGCCATAATCCCTGCCCTTGGTTTCTTAAAAATGGAAAGCATTCACTGCACAGCCTTGGAAAAAAATATGCAGGAACGTGCCCACTCCCTTGCCAGGGGTGACACCACAAGGACAGGCACTTGGTCATGTAGAAAATGCACATCACCCCCTTCACTGGCCTTCTCCACTCTCGGACACTGCAAAAGAGGCAGCTGTGCTCCTTGGGAGGTGAGCTATGGCACCTCTCCAGGGGCTCTGTGCTACCGGATAATCCTAGAAAGCACAGAACTGAAAAACAAGCCTGCGATGCTTGGGAAAGAGCGTTTAGCACTCTAATCAAAAAGCAGTGTTCCCCTCCAACTGCAATCCCAGCTTTAAGCCATCCTCAGCCAGTTGTGTGGGTGCATTATTTGCATGCTGGTCAGAGGCTGCACACCCAGGTGAACACGACCCACCGGGATAATATGTATGGCCGCCTGCTTCATGAAAGGATGCCGTTGGTGGCTGATGTGTGGGACAAACGCCACGTTGCAGAACCAATTTTTATGACAGGGGTGTGGCAGAAGGTCGGTGGGAATCTCATAAGAACATAAGAACAGCCCGGCTGGATCAGGCCCAAGGCCCATCTAGTCCAGCATCCTGTTTTGCACAGTGGCCCACCAGATGCCGCTGGAAGCCACAGGCAGGACTTGAGGGCATGCCCTCTCTCCTGCTGTTCCTCCCCTGCAACTGGGACTCAGAGGCATCCTGCCTTTGATGCTGGAGGTGGCCCACAGCCCACCGACTAGTAGCCAATGATAGACCTCTCCTCCATGAAGTTCTCCAGACTGCTCTTAAAGCCATCCAGGTTGTTGGCTGTAATCACATCTCGTGGCAGAGAATTCCACAAGTCGATTATGCTTTGTGTGAAAAACTACTCCCATGTGTTGGTCCTAGATTTCCTGGCAATCAATTTCATGGGATGACCCCTGGTTCTAGTGTTATGTGGGAACTTTCCTCAAAGAGTTCTGGGTGGTTTGCAATAGATCAGCAAGAGCAGTGAACCAGCCGCGTGACACAGCTGCTAAAACACCAAATGCAATCCTAGGTTGCATTCATAGTGGCACAGCGTCCCGATCATAAGAAGGAATAAGACTATGTCTAGTTGTGAGCATCACATTCTTAAGGAGGATTTTGAAAAACTGGAATGGGTTCAGAGAAAGGCAACAAAGATGGGTGTCTGGAAACCAAGTCCTATGAGGAACAGCTGGGTATGTTTAGCCTGGAGAAGAAGAGACTAAGAGGAGATATGAGAGCCATCTTCAAATATTGAATGGGCTGTCATGTAGGAGGAGCAGTGGACTTGTTCTCTGTTGCCCCTGAAGACTAGAAAAGACAAGAATGCAGATTCAGGCGGGACATTTTGCTAATGTTAAGAGCTGTTGGACAATGGAACAGCCAGCCTCGTGCAGTAGTGCACTCTCCTTCCCCAGTGATATTCCCACACTCTAACCACTACGCTAGACTGCCTAAATTGATGGCCACTGAGCATATACCATGATCACCTGCTCCCCTGCCTCCATGGTGCCTTCCCTTCATCATACTTTTACGGCTCCCACTTCTACTACTATTCAGGCCCTGCACAAGACACAGAAGTGATCCTTTAAAACAGGATTCCCAGCCTTGGGTCCCTAGACGTTATTGGAGTACAACTCCCATCATCCCCTGCTGCAGTGACGCAGGGGTGGTGGGAGTTGTATGCCAACAAGAAGGTCGGGAACTCTCGCTTTAAGACAAGGCTGGCTTTTTACATCCTTAGCAGTAGGAATCTGAGTTTCTAAGGCCCCAGATATTATTGGACTACAACTCCCATCATCCCCTGCTGCAGTGACTGAAAGCCATTGGGAGATGTAGTCCCACAAGAAGGTTGGGAACTCCCGCTTTGAGATAAGGCTGGCTTTTTACATCCTGAAGAGTACAAATCTGAATTTCTAAGGCTACCCAAATATCTTCTTGGCGGGAGGCAGAGTGAGAAAGAAGAAAGTCAGGGCAAGAAACCAGCCCTCCCAATCTTGTGATCCGGGTGTGGATCGAGAGTCATTTTAACTTCAAAACAAATACAGACCGAACAAGCTCTTTTTACAGTAATAGCCAGTGATGGCAGAGGCAGGCCACACAGGGCCCAGGCTCTCACGACCCCATGCTGTGGTTAAATCAAAGCCTCAGAGGAGTGACCTCGCTTTGTCCCTGCCGGGCACCCGTCACTGTCGACTTCAATCAACCTCGTGGCCGAGTACCGTTGAGTAATCTGTTCCCTGGGAGGCCCTGAATGAATCGTTTTTCAGCTGGAAGTGGCCGGCGGGAGGCCCATCGCACGGAATTTGTTGCCATGACAAAGCTGTGGGAGACCCCTACCTTCTCGAGAGGGAGGGGCCCTCTTGCCTCGGAGCCTTCTGTTCCCCACATGCGTGAAGGTGGTAGCGCTGCCTTCCCTCCCGTCAGCAGGTTCCACAAGGGGCCGGACTCAAGTTGTCTCCAAATGCGTGCCTCAAGCAAAATGTTGAGGCGTACGGGGACCCCCTGCTGAGCGGCACCCTTCCCTATGGCCCGAAGGTGGAGTGGCGTTGGTCTCACGCAGTTCTGGATGTGGGTCAGGGTTAGAGATCCAGGACAGAGTGGGAGCTCTGCAGAAGTGAGGACGTGGAGAGCAGGAGGACAGCAGGGAACAGAGCTGGACAGCGGGAGGCAGAAAGGAGCAGAAGGCAGAGACCTGGGAGCGGGCACTGAGAAGCAATTGTTGGAGAGCTGTTGCACCGGCAAAGGCCTGGCCGCAAAGACAGGATTTCAGTACCAGCCAAGAGCAACGCCTCTTCCTGGCACTCAAACAGGCCCTGGTCCTGTCAAGCAAGTGCTTGAGCTGGCTTCTCCCTCCTCCCAAGCAGGTCGATTGGGAGGGGGACCCTGAACAATCAGGAGGCCACTTTGCAGTCGGCATAGAAGTTTGGCCCTGCTGTTCCAAGGCTCCTAGTTGTGCGAAGCACTGCCTAAGTGTGTACGAACACAGGAATAGTGGACTAACAGTTTTAGAGGGGGGAGGTCTCTTAGAGGCCATCTAGTCCAACCCCCTGCTCAGTGAAAGAATCCACTGAAGCAGGGGTACTCAACCTGTGGTACTCCAGATATTGCTGAACTACAACTCCCATCACCCCCAGCTACAATTTATTATGGTTGGGGGCACTGTTCCCTTTAAGGTGCATGCGTGCACGCACACGCACCAACTTCCAGGCCCTGCACAGCAGTTTCTGGCAGGCACACAGTCTCTGCTGTGCCCGCCACTGCCACCCAAATGCCAAACACCCTGTCCACCCACCCACCCCAGCCAGGGAGTATTGACATGTTTCCCCCCTCCCCCGGCTGGGTCGCCACCACACCACCACCACTGCCTCCTCCTCCCTCCCTCCCTCCCATCCCCCCACCTGGGCCGCGTTGTCCTCCTCCTCCTCCTCCAGTTCCAACTGGATGGAGCAGCCAGTGGAGGATACGAGGGAGGAGGATGCAAGGTCACCTCTCAGCTGCTCACCTCCCAGCAAAAAAAGTGGAAAAAAATCTTGCACAATCCACTTTCCGCAGCTCAATATTTATAAAATTGGTGGGGGGTGTGTGTGTGTGTGTGTGTGTGTGTGTGTGTGTGTGTGAGAGAGAGAGAGAGAGAGAGAGAGAGAGAGAGAGAGAGAGAGAGAGAGAGAGAGAGAGAGAGAGAATCTTATATCCCCACACTGCCTTGGTGCACCCAGGATGAAATTCTTTCCTCTCAATTATTATAAAAATTAGAGGGAACACTGATGGGGGGGATGGGAGTTGTAGTTCAGCAACACCTGGAGGCACAGATTGTGAACTCCCGCCCTAGAGATGTATGGGTTTCAAAGGGAGGCTGGGATGCCCGTCTGTCAAGTTTCCTTTAGTAGGTTTCTGCACCTAACAGAGGGTTGGTCTAGATGGTCTCCAGAACGCTTCCAACTCTAACATTCTGTGAGTCTATACATTCTTCACAACAACAACAAATATTTATATACCGCTTTTCAACAAAAGTTCCCAAAGCGGTTTACACTGAGAAATAACAAATAAAGAAGATGGCTCCCTGTGCCCAAAGGGCTCACCATCTAAAAACCCCCACAAACCTAAGATAGACACCAACAACAGTCACTGGAAGTACTGTGCTGGAGGTGGATAGGGCCAGTTGTTCTCCCCCTGCTCAATAAAGAGAATCACCACTTTTAAAAGGTGCCTCTTTGCTCATCAGGGGTAAAAATCCTGGTTAGTAAAAGAAGTTTTAGGAGCAAGCTGTGTGACTACAACAACAACAACTATTTATATACTGCTTTTTAAACAAAAGCAGTATATCAAGGAAGGGTTAAAGGAGTTTGGAACATTTATCCTGGAGATGAGAATTCATCCTGGAGATGAGATTAAGAAGAGATCTGACAGCCCTCTTCAAATATCTGAAGTAGGAGGAGCAGATTTGCTCCTGAATGCAGGACTAGAACTATTTATTTCATTTCATTTCATTTCTAGACCACCCCATCCAAAGGCCCTGGGCAGTGTACAAGTTTAAAAACACATAAAAACATACACTATTTAAGACCCGGTGCTAAAAACAATATAAAAACAATTTTAAAAAGCAATTAAAACCCATTTAAAACAAATTAAAATACTTCAAAAAACAATTTAAAGACCTTGGAAGACCAGGCCAAACAAGTAAGTTCTTAGGGCTCTCTTAAAGGCCAACAGCGAGCCTAAACTGTAGATATCTGCTGGGAGTGCATTCCATAGGCCAGGAGCAACTACAGAGAAGGCCCGGTTCCGAGTCGCCACCGGACATACCGGTGGTAACTGGAGACGAACCTCTCCAGATTACCTCAGCAGCCAGTGCAACGGTTTTAAAGCAGGCATAATATGGTCTCTCCGGGTTATCCCACAGCCCAATCTGGCTGTCGCATTTTGGACTAATTGAAGTTTCCAAATACATACAAAGGCAGCCCCACGTAGAGCACATTGCAGTAGTCAAGCCTGGAGGTTACCAGCTGATGCACCACTGTTCTGAGGTCATCCTCTTCAAGGAATGGATGGACGCAGCTGTCGAATCAGCCAAAGCTGATGGAAAGCGCTCCTGGCCATAGCCTCCACCTGAGATACCAGGGTGAGGCCTAGATCCAAGAGCACTTCCAAGCCACGTACCTGTTTCTCCTGGGGGAGTGGAACCCCATCCAGGACAGGAAGATCTAACTCATTCCTCTCCCTCAGATTCTGAGCCTATACAATGAGCACCTCCATCTTGTTTGGATTCAGCTTCAATTTGTTATCCTTTATCCAGCCCATTACTGACCATAGGCAGGCATTTAGGAAGTGAATGCCATTTCCTGATGATGATGATGAGGAGGAGGAGGAGGAGGAGGAGGAGAAATAGATTTGGGTGTCATCAGCATACTGATAACACCCTGCACCAAATCTCCTGATGACCTCACCCAGCAGTTTCATGTAGAGGTTAAAAACCATTGGTGACAAGTGATGAACGGAAATGACTAGGGAGGAGATTTAGGCTAGACATTCGGAAAAACTTCCTATCTGTGAGAACTGTTTGACTGTGGAACAGTCTGCCTCATGCAGTTGTACGCTCCTTCGCTGGAGGCTTTCAGACAGAGGCTGAGAAGAAGACCTCCAAGGTCCCTTGCAACATTCTAGAATGTGTTTCCCCAAAAAAACAGTTCAAGACATTGTGCCATGATGTGGTGTCACTCCCAGTGCATTCTGGGAAGTAAAATGGCACAGGTCGGAAGCCAGTCAGTGCTTCTCACACTGCTGCAGCTGCTGCTACCCAAAGGGGTGACTGGTGCTAATTTAAATAAGAAAATTTGTGTTTTGTTATTGTTGTAAAATTGTGTTGTAAACCTCCCAGAAACATAAGTTTTGGGTGGTATCTAAATACGTTTCAAAAATCAAATCAAATCAAATCAAATCAATCAATCAATCAATGTGCACCTCAGGACCTTAAATAAGCACCCCTCCAATGACAAACTGTCAGAGAATTTAATTGTCCCACCAAAGTGACAGGGATTCCTAATCCCTTTCAGATGCCTCCGCATGGTCAACATTTCTGTGAATGGTACATGGGGGCGCAGGTTGGACTTCACATGTAGTTCTCATTTAATTCCCATAGAAGTGACCATGATGGGTTTTTTTTAGGCTCCTGAAAAATGTCACTACTCTCGTCAAAACTCCTTTTCTCTCCCTTTAAGGCAGGGGTGGGCAAACCTGGCCTTCCAGCTGCTGTTGAACTGTGACTCCCATCTTCCCCAGCTGGGCTGGGGATGATGGGAGTTGTAGTTCAACCACAGCTGGAGGGCCAAGTTTGCCCCACCCCTGCCTTAAGGCATGGGCTCTCAAACACGGGTCCCCAGATGCTGTTGGGCTACAACTCCCATCATCCTCAACCAAAGGCCATTGTGGCTGGGGATGATGGGGTTTTTAGTCCAGCACCATCTGGGGACCCAAGGTTGAGAGCCCCTGTCTAAAGATATTTATTGTTTGTATTTATTTATTTATTAAATGTATGTATGTATGTATGTATTTATTTATTTATTTATTTAAAATATTCTCCCAGGAAGACTCCACCAAATGTATCTGAATGTGTTTCCCTAAGCAAAATCCTGTGCCAGATTTACATCCTGGGAACAGTACCGCGTTGAACGACATTACAGGGCACATTGAGCAGAGGATTAATAAAAAGATAGGCAAGAAAATCTGCCACATAAAAATCCTCCTGGCCCATTTGCCTAGGCTAAAATCGTTGGAGTGGGAGGACGCTCCGATCGAGTCAACATTGCTTCTTTCAGTGTCTTCAGCTCTGTTTGCTTTGCCCGTTACATCCCATAATATATCTCCCTGAATCCTGGTTTGTGAATCATCCTCAACATCTCTGGTTCCATCTCCTGGAGATCTGCATCTCTCCATCGCCCCCGAGGGGAAAGGTGCCAGCCATTCGATCACACACACCAAACAGTCTGCAGGTTATGCACAAGTCAACACACACATTACATCACACCTTGTGTACGCTGAATGCTTCATCACAGAATGTCAAGTGGGCAAGAGCTAGTCTTGGGGAACGCTTCAGAAACAAGCCTGTTCTTCCAAAACTATATTTGCTAACACAATGTTACCCTTTTGTGGTGTTCTGAGGCAGCAAAGAAAGAAATTCATTGAGGGGAAGGGCACGACAGAGCCATTTTTAGCCGCTGACAGGTCCCCATGATGCAGGGATTTGGAGGCCATTGATTGTAAATGATCCCTTGGCACACTACTGTAGTGATGGGAAAGAGGCAGGCGGACATCCTGAAGGCTGAAACCCAGCCCTATAGGTCAGTCACCTGAGACCCTATAGGTTTCACCAGATCCCTGCCCCCTGCAGCATCATATGCTCCAGGGCTTGGCCACACAATTTAAACTCTCCTGCAGGTGGTAGACTACAACCCCCATCATCCATGCCTATTGGCTGCTGTGCCTGGGGATGATAGGACTTGTGGTCAAGGGTCTGCCTATTTCCCTTGGTCAGTCAGTACTTTGTGACGTTGGAAAACCATTATCTTTATTGTTGTCTTTTGTGGGATGTCTTGTTCAAAAAATTGTTTGTGTGAGTCGTTAGCGCTAACATGATTTAGGATTCAGCTCTGTTTCCAGCTCTCTGATAGGGTGGCCACATGTCCAGGATAAGCCCAGGAATTGGACATCCTGTCCAGGATGAAGGAAAAGTGTCGCTCTGGATACAAAATGTCCAGGAAACTGAGTGGGAAGATTGCTTTCATGAATTTTACCCATTTTGGTGGTGGTGGTGGTGTGTGTGTGTGTTTTGTATACCACCCCTAACTTACATCTCTGGGCGATTTACAACAGACATAACACAAGCTAAAAAAAAATTAAAACACTAAAAACAGTTTAAAAACAAACCACAATTCTATGAATCTAGTTAAAAGCTTGAGTGAATAAATGCATCTTAAGGGTCTTTTTAAATCTGCCATTGACGGGGAGGCTCTTATTTCAGTATGGAGTGCATTCCAAAGTCTTGGGGTGGCAACAGAGAAGACCTATCCCTGAATAGCCACCAGACAAACTGCTGTCAACTGCAGGCAGACCCCTCTAAATGATCTCAATGGCAATGAGTCTTGTGGTGAAGATGTTCTCTTACTCTTTCTATGGCACCAGTGCTCTCTATAGATGGCTTTATAGTGCTCAAGGTCGAGCTGAACTGGGCCCAGTTCGGCTCGAGGGCAAACCCTCGAGTCAAGGCGGTTTGCACATCCCTACCCAAATCTACGTCTCATTGTCATCATCAATCAACATCATCATTATCATCATCATCATCATGAAATGACATTCATTCCCTAAATGCCTGTCTACAGGGAGTAATGAGCTGGATGAGGGATAACAAATTGAAACTGAATTCAAGCAAGATGGAGGTACTCATTGTGGGGGATCGGAATTTGAGTGGTGAGTTAGATCTTCCTGTGCTGGATGGGGTTACAGTACACAGCTTGGGAGTGCTCTTGGATCCAGCCCACTCCCTGGTATCTAGGGATGTGCAAACAGGTTCGACCTTGAATGTGTTTGACGTTGAACTGGTTCATTTCGACGGTTTGAGGTCGAACCAAACCATCCCCCTGATTGGTCCGACTCCAGACTGAACACCCGCCGACTGTTGGGGGGGGGTTGTGGACATTTAAAAAAAATTAAAAAAATTTTTTTTCAATTTACCCATTTGGGGGGAGTTGGAGGCGGCAAGTGGGGTGTCCGCGGAGGTTTCCCTCCCCCCGCTGGCCTCCCTTCATGTTTATACTGGCCCCTTTTGGGCCTTGGCCCCAAAGAGACCAATTGCGCAGTCACGGCGGACTCCATATGGCCACCGCACTAAAGGCTGAAGAGCCTGTCCGAAGAGCCTCCAACAACTCCCCCGAAGGAGGTAAGTTAAAAAATAATATTTTTTTGACTAAGCCGGACCTTTGGTCCAACTAGTTCAGTATTTTTGGCAATGTCAGGCAGTGACTGGCAGGAGATTCTCCCAACCCTACTTGGAGAGGCCAGGGATTGAACCTGGACCTTCTGTGTGCAAAGCAGGCGCTCTACAACTGAGTTACAGCCCCATCCCATAGGAAAATAGGAAGCTGCCTTATACTGAGTCAGACCATTGGTCCATCTAGCTTAGTGTTGTCTACACTGACATGGAGCAGCGCCCCGGAATTTCTGATAAGGGTCTTTCCCCGCATTACCTACAGATCCTGCCAGGGATTAAACCTGGGTCCTTCGGGGGCTCTGCCACCGATCTATAGCCCCATCTCTAACTTGTTTGAAGCAGCTGGTCAGAATCAGGGGGCGGGAGAGCTCCCAGGCACAGCAGGAGCAGACCCAATGAACCGAATCCCTCAAACGAGCTGGGGAATGAGAAAAACCAATGAAGCAAAAGAGGCCCAGCTACTTCCTGTGAGCTGGCCTGGTTCGGCACCAGCCACGTGCCCTGTTTTCCATGCTCTAACTACCTGATAATTAAGCCCTTGGTTTTAATTAGTTCCATTATTTGCTTATTCCCCCCTTATTTTATTTAGGCAAAAATGGTCCCTGTGCTCCTATAACAGGCTCATTGCAGGCTAGCTCCAGCGTTTGCATTTCTAGGACACTCCTCACTCACCACTTGGGTATGCATGAACCAGAACAGTTACCTGGAAGATGGGTTCCAAAGGACTCTGTTTCCATCTTGAAAATGGAAAAGACAGAAGCCCATGTTCATTCCTAAAGGTGACTGGTTTAAGGATGAGTTGCACCTTCTGGCTTGGAATCAGAGTAGGGAGTAGCAGATGTCAACTGTTCTCCCTCTCCCATAACACTAGAACCAGGGGTCATCCCATGAAATTGATTGCCAGGAAATCTAGGACCAACAAACGGAAGTACTTTTTCACACAACGCATAACCCACTTGGGGAATTCTCTGCCACAAGATGTGGTGACAGCCAACAACCTAGAGGGGTTTAGATGACTTCATGGAGGAGAGGTCTATCACTGGCTACTAGCTGGAGGGCTATAGGCCACTGCCAGCCTCAAAGGCAGGATGCCTCTGAGTACCAGTTGCAGGGGAGTCACAGCAGGAGACAGGGCATGCCCTCAACTCCTGCCTGTGGCTTCCGGCGGCATCTGGTGGGCCACTGTGCGAAACAGGATGCTGGACTAGATGGACCTTGGGCCTGATCCAGCAGGGCTGTTCTTATGTTCGTATAGATGCCGAGGCAGATTTCTGCATTGAGCAGAGGAGTGGACTAGAGGACCTCCAAGGCCCCTTCCCATTCTCACCCCTATAGGATTTCCAAAATTATCCTCTTTCCAATTCCTGCTCAGATTTCAGAGCTCCTAAAGACCCAATCTTGTTTCTGGTGTGGAACCAGTGCACAAAGGCATCGCCATTTTATGTTTCTGAAGTTCATAGGGAGCAGTGTGCATGTGCACTTTGCCATAGCTTTCCATACCTTTTCCTTTTTCCTTCCCTGTATGTTACCAAACAGATGTACTGTGCAAAAAAGATACACCATGCAAAGAAGCAATCTTGATGCCATCATGCGTATGGCAGCATCAAGTTTATTTTTGTGCAGTGTTTCATCAAAGCTCATGGAACCCTCCATGCACACCAGCTAGAAAGCAATCAGTCAGCAAGTGTTTTGGTAACAATGCAGTGATCAGTAGAAGTCAGCATGGATTTATCAAGAATAAATCTTGCCAGACTAATCTTATCTCTTTGGTCGGATTATTAGTTTGGTAGATTGTGGGAAATGCAGCTGATGTAATTTATCTTGATTGCAGCCAAGCACTTGACAAACGTCTCCATGATAGTTTGGTTAGCAAACTGGTCAAATGCAGGCTGGAGAATAATACTTTCCAGACCCCAGACCACCCTGATTCAACATCATTCAAATGTGATGCACAGAACTGGACGCAGGATTCCAAGTAAGGTCTGACCACTGTAGAACAGAAGAGAATGAGAATGATTACTTCTAATGATCTGTTTAACAACCACAACCAACAACATGTTGGTTCTGGCTTCTTCTTCTTCCCAAGCACGGCCCAGACTCGGAGATCCTGTGCTTTCCGATGAAATCTCTAGACTTATTTTGGCTCTAGTCTACTCTTCAGACGCAACACCGTCTCTACTGCTGGCAAAGTAATTTTGTGGCTCTAGAGGGTCAGCTGGGGAATCGGGAGCAGGGGGTGGGGCCTGCCAGGGTGCACTCAGACCCCCAAATATGCAACTTCCCAACTGGGGTATCATCAGTTTCCCCTTGGGTGCTAGTGTTGGTGTGGGGGCTTCCCTCTCAGGAAGTGGCCTCATCCAGTTCTGTGCTGGTCCTCTCAGTCAGGTGATGAGCCAGGAATACCAGACCTAGTTTTGAGAAGACATGCAGATATGTTTGCGACACATTTCAAAACTGGGAAGCACTTATGAAAACAAAACTTATGGAAGGTCAGTGTCATGACCCTGGATCTGGAAACCTCCCCCCCCCCGCCCGCAAATGAGAAACGAGGCAGATAGATCAGGGGTCAAGACAAGATGGGAAGACCCAACAACCAAGACCATGGACAAGCCCGTACCACCAGGACCTCCAAGGGAACTGGAGCCAGTATCCTCATCATTTTCCAAGGACACAGCCCTGCCTTCACCTTCTGACTCAGAGCAGACCCTAGAGGCTCTACCGTCTCAAGTAGAGGTCTCCCAGCACTGCCAGAGCCCTGCCAGAGCCAGTGCTTAGAAATTCAAGCATGCCTTCATTAAAGAAAAGTGCCTTCCCTAGGGAAGGGGCAGGGCCAATCTTCTCAACTTGGGCAGCAGCTATACAACTCAGCTGGCAGTTCCAAGCATCTGCTGGAGCAACACACATCTCATGCTGCTGCATCCAGCTCTCTTGATCTTGTGCACAGTGATATCTTGACTCCTTTTCTGTTGGAGCTGTCCATGGTCTCTCTTGGGCTCAGCAGAGGCTCTGGTTTGGTCTGGGATAGGATAGCAAATTAGCTCAGCCAAATTTTCGAGAAGACTAGTGAAATTTCTTGGGAAGAGTCTTTCACACACCCTCGGGGATTCATCACTGTCACCATCCTGAGAGGGGGGATGTTGGGAGAGAGGGACATCATGTTGGCACCAAATCCATTTGTAATTACTGAAACAAACAGGAGTAGCACAAGTATGCAAAGTTGCTGGTGCCCTAAATTACATGACAGGGGAAGTGACAGCCGTTTATTAGCGTGATAACAGCCAGGAATTCTAAAATAGTGTAATCGGTGCAACAAAAGCAATTTTCCTCCCGAAACACTCATTCTGAATGGATGATCTCGTTTTAATCAAGCGGCTCATCACACACACACACAGGCACACACAAAAAAGCCTCTTAATTAACAGAAGTCAAGAGTTATATTGTAATTTGAATGTTTACTTTTCAGACTGGCTGATGAGATTGATCAAAAACAAGGTTGTTGTGACGGGGTGGGCTTTTTTGTTGGCGGGGGGGTGATGGTAAGGAGGTCTTTGCTCTAGCAATGTACAGTATTTGTTATTTAAATAGCATTTAGACCACATCATGTGGTTTCAAACCGATGATTATGGTGGTGGTGGTGGTGGTGATATAACAATAACAATAATAAATAATAATGCTTTAGAACATCTAGATAGATAGATAGATAGATAGATAGATAGATAGATAGATAGAGCTTTCTCAAAGCAGGGGAGAAGGGTTTTCTGCAATATCCAAAATATACCAGTTTTGGGAGTTGTGGCAATAAGTGACATGCCCAAGTCCATATCCCAAGTCGGTGGCAGAGTTAGAATATTAACTCAAGCCCATCAGGCGGTTTTTTGTTGTACTCGATGAACTGCTCTCTCCTCGTGCCTCAATGTACAGATTATATCAAAAGCTAATTTGTGCCCATAGTAAGGCAGAACCTGCGAGGACCTGCACTTGGTGCATCGAACCCCCCCCCCAAAAGAATGTTTCTGCACAAAGCATGTGTGCTTAATCTGGAAAGCACTGGGACTTTAGCTTTGCCTCATTTGCACGGTGTCTGGAGAATGAAAGAGGCCTTTTTATCTTTTTTAAATGGGGCCATGGTGGGGGGAGGAATCCTAACAGCTTTGCTTACATATTTATTCATTTCCTTCTTTGGGCTTAAGGGGACAACGCAAGCCAGGAAGAAAATATCAAACTGAGTAAAAATATGGAGTGGGGGGTGGGGAAGGCAGGAAAGGTGGTGGTTGTTTTCTCCCCTGTCCTCCTTTTTGGTCTCTTCCATTTGATGCCATCCACCCCCACCCCCAATATTTTCTCTCTGCACATCCCCCATCTCTCTCTCTGTTCTGAGCACAGAAGTATTTTGCAAAGAAATAAACAGCCCTGCAAAGTGTGAGGCCTTGTCTTGCTGCCGCATAATGAGGGCCACTCATTGAAACCACCATTTCAGTAATTTTATTGGATCATTGGGACTGCAAGGAACGCAAAGGAACTCAAAGTGGGCTGGAGTGTGAAGATAGAGAGAACAGGATAGCCCTCCTGCTGTTTTAGGTCATAGGAACATAGGAAGACGCCTTAAACTGAGCCAGACCATTGGTCCATCTAACTGAGTACTGTCTACACTGATTGGCCGCAGCTCTCTAAGGTTTCAGGCAGGAATCTTACCCAGTCCTACCTTGAGAGGCTGCCAGAAATTGAACCTGGGACCTTCTGCATGCAAAGCAGATGTTCTACCATTGAGCTACGGGCCCATAAACTAACCCCCACAGAGGTAAAAAGTAATAGTGGTACAGTAGCCACCTAAAACATCATTCGTCTCATAGAAATCCACTTGGCTTCTCTTCATCATTCTCATCTCTTTGAGAAATTCACACACACGCTGAAAGAAAGAAAGATAAAATCACTTTTTTGAAATGTCTATACATTTCTAAGAAGCGTTCACAATCTGAGCTGGCTCTGTATAATATCAGCACCTAACTAAACCTTATTGACTACATAGCATTAATGTCACCCCTTTCAGTGAATGTGATAACCTATGCCACTAATCCAGGAAGCATTGCCTTCACTCTCAATTGGCTTCACTTGCCCTTAGTGACAAAATCAGATAGCCAAATATATGTCCAGTATATGTCCAGATAGCCAGTATATGTCCTTGACTAGTTGGGATCAGCCACATAACTAATCCAGAAAGCACTGACCTCACTCTCCATTGGCTTCACTTGCCCTTTGTGACACATTGCCAATCAGATTTAGTTAAGGAGCCTTGTGATGTCATCCTGTCCACTACATGGTCCCTGTTTGACTGGGATCACCTGTGGTCCCTGATGGACTATTCAAGAAAGAAGGAGCTGTAATTAGAAGGGAAAATAGTACCAAAGCAGCAGCATAGGGGAAAGAAAAGCAGCAAACAGAAACAAAAAAGGTGAATTTTGGGATGGCTGCAAAAATACAACTCCCCGCTTAAAGCTCTGTTGTTTGACCCAAACATTGAAATGGGAGAACATTCTGTGCAGCCCTTCTTCGTATCTCCAATCATGGGGCAAAGGCCTTGATTTGACGGAGACAGATTTCACTGAAAACTTCTCTTTCTTCCCTCACTTATTCATCTGTATGCACAGCATAAGCTGAGGGTCTTCTCAGGTGTTTGCATAAATTTGAATTCTATTCCACAGCAATTATCTTGTCTGTTGAAGGGGATGAGGGGAAGGGGAGGGAAGAAAAAAACACCTTATTGTGTTATTTTTAGAAGGGGGGGTGAGAAACAGAGGGGGTTGGGATGGAAAGGAAAGGCCTGGCATGTTTTTAACAGCAGGTGACCCACGTTCTTCAGGACGGACCACAAATTCTACCAGGCAATGGGGCTATTCATACGACCATGTGGGTAAACGGGTAGGCGGGTGGGAAGGCAGGGTTCAACCTACCTTCCCCCAGACCATTGATCTTCATTTCTTCAGCACGCAAGCCACACAGCCACACAACCCACACTGCCAGGAGCAGCACAGATCTCTATCCATACTTGTTTCCCCGGCCTCTGGATATTCCACAAGGCAACACACGATTCCCCCATTGGACAGGTGCTCTAGGTGCCAGGCTCGGTGTCTCCTCGGGCTGCGTAAAGCCCGAAGAGACACACGATCGTGGCAGCGGGGTCAAGGGAGTGCTCGCTCCCTTAACCTTAGCTAAGAACCAGGCCAAGATCCCAGCATTCCACACAAGAAGCCTAACCCAGGCTAGGCTGGGCGGTTCGAACCGAACAGTGGACTGGGCGGTTCGAACCGAACCACCTGGAGCGGTTCCGTGCACACCCCTAGTACTTTTTCACACCGCGCATAATTAATCTATTGAATTCTCTGCGTACTCTATGGAATTCTCTGCCACAAGATGTGGTGATGGCCACTAGCTTGGATCGCTTTCAGAGGGGCTTAGACCAATTCATGGAGGACACATCTATCAATGACTACTAGTCTGGTGACTTTAGGCTACCTCCAGCCTCAGAGGCAAGATGCCTCTTTTGCTATGTAAACCTTTTTGAGAAACTGTTTTTTCTTGGAAAGTAAATAATAGTAATAGTACTAATAATAATGCTAATACTAATGATAATAAATAAATAAATAAATAAATAAATAAATAAATAAATAAAAATAATAATACCACCAGTACTTTAAGTTGGACCCCTAAGCAAATGGGCCACTCAAAATTCAGTTTTTGTGATCACCCTTTATGGCTATTGCTTCCCTGAAAGCTCAGGCTGGTGCTTCCATTTCCCTCTCTTGTTCTCAAGATAAGATGGCTTGTCTCTCCTTCCTGAAAAGGCCTCCTTGTCAGACATGCCCCTTTGCCTCCTTTTCACCTGTAGTTATCCAAATTGCCTTTCCATGTGTGTGTTTCTGTTCTCCCTCTCTCTTCCTTTCTCTCTCCTTGGGGAGGAAAGGCCGACAAGGCAGTTTTGATGGATGAATGTGGAATGTTATCGGAAAGAGTCCCTCGGAGAGAAATCAAGCAATGTTATTTCCATTGCTTTCAAACATGGGGAACATTGGGCAGGTTTTGAACAGAAAGGCAGAGAGCGAGAGCGAGAGAGCAAGAGCATGTTTGTGAGAGAGAGAGAGAGAAAATGAGAGAGAGCGTGTGAGAGAGAGAGAGAGCGTGTGAGAGAGAGAGAATGACAGAGAGCATGAGAGAGAGAGAGAGCGCGCGCATGAGAGAGAGAGAGCATGTGAGACAGCATAAGAGAAAGAGAAAGCGTGAGAGAGAGAGAAAGTGTGTGTGTGTGAGAGAGAGAGAGAGCATGAGCATGTGAGACAACATAAGAGAGAGAGTGAGAGTGTGTGTGAGAGAGAGAGCATGTGAGAAAGAGTATGTGAGAGTGTGTGAGAGAGTGTGTGTGAAAGAGAGAGAGCGCGAGACAGAGGGAGAGTGCGCGCGAGGGAGAGAGTGCAAGAGGGAGAGAGAGAGCGCGCATGAGAGAGGGAGAGAGAGGGGGAGAGGGAGAGAAAGGGAGAGAGCGAGAGAGAGAGGGAGAGAACACGAGAGAGAGGGACAGAGCGTGCAAGAGAGGGAGAGAGCGCGCAAGAGAGGGAGAGAGCGCGCAAGAGAGGGAGAGAGCGAGACAAAGTGCAAGACAGAGAGAATGCGCACATGAGAGAGAAAGAGAGAGAGAAAAAATGTGTGCAAGATAGAGAGCACAAGAGAGTGCGAGAGAGGGAGAGAGCGTGAGTGAGAGAGGGAGAGAGCGCAAGCGAGAGAGGAGAGAGAGGGAGCACGAGAGAGAGAGAGGGAGAGAGAGGGAGCACATGAGGGAGAGAGGGAGCACGTGAGGGAGAGAGGAAGCACGTGAGGGAGAGAGAGCACGCGTGAGGGAGAGGGAGAAAGAGAGCGTGCGCAAGGGAGAGAGAGTGCGCGCGAGGGAGAGAAAGCGCGCGCGAGGGGGAGAGAGAGCGTGCGCGAGGGGGAGAGAGAGAGCGCATGCGAGAGGGGGAGGGAGAGAGCGCATGCGAGAGGGGGGAGGGAGAGAGCGCGCACGAGAGGGGGAGGGAGAGAGCGCGCACGAGAGGGGGAGGGAGAGAGCGCACGAGAGGGGGGGAGAGAGCGCGTGCGAGAGGGGGAGAGAGAGCGTGAGAGAGAGGGGGAGAGAGAGAGCGCGCCAGAGGGGGAAAGAGAGAGAGCGCGCGCCAGAGGGGGAGAGAGAGAGCGCGAGAGAGAGGGGGGAGAGAGCGCGCGCGCCAGAGGGGGAGAGAGAGAGCTTGCGCCAGAGGGGGAGAGAGAGAGCATGCGAGAGGGGGGAGAGAGCGCGTGCGAGAGGGGGGAGAGAGCGCGTGCGAGAGGGGGGAGAGAGCGCGTGCGAGAGGGGGGGAGAGCGCGAGAGAGGGGGAGAGAGCGCGAGAGAGAGGGGGAGAGAGAGCGCGCAACAGGGGGAGAGAGAGCACGCGAGAGGGGGAGAGAGAGCGTGCGAGAGGGGGAGAGAGCGCGTGCGAGAGGGGAGAGAGAGAGCGTGCGAGAGGGGAGAGAGAGCGCGTGCGAGAGGGGGGAGAGAGAGCGTGCGAGAGGGGGGAGAGAGCGCGAGAGAGGGGAGAGAGAGAGCGCGAGAGAGGGGAGAGAGAGCACGCGAGAGGGGGGGAGAGCGCGCGAGAGGGGGGAGAGAGAGCACGCGAGAGAGGGGGAGAGAGCGTGAGAGAGGGGGAGAGAGAGCGCGAGAGAGAGAGGGAGAGAGAGAGAGAGCGTGTGAGAGAGAGAGCGAGAGTGTGTGTGAGAGAGAGACAGCGCATGAGAGAGAGACGTAAGTGGCTTTGGTTCAGCAGATAGAACTGTATTGATGGGCTCTCTCCGGCATCGCATCAGTGAAGGTACTGCTAAGCATCCTCATCCACGCAGGGATGTCCTTTGAGAGCCCTGATGGGGTGCAGGGCCTGGGGCCAATCAGCCAGCATGGGACCCCACCTCCACTTAATTTTAATGGCAGCAACAATAGCAGGACCCAGGCAGTCGCCCCACTTGCCCAGCCTAAGGACAGCCCCGCCTCCACCAACATAGGGAGCTGACCCCGAGCATCTCTGGAACCTGGAGTACCACATTCCTTGGCTGCCCAACAGCCAAGAAGATGTCACAATAACTCCTCGATAGATCCACACTGGGGTGCCCAAAGTGAAGCCACTGCACCCAGAAGAGTGGATTCACTAATACTAGATCCCTGGAGGTCTCCCAGCAGAGACTAGGCAGCCACCTCACTTCTCTCTCAGCCTAACCTACCTTGCAGGGTTGTTGTGGGGATGAACATAATCATATATGCTGCTGTGGGCTCCTTGTAGAAAGAGCAGATTATAAATGCAAATAAAATAAAATAAACTATAAACTCTCCCCATCCCTTCAGCAGTTCTCCCCCCGCCCTTCAGCCCCAGTTCACTCTCTCTGCCCGGTGGCTAGCCGGCTTGGCCGCCACTTCTTCTCGCCGGCTGGTAGCCAGCTATCCTGGCCACCACTTCCTCTCATCTTCCTCTCTCCCTCCCCTCACTCATGAAATCTCGCGAGAGCTGCCACACATGGGATTAGCAATGGGTATGCCTTAGAGAAATAGATAGATAGATAGGAGGCATGCACCAGCTCTGGATTTCCTGCATCATGCAAGGAGCTATGCAGGACATCTAAGACTTATTCAATGTGGGGATTCTATACAGAATGACATCTCTGTGTGTGAGATTCTGGCTTACTGCCCCACCCCCTGTCAATCAACTAATGGCTGCTTGGCATACCACTGGATCCAGCCTCCGGATTTGCCAGATGAACTCTCTATCTCTGATGTTGGAGTTCAGCCCTGGCACAGCACGGCCTCTGCTCCTGAGGATAACAGAGGAGGCTTTAGGGACAGGACAAGCACCTTGCTTGCTGTGGGGCACCAGGTCCCCAGAACTCCTCTGTGGGGCAACAGGGCCCCTCTGTTTTGTTTGTTTGTTTGTTCAATTTATATATAGCCCTTCCAAAAATGGCTCAGGGCGATTTAAATTAAAATAAAAACAATTAAAATCAACTAATGGTTAAAAACAAAAACTATTTAAAAAACAACATAAAACCAATTAACGATTAAAACATTTAAAACAGTTATTCCCTGTTCTGTGGGGTGGTGGCATCCTTGCTGCCTAAGGTTGCTCCGTCTCAGCTAGAGACTGACCCTTATGATTTTTGTTTGCAAACTATGCACTGGAAACTGCTTTGAGAACTTTTGTCAAAAAGCAGTATATAAATATTTGTCCTATTTGCATTGGTATTCTTCATGTTCTGAAGTCAGGAGAGATGGGAAGGGTCCTAATTCATAAACTAGGAAGATCCAGTTCTGACATACCTTACTCTTTCCACTCACGTTGTACCAATACTCCACCGAATCATTCCCTCCCCCGTCAGGGGGCCATAAATCTTCATATCAAACTGTCAACAGCTCCCTCTTTGTAGAGCCATTGATGGATACGTAGCACCAAAAGAAATACATGGGTTGTTATTTCAGTCATTAATTTTTACAAGTCAAATTATCTCTAGAACTGGATTGAGCTTCTCTTGATCATCCGGCAACTCTAATGTTATCATGATATTCTATTTTATGACAATCAGTGGCAACAGGCAATCGCGTTTGCAGCCATAGCAGCTTCCGCTTCCTTTTCTGAGGTGTACTGGGCTTCGCGTATAGAAGATCCAGGTTCAACCCCTGGTATCCCCAATTAAAAAGGAGCAGGGATTGGGAAGCTCTTGGCTAAACACCCCATAGAACTTCATGGCTGGGCTAGATGGTCAGGCAGACGCATTTGGTATAGCCAGGTTTCATCAAGAGCATCCATATCCTTAATTATAATTTTATAATTATAGCCATCATTTTGTGAGCAAGTCAATCAGACCCAGGTGTATTTATATGATCTGTGATAGGGCTGAACACTTTCATAAGCATCAAAAATTGCCCTCTTGTCTGATTTTTTTGGTGACTACATGCCTATTCAGAGTGAGGGCGATCCTTCAGGAACTGGCTTTGTGGGATCACAGTACTGAGCCAATCTGATTGGCTATGTAGCATAGCAATGACCACAATCTGATTGGATATGCAGCATTGCAAGATCAACCTGTTTACAATGTGCTCCACTGCTGACTGGGAAGATGCTAGGAAGCAATTGCTGGCCTATAGCCTAACTTGCTTGGCTATGTAGAATTGTGATGTCATAATGTAGCATTGTTATGTCATAATGTTTACAACCTTCTCCTCAGTTGGCTGAAGTTATTCTAGGAAGCAATTGCACATAACCTAACTTGCTTGGCTACATAGCATTGTGGTGCCATCTCATTCGCTAGTGGCTAGGATGACTCATGTGACTAATCAAGAAAGGAGAATGACACAGGAATGAAGGGGGTAGCATGGCACCAAAGCACGAGCCGAGATGAGAAATGATGGCAACAAACATCGCCCACTCCGTGAAAGCAAAACTTTCAAGCTGAAAATCAAAAGGATGAGACATCTGATGGAGCCCATAATATGTTATCCCTCTATAAACCCATCTCCATATGCATGCTCTGGGTTGCTCACAACCTGTATTTTTCTATCACCACATTTTTTTGAAGGGGGGCAAAATCTAAATTTACAAAATATTTAAGAATAAACTAGAAGTAGGACAGGTGAGGGACTCTATTTCCAAGATGGGAGGTTTGGGCCTTTCCCCTTTTCCGACCTTGCGGACTTAAGGTACACGAACCTTCCCCCAAACCCAGAGATAAGCTTTGCTCTAAAGAAAACCATTTGCAGATGTCTTCCAAGGGTTCACAAAAGGTTAATTAACAAGGAATCAATTAATGGCTTCCTTGCTTTTTGCTTTCCCTTTCATTGTGCAGAGTTCTCCTTGCCGAGCAGAATTCAACGTTCAGTGCAATCAGCAATCAGCTGCTGGTAGTGCCAAGTGGAAAGAAACCCAAGGGTCTCTGCTGCCCCCACTTTGTAATCCTGGCACATTTCATCCTGCCTTAATCAGGTCTTGGGAAGAACCAAAAGCAAATGGCCTGGGCCACATATGGAAGACCCCTTCGTGTGAATTAAGGTGGTCCATACTAGACTCGACACCAACTCGACGGCGCCGACTCCGATTCGACAGGAGTTGACACCAACTCGACGGCACACTTTACCTTTATACTAGACACGTGAACCAACACAGCTGCTTACTAAAGACCGATGGAATTCTATAGTCTCTTACAAAATGTCCTGTCTGGAAAAGCTGATAAACAGTGGAACAGCCTGCCTCATGCATTGGTGGGCTCTCCTTTGCTGGAGGTTTCCAAGTAGAGGATGGGCAGTCATCTGTCAGGCATGCTGCAGCAGACTCCTGGACTGAGAAGGGGGATAGACTAGAAGACCTAGAAAAGCCAGCATGGTGTAGTGGTTCGAGTGTTGGACTAGGACCGGGAAGACCTGAGTTCAAATTGCCATTCAGCCATGAAGCTCACAGGGTGACTCTGGGCCAGTCATGTATCTCTCAGCCCAACCTACCTCACAGGGTTGTTGTGAGGATAAAAATAACCATGTACACTGCTCTGGGCTCCTTGGCGAAAGAGCGGGACATCAATGTTCTTTTTTTTTAAGACCTCCAAGGTCCCTTTCCACTCTAATATTTTATGATACTAAGAAACTGAAGTGCAAATAAAGAAAATGAATTTCTTCAAAAAGAAAAACCGTATGCCCTACTTTGGTATCTTTAAAAAGGTTGCCAACTTCTGAATCAGCCCTTGCTCCTGTGCTTTTAACAGCAGCACAATTGGCAGAAATCCATTTGTGAAGCTTCTCACAGCGCCAACACCTCTTAATGTCTGCAGTTCAACAGGCTATTAAAAGCAGAAGAGCAAGGGTCCCAATGCCGAAGTTGGCAAGACCATCCACGACGGAAGTCAAAATCCACATTTGATACAGGGCCTGCTGTCTAATGACAAAGACTATTTTTAAAGCCAGATTCCACCCTAGAACTATGAGCAATCTCAGAATGTCAGGGAAATCTTACAATCTGCCCTTCTCGACAGAGTCTTCCTCAGTAATCTGATGCTGGTTTGGCAGTGGGTGACAGTGAGAAGCAAAGGCATTTTAAAGTATCTGGACAGATCTTTTGTCAGATAAGCATCGGCAATTTTTTAGTGTCTGCAGTGTGTGAGAGTTGCCAGCAATGACTGAAGCTACCCCTGGAGATTCTTCCCTCCCCACCCAATAATTTCTCCCAATATTTTTCATAATATCAAACCAATGAAATCTTCAGGACTGCTTACAACCATCATTGTATCGTCTCCGATGAAAAATTCTCCAATAAGTCTCGCATCGCATTGGCTTCGATCATTGGCCTGAGTGATGCACAGCCCGGCTGGCAACCCTTCTTTCTTCCCACCCGCCAGGCTTGCAGTGCATCGGCTCCACTTATTAGTCCGATACGATGCACAGCCCCATTGGCAACCCTCCTTTCTTCCCATCCGCCACGACATTTCACAGCCCTTTTGCAAGTTTGCTTAACGGCATTTAATTTTGATCATCTACCTGCTCTGAGACTTTGGCTGCACTCCAAATCCAACTGATAAATTCTATTACCATCTCAAATCCCCGCTGGCAAAGCCCAGGTTCTGTTTGTTTTTACAGAGCTGTGAGGAAGGGGGTGTTATTTGGGGGGCGGGGGGATGAGACTTCAAATCCGCCATTGTCGTCACAACTTCCAAAGTGTCAGAATAAGCGTGTTTGATAGCACAAGGTGTTCTTTTTAAAAAATATTATTATTGCTATTCACACAGATAATGAGTCTGGCAGTAGGTTAATAAGTGTCAACTGACAGAGAATTTTAGAAGTTGTAAAGATAAATGTGTTGTGCAGTGGGATGCTTATTCTTCAAGAAAAGAAAGCCTATTTATACATACAAAATTGCAGACTCCACCAAATACATACTCTGTTCTGTTTGCCTGGGTTTATCGTGCTGGTTAACATTGACACTAAGGCCCAGTTCAGCTGTAATGCAGAACCGCAAGTCCAATGGACTTGCGGTTCTTCACCCCCACCAACCACCCCCGGCTCTCCCATCCACTTTTGGACAACAGCTGCCTCTCAGCAGTCAGCAAGACTTCAGAGAGGTGGGGGAGCTGGCTGTGCTGGCTCCCTGATTGACAGAAGGACAGCCCACACAGCCAATCAGATTAGAGGGAGGGAGGAGCTTCCTCCCTCAGCTCCAGTTCCATGGGGCTGAAACTGCGGTGCCAGCATTCGGATGTAATGCTGGCACTGCAAAACCTGAGTTAAGGGTGGCAAAACTCCACTCTGCCCGAATGTTTGGCGAGGCAAATCACAGAGCAGGAGGCTGTTGGTTCGAATCCCTGCTGGTGTGTTTCCCAGACTATGGGAAATACCTATTATCGGGGCAGCAGTGATATAGGAAGATGCTGAAAGGCATCATCTCATACTGCGTGGGAGATGGCAATGGTAAACCCCTCCTGTATTCTACCAAAGAAAACCATGTAACTCTGTGGTCGCCAGGAGTCGACATTGACTCAATGGCACAGCCTTGCCTTTCCTTCTTTCACCCTTAACTCTGGGTTGCCAGATTCGGATGTGTGGCTTTAGAAACCGGAGGTGAACGGACCTTTGGTTTCCTGTTTCATCTGAATTCGGCCTTTATTAGTCATCACAACCACCTCGTCCCATTCCCCACCACTGGGACTGCCTTGTGAATAATGTAGTCTGGATGTCAGCCACTATCAGAAAGTCACAACTGAGATTCGACTGGCTATGAATTCTAGGCTCTGCTTTTTAAAGTAAATTTTTAAAAAGCTTCCCTTTGACAAAGTGATAAGATATATGCAAGATGGGAAGTGAAGAGCTCGGTGGGGGTGGGGGTGTGAATAAAACTTCATGGATCTTCCTCCTCCTCCTCCTCCTTCACCAACACAATGCCACCACTTGAATCAAGAATTTCTGTTGTGGGCTAGACACACCAACTCTGATACTCTGCAAAGTATTCACGTTATTACCTTTAAAACCCTGAACGGCTTGGGTTCAAGTTATTTTAGAGAGCGCCTTCTTCTACATAATCCCCACCGCATGTTAAGGTCATCTGAGGAGGTCCGTCTCCAGTTTCCACCGGTACGTCTGGTGGCGACTCAAAGGCGGGCCTTCTCTGTCACTGCTCCTGGGATCTGGAATGCACTCCTGGCAGAAATCCGTAATCTGAATTCATTATTGGCCTTCAGGAGAGCCCTTAAAGCCTATCTGTTTGGCCTGGCCTTCCAGGGTTTTTAATTAGTTTTCATTGTTTTAATGCTGTAACCTGGTTTTCAGGGTTTTAAAAAAATTATTCTGATTGTTTAATTGTTTTTTATGATGTTTTAATTGTTAATTGATGTTTTACATAGTTTGTATTTCTGTTTTAACTGTTTTAACTGTTATTGGTTTTATTGGTTTTGTTTTAATTGTAAACCGCCCTGAGCCACTTGGGAAGGGCGGTATAAAAATCGAATACATACATACATACATAATAAAGTTGTTCCAAGACAGAGTTTTGCAAAAAGGCTGGGTGGGTTGAAACATTTGCTTTGTCAGAACAAGCTCAACAGCAGCTGAGAATACATATGTGTAAATCGGGCTTTTTAAAGGGCACCCTACGTTGATTTTCCTGGGCTGCAGAATTTGACAGAGAGGAGGGTGTGGAGCAGCGCTGTTGAAGTCAAGTCCAGCTCTTTAGCCGCCCTCTCTTCTTCATCCTCTACATGCAGGGTTTGGATTGCTGGGGGCCAGAGCGAGCATAACCCCCTTCGCTTTTGCAGTGCCCCCCACATGCTGTTTGTAGAAGGATGTAAGCGGCGATGTTGTTAGTTTAGAACTGGGAGGAATTGAGGGTTTCTGGATCACGTTAAGAGCAACCTTTCTCTTCACAGTTTGATCATGACCTCAGTGCCTCCCCAGTCCCCCAGGACCTTAAGTAGCATTGATCTGCCCCCCTCCCCGGGACAGGGTGTTCTTGCCCTGTCCAAATGTTAACCCCCACCTGATTTCCCCAACCCCACCAGGTGGACAGCCCCCTGCCCAGCTTTCCCACCCAGCACCCCTATCAGAATTACACTCGCTCCGTGCCCATTTTCCCCTCCTGGGGCCCTCATTTGGACCCTCCTCCACCTCCTGCTTACCTGCCCTCTTCATCCTCCGCCGTCCTTCTCTTGCTCAGCCCCTTTCGCCAGCCTTTAGGGAGATTACACAGAGCACAAGGCAGGACCTCACCTTCTGCCTACTTCATTCTCTTGTTGGAAGTTAAGGACTTTACGCTGTCTCTTGTCTCAGACAGTGGGGGACAGACTAGTGAGTCAGAGGGCTAGAGAGTTAAGACATTGGTCATCCCTTCTCTACTGCTCTGACACTATCCCTTTGGATATGTAGATTGCTAATCTCAGGGACTTCCTTCCTTCCAGCAACTCACTTCCTCTCTCTCTTTTTCCCTACCTGTCCCTTCTACCTTGCAACATGCAAGCAAGCTCCTCTCCCTGCGCCATGTGTGCAGAGAGGATGCAGAATCCATCTGCATCCAGCTAGATAGAGAGATTAGAGATCCTAACTCCTCACTTTCCTATCTAGAATGGAGTTCCATAATAAATGCCTTATATGTTGATTTGAAACTATGAATTGGCTCCAAGTTATTTTACCCTCAGCATACACACATGCCTAAGTAAATTCCACTGTGTTGTGCCTCTGTGCACTCTGCTACAATGAAAAAGGGATTCTCTGACCAAAGAGAATTCCCAACATCTCTGACCCACCCACCCACCTCCGCTTGCAGTGGAGTGGAACAAGGAGGAGGAAGAGTGACAGCAGAGGCAGTGATGCCATCCCACGTCCTAAGGGAGCAGTCAGGAACGCAGGTGGTTGGAGGCAGTGGGCCACCAGAGGCTGCTCGTCTGCTGTCTCCCCCGACCCGCCACCTCCACCAATCCACCACTTGAGGCTGCTCATCGGCTTCAGCCTGATCCAGCAGGTCTGTTCTTCTGTTCTTATCATCCCTGACCATTGGCCACTATGGCTGGGGATTATGGGAGTTGTCGTTCAACAACAGCTGGTGGGCTTCTGTTTCCCACAGTGGCCCACCAGATGCCTCTGAGAAGCCCACAGGCAAGAGGGGAGGGTGTGTCCTCTCTCCTGCTGCTGTACCCCTGCAATAAGGATTTAGAGGCCTCTTGCCTCTGAGGCTGGGGGTGGCCTATATTCATTCATTCATTCATTCATTCATTCATTCATTCTATTTATATACTGCCCTTCCAAAATGGCTCAGGGCAGTTTACAACAGGATAAAAACAATTAAAACCAGTTAACAATTAAAATTAAAAAAACCCTATAAAAACAGAATAAAACCAGTTAAGCATTCAAACTGCTAAAAACCGTGGAAAACCAGGGCAACCCTTTAAAACAATTTAAAACAGTTTACAGCAGTTTAAAAACCCTGGGAGACTAGGCAAAACAGATAGGTCTTAAGGGCTCTCCTGAGAGACGATAATGAACTCAAGTTACGGATAGCCCTCAAACTAGTAGCTGTTATAGACCTCTGTGGATTTATCTAAATCCCTCTTAAAAGACATCCAGGTTGGTGACTTTCACCACATCATGTGGCAGATAATACCAGAGGCTAATTATGTGTTGGGGGGGGGGAAGTACTTCCTTTTGTCAGTTAAACTTCTTAGCAATCAGTTTCATGGGATGACCTCAGGGGCGGAGCCACCACTGGGCGAACAGGTTCAAAGAACCCGAGCCGCCACCAATCAGGGGCCGTGCGCGGGGCCCCAGAAACACCCCCCACGTCTGATGTCAGAAGCAGGGGCGTTATTTCAGTCCCGAACGGGGGCCGCGCAGCCCTGTTTGGAGGTGAAATCGGCGACCAGAGTGATTCTCCCTGCCTTAAAGACAGGGAGAGCCGCTCCTGGTCTCACTGCCAACGCAGCGGGGCTGATCGATCTCCCTCTGAAACGGGGCCGCACGGCAAGGAGAGTTGCTTCGGCCCACGCTGCCCAACACAGCACAGACTAAACTACCTGCCACGTGGCCCCGTTTGGAAGGGAGGAGACCACGTCCCCTGTGTCTGACATCGGATGCAGGGGCATGGCTAGCCGGGCCCCTGCATTTGATGTCAGGTGTGGGGGGTGGGGCCAGGGGGCCGTGGCAGTGGCTACACACAGGCCACCGCCAGGTTCCGTACGCTGCTGGATGACCCCAAGTTCTAATGCGAGAGGGAGAAAAATTTCTCTCTATCCACTTACTCCACAACAAGCATGATTTTATAGACCTCTATCATGTCTCCCCTCCCTCAGTCGTCTTTTTTCTAAACTAAAAAGCTCCAGGTACTGTAGCCTTGCCTCATAAGGAAGGTGCTTTAGGTCCCTGATCATCTTGGTTGCCCTCTTCTGCACCTTTTCCAGTTCTATAAAGTCCTTCTTAAGGTATGGTGACCAGAACGGCAGGCAGTACTCTAAATATGATCATACCATTGTTTTGTATATGGGCATTATAATAGTAGCAGTTTTATTTTCAATTCCTTTCCTAATGATTCCAAGCATGGAGTGATTCCAAGCATGGAGTAATTCCAAGCATGGAGCTTGAAGTCCATGATGGGAGTTGAAGTTCAACAAGGGCCAAAGTTATGTAGCTCTGTGATAGGACAGGTATTCTCAGACTTGTGTCCCCAGCTGTCGTTGGACTACAACTCCCATCATCCCACCACACAGTTGCAGGGGATACTGGGAGTTGTAGTCCAACATTCTCACAGGATTGAAAACCCCTGGCCGAGGAGACAGCGACTATGATATTTACCCAAATAGAAGCAAACTTGGAATTTAAGACAACCCCCTTAAAATTGAATTAAATACAGGTAATACCTCTGTTTGCCAGAAAGGAACAGGACTCTGAATTTAAGATGACATCCAATTTCTAGCATCGAAGAACTCTGGAGAAATAAATCTAATCTTGAATTCAGGTAAATATGGTATGTCTCAGGGTCACTTCAGTTTCATTTCTCCTGGGAGGAGGGGCACGGAATTTCAAAAGAGCATCTAGACCAGGGTTTCTTAACCTTGGGCCCCCCGATGTTGTTGGACTACAACTCCCATCATCCCCAGACATGGCCTTTGTGGCTGAGGATGATGGGAGTTGTGGTCCAACAACATCTGGGGGCCCAAGGTAAAGAAACCCTCCTCTAGGCTATCCTCATCCCACTTCAGTTCTCTGAAGATTTTTTATTCCACAAAATGAAAGCCTCAACACCGAGGGTTATTTACACATAAGCTACGGGATAACAACCCTAATCTGTTTGATTAGGCGAAGCTTGAATAAACGTCCCAGAATTTATCTCTTAGCATTGTCAAACCTAATAGTAGTTTGGGAGATAAACCTCATTTGAAACTCCAGCTTCCCCGCTGAGCTAATTAACACCCGTTTAGGCTCTTAAACCTTTGATGGGTGTTTCGGTTCCAGAGCGTTAGCAACTGGCACAACCTGGCTAATAAATCAGACACAAAAGATTTGTAGGCCAGCCACACACTCCGAGGGTGTGCCAGCCAGGTGCAAGCTGGGTTGCGGACATACGGAGAGAGGCAAAGAGACATTTGTCCCAAGGAGGAGGAGAGCTGGTCTGGTGGTAGCAAGCATGACTTGTCCCCTTAGCTAAGCAGGCTCTGTCCTGGTTTGCATTTGAATGGGAGACCGGAAGTGTGAGGACTGTAAGATATTCCCCTTAAGGGATGGAACCACTGTAAGGAGAGCATCTGAGGTTCCAAGTTCCCTCTCTGGCTTCTCCAAGATAGGGCTGAGAGAGACTCCTGCCTGCAACCTTGGAGAAGCCGCTGCCAGTCTGGGTAGGCAATACTGAGCTAGATAGACCAAGGGTCTGGCTCAGTATATGGCAGCTTCCTATGTTCCTATGAAGGAGCGGAATCATCTCATTTTTGGAGACCGTCAGACATTCAGAACAAGGGCGGCCACCATGCCACTCTTGGGCTCATTGCTACAGACATTTCCCCAAACTGAAATATGAATTCCACAATTCTTCCCAAGGGGAAATATAGCAGAGGATTTTCAAGAGGAAGGAAGTTCATGACTCACTTATAGAGAAGCCACTTTGCATGATTCAGTTTCTGGTTTCTCCAGCAGAAGTGGGGAAGATCCCTGTGTGAAGCCTGAGGGAGCTGCTGCCAGTCAGAGCGGACAGTTCCGAGCTGGGTGGACTGAGGGTCTGACTCAGTCGGAAGCAGCTTTGTATCTTCACTGTAGTTCAGTGCAGGGCATCTGCTCTGTAGGCAGAATGTCCTAAGCATTCATTACCCGCCCTGCCCCTCCCTGCCCCCCATGAGTAGAGGGGCCACTGAAGGCTCTTCACTTGCTTGCCCTCTCCCTCCCAGATTACTTGCCCTCACTTGCTTTCTTGACCTCTCCATCCCGGATTATCTGCCACCTCCGCGGTTAACCCACAGCAATGCCCATGAGTGCTGGCTTGCTAAACTCTGGCTATGGCGTGGCATGATGAGGTCATCGCTGGCTGACAGGCGTTGGGCCATGACATCATTATCCCATGCTGTGGTTGGAGATTAGCAAGCTGCTATGTGCAAGGAGAGCTGCTCTTGGGCTGCGAGAGACTCCTGCAGAAGGTCCCAGGTTCATTCCCCAACAGCCTCTCCAGGTAGGGCTGGAAAAGGCCCCAGTCGAAAACCCTTGAGAGCCGCTGCCAGCCAGTGCAGACAACCCTGAACAAGATGGACCAAGGGTCTGACTCAGCAGGCAGCAGCTTCCTACATCAGGCTGGCAGCTGTCTCTTTTTTTTCTTGTGCCACTTCCAAGACTAAAATCACCTCAATAAAACTGCCATTTGCTCCACCAAAGGAGACCTGGACACACGATGCGCTTCCTTGCCTGGGCCCAATTTCTCTTCCCGCACAGCTCCTTTTCAGGCAGCTTGCTTTTAAGCTGGGAGACCGTGAGAAGGGCTGTCACCCGTCACGTGAAGTTTGGCCCACAGTTTGACTTTTGGAGATGGCTTTCCCTCTCCCTCCTGCCTGCTTCGATTACGGGAGGGAAGAGGCTGAAGAGAGCGGACTGGCAAGGACGCAGGGAGCAGGCAGGTCCTCTCCTGCCTCAGAGGTGTGTGCCACCTCCGCTCTGGCTTCCTGTCAGACGTTCCTTCCTGTCAGCAATGGTCTGCCAATCCCTGGAGACAAGGAGGCAGAAAGAGGGCTCTCCCAGAAGCCTCTGGATGCGCTGGGATGTCAAGAGGGGAGCATCTTCCCCGTGCCGATTAGTTTGGCTGACAGCTGTCCCGAGAGCACATGATGGACGACGCCACCGCCGTTCCGCCTGGAGTTGCGTGTCTATCATGTGTCTGCCGATCTCCGCCGGGCTGAAGGGCTCAGGCACGATTAGGCCGATGCCTGCCTGAAGCGGAAGTGATGAAGGTAGCTTGTGCGAGCCGCACGTGGAGGATCAGCCGAGTCAAAGATGCCCGATGAGGCGGCTTCCGATGCGTGCAGGGAGCAAGAGCATTGGGCCGATGCACCTTAAATGGACGATGCGGGCTGAAGAAAAGGAACTGAGTGAACATCAACTTGAACGTATATTTAAGCGTTGGAAGGGACCTTGGAGGTCTCCTAGTCCGACTTGAGGCAGGAGACTGCTACAGCAGGAGTTCTCAGACTTGGTTCCCCAGACGTTCTTAGACTACAACTCCCAGCATCCTCTGCCAGAATGGCTGATGGCCGTTGGGAGTTGTAGTCCGACAACATCTGGGGACCCAAGTCTGAGAACCCCTGTGCCACAGCACCCCTGACAGGTGCCCCCCCCCACCAGCCTCTGGTTGGAAATCTCCAGTGAAGGAGAGCCCACCATTGCATGAGGCAGACTGTTCCACTGTCCAACAGCTCTCACCGTCAGGAAATTTGGCCTAATGTCTAGCCTGCATTGCTTCCTTGCAATGTCAGCCTCTTGGTTCTAGTCCTTAGGAGCAACAGATAACAAATCCACTCCTCCTCCTATCAGACAGCCCTCCAGGTATTTGAAGATGATTCTCAGATCCCCCCTCTTCTCCAGGCTAAACATATCTGGTTTCCAGACTCTTGCTTGGTGCCTCCTTGCTCAGTTAGTAGTGGTAATTCCCAAACTGAGTGCCACAGAAAGGCCTGAATATGGTTCACTGTCCCAAAGGGGCTCACCATCTAAGAAAAACATAGGAAGCTGCCTTCTATGGAGTCTGACCATTGGTGCATCTAGCTCAGTGTTGTCTACACAGACTGGCAGCGGCTTCTCCAAGCTCGCAAGCAGGAGTCTCTCTCAGCCCTGTCTTGGAGATGCTACCAGGGAGGGAACTTTCTGCAGGCAAGCATGCAGATGCTCCTCCCAGAGCAGCCCCATCCACTGTGGGGAATATCTTACAATGCTTGCGTGTAGTCTTCCATCCAAATGCAAACCAGGTTAGACCTTGCTTAGCAAAAGGGACAATTCATGCTTGCTACCACAAGGCCATCTCTACTGCAGGACACAAAGGAGACACCAGACATAACCAGTGGGAGGGACGCTATACTCGATAGACTAGAGATAGTTGCTCTCCCCCTGCTAAATAAGAGATCCCTTGTTTCGAAAGGTGCCTCCTTGCCCAATTAACAGGATTGATTCCCACACTGTGGTCCACAAGAAGACCTGAAGACAGTTCACGGACCCAAAGGGGCCCACAATCCAAAAAGATGCACAAAGATTACACCAGCCACAATCAGAGGGAAGGATGCTGTACAGAGCTGAATAGGGACAGTTGCTATCCCCTTGCTAAATATAAAAGAGCCACCACTTTAAAATGTGCCTCTTGGTCCAGTTAGCCTAGCAGCTCTACCAGGAAAGGGGGGGGGGAAAGAACACAACATGGCAATTTTATTTATTTGGAGGGCATTTTCCAGTGTTCGTGCCCTCTGCTGTGGTCTCTTGTTTCCCAGTTCTGCATCTCTGCTCCCTCCTCCTGGCATCCCTGTAGTCTCTCAGTCAGTCTCTCAGTCCCTTTCTTCAGGTTAATTGGCTGCTGAAGCGTCCTGGGAAATGCTCACCTTTGGTTGTCAGCCGAGGCCTTCACTTAGCAAAGCTGCCAAGAGTGCTGGTAAGGAGGAGGCAGCAAATGGCTTTTAACCTGTCACTGAAGCCGCTGTGATGGCAGAATGGAAGAGGACTGGGGTGTGGGGTGGGGGAGAAGGCCATGGCTGATGCCTCCCTAATTGCTCTTAGCAAAGAAGCACCTTGGTCACCTTGGTCAGGTCCGGCTGTCAGATTCTCAGTCTTGACTAGCGTTTGCAGATGGGGCAAGTGAGAGTGGAAGGAACGGGAATTTTTGAAATCATTTGGTGGTGGAATGCTTCCCTCGCAAGGGCCTCATCGTCAGCGTCAGAGAAGGAGTTGATCAACATCAGCCAAAAAAAAAATCATGTGGCATGCAGTTCCAGGGACAGGACCACTTCAGAAAACAGCAGAGCTTTTCCAGTTCTAAGGCCTTGTTCTCACAACCAGTCACATAGCCACCGTTGAAGAGAATTTTAGGCTTCCTCTCGAGAAGAAACATAGGTCAGCTTTCTCAAGACAGTTTTCCCACGTCCTCAGAAGCAACTTTCCTTCCCCAAGTTCTGCCCCTGACTTAAATACTGGGGAGATCTGGCTAGGCAGCAGTACCTGTGAAAGGAACCTGGCTGTCTTAGTGGACTCTGAGTTGAACAGGAGCCAACAGTGTGATGTATGGGTGTGCATGAACCAAAAATCACAGTTTGGCTCATAGGAACATAGGAAGCTGCCAAATACTGAGTCAGACCATTGGTCTATCTAGCTCAGTATTGTCTTCACAGACTGGCAGCGGCTTCTCCAAGGTTTCAGGCAGGAATCTCTCTCTCAGCCCTTTCTTGGAGATGCTGCCAGGGAAGGAACTTGGAACCTTCTGCTCTTCCCAGAGCGGCTCCATCCCCTTAAGGGGGAATATCTTGCAGTGCTCACACATCAAGTCTCCCATTCATATGCAACCAGGGCAGACCCTGCTTAGCTAAGGGGACAAGTCATGCTTGCTGCCACAAGACCAGCTCTCCTCTCTCGAAACGGTAAAGCCGAACTGACCAGTCGGCCCGCTCCGTTTGACCAAACCATTTTGGCATTTCAAGCAGTTAATACTTGTAAAGGGGAATCCGGTGAAGAATGTTCTTATGGGGCTGGCACAGCTGCCGGCGCTGCCACTCGCACACACACACACACACACCCAGTGAGGCCCTAAGGACTCGCAATGCTCTGTTTAGGAAACTGCCCGCACGGTGGCAGCGCATGTGCAGATACCATTTGTGTGGCCACACCAAATGACTTCCACGTGAGGCTGGAACTGTGCCACCACAATATGGGCAGCTTCCTAAACAGAGCATTGTGCATGCTTGGGGGTGTGTGACGGGGGGAGGAGCGAGTGGCGGCTCTGGCACGATAGGGGTCCACACAACACTGGTTTGCCCAGTTTGGTTCAAATCTGGTCATGACCCAGCCACACATAGACTCATTGGGCATGCGTGGTGGCCTCCAAAATGGCCGCCGCTGGAGGAAGGGCTGGAATGGCCCCAAAATGGGCCAAACCAGCCCTTTTTAGAACGAGAGAAGGCCGGCGGGGGAAAAGGGAGCTGGCATTCCTGGATGAAGCTGAAAGTTTTCCATCTGGGCTCCAGATAGTCATATGTTCACTAACCCCGCGGTGGGGTTTGTTCAGTGACAGGGCATCTGGGTCAGACTCGGTCTCAAGGAGCTTTCCACATTCTTCTGTTCCTATATTGCTGCACTCTGGCTCTACTGAAGGAATGTCTTTTGTGCATTCACAGCAAGATTGGGAAGCTAACTTTGGCTCTTTTTAGGCCTGAAAGTTCTAAGGAGGCTCCTTTTCAAGTTTCCAAATTTCACTTTCTGGAATTTCAGGCGCCACTCTGCTTTTAACTTGAAAACACTTGGGGATGTCGACTGCTTCTGGCTCTTTCCAGCCAATTCCTTCCTTTCTGTTTCTCCACTTCTGTGGCTTTCCTTAATCCCACAAAAGGGCCAAAATGTGCTGTTTTTTCCCCTTTGTAATAGCCACTGCAAAGAAAAGTCAAGAGGAAGAGGGGAAAGTTCTCCGACGGGGAGACCAGAAATAGAAATGGAGGATCATGAATTAAATACACAGCAATCTCTCTTGTCTTGACTTGTTTCTAAAGAGAAGTTCATCTCAGGGTAATTTTTGGTCTCCTAGATGGATGGATTGAGAGCCTGGGAGGGGAGGTGGAAAAGAGGTCTTAAAAAAGAGCCACAGTTAGCTGTGCAGGCTTGCTATGAATTCACAACGCAAGTTCCTACAGTGCGGTGATCTGGTTTTGCCATTCAAGAATACAATATAGGAATATAAGAACATAGAAAGCTGCCTTATACTGAGTCAGACCCTTGGTCCGTCTAGTTCAGTATTGTCTACTCTGGCCGGCAGCAGTTCTCCAAGGTTTCAGGCAGGAGCTTTCCCCAGCCCTACCTGGAAGATGCTGCCAGGGGTTGAACTTGCGACCTCCTGCATGCCAAGCAGATGCTGTACCACTGAGCTACAGCCCGATCCCCAGTCAAGGGGTGCATCCACTGCATTGTGCCCTTTGAATCTGCCGTGAATGTGGCCCCTTTCTAACTGGTGGCCTCTGGTGGCTTGAAGTCCTCACGGACCTCCCTTGATGTGCTTGGGCTGGTAAATGGGTCCTTCAAAGAGGAAGAGCAGGTGTGATCCAGTTCTGGGCTGGTCCTGAGAAGAAGGAGAAGGGGAATGAAAGCCTGCCCATCAGATTTCCCGTGTTGATGGGACATACAGCAGGGCAATTTAGGACCAACAAACGGAGGTAGTTTTTCACACAACGCAAAATCAACCTGTGGAATTCTCTGCCACAAGATGTGGCAACAGCCAACAACCTGGATGGCTTGAAGAGGGGTTTGGATCACTGTATGGAGGAGAGGTCTATCATTGGCTACTAGCCGGAGGGCTATAGGCCACCTCCAGCCTCAAAGGCAGGATGCCTCTGAGCACCGGTTGCAGGGGAGTAACAGCAGGAGGGAGGGCACTCAACTCCTGCCTGTAGGCCATGGGTGTAACTATGAGGGCGTAACCTTGGGGGGGCCCCCAGAGGCAGGTCACATGACTGACTTCCTTCAGTTGTATTCATCCTCTGAAACTGATGTGAGTGTTAAGACCTGGAGCTACCAGAACAGCACGTCTTTCTCTAGTACCATTAAATGACTTGCATTGTCCACAATTTACAAAACCTTTTAAAAATTATTTAGGATGATGTTCTATTGTGGCACATAGATTATCTATCTATCTATCCATCTATCTATCTATTTATCTATCTATCTATCTAAATTTTACTATGCTTTTTGTTACCCCTATTCACACTCATTTAAGATTTCTTTACTTCATGAGCTGAGCTTCAGTGAGGAGGGTGGCATTTTAAAATCTTGTCTCTGGGCCCACTCCAACCTTGTGACGCTCCTGCTGTAGGCTTCCAGCAGCATCTGGTGGGCTACTGTGTCAAACAGGCTGCTGGACTAGATGGGCTTCCTTGGGCCTGATCCAGCAGGGCTGTTCTTATGTTCTTACGACAATGATCTTATGTTCTTATGATCTTAAAGCCCAGGCAGGTTTGTATGAGGGAAGGTGGTTCGGGGAATATTTGGCTGAAATTTCTCTTCCCATTCCTCCTGCATCATTTGCAGGCAGTGAACATAAGAACATAAGAACAGCTTTAAGAAAAATGTGGGACGTAAGAAAAATGTGGGGCAATTTAGGGAAGACCGAAAAACGAACCCCACCATCTGATAAACCTTCAAAACAGGGCATTCGTTTGTCCTGCGCCGTGAAAAACACTGCCGTTTAGAAACCCCCAAAGAACACAGCAATTCGCAATGCAGATGGGTTGCCTTTCTCCAGCCGTTGCTCTTCTGGGGTGGCTTGGATCCTTCCTGCTTTTTCCCCACTGCCCTACCCCCCCCCCCCCCGCTCTTGATTTCACAACAGCAAAAGGAGGAAGCCATAGGAGCGGTAATGAGAAAACAGAGACTATAAATTGGAAACAGTTGGGCATGGGAAAGAGGCCTCCAGCTCGGCCAACGGCAATCCGATGCTGTCCCCGACACGGACTTTGTTTGTGAGAGTAGAGCATCTCACTTAGAAATGCAGACATTTCTATGTGATTCAGAGGCCAGAGTGCCGCAGGTCAAGGAAGGGAATCAGCCAGCCATCTGATGACCTGAATTTTATGGCTATTATAGACCCACTGAGCTGACTGGAGGAGGGGCCAAATAGTACAGTGGTTAGATCAGTGATGGTAGGGGGTTAGCAAAGAGATTCTGCGCTGGTCAGACCCTGCTTGGAATCCTGTGTCCAGTTCAGGGCCACAGGGGAATGTTGATAAAAGGGAACAGCAACAAATCTGATTCCGTCTACAGGCGATTGGTATCTTAAATTTTGGGATTATGCATCAATAGCTAAAATTACTGCATATGTTAAGAACAAATCTGAAGAATTTTTTTTCTCGGACATGGGAGCCATTTATTCAATTTTTAAAACTTTTAAAATGTGTTATTAATGTGCTTTTATCTACAGTATTATGATTTTATCATTTTATGAATTTTAAATGTGTTATGTTTTTAATTCTGTGCACCACCTAGAGATTTTTATACTAGGTTGTATATAAATTCAATAAATCATCAATCATCATCATCATCATCATCATCATCCCTAGGTGCAATTCCAAAACAACTTGAAGAGCACCTCAACACCATAAGGGCCACAGAAATCACCATCAGCCAATTGCAAAAAGCAACTTTACTGGGAACAGCCTCTATTCTGCGACGATATCTATAATAACAGCAACAATATTGATAATAAAATTTAGCCATCCCAGGTCCTTGGGAAGGACTCGATGTTTGGATAAAACAAATCAGTCAACAACACCTGTCTGACTGTGTAAACAAGAAATTAATAATAATAATAATAATAATAATAATAATAATAATAATAATAATACAGGGTTTGGCTCCTCCTCCAAGATTTGGTTTCTTTTTGTAGAGAGATTTAATGCAAAATGCTCTATGTAGATGTGCACTAATTATTGACCTTACTGTGAATGTTTTTAGATTTGCAGTCATTTATCTTTCAGACTGGAGAAGGGGAGAGGAAGATGATGGTGTAAAGAACTCAGGTGGGAGTATACAGGTTGTACAATCATTGTAATTACATTGTTTGATCACTTTTTTGTTTTTGTTTTTTCCTTGCCTTTTCTATTTTTTTTTAATGTTTCTCTGTTGATACTACAGATAAAGTAATAAAAATGTTTTTAAAAGGCGTGGGGGAACAGAGAGGGCAACCCCGATGGAGACAGTTGAAGGTGCTGGATAGGAGCTGGATAGACAGTTGAAGGACAGTTGAAGGAGCTGGAAAAGTTTTGCCTGGAGAAGAGATAACTAATTGAGATATGAGAACCATCTTCTAATATCTGAAGGGCTGTAACATAGAAGAAAGGTATAATCACACTCTCTGTTGGTGCTGAAGTCAGGACTAGAACCAGTGGGTTTAAATGACAAGGAAGCAGATTCAAACTAGACATTTGGAAGAATTTCCTCCCTGCAAGTGGGACAGGGACAGTGGAACAGCCTGCCTCATGCAGTGGTGGACTCTCCTTTGATGGAGGTTTTCAAACAGAGACTGGAGAGGGCACCTGTCAGGAATGCTGTAGCTGCTGGGCAGAGGGTTGGACTAGATCAGGGATTCTCAACGTTGGGTCCCCAGATGTTATTGGACTTCAGCTCCCATAATCCCCAACCAAAGGCCACTGGGGGTGGGGATTATAAGAGTTGAAGTCCAAGAACATCTGGGGACCCAACATTGAGAAACCTTGGACTAGAGAACCTCCAAGGTCCTTTCACTCCCTGAAATTCTATGATATGGGGGTACAATTCTCTATGATCTTATTTATTATTTATTATTTATTATTTATTTATTTGATTTGTATACCGCCCTTCCAAAATGGCTCAGGGCGGTTTACAATTAAAACAAACCACTAAAACAGTAAAGAGCTAAAACAAATTAAAAAACAACATAACGATTAACAATTTACAAACATTTTGAAACAACAATTAAACAATTACAGTGATTAAAAACTCCAAAATCGGGTTCTGAATTTTAAAATAAACCAGATATTAAAAACCCCAAAATTTAGGAAGCTGAGAAAGCTTAGGTGAAAAGATGGGTTTTCAGGTGTTTTTTTAAAATTGCCAGAGATGGGGATGATCGTATCTCAGCAGGGAGCACATTCCACAATCTCGGGGCAGTGACCGAGAAGACCTGTCTCTGTGTAGCCACCAAACAAGTTGGCGGTAACTGGAGACGGACCTCCTCAGATGACCACAATGGGTGGTGGGGCTCATAATGAAGAAAAAAGAAAGAATATCTTGAATAAAGAAAGTTGTATTTTAGTGAAATGTATGAATTTCCTTCTTCCAAGGTAGATACCAAGGGTTATTGACCTTTTTAATTCTGGAACACACTGTTAACTAAGGCTGTCTACAAGTTTAGGAGACTTGGGACTATGCACAGAACAGAGATTTTATTCAGAAATTGCCTCAGAGATTCATCTCCAGCAGCAGATCTCTCCCAACTGGAGGTTAGGGATGTGCACAAAACCGGTTTGCCCGGTCCAGTTCGAATTCAAACCGGTTCGAACCGGTTCAAACCGGTTCGGACATCCAAAAATTGGTAGGATGGTAGCAGTTCCAAAGCACAGAAGGGCGTTCACTCTGGCTCACTGCCATGGCCTCCCCTCAGCAGTGCTAGAAGGCCATTATAGAAGGACCCCATTTGCAGAGCGACTATACCCCTGTGGCTTAGGGCAGATCGAAACCACTGAGCATGTTCTTCTATACTGCTTGTTCTATAGAGACATTCGTGCCTCCCTCATCCTTCCACTATTAAGCAAGTATCCAGGTCATCCAATCCAATTCTACAGCTCCCTGCTACTCTCTGACTCTAAGCCTGCCATCACATATAGCATCGCCAGGTACTGTGAGGCTGCGATCAGCATTTGTCGACGGATGACGGGCAGTGAGCCCTACCAGCGTTAATCTGACTCCCGGTGACTCTGGGCAGGCTTTGAAATTGCTCATGTGCCTCCCTTTTACTGCTCCTTACAACCGCCAATCTGGCTGTTTTCCAGTTTTATTACACAGGATTTTATATATTTCTCTCTTCCCATGCCCTTTAACCTTATTACAACTTTAAACCTGCAAAAAACAACAACCCCCTTTTATGCTTATGCATTTTTATGACTTTTACTATTTCTCAGGAGTGATTCTATTTTTACTATTGTTGGTACTTGTAGTATCAATATGTACCATTTTATATGTAATCTCTTTTATCTATTCTCACTTTTAACATGTTTTTAACATGTTAACTTTTTAACAAAGGGGCACTTTTTAACGTGGTGATCCTCTTTATTTAGCAGGACGAGAGTATCTGGCCCTATCCACCCCCAGCACAGTACTTCCAGTGACTGTTGCTGGGGTCTGTCTTATGTCTCCAAAGGGCTCACAATCTAAAAAAGAAACATAAGATAGACACCACCAGCAGCCACTGGAGGGATGCTGTGCTGGGGATGGATAGGGCCGGTTGCTCTCCCCCTGCTAAAGACTACTACTACTACTACTACTATTGATATTTATACACCACTCTTCAACAAAATTCTCAAAGCGGTTTACATAGAAAAATAAAAATTACATAAATAAGATGGCTCCCTGTCCCTAAAGGGCTCACAATCTAAAAAGAAACATAAAGCAGACACCAGCAACAGCCACGGGAGGGATGCTGTGCTGAGGCTGGATAGGGCCAGTTGCTCTCCCCTGGCTAAATCTTAGAGAATCACCACTTTAAAAGGTGCTTCTTTGCTCAATTAGTAGATAGAGAATCATCACCCGAAAAAGGTTCCTCTTTGCTCAGTTAGCTTTGGGCAGTTTTGCTTCTCTTCAACCCAATTCAGGCAGCGGCTAATTTGGGACAGGTCTGCCTGAAATAGCCCCATTCTTTTTGTATGGGAATAACAGTCTGAAGCATCACACCACCCACAGGAGAGCCTGTTCTTCATTTTGGAAAGAATCCAAAATATGGACTACCTTTTTATTATTTATCTATTTATTTATTTATTTATTTGCTTGCTTGCTTGCTTTACATACCGCCCTTCCAGAATGGCTCAGGGCGGTTTACAACAGAACAAAAACAATTAAAACCAGTTAACAATTAAAATCAAAACTATAAAAACAGAATAAAAACCAATTAAACATTCAAACAGTTTTAAAACCCTGGAAAACCAGGGCAACCATTTAAAACAATTTAAAACAGTTTACAACAGTTTTAAAACCCTGGAAGGCCAGGCCAAGAGCTCTCTTGAAAGACAGTAATGAATTCGAATTACGGATTTCTGCCGGGAGTGCATTCCATAGCCCAGGAGCAGCTACAGAGAAGGCCCGCCTCTGAGTTGCCACCAGACGAACCGGTGTAACTGGAGATTACCTCAGATAACCTCAGATGTCCTTAATGTGTGGTGGCGATCGTGCAGAAGAAGGCGCTCTCTAAGCTCTCTTTTTCACCACTTTCTGGCCTTTTGCTGCCGCTGTCTGTTGAATAGTATGTCATCACTGGGTTGTGAGCAATCCATGGACCAGGAGAGCTATCTTGTGGTAGCCTGAATTGTCCCCTTTGCTAAGCAGGGTCTGCCCTGATTTGCATTTGAATGGGAGACTACATGTGAGCACTGTAAGATATTTCCTTTAGGGGATGAGGCTGCTCCTGGGGAAAGTATCTTCTTGCTTGAATGTAGAAGGTCCCAGATGCCCTCCCTGGAATCTCAAAGATAGGGCTGAGACAGACTCCTGTCAGCGAATTGAAAGTGGAGAAGAAAATTAAATATTTGGGTGTCTAGCTGACAAATAAAAATTCTTTGTTGTTTTCAAATAATTATGTCAAAATATGGAATACAGTAAAAATTGATTTGCAAAGATGGACTAGAATGAACTTATCTTTAATGGGAAGAATTTCAGTTGTGAAAATGAATGTTTTACCTAAAATGTTGTTTCTTTTTCAGACTATTCCTATAATTAATACATTAACTTGTTTTAAGCAATGGCAAAAGGACATAACTAAATTTGTTTGGCAAGGGAAAAGACCAAGAATTCAATTTAAAAATATAACATATGCTAAAGAAAGAGGTGGTCTTACCCTGCCGGATTTAAGGTTGTATTTTGATGCTGTTTGTTTGACGTGGTTAAAGGAATGGATAACATTAAGAAAACCCAGAATACTTGAACTGGAAGGATTTAATAGAAGGTTTGGATGGCATTCTTATTTGTGGTATGATAAAGCTAAAGTGCATAAAGATTTTCTTAATCACTATGTAAGAAGGAGTCTAATGCGAGTGTGAGTAAAATATAAAAAATGGCTGGAACCTAAAACTCCATTATGGGTATCCCCGATTGAAGCTTTAGCATGTAAAGAGATAAATATGCAGTCTGAATGGGGTACCTATAGAGATTTGTTATGTTTTCAAGATAAGGGCTGTAAATTAAAAAATCTAACTGAAGTTCAAAATTTGGTTAGTAACTGGTTTCAGTACCATCAGCTAAACGAAATTTATAAGAAGGATCTTAAAGCTGGATTTGAGGATCAGATGTCGAGATTTGAAAAGGAGTTGTGGGAAAATGATGAAAAATTAGTCTCTAAGATGTATAAGTTGTTGCTTTTGGAGGAGCCAAGAGACGAAGTGGTTAAAACGACTATGATAAAATGGGCTCAAGATGTGGGTCATAATATAGAGATGGCAACTTGGGAAAAATTATGGAAAACTGATTTAAAGTTCACTGCATGTTATACTTTAAAAGAAAATTGTTATAAGATGATGTGCAGGTGGTCTCTGACACTGAAAAATTAGCATTAATGTATAAAAATGTTTCAAACAAATGTTGGAAATGTGGACAATGTGAAGGAACTTTCTTCCATATGTGGTGGTCATGCGGGAAGGCAAAGGCCTTTTGGGATATGATATATAATGAGCTGAAGAAAATTTTTAAAATGACATTTCCTAAGAGGCCAGAATCTTTCTTATTGGGAATAACTCAAGGAGAGTTCTCTAGAAAAAAATTAACTTTTTTATGTATGCAACCATGGCAGCTAGAATAGTATATGCGCAGAAATGGAAAGATAATAAAATGCCTTCAAAAGAAGACTGGTTGATAAAAATTTTGGAATATGCAGAGATGGCAAAACTTACAACACTTATAAGGGACGAAAACTTGGAATGTTTTAAAGAAGATTGGGAACCTTTCTTACTTTACTTAAAGAACTATTTTTCTAACATGGACCTTTCAGCAGGGTTTGAAATTTAGTATCACAGCAGGTTGGGGTAGGGTAAAATCGAATTGTAAGGCAGAGTATATATGTTTTGTAATGTTATAGCAATGGCTTATATGTATAGTTAACAAGAACCGCGCAGACTGGTAAGCGGGAAGTCAACATTTACTTAAGTGTAACTTGATTGTTAAGATATTGTAAAAATCAATAAAATTTTAAAATGGCAGAGAGAGACTGCTGTCAGTAATGGAGGAGGAGGAGGAGAAGGGGAAAGAGGAGGAAGAGGAGGGGAAGGGGGAAGTCAGTCTGTATAGACAATATTGAGCAAGATGCACCAATCTTCTGACCCAGTATATGACAGCTTCCTATGTTCCTATAATTCTATCATAAAAGATACTTATCTATATATATATAAGGCTAAGGACATACATGGCAGCTCCACCCACATGGTGCTTTACCAACTGGAGGTAACAGAGCAGAAGCACCGTGGTGATTGGGCAGTAGGGATTCCATATGCAGATAGGGGGGAGGAGCCTGTGATGGTTAAGCTCAGTCGGAATGCAACTGTTGCTGGTTGGGAGATGTGCTTGATTGCACAGGAGAGAAGAATCTCTCTCTATAAAAGGATAGTGGGCAGGGGTCTGCCCAGAGAGGGGTCATGAGGGAGGAAAGAGGCCCTTCAGGAGAAGGAGGCTGTCATTGTGCAAATTAGATGAGGGAACAAGTTGAACAAGATCTATTAACTCAGGAAGGAAGCAGGAGGGGGGAGAAAGTCAGAGGGGTTGAGAGAGAGAGCGGAGGAGAGAGAAAGAGAGAAAACAAAGGAAGGGGAAAAGAAAAAGAAGGGAGGGTGAGGGATGGACCCGGGCCTGTCAGAGGCCTGAGGGGAACTAGCGGCCAGGGCGGCGGCAGCAAGGAAGGGTCCAGTCAAGCGCCACAGCTGCTGCTTCTCAGGGCTACCAAGGCCATTGGCGGAGGGAGGCAGGCAGGCAGGCAGGCAGGCAGGCAGGCGAGGGATGGGCCTGGGACTGTCAGCGTCCTGAGGGGAACGAGTGTCCATGGTGGTGCCAGCAGCAGCAAGAAAGGGTCCGAGAGTGGGTATCAGCTGAGGGTGGAGAGTAGGGATGTGCATGAACTGGTTCAGCGCTCCTTTTGTGGAGTGCCGAACCGGTTCGGAAGTCTGGCATTCCAGCCGGTTCGGAGGCGGCGGGTTCTTTAAGGGGCAGGGAGGGTGCCCTTACCTGCCTCGCTGCTCCCCCCCCCCCGTGCTCTCTCCCCAAAATCACTGGCGTGGGGCTGCAGCATATCTCCTTGCATCCCCAGTCAGCATCATACCGGAAGTGGCCGACGTGCATGCGCACGGAATGGGCACGCACGTCGGACACTTCCAGTATGACACTGTACAAGGCTGCAAGGAGGTACATTGCAGCCCCGTGCCAGCGATTTTGGGGAAAGCGCCAGCGGGGGGGACAGTGGGGGAGGAAGCTCAGGGCACCCTCCCTGCCCCTGGGGATTCCATATGCAGATAGGGAGGAGGACCCTGTGAGAGCGGTAGCGCCGTGGTGATTGGGCAGTGGGGATCCCCGCCTCCTTAGTGGGGAGGTCTCTGGGGTTAGGGGGCTGCAGCTTGGCCAATCAGCAATGGCAACACCACAACTGCAACCAAGAGGGGTGAAGGGGATGGAGGCAATGGGGATGGAGGCAACGAATCTCTGAGGTGAGGGGCTGTGGCAGTGAGTGAGGGGATCAATCAAGTACTCACACAGAGATGCTCTGTGTGGGTTAAGCCAGTGTCATCTTTTTTGGAAAGAGGCTTCAGAGGGCCTCTAGTCCGTCTCCATGCAGGAAACGGCGACAGCGTCCCTGACAGGTGGCCATCCAGCCTCTGTCTGAAAACCTCCACTGCAGTCTTTAGACCGTCATCTTCCCCACTGGAATATTCCTGAAATATTGGACGGCAGAGACTGAATCATTTCTCTTGAGGCAGACAAATTAAAAAGAACCCAAAGAAAATGTGCACAATGCTCTCCCCCTCCCCCGCTTTCCTTGTGCCGAGAATTAATAATGTTTTCATTCTATTGGATTAAAGAGTTCGGTGTACCTGGGAAGCTTGACTCCTTTGGCAGTGAGCAGTCAACCTCAATGCAAGCATTTTTTTAAAAAACAAAAAAAACCAGTGCAAACATCTCTCCCCCCACCCCTCTGTTTTTTAAAAGCCTAATTACCAAACTGTCCCATTAACATATTTTGATGTGCAGCCTTTGAAATAATGTTCAGGTGAAGACTTGATTGCCTCCCTGGGGAGCCGAGAGACACAGTGGGGAGGGGAGAAGTTTGCGATGCTGTCAGATGTTCAGGCCCCGACTGACAGGCAGAACGCTGGCGGATGTCAGGTAGGCAGCCGGCAGGCCGAGGAAGAAGAGTGTAACAATGGAAAGGAAAAACCTGCTGACCTCACCCAGGGACGAGTCACTAGGCAAGGAAACATATGGAAAGTGGCACCCAATTGGACTGCTGGGGTCACCTGGTTTTCCAGGCCATCTGAGTAAGAACTGTAGTCTTACAGAGTTGAAAGGGACCTTGGAAGACTGCCAGTCCAACCCTCTGCGCTCAGTGCAGGAATCACCTATAGCATCCCTGACAAGGAGCTGTCCAGCCTCTATTGGGAAACTGCCAGCAAAAGAGAGACCACCAGTGCATGAGGCAGACTGTTCCACTGTCTAACAGCTCTCATAGTCAGCAAATTCTTCCTAGTGTTCCTTCCTTCCTCCACTAGCCCGATTTTCTGCAATCGTGAGTACCACCTGGCTCGGCTGCGAGCCCGGTGGTTCTAGAGCGGGTAAACCCGGTTTAAGGGGAGGGTTACTTTAGTGGGTTACCCGCTCAGGAACCACCGGGCTCACAGCCGAGCCTGGTGGTTCACACGGACTGCAAAAATTGGGCTAGGCTCCCTTAGCCCGATTTTTGCAGTCCGTGTGAATAGCCTCAATATATGGCAGCTCCCTATGACAATATGTCCTTCCCTGCAGATATTTGAAGATGGCTCTCATCTCTCCCCTTAGTCTTTTCTCCTCTCGGCTAAGCATTCCCAACCCTTTCAGCCATCCCTCTTAGGACTTGGTTCCCAGAACCCTCTCTGTCCTGGCTGCCCTCCTCTGAACCAGTTTATCAACGTCCTCCTTAAAATCTGAGAAAGGACACTTTTCTTTCCCAAACCCTCTTTGCTTCCTACACATTGTGAATGTGGCCTGGGTTGATTTTCCAACGGGACCATTACGCAGTGCAGTACAAACTGTTTTGCAATGAAACCTCTTGGAAAAGAAATCCACGCGCCTGTGGGATGCGCCATAATCTTTAAAGGATTAGTGAGGGAGGGGTGGTGCTGAGGAACAGAGCCAATCACATGCATCACAGAGAGACCCAAAACAGCCGCAGCAAACAAAGAGGAAAATGCTCCTTTAGCTTCAGAGCAGCCGCCAGAACAGGAAATTCTAGCGTGCAGCAACAGCAACTGTTGCAAACATTGATCATAGGTGGAGAACTAGTCATTTCAGTTGAGAAGGGTGTTTTAAGGCCAAATGGTGGTTTGCCTTCTTTGCAAAGATACTTCGCTATCCATGCATCAAATGCAGGGGTTTCCAACCTGTGGTCCGCAGAAGTACTAGAAGGAGTCCGTGGGTGGGAAGGATAATGTGATAATAATCAACATCAGAATAATAATCTACATCATGTTGAGCCCTTTCTTACGATCAGAAAGCTTACCTCTCCACAGATGATGATTGCCTCTGGTCTGGGCACAGGGATTGCAGACCCAGACATCGGGGGCCTAGGACATGTTGCCCTGCACCCATAACTCCTATAATGCAATGCACAAGTGTACGGTGCATTATAGGGATTTCCCCAACGCTGGCTGGGAGCCCTGCAGTCTCTCATCTGCAAGACAATAGGGCTGGCAGACAATAAAAAAAATGGGGGAAAGGGCCGCTAGCAACCTTGACCCCATTTGAGGGGGTGGCTGGCTTGGTAGTTTTGCCACCAAGGTGCCGCTGGGATTGGGTGCAATCCTGTTGGTTCTCATGCATGGGCAAGACGGGGCTTGGCTTTATTAGCCCGGTTTTCCCTGCGCATGAGGACAGCCTCATGATCTTTTCCCCGCTGGTAGGTCTACTGCAGGCCCTGTAAAGAGCACAATATGTTTGTGAGTGAGCATAATCTATTATTGGTTAAGTGGTTAAAGATAAGATTCCGTTTCCCTCTCTCGTGAGATTTCTCATGATTCCCTTTAATCGTTTAACATTTCTCAGATGTGTTTGCCTTGCAATCAGACAATTGGATGAAATCAGACACACACACACACCACCAAGAGGAGGGTGTGATGAACAGTGCTCAGTTTTGGGTGGGTGTTTGATCTAAAATGGAGAGAGGGTCCTGAGCAGAGCCATTGTGGCCAAAGAAAGGCCATTTTGCACTGTCCTGTTTGCACTGCACTGTTTTTGCTGAGAATCGCTTCAGCTATTCTGCATTCAGTGAGACGCCTTCCCTGCTCCCCTCCCAGGCAAAACCAAACCAGGCATGACAATGAGATCATCGGTTTCTGACTTGTCTGCAGTGGGAGGGGGGAAAGTGAGAATGAAACTGTATAACAGAGGCCAGTACCAGTGTGTTGGGGCAGAAGGGAAAGGTCCGGGCCGTATTCGGACATCACACGAAACAGGAGTTACACGTAGCTGGGGTTCATGTAACTGCATGTCTGAATGTGTGAAACCGCAGTTTGGACCCTAATGCAAACTGAGGGTTGACTCACCAAACTCCAGTTTGAACCTTCAGTTTGAGCCACTTGGGCTTCTAATTTGCAACTGCCTCTGTTATGTCTGAAAGCAGAACCGGAGGCAGCCTTCCCTGGGATCGGAGTCGAGGGAAGGAAACTCCTCCTTCTGATTGGCTGCTGCACCTGTCCATCATTCAAAGGAGGAAGCCCAGCAGCCATCTCTCCCTCCTCTCTGCGGTCTCGCAGACTGTAGAGAGGAGACCAGCACTTACGTCTGAATTCAGACAGGTAAGTGTGTGGTGGTGGGGAAGCAGAAACAGGAGTCCCGGTTCTGTGTTATGTCTGAATTCGGACCTAGAGTGGATATACTAACATGGCTTGGAGCCATCTGGGATGGAAATATCAATTCTGCAAGCTGTTCCTTTAATAAGACCCTCCGGGAGAGAGGGAGGAAATACTTTGTATTTTGAAGCTTGTTTTTGTATTTTCTTTTGGTTTTGTCTTGTTGTTCTTGCTACTGTCTTTGCAATTGAAAACCTGTTCTTAAGTGTGTGTCCTGGCGATGTCAATGATTGAGTTCTGAAGCTGTTTTCCCTGCTTGCAATAACAGAGATATTAGGGGAGAAAAGAGTCCCTCCTCACCATTTTTTTCACTTGTCTGGGCTATCCTTGGCCTAGTTTCACCTAGGACCATAGGTGTTCACGTTGTTGGACGAGAGGCCCGACTGGGATACAGTATACATTCTTGGCTGGCACACACCTCTCCCCACTTAGGGGTGTCATATACATGACACCTTGATATACAAGTTTGACTCCCATCAGCCATAGGCTGCTATGTTAAAACTGTTTAAAACAGCTTATTTATGTGGTGGTCTGCAAATGATGATGTAGTGGTGTGTATAAAGGAAAAGGTTGGGAACCACTGATCTAATGTATGAATATTTTTCTTCCTTATCACAGAATGTTAGAATCAGAAGGGAACCTGGGAGTTGTAGTCCAGCTCCCTATTCTGTGCAAGAATCTCCTGCGGTATCCCTGATAGGTGACCTGTGTTTGGAAACTTCCAGCGAAGGAGAACCCACTGCTTCATGAGGCAGGCTGTTCCACTGTCCAACAGCCCTGAGAGTTAGGAAGTTTCTGTAATTAATAGAATCATAGAATATTAGAGTTGGATGGGATTCCGGAGGTTTTCTAGTCTAGCCCCCGATCGGTACAGGAAACTGCTACAGCGTTCCTGCTCATCCAGTCTCTTTTGGGAAACCTTCAGTGAAGGAGAGCCCTCCACTTCATGAGGCAGACTGTTCCATTGCCCAACAGCTCTTACAGTTACAAAACGCTTCCTGATGTCTAGCCTGAATCTGCTTCCTTGTCATTTTAACCTACTGGTTCTAATCTCAGATCTCAAGACTTCAAGACCCATACATTTCAAGAGCCTTATAATTTTAACCTATTGGTTCCGGTCCTGCCCTCCATCATTCTTAAAGATGATGTCAGAAATTACATGACAAACGGTTCCCCAGTGACTCCAGAGCGCCATACAAGGTCCAAGCATGGGGGTGGTTGGGAAAGGAGATTTATTATCTAGAAACCTTGCTAAATTTGGAAGGATTCTGAGAGAATGAGCAGAAGACCCTATGGCCTCCGAGGAAGAAGCTTGAAAGGTGTCAGGCACGTCTGAAATAACTCAATAGAATATTCTTTTAGCACCTTGGGGTTGCTCTCTCTCCTTTTTCTTGGCTTACTGGTGCTATTTTACAAGTCTATCAGTCTCGATGGCTATAGGCTACTTTCAGGCTCAGAGGCAGGATGCCTCTAAATCCCAGTTGCAGGGGAGCAAGAGCAGGAGAAGGGGCATACCTTCATCTCTTGCCTGTGGGCTTTGCAGAAACATCTGGTGGGCCACTGTGGGAGCGATTCCCAGCCAGAGGGAACTCTGACACAAGGCGTTGGGCTCGAGAAGAGTTTGATGAGTATTTTCTGTGTTTGACTCAGCTGAACGCCAGATGCTGGATGGGGGCAAAGAAGTTGAGAGAGAGGCTGCCTTCGCATTCTGCTTGTGGAAAAGCCTCTTGTGAGAATCAGGAAGGATGCCAATCTGACTTTGGTTTTCAAAGAAAGAGTTTGGTCCCCCCCCCCTTATTATTATTACATGGAGATTAAAGGGATGGAGAATTCAACCCACAGTTATTCAGCCACCATAAGTCCTAAATAGAACCTCCAGCTTCAAGAGCAGTGTACCTCTGAATATGAGATACTAGGGGAGCAACAAGAGGAGGAAGAGGGCTGTAGCTTCCATGCCTTCCTAGTAGGCTTCCCAGAAGCATCTGGTTGGTTGACTGCTGTCGGAAGCAGGGAGAAGGTAGGCCTTGATCTAATCCGGCAGAACGATTCTTACGCTCCCAAATCTCCCACCGCCATTTTGCAGCATTCCGTCCAGCCTCAACCCTCTATGGCAGAAGCATCACGACTGCTCCCTCCTTGCCGAAAGTTAACTTTTGCAGTGGCTGCTGGAAGTGCCGGCTCGGGGGTGACCTAGTTTTTGCCTCCAAGGGTTAAGCACTCCCTGTGGTACACAGTGGCCCCTCCAGCACCGTTCTGCCAGACGACGCCATTTAAGCAAATGTTCCCAGCCTCCGGAAACCCTGGTGGTAGCTCCATCTCCTTCGCAGTAGGGGCTGTGTTTTAGCAGCTCAAACCATATTCCACTAAATTAGAGCAACGCTGATTTAGACAATTACTGGGTCAATCGTGCCTCCAATTCCCAGTTTCATGCCGAGATAACAGCAGCTGGGGGGGGGGGGGGCTGTGCAGAGTGGGGAGGTGGACAGCAAGCGTTTCGCTTGCTTATTAGAGGTTAGCTGCAATCTCCGAGGCTGTGATTTTGCCGGAGAAGAGAAATAATCGGACAAAAACACCAGACCCTCCTGAGTTAAAGTGATGCAGCGGTTTTGTTTCGCGAGGTGGGGGTGGTTAATAAAACAAGAGGCCCGGAATAACTTTATCTCACACCAGCCAGGCAATCAAAACCATCAAGGGACTTTAAAAAGAAGGGGAAGGGAGAGAGATGACACTCCAGCATCAGGTTCTTCGCCGCCATTTGTGGTGGGAGGCGGGAATCTTCCTTTTCTCTCCTAATGCTGGAGCCTAGGGTCACTGATGTGTCAACCAAACTGCAGGGCATGGATGTGGGGGCTTGAGGAATGGCAGGAGGAAATTCAGCCCATCTTATTTATGATTGATTGATTGATTTGATTTGATTTTTATACCAGCCTTCCAAAGTGACTCAGGGAGGTTTACAATTAAAACTAATAACCTAAATAACCTAAAACTAATAACCTAAATCTAATAGAGCCAGCATGATGTAGTGGTTAGAGTGCTGGACTAGGACCGGGGAGACCCAAGTTCAAATCCCCATTCAGCCATGAAACTAGCTGGGTGACTCTGGGCCAGTCACTTCTCTCTCAGCCTAACCTACCTCACAGGGTTGTTGTGAAGAGAAACAAGTATGTAGTATACCGCTCTGGGCTCCTTGGAGGAAGAGTGGGATATAAATGTAATAATAATAATAATAATAATAATAATAATAATAATTAAAAAAAACAGAAATATAAACAATATAAAACATTAAGTAACAATTAAAACATCATATGACAATTAAACAACCAGAACAATTAAAAAAAACCCTGGAAACCAGGTTATAGCATTAAAACCAATTACAACTATTTAAAAACCCTGGAAGGCCAGGCCAAACAGATAGGTTTTAAGGGCTCTCCTGAAGTTCAATAAACAATTCAGATTGCAGAATTCTGCAGGGAGTGCATTTCACAGCCCAGGAGCAGCTACAGAGAACACCCGCCTCTGAGTCGCCACCAAACGAACTGATGGTAACTGGAGACTGGTGGTAATCTAGCGCCCCCCTCCTAGCTCTGGTCAAAGGTGAGAGCTGCAGGGAGACCAGCTAAGGAAAACTCTGCCCCAATTGGCCAGAGCAAGTCAGGTGATGCTCTCTGCATCCTCTAAGAGCTTCTGGGTTAGGCTCACTCACTGGTCTCAGAAGCAACACTTCCAAAGTTCTCCTCAGCCAAATCTCTTATCAGATTTTGGAGGGCCAAGCTAGAACCATAGGAGGTCAGAGATGGAAGAGCTTGGAAGTCTAATCTAGCCCCCTCACCCCCCGCTGTTCAGTGCTGGAAACTGCTAGAGCATCTCTAAGTTCAGCCTAGACATTAAGATGAATTTTCTGACTGTAAAAGCTATTCAACAGTGGAACTACCTGCCTCATGCAGTGGTGGGCTCTCCATTGCTGGATGTTTTCAGGAATTTATTTATTTAAATTTATTTAAAATATTTCTATACCGCCCAAAACTTGCATCTCTGGGAGATGCAACTGGATTGCACAACTATCTGTCAGATTTTCACACAGAGCAGGGGGTCAGAGTAGAAGACCTCCAAGGTCCTATCCAGCTTCAAGACATATATGATTCTCTTCTCTTAGGATGCTGTAGCAGATTTTCGCACTGAGCAGAGGACTGGACTAGAAGTGCAAGAAGATCGTGTAGCCAGAAACAAAGGTGTAAAGTTCCACCTCCTACGATAAAGAGGGCTCCAGTTGGCCTCAGAATTAGGGCCACGGGGGGGGGAGGGGTGATATTCCACCGGCCAGCAATCTGTTCCTTTCACAGCCTACCATAGGGAACTGCTGCCTCCAGCTCTCCACGGGAGTCACAGAGCTCCTCCTCCTGGACTGGCCCCTCATGATGGGCCTGCTCTGGTTTATATAACCCTTGGCAGGTGAGGCAAGTCTCATGAAAACTCAGGCCAAGATCTCACGTGAGTTGCCCCCGATCCTGCGACGACTCGCCATCTTCAAGCGACAGTGCGTTGCTATCCTGTGGGGGCCAGGCAGAGGCTCCCTGGCCAGGACAAGCAGCCGCCTCCCAGACTGTGTGGCCGGGAGGGACCAACACCAGCCACACCAGGAGGATAGGTTCCTGAGTGCCAGCCTGATCTCTTGCAGTAGCCCGCAGCCTGTTGAGGGATCCCTGACATAAGTGGTGTTGTACAACGCCCAGAGCCTATGGATGGGGCGGTTTATAAATGTAATTAATAATAATAATAATAATAATAATAATAATAAGAAGAAGAAGAAGAAGAAGAAGAAGAAGAAGAAGAAGAAGAAGAATCCCCCAGTAAGGCACTAACTTGTGGGGCTTGCATGCTCTGAGGAAGGTGAGAGCTATGCCAGAGGTCCAACCATACTGGACAGGTCTCACCAGAGGAGCCAGACAAAGAGTGCCTCTCCCATCAACAATATGGTGAGACGTAACTTTAATAAACCTATACCGGATCAGTCGTTGCCCGGGTCAACAAGGACCGCGCCAGGTGCTAGAGTCCCTGGACATCTGGTGGCAAGTGGGCAACAGGACTCAGGTTCTTCAGTTGAGCAACCAAGGCTAGAGACTGCAAGGTTACTGGAAGAAATGTTGCTTAACAGAAAAAAATATACGAGATATGCCAACAAGGAAATAATGATCTGCTATTACAAGTCTAGTCCAACTAGAAGAGGTTATTTAAAAAGAATGTACCAAATTTGGAAAGAGAAGCATCCAGATACAGAAATAACAGAACAAAGGCTAGCAGACCAGAGAAGATTCACAATACGAAATAAAGTATTATTCACAGGTGTAGAGCTGGAAGAACTGCAAAGAGCAACACAGGCTCAAGATATGGAAGAAGAATTACCACCAACTGAAGAAGTTGCTCAGGCACAGGTGGAGGAGGTGTTGGAAATAGAGGATGCCACTGTTGATGAACTGTTTCAAAATCAAAACAAGGCAACCTCCCTTGTGCCTTCACTTCAAAAACCCAAATGTCATTTAACAGAAAAGCAACAAGGACTAAAGCAAAAAATAACTGAGCACATGAACCAAACAACCACCAGGGTTCGACTTCCAGCTCTAAAAACAGTTGCCAAAAAACAACTTGCTCAGGCATTAAAAGATGTCAATGCTGCACTTGCAGAAATAACAACCAATAATTTGCAAGAAACAAACCAACTAATGTACAGTGCAACAACAATAATAATACAAGAGCTCAGATATAAGATCAGTGGACCTGTCAAAAAGGAAAGTAGTACATCACCTAAATGGAAGATTAGATTAGAAAATAAAATCTCCAGGCTTAGATCAGATGCTAGTAAACTGAAAGATATGAAAAACAAGAAGCTGAAGAATGAAAACACCAAACAGTATCTCATCCAAAAATACCGCCTAGATTCAAGGAAAATTAGATAAGTCCTGGAAATAATAAAGCAGCAAATAACAGCAGTGTCAAAGAAGATTAGCAGATATGAAGCCAGAATTGCACAACACAGGCAGAATCTCCAATTCTAGTCGAATCAGAGACCTTTCAACCAAAGCATAGAAGGAGAAACTGCGAGAAACCTAGAAACACCAAATAAAGAAGAAACAGTGCAATTCTGGGGGAAATTATGGGACAATCCAATAGACTATAATAAAAAAAGCAGGCTGGGTGAAAGAGGTCGAAAAATGTAACCAACAAATGCAAGATCTAATAATAACACCAGAATTAATAAGTGAAAGAGCAAAGAAAATTAAAAATTGGACTGCGCCAGGCGACAATGAACTGCATGGTTTTTGGCTTAAACACCTAACAAGCCTTCATAAACAACTATCAAAACAGTTCAATCACATTTTGCAAGGAGGTGATATTGAACAATTGCTAACAACTGGGAAAACTCATCTCATAATGAAAGACCCAGCCAAAGGTGCAGTTCCAAGTAATTATAGACCGATAAGCTGCCTGCCAACCATGTTCAAATTATTAACTGGAATAATAGCAGATGAAGTAATGCAACACTTATTAACTAACAAACAGCTTCCAGTGGAACAGAAGGGAAATTGCCCAAACACCAGAGGCACAAAAGACCAGCTGCTGATTGACAAAATGATTTTAGAATTTTGCAAGAGAAGAAAAACCAATCTAAGTGTTGCATGGATTGACTACAAGAAAGCCTTCAATTCATTGCCTCACACATGGATACTCAAATGTTTAGAAACAACTGGTGTCAGCAAAAACATTCAGATATTTATTAAAAAAAGCAATGAGCATGTGGAGTACACAGTTAACAATCAATGGCGAGACACTTGGACAGGTTAGCATTAGAAGAGGCATTTTCCAAGGGGACTCACTATCTCCTCAGTTGTTTGTAATCGTCATGACCCCACTTTCACAAATACTAAACAAAACAGGCCTCGGATACCAAACATCTAAAACATCAAGTAAAATCAACCATCTGCTGTACATGGACGATCTGAAGTTGTATGGAAAGTCCCAGTCAGAAATCGAATCACTGCTAAACACTGTCCGTATATTCAGTAGTGATATAGCAATGGAGTTTGGACTAGACAAGTGTGCTGCATTAATAATGAACAGAGGAAAAATAACAAAAACAGAAGGAATAGAACTGCCCAATGGAAGCAACATCAAGAACCTGGAAGAGAAAGAACATTACAAATACTTGGGCATTCTCCAGGCTGATAACATCACACACACTGAAGTTAAAAGAAAAATTGAAAGTGAATACATCAGGAGAGTTAGAAAAATCCTCAAGTCCAAACTCAATGGCGGGAACACCATACAAGCCATAAACACCTGGGCTATACCTGTTATCAGATACACTGCAGGAATAATAGACTGGACCCAGGCAGAGCTAGAGACGCTGGATCATAAGACCAGGAAAATCATGACCATCAATCATGCTCTGCACCCCCACAGTGATGTAGATAGGCTTTACCTCCCTCGCAGCTGAGGTGGAAGAGGAATGCTGCAAGTCCATCAAACAGTAGAGGAGGAGAAAAGAGGCCTTGAGGAATATATAGTGAAGAAGATGCACTTCAAATGGTCAAGAAACTATTCAACACCAATGAAACAAAGCAGGCCTACAAGAAAGAACAAGTCAAGAACCAAGCAGAAAAATGGGAAAATAAGCCACTGCATGGTCAATATTTGCACAATATAAGTGGAAAATCAGACACCACCAAGACCTGGCAATGGCTTAAGAATGGCAACTTGAAGAAAGAAACAGAGGGTTTAATACTGGCTGCACAAGAACAGGCACTAAGAACAAATGCAATAAGAGCAAAAGTCGAAAAATCAACCACAAACAGCAAGTGCCCCCTTTGTAAAGAAGCAGGTGAAACAGGGGACCATCTAATCAGCTGTTATAAAAAGATCGCACAGACTGACTACAAACAAAGGCATGACAAGGTAGCAGGGATGATACACTGGAACATCTGCAAAAAGTACAAGCTACCTGTAGCCAAAAATTGGTGGGACCATACAATTGAAAAAGTTGTCGAAAATGAAGATGCAAAAATATTATGGGACTTCCGACTACAAACAGACAAACATCTGCCACACAATACACCAGATATAACTGTAGTCGAGAAGAAAGAAAAACAAGTCAAAATAATCGACATAGCAATACCAGGGGATAGCAGAATAGAAGAAAAAGAAATAGAAAAAAATCACAAAATACAAAGATTTACAAATTGAAATTGAAAGGCTGTGGCAGAAAAAGACCATAATAATCCCAGTGGTCATTGGCGCCCTGGGTGCAATTCCAAAACAATTTGAAGAGCACCTCAACACCATAGGGGCCACAAACATCACCATCAACCAATTACAAAAAACAATTTTACTGGGAACAACCTACATTCTGCGACGATATCTATAATAACAGCAACAACATTGATAATAGAATCCAGCCATCCCAGGTCCTTGGGAAGGACTCGATGTCTGGATAAAACAAACCAGTCAATAACACCTGTCTATGTAAACAAACAAACAAACAAACAAACAATGTCGGAAGCCGCCTTATATTGAGCCAGACCAATGGTCCATCTGGCTCAGTTCTGTTTACACTGACTGGCAGCGGCTTCAAAGCTTCAGACAGGAGTCTTTCCCAGGCCATGCTGAAGGTACTGCTGGGAACTGAACCTGGGCCCTTCTGCATAGCACCATAGGAAGCTGCCCTATACCCAGCCAGATCAATGTGCCATCCAGCTCAGCACAGCCTACGCTGCCCGCTCTGCAGGGTTTGGGGCAAGAGGCTTTCCCAACCCTACCTGGACATGCTGCCACAGATCGAACCTGGGACCTTCGGCATACAAAGCAGATTGAGCTATAGCCTCATCTCTTCTCCAAGGAAGCTACCGTACACAGAGTCAGACCCTGGGTCCATCTAGCTCAGTACTGTCCATACTGACTGGCAGTGGCTCTCCAAGGTTGCAGACTCAGAGTGGTCTTTCCCAACCCTACCTGGAGATGCTGCCAGGAATCGAACCTGGGACCTTCAGCAGACGCTCGGCCACTGAGGCACAATCCCACCCGCAGCTGAGCCAAATCACAAGAGCTTTCAGAACTGTGCTCCTGTGCAAAAGTTCCCTGAAAAACATATGAAACATGGCGCAGATTGTGTACCCTCTGGCTGAATCACGTTTCCACTCGCACAGCTGTACTCAGCGTAGCTATAAATGAGTGGATGGGCTCAAAGAATACAGGCTTCCCAGCTCCTGAGGGTGCCCCCCCAGTTCCACCCCTCCCTGTTTTCTTCATTATCTCCCTCACTGAGGGGCTGGCGGTAGGGGTGTGTAAATAGGTTCAAATCCGAACCGGTTGGATGACCCAGGCCATGCAGGCGGCCTCCAGAATGTCTGCCATGCTGGGGAATAGGCCTCGGATGGGCTGAAGATGTCTGGACCAGGTGATTTTTACAAAAAGGAAGGCCAGCAGGGGGGACCTCAACGGAACCCCACCACCTCAGAGAAGACCCCCAGAGGGGGTAAGTTAAGAAAATAATTTATTTTTAAAAAAATGTTCAACCACCAATGAACCGAACCAAATGTGTGTGGGGGGGTTTTGATGGGGAGCAAAACCAAACTGGCCCGGTCCAGTTCGGGTCCGGTTCAAACTCAAACCGAACCGAGCCAGGTGCTTTTGTGCACACCCCTAGCTGGCAGGGGAGACGGGCGAACACGGGCCCCCTCTCCCCTAGTTACATCCCTGGCTGTACTCCAGAATGCAGACAGAACACAAGTAATGAGTGCAACTCCCTTACACGAGTACCTCCTCATGCAAGCGCCATTTTAGTTAGGATGTCAACCAATGATTCTAGGATGGGGGTCGACAAACGTGGCCCTGCAGCTTTTGTTGAACTACAACTCCCATCATGCCCAGCCACAATACATTGTGACCGAGCATGATGGGAGTCATGGTTCAACAACAGCTAAAGGGCCACGTTTGCCCACCCCTGTTGTAGGAGACCATCCAATTGGATTCCAACCCCACCTGTGCCTGCATGGTACCACAGTCCCAAAATCAATGGGCTAAATTATTTTATTTTGTTTGTTTGATATACCGCCTGATAGATACATCTCTAGGCGGCGTACACAATCCAAATTAAAATGTAAATATAGAAACAAACAATTAAAACACTTTAAGAACAAGAACAGCCCTGCTGGATCGGTCCCAAGTCCCAATCTAGCTTGGGCCCTGCTGGATCGGGCCCTGTTTCACACAGTGGCCCACCAGGTGCCCCTGAGAAGCCCACAGGCAAGAGGTAGGGGCAAGCCCTGACTCTTGTTTGTTTGATCTGATTTTTTTGTTTTGTTTGATTTGCTTTCTTGCTGTTGCTCCCATGTTGCTCCACATACCAACGGCAAGTACCATAATAAATGAGGCATTTCCCCATCTCACTTGGTTCGGAATGCCTTCTTCTAAGATGATACCTACTGCAACATATTCCAGTGGCAAGTAGAAGAGGTATTCCCCCATCTCACATGGCTTGGAATACCTCCTCTAAGATGATGTCTGTTATGACAGATGTGCCAATGTCAAGTAGCATCATAGGATGCATTCCCTGTAACTGGTATTGAGAGGCATCTTGCCTCTGAGGTTGGAGGTGGCCTATAGCCCCTACCAGACTAGTAACCACTGATTGACCTGTCCTCCATGGGTTTGTCTAAGCCCCTTTTAAAGCCATCCAAGCTAGTGGCCATCACCACATCCCATGGCAGAGAGTTCCATAGGTTAATTATGCATTGTGTGGAAAAAGTCCTCCATAAGAACATAAGAGCAGCCCTGCTGGATCAGGCCCAAGGAGGCCCATCTAGTCCAGCATCCTGTTTCACACAGTGGCCCACCAGATGCCGCTGGAAGCCACAGGCAGGAGTGGAGGGCATGCCCTCTCTCCTGCTGTTACTCCCCCACAACTGGTACTCAACTGGTACTCCCTTTTCTCAACCCTACACTTTCAAAGCATAAAAACAATTCAATACAATTCACAGAGTGAAACCATTAAAATAATTTCACAGGATAAAAGGGGTGTTTTGTTTTTGGCATAGTGGGAATGGATGTCCCTCCGAGATACCTGAACTTCTCACATCCCTGCCTCCCCTCTGTCTTGCTTGCCCCAGGGCATGGCAATGAGCTCTCTGCCATAGACGCTGCCACGGCGTGCAATTCACCCTTCAGAGTCTTTTTATGTTAATCAGCCGCACAGCCCACGACAGGCCGTCACTGACACAATGGCACGTCCAAGGGGGAGAGACACGACTCAAAGCGAAAGCTCGAACCGGGGGTGTGAGCTTTGGAGAGGGGATGGCGAGAACACGCAATAAGGAGATACTTGCCCTGTCAGAAAGATTTCTGCCTAGCTGGGAATGTAGAATTTAAGATGCCATCATAACGAACTCCATTCTAATGTGGGTTGTTGTAGACCAAGCAAAACTAGCAGCTCCAACCCAGGGGGTTGCCAGTCAAGCACAGCTGCTACACCAGCACTGAAAAGAGTTGCAGCCTACACAATCCCCCCTCACAAGGAAAAGCCTGCTGGATCAAAACGCCATCTAACAGGAACAAACATAGGAAGCTGCCATATACTGAGTCAGACCATTGGTCCATCTAGCTCAGTATTGTCTACACAGACTGGCAGCGGCTTCTCCAAGGTTGCAGGCAGGAGTCTCTCTCAGCCCTATCTGGAGATGCCAGGGAGGGAACTTGGAACCTTCTGCTCTTCCCAGAGTGGCTCCATCCCCTGAGGGAATATCTTACAGTGCTCACACATAGTTTCCCATTCAAATGCAAGCAGGGCTGACCCTGCTTAGCTAACCTTGTTTCCTAATGTCAAGTGTGGAGAGTCACAATCAGGATAGTTTCCTCCCATTCGTCCCTTTTCTTGTTTCAAAACTTTGCTCTGTCTTGCACCCCACACTCCAGGAGGAGGGCTGGACTTGCGGCAGCAAGCACGACTAGTCCTCTTTGCTAAGCAGGGTCTCCCTTGGTTTGCATTTGAATGTCCCTTGCTAACTGAGAAAAGAGGTGCTTTTTAAAAGTGGTGATTCTTTTTATTGAGCAGGGGGAGAGCAACTGGCCCTCTCCGTCCCCAGCACAGCATCCCTCCAGGGACTGTTGCTGGTGTCTGTCTTATGTTTCTTTTTTAGATTGTGAGCCCTTTGGGGACAGGGAGCCATTTTCAAAATGTCCTATGTTCCTATCCTGTCCCATGAGCACATCAGACCATGGACAGCTCCAAGAGGCAGAGCCAGAACCATGGTCAGAGCCAAGCAGAGCAACAGGGCTGGGTGATGCAACATAGGAGAACGTTGCTCCAGCATGGTCTAGCAACAGACTGCCAGTTCTTATAGTTGTTGCCTAGGCAGGGTGATTTGGCCCCACCCCTTTCCTTGGAAAGGCTCTGATCCTTAAAGAGGGCTTACCCAATTCCTCAAGTGCTGGCACTGGCCACACACACTCTGGGGCTTACACTATAACTGGCAGATCCTCAGGGAACTCTTCTGAGTTTCGGGTGAGGAAGAAGTCTCCCAGCTAGTTCCAAGAAGCTCACAAAGTATGAATAGCAAGAAATTGACTTCAGCGCTTTAAGAATGTGCCATAACAATAGCTTTCACTGTTTCTTTCCTCCCTGATATATATTTGGAATATCCTGCCTGTTTTCAAAGACCCCTGGTCCATCTAGCTCAGTGCGGTCTACAGTGACTGGCAGCAGTGCCACAGGTTTCAGACAGGAGTCTTTCTCAGCCCTACCTGGAGATTCTGCAGGGATTGAACCTGGGACCTTATGCATGTAAAAGCAGGGGCTCCTCAAATGAGCTACAGTCACTTGCTGTGAAGATGGAACTTCCATTTAACTATCATGGCTACTGTGGAGGACCCTGCTATCCCATCAGATTAACAAGTGTTGGGAACAGCCCTCTGGTTCTCCTGACTCCATCACCGCTGCCACCAAGTGGGCTTTTGGTAAGGCTGAGTCCACTGCAACAACCCTTCCAGGAATTCAAAAAACCCTAACCAAACCTTAGTAGAGTGGAAAGGCCTATAGGCGTGGGGTAGAGACAATCAACAAGCTCTACTATATTAACAAGAACGTTTTTTTTTTTACTAAAAACAAAAGCTCCAATTAAAACATTACTTTACAGAAAGTCACAAAATAATACTCACAGGGTAACTAACAAGCTGTAGGCTTTCTAACACTGCTCAGTTCTATCAAGGTTTTCCTTCAAAGTCTCTCTTTCCTTCCTCTGGCTGGCTGGGCAGACGTCTTTGTTCAGGGGATAGCACAGGTCTGGGGCTCAGTCCAGCCTGGCTACTTCCCCGCTTTCAGTGATTTCAGCTCTTGCTCCTGGCCTGTTGGCTGGGCAACTCCAGCGGTCTCCAGCAACCACCAGTTCTCTGCTCAGTTCTCTCCCAGGTTTCTTTCTCCCGTTTTCCTTCCAGCCTCCCAGCAGACTTTTGCCAGCTCTTTTTTTCTGCAGACTCTCTCAGCCTGACTTGACTGGATTCCAGCAGCTCCACTCCAGTAGCTCTTCAACTGAACTCAGCTCCAAAACTCAACTGCAGCTCCTCAGTCCCACTGAACTCCATCCCTCTCAAACGTCCCCAATATATGCACTTCTTCCATCCCATCAGTTATTCCGTTCAGCCAATCAGGACTCAACAAATTTCCCTCCATCACTTAAAATCATTCCCCCCCCCTCCAAAGTCCAACTGACAGATTTGCCAAAACCAAAAGCTTTATAATTTTTGTTTTACTTATTAATTGATTTTAATGGTGTTTTAATGTAAACCGCCCTGAGCCTTTTGGAAGGGCGGTATAAAAGTTTTAATAATAAATAAAAATAATAAATAATAAAAGTGAAACACAACTGAACTTTTTTGACCCTATAAGAAGACCAGCTATAATACAAGACATTTTTCCATGGGAGAAGGGGTCTATAAGCACAAAAATCAATGCAGGTTTACAATTCATTTAAGTAGGCTTATTTACTACAACAACCCGGAAGGTCTAGGCCTCGTTCCTTCACAGCTACATAACCACTACCTTAGAAAAGACTACAATTCCCAGGAAGGCCTTTCCCAAGGCTGTAGGGGAAACATCTGAGTTTCATTCAAAAGTGAAACCTCGGGAGATGCTGCTCCCTCACTACACTCCAGGAAAAATTCAAGTAGAACCAGCCTGATTTCTGCCTGTGCTTGGAAGTAGCCACAGGAATCTGAGGAGGGTGGCAAGGTGGGAAAGAAAGGCTGTAGTGGCTGATTAGCTTTGGAAGCAGATCAGTCTGATTTAGCCAGGGCTGCTTTGATTCAGATTTAACCAGCAATTTTAAAAAATGTGGTTGTTGAATCAGGCCAAATTGCTGCCGAATCAAATCAGTCACTGATCCAAATTGAAGCTTCAGTGTGGTCAAATTGGGCCAAATTGCTGCTGAATCAAATCAGCCACTGATCCAAACTGAAGCTTTGGTGGTCGAATTGGGCCAGATTGTTCCTGAATCGAATCAGCCACAGATCCAAACTGAATTTTCAGGGGTTGAAGTGGATGGGCCAAATCGTTTCCAAATTCAATCAGCCACCAATCTAAATTGAAGCTTCAGTGGTCAAATTGGGCCAAATCATTCCTTAACTGAATCGGCCACCGATCCAAACTGAAGCTTTGGTTGTCGAATTGGGCCAAATCGTTTCTGATTTGAATCAGCCACCGATCCAAATTGAAGCTTTGGTGGTCAAAGTGGGCCAACTCACTTCTGAATCGAATCGGACACTGAAGCTTTGTGCAACACTTGCACACTCAAATGTACTATGTGAAGTACTATTTAAGCTATGGTCTCCAATATTTTTCTTTTCTGCATAATGCTGCAATTAATTCTCCCAAGCAAGAACATTCAAGTTCTCATCAAAAATCACATCAAGCAAAACTGAGTGGCAAAAACTCTCTCTCTCTCTCTCTCCAGGCAACAATCCATGGTTATTAAGTCCCCATCTGGGGTCCCTTTTATGAAGGGATGGTATTTTCATGTTTCCAGCCGTGGAAAAAGCTGTTCCTAGCTCAGGGAAATGGAACATTTTGTAAGAGATCAGGACAGTAACGGGGAGAGGTTTTGTAGCAAGTTGTAACAGGAGATTCATTAGCTGGCTTTAAAAAAAAAATGTTAACAGTTGCCAGGTGTTTGGTTTTTTAAAAACTTACCTTTCTTTGGGAAAAAAAACCCGAGGCAGGCCACCAGAATGGAGTGGAATTTTGCACAAACCTGCAAATGTTCAAAGATCCAACTCAAAGAGCCATATCCTAACATTAACCCTAACTAAGCAACATGGAAATCAATGGGACAAGTTAGTCATGACTGTCTAAAATCTCATGAATTTCAATAGGACGTAGTCACAAGAAATTTTCCTAGGAGACCCCAAGTTTTTTAATTTGCCATTTAAAAATTATTGATTCTTTTTCCTGATGTGGCAGAATACAAAAGAACTTAATCAATTTAACAATGAAAAACTAAAATACAAAAGCTGAAATTAAAATGCAAATACAAGATACCAAGAATATGCCTCTTGGTATATTCTCCAATGGTTGAATATTCTCCAATGGTTGTCTGAAGGAGCCAATATTTGGACTGAATGAAGGATATGAATTTTTGGTAATATGGGATATCTGATTTCGATTTATGATCTTTTGGCATTTGATAGATGACATGCCATTGTAACCTTCTCTTTTCCTGCCAGGGTGAAGTAAGGGAGTAACAGCAAATTTGGAATCACAGGTTTTTACAATTGATCCATATTTAGATTTATGGAAGGAACAGTTATAGGCATTCCATCGTTTACGGTTTCTCCGACAAACCATCAGCGTCAGCAGTTCGGAGTAGAACTTGACTTGCAGTATTGAGATCTCAATGTCTGAACCTGTCCTTCTTTCTCAACATCAGTTCAGATGATACTGGTTCTTTGAAGGAATACCAAACTGTAATGCAATGAAAAACCTGACAAGGGAACCCAAAGATGGTCAAGTCCCAAGCCAACCTCTGATGTAGTCCAAGGACAGCTGGTTGTCCACCCCGAGATTGATGCTGCTACAAATAACTAGTATCAGATTACAAATGCAATCATCCCCTGGGTCAATAAATTAAGGCGGGGATGATGGGAGTTGTAGTCTCACAACCGCGGGAGAGCCTCAGGTTGGCCACCTCTGATATTATGGACTGTGTATTTGAAAAATGAAATAGTGGGAAAGATTGCCAGAGCAGATGTCTTCCAAGTTGGTGGACCGTGTGCATACAAGCTCTACCACTTTGTCTGGCTTTCCCTATGCACAGGAGGCTGCCTTATACTCAGACCCTTAGTCCATCTAGTTCAGCATTGGCTACACTGACTAGCAGTGGCTCTTCAAAGTTCTAGGCAGGGGTCTTTCCCAGGCCTGCCTGGAGATGCTGCCAGGGATGGAACCCAGGAGCTTCTGTAAGCCAAGCAAATGCCCTACCACTGAGTTGCAGTCCCTCCCCACAAGCTTCCCCATTCTTCATGTCATAAGAACAGCCCTGCTGGATCAGGACCAAGGAAGTCTATCTAGTCCAGACTACTGTTTCACACAGTGGCCCACCAGATGCTTCTGAGAAGCCCACAGGCAAGAGGTGGATGCAGGCATGCCCTCTCTCTCTTGCTGTTGCTCGTCTGCAACTGGTATTGAGAGACATCATGCCTATGAGGCTGAAGGTGGCCCACAGCCACCAGACTGGTAACCATTGATAGACCTGTCCTTCATGAATTTATCTAAGCCCCTTTTAAAGCCAACCAAGCTAGTGGCCATCACCACATCCGATGGCAAAGATTTCCATAGATTAATCATGAATATATGACAAATATGACGAATATTTATATGCCACTTTTCAACAAAAGTTCCCAAAGCGGTATGCAGAGAGAGAGAGAGAGAGAGAGAGAGAGAGAGAGAGACTCTCTGTCCCCAAAGGGCTCACAATCTAATAAAAAATTAATTATATGCTGTGTAAAAAAAAGTACTTCCTTTTATGGGGCCTAAATTTCTTGGCAATCAGTTTCATGGGATGACCGCTGGTTCTTGTGTTATGATAGGCAGAGAAAACTTCTCTCCATCCTCTTTGCACACCATGCATGATTTTATAGACCTCTATCATGTCTCCCCTCATTTTTCTAAACTAAAAAGCCTTACTTTGTAAGGAAGGTACTCTAGGACCCTGATCATCTTAGTTGCCCTCTTCTGCACCTTCTCCAGTTCTATAATGTCCTTTCTGGGGTAAAGGTAAAGTGTGCCGTCAAGTCAATTTTGACTTCTGGAACCCACAGAGCCCTGTGGTTTTCTTTTTGTAGAATACAGGAGGAGCTTATCATTGCCTCTTCCTGTGCAGTATGAGATGATGCCTTTCAGCATCTTCCTATATTGCTGCTGCCTGATATAGGTTTTTCCCATCATCTGGGAAACATACCAGTGGAGACTCGAACCAGCAACCTTCTGCTTGTTTGTCAAGCATTTCCCCGCTGCGCCACTTAAGGTGACCCTTTCTGAAGTACTGTACTCTCAATGTGGTCACACCATAGTTTTGCATAAGGGCATTATGATGTTAGCAATTTTATTTTCAATCCCCTTCCTAATGATTCCAAGCATGGAATTGGCCTTTTTCATAGCTGCCACGCACTGAGTTGACACTTTCAATGAGCTGTCCACCAGGACCCCAAAATCCCTCTCCTGGGTGCTTTCCAGATTACACCCTGCAACGGGGTCACAACGTATCTCTGAAGTGTGCTTCCACACTTCCTGTGTAGTGACACCGTAGTCCCTATGCGGACAGCAGGGTGCCATTCATATTTCCAGTGTCTTGTTTTGAATTTAATCTCTGTGATATAGTGCTATAACGTTGTCTATCCGGCATTAAAAAGTTGCTTTTGGGGGGGGGGGGGTTGTTGATTTTCATGAGACTGCTGCCCTTGCTGGCACTTTGCTATTTATGTTTTGAATGTGATTTGCCTCAACTGAAGCATTTTGCTGCTGTTGAGTGGCTAATCTGGAAAGCACCACGTTCAGTCACTCACAGCTCAGATCCCATCAGCATATATAGCAATAGCAATAGCACTTACATTTATATACCGCTCTATAGCCGAAGCTCTCTAAGAGGTTTACAATGATTTAGCATATTGCCCCCAACATTCTGGGTACTCATTTTACCGACCTCGGAAGGATGGAAGGCTGAGTCAACCTTGAGCCCATGGTCAGGATCGAACTTGTAACCTTCTGGTTACAGGGCGGCAGTTTTACCACTGCGCCACCAGGGGGCATGCCCTCTCTCCTGCTGTTGCTCCCCTGAAACTGGTATTTGGAGGCATCCTGCCTCTGATCTGGAGGTAGTCTATAGCCACCAGGATTAGTATCCACTGATAGACCTGTCCTCCATTAATTTGTCTAAGCCCCGCTTAAAGCCATCCAAGCTGCAGGCTATCACCACGTCCCATGGCAGTGTATTCCAGAGCTTAATTATGCACCACGGGAAGAAGTGCTTCCTTTTGTCAGTCCTACCCCTAATGGTGCAGTGGGAAATGATTTTATAATAATTTAAATAATTATATAATTTTAAATAATTATATAAATAATTAAATAATTTCACAGATCCCCCCTGGATTCCTTTTTGAAAACTGGTGTTACATTAGCTACTTCCCACTACTGATTGTAGGGATAGAGCCTGGTTGTAAGGATTGTAGGGAAATCCCCTGAGGGTTGTCCTCGGGGACCATGCCAGGGGGTTCTCGAGCTACAATGTTGTTGATGTCTTTCCAACATCTTGTGAAGTCACAGCGAGTAGATATGGGTAGCGAAGTTGCTTCTTGCTTATTTTGGAATGATTCTTGTTTTCTTGATTGTTCTGCAATTTATTGGCACCTGACAGCCCTTCGTGCATGTTTGTACATAACAAACTGTTTTATACCATTTTTAAAAGCAACCAGAGTTGCCAAAAGCTCTACCAGTTCTCAGATTTCAAGGTTATCTCATAATCTAAAGTCCTACCTAGGGCTGTCATATTGGAAAGGAGGACAGGTCTCCTGTACCTTTAAGAGATGCACCAAAGAGGGAATTGCAGCAGGTACCGCTTGTCATGCAGGAGGAAGGAAAGCAGCACCTGCAGAGGAGAGCTGGTCTTGTGGTAGCAAGCATGACTTGTCTGCTTAGCTAAGCAGGGTCTGCCCTGGTTGCATATGGATGGGAGACTAGAAGTGTGAGCACTGGAAGATATTCCCCTCAGGAGATGGAGCCACTCTGGGAAGAGCAGAAGGTTCCGAGTTCCCTCCCTGGCAGCATCTCCAAGATAGGGCTGAGAGAGATTCCTGTCTGCAACCTTGGAGAAGCCGCTGCCAGTCTGTGAAGATAATACTGAGCTAGATAGATCAGTGGTCTGACTCAGTAAAAGGCAGCTTCCTATGTTCCTATGTGGAGGCTTTACAGACAGGGCTGTTACCCTGAATCTCCTCCAGAAGAGAGTGTGTGCGTTCACACACCAGCCAAACTTACCCCGAAGTCCCTTTGAGATCCTTGGAAGCACTCCACGCACAAATCAGGCTTTCTCTCCAGAATTCTAGTTTATCTCGATGTATTTCTGGGTTTTAAAAATGCTGGTTTTAAGCGACTTTTTCTGAAATTGCTAGAGCAAATAGGGAGAGGCACTGACATAGAGTCATTAGCATAATAAGAGGGTTACTCTCTTTAGAAATGCAGATATAGCTCTTTAGAAATCTACACGCACACCCCATTGACTAGAAGGAAAACACGGAGGCATGCATGTGAACTTGTACCAAAACAAAACCCAAGGGCAGAGGGGAGGGGCTGCTTCCCTCAATGCCGTGAGTGTAGTTCGAAGTGGCTTCGCTCAACATTTACCCCGCAGCATGAAGCCATGTGTGAATAACTCCCTGCTGAAATTCCCTTTTCTGCGGGTCTCTTAAAGGTACAGGAGGCCTGGCCTCTTTTCCATATGTAAATTCTACTCACACCCAAACAAGGTGCACACTGACAAGTTGAGCAGTGAAATGAGAAAATCCATCTGTGGTGCTTTTGGTTAATCCATTCCTTGATCCAGGCCAGCTTTTGAAGAGGGCTTTAGTTACTTGTGTTCCAGTCCCAGAGTAGAGGCGGGGCTAACAAACAGCCAGCAGCAAGAGCACCAAAAAAGCAGTCTGCACATGCCTCTCTGTACACAATACCTATTTCAATAAACCATTAATATTCCTGATTCTGCTCCACTGCCTTGTCCTCAAATGGTCAATCTGAATCTGAGAAAGATCTTCTGCTTCTCTTGGGCACGTTGTCATTTCTGAATTATTGTTCTGATTCTTGAGCATTAAAAATCTGTTGAGAACCATATGATGATTATATCCAGATGTCCTTTAAAAATACAAGAATAATTCCTTAAACCTTTTACCCAGCATATTCCAACAGGAGAAGACAGCTGGTCTAGGAGAGGAGAGTTGGTCATGTGGTAGCAATCATGAACTGTTCCCTGTGCTAAGCAGAGTCTACCCCAGTTTGCATTTGAATGGGAGACTACATGTGCGGGCACTGTAAGATATTCCCCTTAGAGAATGGGACCACTCTTGGAATAGCTTCTGCATACTTGCATGCAGAAGATTCCAAGTTCCCTCCCTGGCATCTCCAAGATAGGGCTGAGAGAGACTCCTGCCTGCCAGTCAGTGTAGACCAGGGATTCTCAACATTGGGTCCCCAGGTGTTATTGGACTTCAACTCCCATAATCCCCAACCAAAGGCCACTGGGGCTGGGGATTATGGGAGCTGAAGTCCAGAAACATCTGGGGACCCAACACTGAGAATCCCTGGTGTGGACAGTACTGAGCTAGATGGACCAATGGTCCGTCTGACTCAGTATAAGGCAGCTTCCAATGTTCAGCAAACAAACTTTTCTATATATATATATATATATATATATATATATATATAAGATTAGGCAGCAGTTTGGCCCTTGTGGAGTAGAAATGTCAGCACATGGACCAGATTAAACGGCAGCTCTCTCTCCCGCCCCTCTCAATCTCTCTCAGGCTATGTGAAATTGTCAACAGAGATCTGCCAGTCTCTTATTCTGTTTTGGCTCCTTTGGCGGACTGTTAAATGTTCCACAACTCACCAGGCAACTGTGGCACAGATTAAAGAAAATGGCCGACTCATTTACTGGGTAATCATAATGGCTTGTCGCTGAACTGCCAACTGGAAGGCGTCGGGTCGAAGGCTCAGGCAGGCAGGCAGGCAGGCAGCAAGAGCACCATTCAGGAAAGGCCAGCCGCTGAGTTAGAGGTCTGGGCATCAAACCAACACACCGGCTCCACTGGAAGCAGACGGCCTGAATGAGGAGTCTCCAAAACAGCTGTGTGAGAGCCAGAGTGGAACTGAATGAGACTGTTTCACTTTGCAAACAATTCTGCATGACTCCCGTTTCCCTATGCTATTGTAAGCTCAGGCAGTCTGTCCAACAAAACTGGAGGATGGCTGACCTGAAATTATAGGCCTTTTGTGTGTGTGGATACAAGGATGGCAGAATCAACTAATGCCTCCATTTTCTAACATTTTTTTCAGCATGACCTACAAAAACTTTTTGCCTGTTTGGATCCAGAGATCCCTGGATCCCTGACTGGTTGGAATTAGTCTTGGTAATCACAACCAGTGAGGGATCATGTAGATGGCTGTGTCAACTACTGGCTTCATTTTCTTTTCTTTTTTTTCCAGCACAGCTTGCTAATCATCATCATCATCATCATCATCATCATCAAACAGGCAATTTATTATTATTTCTTGTTTACACAGTCAGACAGGTGTTACTGACTGGTTTGTTTTATCCAGACATCAAGTCCTTCCCAAGGACCTGGGATGGCTGGATTTTATTATCAATGTTGTTGCTGTTATTATAGATATCATCACAGAATATAGGCTGTAACTTTATTGCGAACAGCCTATATTCTGCAATGATATCTATAATAACAGCAACAACATTGATAATAAAATCCAGCCATCCCAGGTCCTTGGGAAGGACTCAATGTCTGGATAAAACAAACCAGTCAATAACACCTGTCTGACTGTGTAAACAAGAAATAATAATTAAAATTGCCTGTTTGGTTGACTAGCTTGACTTATTGCCCTCCTCTCTCCAGGATCCCTGACTGGTTTACTCTAGTGACTAATCTAGAAGAGAGAAAGAAGAAATAACCAGGGCAAGGCGAGGAGGGAAATGCTATTGAAATCACAGCAACTGTTAGAGGTGAAAAATGGACACATAAAGAGGCTTTCCGCATGAGCAGTGTGGAGAGCCGTAAGGGGTTTTGCGGGGAGAGTGGGCTTCACCCGCTCTCCCTGCAGATGAACAAGCGGCTAGCCCTGGGCAGCTGGACTGGGTGCCCACACTATTACCGGCTCCGTCATGGAGCCAGTTGGGGTGGTGGGAAGTTCCAGAATGCCCCACATGAATTCTGGGGAGCCCCCGATGCTGGGAGGCTTGTTGTTGCCTCCCCATTGGGGGTCTCCTTGTGAGTCACCACAGCGTGGAGCCGCGCCGCTTCAATACACGACCAGGTCAATGGGATTAGCTGAATGCATGCTCCGCTAACCTCGTTTAACGTGTGTGTGGGGGGGTGGTATTTAGAAGGGCTTTCTGCCGGGAGCTGTGCGATTCCCGTTGCAGCACATGACCCACAGAAACCAGGCTGGGCTCCCTTAGCCCGGTTTCTGCGTGTCGTGAGAATAGCCTCGAAATGTTTTTCAAAACATATCCCTAACGCATGCCTCGCAAATTGTGACTGGTAGAAACTGAGGCCAAGTCCAGCCCTGCGAGCCTAAGAAACTAACCAATCATGTACTGAGTTGGCCAATAAATCCAACAGGTAACAAGTTTGGAGGGGGGCGGGGACTGAAAAGGCAGAAAACTTCAGATTCAGCTTTGACTCCACGCCTGAGCTTCCAGCTTCTTGCAGGCTCTGCTCATGATCAAACAGGTCCTGTTTTGGCCACTAGACTAGAAGGATAGGCAAGTACAGGGATTCCCAACATTGGGTCCCCAGATGTTGTTGGACTCCCATCATTGCCCCTGGGAGTTGTAGTTCCCAAGACTGAAAACACTTGGGCTAGTATATTGAACTAAACTGTTGCAGGGATTCTCAAACTTGGGCCCGCAAAAGTTATTCGACTGGAGCTCCTGCCATTCCCAGCCAGCCATTGTAGCTGAGGATGACGGGAGTTGTAGTGCAACAACATATGGGGGTGGCAAGCTCTGAACTATTGGGAACTCAAAGCTCAATGATCCCCAGGTCAATTAGTGCAGCATCTCCAACAGAGCACAAGTTAAAGAGTATAAGGGAGGAGAACTGGTCTCTGGGAGGAGAGCTGGTCTGGTGGTCACAAGCATGAATTGTCCCCTTTGCTAAGCAGGATCCACCCTGGTTTGCATTTGAATGGGAGACTATATGCACTGGAAGATATGGGGCCACTCTGGGAAGAGCACCTGCCTGCACCTGCATGCAGAAGGTTCCAAGTTCCCTCCCTGGCAGCATCTCCAAGATAGGGCTGGGGAAGACTCCTGCTTTAAACTTTGGAGAAGCTGCTGCCAGTCTGTGTAGACAACACTGAGCTAGATGGACCAAGAGTCTGACTCCATATAAGACAGCTTCATATGAAAATGTCTCCAGTCTAGTCAGTTTGAGATGCTTCCAGGAAATTGGGACATCCTGCCTCACAGCTAGCTCACTAGCTGATTGCTAGGATAATGTCTCAGCTCTAAAAGACCTGCCTCAGCTATTACTCAAAGGAAGCAGGGAAGTAACTTGCCTAGGGAGCAAAAGGCTGATGGTTCAAATCCCCTCTGGTATGCTTCCCAGACTATGGGAAACACCTATATTGGGCAGCAGCAATATAGGAAGATGCTGAAAGGCATCATCTCATACTGCGTGGGAGATGGCAATGGTCAACCCCTCCTGTATTCTACCAAAGACAACTACAGGGTCCTGTGGTTGCCAGGTGTTGACACCAACTCGACAGCACAACTTTACCTTTACTTTAAGGCTTATTTATATATTAACTTTCACTCTTACATACTGCCTTTCATTAAAGAATAACCTCACAGAGTTTTGCTACATAAGACATTAAAAGAAAGCAATATAACACTGACAATTTATAAAAATAAACCCATAATATACTATTGAAAATATCATGGAACCAACACAGCCACCCATATAGCAGGCTTTCCTCTTCTCTAAAGATGTGTGTGAATAAAACAGTATTTAGTTGATCCGTATCTGAAACTGTGGAGAAATGCTGCCAGTCAGAGTAGATGATACTGAGCTAGATGGACCAAGCATCTGCCTCAGCAGAAGGCAGCTTCATGTAGATGTCGTTTGTCAGTTTTCAGGCTGGTTCTCATGACCAGCAATAGGGTAGAACAAGCGTCCTACCTAGTGTTCCTTCTAACAGGGGTTCCCAGATGTTGTGGACTGCAACTCCCAGAATCCCCAGCTGCAATGGCTTTTGCTTGGGGATTATGGGAGTTGTAGTCCACAACATCTGGGAATTCCTGTTAGAGGGAACGCAGTCCTACCCAAGTTCAGCAGCTGTGGGCGCTGCCATTTTGTGATTGTGTGCTTGCAAAAAGTAATGGTAGGAGGAGGAAGGAAGTGTTTGTCATAGTAACACAGGAAGCTGCCTTCTACCGAGTCAGACCATTGGTCCGTCTAGCTCAGTATTGCCCACACAGGCTAGCAGCGGCTTCTCCAAAGTTGCAGGCAGGAGTCTCTCTCAGCCCTATCCTGGAGATGCTGCCAGGGAGGGAACTGCTATTCAGGGGAAGCCTCACAGATGATCACTTCCCACCTCTGCTTTTTACAAACACATGGTCACAGAATGGGAGCGCCCATTGCTGCCATCCTGACTAAGATGCTTGCCCTGCGTCTGGAGGATCATGTGAGCCAGACTATTCTGTCAATGTTCTGCTGTTTGGAGGAGTCTTATCTGAACTTGTTAAGAAAATGAAACGGTTGTCTTGAAATTTAAAGGATAAAGTTGTGCCGTCAAGTCAGTGTTGACTCTTGGTGACCACAGAGCCCTCTGGTTTTTCCTTGGTAGAATACAGGAGGGGTTTACCATTGCCTCCTCCTGCGCAGTATGAGATGATGCTTTTCAGCATCTTCCTATATCGCTACTGCCTGATATAGGTGTTTCCCATATGTCTGGGGGACATACCAGTCTGGGATTCAAACCGGCAACCTCTGTCTTGCTAGTCAAATCATTTCCCACTGCACCATTAGGGGTAGGACTGACAAAAGGAAGCACTTCTTCCCGTGGTGCATAATTAAGCTCTGGAATACACTGCCATGGGACGTGGTGATAGCCTGCAGCTTGGATGGCTTTAAGCGGGGCTTAGACAAATTAATGGAGGACAGGTCTATCAGTGGATACTAATCCTGGTGGCTATAGACTACCTCCAGATCAGAGGCAGGATGCCTCCAAATACCAGTTTCAGGGGAGCAACAGCAGGAGAGAGGGCATGCCCCCTGGTGGCGCAGTAGTAAAAAAACTGCCACCCTGTAACCAGAAGGTTACAAGTTCGATCCTGACCATGGGCTCAAGGTTGACTCAGCCTTCCATCCTTCCGAGGTCGGTAAAATGAGTACCCAGAATGTTGGGGGCAATATGCTAAATCATTGTAAACTGCGTAGAGAGCTCCGGCTATAAAGCGGTATATAAATGTAAGTGCTATTGCTATTGCTATGCCCTCATCCTCCTCTTGCCTGTGAGCTTCCCAGAGGCATCTGATGGGCCACTGTGTGAAACAGGGTGCTGGACTAGATAGGCGTCCTTGGGCCTGATCCAGTGGGACTGTTCTTATGACTGGAAAAGTCCCTTATCTGAATCCCAGAGCTCTTTCCAGCCTAGCTGCTCAACAGCAGCAAAATGCCTCCGTTCAGGCAAGTCGCATTCGAAACGTAAACAGCAGGGGGAGCTGTCTCGCGGAAACGAACCACCCGAAAAAACAGCAACTTCCTTATGCCGGATATACGACGTCCTAGCTCTATATTGCAGTGATTAAATTCAAAACAAGGCATTGGCAATGTGAACGGCACCCTGCTGTCCGCCTAGGGACTGTGGTGTCACAATGCAGGAAGTGTGGAAGCACACCTCCAAGATCCGACGTGACCCCGTTGCAGGCTCTAATCTGGAAAGCATATAGGAGAGATGCTGACAGACAGAGTAGACAGCTCAGTGGATCCAAAGGACCGAGTCGGTCTGAGGCAGCTCCCTATGTTCTTCTTCTTCTTCTTCTTCTTCTTCTTCTCCTTCTCCTTCTTCTCCTTCTTCTCCTTCTTCTCCATAGAGAATGTCCACTCAGTACTGGAACTGGGCCTTAGAGATGCCAGTGGCCTCAATGTTGCCACTCACAGGAGCCACACCAGATATTACCCCATCCGCCTCGGAAACGTCCAGCAACGCCGAATCATGCCCAAGGCCCTGTGACAAGAAGTTTAGGACCAGCAAAAGGGAATATTTTTTCCACCCAGCGCATAGTTAATCTATGGAATTCTTTGCCATGGGATGTGGTGATGGCCACCAGCTTGGATGGCTTCAAAAGGGGCTTAGACAGATTCATGGTGGACAGCTCTAGCCATGGCTACTAGTCTGGTGGCTGTGGGCCATCTCCAGCCTCAGAGGCACGATGCCTTTCCATCCCAGTTGCAGGGGAGAGACAGCAGGAGAGAGGGCGTGGCTTCATCCACCTCTTGCCTCTGGGCTCCCCAGAGGCATCTGGTGGGCCACTATGGGAAACAGCATGCTGGACTGGATGAGCCTTGGGCCTGATCCGGCAGGGCTGTTCTTTTGTTCTTTTGACAAACTATTGTCTCAGGTCCCGGCCACACCAAACAGCTAAAAAGGCCAGTGTGGTTCTGAAAATGAGCAAGAAATGTCTGGCGTAAACCTCACCCCCACCCCATCCCCTTCTCCACTTGGCCGATGGTTTTTGCTCTCCAGCAAGCAAAGTGACCCAAAGAGTGTGCTCCAAGCCCCGGCCTGGTTGAGGCTCCGCTGATCTTGCGATGTTATGACAACCCCGGGAGCCATTATTCCAGGCACTTGCCAATCACCGGGCTTCTGCCATTCTGTCTCAAATGAAGCGTCCCCGCGTCTGTCAGATTAAATCCTGAAGCTGCTTCATTCAGAGAAGAGCAGTTGGCTTATTTATTTCTGGCGCCGGCGTTTCTCTGCTCTCCCCCCCCCGCCCCTCCCTGAGCAATCGCTTTCTCTGCTGCCACCATGCTGAGGGTCGCGCTTCGTCAGATCCAACAGAGAGCTCCGGTTTAGGTCGCTGCAAGCGTCAGTGTGGCAGGCACAGAACCATTGCTATTGTGGTCACTTTTGCTGGCAGGGCAAAGGACTGGGAACAGGGAACAGAGAACCCCTGCTAACTTGGCAAAGAGGCACCTTTTAATGTGGGGATTCTCTTTTATTTAGCAGGGGGAGAGTAACTGGCCCTATCCACCCCCAGCACAGTACTTCCAGTGACTGTTGCTGGTATCTATCTTATGCTTCTTTTTAGAATGTGAGCCCTTTGGGGACAGGGTTCCATCTTATTTATTTATGATTTCTCTGTGTAAACCACCCTGAGCCATTTTTGGAAGGGCGGTATAGAAACTGAATTAGATAGATAGATACAGCTTAGATAGATAGATAGATTCCCAGAATCCTTGGCCAAAGGCCATTGCAGATGGAGATTCTGGGAGCTGTAGTCAGCAACATCTGGGAATAATAATAATAATAATAATAATAATAATAATAATAATAATAATAATAATGACCAATGTAATCCCAGTGGTAATTGGCGCCCTGGGTGCAGTTCCAAAAGACCTTGAAGAGCACCTCAACACCATAGGGGCCACAGAAATCACCATCAGCCAATTACAAAAAGCAACTTTACTGGGAACAGCCTATATTCTGCAACGCTATCTATAACAACAGCAACAACATTGACAATAAAATTCTGGCATCCCAGGTCCTTGGGAAGGACTCGATGTCTGGATAAAACAAACCAGTCAATAACACCTGTCTGACTGTGTAAATAAATAATAATAGTGATGATGATGATGATGATGATACCTGTTCTCTTCTAAGAAGGGGAGTTGGTCTGGTCGTATCAAGCATGAATTGTCCCCTTTGCTAAGCATGGTGCACCCTGGTTTGCATTTGAATGGGAGGCTACAAGCATGAGCATTGGAAGATGCTTCCAGGTTCCCTTCCTAGCCTCTCCAAGATAGGGTGAAGAGAGACGCCTGCCTGCAACCTTAGAGAAGCTGCTATCAGTCTGGGGAGACAATACTGAGTTAGAGGAATGAATGATCTGACTTGGTATATAAGGCAACCTTCCTAGAAGAGGCACGGGATTTTGTCCAGACAAAAAAAAGCTCACGTCCCAACAGTCTAAATTTCCTGGGACCATCTCTGTTTTCTCAATTCTTCATGGCCATTCATTAAGACAATAATTCCCTAGCTGTGTGCCATGGGGGTGGTTTAGTGCGCCACAGTCAAAGAATTAAAGGCTTCTATCCCCCACAGAGGAGGCTGCCTGGCATCTCTGAATGAGTCACTGCTCAACACTCTCCTGCTTCCAAACAGCCTCTCTCGAGAGCGGGGAGGTTAGATCATTCCACCCTATCCTCACATTAAGTGTGATTGAATTATTCAGTCACTGCAGCTGAATTTTCTGCCCTCGGAAGGGGCTGCCCAGAGCATCTCTGGCATGAGTCATTGTACCACACAAGCCGCCTTCCCATCAGCCTCCTGTGGGGATGGCCAATTCCACCCTGCCTCTGCATCAGGAAGAATTAAATCATTCTACTAATAGCTGCATCACCCACCCTCAGAAGAGGCTGCCCGCTCCATCTCTGCATGAGTCACGGCTCTGGGGTGACCTACTGAAGCAATAGGTATTTACATATTTAAAAATGAAGACCCAGGCCTCATTCTCACAATGCTTTGGCCTTTACACAGGTGTAAGAGTGAAGTAGGGCGGCCCTTTCATGAGGCCAGGGGGGAGTCACCTCTGGCTGCAGATGACAGGCACACGCAGAGTTCCCCTTGCCATTTTCAAAGTGTGCAGGATCCGTTTCGAAAGGGACCTGGTCTCAGGAGCTGCAGAACCTCGGGTTGTGTCTGGAGTGAAGCATACTCTGCTTTTAATCCAGGAGAAAAACAGCTCGGGGCGGGGGGATCAGAAGGGAGGTCTCAACAGATGTTGAGAGAATCCCCAAAATGGGAGGAGAGCAGGTCTTGTGCTCGCACGCATGAATTGTCCCCTTTGCTAAGCAGGGTCCACCCTGGTTTGCATTTGAATGGGACACATGTGCCTCCACGTTCCAGAGAGAGAGAGAGAGAGACAGACTCCTGCTTGCAACCTTGGAGAAGCCGATGACAGTCTGTATAGACCAGGGTTTCTTAACCTTGGGCCCCAGATGTTGTTGGACTACAACTCCCAGAATCCCCAGCCACAAAGGCTATGTCTGGGGATTCTGGGAGTTGTAGTCCAACAACATCTAGGGGCACAAGGTTTAGAAACCCTTGTGTAGACAATACTGAGATAGATAGACCAATAGTCTGACTTGGTATAAGGCAGCTTCCTATGTTCCTATGAACCTGGGGTTATATTTATCAGGAAGAGAGCTGGTCTTGTGGTAGCAAGCATGAATTGCCCCCTTTGTTACACAGGGGCCACCCTGGTTTGCATTTGAATGGGAGACTACATGTGAGCACTGTAAGATATTCCCCTTAAGGGATGGGGCCGCTCTAGGAAGAGCACCTGCCTGCTTGCATGCAGAAGGTTCCAAGTTCCCACCCTGGCAGCATCTCCAAGATCGGGTTGGGAGAAATTCCTGCCTGCCTGCAACCTTGGAGAAGCCGCTGCCAGTCTGGGCAGACAATATTGAGCTAGAGGGACCAAGGGTCTGACTCGGCATATGGCAGCTTCCTGCGTCATTCAGGTCAACCCACATATAAAGGCGGCAGCATCTCTCAAGAAGGACGGTGCCCGCCCACCTGGGGCGCCTCTGCCCCCTCATTACCGCGGGGATTGAAGCAGACTCCACGGGCGCCTCCGCGTCTCCGGTAACTGGAGACTCGGAGGCCGGTTCTCTCGTCTCCATGGAGACCACACACTTCCCCGCCGAACGCCATCAGCAGCTGCTGCCCTGACAGCCTTGAAGGGAAGTTTCAAACGGCGTGCCTTGTTCGGGGAGCCTCAGCTGAGCGTCGCAAGCATGTCTTCGCTGCCTGTGAATTAATGCCAGCTGGTGGTTCTTCTTCTTCTTCTTCTTCTTCTTCTTCTTCTTCTTCTTCTTCTTCTTCTTCTTCTTCCTCTTCCTCTTCCTCTTCCTCTTCCTCTTCACAAAAACAGACGCACACACCTAACACAGAGACATGCCGATCAACCTGCTCGAGAAAAACCAGCCTATTTTTAGACCAGGCGGATGGTAATTTTATTTATTTGCATGCTCTTACTCCATTTGAAGGCTCCGGGAGGGAGAGCACAACTTGAAAACGACCACCCCGACGACTCGGGGCCAGAGTGTTGCTATAATTGAACGGATGGGTTCAAAGAAACCGGGGGCCACAGCTCCTGAGGGCCCCCAGCTCCACCCCTCCTTATTTTCTTCATTATCTCCCTCATTCTGAGGGGCCGCTGGGGAGAGGGGCGAACCCAAGTGGTCTCCTCCCTAGCTACGCACCTCAGGGCACAGACGAAGTCCTCTTTAATTAGTGGGGCCATAATTCTTATTTTATTTTATTTTATTACATTTTATATCCCGCTCTTCCTCCAAGGAGCCCAGAGCGGTGTACTACATACCTAGGTTTCTCCTCACAACAACCCTGTGAAGTAGGCTAGGCTGAGAGAGAAGTGACTGGCCCAGAGTCACCCAGCAAGTCTCATGGCTGAATGGGGATTTGAACCCGGGTCTCCCCGGTCCTAGTCCAGCACTCTAACCGCCACACCACACTGGCTCTCTTAATTAATTAATTAATTAATTAATCAATCAATCTCTTAATTAATTAGATTAATTAGTGGGGCCATAGCACCTGCCTTGCATGCAGAAGGCCCCAGGTTCCATCCCTGGCAGCAGTTCCAGGTATGGCTGAGAAAGGCACCTGCCAGAAACCTTGGAGAAGCTGCTGCCAGTCAGAGTAGACAGTTCGGAGCTAGACAGGCCAAGCGTCTGACTCCATAGAAGGTGGCTTCCTGTGTTCCCAGTTTTCCATCTCAACATCCTGTTTACGTATGTGAACCACTCCCAGGCAATCTATATAAAAGGCAAGGGGAAAGGTCTTCATTTGATCCAGGCCTATGGTCTCGATCCTGTATTCACGGATTCAGGACACTTGAAGCCAAGAGAGGGTGCTTTGGAACGTGCACAGAGTGCTCCCAGGCAGCCCCCAGCTCAGCCACTGGCAACAGGGTGAGGAGGAATATGTGAGTGGGTGCTGAAGGAAGGAGCAGGAATTCCAGCCCCTGAATTTATTTTATTTTATTTTTATTTATTGTTAAATTTATATACCGCCTTTCATTAAAAACAACCCCAAGGCGGTTTACAAAAGTTAAAAACATACAATAAAAATGGCAATTAAAATATTAAGCTAAAAATATAAAACAAAATCTAATTTAAAATCTATAAAATGCAAACATAAAAACTATACATGAGTAAAACACATAGAAGCAGCAATAAAAACAATCATGTAAAGGCCTGGATAAAAAGCCAAGATTTAACAAGCTTTCTAAAAACTGTGATGGAGTCCGAGGAGCGAATGGCCACTGGGAGAGCATTCCAGAGTCTGGGGGCAGCAACAGAGAAGGCCCTGTCCCGCGTGCACGACACCCGAGCCTCCCTCATTGTCAGCACCCAGAGCAGAGCCCCCTTGATGACCTCGTCAAGCGCAGCGCCAGAATTGCAATTGCAGCGCCGGAATTCAGGAGGTGATGTAGAGAAAGAGATGGCCACTATTGGTGACATTTTTTAGCTTAGAAAAAAGGCAACTATGGGGAGTCATGACAGAGGTTTGTAAATACATAATGCAGGTCACGTCAACACATTACCTGCAGCGCTTAGCCCAACAACCACTGCTTCAGCTGCAGCCTGCTCTGGCTACACAAGGACCATTTGTGCATGCGTGGCGGCCTCTAAAATGGCCAACACGCTGGGAGACAGGGCTGGAAAGGGCTGAAGACAGCCCAAACTGGGCAATGGGTGTATAACAGAGGCTGGCAGGGAGAGGGGGGGCCTCCGTGGACCCTCCCCTCGCTACCTCGGAGAAGCCCCCACCTGCCCCCGAGGGAGTAAGTTGGAATTTATTTATTTTTAAAATTATTTTAAAACTTTTTGGTCCGCGAACACACACACACACACACGGACCGAACCAGACCAGGAGGGTTCGAGGGGGTGCCGGACCAAAGTCCGGTTCGGTGCCGGACCAAAGTCCGGTTCGGGTCCAGTTGGGCCTCGAACAGAACCAGGCCAGTCGATTTTGTGCACATCTCTGTTTACCAGAAGCTCCGGGAGCATATTAAATGATTTTAAGGATTTTCATTGAAATCATCTAATGATTTAAAAATCATTAAATGATTTTAATGTTAATGATTTTAACGTTTAAATGATTTTAATTGTTTAATTTCATTAATTGATTTTAATAGTTTTGTTTTTGTTTTGATGTAAACCGCCCCGAGCCATTTTTGGAAGGGTGGTATATCAATCAAATAGATAGATAAGTAGGTAGATAGGTAGGTAGAGAAGATATCCTTCCACCAGGGGAAGGTGGGCATCCTGCCTACAGAATGTCATCCTGCCTTCAACCCTTAGTGTCAGCACAGGTGCACTGCTCAGCCTAGGCCGGGCAGGGAAGTGTATCGGGGTGCTCTCTCCGTCTCCTGTGGCAACCCCCGGGACAGGCCAGGGCCCACACCACCACAGCGCAGTCTGCAGCCAAGGCTCCGTGGAAGCAGGCGGCTGTGGGAAACGCTGGCTCTTGTGGCTGCACTTGGCCCTCTCAGCCCCTGCCCAGAGGTGGGTGGCGGTGTGGGTGGCCACCCGAGGCCCTTGCCCGGGACATCTCTGAGGGAGTTTGGGGGCTCCCAGGGGATGTGAGGACCAGGCTTTCACCCAGAAGTCCGGTCCCTAAGGAGGCAGGGTGCCCCTGAATCCCTGTTTCAGGGGAGCAACAGCAGCAGGAGAGAGGGCCTGCCTTCATCATCTCTGGCCAGTGGGCTTCTCAGAGGCATCTGGTGGGCCACTGTGGGAAACAGGATGCTGGACGAGGCCTTTGGCCTGATCCAGCAGGGCTGTTCTTATGAGACATGATGAGCCACCTTCAAATTTCGCTGAAACTGCTCTAAGACAATTTTCAGACCCACTCCACCTAAAGTATGGTGTGTGGGGGGGAATTAGCAACGTTTCCTGTGAATCCAAGCAGAATATTCCCTGACCACTTGCTTCTGGACCCTCACTCTGGCATTTTGCTCTTTCCATTGGAATCCCTGAGAAGGAGGCATGCCCTCAACTCCTGCCTGTGGCTTCCAGCAGCATCTGGTGGGCCACTGTGCAAAACAGGATGCTGGACTAGATGGGCTTTCTTGGGCCTGATCCAGCAGGGCTGTTCTTATGTGCTTATGTTAACTCTCAGGTCAAACACTGCAAATATCACAGAAGGAGGAGCTGAATTGTCTTTTGCTCCTGAGGGCGGGACTCGAGTCAAGGGGTTGGAATGACAGGGAAGCAGATTTAGGCTAGACGTTAGGATGAATTTCCTTGCTGTAGGAGCTGTTGGACAGTGGAACAGCCTGCCTCATGAAGTGATGGACTCTGCCTTTCGCTGAAGATTTTTAGACAGAGGCTGAATGGCCACCTGTCAGGGAGGCTGTAGCAGATTCCTGCACCAAGCCGGGGGTTGAAGTAGAAGACTTCTAAAAGTTCTCCCAAATCTATGATTCTATGTTTAGATTGCAGACAGAGAGATATGATAGCAGTCTTCAAATATCTGATGAGAAGAAGGAGCAGACTTGAAATGACAAGGAGTCAGATTTATGCTAGACGTTAGGAAGAATTTTCTACCTGTAAAAGCTGTTAGACAGTGGAACAGTCTGCCTCATGAAGGGGTGGGCTTTGGGGTTTTTTTTTTAACAGAGACTGGAAGCATCTCAGGGATGTTGGAGCACATTTCTGCATGGAGCAGGGGGCTGGACTAGAAGACCCTTAAGGCCTCTTGGCTTCCAACTCTTACATTCTATTCTTTAACAACCCTATGCGAGTCTATCCAAAACTGAAGTAAGGATTACCAAAATAACGTATGCTTCAAGCACTCCCAGAGCTCTGTATAAATATTGGCAGTTATGATTATTATATTGTGTACAACATCTAGTACCTCTTCGGAGTCAAATGAACGTGCGGGCGGAAATAGCTTCAGGAAGCGGTGCATTTAGCAAAATGATTTCTAACATTTCCCAGCTCTCCTTTTGATGTGACGCTTCTGGGATCCCAGCTCTGAACAGGCCCAGCGGTACGTGGGCTTGGAAACGGCCCTCGCTGCCGGGGTGTTTTTGATGGAGCCTCTCTGCTGAGGGGGTGGCAGCATGTTATATGGGGACAGTGGCTAAGGGACAGAATCTTATTATTGCTCGATCGCTTGAAATGTGTCCAAGAGAGCAGTTTGGGCACAGGTTCAAGCCTGGAAAGGGGGAATATTTTACTTAGAATGGCCCATTCGTTTGATTTAAAGCCACTTCTGAAATGTCTGCCTCAGACAATACAGCAGAAAAGAGATGGGGCGGGGCGGGAGAGGAGAAAATACCAAAGGGAAGTTTTACATGGCAACAAGAGAGACACAAGGCAGGTTCACACATAATGCGGAACCTAAATACAAGGTCAGTAACCGGCTTTGTCCATGGTGGTCTGGACTCATGATATAAGAACATCAGAACAACCTGCTGGATTGTTCTGGCCCTGAAGGAAGCCGATTTAGTCTAGCATCCTGTTTCCCACAGTGGCCCACCGGAAGCCTCTGGGAAGCCCACAGGCAAGGGGCGAGGGCATGCCTCCTCTCCTGCTGTTGCTCCCCTGCAACTGGGATTGAGAGGCATCCTGCCTCTGAGGCTGGAAGTGGCCTATATCTACCAGACTAGTGGCCACTGATAGACTTGTCGTCCATGAATTTGTCTAATCCCCTTTTAAAGCCATCCAGGCTGGTGGTCATGGTTCATCAAAAGGTTTGTTAGAACATCTGGGGCTTTTTGGTTTAGAAAAAAGACGACAGCGGGGAGACATGATAGAGGTCTATAAAATCAGGCATGGTGTGGAGAAAGTGGACAGAGACCCAGAGAAAGTGGACCCCTCTCTCACACTAGAGCCAGGGATCACCCCATGAAACGGACTGCCAAGAAATTTTTGACCAACAAAAAGAAGCACTTTCCCACACACTGCATAATTAATCTGTGGAATTCTCTGCCACAGGATGTGGTGATGGCCACCACCTTGGATGACTTTAAGGGGGGCTTAGACAAATTCATGGAGGACAGGTCTCTCTGTGGATTCTTGATGGCTATAGGCCTCCTCCAGCCTCGGAGGAAAGTTGTCACTGAATACCAGTTGCAGGGGGAGCAACAGCAGGAGAAAGGGAATGCCCTCACCGCTTGCCTGTGGTCTTCCCAGAGTCATCTGGTGGACCACTGTGGGAAACAGGATGCTTGGCTAGATGGGCCTTGGGCCTGATCCAGCAGAGCTGTTCTTATGACTTCTGCAACCAAGATTTGGAGTGAGCTTGACAAAGTAGGTACGGCTCCAGCTGAGGTGTGCATTATGTCTGAACCCACCCTCTTCATGAACCTCTGGTTCATTCCAGCGAGCCCTGCCCACTTTGCCACTGGAGTCAATGGCTGGGATAGTATTCAGGGCCTTGCTGAGAGGCCTGGTCAGGGGGCATGGCTTTGACTCAACTTGGCTGCTTCCTACAAACTGAGATGTGTGATTTTCTGCAGTGCCAACTTCCTGTTCCCGTCACATCTCAGGCTGGGGAATGCTTAGGTTCCATGTTATGTGTGAACCTGGCCGCAGAGAGGGTGTAATAAGAGAGCAAGAGAATCATGTGCCACCTTTCACCCCAACAGCAGAGAAGCAGACTATGTAACCAGCAGATGGAACTCATTGCCACGAGATGTAGCAAATTGCTCCTTGTTTAGAAGGCCTTAAGGGGAAGATTTGGTGGGTTGATGGGTGCATAGCAACAGTTCAGCATCACAATCATAAATCGGAATCTCCCAGGTTTTGATCACATCTAATTTTCATCAGTCCTAGCACCGACAATTGGGGGTGGAAATTGTGAGGTTGGGCACAGTCAGAATGGATTTCTGCTTCTGCGGGTAAGTAGCAGGGTGTCAAGCTAACCTCTGTGCCCCACTCCCAAGTACTTTGGTCTGTGCTAGAGAAAATAAAGTACTCTGCACAATATATAAATAAGTTACCAAATTCCTTCTTGGTGCTCTTTTGGGGCTGTTGCCTCTCTTCTGGTTCATTTATTTATTTATTTATTTTGCACACTGCCCCAAACATCCATCTCTGGGTGGTTTTTGCCCCATGCCTTTCTGTTTCGGACACATTAATCATCCCAGCCAATCAGAGATCACATGAACTGGATGGGGTGGCGGTGCAATGCTGTACTGTCATTCAGATCATGCCCCTGAGAGTAAATGAGGATCACTGAGAATGAGGGTAGTGCTTTTTGAAACAGTCACATGGGTGATCCCACTCAGTCAGGGAGCACACGGCAAGGTGATCCCAGCCAATCAGGGCACACACCATGAGGGGATCCCACCAAACCATGGTGCAAACAGCAGATGTAATGCCATCACGGTGCTTCTTAGCTAATCAGTGTGGACCATGTGATATTGCCACTGTGGGCAAATGAAGAGTTAAAGCAAGTCAGAGCACCTTCAGTAAAAGACATTTTCACAAGAAGAGCTGGATTCCCCACCATAAGATGTCGCATCATCTCTGATAGCTATAGCAAAGTCCAAGACACATTGCTAAAGACATATTTATCAATAGGTATTTAGCCCTGATACCTAAATGGAACCTCCAGATTCAGGGGCAGTATACCCCTGACTGCTAAGCGCGTGGTACAGGCAAGATGACAGGGCTGTCTTTTTCAGGCTTTGCTTGTGAGCTTCACGGCTGGACACAGGACAGAGGACTAGACAGACCTCTCCAGCAGGGCATATCCTTATCATCAACTCCTCCAGTTCTATGACAAATCGACTCTCGAACTCAAGTCCCACTTTGGTCTGAGTCATCACCTTCCAGTTATTCTGTGACATAAATCTGCATGTTGTGTTGGTTTTTTTTTAAAGAAATCAATTAGCTGTCCATGTTGTTGGTTATAAATCAACTATTTACATATTTAATGATTACACCTTTAATAAATTCCACCAAGGAGAGCCGAGCTGGCGGATTTCTGAGCTATTCTTATGGTGTCATCAATTATCCTGAAAGCAAGGCAATTATACTAAATCTTCTCTTCCTGCGACGCCTCTTGTCAGAAAGCATTTTCTCCCCTCCCTGCTGAACAGCCCTGGAACCGGGCCTCCGACATTACATTACAAAAATTGCTTAAACAGCATTTTAACTAACAAAAAACGGGGACGGCTTTTAATTTTTGCCAAACATGGAAATCGATAGGCTGTCCTTCAGGTCTTTGGAGTGATTGGGTAGAGCCTGGCTTGGCCCGACTAATTCAATTCCCGGGTCTCGTTCGGAGAATACAAGAGCCTCCTGAAATGAGGACAGAGGCTGTAAAAACCCATCTGGGACTCGGGCTAGGAATTCCTTTTATTAGATTAGTTCCCTCTGTCCTCTCTGTTGAAAGAGAGAGAGAGAGATGTATTCTTTTCATTATTTGTGGACAGCCCTTAATCAATATGCGTGGCTTGTATTTATAGCTACCCTGGTGGTTACAGCCTTTTGAATGTAATTTACGATGACATGCAACCCAATTATTATGGGGCAAGTATGCACGGCGTTTGGAGTGGGTTTCCTCCAAAGCTTATGCTCCTTTTTAGACTTGTCAATTTTTTTTAAAAAAGAAAGAAAATACAGCCTCAAGCGATACAATAGGCAGATTCTGATGGAAGATAGACTTGGGTGCATTTGCACAACCAGTTTGTGTTGTCCTCTAAACTGGGGTGCACCTGTGGCAGTGCAGGCTCCGACACTGATTGGTTGGGCTGCGGCGATGGCACGGGATGTTCACAAACATTTCCAGCTAGTCAGGGAACCTAGCCAGCAGAATGTTTGTATTTCAGCTTCTGGGGGGGAAGGGAAGAAGAGATTTCAGCCACAGAGGGTTGAGGGCTGGGGAACTGATGGAGAGTTTGTGCTATCAGTTTGTGTTATCTTCGAAAAGGCAGTGTGCTTGAGGCAGTGCCTATGATGCTGATTGGTTGGGCTGAGTTGATGACATGGAAAGTTCACAAACATTTCCAGCTAATCAGAGAACCTAGCTGGCAGAATGTTTGCCTTTCAGCTTCTGTGAGGGAAGGGAAGAAGAGATTTCAATCACAGAGGGCTGAGGGCTGAGAATATGGGCAGAGGAACTGATGGGAAAAGACACCTTTTAATTACAGACTATTTTTCTTATACCACCATATAGCCGCTTCCTTAGATGCTGCATCTCTGGGCATATGCACGATTATTAAAATGGTTACCATAAAGAGGCAGCTGTACAGAAGAGCTCCAGCCAGGAACAACTTGCCAGAAGTTAGAAACAACTGCTTTTATTATAAAAATAAAAATAAAAAGTAAAAAAGTAAAAAAGCAAAACAAATGAATATGAAAAAATAAGAATCAACAAACAAAATGATTTTCTTTTTAAGCCTGAACTAATCTGATGCTTCCTTAGCTGGAAGTGTCTACTACACCTATATTTGATTCTTTAAGGTTGAAAGATCATGACTGGATCTGTTTTTTAAATGTGCTTTCTCTCCAGATACTATGAATTGATTCTAACTCTACTACTTATAGTTCACATTCTAATACAGTGTAATGTTTGTATTCTATCACTAGGTGTCACTGCAGTACAACACCAAATGGCAGCATACAGGTATTAGTTTCCACATTAAATATTTGCTACTTCCCATCATTTTCAATGGTGGACCAAGACTATTTAGGATAACGTTTGAAACTTTTAGAGAAGCAATCTACAGCACAATGTCTACACTCCTTTGCTTTGCTAAGAGAGCAGGAGGGGTTCCCACTTCAGAGGAATAGCAGGATATATATGTAAAGAGAGAGAGAGAGAGAGAGGAGCCCTGATCTTTCAAAGAAACTTTCATCACTCCCTACCAAAAACCCACCTTCTGGTGCAAATGATGAACTCCACAAAATTTCAGCTCAGCCTTAGTGTTTCCACCGCAATAAGGACTAGAAACTTAGATACCAACCATTTCTGCTCCAAAAGAGAAGTAGTCCCAGGTAGGGCAAATTTCCATTCCAGCATATCAGAAAATCCCAGCCACTGAGCACTACGTGCTCCCATGGAGCATGCCATAAGAACTCAGACATTTTCTTTGATCCCAGATCTGTGCTACAAACACCCGGCATTATGCCAGCCTCAACCAGCCAAATTCAGATCTAAGATTAACAATCCCAGCTGAATATTGACTGATTACTGCATGGATCTGATTGATTGATTGATTGATTGATTGACTGATTAAGTGCCATCAAGTTGCTGCCAACTTTTAGCAACCACATAGATCAGGGATGGGGAACCTTGGCACTCCAGCTGTTTTTGGACTACAACTCCCATAATCCCCAGCCACAGAGGCCAATAGCTAGGGATTATGGGAATTGTAGGCCAACATCTGCAGGAGTGCCAAGGTTCCCCATCCCTGACATAGATAGATTCTCTCCAGGATGATCTGTGTTCAACTTGGCCCTTAACCTCTCTCAGTGACACATTCATTGCTGTCGTAACCAAGTCCATAGACCTTGCTGCTGGTCATCCTCTTCTCTTTCCTTCAACTTTTCCCAGCATTATGGACTCCGCCCTTGAGGAGCTGGGTTTTTGCAGAATGTGTCCTAAATATGATAGTTTGAGCCTGGTCATTTGTGCCTTGAGTGAAAATTCTGGATTGATTTGTTCTAGGATCCATTTGTTTGTTTTCCTAGCTGTCCATGGTCTCCTCAAAAGTCTTCTCCAGCATCAAAGATCAAAAGTGTGGATCCACGGCATGGATCTGGGGGCTCAGATGAAAATCCTGAGTTCTCACAACACACTCCATAGGAGCCTGCATGGCTTGGAGACTGGGATTTTCTGGCAAGCTTTTGATAATGAAATTCTTTTAATTAACCTGCCTGTAGAAAGCAAATGTATTACTATACTACTGTATTATTGCTAGCAGGCTGCATTCAGCTTTTTAGATCCCAAGTTGCACAAGGCCCTAAATCACAGACATACCCGCATCAATGGTGCTTTCCTCTGAGTAAAGACACTTGTAATCAGGGCCCTAGCTAGTGACTCCCAGAGCGCTCTCTCTCTCTCTCCTCACACACACATACACACTGGCCACTCTCCAGATATTGGATTTCCAATTAATAACTTAGCTGGATGAGTTTAAGAGCCAGCTGAAGGCTTTGCTGAAGGTCAAGGGCCTTTGGACATGCAGTGGGAGATTTACGCTTGGGCGAAATCCACTGAAGTTATCCAAGGGACAAAACTGGTCAGCGGAAAATAGAGCCTTCGCTCCGGAAGGTCAGCAGCTGCCTTGTGGGCAGACGATTTCTTCTGAAGCTGGCAGCTCGCCTTCCTCTAGGGCAGGGCTGCCCAATCTTGCGTCCTCAGATGTTGGACTACAACTCCCATCACCCCTGTCATGAGGACAGTGGAAGATGGGAGCTGTAGTCCAACAACATCTGGGAAGCCAAGGCTGGGAATCCTTTCCTAGGGCTACTCATGACCAGGCTAGCACAGCCCTACCTGGGTAGAGGTCCTAATCCCAGCGCTCCTCAACCAAGTAGCTCCCTTACTGGGTAGGTCATCTTAAGCACCACGGTGACAACGCAGCTCCTCATCAGTGGCAGCTCCCCTAGGCCTCGCTGGCACTCCCCCCACCATCAGCATGGGCCAGCCATTTGTGTCATCGTGCAAATTTGTGCGGTTATGCAAATGGCTATGCAAATCATGCATGCACAGAGGTCACTCTAATGGCCTCCATGCTTGCATGGAGGCCCAAATCAGGTCCCTGCTGGACTACATTGGTGGGGGGGGAGCAAGGCCTTGGGGAGCTGCCGGTAGCCTAGCACTACCGGGAGGGGCCACACCGCCATTGTGGCACATAAGGTAACCTCCCACCCATCCTCGTCCACCCCTTTTCAACCCTGTAGGGTTCCACTTACCAGATTCCACTTTGCAAGTACTAGAACCAGAGAGCTCAGACTGGAGTGGTTTGATCTGAACCGGGCCCGGTTCGGCTCGAGCTCAGACCGGCCCCCCTTTTTCAGTCTGGTTCAAGCTCAAACTGGTTGAACCGGGCCCGTTCTACTCGAACCCGGTTTGAGCTCCAACTGGTTTGCACACCCTACATCCTACGTAAACTTCTTAGAAACAAAGCTCTGCTTGGAAAAAGCTGTGCTTGCTTGATCAAAACCAAGGATTCTTTGCACCGAAGTGAAAAGAAGAGAGCGTCTTCTTCGCTACGAACCTCATCGCCCATTGAGGTCATCTGAGGAGGTCCGTCTCCAGTTACCGCCAACCCGTTTGGTGGTCACACAGAGACGGGCCTTCTAGGCTGCTGCCCCGAGATTGTGGAATGTGCTCCCTGCTGAGTTACGATCCTCCCCATCTCTGGCAATTTTTAAAAAACATTTGAAAACCCATTTTTTTACCCAAGCTTTCTCAGGTTTTAACAAAAATACTGTTTGTTTAATTTTATGGTTTTTAAATTATGGTATTGTTTTAAATTTTATATGTGTTGTATATGTTGAACTGTTTTAACTTTTATATGTGTTTTAATTATTGTTAGCCGCCCAGAGACGTAAGTTTGGGTGGGGTATAAATTTGATAAATAAATAAATAAAATAAAAATAGACAGCAAAATCTGACTGCGGAATCACCTTGCAAAATAATTTGATCTGTGCTTAGGTCCTACAAGGCAGGTAAAGAGCTGTTGATCCAGCAAAGGCTAGCACCAAATTGAAGGGCTGTATAATAGGCAGGAGCCCTGGCCTTCCTGGATCTCAGGATGGCCCTGATCCAGAGCTGGTTTCTCCCTCCTCCCAGGACAACAAGGTTTGGAGGGGTGTTTAGTGCATGAACCATTTCTGTCCACTTCCCTGGAGGTATATAGCTCACTTTTGTCCACTCTGGTTATCTGCAGTTCTTCATGGTTTCTTCTTCATTGTGACAGCCCTTTGGATATTTGAATACAGTCAACCTATCTCTCCTGAGTCTTCTCTTCACCAGGCTAAACCTGCCCAGCTCCTTCAACTGTTCCTCACAGGACTTGGTTTCCAGATGCCTCTCCATCTTGGTTGTCCTCCGCTGAGCTGATTCCAATCTGTCAACATCCTCATTGGAACATAGGAAGCTGCCATATACTGAGTCAGACCATAGGTCCATCTCGTTCAGTATTGGCTACCCTGACTGGCAGCGGCTTCTCCAAGGTTGCAGGCAGGAGTCTCTCCCAGCCGTATCTGGAGATGCTGCCAGGGAGGGAACTTGGAACCTTCTGCATGCAAGCATGAAGGTGTTTTTCCTCCAGAGTCGCCCCATCCCCTCAGGGGGATATTTTACAGTGTTCACACATGTAGACTCCCATTCAAATGCAAATCAGGGTGGACCCTGCTTGGCAATGGGGGCAATTCATGCTTGCTACCACAAGACCCAGCTACCACAAGACCCAGCTCTCCTCCTTAAACTGCATTGGAGCACAGGAACAAAGGAAGATGTGGCCACAAAGCCACAAGATGTGGTGACAGCCAACAACCTGGATGGCTTTAAAAGGGGTTTGGATAACTTCACGGGGGATTGGTCTCTCAACAGCTACTAGTTGGAGGGCTGTGGGCCACCTCCAGCCTCCAAGGCAGGATGCCTCTGAGTACCAGTTGCAGGGGAGTAGCAGCAGGAGAGAGGGCATGCCCTCAACTCCTACCTGTGGCTTCCAGCAGCATCTGGTGGGCCACTGTGTGAAACAGGATGCTGGACTAGATGGGCTTCCTTGGGCCTGATCCAGCAGGGCTGTTCTTATGTCCTTATGAAGCTGTCTTATACTGAGCCGGGCCATTAGCCCATCTAGCATCTCTGTCTTGTCTACACTGGACTCATTATAATGACCCTAAGCCGGGTTGGAGAAATGCCCAGACAAGGTAGGAGAGCTGCACACACTCCTGATTGGTCGCCATGTGCGCCAGTCATTGTACGAAGCGAGGAGGGTGATTGTGTGGGAGTCAGGAGCCAGGCAGAATCTGCACAGCCAGCCCGCATTGTATTGAGGGTGGGCGAAACACTGCCCTACTCACTCTGACTATCCCCCTCCTTCCTTGATCTTTGCATGCACATGAGCACCGATCGGGAGTACGTACACGTCCGGTGGGATCGCCCACCAGCCTCACTGGAGCAGCAGCAGTGGCAATATCTTCCAAGGCCAACAGAACTACAAAGAAGTGTGGTGGCCTGCGGGGTGGAGCCTTCCAGCACGAGTGAGGCACCAGAAGCCGAGGGCAGCACAGAACGAGCAAGGGGGAGGAGCATGAGACACATCACAGTAACAATAGCAGTGCACCACCAGGTGAAAGGAAGACGCCAAGCATGGGAGGAAAGGAAGTAGGGTAATGGTTGATCCCAGGTGACTCATGTAAAGGCAAGGCAGGGGTAATCAAGGAGGGTGGGGGCCTAATCAAGGGGGGTTGGAGATGGGAGTCCTGCCTATAAAAGGGAGATGGCCAGTGAGGAGGGGGCAGAAGAGGACAGTGTCATAGACCTCTGGTGAGAGGCTGGCCCGGTGACCACCAAGGAGGACCAGGGTGACGAGTAACCTTCTCCCCTTTTTACTCTGAGGCCTGACCCCAAGTGCCTTCCTTGTAGCCAGGGCAGTGTGGACCCGTTTGGAGAGTAGTGCCGTCGAGTCGGTGTTGACTCCTGGGTGCTTTCCAGATTAGAGCCTGCAACGAGGTCACGGCGGATCTCGGAAGTGTGCTACCACACTTCCTGCGTTGTGACACCGCAGTCCCTACACGGACTGTAGGGTGCCGTTCACATTGCCAATGCCTTGATGCGAACTTAATTGCTGCGACATAGAGCAAGGACGTCATACCTCCGGCGTGAGGAAGTTGCTGGTTTTTCAGGTTGTTAGTTTCCATGAGACTGCTCCCCCTGCTGTTTACGTTTTCAGTGCAACTTGCCTGAACGGAGGCATTTTGCTGCTGTTCCAGCAGCTAGTCTGAAAAGCACCCAGGTGACTACAGAGCCCTGTAATTGTCTTTGGTAGAATACAGGAGGGGTTGACCATTGCCTCCTCCCATGCAGTGTGAGATGATGCCTTTCAGCACCTTCCTCTATCGCTGTTGCCCGATATAGGAGTTTCCCATAGTCTGGGAAACACACCAGTGGGGATTCGAACCCACAGCCTCCTGCTCTCTAGGCTTCCCCACTGCACCTGTACAGCTCTCTTATCTTGTTTAGGGTCATGAGAATAAGTCCATTGACTGGCAGCAGCAATTCAGGGTTTCAGGCGGCATGGGGTCTTTCCCGGGCCTACCTGGAAGTGCTGCCAGGAATTGACCGTAGGCCCTTCCCCATGCCGAGCGGGTGCTCTCCGACTGAGCTACGGCCTGCCCCTGGCCCCTTGAACTGGGCCCAGCACTACAGGTGATGTCTGATGAGCGCAGTCCTTGTTTCCCTGCTGCTAATCCTGCGGGGAAAATAAATAACTAAAAGGGACCCTTGAAATAGGAGACGATGCTGAGAACAGCCATCCCTGTCTGCTGTGAAAATATTTGGAGTGTCTCTTAACTTTAAGTGGGAAACCTGCAGATCCTCCAGCAGACGCACACAGGTTCAAGCGTAACATTTGCGACGCGAGAAGGGTGTGAAAAACACACATTAAAATAGCAGGAGCGTTTGCCTTTCCCCACGATGCCTGCAGGCAGCAGAGAAGCCAGGCGCCCTACAGGAATCCCCCGATGGAGTGCGCACCAGCAGGAGTATTAAATGCCATAAAACCGCCTGTTATCGGAGAGATATTTGGAGGGGAACGCAATTGCAGACATTTTCTTTTTGATAGCCCTCTGAAGACAGCGGCGTATATGAAATTATTAACAAAGGAATGCATCCCCTTCTCTCTCTTTTTTTCCAATTAAGTGATAAGAACAGAAGTGTGTGTGTGTGTGTGTGTGTGTGTGTGTGTGTGTGTAAGATCGTTATCGGTCTCAGATTATGGGCACAATAGCGCCGATAACGGAGCCGGTGTTTTCTAATTTGTTCCCCTCGATACGGTGCCTCAGATCATTACTCATCTGGAGAAGGAAGAGCAAAGAGTGTTACAAAAGCGGGAACAATCTCAGAGGTGCTTTTCGACACGGCGCGTTCAAAAGGGCCGCTGATAAGGAGGAGAGTGAAAAGCAGAACGGAAAAATGGATGGCTCCCAAGAAAGATGTCAGAAGGGCTGGATCTAAGATTGGGCTAAGCCCCAGGACCTTGACCAACCAGCAGCCCTAGAATTTGGGGGGGGGGTGTTTGTAGCTGTCACCATATCAACATGCCTTATACTGATTCAGTGATCCATTGTCTGCACTGATTGGCAGTAGCTCTCCTGGGGTTCAGACGGGGATCTTTCCCGGGCCTAACTGGAGATGCTGCCAGGGACTGAACCTGAGACCTTATGCTCGCAAAGCATGGTTTCTACCACTACATAATGGTCCTTCCTCAAATAATCTTCACCTACAGAGGAAGCTGCTTCATACTGAGTCAAGCCATTGGTCCATCTTTCTCAGTACTGCCTACACTGACTGGCAGCAGCTCCTCAGGGTTGCAGACTGGGTTGCGTTCCCAGCCCTACCTGGAGATACAGCCAGGGATTGAACCTGAGACCTTCTGCGTGCAAAGCAGATCCTCTGTCATTGAGCTATGGTCACTCAATATAAGTTGCCTTCCACTGAGTCAGACCCTTGGTCTAGCTAGCTCTACATTGTCTGCACTGACTGGCAGTGGCTCTCCAGGGTTTCAGGCAGGGGTTTTTTCCCAAACCTACCTGGAGATGCTGCCAGGGATTGGGCCTGGGTCCTTCTGCATAGAAACCAGGTGCTCTTCCATGAAGAGAGGGAAGTTTCAGATGAATATATGATGCTGTTTTCTGTTCAGGCAGGCCATTGGTCCATCTATTGTCCAATCCATCAGGATTGCCTACCCTGATTGGTTTTCACAGGTTTTCAGAGAGGGGGGTCTTTTTCAGCCTACCCAAAGATGCTGTCAGTGACTTGCTGCATGAAAAGCACAGCCATAACAACTATAGAAAAATACAATTTAGCCTACTGCCATGTTGTTTTTTCAAAGAATAAGTATCTATTTGCAGCATCACAATGAGGAAAGGTTCCTGTTCATTGCAAAACGTCAAATTCAGTTTATCAGCAAGTTCAGCATGACAGCTTCAGTCCATCTAGTTCCGTATTGTCTACACAGACTGGCAGCGGCTTCTCCGAGGTTGCAGGCAGGAGACAGGAGTCTCTCCCAGCCCTGTCTTGGAGATGCCAGGGAGGGGACTTGGAACCTTCTGCATGCAAGACGGCAGGTGCTCTTCTCAGTGCCGCTCCACCCCCTCAGGGAAATATCTTACAGTGCTCATGCATGTCGTCTCCCATTCAAATGCAAGCCAGGGTGGGCCCTGCTTAGCAAAGGGGACAAGTCATGCTTGCTACCGCAAGACCAGCTCTCCTCCTTGCTGGCCTTGCTGCATCCAGTGGCAGGCATCCAGATTAGAGCTGCATGAGTGGGAGGATGTTATGCTAGCTAGTTCGCTGAAGTGGAAAGCTGGCCTTCCAGGCTAGCGTTGTGCTGGTGCCACAGCGCTCTGTGGAAGCGCTGCGTTCGGAGTCCGTTGTGGCCGTTCAGACTAATGCTGCCGTAGTGCAAAGCTGTTGGGAGGGCTGATCTGGCCTCTGCTGCCCAGGCCTTTGTCACACTGCACATGGATCACTACAATGTGCTCTACACGGGGCTGCCTTGAAAAGTGTTCAGGAACTAGAGATAGTGCAGAATGTGGCTGCCAGATTGATCTCTGGGACTGCTTGCAGTGCACCAATTACTCCAGTCTTGAGGGTCCTGAGCTGGCTGCCAACCTGTCCCTGGGTGCCATTCAAGGTGCTGGTTATTACCTTTGAAGTGTTGTGATTTTGCCAGAGCATTCTCTCAGTTCTTGTCCTAGACATACTTTTTCCGCTTGTGGGGTGGAGTCATGGTATGTCTGTCAGCTTCTCACTTGTTGCCTTGTATTCCAATGGAGAGGTTCTCCCTCTAACTGCGTAAGAGACTGTGAGTCTGGTCAGGTTCAGCCATAACGCAAAACCAGAGGTCCCTTTACCTCCGGTTTCACTAACTGCACATCCGAATGTGGCAAACTGCAATTAAAGGGAGAAATGGACCTGCGGTTTCCTTCCCCAAACTCCATTTGTTACTTTCGGTTCTTCCTTTCATTGTCCCATCCTCCAGTTTGTCAGGGCCAGTGTTACATACAAACCCTGGCACCGCTGTTAGCCTTGTCCCAAACCAGAGTTGAGGTAGGAAGCTCCTCCCTCGCTTCAGCTACTATTGGCTGTGCGGTCTGTCTTTCAGAAAAGAAAGAAGCCCACCCAGCCAGCTCCCCTGCCTCTCTGAAGTCTTGCTGACTGCAGAGAGGCCCCTCTTCCCAACGTCCAAACACAGAGAGGAGAGCGGCAGGGGGAGGTTGCTTGGATTCAGAATTGTGTGTTGCATCCGAACCCGGCCTTTGTTTATTATTTGCTTCACTTATGTTTCAGTTAGTGATTAGTATCAAACTCTTGTTTCTCAGTTAAACAATAACAATAACAACTACCTGACCTGGTGCAGAGCATCTGCGCCCCTAGTTCTCCCTGTGTCTCCCCCCTCCCTTCAGCCCCAGCTCATTCTCTCCCGATGACCGGCCTGGCCGCCGCTTCTTCTCTCTCACTGGCCACTCATCTTCCTTTCACGCTCCTCACTTGTGGAATCTCACGAGAGCTGCCACGCATGGGATTAACAACAGGTACGCCTTAGAGAAAGAAAGAAAGAAAGAAAGAAAGAAAGAAAGAAAGAAAGAAAGAAAGAAAGAAAGAAAGAAAGAAAGAAATTTATACAGTAATGAACTTTATTTGTTATCTGCCCCATAACATATTGTTCTCTGCTAAGTAATTTCTCTGCAACATAAAGCCCTAAACGGCTCATGCCCCGGGTACCTTAGGGACCATCTGCTCCCAGCTGAATTCACCCACCTGACTGGATTGACTGGGAGGGCTCTGCTCTGTCCGCCAACACGTGCTGAGGCCCGTTTGTCGTGCACACAGGACAGGGCCTTCTCAGTGATTGCCCCCAGACTGTGGAACTCGCTCATCTCAGCAGAGCTCCCTCTCTCCCAGCCTTTAGGAAGAAAGTGAAGACTGCCCTTTTTATCCAGGCTGTTGGTCAATGAGCTGTCCTTTGTTTTTCTGTTTTTATTGAATTGGTTTTATCATGTTGTTAACTGCCCTGGGATTTTAGCTGTTGCGCTAGCGTGAGGATGTTAACGCTAACTCGTTCCACTAAGTCGAGAGCTTGCTTTCCAGACTAGTGTTGCATGCATGTAATAGGGTGTGCCTGCAAAACCCGAGGTGTGCCTTCTGCTGTGAAATCTCTTCCTCAGTCCACATATGTTGCAGGGAATGCTGCAAAACTATCTGCTATCCTTGTGCAAGCACAACGCCTGCACAAGCAGGTTGAGCGGGCAAGGGATCGAGCACCTTTGAGCATCCGCTCCACGGCATGACCCTACAACATGGGTGCATCCTCGTCTCTTACGCTAGTCCAGCATTTGCTTGGACGTCGGGCAGAAAGTTCAGTGTCATCCCCATTTCATCCCACCACAACAGGGGACAAAACAGAATCATAGAGTCAGGGCCAGATCTTTAGTACACCCACATAGGAACATAGGAAGTCGCCTTATATTGAATCAGAACATTAGTCCATCTAGACCAGTATTGTCAACACAGACTGACAGCGGCTTCTCCAAGGTTGCAGGCAGGAATCTCTCTCAGCCCTGTCTTGGAGATGCTGCCAGGGAGGGAACCTGGGACCTTATGCATGCAAGCATGCAGGTACTCTTCCCAAAGCGGCCCCGCCCCTTAAGGGGATTCTCTTATAGTGCCCACACATGTAGTCTCCCATTCAAATGCAAACCAGGGCAGACCCTGCTTAGCAAAGGGGACCACTCATACTTGTTATCACAAGACCAGCTCTCCTCCCACTTTGAGCCCTACCACAGTGCTGGATGTCCAGTGCTTCTCATTCTAGAAAGTGTGCCTTTCCTATACTTGGGACCATTTCATGAAAGGGAACTTAAGGCTACTTTGGCTCTCAATCAGCGGTAGGGATTATTCTGCCCCCGGTGTTTTGACATGACCCTGGTGCGGCCTAAGTTTTATAGTAGCTCACGCCACGCTGATGCTGATTCGGCTCGCCATTTGTTTTATTTACAGCCCAGTGGGGGGGGGGAGCGAGGGTTCTCCCTCCTTTTATCTTTTTATTATTTTTTCCTTCCAGGGCTGAGTCAGCAGACATTTCCCTTAAAAGGAGAACCAGTTACAGCAAGAGATATGGCAGGCCTTGAGCATTTCACGCACCAAGGGCAAACACATCTTTTCATCTCTCGCGCTCTCCTCCACATCGCTCGGTTTCTCCGGCCTCTCGCTTCGTGGAAAACATCCTTCTGGACTCTAAATCCGATCAAAAGCCAACGTTGTCCATGGCTGATGAATTCGGGCTGGAGGGTCTAACCTCCTGGTCATTGCATCATGAAAAGCAGCATCTTTTCGCAGACCAGAGCCCAGCGCCTCTGCGAGAAAGAGAGTGCATTAAAAGCCTTTTTCTGCAGAAGACAATTCACTCAGCAAAATGCGTTGTCCTCGAGGCGGGAGCGGAAAACAGCAATTCCCCACGCTTCAATGATCCCTGTATACTAGGGATTGTTCGGATTGCCTAGTAAATCACTGTCCTATTTTAGACAACTTAGGTCGGGTGTGGGTGTGGGTGATTTTTTTTTTTTTTTTAAGCTAGGGTTGCAATTTGTCAAGTTTCAGCGCTCTTTCTGAGCTCTCTAGCCTAGGGTTTGGCCGACTTCAGATGTGCAGAATTGGCTTTCTTTGGACTCGAACCCTAACCTACGCTGGTTGGACCTCGGTGGAAAACAGGCTTGTGGAGAGCAGACCTTTGAGTCCCTCTGCACACAGGCTCAGCTCAGGAATCGGCTGGCAGTTCCAGGACTGAGCTCACGATCCTTTCACACACAAATCCACTCTGGATTTCCCCCTAAGCTTTCTTTATTCCAGCAGGCTAAACCTTTTGGAGAGAGAGAGAGAGAGAGAGAGAGAGAGAGTTTGTTGCTCTTGTGATAGGCAGTCCTCGACTTACAACACTCCCAAGGTAAGAGGAATGGCACTTAAGACGCTGATAAATTGCTGTCTTGTTTCGGCTTTACAACACTCGCTGCAGAATGGGAGGCTCTGCGAGTGTCTGTGGGCTGAGGCAGAGTGGGGACCATGGTGGCTCCTGTTGTCTTTGAGACTAGCAGTCCTGGTGGTGGCTGCTGCAGAATCTGAGGCAGAATCCTCGCAGAATCCTCGCCCGTCCAACAGGCTCCCCTTGCTGTCATGGCTGCTCCTGCTCTTTCTCCTGGGATGGTGGGGATGGTGAGGCGGCGTAGTGATGGGAAGGCATGGAGGGAGGACGAGGCCTCATTAGAGCAACTGCTGGGAGGATGGGCCTTTTCTAAAAAGATGGGGAGAAGCCTGGGAAATTCAAATCCAAGGGACCAATCCAGAGGGCTGGGCGGGGTTTTCTGGCTCAGCCACCTCCTGGAGAAGAGAAAGCTTTGCTCAGCTGGTTAGTCTGTCCCAGGAGGGCCCTGAGGAAGCAGCAGGCTGAGCTGTGGGGGATTTGGGAAGACCGCAGCCTGTGAGTAGTCAGGACTAGTACAGCTAGATGCGTAAGGGAAGTTATTTTTTTCTTTTCTGCATTACTTGGAATCTGGGTTACCTAATTTAATGGAAGCTCTCTCTTACCATCTGTTTATGAAAAGACCATTGTTGTTATTAAATACCTTTTCGCCCTCGTAATCTAATAATAAATCCTGGTTGTTGAAGCATGCTACTCTTAACTTTGGGTCTGCCTTAGTCACATGCCTTTGGACTGCTCGGCCCTTTTGGGAAGGGTCGTGCCACTTTAACCTTCCCCAGGAATCTTATGTGGACATCGTGGATTGCCTCACGTTGAAATAAAGTGGATGGTGGCAGCCTACTAGGAATCTCTTGCAGTCAAGGATTCACCCCAGTGAACTCCCCTCTCCTCTTCTGTCTCGGGTAGGAGTCATGGCAGGAGTAACAATCCACACCATTCTCAGCCCACATGTGGCTTCCTGCCCATCCACCCACCCACCTTCCTCCCTTCCCTGCCTAACCATTGCCCAGGAGGAGATGGAGGCAATATACCCAGTTGCCTCCCTTTCTGCCCAAGAAAAGTGAGAGAGAGGCCTGGGAAGGGAGTGGTTGGAAAGTTGGAGCAAATCCTTGAGTTGATGAGGCTCCACCATCCTCCTCCTTTTCTCTGCTGTATGTCTCTGACTGACACAACCCCAGCTTTGACCGCAGCAGGGGGGAAATGGGGTGTCCGTCCTTGGTTCCAGAACCTGCCCCTCATTTATAACACCATTTCCTGTGAGAAAACTGGTTCCGGTTTTCGACTTAAGACACAGTTTTCAGGAATCAGTTGTGTTGTAAGTCTGAGGACTTCCTGCACTATGCCTCTGCATTATGTCTCTGACTGACACAACACCAGCTTTGACCGCAGCAGGGGGGAAATAGGGTGTCCGTCCTTGGTTCCAGAACCAGCCCCTCATTTATAACACCATTTCCTGTGAGAAAACTGGTTCCGGTTTTTGACTTAAGACACAGTTTTCAGGAACCAGTAGTGTTGTAAGTCCAAGGACTTCCTGTATTATGCTACTCTTGGGAGTCAGAAACCTCGCAGATCTGCCAGAAGGTCCCCAGTTTATGTCCTGCCTCACTCTGCTCTAGAAGATCAGGAGGTGGGAGGTGCAGCTTTTCTCTTCGACACATGCAGTCACATAAGCCCCACTCAGTGCAAAGTCCACCATTCTCCATTACGCAGCTGGTGAGCTTCACCATAAGCATGGTTATGGTATTGGCTGTGTGAGAAAAGCAGCATGCAGCAAACCTCTTCCGAGCTCTACATGGGTATATGATAGGGGGGATCTGTGTAATACAAATGAAAAGGCTCCAGGTGAGGGCTGCTCAACTTCAGCCCTCCAGCTCTTTTTGGACTACAACTCCCATAATCCCCAGCCAAAGCAGTCAATTGCCAGGGATTATGGGAATTGTAGGCCAACATCTGCAGGAGAGCCAAAGTTGAGCAACCCTGCTCTAGGTGGACCACTAGTTGAATATGAGCCAAAAGTGTGATGCAGCAGCTGAAAAGGCTAATGCAAACCTGGGCTGCATTAACAGAGGCATCATATCCAGATCAGAGGAAGTCATAATTCCACTCTGTTCTGCCCTGGATTCTCACCTGGAATTCTGTGTCCAGTTTTGGGAATTGCATTTTAAGAAAGACATTGAAAAATTGGAAGGGGTTCAGAGGAGGACAACCCAGATCGTGAAGGGTCTGGAAACCGAGTCCTATGGAGAACAACCAAAGGAGCTGGGTATGTTTAGCCTGGAGAAGAGGAGACAGATATATGATCGGTGTCTTTAAAATACTGGAAAGGTCGTCACATAGGAGAAGGAGCAGCCTTGTTCTCAGCCGCTCCTGGAGGGCAGGACAAACTGATGGTCTGGAATGACAAGGAAGCAGACTGAGGTGAGACATTAGGATGAATTTCCTGACTCTAAGAGCTGTCGGGCAGTGGAACAGTCTGCCTCATGCAGTGGTGAGCACTTCTTCACTGGAGGTTTTCAAACAGAGGCTGGAGAGTCATCTGTCAGGGACGTTGTAGCAGATCCCTGCACTGAGCAGGGGACTAGAAGACCTCCAAGGTCCCTTGCAACGACACCCCTCCAAAGCTGGCTGGCCTACACGGCTACCTAGGTTCATGCAGCGGTCAGGTCAGGCTCCGTCAAGGGCTGCCCTAGCTTCGCATTACCTCCACAATCTCCTGCCTTGTCTGATTGGAACGTGGCGTGTGCAAATTCTTTTCCGGCAAAGAGGGAGATAATAAAAACAAATGAGAGTCTATCAGGAATCTAGCAAAGTCCATTAGAGACGATAGACAGCAAGCGCTCACTTATCTCCGAGGGAAGCAGCCGCAGTGGGCTGGAAATGAATTTGCTCCAGGAACGGGAAGTCCCCATCCCCTCCCCATACTGGAGATTCGAATCTCCACGCTGGAGATCCAAGCATTAGGGTATTCAAGAAACCAAGAATTCTGTGCCTGTTGCTAAGGCCATTCCATGTATATGTGTTATTATTAGCAGGGGTGCACCTAGGTAATTTTGGAGACTAGACCTAAAAGCCTATTGGGGGGCCCACACCGACACCACCACTGCTGCCAGATAAGCTGCAGTGCACTGGGTTTTTTGTGTTTTTTTTTTCCATCAGAACATGCTCAGGGAAAGCTGGAAACTCTCTTTGTTTCTATTTTTTAGAAGAGATTCTGATTAAGATACTTCCCATGGACTTGCAGAGAGATATCACATCTTGCATGCTCAACATTTGGAGGCCCCACCCCCCAGGCTAGGGATGTGTGAACCGGCTTGAGGTTGAGCCGGTTTGCCATCAGATTGGGACGGTTCGAGGGCTCTCCCTCGAGCCGAACCCCCTGGGCCAGCTCGGAGCCTGTTTGGGGGGTTCTACGGTTTGTTAAAAATGGGTTTTTTTCCCATGACCCGGCCACGCAAATGGCCAAGGTGCATGCTCAGTGTCCTCCAAAATGGCCACTGCCACTGGAGGAAGGCCAGAACTGCCTGGAAATAAGGCCAAAACAGCCCTTGGAAGAGTGGGGGGGAGGCCGACAGGGGGAGGGGAAATAGCAGAGACACACACCTCCAGCCGCAGGAGCACCCCTGGATACGGCAGTGAGTGTTTTTGAGGGAAATGGTTTTTTTAAAAATCCTTAGAACCCCCAAACCGTCTCGAATCTGAGCCAAGCCAAGGGTCTGTTCGGGGGGCACAAGACCCAACATGCCCGGTTTGGTTTGACTCAAATCGAAACGGGCAAACTGGTTTTGTGCACACCTGTACCCGAGGCCAGCATTTAGAGGTAGCCCCCCCTCCATGCCAGGCCTACAGGGGACTGGACCTCCACCCAGAAGTCCGATCCAAAGAGCACCCCAGGTGATTAGTCTCAGGATTCTGCTTCCTGAGAAAGTCCATGAATTTGAGTGACACAGGTCAAGCCCTGGGGGTTGGCTATGTCTTGGCAATGCCAGGTGAAATCTCAGAGGGCCAGATGCTCAATAATAAGCAACCTGTTATTCAGAAGGTGGGACTTCCGTGGGGTTTCTGGGTTCACAGCTCTAGCTAATAGGCCAGTGTTCTTCACTGTAAGGTCCCAGGGGCACACTAAGGTGTGGCTCACTGACTAATTGCTTACTGGGCCAGAGCTGACTACTCTGTTCAGTGCCGCACTTTGGCCAGCACAGGGCGGGTGGGAGGCTCCTTTATTGGAAATGGAGTTCTCTTGAGCCCCAGCATGCATGCTGGGAAGTGCAGCCCTTCCCAGCGCTTTCCCCACAAAGCTCTTAAGGTTGGGCTCCATCTCTCTGAAGGGCCCTCCCAACACTGAGGAAAAAAGCACAGGCTTGTGCAGAGAGGTCAGCGCAATGGGAAACGGCTCTCATGGGGGAGAGTTGTTCTTGGGTTTTTTTGCCAAAGTGGCCCCCGCCTGAAAAATAGGGAAGATCACTGACTGCACTAGGCAGATGAATCAGGGAAATGCAAGGCAGGGTGTATGAAGAGCAGAGATGGGCACAAACCAGTTCAGCGCTCTTTTGTGGAGTGCCGAACCAGTTCGGAAGTCCGGCGTTCGAGCCGGTTCAGAGGCGGGGGGTCCTTTAAAGGGCTGGGAGGGTGCCCTTACAACCCCTATCACTTTCCCCCCGCTGGCTCTCTCCCCAAGACCGTTGCTGTGGGGCTGCAGTGTACCTCCTTGCAGCCCCACTCAGCATCATACCGGAAGTGACCGATACGCATGTACACGGCACACACACATACGTGCGTCGGCCATTTCCGATACGATGCTGAATGGGGTACGCCACGTACCGGAAGTGGTGCATTGGTCACTTCTGGTATGATACTGAAGGAGGTACGCTGCAGCCCCACGGCAATAGTTTTGGGGAGCGCGCTAGCAGTGTGCCCGAACCGGTCCGGCGGCCATTCCAAAGAATGGCTGAACTGCCGGACCGGTCCGGCCCTGCCTGGTTCGGGTCCGGGTGGGGGGTATGCCTTTAAGGGCGGGAGGGCTTGCTTAGCCCTCCCGCCTCCTTGCCCCCGCCAGCGCCCGTATTGAACAGTATAGGGGCGCAGGAAACCAGCCGCCCCCCCCCCGCCGCCGCCGCGGCGAAATAACCCCCAAAGCCAGCCAGCCAGCCCTCCCTCCCTCCCAGCTAGCTGCCCGCCCACCCACCCACCCACCCGCTCGCTCACCCCGCTCGCTCACTGGATAAGAAACTAGAGGAGCTCCGGCACAGAGCTCCTCTCGTTCGGAAGGCCTCCTGCAGAATGGCGGCTTGCGCACGCGCGCATGCGCGCGCCGCAAAGCACGCCATTCTCCGGAGGCCCGGTCTACCCGCCGGGAAAGGGCCGGGTAGACCGGGCCTCCGATCGCTGAGTAGACCAGGCCTCCGATCGCCGGAGGCCCGGTCTACCCAGCGATCGGAGGCCCGGTCTACCCGGCCCTTTCCCGGCGGGTAGACCGGGCCTCCGATTGCTGGGTAGACCGGGCCTCCGGCGATCGGAGGCCCGGTCTACTCAGCGATCGGAGGCCCGGTCTACCCGGCCCTTTCCCGGCGGGTAGACCGGGCCTCCGGAGAACGGCGTGCTTTGTGGTGCGCGCATGCGCGCGCGCGCAAGCCGCCATTCTGCAGGAGGTCTTCCGAATGAGAGGAGCTCTGTGCCGGAGCTCCTCTCGTTTCTTATCCAGTGAGCGAGCGGGTGAGCGAGCGGGTGGGTAGGTGGGTGGGCGGGCAGCTAGCTGGGAGGGAGGGAGGGCTGGCTGGCTGGCTGGCTTTGGGGGTTATTTCGCCGCCGCCGCGGCGGGGGGGGCGGCTGGTTTCCAGCGCCCCTATCTGTTCAATACGGGCGCTGGCAGGGGCAAGGAGGCGGGAGGGCTAAGCAAGCCCTCCCCGCCCTAAAAACAAGGCCCCCCTTCGGTGCCGGTCCGGACTTCTCCGGACCGTGCACATCACTAGAGCGCGCCGGTGAGGGGAAAGTGGCGGGGGAGGTAAAGGCACCCTTAAAGGAAACCCTCCACCACCTCCAGGGAGTGCACTAACCAGTCTGTGCACATCCCTAATGAAGAGACTCCATGAGAGCAGAGAAAAGCTGCAACATGTGGCCTTCGCCCCAGAACTGTGCTTCCTGAGAAAGCCCATGGATTAGAAAGAGACACATTCTAGTCCTCATGGTTGAATGTGTATTGGCAATGCTAGTGAAATCCCAGCAATCTTCAGCATCTTCAGTGGGGCTTCCAGGTTCACAGCTCAATGTCTTAGCCTACGACACACCACCACTGCTGAAGGACGTAAGAAGATTCCTCGAGTGCAGTATCCTAATTCCAAGAGGGGCCAGGCAAATACCACCAGACTTCCATCTGCATGACCCCCTCCTCTTCCAGCTCGCTTAGGTACATAGGAACATAGGAAACTACCATATACTGAGTCAGACCATTGGTCTATCTAGCTCAGTATTGTCTTCACAGACTGGCAGCGGCTTCTCCAAGGTTGCAGGCAGGAATCTCTCTCAGCCCTATCTTGGAGAAGCCAGGGAGGGAACTTGGAACCTTCTGCTCTTCCCAGAGCAGCTCCATCCCCTGAGGGGAATATCTTGCAGTGCTCACACATCAAGTCTCCCACTCATATGCAATCAGGGCAGACCCTGCTTAGCTATGGGGACAAGTCATGCTTGCTACCACAAGACTAGCTCTCCTCTCCAAATCCAGGTGATCTTTCGGTATCAGCCACTGAAGAAATACAGCACACAAGCAACAGAAAGCATATATTTCAAATACTTCTGTGGACAAAAAAAATTAATCAAACTAATGAGCTTTCATCCCAGCAGTCATAACAATTTATACCATGCAATTTGGTGCACAAGATGTTGATGGTGCTGAAGTATAAGCAGCTGTCTTAAGCCCTATTGAGACGTTACGTTGCCTGTGCATACAGGTTCGGTATACAAGTGTGTGTGTTTGTGTGAATGATTGTGTATGTGTTCATTTAAAAATAAACCCTGGGACAGGTCCCTCACGTGCAGGGTATAGTATAGGAACTGTTCTAATGTCTGTGAGCTGAGCACAAAATGTGAATAACAGTACCTGCCTGCAGAACTGTACATGCTCATGCTGGCTGAAATCCTAAGTAACATTGCATGTGTGCGACAAAAAAAAGAGCACATGTGTATTGAGAGCATTCCCTCTTCGGAAATAGGGGGATAGTGAATTTTGCCAGTCTTCCCTTCACCCGGAAACACACTCTGCAGTGCAAAGATATGTCCCTGATGGCTGCACAGGTCTCAGGGATCTAATTTCATGCTGTACAGAGCATTTAATGGGTAAGGGGAGATCAGATAAAATAGGAACATAGGAAGCTGCCGTATACTGAGTCAGACCATTGGTCCATCTAGCTAAGAATTCTCTACCCAGACTGGCAGCAGCTTCTCCAGGGTTGCAGACAGGAGTCTCTCTCAGGCCTATCTTGGAGATGCTGCCAGGGAGGGAACTTGGAACCTCCTGCCTGCAAGCAAGCAGGTACTCTTCCCAGAGCGGCCCCGTCCCCTAAGGGGAATATCTCACTGTAGACTCCACGTGTAGTATCCCATCCAAATGCAAACCAGGGTGGACCCTGCTTAGTAAAAGGGACAATTCATGCTTGCTACCACAATACCACCTAATGGCGCAGTGGGAAATGACTTGCCTAGCAAGCCAGAGGTTGCCGGTTTGAATCTCTGCTGGTATGTTTCCCAGAATATAGGAAACTCCTATATCAGGCAGCAGTGATATAGGATGATGCTAAAAGGCATCATCTCATACTGCATGGGAGGAGGCAATGGCAAACCCCTCCTGTATTCTACCAAAGACAACCACAGGGCTCTGTGGTTGGAGTTGACACCGACTGGACAGCACACTTTATCTTTTCCATAAGACTAGAACTCAATCGGCCTTTGGCTGCTGTTGGGGCAACCTGGCCCCTGGAGCTGTCCATGGTGCTGTCTGGACCGCTGGCGCCTTGCTGGCCAGACAGCAGCTGAGGGATAACCTGCACAGGGTTCTGTTGGTCACCCGATGGAATGTGGGGAGAGTGGGGTGGAAGCTAGGGAATGGGCTTTGATGCACATCAGTTTTATTCTGCACATTTTTCGGCACCAGCCAATCTGTGGACGACAACGGCAGCTTCTCCCTTTCCTGTCTCACTCTGCCGAGAGCGAGACGCCTCCTTCCTCCTCTGATTAAGCATGCAGGAGAAGAGACTGCTCTTCCAATAACATACAAGTTTTCAATCTTTTTTTATGTACCCAAGTAATTCCATCTAAATGGAAGGTTGACCATGTTGGACCTCCGTCCATAAATCTGATAATGTTGATTTGCTAATGAATTAGAGGCCTATCGCTATATGATCAAGTTCAACTCTCTGGGGGTAGGGTGGAAGAGAAATAAAAACAGACACTGAACTCTCTCTCTCTCTCTCTCTCTCTCTCTCTCTCTCTCTCTCTCTCTCTCTCTCTCTCTCTGAAATGCAAATAATATTTAACTATTGCTTTGATGAAATGGAGTTAGGAAATGGATCTGTCCACTCCAAATGTGTAGGAAAGGGTACACGTTGGGGTAAACTGTAACACCTATCAGGCCATTAAAAGAGATGATTTCTAGCATCATGTAACAACAGGAATTTTGAACCAAAATGTCCCCATTCAAATTTCACTTCTGTCATAAACTCACTAGAACTGCAATCCTATGCACATTTTCCTGGGGGCAAGCCCCATTGAATTCAATAGGCATCCAGGAATTTCTCGAGTCCAACCCCTGACTCAGTGCAAGAATCTGCTACATCATCCCTGACACGACAGATGGTCATCCAGCCTCTCTCTGAAAACCTTTAGTGAAGGAGAGTCCACCACTGCAAGAGGCAGGCTGTTCCAATGTCTAACAGTACAGTTAGGAAATTCTCCCTTGCATCTAGGCTGAATCTGCTTCCTTGCAATGTCAACTCATTGGTCCTAGTCCTGCCCTCAGGAGCAACAGCCCCCTCCTCTTCCTAAGTGACAGCTTCATGAGGCAGGATGTTCCGCTGTCAAACTGCTCTTAGAATTAGGAAATTCTTCCTAATGTCCAGCCTAAATCTGCTTCCCCGATGCACCCTTCCTCTCCACAATATGGAGACATTAATACTGACTTACCTCACAGTGGCGTTGTATGGCCGCCACGGCAGAAGGCAGGCCTGGAATGGGCTGAAGACTGCCTGAAATAATGGAGGCTGTTGTGGGGAGGGGGAACCTCCAGAGACACCCCACCCCCATGCAGCCTCAGAGAAACCCCCTAGAGGGCGTAAGTTGGTTTAATTAATAGATAGATAGATAGATAGATAGATAGATAGATAGATAGATAGATAGATAGATAGACAGACAGACAGACAGACAAGACAGACAGACAGATAGATAGATAGATAAGTTTGTGAACCCCCACAGAACTGAACTGGGGGTGTTTGAGGGGGTACAAAACCAAACTGGCCATGTCCGGTTCGAATCTTCTTTGGAGTTTGGACTCGAACCGAACCGAGCCAGTCGGTTTTGTATACACCCCTAACAGCAAGCCATTTGGGTGTTCAAAAAATGCAGCACGTAGATTGTTATTAACTACATCAACTTGAGCTGTGATTTGTCTGGGTCAAAAGGGATATCCCCATTCTGAAGCAAAGGCATCCAATTAGTAGAAGCATATACTTTCCCTTTGATTTCAGGGAAATGGCCTAGTTTCCAGATTATATAGCATTTAGCAATTTCTACACCTAGATAATGTTTTAATGTTAAAACTAGTACGTGGTAAAATGTATTTTAAATACAGGCCTGCATTTATTTCATTTTCTTCTATACTACCTTTCTGCTTCAGAACTGCCCAGGGCTATTTACATGATCAAAATCTAGTTGAAGAGATATAGCCCTCAAAGCACTTACTACTGAAGTATTCCCAGTGGATTCAAGGGGGTTACTCTAGAGCAGGGAGTTTTAGGTCTTCAGCTTAACACCTTTCAGGATCTTACCCTGCTGCTATGGTTTAGACCAGGGATTCTCCAACTTGGGTCCTCAGGTGTTATTGGACTTCAACTCCCATAATCCCCAGCCTCAGTGGCCTTTGGTTGGGGATTATGGGAGTTGAAGTCCAATAACACCTGAGGACCCAAGTTTGAGAATCACTGGTTTAGACTTTAGAGCACACTTGTGAGTGGGCTTATTTTCAGGAATGAAGATTTTGAAAGATAATCTCTAACAATTTTAATCTTCAGGACTGGTGGGGTTTTGAGCAATACATTTCCATCCTGATGCCTTGGATAGAAATGTTTTTCCCCCAACCCCACCCCAGTTCCGTGGGTCTTAACAGCAAATTTTTGCTATCTCTTCATTGATGTGAAGTGTGTTCCAGAACCAGGGGCCAGCCCATGAAATGGAAAGTTGGAAAATTTAGGACCGACAAAAATTTAGGACCAACAAATATAGGACCGACTTTTTCACACAGCGCATAATTAATCTATGGAATTCTCTGCCTCTGGATGGTGGTGATGATGGCCACCAGCTTGGATGGCTTTAAAAGGGGCTTAGACAAATTCACGGAGGACAGGTCTATCAATGGCTACTAGTCTGGTGGCTGTGGGCCACCTCCAGCCTCAGAGGCATGATGCCTCTCAATACTATTTGCAGGGGAGCAACAGCAAGAGAGAGGGCGTGCCTCTCACCTCTTGCCTATGGGCTTCTCAGGGTCATCTGGTGGGCCATCGTGGGAAACAGGATGCTAGACCAGATAGGCCTTGGGCCTGATCCAGACCCAAGGCCTAGTATCTTACGTGTTGGTTGCTGATCATGCAGCCAGGGATAAGGTGAGTCTGGTAGTTTGGTGGTCTTTCCCCCAAGTGAAAGACAGCAAGGTAATCATCCACCTTCATTTACCTTCCCGTCCTTCTGAGCTAAATGACAGTAACTCACATCCGCACTTGGGCATAATAGTTCTACGGGGGGGAACGCTCTGAGATTCTCAGAGGTGAGGGTCGGTATTAGAAGACACTCTCCTTTCTTTCCCTGCCCGTCACTGACACATGACGATGTCTGGTTTCTATGGCTCTTGTTTAAATGTCACAGAAGATGGGACTCAGATATGATAACTTCTTGGCATTTTCAAAGAAATTACTGGGAAGCTCAGGCGCTCGATGGCCAGGTGGGAAAGATGGTGATGTCCCAAGCCTGTTGGATAGAGTGGTGTGGAACACAGCGGGAAATTCTTGCTGGGTAGAGATGATGACATGAAAGCCTATAGCCAAAGGACTCATGGGTTAGCCCAAGATGTACCATTTTGCTCCCCATCTCATAGCTTTTTCAGATTGCTGGACCTCAGTGCTGCCACGAGGTAACAACTCTCCCTCTTAAACTGAACTAGACACTGACTGGCCGCATCCTGTCGACACTGACTGGCAGCAGCTCTCCATGGTCTCTACTCTTCAGTGGTGCAAAAACTCTCCCTCTTAAACTGTACTAGAGACTGACTGGTGGCAGCTGTCAACACTGAATGGCAGCAGCTCTGTAGGGTTTCCAGCAGTGATGCAACACACTCTCTCTTAAACTGTGCTAGACACTGTCTGGCAGCAACTCTTCCTGTTTTCCAACAGTCATGTAATAACTCTCCCTCTTCAACTGTACTGTCAACACTGACTTTAGCAGCAAACTAAATTTTCCAACAAAGGTCTTTCCCAGGGACCCACTGCATGCAAAGGAAGTGCTCTACCACTGACCTACGGAGGTATTTGTGTACTCTGTCTGAAATGACAGTCTTGCAATGCTAATAAGGACTGAACCTAGGATTCTCTTCACACAAAGCATGCAGCCTGCCACTAAACTGCATGGCCCTTGAAGGCACGTCTTACTTTTTTCTATGGTCCCTTCCTTTAAACAGTGAAGATGTATTATATTTTATTCCATCATTCTTACAAGGAACTCAGGCAGGCGAACATAGCCCTCCCCCACTTGATCCCCACAACGCCCTTGCAAGGTAGGTTAGGCGAAGAGAGAGTGACTGGCCCAAAGTCACCCAGTGCGTTTCATGGCTGAAAGAAGATTTGATTCTGGTGCTCTTTATTTGTTTGTTTGTTTGTTTGTTTGTTTGTTTATCAAATTTGTACACCGCCCCAAACTTTCGTCTCTGTTTTAAAACTCAAAACAATTTAAAACATCAGTCAAGAACATCTTGACTGATGCTCTAACCACTGCACGACACTACCACTCTGCAACCTCATTGGAGACCTTTCAGAATGTCAAGAAGCAGCTTTCAAAAGCACTCATTCACCTTGGGAATCTCTTCCACTCCTTTTGCCGGGACAGCCAGAAATGAGGCCACCGTTAAATCCAAGGCTGCTGATTTTGACACACCTTAATCTCCCCCCCGCCGCCACCGCCCCACTTCTTCAAGAGAGCATCTTCCTCCAAGGCCACCAAACAGAGCCTTCCTGACGGCTCCCTGGCATGTTCAAATTAATTACTGCAAGATCGGAGGCACAACCTCATTTGCATGAATCTGCATTTGCTGGGCCATGTGAGTGGAAGGCAACCCATGAGGATTTAAAAAACCAGCTGGGTTGAGATGCCTCTGCACACGTTCACGAAATTTCCAGGGAGATAAAGTTATTAAAACGATGGCTGGGAGGTTCTGCATTGCAAGGAGAGGGCCTCCAGTAGCAGGAGCGGACAGAGCTGTTCCTAATGTCCCACCTTAATCTGCTTGGAATATGAATATGGCGACTATTGATATGCTGATTTTTCAACCCAAGTTCCCAAAGTGGTAAACCTAGATATAAATAAATAAATAAAACGGCTGCCTGTGCCCAAAGGGCTCACCATCTAAGAAGCGTAAGGTAGACACCAACCACAGCAATGTGGCGATTCTCTTTATTGAGCAGGGGGAGAGTAACTGGCCCTCACCACCCCCAGCACAGTATATCTCCAGTGGCTGTTGCTGAGGTCTGCCTTATGTTTCTTTTTAGATTGTGAGCCCTTTGGAGGACAGGGAGCCATCTTATTTATTTGTTATTTCTTTATGTAAACTGCTTTGGAAACTTTTGTTGAAAAGCAGTATATAAATATTTGTTGTTGTTGTTGTTGTTGTTGTTGTTGGAGGGATGCTGTGCTGGGGATGGATAGGAGAGCTGGTCTTATGGTAGCAAGCATGACTTTGTCCCCTAGCTAAGCAGGGTCCACCCTGGTTGCATATGAATGGGAGACTTGATGTGTGAGCACTGTAAGGTATTCCCCTCAGGGGATGGAGCCGCTCTGGGAAGAGCATCTAGGTCCCAAGTTCCCTCCTTGGCAGCATCTCCAAGATATGGCTAAGAGAGACGCCTGCCTGTAACCTTGGAGAAGCCGCTGCCAGTCTGTGAAGACTATACTGGGCTAGATGGACCTATGGTCTGACTCAGTATATGGCAGCTTCCTAAGACAGGGCCAGTTGCTCTCTCCCTGTTCGATAAGGAGAATCACCACTTTGAAAAGTTGCCTGCTCAAGTTAGCAGGGGGCTTCCTTGCCAGCCCAGCCCATGAGTTCCAATCCTGCCCCCAGGAGCAACGGAGAACACGCCCACTCCATCTTCATAAAAACCAGGAGTGGGGAGGCAGTAATTGCCTTTACCAATCAATTTACTACTCAAAACTTCCAGATTAGCCATAACACATCTGCAGGCTGGAAAGAAAAGGTCACGGCCAGGCACAGCAACCATACGTTAATTAATTAAACTTTCAGGAGAGGGTTTGAACACACAATCCTGCCCAAACCCCTGCACCAGATAAGGTCAGTGAAAAGGTGGGGGTGGTCAGTGGGGAGGGGGGTGTGTTGCATCTGCCAGGTGCCCTCCCAGCCGGGAAACGTGTGGCGCACGATCCATCTCCCATGGAAACGGAGTCTCTTGAAGTAGCAGCCTTTCTGCAGATTCCTTCTTAATCTGGACAATCCATTACAGAGGCTGGTTAATTTAAACCATTCAAATCCTATCAGGTTGGCATGTAATGCTATAAAGCTCCAAACAAAATCTTGACGGCGTTAATGGGCTTTAGCTCTTTGGAATGCATGCACTCACGAATGAAAGGAGGACTTGTTTCCGGTCCGACTCAATAGCAACATTTGCGGCAGTCAAATATTGTGATTCCGCCATGTCCAAATCAAGTGCGGAGTATTCTGAAATTTGACAAATCTGCTTAGGAACCAGCCACGCGTGAATGAGCATTATGTACTCCTGCAATCGCCGCATAGTCATTATATCACCCACGAACAAAACTGCTGTCTGAAGAGTCCGCCCGTTGGTCCATCGAGAGGTCAGTATTGACAACTCTGACTGGCAGCATCTCTCCAGGATCTGAGGCGGGAATTTTTCTCAGACCTACCTGGAGATGCCAGGGTTTGAACCTGATACATTCTAAATGCAAAGCAAATGCTCCACCATGAAGCTACAGCCCTTCAGTATAAGCATAATTATTTTACTGAGTCAGGCCCTTGGTCCATCTCGTTAAGTATCATCTACTCTGACTGGCAGCAGCTCTTCAGGCAGGAATTTTTTCTCAGACATTCCTGGGGATGCTGGGAATTGAACCTGGGATTTCTGCCCCATAAGCAGATGCTCTGCCACTGAGCTATGGCCCCACACCAAAGCATTCCCATATGCACAGCATTGGAACATGTTGTATCAGTTCTACAGACTCTTATGTAATGAATGTACATGCGATTTTTCACATTATATTCAATGACTGCCATTCACGTACATGCACAAGAGTCACTTAGGCATTCATCAGACCCAGTACTGCCAGTATTCACAAAAGCAGAGACTCACACTCGACAGGGCAAGAAATACATCATTGCGTTTTCATCTTTATTATTAAACATCAGAAACTGCAGTAGGGCAGGTCCAAATTTGGATAGGAACATAGGAAGCTGCCATATACAGAGTCAGACCCTTGGTCTATCTAGCTCAGTATTGTCTACCCAGACTGGCAGCGGCTTCACCTTCTCCAAGGTTACAGGCAGGAGTCTCTCTTAACCATATCTTGGAGATGCTGCCAGGGAGGGAACTTGGGACCTTCTGCTCTTCCCAGAGCAGCTCCATCCCCTGAGGGGAATATCTTACAGCTCTCAAACATTGTCTCCCATTCATATGGGACCCTGCTTAGCTAAGGGAGGACCCTGCTTAGCTAAGGGGACAAGTCATACTTGCTGCCACAAGACCAGCTCTCCTCTCCAGCCTTGGGTCTGCAGCCTTGGATAACTTCTTGCTTTTGGACTTCCCCTCCCATCATCCCCAGCCCTCAGCCATTAGAATAGGAGCATAGGAAACTGCCATACACTGAGTCAGACCATTGGTCCATCTAGCTCAGTATTGTCTACCCAGACTGGCAGCAGCTTCTCCAAAGTTGCAGGCAGGAATCTCTCTCAGCCCTTTCTTGGAGATGCTGCCAGGGAGGGAACTTTGAACTGTCTGCTCTTCCCAGAGCAGCTCCATATCTTACAGTGCTCACACTTCTAGTCTCCCTTTCATATGCAACCAGGGTGGACCCTGCTTAGCTAAGGGGACAAGTCATGCTTGCTACCACCAGACCAGCTCTCCATTGTGTCCAGGGTTGAAGGGAACTGTAGACCAGAAACAGACTTCAGACATAACAGGAAACTGGAGGCCCCCTCACTTCTGGTTTCCCAAGCCACACGTCCAAATTGGCAAAAACGGAGTTAAGGGTGAGAAAGGATTCACGGTTTCCCTTCTCAAACTGCATTCTGAACCTTTGGGTTCAGAGCGGATATCCGAAAGTGGCCAATTAGTTACTCAAGACCAGGGTTCTGGCCCAGACAGAACCTACAAGCAATGCAGAAAAGCAACCACCTTCCCTGTATGTTCCCAGACAGGGTTTGTTTTTTCATGTGCAACCAAACCCCACACGTGCAGTTCTGGGAAAATGTACTGTTCTGAAAGAACATTTGCGCAGTTCAAAAACTCAAGTGATGCAAAAGTTCAGTTGTGTTAGAGGATGTCAGAAGTGATGGGTAAGATCCATCCTTAAAAGCTAGGTGAAGCTAAGTGTCATCAACATATTGATATCTGAGGGACCGTCTGCTCCCACGGGTTGCTGCCCGCTTGACGAGGTCATCTGAGGGGGCTCTGCTCCGGGTGCCAACAATGAGGGAGGCTCAGTTGTCATGCACGCAGGGCAGGGCCTTCTCTGTTGCTGCCCCTAGACTCTGGAATGCTCTCCCAGTGGTTATTCGCTCCTCAGTCTCCATCACAGCTTTTAGAAAGCATGTTAAATCTTGGCTTTTTACCCAGGCTTTTATATGATTGTCTCTGCTGCTGCTCTTTGTACTGTATTTTTAATTGTTTTTATACTTGTGTTTTAAATCTTTTAATCAGATTTGTCTTATATTTTTAGCTTAATATTTTAACTGTGTCACTTCTATAATCTTGTTTTTAAATTTTGCTGTAAACCACCTTGGGATTGTTTTAATGAAAGGCAGTATATAAATTTAAAAAATTATCCAATATTTTTAAAACCCTATAAAACTCTTTAGAGAGAATAACGTGTGAGCAGACGGGGGGGGGGATAAAAAATGGTGTGACAAACAGTTCCTGAACAAATAAAATAACTCTCTTGTGGATTATGGCAAATGGGGATAGTGATATGCGAATCAATTCGAATTTGAATCAACTCAGCTTGAATCTAGCCAATTTAAACTATTCAAATTTGAATAAAATCACCCCTTAAAAGGTTAATTTGATTCAAATTCGAATTGAATCAACCAGATTCGATTTTGAAGTGATTCGAATCAATTCAGTGACAGTTTGGGGACAATTTGTCACCTTACTAAAATAATTCAGGCACCCTGATTGGCCAAAAAAAGTTCCAAAATAGGTCAAATAGATTCAGATTCAAATCATTTGAACTGAATCAGCCAGTTTCAATCTGAATTTGAATCAAATCCAAAAATTCGACTTCTGCACAGCCCTACAAGGGCATGTGCACCAGCAGGATGTGAAAGCAACTTTCTTTCCCTGTTTGTATCCAGACTAGACCAGTCTTGGTACTAGATTATACTGAGACAGACTCTCTCTAGACTTTGAGTTTCCAGATTTTGTGATCCTATCTAAGTGCTGTTGAGGGAGGCTAAAGCCTGGGGGTGGGGTGCTTTTTAGCCACAAGAAAGGCGTAAATGTCCCAACTCTTCCATGCTATTTCTCCCCTGGTAACTAGTATCCAGAGGTACACTGCCTCTGAACATGGGGGTTCTATTTAGCTATCAATCTCTACTCCATAAATTTGAGTTGCAGGGAGTAATGAGTTGCAGGGGAGTAACGGCAGGAGAGAGGGCATGCCCTCAACTCCTGTCTGTGGCTTCCAGCAGCATCTGGTGGGCCACTGTGCGAAACAGGATGCTGGACTAGATGGGCCTTGGGCCTGATCCAGCAGGGCTGTTCTTATGTTCTTATGTTCTTATCGAATCCCCTTTGAAACCCATCTGAGCAAGTTGCCTGCCAATCCAATTCATCTTGCATTTTGAATCAGGGTGGGACTTCTCTTTGTCTCCATTTACCACATGATACATCATTTCATAAATCTCCATCATGCCCCCTTCCGGTTTACGGTTTAAATTTTTAATGCTGGTTTTAAATGATTTTAATGTCTTAATGATTTTAATTCTTTAATTGATTTAATTTTGATTGTAACTGTTAATTGATTTTAATTGTTTTTATTTGTTGTAAATCACCCTGAGCCATTTTTGGAGGGGCGGTATATAAATCAAATAAAAAATAATTTAAAAATTTTAAAAAAAATAACCCGAGAGGACCAACCTGAGGCTCTCCAGTTGTCGCTGGACTACAACTTCCATTAGCCCCTCTCACAATAAACTGCAGCAGGAGGTGATGGGGGTTGTAGTCCAATGAAAGCTAAAGACCCTCATGTTAGCCAATAACTTCTCATAGCAGTGGTGAGCCAAACCCCACACCTGCACTTTTTCCTGTAAATCTCCACAAATAAGACTTATTTTTTTAAAAAAAATGAAAGCAGAACATTCTTGGAGGAAATCTAGAACAGTCCCAGGGCGGGGGGGACAAGATACCAAGCGCGCCCCTACCCAAGGCTACAGCCTTTCCCATTCTCCTGCCCACAAATCTGGGCTTCACCTTGTGCCGTGTTAAGGCTTCCATTGATCAGGCTACGAAGTTTCCGCTTATTTAATCACGCACTCAATAAGTCAATGGGGAGCTTTTCTCCTTTCCTTTAAAAAAAAACAAAACCCACCCTGAATCATGGGGCTGATTATAGGGTCATTTGGCGGGGGTTGGAGGGGGGGGCTGAATTTCTGTTCCTTGAAACGATTCATTTGTATGTAAAATCATATTAGCTGTTATTGGCTCTCTCAGTGGACTTTCCTGGCGGAGTCGAGATCTAAACCTTGAAACGCAATTAATCTTCCGAGCATTTGGCCCATTTCCTCGGGTGCCAGTGACCTTCAAAGGGAAGACTTTGGCGCGCCAACGTTGCAGCTACTCCCTACGAGCCTGTTGCGAGGCGTGGAGCAGCTGGCTGGGAGGTAGTAATGAAGCTGAAGGGAGGAGTGATCAGGAGGAAGAGGAAAAGAGAGAGAGATCTCCTCCAGGACATACCTTAACAGCACTGGCTGCACTGGCAGGTTCATCTAGGCCAGGAGCAGAAAACCTCGGCTCTCCAGCTGTTGTTGAACTACCACTCCCATCATCCTCTGCCACAATAAAATTGGTAGGGGATTATGGGAGTGGTAGTTCCAAAACAGCTAGAAAGCCAAGGTGGCCTCTTCCGGAGCTAGGCCATTCAGACTGAATGCCCAGTCCTATCTTACATAGGAACATAGGGAGCTGCCTTATACTGAGTCAGACCACTGGTCCATCTAGCTCAGTATTGTCGACACAGACTGGCAGCAGCTTCTCCAGGGGATACAAGCAGGAGTCTCTCTCAGCCCTGTCTAGAGATGCTGCCAGGGAGGGAACCTGGAACCTTCTGCATGCAAGCAGGCAGGTGCTCTTCCCAGAGCGGCCCCATCCCCTAAGGAGAAGATCTTACAATGCTCAGTCTCCCATTCAAATGCAAACCAGGGCAGACCCTCCTTAGCAAAGGGGAAAATTCGTGTTTGCTACCTCAAGACCAAGTGTCACAGCGGGGAAATGCTTGACGAACAAGCAGAAGGTTGCCAGTTTGAATCTCCGCTGGTACTCTATCAGGCAGCAACAATATAGGAAGATGCTGATAGGCATCATCTCATACTGTGTGGGAGGAAGCAATGGTAACCCCCTCATGTATTCTACCAAAGAAAACCACAGGGCTCTGTGGGCACCAGGAGTTGAAATCAACCTGAAGGCACACTTCACTTCACTTCACTTCACCTCAAGACCAGCTCTCCTCCCACAAGTTCTGGATGATGGGGCAAAGCACCAGTGGTTAGGATAGCACCATGGACAGTTCCCTGGACCAGCTTGCTCCAACAGCAGCCAAAGGACGATTGAGCTCTGGTCTTGTGGTAGCAAGCAAGAATTGCCCCCTTTGCTAAGCAGCATCCACCCAGGTTTCTATTTGAATGGGAGACTCGGCAGCAAACCCACCTAGGGCAGTGTTCCTTCTAACAGGGATTCCCAGATGTCGTTGACAACTCCTGTAATCCCCAAACAAAAGTCATTGCAGCTGGGGATTCTGGGAGTGGTAGTCAACAACATCAGGGAATAGCCTACTTTGCAGGGTTGTTGTGAGGGTAAACATAACCCTGTACACCTCTCTGAGCTCCTTGGAGGACAAGCGGGATATTAATGTAAAATCATTGTCGTCGTCATCATTAGAGGGAACACTGCTAGGGAGACCACCGGTTAGCCGAGGTTAAGGGTGCAAGTACGCCCTTAACCCAGGCTTACTGCTCGTGTATCAATGCCGACACAGGAGCGGGCTCCTGGCTGTCCCTGGGGGATCCCCACAATGCACTGCGCACTGGTGCAGTGCATTGTGGGATTTCCGGGGACCGGGACGACATGTCCTGGCCCCCAAACCTCCACACTGCCTGGGACGATGGTGATTCTTCTGGGCACATGATCCGTCTGACCAGACACTCTTCTAGGTCATCTGCATGGAAGGTAAGCCGTTGCAGCCCTCCCTGCTGCCCGCCCTTAAAACCACTCACAGGATCATGAGAAATGGCTCTAAATGGGCTCAGCACATGCTGTGGTGTTGGCTACTAGTTTGGATGGCTCTAAGAGGGGTTTGGATCACTTCATGGAGGAGAGGTCTATCATTGGCTACTAGTCAGACGACTACAGCCCACCTCCAGCATCCAAGGCAGGATGCCTCCGAGTACCAGTTGCAGGGGAGTCACAGCAGGAGGGAGGGCATGCCCTCAACTCCTGCCTGTGGCTTCCAGAGGCATCTGGTGGGCCACTGTGCAAAACAGGATGCTGGACTAGATGGGCTTCCTTGGGCCTGATCCAGCAGGGCTGTTCTTATGTTCTTAAATGTGCACACTTTTAGGATGTTCCCCTCAGGGGATGGGGCCACTCTAGGAAGAGCACCTGCTTGCTTGCAAGCAGAAAGTTCCAAGTTCCCTCCCTGGCATCTCTAAGACAGGGCTCCAGCCTGCAACCTTGGATAAGCCACTGCCCGTCTGTGTAGACCAGGCCTGCTTAACTTAGCCTCCCCCCCAGCTGCTTTTGAACTATACCTCCCATAATCCCCAGCCACAGTGGCCAATAGCCAGGGATGATGGGAACTGTAGCCTTACATCTGTAGGCGGGCCAAAGTTGAACAGCCCTGGTATAGATGATACTGAGCTAGCTCGACCAATGGTCTGATTCGCTTTATAGGAACATAGCTTCCTATATGCCTATAAAGCGTCCCTCAGTGGGAACAGCACTTGGTTGAGCAAGCCACCTTCACATCTTGGTTACAGAAGTCCATTTACATCCCCACCTGAACCTGAGCTTGCCACTTGGGCCTGATCCAGCCCTGCTAACTGCTAAAGTGGTGGCTCAGTTCTGCTTAGTGGAGAGGAGTAACTGGCAAATCCCAACACCAGCACAGCATCCTTCCTGTGGGATGGAGGGATGGAGCCGGAGAGCTGAGGCTGAAGGAGGCCTCAATACAAGTCCTGGAACATCCGAAGCTTCACAACCACCACGGAAATCGTTTTGTCCTAACACACGCCATGTTAATGCCTCCTTTGATGGCAGTCTGAGAGGGACCCTGCGTCGTAAAACAGCAGCAGGGTTTCACCCCGGTGGAAATACCAATCCTTCTAAGCTCCTTTGCAGAGGATTTGAAGAGTCCACAGGTAATATTCTGCTTTGGGGGTGGGGGGAAGGGGGGCTCCTTGCTGCCTTTTAATCATTAACAGCATCCAGGCAGCATTAGAATAACGTCAATCAATGTGAATAATTTGTTGCCGCAGTGTCGCAGTTCATGAGTGGTTTCTTTTCTTGTATTGCTTTTTGGTGTTTTTTTTAAAGGGTGGGTATTATTATTGTAGCTTAGGCAGGAAATTGAAATATCAGCCCCGGCATGTGAAAAAGCACCATCCCAATAAACTCCAGCTCATAAAGGGAAGAGGAGAAATGGAAAAGGAGATTACACACTATTAGTCCCCATAGAATAAGGACACCTAATCTGCCTTAAATTGAAAATGGGGAAAGAGAGTTAGCAGCTTTCTGTCTGCTTTTAAGTAACAGGGGTTTTGAAAAAGGCGGAAGCAAGGGTGTTTCAGAGGGGCATTGTGGGACGGGACAGAGTTGGGGATTAATATATTTGAAATGATCTCATTTAGGACAGGCTGCTTCCCAGTTCTAATGGGTATTCTGGGTTTGAGCGTTCAGTGGAAAGGATGAGAGCTGCACGCCCGCAATTTCTGGGGTCCCAAGGTTGGTGTCAGGTAGCTGAGCTATGGACGATGGGCACTGAGGGGTGCATGCCCAAAGCCAGGACTGGGAGTACCAGAAACATGCCAGGGGTCAAGCCAGGTAGACAATCAGGAGCCAGGGGGTCTGCACAGGAGCCAAGAGTCAAGCCAGGTAGGCAATCATAGGAACATAGGAAGCTGCCATATACTGAGTCAGACCATTGGTCTATCTAGCTCAGTATTGTCTTCACAGACTGGCAGCGACTTCTCCGAGGTTGCAGGCAGGAATCTCTCTCAGCCCTTTCTTGGAGATGCTGCCAGGGAGGGAACTTGGAACCTTCTGCTCTTCCCAGAGCGACTCCATCCCCTAAGGGGAATATATTATAGTGCTCACACTTCTAGTCTCCCTTTCATATGCAACCTGTGTGGACCCTGCTTAGCTAAGGGGACATGTCATGCTTGCTACCACAAGACCAGCTCAGGTGCCAGACAGTCCAGACAGGAGCCAAGAGTCAAGCCAGGTAGACAATCAGGTGTCAGACGGTCCAGACAGGAGCCAAAAGACAAGCCAGGTAGGCAATCAGTTCAAGCCAGGTAGGTAATCTAGGTAGGCCAGGGGGATCCAGATATGAGCCAAGAGGCAAGCCAGGTAGGCAATCATGAGCAAGAGGGTCCAGACAGAAGCCAAGGGTCAAGCCAGGTAGGCAATCAGTTCTAGCTAGGTAGGTAATCCAGGTAGGCCAGTGGGGGTCCAGATATGAGCCAAGAGTCAAGCTAGGTAGGCAATCAGGAACCAGGGGATTCAGACAGGAGCCAAGAGGCAAGCCAGGTAGGCAATCATGAGCGAGAGGGTCCAGACAGAAGCCAAGAGTGAAACCAGGTAAGCAATCAGGTGCCAGGGCGTATACACAGAAGCCAAGAGTCAAGCCAGGTAGGCAATCAGGTGCCAGGGGGCACAGACAGGAGCTGAGAGCCAGGAACACATTGGAAGTCAAGATGGATAGATGTCAGAGAGTCAGAACGGGAGCCAGGAGTCAGAAATAAGTCAAAGGGTTGTCAATAAGAGGCCTCACAGATTGGGGTCACCACCAGGGGCAGTAGCAGGTCACCACCAGGGGCAGTGTGGTAGCATCTCAGCCACAGAGAACTCTGACAGTTGGGAATCTCTGTGTTAAGGTAAAAAGAAGTAACCTTTCAAGACAAAAAATTGTTTACATGTACCAGTCTGGGTGTTTTGTTTCCTACAGTGGGCAGGTGGACTAACTTGGGCTGCTCCAGCACAGATGAAAAGATTTTTTAAATCTTTTCTCCATCAGCAGATACACCTCATGGTTGCTAATAACAGAGCCTTCCTCTCCAGATGCAGTCTACCTCTGCTTATTAGATATTGGAAGTAGCCATCTCCCTCTGGCCTAATTTATGAGCTGATCCAGCACAAATGTTTTAATCTTAGCTCTCAGTGGCTAATGGAGCCTCCCTAACCAGAGGCAGTCTACCTCCACTTAACAGATGCTGTGGATAGCCATCCCTTTCGTGTCTAACTTAATGAATGAGAATATTCATATTATCTCTCTCAGCTGCAATCACCCACAGGGGGCTTATAACAGAAGCAGTCTACCTCTATCCAGAAGCAATCTACCTTGGCTTATTAGATGCAAAGGCTTGCCCTTTCCTTCTCATGGCTAACTCATGAGCTTCCAGGGGGATCTGCTGAGCTGCTGCTAGAGGAAGAACACTAGACTAGATAAAAACAGGAGGTGATCCTTGGGCCCTTCAACAAAGGGGGAAATGTGTGCCAATGAGTTGGCACTTTATATGGCACAACTAGGCCAGGCTGTGTGTGTCGGGAAGCTCATGAGAAGAAAGACTACAAAGGAAAGGCATATGGGTGAGACTGATCGCAGAGATCCCAACAGAATGGCAGCACCCCAGTTCCTCCAGGACTGAGTCCTCCCTGCTGCCAGTCCCTTGAAGTGCAGTTTCTAAAGTGCTTGGCCTGATGCCCCTTCTAAGCCTCTTAAGCAGGATGTATCATAGCCTGTCTGAAGTCCTATCCAACCTGGAATGAAGCCCTCTTTTGCTTTCTCTTTTAAGATTTTGGAAAGGGTTTTTCATTTGATTTTGCTCTTTCTTGGTTGAAAAGAGAGAATTAGCTTCAGTGTGTAGGGCTGTGACCAGTCCTTATTTCAGGAAAGGGGTCCTTTGGATCTCATGCTGGGACCTAACCCTGGAGAAGATCACAACTGGGCTCCCTTAAGAGCTTTGAGTTTCATGAGGACTGCCTTTTCTCACAAGACTCCTGTAGCGAGGGCTCAAATTAGCATGAAACAGGGAGCCCAACTAACATCTCACAAGTGAAGAGAATTGGCAGATCCTCTATCCAGCTGCTCATCAATCCTGTTCCATACTGAGCAAGGTCTTGCAGGCCACAGCCCCACAAAGAAAAGAAATTCAGAGCCTTGGAGGCCTCCAAACTAGGGATGTGCAAACAGGATCGACGTTGAATGTGTTCAACGTCGAACCAGTACGGTTCAACCATTCGGGGTCGAACCAACCCATCCCCTGTTCGGTCTGACCCTGGACTGAACACCCCCCTAACATTGGGGGGTGTGCGATTTTTTAAATTTTATTTTTTAAAGTCTTTTACTTACCCCCCCCCTCGGGAGTTGTTAGAGGTAACGGGGGGGCCACGGAGGTTCCCCCTCCACCCACTGGCCTCCCTTGATGCCCATACCAGCCATCTGGCTGGCTCTTCAGCCCACTTGGGCCTTCCACCTCCGGCATGGTGGCCTTCGCACCTGCACAATTGGCCTCTGCGTGGCCTGGGTTTTAAAAAAAATGTTTGCACGCCCCCCCTGACTGAACCAAGCCCGGGGAGGGTGAGGGGGTGCCGGACCAGGTCTGGTCTGGACTAGAACTGAACCTGACCTTCCCGTTCCGTGCACACCGCTACTCCAAACTATTCAGATCAAAAGAGCTGAATCCAGATGAAGAGAGCTGGGTGCAGCAGCATGGGATGGATGTTGCTCCAGCAGATGCTTGGTGGTAACATCTGGTTGGCCCCACCCCTTTCCTGAGAAGGCTCTGTTGTTTAAAGGGGCCTTGCCTGATTTTCTAAGCACTGCCTCTGCCAGCACTGTTGGACTCCTGCAAGATGGCAGGTCCTCTAGAGGTACTTCTGAGCCAGAGTGTGAAGACAGAGCTGTGTCCTCTGGTCATGGTGGGAATACTGCCTCTGGTCCCCCTGGTTCTCCTGCTTGTGTAGGTGATTACCAGCACTTCATATTTCACTCAGAAATGTATCAGCAACCAGTGTGATATTCTTAGGAAAAGAGTAATATGGTCTTTTCTTATTCCCACAGATCAGCCGGGCAGCTGAAATTTACACCAACAGAAGTTTCTGAACTGGATACAGAAGCAGCCCTGTGAAGAGTGCATTGCAGTAGACTAAGCTAGAGATTATAAAAATGTGCACTACTCCCCCCCCACACACACACACACAACACTAGAACCAGGGGTCATCCCATGAAATTGATTGCTATGAAGCTTAGGACCGAGAAAAGGAAGCCGTTTTTCACACAGCACATAATTAATCTATGGAATTCTCTGCCACACAATATGGTGATGGCCACCAGACTGGATAGCTTTTAAAGGGGCTTAGACAAATTCATGGAGGACAGGTCTATCAATGACTGCTGGTCTGAGGGCTTTGGGCCACTTCCAGCCTCAAAGAAGCCTCTGAATAACAGAGCAAAGAGGCACCTTTTAAAAGTGGTGATTATCTTTAGCAGGGGGATTAGCAGGGGGAGAGCAACTGGCCCTATCCACCCCCCGCCCCCAGGACAGCATCCTTCCAGTGGCTGCTGCTGGTGTCTATCTCTCTCTCTTTTTTTTTTAAGATTGTGAACCCTTTGTGGACAGGGAACCTATTTATCTATGTAAACCGCTTTGGGGATGTTTATTGAAAAGCGGTCTATCAATATTTGTTGTATTCGTATATGTACCAGTTGCAGGAGGGGTAGGGGCATAGCCACCATGGTGCGGACAGGTTCAAAGAACCCAGGCCACCAATGGTAGGAGCTGCCAAAGCCCCTGGGGGGGCATGGACCAGGCTTCGGAAGATCCCCAAACAACCCTTCCACCCCACCCCTGCCCGGGCTACCAGGAGTCCCGAATGAGTGCTTGCCTATCCTTTTCAGGCAGAGTTCACTGCCTGAAATGGTCTATTCCCCTTTATCTCCCTCCAGAGAGGGGGCATGGCCTTGAGCTCCAAAGAGCCCGAGCGAGCACTTCCATATCATTTCAGGCAACGCTTGCTGCCTGAAAGCATCTATTCTCCCTTTCTCTGCCTCTCTGGAGGGAAAGAAAGGGGAATAGATGCTTTCAGGCAGCAAACACTTCCCGAAAAGGATAGGCAAGTGCTCGCTCAGGGCTCCTAGTAGCCCGGGCAAGTGTGGGGTTCATTTGGGGCATACCCTGTGCGCACACGGGACACTTTCAGAGGGGCCGCCGGGCAGGGCTGGACCCAGGCCGCCATTCGGTTGGCTCCGCGCCTGAGGAGGAGCAGAGAGAGGGCATGCCTTCACCCCTGGCCTGTGGGCTTTCTAAAGGCATCTGGGTGGGCCACTGTGGGAAACGGGATGCTGGACTAGATGGGCCTTGAGCCTGACCCATCAGGGATGTTCTTATATTCTTAGGTTGCTCTCTTCCAGAAATGGATGCCACGTATCACCCTAAACTAATAAAAAGCATTCTTGGTCATCGCCTCAGTCTGAGGGACATGTGACAGGGACTCCGTGATCCATTTTGACCCATGTGAGCCAGAGTGGTGTAGTGGTTAGAGTGCTGGACTAGGACCAGGGAGACCCGAGTTCAAATCCCCATTCAGCCATGACACTAGCTGGGTGACTCTGGGCCAGTCACTCTCTCTCAGCCTAACCTACTTCACAGGGTTGTTGTGAGGAGAAACTTAAGTATGTAGTACACCACTCTGGGCTCCTTGGAGGAAGAGCGGGATAGAAAATGTAAATAATAATATTTTTTTTAAAAAAAAACATCATTCTTTGCTTATTCTAGATCTGCCCTTTGAAAAGTACCCAGGCTACAGGAGCTGAGCAAAATCAGACACACAACCCAAATAGGATTCATCTCTGCAGCGAGGAGCACCAGCTCTCTGCCTCGGCTGTGAAATTTCTGAGTGGCCGCTTGCTGAACTGCAGGATCCACAAGGACAACGGTGCCTCGTGAGAGATGATCACTCACCACGGGATACAGGATAATGATTGCTCCCATCACCCATAGGGGAGAAACGAGGCCTGGATCGGGCTGTTTCGATGATAGCATCAGAGGCAGTGAGAACATCCAATTTCCTGCGCCTTTGTTTGAACAGCAAACCAAATAAGATAGGGAGGAGAACGGCTGGCTGCCGTGGTGCCATCTTAATGAATATTGCCAGGATGGGAGCGATACATTTTTTTTAAAGAAATCCTCATTTGAAACTGTTCCACCCATCTCCCGTCCGGAGGTGGTGCTTTGCCTGCTGCCTGGGATACGGCTGCTCCCCTGTCAACAACTTGGAATAAATACAAGCGCAATGCATAACTGTAGCCGTGAGAGTCCTGGTAAGACGCTGTCGCCGAGCGGTGAGAAGAAGCCCTTGCATTTCAAGAGCCTCTGCTGGGGTGTGACTGAGCAGAGGCTCAGAACGGGAAAGGATTGGAGGGGTGCTCTGGAGGTCTGAGGGTATCTCACCGGCTGCACAGAAGGGCTACACCCCCAGAACATGTCCCAGGATACAGTCCCAGAATTTATTGTGGAACAATTTAGGTCCATGCTCCCAGAATTTATCCTGAGATGGATTAGAGGAGGAAAGCTGGTCTTATGGTAACAAGCATGAATTGTCCCCTTTCCTAAGCAGGGACTGCCCTGGTTTTCATTTGAATGGGAGACTACATGTGAGCACTGTAAGATATGGGGCTGCGCTGCGAAGAGCACCCTCATACTTGCATGCAGAAGGTTCCAAGATGTCCTCCCTGGCATCTCTGAGAGAGGGCTGACTTCTGCCTGCAGTCTCGGAGAAGCCGCTGCCAGTCTGGGTAGACAATCCTTAGCTAGATGGACCAAGGGTCTGACTCAGTATAAGGCAGCTCCCTATGACCTCAGAATGTATCCTGGCATGGCCTAGAGCTGCACACCTGGGATGAAACCGAGCAGTTTCCTGCCAACCATGAAAGCAGAAAGGACCAGAATATGAGATTTCCAAGAGAGACGCCCTGAACATTCATCTAAAAGAAACAGTTGGATTACATGTCAAACGTCCCAGGAATTTTCAGAATGGCTAAAAGATGGTTGACGTGCAACTTTTCTGAGAAAGGTATATCTGCACATCTCCGAGTTGTCACAAATTCTTCTTTTATTTTTATATCCTGCCTTTCTTCCATGATGGAACTCAAGGCAACATATGTGGAAGTTTCCAAATGGCCTCTCCTCCAAGGCACTGACCAGATTCATGTCAGCATGCTTTCCTCCTCCTTTTCCTGGTGCCTTGAATGCTGTAATGACAGCACCCAATACACCAGGGATCTTGGGAAATATCATTTCCTGCCATGTTTCACGTTTATGTATGATTTGTTTTTCTATGTAAACCACTTTGAGAACTTTGGTTGTTGGGGGCCGCCCAGAGCCTTTGGATGGAGCGGTCTAGAAATGCAATAAATAAATACAGTACATAAATAGGAACAGAGGAAGCTGCCATATACTGAGTCAGACCATAGGTCCATCTAGCTCAGTATTGTCTGCGCAGACCGGCAGCAGCTTCTCCAAGGTTGCAGGCAGGAATCTCTCTCAGCCCTATCTTGGAGATGCTGCCAGGGAAGGAACTTGGAACCTAGATGCTCTCCCCAGAGCGCCTGCATCCCCTAAGGAGAATATCTTACAGTGCAAACACTTCTAGTCTTCCTTTCATATGCAACCAGGATAGACACTGCTTAGCTTAAGGGGACATGTCATGCTTGCTATCACAAGACCAGCTCTCCTCTCCTACAACAAATATTATTACTTGTTGTAGTAGTATTTACTAGGGCACCCAAGCCCATTTTATGAGCATTAGGAGGCCTGGGAATGTTGCAATGACAGCACCCCAAGTACAAGGGATCTTGGGAAATGCCATTTACTAGGGTACCCAAGTCCATTGTATGAGCATTAGGTGACCTGGAAATGGCATGCCCAAGAGCCTTTTGTATCTGGGAAACTGCCAGGGCAGCATTCAAGACACTAGGGAAGGATAGCAGTTGCTCATAAGCTCCGTTTATACAATCAGAGCATGATTTTAAGACCGTATGGAGAGAAAGGCACTTGATTCATTATGCAGCTAAGAATGACAAGGCGGACAAGTTGATATTCTGAGCCAGATAAATTTCAACTTCAGCAGCAACAGCTATGGTGAGGAGGAGCCAGGGATCGGATGTCGGCCTCTCCAAGAGTGAGGGCCATCCCGCAGGTGCTAAATGATCCACTTTCCCATTCGGCACCTGCCCCCGTCCTCCTGTGTGGGAGCTCAGCTTGGAATTTGGGGGGCACGGAAGACCGGCAGCAGATGAGTCACGGCACGGCTTCTGTGCCTGCCAGGGAGATGTTCCCTTGCCACCACACCAGTTGCTACAGCACGAATGAATCACCCCAATGTGGTACGCGAGCGTCGTGCTCTGCCGAAAACAGGACAGCCTCCTGCTCCAGAAACAGAAGGCAGGATGAATTAAAGCACATGCACAGCACACCTTCCAACTGAAATATTTCAAATTGGCAATTGTCAGCTCGGCTGCTGCGCATGTGGGGGGGGGCGTGGGGAGCAGGGAATGTTAGTCACACGCACACACAAAAAACCCCGAACCTGCAGTCAGCTCTGATTCCTAGCAGGGGGCTGCGAGGTTAATGAAATTGCCTTTGATATGGAATGTAGCGTTACCGCCAATCACGGATGTTAGGCCGAATTCCTTACAGCTGGGTTTTTTGCGGGTGATGTCAGCCAAAGAGACCTTGTTGCCAGAAAGCTGAATTCTCCACAGATTAATGGGAGAGAGGAGAGGAGGGAAAGAGAGAAATCTGGAGTGCACTCTCTAAGAGCATTTAGAAATGGAGGCACCATTGGATATTGGCAGGGTGTGGCTATTCTGGGATGCTGCAAGGGCAGAAGCTGGAAGAGGACATCAAAGCTGGACATCAAAGCTGGTAGTGGGCATCCCAGCCAGCTGAGGACCTTGGCTTTCATTGGGTTTTAGCAGGCATGGTAGAGTCATAGAAGGATAGTGTTGGGATGGGCCTCGGAGGTCATCCAGTCCAACCCCCTGCTCAGGGCAGGAATCTGCTACAGCATCTCTGACAAAGGGCCATCCAGCCTCTGAAGAAGAGACAAATACAAATACAACAGATATTTATATACCGCTTTTCAACAGAAGTTCCCAAAGCGCTTTACATAGATATAAATAAACAAATAAAATGGCTCTGTGAAGAAGAAACTGCCTCTGCATGCCAGACTGTTTCAGCTGTCCAGCTCTGCAGCTGGTCTTGTTGGGAACAGAGTTGCCCAGGGGAGCAGATGGGTTCAAAGAACACGGGCCCCCCAGCTCCAGAGGGCCCCCCAGCTCCACCCCTTCCTATTTTCTTCATTATCTCTCTCACTCTGAGGGGTTGCTGGAGAGAGGAGCGGACATGGGCCCCCTCCCTCCTAGCTACACCCCTGCAGTTGCCAACCTCTTCATCAGCCCCTGCTCCTGCGTCTTTGGCAGCAACATGATCCACAGTCATGTTCAGTTGCTGAAGTTTATCTCCATTCTTTAAAAAAAAAAAAAGGCAACTGCACCCCACCCAAAAAAAAATCGCTTCCTTGTTTTGCCAGTTTGAACCGCTGTTAAAAATCACAAGAGCACATCCAGGAAGCTTTTTCTGGTCAGTTGGCAACCCTAGCTAGCGAGCAAGTTGGAGGTGTTGCTGGGATGGTGGTGGTGGTTGCAGACTGAATGCCTCTGGCAGATACATTTCCACCTCAGTTGAGCACCCCCTTCTTCATCTCGATGGGTTCTCTTTTTTCCTCTGTCTCCCCCCCCCGCCTCCCCCCCCCCGCAAGAGGGACTAAAGGGACTCGCCAGACCTAGGAGGTTGTTGTTGCTTAGTAACGTCCCTGGAAGCTCCCTTGCTGCTTCTGGAGAACTTGCAAGCCCTAATGGCATGTGAGGTCACGTATGGGAACAGCTGTGCTCGTCTCTCATTCCTCCCCTCCCAGGAAGAGAGGGGGAGGTGAGAAGGGGGGGCAGATGGACTGGGGGGGTTCTTCCTCCCCCCCTCCCCCCCTCCTGTCTGCTATGGGGACCGGGAGCAACAGAGAGAGAGAGAAGCACATGAAAGTGAACGGAGGGAGAGAGACAAAATTCATAGCGGGGTGTCTCCTTGCCTTGCTGGCGAAACCTTTCATCCTAATTCTTCGGGGTGGGGGGGCAGCTACAGAGATCTGTCTGCAAGAGGGGCTGCTTCGCGCCTCTGTGTGTGTCCCTTGATCGTGCCTCAAGGAGTGACTTGTGTTGGAAGTGGAGGACTCTGCACTGTCTCTTGTCTCAATGACATAGGAGGACAGACTAGTGAGTCAGAGGGATAGAGGGGTCAAGACATTGGTCACCCCTTCTCTACTGCCCTGACACTATCCCTTTGGTATGTAGATTGCAAATCTCACGGCCTTCCTGCCTGCCTCCCTTCCTCTCTTCCTCTCTTCTCCCTAACACACATGCTTGCCTCTCTCTGCACCATGTGTGCACAGAGATGCAGAAGCCATCCCTAGCTAGCTAGATTAGAGATCCTGTCTCTCCACTTTCCTATCTAGAATGGAGTTCTCCAATAAAGACTCCTTATATTGATTTGCACCGATGAACTGGCTCCAAGTTTCTTTTGCTCTCAGCATACACGCATGTCTAGGCAGACTCTGCTGTGTTTTGCCTCTGTGCACTCTGCTGTAATAGAAGGGTATCTCTGACCAGAGAGAATTCCCAACAACTTGCACGTGTGGATGAGCAGTCCCTCACAAGTGGGACAGCTGCACCATCCAACTGCCTCTCAGACACGATTCACGATGGCCCCCATTCCCGGGCTTCTGGGCTAGGCAGGCACGTGGCTGAGATCATCGGGAAAGATTCTGCAGGTGGGTTCACACGTGAAGCAGAACCCACACCTCCGATTTGGAGGTCATAGGCAGGGTCACGCCCCCTGGGTCATGGTGGAAGCACTGGAGGGGGGCTTCGGGTTGCCCAGGACCTGGATTACAAAGACTCCCACGTAGTCACCCATCCAAATGCAAAACATGGTAGACCCTGCTTAGCAAAAGAGACAATTAATGCTCACTACCACAAGAACAGCTCTTCCCCCACCCACCCACCCACCCACACATACACCAGGACCCCCCACAGAGATGGAGCCCCTCATATCACTCAGGACTTGTCAGGGGCATAGCTACAAATGAGTAAGCAGGGGACACAAATGTCCCCAAGGCCCTATGGAGGGTGGCCCAATGCCAGCAGGTGATACCTTGCTTTTTGCTCTCCCCCCACCGCCCTTTATGTCCCTGAAGAAGACGTCAGTGAGATGGGGTCGTCTCCACTTTTTACATAGGAAGCTGCCATAAACGGAGTAAGACCCTTGCTCCATCTAGCTCAGTATTGTCTACCCTGACTGGCAGTGGCTTTTCCAGGGTTTCAGGCAGGAGTCTCTCTCAGCCCTGTCTTGGAGATGCCGCCAGGGAGGGAACTTGGAACCTTCTACTCTTCCCAGAGCAGCTCCATCCCCTGAGGGGCATATCTTCCAGTGCTCACACTTCTAGTCTCCCATTCATATGCAACCAGGGTGGACCCTGCTTAGCTACTGGGACAAGTCATGCTTGCAACCACCAGACCAGCTCTCCTGCTGCCTTCTGCTGCTTCCCAGCCACTTGGGGTTCTAATGGTCCCAATGTGGCTGGGAACGAGGCTGGGGCATACCTACGCTCTTCGTTCCAAGCCTCCTCGGGGTCAGAGCTGGCTGGAGCACAGGCAGGAGGAGAAGGCCCCTGTTGGGGGAGCCCCCACTGCTGCCATGGGAGGGCTGCCTGTGAGAATACAGGCCAGCCATGCCCTCCCTGCACCACCAGCTAGCACCCGAACACTTTCCCCGTCCCCCTCCCTGATTTCTGCCCACACGTGGCCATTTCTTGGGAGTGCCCACAGAGCCTGAAGCGGACTGGATGCTGCTTCGGCCTAGTCATGAGAACCAGCCCAAGGGGTCTGGGTTCAAGGAGCAGGTTCCAAAGCCCCCCCTGGAAAAGTGGGAGTGCGCCCTGGGACAAAAGGGGCCGGGGGAGAGCTGGGCTTGTGGTCGCAAGCATGAATGGTCCCCTTGGCTAAGCAAGGTCCATCCTGGTTTGCATTTGAATGGGAGGCTACATGTGTGAGCACTGTGAGACCTTCCCCTTAGGGGAGAGGGGAAGAGCCCCTGCAGGCAGAAGGTTCCAAGTTCCCTCTCTGGCATCTCCAAGATAGGGCTGAGAGAGACTCTTGCCTGCAACCTTGAGGAAGTGTAGACAGTACTGAGCTAGATGGAGCAAGGGTCTGACTCGGTAGAAGGCAGCTTCCTATGTAAAAAGTGGAGGCAACTTGTGGCAGAGGAGAGCTGGTCTTGTGGTCGCAAGCATGACTTGTCCCCATAGCTAAGCAGGGTCTGCCCTGGTTGCATCTGAATGGGAGACTTGATGTGTGAGCACTGCAAGATATTCCCCTCAGGGGATGAAGCCGCTCTGGGAAGAGCAGAAGGTTCCAAGTTCCCTCCCTAGCAGCATCTCCAAGATTGGGCTGAGAGAGATTCCTGCCTGCAACCTTGGAGAAGCCGCTGCCAGTCTGTGAAGACAATACTGAGCTAGATAGACCAATGGTCTGACTCAGTATATGGCAGCTTCCTATGTTCCTATGTTCCTTCTCCTTCAGGGACATAATGGAGAGAGAGAGAGAGAGAGAGAGAGCGCAAAGAGCAAGGTATTACCTGCTGGCAGTGGGCCACCCTCCATAGGGCACCCGGGGACATTTGTGCCCCCTGCTGACTCATTTGTAGCTATGCCCCTGCCCAGTCCTGAGTGATGACTCAGTAGACGGCGGCTTCCTGTGTCCCTATGAACACCGTGTGCCACTGGGGAAGGGCAGTGAGTCACGCCACCCTAGAAAGGAGCACGGTGGCAGGCAACAGCGGGAATGGCTGGTGATGTAATGGCCAGCAGGGCAGGGGCAGCGAGCGAGGCAGGGCGAGGTGACTGTGGCAGGGCGAGGCGACTCCGGAGGTGCAGGTGCTTCGGACCCGTCTGCCCTCTTCGAGCTCCACCCCTGGTACTAGCCCTGACCTGAGTATGACGACAACGGACAACTCGCCTCTAGCACAGTGTCGAGGCCCCTTACAAGTTACGCATCATCCCCCTAGTCTCATACCACATCTTTCTTTCCCCGCTCTGTCTCGAAAGCACCCAGCACAGGTCGCAGTGACACTCGGCCGCCCAGCTCAGTGTGGGCCAGCAGCGAACACACCGCCCAGGAGAGATCAAAGGAGATTTGGAGGCCCCCAGGTAAGTGCACGCCTGGCTGTAGGCCAAGAGGAGAGCTGGTCTGGTGGTAGCAAGCATGAATTGTCTCCTTAGCTAAGCAGGGTCTGCCCTGGTTGCATCTGAATGGGAGACTTGATGTGCGAGCGCTGTAAGATGTTCCCCTCAGGGGATGGAGCTGCTCTGGGGAGAGCATCTAGGTTCCAAGTTCCCTCCCTGGCAGCATCTCCAACACTGGACTGAGAGAGACTCCTGCCTGCAGCCTTGGAGAAGCCGCTGCCAGTCTGGGTAGACAGTACTGAGCAGGTGTGGTGGTTACAGTGCTGGACTAGGACCGGGGAGACCCGAGTTCAAATCCCCATTCAGCCATGAAACTAGCTGGGTGACTCTGGGCCAGTCGCTTCTCTCTCAGCCTAACCTACTCCACAGGGTTGTTGTGAGAAGAAACCTAAGTATGTAGTACACCGATCTGGGCTCCTTGGAAGAAGAGCAGGATATAAAAAATGTAAAATAAAATAAAATAAAATAAAATAAAATAAATAAATAAATAAATAAGATGGGCCTATGCTCTGACTCAATATATGGCAGCTTCCTATGTGGAGAGCTGGTCTTACCCAGAAATGTTGGGGGCAATGTGCTAAATCATTGTAAACAGCTTAGAGAGCTTCCAGCTATAGAGCGGTATATAAATGTAAGTGCTATTGCTAAGTGCTATGGTAGCAAGCATGACTTGTCCCCTTACTTAGCTAAGCAGGGTCTGCCCTGATTACATATGAATGAGATGACAGGGAGGGAACCTGGAACCTTCTGCATGCAAGTATGCAGGTACTCTTCCCAGAGCGGCTCCATCCCCTAAAGGGAGTATCTTACAGTGCTCACACATGTCTCCCATTCAAATACAACAAGGTGGACCCTGCTTAACAAAGGGTACAAGTCACGGGTGCTTGTGCTACCACAAGACCAGCTCTCCTCCCATAAACCGCCCAGAGACGGAAGTTTGGGGTGGTATACAAATTTGAGAAACAAATGAATGAATGAATAAATAAATTTAGAATATTTATGTCCCCCTGCCCTCCAGTGAAATACTGCTCAGGGCAGCTCACAACCGAATTTTGCTTGCTACAAAACAAGGCAGGTATGGGAATGCATCTATCTTGAACGGCTCCATTTCCTTAGCTGTGCCAGGCCACGTAGACCTATTGGCTGAGGAAGGATTACACACACATTTTGCCTCCAGGATCTTGTGATGGATACTAAAGAACCTGGTAATGTTGTCGCTATATATAAACTAGACACAAGATATCCCTCTTCTTGGGAACGGAGATCGTTCAGGGCTGGCTCGGTGTGTATCATTATGCCTGTGCCACAAACACCCCGGAATCCTTAAATTGGGACTGGCTTTTTAATGAGCAATTTAGCCGAGTTGTGCGCCCCGGAGGGATGCGCTCTGTGCGGTACCAAGGTCAGCTGGTGGTCTGCTTAATTAGGTTAATCTAAAACACCTTTCCCTGCCATTTGGGATTTCTCGTGTCAGCACTGGACTGCAGGCAAGCTATGCATGCAGAGAACTGGGAGGACCAGTCCTAGCAAGATTGGGATCAGAGTCAAGAGAAATGGGACCGACTTTGTCAATTTCAAGTAGAGGTCTGCAACAGGGGAGGATCTAGACCAGGGATTCTCAATCTTGGGTCCTCAGATGTTATTGGACTTCAACTCCCATAATCCCCAGCCTCAGTGGCCTTTGGTTGAGGATTATGGGAGTTGAAGTCCAATAACATCTGGGGACCCAACTTTGAGAATCATTGATCTAGACAGAATGGGGGCCAGGAGTCCATGTGAATTTGGCACAAGAACGTAAATCTAGGACCAGGCAAAGGCTGGGATCCAAATAAAGCCATAGATTACAGAAGAAGCCGTCTTCCACCAAGACAGCCATAGGTCCACCCAAATTAGCATGGTTTACACTGGCTGGCAGCAGGTCTCTAGGGTTTCAAGGGGGAGGCGGGGTCTTTTCCAGCCCTGCCTGGGACTTTTACACACAGCAGGCTTTACCACAAGTTTACTAGGAGGCTTTCCTGCGAACTTGAAGTTGTCCCCAAAAACCGACGGAAATAGTGGATTTTTTTTACCCTGGATATAAAACAGGCTATACTCTAACACGCAGTGAAAAACCCAAATTGTGTGTGAACTGCTCCCCAATAACTCGCAGAGACTTCCGGGTAAATCTGGCTGATATGTGAACACCCATTCTGGAGGAGATGTGAGTTAAAGGGCTTTAACTCCATCTTTTTGATCCATCTAGCTTAAACTAAGCTAGATGGATCAAAGGGCTGATATTCAGAGGCTGTGGCTCAGTGGTAAAGAAAAGGGAAAGGAAAGTTTGCGCTGTCGAGTCGGTGTCGACTCTTGGGTGCTTTCCAGGCTAGCTGCTCAACAGAGGCAAAATGCCTCCATCCGGGCAAGATACATTCGAAACCTAAACAGCAGGGGAAGCAGTCTCACGGAAACGAACCACCTGAAAAACAGCAACCTTTCCATGCCGGATATATTAGGTCCTTGCTCTATATCACAGCGATTAAATTTGAAACAAGGCATTGGCAATGTGAACGGTACTCTTCTGTCCATGTAAGGACTGCGGTGTCACGACGCACGAAGTGTGGAAGCACACTTCCGAGATGCGTCCTAACCCTGTTGTAGGGTCTAGTCTGGAAAGTGCCTTGGTGACCACAGAGCCATGTGGCTTTCTTGGTAGAATACAGGAAGGGTTTACCATTGTCTATCTCCCGCGCAGTATGAAATGAAGCCTTTGCCGTTGTCACTGAAGTGAGCATCCACCTCCAGCACCTTCCTAGATCGCTGCTGCGTGATATAGGTGACTACAAATATAGATTTACTAGGCACAGTCTGGGAAGCACAGAATCCCAGCTGGGATTCGAACTCACAGCCTCTTGCTCCCTAGCCAAGCTGCTTCCTCGCTGCACCACTGCAGCCAGTGGTAGAGAATGTACTTTATTATATGCAGAACGTCCCAGATTCAATCCCTGACAGTATCTCCAGGAAGTTTTTCACACAGGGGGGGCTTTTGAATCCCTTTAACTCGCATCTCCTCCGGAATGGAGGGCGTGCGTTCACATATCAGCCAGATTGTGTGAAAAAACTTCCTGGAGATGTTGTCACTGACAGGGGTTGAATCTGGCCCTTTGATCCATCTAGCTCACTATGGTCTACTCTGATTGGCTGCAGCTCTCCAGGTTTCAGGCAGGGGGCCGGGTTCAGATCCTGCCTTGGCCACTAAGTTAATTTAAGCCTGTCATCGTCATAGCTTACCCTAACTCACAGGCACATAGGAACACAGGAATGTAGAACATTGCCTTCTACCACGTCCATCTAGTTGAACATTGCATTGACTGGCAGCAGCTTTCCAAGAAGTGGTCTTTCTCAGCCCTACCTGGAAGTTTTTCACACGGGGCTTTTGAAGCCCTTTAACTTGCATCTCCTCCGGAATGGAGGGGGTGCATTCACATATCGGCCAGATTTACCCTCAAAGTCCCTGCGAGTTATTGGGGAGCATCTCACACACCATTTGGGTTTTTCACTGTGCATTAAGAGTATAGCCTGGTTTATATCTGGGGTTTTAAAAAATCCACTATTTGTGTCAGTTTTGGGGGACAACTTCGAGTTTGCAGGAAAGCCGCCCAGTAAACTTATGGTAAAGCCTGCTCTGTGTAAAAGACCCTGGAGACACGGCCAGGGATTGAACCTGGGACCTTCTGCATGCAAAGGAGATGCTCTGCCTCTATGCCAGGCCTGTTCAACTTTGGCCCTCCTGTAGATGTTGGCCTACAACTCCCATAATCCCTGGCTACTGGCCACTGTGGCTAGAGATTTTGAGAATTTGTAGTCCAAAAACCACTGGGGAGGCCAAAGTTGAGCAAGCTATGGCCCCTTCCCCTAAACAAATAGAAGAACAGGTGAAGCTTCCTTCTATCAAATCAGACCCAGGGATTCTCAACATTGGGTCCCCAGATATTATGGGACTTCAACTCCCATAATCCCAAACCCCAGAGGCCTTTGGTTGGGGATTATGGGAGATGAAGTCCAGTAACATCTGGGGCTCTAACATTAAGAATCCCTGGTCTACACTGACTGGCAGCAGCTTCTCCAAGGTTTCAACAAGAGCCTTTCCCAGCCCTACCAGGAGATGCTGCCAGGGATTGAACCCGGGACCATCTGCAGCAAAGCAGGGGTTCTTCCACTGATACACCGCTCCTCCCCTAATGCAGGGATCCTCAAGGTTGGGCCCCCAGATGTTCTTGGACTTCAACTCCCATAATCCCCAGGCCCAGTGGCCTTTGGCTGGGGATTATGGGAGTTGAAGTCCAAGAACATCTGGGGGCCCAGCGTTGAGGATCCCTGCCCTAATGCCATCCAGAGGTGACCGTCCCTAGAACTTGGAGCCAAGCTCGATGTTTGGCAGAAGCCCTGGGAACCTGTCTCTCCAGTGGGCAACTAAAAGCACCAAGGGAAGGTTGTAGTTTGGGGGAGAGAAGCAGTACACAGAGGTGTGCTCAACCCTTTCCCTACTACTGTGACCTTGTGTTCCCCTTCCACCCGACCACTTTCCCTTAGCAGTTAAGGGAAAGTTAGCAGTTAGCAGTCCCTTAGCACTTTCCCTGTCTCTGTGTCTGGGGAAACAGCAGCCAACATAAGAGATTGTAAGGAAGAAGTGGTGAACAGAAGAGAAAAGGAAGTGCAGAGAACAAAGGGGTGGGTGGAGGAAGTCTCAAGCAGTATGCCTCACTCCTCCAAATTATGCTCTCCCCTGCCTTCAAAAGTGAAGAAGACTTCTTCTACTACTACTACTACTACTACTATAATATTTATATTCTGCTCTTCAACCAAAGTTCTCAAAGCGGTTTACATACTAAAATAAGCAATACATAAATAAGATGGTCCCCTGTCCCCAAAGGGCTCACAATCTCAAAACAAACATAAGGTTGACACCAGAAACAACCGCTGGAGGGATGCTGTGCTGGGGTCGGATAGAGCCAATTGCTCTCCCCCTGCTAAATAGAAAATAACCACCACTTTAAAGTAGCCACCTTAAGTGATGCAGCAGGGAAATGCTTGACTAACAAGCAGAAGGTTGCCGGTTTGAATCCCCACTGGTACTATATCGGGCAGCAGCGATATAGGAAGATGCTAAAAGGCATCATCTCACACTGTGCGGGAGATGGCAATGGGAAACCTCTCCTGTATTCTACCACAGAAAACCACTTTAAAAGGTGCCTCTTCGCTCAGTTAGCAGGGGTTTCTAAGCAGAATATACCAATTTGCTGCCATCAGGGTAGTAGTAGTACATAGGAACATATGAAGCTGCCACACACTGAGTCAGTCCGTTAGTCCGTCTAGCTCAGTATGGTCTACACAGACTGGCAGCGTTTTCTCCAAGGTTGCAGGCAGGAGTCTCTTTCGGCCCTATCTGGAGATGCTAACAGGAAAGGAACTTGGAACATGCATGCAAGCAGGCAGGTGTTCTTCCCAGAGCAGCCCCATCCCCTAAGGGAAATATCTTACAACACTCACATGTATTCTCCCATTCAGAGCGGACCTTGCTTAGCAAAGGGGATAATTCATGCTTGTTACCACAAGACCAGTTCTCCTCCCATGAGATACTGTGTTTGTGTATCCATGCACTTATGTCCATCCCACACAATAACATTTGCACTTATCATCTGATTCAATATAAATTCACACTTCATGGGTGGGGGACCTAGGGAACACTAACGTTTATATATTTATTTGCCAAGCCATCATCTTATCATCTTATTATTTTTATTGCATTTTTATTGTATTTTTTATTTTATGCCGAATTTTAATTATGTTTTATATTGGTTTTATTGTAACCCACTCTGAGACCTTTGGGTATAGAGCAGGCTAGAAATGTAAATTAAATAAAATCAATCAATCAATCAATCTTTCACAATGGCAGCCATGTAAAGTATAGGCAGCACCCCCTTTGTTACCCATGTGCCAACAGCTGGATTCAGTACAATTTGACTGCCTATCAGTCCAGGTCCTAGAGAACCCTGATGGGAGAATCTTTTTCCCCAGTCTGCCATGTTGGTTCAAGATGGCTGCCCCCACAATGCAGGGAAAAACACCTCTTTGCAATGCATGAGCGGACAGTGGGATATAAACTAAGTTCTGCACATGGGACGGAGTCCTAAAGGACCTCAACAGGGTTATTTTCATGCTAACCTTGAGGCTATTCTCACGGTCGCCCGAAAGTGTGCTAAGGGAGCCTAGCCCACTTTTGGGTGATCGTGTGCTGTAATGGAAGCTGAACGGCTCCCGGCAGCTAACCTCCCAAAGTACCCCTCCCCTTAGACGAGGTTAATGGAGCGAACGCTCCTTTCACCTCATCTTTTTTTATCATGTGTCGCCATGGCGTGCAGTGACACACGAGTAGACCCCCAACCGGGAGGCTGCAAGCAGCTTCTCGGGCTTGGGGGTCGTGCCAGGATGCCCTGCGTGCTCGCCCCTGCTAACTGGGCAAAGAGGCACCTTTTACCGTGGTGATTCTCTTTATTGAGCAGGGGGAGAGTAACTGGCCCTATCCACTCCCAGCACAGCATCCCTCCAGTGACTGTTGCTGGGGTCTATCTTATGTTTCTTTTTAGATTGGGAGCCCTTTGGGGACAGGGAGCCATCTTATTTATTTATGATTTCTCTGTGTAAACAGCCCTTAGCTATTTTTGGAAGGGCGGTATAGAAATCAAAATCATCATCATCATCATCATCATCATCATCATCATCATCCTGGAACTTCCGGGGGCCATGCATCCCCCGATTCCGGCAGCCCCCGCCGGCTCCATGATGAAGCCGGCAGTCGTGTGGGCGGCCGATCCAGCCGCCCAGGGTTGCTTCTTGATCATCTATGGAGAGAGAGGGCTAGGCCCATTCTCCCCACAGACCTCCTTTCGGCGCCCCACATTGCTCATGTGACTCGCCTCCTTGTTTCACCATGGGAGCCACTCGAAGTAAAGGCAACACCCCTTTGTAACCCATGTGCTGATAGTGGAATACAAACCAAATTCACCACACGTGGGAGAGACTCCTAGGCTAAAGTCACTATGTTTTGGTTTTGTTTATAAAGCAGAAAGCAGGCTTCATTTGTTCTACTTATTATTACTTCTTTTTAGATTTTTGGGCAGAGACTTTGTGTGGAGAAGAAAAGGCACTGACTAGCTACATCGATTTCCTTCCCGCCCCATGCTGACGAGAGAGGTGGGCACTCTGCCACAGGCAGGAAGTGATGTCACCTGGGTGTAGTGATGGCTGTGGGCCAAGCTAGGAGCAGAAGCCAAAACAACTGGGCTGCCGTTGTGGGCGGGGCCAGCCTGAGCGGAGGCCAGGACTGGAAGGGAGGGGGAGGAAGTGGGGAGGAAGCTTCTCCGAGGAGCACCACGACGGACAGGAGTCTCCCATCCCCTCGCATGCCGCCGCTGTAGTCCTATCTCCTCATAATTAGCCCGCATGCATTATTCATCGAGGTCAATGTCTCCATCAGCTCTGACAGCAGCACATATTTTTCTGCCAGCAAAATAACCAGAGGGTTGTCTTATTTGTGAAAACGATTTGGGACACTGTGGTTGTTTAACAAAAACAAAAAGAAAGCACAGAAAGGGAAAGGAAATGTGTAGAGAGCCTGAGCACAAACACACAGACCGAGGCCCCAGAGAAGAATTTTGCAAACAGAGGCTAGATGAAAGGAGCCGGTTTTAAAATGGATCCTTCGTTGGGTGCATGCCTTTGATTCCTGGATGGCTTCATGCATGTGATTCATTCATTCATTGTTCAGTTTTTATACCACTTTTCATAAGCCCCTGCTAACTGGGTAAACCCCTGCTAACTGGGCAAAGAGGCATCTTTTAACGTGGTGATTCTCTTTATTTAGCAGGGGGGGAGTAACTGGCCCTATCCAGTCCCAGGACAGCATCCCTCCAGTGACTGTTGCTGGAATCTATCGTATGTTTCTTTTTAGACTGTGAGCCCTTTGGGGTCAGGGATCCATCTTATTTGTTTGTTATTTCCCCATATATATAACTGCTGCAGTGACATTCTCCTTTGTTGAAATTGGAAGCCGGGGCCTCCACACATCCCAGTATAGCAAAACTCGGTAGGAGGAGGGAGGAGTGTCCATGTGTGAGCCAGGAGCCAGGGCAGACAGCTTTTCCTCCTAACCTGTTAAAATGCTGGTAATAACTGCTGGGTAGGACAGCTCCATCCTGCCCAGCTCCTATCTTCCAGACAATGAGGCTATTCCCATGATCACTGGAAAGCGGGCTAAGGGAGCTTAGCCCACTTTCCAGTGATCGTGGGAACCACTGGGCTTGCAAGCCCAGGCTTGCAATCCCAGTGCTCCCATGGCAGCTAACCTGCCTAAAACACACGAGTAGATCCCCATACAGCCCCCGATCACCGCAGCCCCCACCAGCTCCGTGACGGAGCCAGTAGTCATGTGGGCGCCCAATCCAGCCACCCAGGGCTGCACAACTGCTCATCTGCGGGAACCCTCCCTGGCTCTACACACGGATCGTGTGCAGAGCCTCGATTTCGTCCCCTTCCTCCTACCTAGTTGTTTGCTAACAGGTGATCTAAAATCGAGAGCGCACTCTAGAGGTGTCCACAAAACCAATTCCGGTGGTTCAGTTTGGGTTTGAGCCACATGCGCAGAGGCCAGAACCAAGCCACACTGGAGCACCGCTCCCAGTCTGGAAAGTTGGAGGAGCCACACAGAGGCGTAACTAGGGAAAACGGCGCCCGGGGCAAGCACTGAAATGGCGCCCCCCGCCCCCCCCCAACATACTACATTATACTTAGGTTTTTCCTCACAAGCGCCCGCCGCCGCCAAGCCAGGCCACTGACTGGCCACCAGGCGCCAGAAAAGCAATGGGGGGGGGGGGCACGGGCGGCGCGGAAGGGACCGCTCGTGGGGGAGGGGGCGCCGACACGCTCCCTTGACTGCTGCAGTGCTGCTGCACTGAGCAGGAAACATTTGCATTAACAAAAAATTAAAAAAAAAATTTAAAAAAATTTTTTTGTCATGGCGGCGCCCCCCATGTGACCAGAAAAGATGGCGCCCGGGGCATGTGCCCCCCCTGCCCCCCCTATAGTTACGCCTCTGGAGCCACACCACTGCCTCCGCTGTGCCTCCAGCCAGTTTGGAGTACCAGTGCCCTCTTCCTGCTCCTATTAGGGGCTTTTTTTTAGGTAGGGTGTAGGTAGGGAGGGAGGGTACCACAAGGGAGGGTACCACGAGGGAGGGTACCATGAGGGAGGGTCCCACCCCCCACCCCCCACCCCCTTTGCTTGTAAAGAGGAATCCTCACTGGATTTCCCTTTGCAAGCATGCCCCCTCGAACCACCAAACCAGTTCCAAACTGGTTCATCAGGACGGAGGCCAGTTCAGCTCAAACTCAGACCAGCACCCCTTTGGGGGCGCCTGGTCCAGTTTGAGTCTAAACTGGTCAACCCAGGCCAGTTCTATCTGAACCAGGTTCAAATTGTCAAATAGAACCGGTTCTACACATCCCAAGTGCACACAGCTCCCCAAAGCCAGATAGGACACTTGTCCCACCCTCTTCGTCGTGATTTTGCATGTGTATATATACAAATACAAAATCCAAATCAAATAGAAAGAGCTGTCTTTGTATTCAGGTCCCTTCGGCTTAAGATGCAGGAGAATTTCTCCACCCAGGTCTTCCATACATTCAGCTGAGCACAGGAACACAGGAAGCTGCCTTCTACCAAGTCAGACCCTTGGTCCATCTACCTCAGTATCGTCTACTCTGGCTGGCAGCAGCTCTCCAGGGTCTCAGATACAGGATTTCCACAGCCCTAGCTGCAGATGTTGCCAGGGATTGAACCTGGGGCCTTCTGCAGGCTGAATTGATGCTCTGCCTTTCACCTGTGGAGCCACCCCTAAATCTATGAAGCTGCCTTCTACCAAGTGTGTTTGTAAAATATCAAGTGGCGTTTGAGTGGGCATTATGTTCATGGACATCCTTTTACCTGCGTGCATGCCAGAGAGAGCACCAGAGAGTGCATGCCAGAGAGAGCACTTGAGATTTAACTGCTTTGCATTTCACTCTAAACAGAATGCCCCAAGTAGCTTAGGGCATCAAAGAAAGGGAAGAATTACCAACAAACCTCCTGAACTACATTTTTTAAAAGGCAGTTTAGTTTATTTGTATGCTGCTGCTTCAAAGGATAAGGATCAAATTACAGCATCGTGGTGAGAAACAGCAGTCCCCACCCCCCACCCCCATACATTACAAAACAACAAATTCAGTTCATCAAATGGTTCAGATAAAAGTCCTTTCCACAGCAAGAAATTGACACAGACACTGACAAACTAGGTCCATGGGAAGCTGCCTACTGAGTCAGACCCTTGGTCCATCTAGCTCTCTGTTGTCTGCACTGACTGGCAGCAGCACTCCAGCTCTCAGGCATGGGACTTTCCTGGCCCTACCTGGGAATGCCAGGGACTGAACCTGGTACTCTCTGCAGGATGGAGCAGATGCGTTAACCAGGGTGCCACAGCCCCTCATTTATTTATTTATTTATTTATTTATTTATTTATTTAGAATTTTATTTAATTCGATTTCTATACCGCCCTTCCAAAAATGGCTCAAAGCGGTTTACACAGAGAAACAACAAATAAATTAGATAGGCCCCGTCCCCAGAGAGCTCACATTCTAAAAAGAAACATAAGAGGGACACCAGCAACAGCCTCTGGAGGTCCTGTGCTGGGAGTGGATAGGGCCAGTTACTCTCCCCCTGCTAAATAAAGAGAATTGCCACGTTCAAAGGTGCCTCTTTGTTGCCCAGTTCGCAGGGACCATGCTAACCATCCCCAGCCACCCCTTTGGGGACCATCCCCAAAGACCATGCAGAACTATTTTAAGGCACCTTGCTAGAACTAAAGATTAACCTATGCTGGATGCCACAGGAGGAACAAAAATCGGATGAGACCATTGCAATCGCTGAATGAGATATTATTTGGCCCTGTCTGGAGGTATACAATGGGTTGAGACTCTAACATTTCCCCATTGAACAGACTGGCTTGGTCCAACCCATATCCTCCCTAGGTTTCCTCCCATACGAAAACAAGATCACCCCCCCAGATCATATGGCTAGAGCTGTTATTTTGATCTCCATGCTGCATTCTCTCCCACTTGGCTTTTTCTGGTAATCTTTCCCTGGCAGAGAGGGTATAAGAGGTTTATGTTAGGCAGATGAAGAAAGATGTGATTGTTGATCAGTCTTCCCCTCTGGGGATCTGGGTGGCTTAGATCCAGGGCGTGTGTAGATTTAATCCATCTGAAAGTTCAGTGAACAAGCAGGAGGATTTGACAGAATGTACAAAATGTAACTTTAAAAAAAAAGAACTACACCCTAAGCATCTAGTCCTCATGGCTCTGGAGAGAGAGATGTGTGATGAAATCCTCAGCGTCTCTGCACTTGGATAGGCCAGATTCTGTGACTTAAGTTATGCAATTAAACCAGTGCAAGTGTGTCTTGAATCAGTCACTCAAGGCAGATTTGCGTGCTGCTTAATTGCATAATTCAGTCAGGTCACAGAATCCAAGATTTGGAGCCAAGGTGGTGGTTGGGATTTGCTCTGCAGGACTGTAGGGGGTGGGATTTGCTTTGTAGATCAGTGGCAGAGCATGCAGAATGTCCCAGGTTCAGTCCTTGGCAGAATCTCCAGGTAGGGCTGGGAAAGACCCTGCCAGAAATACTGGAGTGCTGCTGCCAGTCAGTGTATGTAGACAATACTGAGCTAGATGGAGCAAGGGTCTGACTCAGTAGACAGCAGCTTCCTATGATGCTAACACTATTCCTCAAAACCAATTTCAGGGGAGCAAAGACAGGAGAAGGGGCTTGCCTTCACCTCCTGATTGCGGGGTTCCCAGAGGCATCTGGTGTGGGACACAGGATGCTGAACTAGATAAGCTTTGGGCTTGATCCACCAGGGGCAGCACCCCTCTGGATTCTCAGATTGCTTTTATACCAGGGGTTCCCAACCTTGCTGTTACTGAGCGACAACTTCCATCATCCCCAGCCATAATAAATTATTCCTAGGCATGATGGGAGTTGTAGTTCATCAACAGCTTGAGGACCCCAGGTTGGGACGAGAACTCCCATTTTTATACCAAGCATGTGATATCCCACAATGCAATTGCCTGAGCCTTTAGCGATTCCCAGGAGGCTGTTTAGGCAGCAGGCTTTATGGTGGGTTTACCGTGAAGCTTTACTGTGAGTATACTGCATAATGGATACTCCGAAGCAAAAAGAGGGCTTTTTTTAAACCCAGACGTAAATCAGGCTAGGTTCCAATATGGAGGGGGAAACCCTGAATTGTGTGTGAAGTGCTTTCTGAAATATCTCATGGACTTAGGGGTAAATCTGGCTGATATGTGAACGCACACCCACGGGTCACAACCGGGTACACAGATAGCCCATGTGCGTATGTGGCAGCCTTCAAAATGGCCACTGCAAGCAGGGAGAGGACTGAAAAGGCCCCCAAATTGACCTAAATGGCCTGAAGAAGACTGGGGGAGACCGGCAGGGGGAGAGGGATCCTTTGGAGACACACACACACACACACACACCCCGCAGCCATGGCAGCACTCCCCAGAAGCTGCCAGACCCAGCGGTAAGTTTTTGGTTTTTTTTTAAATTAATTTTTGGCTCAAATCGAGCTGAGCTGGGGTTCTAGTTCAGGGGTGACAAAACCGAACACGCCCGGCCCGGTTCAAGTCCGGTCTGGACTCGAACCGAACCGGGCAAACCGGTTTTTGCACATCTCTATCGGGCTACACTCTAATGCACAATGAAAAACCCAAATCGCATGTGAAGAGCTCCCCGATCGCTCACAGGGACTTCGGGGTAAATCTGGCTGATATGTGAACGCACACCCTCCATTCCGGAGGAGCTGTGAGCGAAAAGCCCTGCGTGAAATACGCCCTGGGGAAAGGAATTCCAGGGTTGAAGGAAGCCAGCCACGATGCTTCTGGCTGTGACCTTGTGGCCCTGTCTAGGTGCAGAGCCGTTGTCCACCGAAGGGTGTTCCCTGTCAATCATACAGGTCAAGACAATTGCCCTCCTGTCACCAGCGAGCCGCTTTCGGAGGGCCCTGCAAACCGAAAACTGGTATCCGGCAGAGCTGAGGAGCCCGTGCCAGAGAGCAGCTCTGTGGGGAGTCATGAGTGTGGCTATCGCAGGGAGTGGGAGGCGGCGTCTAAATCGCCAGGTTTATAAAGAATGCATGGCGGTGGGCCTCAGGGTGGCGTGTCCTCTTTCAGCCGGCACTTAAATGCCACCGCAATAACAAACGGGATGCATTATTTAACAGCCACTGCGCCTGACCCTACAAGGGTGCTTTTCAAGCACCTGAATGTCAGAGAGAAGGATGTTACCGCTTTGGCGGCTATTGGCGGGGTAGCCTCCTCTGATTTACAGCATGACCGAAGAAGATGAAGACAAAAGAGCAGGGGTGGGGGGCAGAATCAAAGCAAGGGAAGAAAGAAGGCTGCACACAGAAGAGACTTTCCTCCCAACATCATCTTCACGACACCTGCAGCAGGTAACTTTTCACCTGCGAAGCTGCCTTGTACCAAAAGCCAGAGCATTGTTCATCCTGAGGTCAGTTTTTAGGGAAGTTATGTCTTGGTTTGTTTAGAATACATACGTCCCGCCTTCCTGATGATGCTTCATGCGGCAAACGTTCTCTTACCAAAATGTCTGATGGAGCGCACGGTTCCTGAGCCCAGTGGACCAGATTTTACAAGATGCGGAGATGTCTTCTTTGGATTTACACATTCCCTACGTCTGCATAAAAAGATATATTTCAGAGGGTACTGTTATCACAGCAGCTGTTTGGGGAGGAAATACTTTTTAAAGCCACATTAAAAATGCATTTTTTCCAGTGATGAAAAGTATCCAAGGATTTCTAGCGGAAGAGAACAGAGTGGAAATCGAAGGAAACTTGGTGAAGTTCATACCGAATGGAAGAAGAGAGAAGCATCCACCTCTGTTTCCACAGAAAGGCAATGGCTCGCCAGGGTTTCAGGGAGGGAATCTTTTTCAGCCCTGCATGGAGATGCTGCCAGGGATTGAAACTGGGGCCTTCTGCATGCAAAGCAGACGGTTTACCACTCAGTTATGACCCCTCAATATAAGCTGCTGATTACTGAGTAATCAGCATCCAGCATCTAGCTCAGGATTGTCTACCCAGGCTGGCAGCATCTTCTCCAAGGTTACTCTCTCCGCCCTACCTGGGAGATGCCAGGTCCTCTTCCCAGAGCCCCTAAGGGAAATATCCAAACAGTGCTGACACATGTAGCGGCTCCATTTTTGAGAAGCTTAGCCAGCGCCGGGTTCCCAGCCTGTCTGGGAATGTGTCTCCCTGCAGTGCCTTTGCAAGCAAGGAGAGACACTCAATGCTGTGCGGGCCGAATCTGCTTGCAAACAGGGTGCGTGGCTCCGTTTGCGAGCGTGCCACACCTTCCCGTGTCTGATGTCAAATGCATTTGCATCTAATATCAGACGCAGGGGTGTATGGCTGGGCCGCCAGGTCCTGAACACAGAGGCCCGAGTCCTGGAGCGAGTTGAAATTAAGACTGAGTTAGTGATAGGAGCAACTCCAGAAGAACGACTTTGGGGGAGCAAAGACATGGCAGAGGATGTTATTAGGGAGCAGGGATTTTGCTGTGCATTCAATACTTATAGAGGTCCAGTAAGTAACGTTAGTAGTTTATGTACCTTATTATAGAAGCTTGCTTGATGTTTTCAAACGTATTTGAACCATGGGGGGCCATATTCCACTTTGAAAATAGTGAGGTTCTACACTCGGCCAAAAACGAGGGGGCTAGGGAAGGCTGGGGGGAAGGCAGGATCATCCCTACTTTCCCCCACATGGGCACAGCTCCATCCCTGCTTCACCACACTGCTGGCCCACACAATCACTACTGCAGCGAGCGGTGAGGTGATCCAGGGCTGGCGAGAGTTAAGCCAGGCCTCCAAGAATCCCACAATGCACCATGCTGCTCACACTGTGCATTGGGGGAATGCCAGCTGCCAGGACGCTCCTTCATCCAGGCTCTATGGTTGAGTGGGTTGCCGGCAGCTGCTGGCAGCTCGCTCACCCACATGACCAGGCAATGGGTTAGGAGGCACGCTCGCATTTTAGCCTGGGTTAAGAACTCAGACTACCCAGCGAGGCAGCGCCGGGATCGGGCCCAATGCCAGTGCTCCACACAACCAGCCTTAGCCAGGTAGGGCTATGCAAGCCCAGGTAGGGCTGGTTGTATGAACTTTTGGAAGTGAAGGACTTTGCACTGTCTCATGTCTCAATGACAGAGGGGGACAGATTAATAAGTCAGAGGGCTAGAGAGGTCAAGACATTGATCATCCCTTCTCTACTGCTCTGACACTATCCCTTTGGTATGTAGATTGCTTCTCTTAGGGACTAACTTCCTGCCTGCCTGCCACTTCCTCTTTCCTTTTTCCCTTCCCTTTCTTCTCCCTTGCAACACGCAAGCTCTTCTCTACCTGCACCATGTGTGCAGAGATGTATCCATGTGCATCCAGCTAGCTAGCTAGATTTGAGATCCTATCTCTCCACTGCTATCTAGAATGGAGTTCACTAATAAATACTCCTTATCTTGATTTGAAACTATAAACTGGTTCCAAGTTATTTTGCTCTCGGCATACACACATGCCTAGGCAGTCTCGGCTGTGTTGTGCCTCTGTGCACTCTGCTATATTAGAAGGGTATCTCTTACTAGAGAGAATTCCCCGCTCACCCACATGACCAGGCAGTGGGTTAGGAGGCACGCTCGCATTTTAGCCTGGGTTAAGAACCCAGGCTACCCAGTGAGGCAGCGCTGGGATCGGGCCCAATCCCAGTGCTCTACACAACCAGCCCTAGCCGGGTAAGGCTGTGCAAGCCCAGGTAGGGCTGGTTGTATGAACGGCCCCTGGTGGCTTTCTGGATTAAGCCAAACCTTCCAGTCTGCTTTCCTGGCTAGTTTTCTCTTCCTGTCCAAGACCACGTGGCAGGAAAGACTGGGGTGGGGAGAGAGGTCAGTACTAGGCCAGATGAAATCTGCAGTGGGGGAGGCTCAAAGGCGGGAGGGGGTGCTGCTTTAAGGGTGGGGGAGGGTGTATTTACCCCTCCCACCACCAGGACTCCAGCTTTCCAAAGTCCATGGGGCACCATCGTACCTACCTCCCTGCTACCCCATTCGCCCCAGTTGTCTGGAACTAAGCAGAAGTATCTGGCGCGCCAGTGCACATCGGCCCGAGCATTTTCACATTGCACCTGCTGTGCGCATGCCCCCACCATGTGCGCACCAGCGGGGGAAGAGTGGCAGGAGGGGTAAGTGCACCCTCCCCCGCCCTTAAAAAGGCACCCCACTTTGAACCGGTGGAACCACCTGCTGTTCAAACCAGTTCAGAGGCCCATGAAGGACCTCCAAACCGGTTCCGTGCACAACCCTATTATTTCTTGTTTACACAGTCAGACAGGTGTTATTGACTGGTTTGTTTTATCCAGACATCGAGTCCTTCCCAAGGACCTGGGATGGCTGAATTTTATTGTCAATGTTGTTGCTGTTGTTATAGATATCATCGCAGAATATAGGCTGTTCCCAGTAAAGCTGCTTTTTGTAATGGCTGATGGTGATTTCTGTGGCCCCTTTGGTGTTGAGGTGCTCTTCAAGGTCTTTTGGAACTGCACCCAGGGCGCCAGTGACCACTGGGATTATTTTGGTCTTCTTCTGCCACAGCCTTTCCATTTCAATTTGTAGATCTTTGTATTTGGTGATTTTTTCTCTTTCTTTTTCTTCTATTCTGCTATTCCCTGGTATTGCTATGTCGATTATTTTGACTTGTTTTTCTTTCTTCTCGACTACAGTGATATCTGGTGTATTGTGTGGCAGATGTTTGTCTGTTTGTAGTCGGAAGTCCCATAATATTTTTACATCTTCGTTTTCTTCAACTTTTTCAATTTTATGGTCCCACCAATTTTTTGCTACTGGTACCTTGTATTTTTTGCAGATGTTCCAGTATATCATCCCTGCTACCTTGTCATGCCTTTGTTTGTAGTCAGTCTGTGCGATCTTTTTACAACAGCTGATTAGGTGGTCCACGGTTTCATCTGCTTCTTGACAAAGGCGGCACTTGCTGTTTGTTGTTGACTTTTCGACTTTTGCTCTTATTGCATTTGTTCTTAGTGCCTGTTCTTGTGCAGCCAGTATTAAAACCTCTGTTTCTTTCTTCAAGTTGCCATTCTTAAGCCATTGCCAGGCCTTGGTGATGTCTGATTTTCCACTTATATTGTGCAAATATTGACCATGCAGTGGCTTATTTTTCCATTTTTCTGCTCGGTTCTTGACTTGTTCTTTCTTGTAGGCCTGCTTTCTTTCATTGGTGTTGAATAGTTTCTCATTATTGACCATTTGAAGTGCATCTTCTTCACTGTCCTTGATATATTCTTCAAGGCCTCTTTTCTCCTCCTCTACTGTTTGATGGACTTGCAGCATTCCTCTTCCACCTGAGCTGCGAGGGAGGTATAGCCTATCGACATCACTGCGGGGGTGCAGAGCATGATTGATGGTCATTATTTTCCTGGTCTTACGATCTAGCGTCTCTAGCTCTGCCTGCATCCAGTCTATTATTCTTGCAGTGTATCTGATAATAGGTATAGCCCAGGTGTTTATGGCGTGTATGGTGTTCCCACCATTGAGTTTGGACGAGGATTTTTCTAACTCTCCTGATGTATTCACTTCCCATTTTTCTTTTAACTTCAGTGTGTGCAATGTTATCAGCCTGGAGAATGCCCAAGTATTTGTAATGTTCTTTCTCTTCCAGGTTCTTGATCTTGCTTCCATTGGGCAGTTCTATTCCTTCTGTTTTTGTTATTTTTCCTCTGTTCATTATTAATGCGGCACACTTGTCTAGTCCAAACTCCATTGCTATGTCACTACTGAATATACAGACAGTGTTTAGCAGTGATTCGATTTCTGACTGGGACTTTCCATACAACTTCAGATCGTCCATGTACAGCAGATGGTTTATTTTACTTGATGTTTTAGATGTTTGGTATCCGGGGCCTGTTTTGTTTAGTATTTTTATTTTATTTATTTATTTTTATTATTATTATTATTATTATTATTATTATGTCCCACTTTTCCTCCAAGGAGCCCAGAGCAGTGTACTACATACTTAAGTTTCTCTTTCACAACAACCCTGTGAAGTAGGCTAGGCTGAGAGAGAAGTGACTGGCCCAGAGTCACGCAGTTTGTATCATGGGTGAATGGGGATTTGAACTCGGGTTTCCAGCACTCTAACCATTACACCACACTGGCTCTCATTCATACATTCCTAGTAGAGGAGTGAGTGAATGAGGCTTCTTTAAACAACAGAGGCCTTTGTGAATAATTAATTCCAGGCAGGAGACCAGAATAGATTAGGACTGCATTGCCCATCAGTTTTCTGTAACATGCCAGTCTGGTGGATGGGGGAGAGAAAAGAAGAGGGGGAACTATTAGGGGTGCAAACCTGCTGCCCCATGGAATTATCATGGGAGAAGACAGCTGGACCTGTGGTAGCAAGCATGACTAGTCCCCTTAGCTAAGCAGGGTCTGCCCTGGTTGCATGTGAATGGGAGACTTGATGTGTGAGCACTGGAAGAGATTCACCTCAGAGGATAGAGCTGCTCTGGGAAGAGCAGAAGGTTCCCAGTTCCCTCCCTGGCAGCATCTCCAAGAGAGGGCTGAGAGCAATGCCTATCTGCAACCTTGGGGAAGCCACTGTGAAGACAATACTGAGCGAGATGGACATATGGTCTGAATCAATATATGGCAGCTTCCTATGTTCCTATGCCTGATTGAGGAGGATAATATCTTATTAGGTAGTGCCTGTCAAACCTATCTTAAGAAGGATAGTGTAGAACTGGAAAAGGTGCAGAAGAGGGCAACCAAAATGATCAGGGGCCTAACCCTGACCCTAACCCTAACCCTTCCTTATGAGGCAAGGCTACAGCATCTGGGGCTCCTTACCTTGGAAAAGAGGCAACTAAGGGGAGACATGACTGAGGTGTATAAAATTATGCATGGAGTGGAGAGGGTGGACAGAGAGACATTTTTCTGTCTCTCTCACAACTCTAGAACCAGGGGTCACCCAATGAAACTGAAGGTCGGGAAATTTAGGACCGACAAGAGCATAATTTTCACACAGAGCATAATTGATCTATGGAATTCCTTGCCATGGGATGTGGTGATGGCTACCAGCTTGGATGGCTTTAAAAGGGGCTTAGACAGATTCATGGATGACAGGTCTAGCCATGGCTACTAGTCTGGTGCCTGTGGGCCACCTCCAGCCTCAGAGGCAGGATGCCTCTAAATACCAGTTGCAGGGGAGCAACTGCAGGAGAATGGACATGCACATACCTCTTGCCTGTGGGCTCCCCAGAGGCACCTGGTGGGCCACTGTGGGAAACAGGATGCTGGACTAGATGGGCCTTGGGCCTGATCCAGCAGGGCTGTTCTAATGTTGTTATGTTAAAACCTGCCTGCATAGGGCCTCCATTCTGGACCTTATGCAGGGTGAGGGAGAGAGAGAGAGAGAGAGAGAGTCTTATAGAAAAGATTAGTCTCATCAAATCAGGAAATTGGGAGGGGAAAGGGGTGTGAGTGTTGACATTTCTCTGCACAATAGACTCATCCGCTTTCGTTCATGTCGCTGTATATTATCACTAATTGAAAAAGTAATTAAAAACCAACAGTTTGTTGATTCTCTAAAAGAGAAAGAAATAGGATTATTTAGTCAGGGGAAAAAAATTAAAAACCTCAGGCAAGAATTGCTTGCGGTCGATGGAATATAAAAATATTTAAACACACACACACAACTAACTGGAGTGAACAGAGAGTGCTTGTGGATTCGGAGCTCAGACAGTTTAACTACCCTGTTGACACACCCCTTGGCTGAAAAAATTGCAGGTTTATAAATAGTAGGTAGCCTTATCGGTATGTTTAAAAAAAAAATCCAAAAGCCACAGCCCAGTAATACATGTATTAGGACCAGCCAAAAAGATACAGCATTGTAAGTAGTAAGTCTTTGAATTTCCCAGAATGCTTCATCAGGCAGAAAGTTGAGAAAAGCAAACAAAAGGAGGGGGAGTTGTGTATGGCACAAGTGCCCCCATCAGCTTCTGCTGGGGACAAGAATTTTGCTGTAGCCCTAGAAGTGACTGAGGCAGTACAGTGCAATGGTTAGAGCAGTGGATCCTTAAGATTAGGGACACCCAGGTTCAAATCCCCACTCCACCATGAAATTCACTGGGTGATCTTGAACCAGTGACTTTCTCTCAGCCTACTTCACAGGGTTGTTGTGAGGATAACATTAGCCTTGTATAAAAACCTTCGAGGAAGAAAAATATAATACTATCCCTGCCATCTCCGGCTACAAAGAACTCAGGCAGGAGGGCTGGGAAAAGCCACTCTTTATAGGATCATAGATTCTGTTGTGGTCAGACTAGCTTGACTCTGTTTAAGGCAGCTTCAAATTTCCCGATATTGATCCAGATACATCAAAGTCTCTGTTTTTGCCCTTGGGAAGACCATAAGTCCCAAAAACCTCTTGGGAAGGTCCCTGTTTTTGCCTTTGCAAATCCTGCAGCCCTTGGGAAGATTATGAGTCTAAGGGTGACTGTACTTGGGAAGACTAAAGGTCCCAAGAGCCACTTTTCCCTAGAAGAGGAAGAGGAAGAGGAAGAGGAAGAGGAAGAGGAAGAGGAAGAGGAAGAAGAAGAAGAAGAAGAAGAAGAAGAAGAAGAAGAAGTACACTTCACACAGGAGGGTGGAGAAGTTACTACTTCACCTCTCATCACCTCTAGCAACCAGTAAGTAAAGGATAGGGGAGGGAGTGCTAAAGGATGGAGGGCAGCCCTTTCATCAGGCAAGGCAACTTGGTTGCCTCAGGAGGCAGCATCAGCCACTGGAGGGATGCTGTGCTAGGGATGGATAGGGCCAGTTGCTCTCCCCCTGCTCAATAAAGAAACACCTTCAAAAGGTCTGTCTTTGCTCAGTTAGCAGGGAGTACACACCTGCTACCTCACGAGGGTCTCTAGAAACACTGTCTTTGAGGGAGGCAGATCAGGGCAATCGTCCCATGCCTTCTCTGGGAGGAAACCAGGATGGACCCTGCTTAGCAAAAGGGACAATTCATGCTTGCTACCACAAGACCACTTCTTCTCCCATAAGTTCCAAGTACAAGAGTGGGTGTATAGGAACATAAGATCAGCCCTTTTGGATCAGGCCCATCTAGTCCAGCATCCTGTTACCCACAGCAGCCCACCCGATGCCACTGAGAAGCCAACAAGCAAGAGGTGAGGACATGCCCTCTTTTTTGCTGTTGCTCCCCTGCAACTGGTATTTATTGGCATCTTGCCTCTGGCGCTGGAGGAAGCCTATAGCCACTGTCCTCCGTGAATTTTTCTAAGCTCTTTTTAAAGCCATCCAAGCTGGTGGCCATCACCACATCTGGTGGCAGAGAGTTCCACAGATTAATTATGTGCTGTGTTGAAAAGTACTTCCTCTTATCGGTCCTAAATTTCCCGACCTTCCGTTTCATGGGATGACCCCTGCTTCTTGTGTTGTGAGATAGGGAGAAAAATTTCTCTCTGCCCACTCTCTCTACTCCATGCTTAACCTTATACACCTTGACCATGTCTCCCCTTAGTAGCCTCTTTTCCAAGATAGAGTGCCCCAGATGCTGTAGCCTCACCTCATAAGGAAGGTGCTCCAGGCCCCTGATAATCTTGCTTGCCCTCTTCTGCACCTTTTCCAATGCTACAATGTCCTCCTTAAGATACAGTGAGCAGAACTGTTCGCACTTCTCCAAATGTGGCCACACCATAGATGTGTATAAGGGCATTATACATTGTATAAGGGTATTTTTACGTTCAATCCCCTTCCTAATAATCCCTAACATGGATTTTGCCTTTTTCACAGCTGCCACACACTGAGTCGACACTTTCAACAAGCTGTCCACCAGAACCCGAACATCACTTAATATTTTACGTGGTCAAATTTGGGTATGTGGTCAGAATCCTCTGCCGTATCTTTCCAGGACAAGCGCATGAACATTTTTGGAATCTTCCTCTCCCAGATTCCAACCCAGATTTTCAGATTCCGCCGTAACATGTTTACCGGAGCACAACTCAAAATGTCAAAATCTGTTATTGTACATCTCTGGGATTTTTCTAGTCAGGTGAGGAGGGACGCCTCGCCTGCTCCCTCTTCTGTCTTTCTGCAGTAAAAACACATCCAAGCAAACTTTTAAAAGGAATTATCTCCCTTGCAAAAAGGCACCCATTATTTTTTTAAAAAGAATGTTTCAGGAATGTGCTATTATGAAATAGCACAACAGCACAACAGAACAATTACATACAAATGTGTTTATTTTAAAAAAAACAATTATACTTTTAAAAACTGAGAATTGTCGGGGGAGTTGGTTAATGCATTTGTTATACTTATCATCTCCACCCTCCAATTTAGTGTGTATGTAGTAAATCTGTTCCAATATTTTAAAATTGAGAAGTCCTGCCAGAATCCTCCAAGGATGCAACCACAGGGATGTTAGACTCTGGGAACAACAATGGAATGGAACAGAATAGAGACAAGTTCTTCACGTCCCTAGTGAATGAATGCTAATGCAGCATGCATGTAAAGTAACCTGTGATTTTGCATACTGCAGATGCAGAGGCAAACTTCTGTACTTAGGCTAAATAAATATATAAATGTTGCAGGTGTGGGATGGAGAATAACTGGCTTGGCAGTAGTATATGTGAAAAGGATCTTGGGCTTGCAACAAGGTGAGCATGAGCCAGTGCTGTGATGCATCTGCAAAAAAGGCAAGTGTGATTTTAGGCTGCGTTAATAGAACCATCATTTTTTAGTCATGAGAAGTAAACGTTCCACTGGTCAGGCCTCATTGGAGTGCCCACTCCAGATGAAAGGAGTGTAGGCAAAATCACCCAGGTTCAGAGGAGAGCAACAAAGACAGTCAGGGTCTGGAAAACAAGCCCTGTGACAGATGGGCTTTAGTGTCATTTTATCTGGTAGTTTATATAGCTGTGTTTTACTTTTTTGTGCTGCAAACCACCTTCTGAGAAATTGCAACTGAACAGCAGAGTGTAAATTTTAAAAATGAATGTAATGCATATGTTTAGCCTGGAAAGGCAAAAACCAAAGGGAAACAGGAGAGCACCCTTCAAACTCACGGGAGGGCTGTCCCATAGAAGAGAGCAAAGATTCACTCTGTGCTGCCCTAGAGGGGAGGACTAGATCCCATGGGCTGAATTATGGGAGGGCAGATTTTGGGTGAACAGTAGGATGAACGTCTTACCCACAGCACCTCTGCCTCATCAGGTTCCAGCTTCAGCTTACCGGTCTCCATCCAGTCGTTTACTGATCCTAGGATACTGCAGACAGAGGAAGGTGCCTTCTACTGAGTCAGACCCTTGGCCCATCTAGCTCAGCATTGTCTGCACTGACTGGCAGCAGCTTTCCAGGTTTTCAGGCCGGAGTCTCTCTCAGTCCTGCTTGGAGATGCCAGGGAGGGAACCTGGGGCTTTCTGCAGGCAAGCAGATGCTCTTCCACTCAGCTACGGCCCCATCCTCATAAGAATTTCTTGTGTTCTGATGAGTCCACCAGTCGTGCTTCCTTGAATCCTCTCTCGCTTCGTGCTTCTTCAGTAGGATGCAGGCAGGACCACCTTTGGGTGCCAAGGAAACTATTCTGGTTACCGTGGTAACGCGGAGGCTACAGTGTGTGTTGCATGTTGGCAAGGAAGAAGAAAGGGAAACGGCCGGGGTACGGGGGAAACAGATAGATGTCACATCATCTGGGCAAATTCCTGGAGGTGGGCAGACTCGACGAGATAGATTTAACACCACTTTGGGCCAGTTCAGATGACCATCTAAACTCGGGGTGGGCAGAAGCTTGAGTAGGATTCAAAAGCCTACCAACCACGGCCGTGCAGAATGGTAGTAGGGGCAGATAACGGATGCAAAATGGCAGCTCTGGGGTGGGGAGAATTGACAGTTACCTCTGCTGCAGAGGTGCTCTTACCCCCTAGACCATGGGGCCCCAGCCCAGGGACTCCAAAGACCTGGGGGGGCTCCCACTGCCATGAACCCTCCTCCGCCACCACTGCGAATCCCGCCGCAAGGCCAAATCACCCATCTTTGCAAGTATTCTAGCTGCCATGTGCATGGCCGGGGGGTGGGGTGAGCTTGAGCAGGCCTCCCCTGTGGCGGCAGCATGTGGAGAGGGAGCATCCGCTGGGCTGACCATCCGCTCAAGGGCCGTTGCCGCCGCCACCATGGGAGGAGGCCTGTTCAGGCTCACACACACCCCCAACACCCGGCCGTGCATATACTCGCAAAGATTGGCTGTTTGGCCTTGCGGCGGCAGCAGCAACAAAGGAGCTCGTGGTGGCGGTGGGGGGGGGCCTCATGGTGGGGGTGGTCCGGGAGCCCAAATCACGTAGGTGTGCCACTGCTCTGCCCCGCCTCCCCTGGGCCATACTTTGGGATATGACTGCACACCTGAGTCTTAACAAAAATCAGGGATGCTAACAGAACTCTGCAATGAGCCTATGAAATGCACAAAGGCCTGGCCAAAGGCAACCGAGGAATGTCCCCATTTTACAGGTGAGGAACACTGAGGCCGAGAGGGAAGCTTTGTGCTTCTGCACTAACCGCAGTTCCCTGTTACGTCTGAAAGGGGTGGGGGCACTGCGGTTAGTGCTAACTGCGATTTGTGAGCAAGAATATCAAACCTCCGACACGCCGAGATAGAGGGCTGGGGAGGGGCCTAGCTAGGGGAGAGTGGGCTCATGTTCCCCTAGTTCCCCAGCATGTTCATGTTCCCCCTCTCCCCAGCAGCCCCTCATATGCACCAGCCACGCCCCCTGCATATGCTGTCACATGCAGGGGGTGTGGCCAGCACCCAGAAGGACCAGCTCCAGAGCTCATTTCCCAGCCGGCTTCATTGCCAGCTGGGGTTTCTCTTTATTTATTATTTATTATTTATTTATTTATTAGATTTAGATACCGCCCTTCCAAAATGGCTCAGGGTTTTATCACAACATGATAAAAGCAATTTAAAAAATTAAAATCAAATTAAAATCAATTAAAATCAAATTAAAATCAATTAAAATCAAATTAAAATCAATTAAAATCAAACTATTAAAACACAACAAAACCAATAAAACAACTAAAAGCCCTGAAAATCAGGGCTTTCAATTCAATCAATCAAATCAGTTCTCTCCCCTGCTCGGAGTTAGGGAGAGAACGAAGAAAATACCCAATAAACAAGCTTCGAACAAATAAATAAAAATAAATGAGGCTGACGGAGTTCGGGGGGAGGGGCAGGGGTGAGTCAGGTGGATCCCGGGAGCTGGGCGGCTCGGGGCCTTTGAACCTGCCCACCCAATTATAGCTCTGTCCTGGGGAAAACAAACGGGAGAGGGCATGCTCATTCATATAAGGATCATAGCCATGGGTGAGTATCCCAGCCTTGCCTCTTTCAAGATTAGCTTGAAAGTTATCCAGTTTAATTTCTCCCCACCACCACCACCACCAAAAAAAAGACAGAAAATTGGATACTTTTCTAAGAAAATCCAAAGTTCAGAACATTCCACCTCCTTTCTCCAAAAGTCTTTCCCCACCCACCAACCCTCCATAAAATGCTCCACATATGCATTATGTTCGGTCCCCAGGGCAGCAGTGGCTTCTCTTCCTCCACTAAAAGGATGCAGCAACAGGCTTTTTTAAAAACTTGGCTTCCGCTCCACAGTCAAGGGGAAACTGCAGTAGCTCTTGGGACTCGTAGTCTTCCCAAGGGTTGCTACAATGCAGTGTCAGGGCCCATCTCTGCGTGGTCATGTTGCCACTTCCCCTGCTCCTAGGTTTTGTATGCGGAATGGCTCAGGTTGCTTGATGGTTTCCTGCAAGCAGAAGCACACAAGGACTGACAGGGTATCTGATGGAGCAAGACAGGCCAGCGCTTCAGGACCCTGGAGAGCTTCCAGGAGCTTTTTGAAGGAGCCTCCAACACAGAGAGGGGAATTGGGAAGTTTGAGCCTGTGGGACTCCCTCCCACAAGAAACTGGGCAGAGTGTCAGCAAGGAGAGCTGGTCTTGTGCTAGCAAGCATGAATTGTCCCCGTTGCTAAGCAGGGTCCACCCTGGTTTGCATTTGAATGGGAGGCTACATGTGAGCATTGTCAGATATTCCCCTTGGGAGGGTAGAGCCACTCTGGGAAGAACATCTGCCTGCTTACATGCAGAAGGTTCCAAGTTCCCTCCCTGGCATCTCCAAGATAGAGCTGAGAGAGACTCCTGCCAGCAACCTTGGAGAAGCCACTGCCAGCCTGAATAGGCAATATTGAGCTAGATGGACCAATGGTCTGACTCTGTATAGGGCAGCTTCCTATGTCTGATGTAGCTGCAGCACCATGAGGAGCTCCTAGGAGCTCTTCCAAGGAGCCTCCAACACAAATGTGGGGATTGGGAAGTTTGAGCTTGTGGGACTCCCACCCACAAGAAATTGGCCTCTTTGTGGTAAGCATGTTATAAAGGCTATCTTGTTTCACCGTGCTTTTAGATTGAGTTAATTATGTGTCCTCTCTGTGGATCCTCTATCTCAGGGGCTCCCAACCCGTGATACTCCAGATGCTGCTGAACTAGAACTCCCATCACCCCCAGCTAAAATGTAGAGGGAGAAGCCATGGAATGCCAGCTAATGCTCTTTTTAACGCCTCACTTCTGCAGTTGCTGGAGCCGTCTCCATTTCTCCCCACCTTCTTCCCAGCCGCCAGCTTCCCAGCTGCTTCTTCCATTTAGCAGCCCTGGAAGGCACAAAGTTGTGTACACACAGCATTAGTACATGATTCCTCCTGCTGTTTGGCAGGTTGTATAGCTTGGATGCATTTCAGGTGCAAACAAAATCACTTTGCTTTTCCCATGGCACTTTCCTCCGCTCCATATTCACGTCCCCTCTGCATCAAACAGGTCGTATGGCGATACGATCTTCTGAGGGACTGGTGTTAAGCTGAAGATTCTCCTTTTGGCCTCAGTTTTGGGGTGCTGGGAAGAACCCAGGCGGAGAGCTGGTCTTATGATAGCAAGCATGAATTGTCCCCTTTGCCAAGCAGGGTCCACCCTGGTTAACCTTTGAATGGGAGACAACATGTGTGAGCCCTGTAAGATATTCCCTGGAGGGGCTGGGGCCGCTCTGGAAAGAGCACTTGCCTGCAGAGGGTTCCAATTTCCCTCCCTGGCAGCATCTCCAGATTGGGCTGGGATAGACCCCTGCCTGCGACCTTGGAGAAGCTGCTGCCAGTCTGTGTAGACAATACTGAGTAAGATAGACCAAGGGTCTGACTCCATATAAGGCAGCTTCCTATGTTCCTAACCCAAGGGGGTGAATCAGTAGGCCATTTTGTGAGGAGGGAGGTTAGAAAGAGAATTCCTTCTTTGATCTCTCATGGTACTAGGGGAATGACCCCCTAACACCGATAAGCAACGAAGAAAACTACTCCAAGTAGCATCCAAAACTGCCTTATACCAAGTCAAACTTTGGGTCCACTTAACTCAGCATTGCCTAGCCCTCCTAGCAGTGGCTTCTCCAAGATTTCAGGCCGGCATCTTTCCCAGGCCTACCTGGAGATGCTGCCAGGGATTGAACCTGAGACATTTGGCATGCAAACCAGATACTCTGCCACTGAGTTACGGCCCCATCCCCATCAAGGAGAGGAGAGCCGGTCTTGTGGTAGCAAGCATGACTTGCCCCCTTAAGCTAAGCAGGGTGCACCCTGGTTGCATATGAATGGGAGACTGGAAGTGTAAGCATTGGAAGATATTCCCCTCAGGGGATGGAGACACTCTGGGAAGAGCAGAAGATTTCAAGTTCCCTCCCTGGCTTCTCCAAGATAGGGCTGAGAGAGATTTCTGCCTGCAACCTTGGAGAAGCTGCTGCCAGTCTGGGTAGACAATACTGAGCTAGACGGACCTACGGTCTGACTCAGTATATGGCAGCTTCCTATGTTCCTAAGGTAGTCCCACTGAAATCAAAATGACAATTGAGGCATTGCTGGCGGGAGTGAGTGTCCTCACATTATGTCAGCCAGTGTGTCCAAGAGTGATTTAAAAATATATATACCCCTTCACACAATGTATTTGTAATAACCTGTGGAACCTACTGCCACAAGATGAGTGATGGACATTAAATTAGACAGCTTTAGAAGCAGATTAGACCAGTTTTTGGTAGAGGGGGACTGGACCATCAGCAGTGATATCTAAATGGAGCCTGCATGATCAGAGGGTGTCTATCTGTCAGGGAAGCTGTAGTTGTTCCCCTGCTAACTTACCCCTGCTAACTTGGCAAAGAGGCACCTTTTAATGTGGTGATTCTTTTTATTTATCAGGGGGAGAATAACTGGCCCTATCCACCCCAAGCACAGTATCCCTCCAGTGGCTGTTGCTGGTGTCGATCTAATGTTTGTTTTTAGATTGTGAGCCCTTTGGGGACAGGGGTCCATCTTATTTATCTTCTTTATTTATTATTTCTCTGTGTAAACTGCCCTGAGCCATTTGTTGGAAGGGTGGTATAGAAATTGAATGAATGAGTGAGTGAGTGAGTGAATGAATGAATGAATGAATGTTCCCTGCACCAAGCAAGGGATTGACTAGAAGACCTCCGGGTCCCTTCCAACTTAACATTCTATGACCAGTGAATACTAGAAGCTGGGAAGAAACAGAAATTGCTTTTTCTTCCACATCCTGCCTGTATATCCGACACAGAACTAGATGCCTGGATGAACCCGGCAAAGCTCTTGCTAGGTCCTTAGGAGCCACTGGCAAAATGAATTTCTGTCCCGGAGAACAAAATCTTTTCTTCCAGGTCTTTCAAGCTTCCCTGCTGAGCCCCCGAAATTCTTCCGAAGACAGCTGACTGAACAAAACAGGCAGCCACATCGGTTTCCTGCAGTTCAGGGCTGGGGAGGCACTAGTCTGAACTTCTGACACCGTGCGGTGCTAATGAGTGATAAGCGTCAGCCTCGCCCGGGCTGTTCATCTGTCATCTGGAGTGCTGTCCAAATGCGTCAAGCGGACGGAGATGACAGGCAGAGCGGGCAATGGCGTCACCTGCGCAGCAGGACTTGTCTGCGAGCATTTCTGCCATCACACCACGGAAGAGTGGATAAAATGCACTGGACAAGGGAAGGGCTGGAGGGACGGGATGCATCTTGTCAGTTATACGAGGACACAAATGTGTGTGAGGTGAAGGGATTTCTCAGCACAGCCTGATCAAAACAGAGAGGAAAGGGGGAAATGAAGAAGACAAGAAAGGGAAAGAAACGGAAAGAAATGGAACGCTAAGGACTAGCAACTTGAATTTTCGGCGCTTAGAAGAATCAACAGCACACATTGGGCCCATTGTTAGAAGGCTGCCACCCCCTCAGAGACATTTTAGTTGATTAATCTAGTACGTTTGAATCCATTAATTAAACAGTTACATTTCAGCATAAATAAAACCAGTCAATTTGAAGCAAAAAGCATCTTTTCTTTGTTTTGACCTGATGTGCATACGTGTTGTGGCAGACATCTTCTTAGAAGAGGCTAAAAACTGTGAGAGAGAGAATGGAGGGATGCCTCTTCTGCTATTATAATGGCCATTTATATGTGTATTGTACCAAGCATCATTTTGGGAAGAGGTATTCTAAGCCATGTGAGATGGGGGAATGCTTCCTGTTATGGTACTTGCCATTGGCACATCTGTCATAACAGACATCATCTTAGAAGAGGTATTCCAAGCCATGTGAGATGGGGGGATATCTCTTCTACTTGCCACTGACATATGTCACAGTAGGCCTCATCTTAGAAAAAGGCATTTCAAGCCTTGGAATGAAGTGAGATGAGGGAATGCCTCTTCTATTATGTTATTTGCCATTGGTATGTGTGTTGTAGTAGGAATCACCTTAGAAGAGGCACTCCTAACTGCATGAGAGAGAAGAGAGGAATGTCTCCTCTATTATTTTACTTTCCATTGGTATGTGTGTTGTACTAGACATCATCTTAGAAGAGGCATTCCAAACCAAGTGAGATGGGGAATGTCTATTCTATCAATGCACATGTTGTTGTAGCAGGCACCATCTTAGAAGAGCAGGAATTATCTTAGAAGGCATCATATGAGGGAAAGGGGGAATGCCTCCTTCTTAGAAGTTTGCTGTTGTCATGTGTGGTAGAGAAGATATCATCTGAGAAGGGCTAAGCAAAAACACTCACCAAAAACACTCAAATAGCAGGGCTATTTCATCCCTTCTTCTGCCCTGAATCTCCCTAAACTTTGTCCAGGCTTTCAAAAGTTCGACAGTTCAGCAGATAGCAATAGGTAATAGGAGCCAGCGTGGTGTAGTGGTTAGAGTGCTGGATGAGGACCAGGAAGACCTGAGTTCAAATCCCCATTCAGCCATGACACTAGCTGGGTGACTCTGGGCCAGTCACTTCTCTCTCAGCCTAACCTACTTCACAGGGGTTGTTGTTGTGAGGAGGAACTGAAGTATATAGTACACCGCTCTGGGCTCCTTGGAGGAAGAGTGGGATATAAATGTTTTTTTAAAATAATCAGTAGGCTCATGCTCTCAGACCAATTGCAGTTTGGTTACAGGTGCACCTTACAAACAATCTAAACAATCTAAATGGTGCTGACACCCTAGACACAGTATGGTGGTCTAAGTACCTACTACGCATGCGAATGCCTGATTCATTGTTCATCGGGTGATTACTCCTTATTTGGTTCGAATGGCTGCACAACTCAAATGCCCTAGTGGGCCAAAACCATCCACAGCTTAGCGTGCAGGGGCCGAGGTCAGTTTTTAGCACATTACATTGAAATTAAAAATATTTTTAGTTACTTCTGGATCTATTCCCCATCAATGGACCCAAGGATAGTGGCCAGAAAATAGGTCCCTGCTCAATCAGTGGGACCCCTGGAGCGCATGTCAGCCCCCAAAAAATGCCAAGTCCTCTCCTCTCCCTAAACTGTCATTGTTTTCAGGCTGCAATCCTAGGCATGAATACATGGGAGTAAACCTCGCTGGGAACACCATGGAGCATATTTATGGGGAAAAACCACACATAGGATGGTGCTATAAGGCAGTTTCCAGCTCCTGCGTTGCTGCAGCATACCTGGGGGCTAGTAAATAGTCCCTGCGGGCCAAATCCGGCCCCCAGGCCTTATGTTGTGCAGGCCTTAGATCCTGTTTTCCAGCAGTGACAACCTTAGCTGTGTTAGCAAGTTTCATAGATACAATTTAGCTGGAGAGAGATAATGGCATTAATCGTGAGAGGCAGTGATGTCCCTGAGCTAGGTTAGGTTACTTCAAGTTAGAATGAGGTTTTCTAGGCAAAAATGGAGTTTCTTTGGTTTTCTAAACACATCAATTCCCCCCTGAAATTGGATTATCGTGAACCTTCAGGGTGTCCTTATTAAGGCTTGTAAAGGTACAGCTGTATATTTGGGTCTTACATAATACTAATACTAATACTAATACTAATACTAATACTAATACTAATACTAATACTAATACTTATTATTATTATTATTATTATTATTATTATTATTATTATTCGATTTCTATACCGCCCTTCCAAAAATGGCTCAGGGCGGTTTACAAGGAGAGATAACAAATAAATTAGATAGGCCCCTGTCCCCAGAGAGCTCACATTCTAAAAAGAAACATAAGACACACACCAGCAACAGTCACTGGAAGTACTGTGCTGGGGGTGGATAAGGCCAATTACTCTCCCCCTGCTAAATAAAGAGAATCACCATGGTAAAAGGTGCCTCTTTGCCCAGTTAGCAGGGGTTCGCATTATGGCGCATGGGAAGTATGTTCATTGTCCTATTATGGCCTTTGCTAAACAGGTGCTGCAGGTTTCTATCATGTGCCCAAAACCTGCCACACCTCTTCAACCAGCGACACACAAAGGCATGACGGTACTCACCACGGAGAGCCATGCCTTGACCATATAATCGTCAGCACACACACCAATCCAAAAACAAAAAGAAGAAGAAGAAGAAAAAACCCTAGCATCTTGCTTATCTTCGGGATGCTGTGCCTCCTTTCTGTCTTTGCAGTGAAGCAGTTCATTGCAAACTGAGCTGTAGGCTGCATTAGCATTCAGCAGCAGCAGCAATGCAGGTCATGTATCTGGCCCGTTTCTGTGGCTCTCACCCAGCGGCCAGCAATGCAATTCCTTTTGAACTGTAATTCTTAATCTGGAGTTTGAAAGCTGTGCATACTCAACTGGAACAAAGACTCCAAAACTGAACAACCGCCCCTTCTCCCTGCACTTTTACAGAGAAATATTCAAATGCTGCACCCCTTTCTTGATCCCTAAAGGCCACACTTGGCTGAGATGCAGAGCTTTGGGTGGAAGCTCAGATGTGCTACAACCACATAGAAAAATATGAATACAACGAATATTTATATACTGCTTTTCAACAAAAGTTCCCAAAGCAGTGAACATATATACAAACAAATAAATAAAGTGGCTCCCTGTCCCCAAAGGACTCGCCATCTAAAAAAGAAATATAAGATAGATACCAGCAACAGCCACTGCAGGGACGCTGTGCTGGAGATGGATAGGGCCAGTTGCTCTCCGCCTGCTCAATAAAGAGTATCACTACTTTTTAAAGGTGCCTCTTTTTTCTCCAGGTTAGCAGGGTGGTAAGTGGGCACATGCTCATTAAGATTAAGAATATTTATATAATATTTTCAACAAAAGTATTCTCAGTGTGATTTACAGAGAAAAAGGAGGAAGATGAGTCCCTTTTTGCAAAGAGCTGGCCATCTAAAAAGAAACTAGCTGATCCGGCAGAGAGCATCTACAGCACTAGTCACCCCACCCACCCTGACACTTTTTTGCTTGCCTGCCCCCACTGCATTCTTCCCCGCCTCTCATCTTCTTCTCCCCCCCCCATCCACAGCCGTCTCCTTCTTCTCCTCCTCCTCCACCTTCTTCTCCTCCTCCTCCACCTTCTTCTCCTCCTCCTCCTCCACCTTCTTCTCTTTCTTCTTCTTTCCTGCTGTTTGTGGCCGCTTGGCCGCTTGCAGCCACTCTGGCCACCTGTCTGCCAGGCCCGCCTGCCAGTCCTGCTTCTGCTGCTTCTTCTCCTTCTTCTTCTCCTCCTTCTGCTTCTCCTCCTTCTGCTTCTCCTCCTTCTGCTTCCTCCTCTGCTGCTGCTGCTTCTCCTCCTCCTCCTCCTTCTCCTCCTTTCCTGCTGTTTGTGGCCGCTTGGCCACTTGCGGCCACTCTGGCTGCCTGGCTGCCGGGCCTGCCTGCCGTTCATGGCCGCTCCAGTTGCCCGCCTGTTGGGGCCGCTCACCTGTCTGCTGGTCGCCTGTTTTCTCCCCACCTTGCCTACCCCCGGTGGCCAGCCATTCGCCGGGCCACCACTTGTCCCCGCCCCACCCCCCGCAGCCGGCCGTTCACCACCCTTTCTCCCCACCCCCCTGCAGCCTGCTGTTCACTGGGCTGCTGCTTCTCACCCCCTCTGCAGTCCCCATCGCTAATTGGGAGCTGTCTCGCGAGAGCTGCCACGCTTGAGGTTAGCAACAGGTACGCCTATGAAAATTAAATACATAGATAGAAGGGAGACACCAGTAACAGCCACCAGAGAGAAGCTGTGCGGGGCTTGGATCAGGACAGTTGCTCTCCCCCTGCTCAACAGGAGATTGCTGCCATTTTTAAAAGGTGCCTCTTTGCCCAGCAAGCAGAGGCAATTCTCAATCTGTGCCCCCCAATAGGTCCTGAAGATGGCTCCCAGTCCCAAAAGGGCTCACAGCCTAAAAAGGAGATGGAGAGGAGGTTCTGAATCCCGCAACAGTCAAGGCTAGCAGACTAGACAGAAAATGAACGGAAAGCTGTGACAAACTGAGCACGCTCAGTATTTTGTGTACAAATTTTGGACGTTAAAACCAGTATTTCAACTTGCTGTGGGACTACTAAAGTAGAATTCATGGCACCACTTTCCGCTTCTTTTAATATGCTGACTTTTACCTTAGGATCCTTGGCCATACACCATCAACTTGGTTTGTTTCCCACTGTCAGCACATGGGTGAGAAAAGAGCATTGCATACATTCCAAGTGGACGTCGTCTTGAAACACGATGGCAGATCAGACCCCCCCCAAAAAAAGTGTTTGGGTCCCCTAGAAGGAGGAGAGGAGAGCTGGTTTGTGGCAGCCAGCACGACTTGTCCCCTTAGCTAAGCAGGGTCTGCCCTGGTTGCATATGAATGGGAGACTAAACCTGTGAGCACTGTAAGATATTCCCCTCAGGGGATGGAGCCACTCTGGGAAGAGCAGAAGGTTCCAAGTTCCCTCCCTGGCATCTTCAGATAGGGCTGAGAGAGACTCCTCCCTGCATCCTTGGAGAAGCCGCTGCCAGTCTGTGTAGGCAATGCTGAACTAGATGGACCAATGGTCGGTATATGGCAGCTTCCTGTGTTCCTGTGACCCCCTCCCATCAGCTGTGAATTTGGTCTGCATCCAAGAGTCAGCATATGGGTTATAAAGGGGTGTTGTCTACACTTTGAGGGGCTGCCATTGTGAAACAAAATGGCAGATCAGCAAACAATTTAATCACACATGTTGTTGGAGGAGGGACACACAACAACACCCACAGACATGGTGATCGCTTAAGCCTGGGTGGCACAACTTTGGCCCTTTGGCTGTTGTCAGACTACAGCTCCCATCATCCCTGACTATTGGCCGCTGTGGCAGGACATTATGGGAGTCCAGGAACAGCTAGAAGGCCGTAATTCTGCTGCCTTGTCATACGTCGTCTTCCCTTTGACAACCAGTCCAAAAATAAGCTTTCTTCATCCCTGTGTTCATTTGTTTTCATGTTTGATTCATGACTTTTTCCTTGTCTTGTCTTTCACTTCTGTTATCATTATCTATTCATTTTTTTACCTGTAACGGAGATGTCTACTTCACGATTCTTTATGCAACAGGTAAAAACCGTTCTCTTTTGCTGGGGCATTTAACAGAGTCCGATTGAGTTCTCTGGCTTTGTGCTGCCTCCTGCTGTGCTTATGGCTTCTTGCTTTTTGCCGAACGGCGCCTCTGGCTTCCATTCCTATTCCAATCATGCTGTGCTGGTGACAATATCGTTTTAAACTACGGCTCACGGGCCACCTCTAGAACAAGCATTCAGTTGAAAAGCTGGGCAAATTAAATAAGTATCAGATGGGTCTGAACTTTCAGTCTCTGGAAAATTCAGCCAAATTGGGTATGGATCAAGGGGGTGAGAAGGAGAATTGTTTGATCCTTTTTGCATTTTTGAAGTGAGGCTGCAATTGGTGGGGGGGTTCAAGGTCACTGGTATTGCTCCCATCTGCTTTCACTTAGCGTCCACCACCATTTTGCCCCAGGATGCCCTGCATGAAGGACCTAGTTTCTGTGAGGAAAATGGTGACTGCCACAAAAAATGGCATCTCTACATGGGGGCCTCCATTTTTTCCCTCATAATGCCCCAGATTCTGTAGGGGAAATGGTGAGTGGCACAAAAAGAAATGGCCATCAGTGGGGGCCTCCATTTCCCCCCAGAATGCTGTGAAGAAAATGGCGAAGAATATCTGTGAAGAAAATGGTGACTGCTACCAAAAAAAAAAAAAAAAATGGCAGTCACCAGAAGGGCCTCCATTTCCCCCCAGAATGCTGTTAAGAAAATGACAAAAATATTATGTGAAGAAAATGGTGACTGCCACAAAAAAAAAAAAAAGGCAGTCACCAGAAGGGCCTCCATTTCAACGCAGAATGCCTCTTTAAAAAATTATGTATGTATTCAATTTATATACCACCCTTCCTAAATGGCTCAAGGTGGTTTACATTAAAATCAAAAACACATAATAAAACAATTATATATATATATTAAAAAACATTCAAACTAGATTAAAATTAAAAATCAATATCATTAAAAGCCAGACTAAAAAGATGGGTCTTTGAGGCTCTCCTGAAGGCCTCCAAGGAAGATAATCCTCTTACATCCATGGGTTACACATTACACAACCCCGGGGTGACAACTGAGAAAGCCCGATCCCAGGTTGCCACCAGATGAACCTGTGGCACCCAAAGATGGACCCCTCCTGATAATCAGAGGCGCTCTTATTCCTGGACTTTGGGGACGAAGTCCAGGGCCTCCACAAGCCCTGGGGCCCCCCTAATCCTCTTTAGTCTGTCCTGGGTGATGTAGACGCCAGGCAGAGCATAACGATGCTTAATTTGCAGGGGAGGAGTGCCCCAAAGGCCTTTAGGTCCAGGCTCCAAAAATACCTAAGTGCACCTCTGCTGATAATTTTAATGACCAGTGGGGAACTTGCAGGGAAAGGCACTTTCTGAGGTAACCTGGATGTAAGCCATTCAGGGCTTTAAAGGTAATAGCCAGCATTGTGTACTTTGCCCGGAAACATATCAGCAGCCAGTGCAACTGTTTAAGAGCAGGCATCATGTGGTCTCCACAGGATACCCCTAGACTAATCTTGCCGCCACATTTTGAAACAACTGACATTCCCAAATATTTGTACAAAGGCAGACTTATACAGAGTGCATTTCAGTAGTCCAATCTGGAGGTTACCAGCTGGTGTACCACTGTTTTCAGGTCATTCATCTCAAGGAACAGGCGGAGTTGTCGAATCAGTAGCAGCTAGTAAAAAGTGCTCCTGTCCTGGCCACAGCCTCAATCTGAAGCTCCAGGGTGAGACCCAGGTCCAAGAGCACTCTCAAGCTATGGACCTGTTCTTTCTGGGAGAGTGTAAGTTCATCCACAACAGGACGTTCTATCCTGTCTAGCAGAGTACAACCACCAACAATGAGCACCTCCCTCTTGCTTGGATTCAGCTTCAGTTTATTATCCCTCATCCAGCCCATTACTGCCTGTAGGCAGGCATTAAGGGGCTAACACCATTTCCTGATATTAATGACAAGGAGAAATAGATTTGGGTGTCATCAGCATATTGATAACCAAAATCCGCTGATGAAACCACCAAATCCGCTGATGAAACCCAGTACCAAATCTATATGATACCCAGTGGCTTCATGTAGATGTTAAAAGCATTGGTGACAGAATGGAGCCCTGAGGGACTCCATATAGTAGCTCCCATTTGAAGAGCAACTGTCACCAAGTGCCACCATCTGAAATATCCGAGACATAGGAGTAGAACCACTGTAAAACAGTACCTTCTGTCCCCAAATCTCTCAGGTGATCCATGTAGGAGACAGACAGCCGTCCTACCTTTCTGTTTGGGTCATCTGCAGCATTGGCAGCACTGCAGACATTTTAAACTGTTCCCAGGCTGCCGGCAGCCATATTTACCATAGAGTTCTGTGGAAAGTGGGGCCAGGTAGAGCAGAGCTTCTGCAATACTGAGGGTTGCCTCTCAGCTGTGGGCGTAATGCATTGTGGGATGGCTAGAGGCCCCAGATCCCAATATCAGAAATGGAGAACGCTGCCGCAGTGTTTGTGTGGGAGCACAAGCCAAAAAGAATCTCTGGTCATTTGCAGAACCAAAAGGAGGCACAAGGCAGGAGTGTGCCTTCCCTCCATCCCACTCCCATATAGTCATGAGAATGAGCCCTGTTCATGTCAAGGAGACGTGTGAAAGTCTGAAGTTTACACATTGATTTGAAGAAGCAAGCCAAGCCCCAGCTGAATGCCTCGAGTTTATCAAGGATGTGTAGCAATTTCTCCCTTGCATTTCAATCCACACTGAGCTCCCTCCTCGCCCTTCTGCGCCTTCCTCCCCCCATCAGCCAAGGTAGCTTCCAGATGGTTCTCCCATCCTAAAACCCCCGTTCTGCACAGCCGATTAAATTCCTCTTGTTGTAATTAAGGCAGACACAATTAGCTGTCAGGGAGGGCACTCATCTGTTTTATGTTGCAATCTCTTCGACAGAGCCGGCTCGTTCGGAGAGATTGTCAGTTTCCAAAAAGAATTTCATTACTTACCCAGGGCTCTGTGTCAGGTGGTGAAATATGAAAACAGAAAGAAAGCAAGGAATGAAAAAACGAGAGAGAGAGAGAGAAAATACTCCAGCTGCAGCCAGCTCAGGGAAAATTCTCATCGAATGCACCTCACCAGTGTTATGAAAGTAATGTACTCGGAAAAATGAATGCATTTTGGAACATTTCGGAAGAAAAGTAATTTGTCTGCTAAGTAATAACTGCGTGTTCATGAATTTAGTGATTTTTCAATATGCCTTCTCCTGGGCTGGAAAGTCTTTGGCCTGACCTGAGATTGAAGAGAGCTCGGGCTGTTGCTTTTCTCTCTCTCTCTCTCTCTCTCTCTCTCTCTTGCAGTAGTTTTTTAAAGGAAGCATAAATTGGATGAAGGGGTTATCTTTTCTCCTCTCATTGATTTGCTAGGCCAGAAAGGAACCCCTGACTCAAAGGCAATCTAAAGCCTCAGAGCAGGATGCCTTGAATCCCAGTTGCAGGGGAGCAACAGCTGGAGAGGGGGCCTGCCCTCCCCTCTTGCCTGTGGGCTCCCCAGAGGCATCTGGTGGGCCACGGTGTGAAGCGGGATGCTGGACTAGATGGGCCTCCTTGGGCCTGATCCAGGAAAGCTGTTCTTTTGGAATATACAGTCCACAGCAGAAACTGTTTTGTCGCTGGAGGAAGAGAAAGAAAATAGCCAAGGTCAGCTGCAAACAAGGAGGTGCAGACACAAGAAAACCCCTCCCCAGAGCCACACACACAAGAGTGGGCATCTAAAATGGAAAGCATTGTTCTTTTCCCTGCAATGGCGCAGCTGAGAATTCCATGTTTGGCTGATCAGGGGCACAGGAAAGCATGAGGCAGTAACAGTCCCACCCGCCACTCACCTGCCTTCCTTCTTTCATCCTCATCACTGCTGCCAGCCGCACTGACGACCCCCTATCCCCGCTGCCGCCACCCCCGCCCACTTTCTTCACCAGTGGCAGCCTTCACTGCCGCCACCTGACCAGCCATGCCGCTGCAGCCTGATGATGTCACTAAGCCAGTGTGGCTCCAAACACCAGTGAGAACCGGCCTCCCTTACATACGAAGCTGCCTCATACCGAGTCAGACCATCTAGCTCAGTATTGTCTGCACTGACTGGCAGCAGCTTCTCCAAGGTTGCAGGCAGGAGTCTTTCTCAGTCCTCTCTGGAGATGCTGCCAGGGAGGGAACCTGAAACCTTCTGCTCGCAAGCAGGCAGGGGCTCTTCCCAGAGGGGCCCCAATCCCTTATGGGGAAGATCTTACACTGCTCACGCATCTGGATCTTACACTGCTCACACATGTAGATCTTACACTGCTCTCACACCCCTGCTAACTAAGCAGAGAGACATCTTTCAAAATGGTGATTCTCTGATATTTAGCAGGGGGAGAGCAACTGGCCCTCTCCAACCCCACCACAGCATCCCTCCAGTGGCTGTTGCTGGTATCTGCCTTATGTTTCTTTTTAGATTGTGAGCCCTTCGGGGACAGGGGACCATCTTCTTGATGTATTATTCATTGTTCTATGTAAACCGCTTTGAGAACTTTGGTTGACGAGCAATATATAAATATTATAGTAGTAGTAGTAGTAGTTTCCCATTCAAATTCAAACCAGGGTGGACCCTGCTTAGCAAATGGAACAATTAATGCTTGCTACCACAAGACCAGCTCTCCGCTGCTGCCCCCCCCCTTCTTCACCACTGGCAGTCTTTGCCACAGCCACCCAAACCCCTTCACAGCAGCCATCCTGGCACAGCCTGATGATGCATATATATTTTTCCCCACTGGGGTCACCGCATGGTGCAGCAGTATTAGCCGCTGTCAGAGCATCGGGGTGGCGGAGGGCGGACTGGTGCTCTGTAGGCAACGTCAGGCAGCGGCAACCCTGAGTGTGGGCTGGGCACTCCCTGTCCCCGTTGCTCCTATGCCCCTGTGATCAATGTCCAAGACTAATATGGGTTGTCCCCTGAGAAATATGGATTCTGCTTCTGCCAGGTTTGGGGTTTCATCAAGAAAGCTGCAAAGATACTCCAGCTAAGCCATACAATGTAGTTTAAAGCTGGCAGTGTCAATCCGTCATCTTTTTCTTTCTTTCTTGCAACAGTTGGAAAGCAGGAACTGGACGTGTGTTTAGTCCAAGGCACACCAAATGCTCAGCAGATCCGTAAGAAGTAGTATTGACTTCCCACACAAAACAAGCAGCACACCTGCAGAGCCCAGATAAAGCCATGGTGGGGGATGCAGCAGTCGCCCCCAGCCTGAGACTAGGGGAGAAGGATTTATCCTAAAGTTTTCGATCTGGGTGGGACCTTGGAGGTCATGTAGCCCACCCCCCTGTTTAGTTGCACTTGTAGTGGCTATCAGGAACACATCTCAAAAAAAGACAAGTCAGAGCTGCAGTGGATGGTTGTTCCCCATACTACCTGGGCCAAGGTCCAGCCCCTTTCAAAGTGGGGACTCTCTTCTAGCAAAGGGAGAGCAACTGTCCCTCTGCAGGCCAGCATAGCATCGCTCTCAACGGACGTCTTCTTAGTCTGTTTAGATTGAAGACTGGGAAACATCTTCCAGTCCTCTTTTATTTGGGAATCACCAACAAAATCACCATTTTGGAATCACCAATGGAATCACCAATGTCTCTGGGCCAAGAGCACCTTTTCAAGCGGGGGTTGCCTGATATTCAGGAGGGAGAGAGCAATTGTCCCTGTTCAGCCCAGCCCAGCGTCCCTCCTAAACAATTCCCTGTTCCACAGGCATTCACATTCATTTCTTTTAGGTAAATCACTGAGAACCTTTTTTTTTTAAAGTGTGGTTTATAAACATGTTGACAGTTAGAAATAATATCTTTCCTGATTAAAGGTGGATGTAAGTGTTTTAAATAAAACTAGCTGGGCCGGGCGCAGAACATCTGCGCCTCTTGTCCTCCCCACTCCCATGGGTTTTTTTCCCCCTCTGTCCGGCCGCCTGGCCAAGTGCTTTTTCCAGCCGCCTACCACCCCACCGCCCCCTAACAGTTTCTTCCCCCACCGCTGCTTTCTTCAAAAAAGCCCTCCCCCACCACTTTCCCTGGTGCTACTTTCTTCACCCCGCCTCTGCTGCTTTCTTCACACACCCCCAGCCACCACTTTCTCTCCCCACACCCCGCCGCCTTCCCCAGTGCTGCTTTCTTCAACCCTCTGCTACTTTCTTCACACACCCTAGCCGCCGCTTTCCCCAGTGCCACTTGCTTCACATACACCCTTCTCGCTTTGCCCAGCGCCACTCTCCTGCCTGTCCATCCATTTTTGCCCATTCGCTTTCCCCCTCAGCAGCTCACTTGCAAACTCTCGCAAGAGCTGCCACGCATGGGATTAGCAACAGATACACCTAAGATAGATAGATAGATAGATAGATAGATAGATAGATAGATAGATAGATAGATAGATAGGAGAAGTAGGTTGAAACTGCAAGGAAGCAGATTCAGGCTAGATACAAGGAGGGATTTCCTAGCCATAAGAGTGGTTGGACAGTGGAACAGTCTGCCTCCTGCAGTGGCAGGCAATCCCTTGCTGGAGGTTTTCAAGTGTGCAGATGGTTCCAAGTTCCCTCCCTGGCATCTTCTCCAGATTGGACTGAGAGAAATTCCCACCTGCAACCTTGGATAAGCTGATGCCAGTCTGTAGACCAGGGCTGCACAACTCAAATGCCCTGGTGGGCCGGAACCATCCACAACTTGGCACGCAGGGGCTGAGGTCAAATTTTTAGCACATCATTACATTAAAATTAAAAATATTATTAGTTACTTGTGGATCTATTCCCCCAGTCAATGGACCCATAGTTTCAACCAAGGATAATGGCCAGAGAATCAGTCCTGTCCCTGCTCAATCAGTGGGACCCCTAGAGCACATGCCAGTCCCAAACAAAGACCAAGTCCTCTCTTCTCCCTACATTGTTGTTGCTTTCAGGCTGCAATGCCAGGCATGCTTACATGAGAGTAAGCCTCACTGGGCACACCATGGAGCATGTTTCTGAGAAAGCATTCACAGGATGGTGCTATAACGCAGTTTCCAGCTCCTGTGTTGCTGCAGGATACCTGGGGGCCAGTAAATAATCCCTGCGGGCCAAATCCAGCCCCCAGGCCTTATGTTGTGCAGGCCTGGTGTAGACAGTACCAATGAAATGGATCAATGGGCTGACTCAGTATAAGGTGGCTTCCTATGTTCCTATCCGCTGGCCCTCATGTCCCTTCTTTCTTGGAGGGGGACGATATCGGAACAAAACAATTCAACAGAATCCGCACACATCCTGAGAGCATTGCTGCAGAAGATTTTTTTTCCCCAAGTTGTTGGGATGCCAAAGTAGTCAGAGTGACACACATTGGAGTTCAAGGTGACTAAGGGTTTTTTAGAACGCTTCCAACTGAAAACTGCTTCCTCCGATTATCTCAATGATGGATGAGTCAAACGGCACCGGAAACGTTTTCCACATCCCACCAGAAGTGGCAGAGGTGGTGTCAAGCCAGGTCATGACGAGACAGTAGGGCACAGGGGGGGAAAACAGGGAAGTGGGGAGAGGGAAAGTCAATAGCGGCTGTCACAGCTTACAAAATTTTCAAGCCAAGCTTTTCTGGAAGGTTGTGATTTAATGTGCTCAGGAGGAGCCTTAAAAAGAACTAGCTGGCCTGGGCACAGAGCATCTGCACCCCTAGTTATCCCCTCTCCTTATCCCCCCTTGTTCTCAGCCCTCCCGCGTCCCTCTGGGCTCTCCCCCCTTCTCAGGCCCCTTCCTCAGCCCTCCCCCTCCTCTCCCTTTCCCTCCCCCACAGCTCTTCCCCCGTTCTTGGCCCATTTCAGCCGCTGCTTTCCCACCTCCTCCCGCTGCCACCTTCCTGCCTCTCCAGCCACCACTTTCCCCAGCACCACTTCCAGCTGTCCATTAGCTTGCCTGTTCACTCACTCCCCCCCCACCGCCGCCCGCAGCTTGCTCGTGAACTCTCACGAGAGCTGCCACACATGGGATTCAGGGCAGGTACGTTTAAGAGAATTATATAGAGCGATTCTGCTCCATTCTAACAGCTCGTAATCTGCAAGATGTCATGATCCTTAGTCATGACACCCCAATTCAGGAGATGAGACAAAGAGGAAGACCTGCTATCTGTTGGAAGTTAAGGACTTTGCGCTGTCTCTTGTCTCAATGGCAGTGAAGGACAGACTAGTGAGTCAGAGGGCTGAGGGTCAAGACATTGGTCATCCCTTCTCTACTGCTCTGACACTATCCCTTTGGAATGTAGATTGCTACTCTCAGGGAAACTTCCTCCTTCCTCTCTCGCTTCTCTTCCTGTTCCTTCTACCTTGCAAGATGCAAGCTCCTCTCCCTCCACCATGTGTGCAGAGATGCAGAATCCATCTGCATCCAGCTAGATAGATAGATTAGAGATCCTAACTCCTCACTTTCCTATCCAGAATGGAGTTCTCTAATAAATACCATTTATATTGATTCGAAACTATGAACTGGCTCCAAGTTACTTTACTCTCAGCATACACGCATGCCTAACTAAATTCCACTGTGTTGTGCCTCTGTGCACTCTGCTATAATGAAAAAAGGGATTCTCTTACCAGAGAGAATTCCCAACACTATCCAGATTGCAGGTGACACTGTCTGCATCACTGGTGCCAGGGCAGTCAGGTCATGGGCGGCAAGACCTGAGGACGTTGTTCCGGGAACCAGGAATGGGAGCGCCAGCCAGGAGTGGGATACTGGAGAGGCCAAGGAGCTGGGGTGGCAGGGTGAGACAGTAATGCAGAGTTCGGCATGTGCAAGAAAGTCAAGGGGGGAATCCATCAGAAGGCAGAACAAGGGCAAAAGCAGGAAATGAGGTCCACGAGCGGGCAGGATGGTCAAGCCGGAATGACAGTCCAATCAGAGGGTCAAGATGGGAGAAGAAGTCAGGAGCTATGCCAAAGGTCAATGCCGGATCAGGAATCAGGAGTCAGAGAAGAGGCAAGAGTTGTAGCAGGCCAAGGATCACACTGAGTAGTCGGGAGACTTAAGTAGGAAACGTACATCAGACCAGGTAAATCTTGATAATGAGGTGAGGATGCCTCAGCCAGAAAGTGTCTTTATACTTCTTGCTCTAGTGAGCTGGCCAATGAGCAGGAGGCTGGGGTGGGCCCTGCCTACAGAGCCCAAGGGCCTGTGTGCAATGAGGATAGTTACCAAAGGGGCAGCGGTGTACAGAGCTGTGGAGCAGGTGAGGCATCACAACTGGGGCTCCTCACACCAGGTTAACCAGAGCCAACACTTCCACCACAGCCCAAGGACAGAGCCTCACCATTATCTTGGGACGGGTTTCTTGAGGACCAGCCCAATTAAAGGTCCCCCAGCACTGCAGGAGCCAGCAAAGTAGGCAAGGCCCCTTTAAACAGAGCCTTCCCCAGAGAAAGGGTTGGGACCAATCCATTCTGCCAGGACAGCAGCTACAAAGACCAGCATTCAGCTTCAAGCATCTGCTGGAGCAACATCCATCTCATGCTGTTATACCTAGCTCTTGACCAGGAGATCAAGAAAATCCATCCTGGATGAAAGGTTGTGTCCTGCTGCTTTCTCAGACTTCTGTTTGGTATCTTTAAGAGTGAACTCCGTTATTGAATGACGACTTGTACTTATCTGGACTGAGGAAGATTTCGAAACATAGTTTGAGTGCTGCACGTATAACTTCTCAGTATTTTGGGACTCAGTTAAATTTGTTCTCTAGTTATCATTCGTTGCATTCTTTTTCACCATTATCTTGGTTCTCCTTGTCTGTTGACTATACATCTCTTTTATGATGCTGTATTTCATATTACCTTGTATCTAAATTTTATAATACTGGTTGTTTCTTCTTGTCTCTCAAGGGGTTTGTAGTACAAATCACTTTGATTTTGCGACATCAGGCCTTGCACAGCTGACCTTGGTTATTAAAATTAATAATTTTAATAATTTGTTTTATATTGTTTTTATTGTGTTTTATGTATTTTAACCCGTAGTTTTAATGCTGGCATCTGTACACCACCTAGAGATTTACATATCAGGTGGTATACCAATATGGTAAATAAATAAAAATATAGATAATCAATAGACCTCATTCCCATGAGACCCGAATGTCGCATCATGGAATGGAACCAGGGGTAGAACCGGAGATGTTCATACCCCCTGGACTTCGGGGCCGAAGTCCAGGGCCTCCACACCCCCTGGGGGGCCCCAAATCCCCTTTAGTTTGTCCCAGGTGGTGTGGTCGCCACGCCAGCAGCCTGCATGGTGCTGGACAGTCCAGCGTGACCGTGACCTGCACCAGGCGTGACTTTGGCATTAGAGACAGAGCAGGGAATGGGGAAAGAAATATGTGGGATGGGAATATGTTATGTGTTGAAATGTTTCTCAATGCATATTTGCATAAATATACCTGTTTTATATTCTTGCAATTCTTCTGAGTTCAGTTACTGTTTGTGCCCTTAAGAACCCACATCTTAAAAATGCTGCGTGTGACACTGTGTATGTGTGTCTGTGTCTCTGTGTGGGTGTGTAGATATACATATACATATACATATACATATACATATACATATACATATAGAGGGGGATGATGCTTAACTTGCTGGTGGGTATGGGGGCCTCCAAAGGCCTTTAGGTCCAGGCTGGTTTGCATTTGAATGGGTGACTACATGTGAGCATTGTCAGATATTCCCCAAGTCAGAGTTTTCTAGGAGCGGCATGGATCTGTTCCATTCACTGCTGCGACTCTAACTTCCAAGAGTTTGGGCTGCTCCCAGACCTACAGGGTCACCATCATTTGGCACTGGTGTGCACGTTTTACATGCCAAAGGTCCCAAGTTTAGAACATAGGAAGCTGCCTTCTACTGAGTCAGACCACTGGTCCATCTAGCTCAGTTTTGCACTGACTGGCAGAAGCCTCTCCAAGGTTACAGGCAGGCCTATCTTGGAGATGCCAGGGAGGGAACCTGGAACCTTCTACATGCAAGCGGAGGTTCTATGGCCCCTCCCCTCAGGAGAATATCTGACAATGCTCACATGTAGTCACCCATTCAAATGCAAACCAGTAGTGATCAGCCACCTCTCCCGATAAAGAGTTAACTGGAAGTGAACCCCATCGTGACTGACAGACTGGAGAACTCCAGGGTTCAGCCAATCAGCACACCAGGTAGGTGGGACCTAGAGAACTGTTGGGAGGCAGAAAACAGTTCTTTGTTAGAGAAAGACATGTGGCCAGGAAGGATGGCTGCAGGAAAATGACTCTGCAGATCCTTGAAAGATAGGAGGACAGGAAGCTTGAATTCTCCTCTGGAGTTTGGTGAGTTCAAGAAAAGGAAGCCTGGGCTTTGGCTTTGAGAAGTTTAGTCTAGGGGAAAGTTTGTTTAGTCAGACGTTGCATTAGAAGTTATATTTCTTGTTTGTGTGTGTTTTGCATATTCCTGTCCTATTATAGTTTACCTACAATGTAACTGAAATAAGAAACACTAGCCTACGCTCCATACACCTAGGGTGTAGCAAAAGTGCAACAAAAAGTGCAACAAAAATGCTTTGTATGCATTTAAGCATGCTTTTGCATTTTCCTACATACCTGCAACTGGGTAACCAATATTTTTAAAGTGTGGTGCCCCAACATCATTTGGGGTGCTTTTGAAATATTCTTGTAACCTTGCTAACTTGGCAAAGAAGCACCTTTTAATGTGGTGATTCTCTATATTGAGCAGGGGGAGAGTAACTGGCCCTATCCATCCCCAGCACAGTACCTCCAGTGACTGTTGCTGGTGTCTATCTTATGGTTCTTTTTATATCGTGAGCCCTTTGGGGACAGGGAGCCATCTTATTTATTTATTATTTCTCTGTGTAAACCGCCCCAAGCTATTTTTGGAAAGGCGGTATAGATATCGAATAAATAAAAATAAAATAAACCTACTGAGTATTTTTATCTGTAACTAAAAGCTGAGTAAGCCTCAAATGGAAACAGTCTGCAGTACCTGAATAAAACTCTTTTTATTTTTGGTTCTTTTCTTTTACAAGCCTCTCTGAGTTGGTTATTAACTCAGGAAAGGTGGGGGCTAAAGGGGGGTTTCTCTGGTGCAAACACATCTATTCGGGCATTCAGCAGCTATCGGTTTTCTCACCACATGTAGGCTTGCATGTGGAAGTTTTTTGTACTTGTCTAGTAGCAAAATAAAGAGAGTTTTCCCTGGGATTCCACCCCAAGCCCAGGGAAGATCAAACTCTCTAATAAAGCGGGGGGAGGGAGTGCCATTTTTTGAACCTAGCAAAAATACAGAAGCGTATTAGGAGAAGCCTATTCAAGCAGCTCAGCGGGGTTGATCCAGCATTTCTTTCCCTCACATGAGCTTGCTCTGAGACAAAGGCTTTAATCCGCTACACGCCTGCTTAGCAAAGGGGACAATTCATGCTTGCTACCACCAGACCAGCCCTCCTCATAGTTCAGCCCACAGCCCCCCTAGGTAGGCAGACAATACCATCTGAGAAAATTCTCCAGTGTTTCTCCTGGAAATTTATCTCCAAATTTCAGCTGCTTCTTGGAGGAATATTGTAATTCTCTTCTGAATTTTGCTTTAGAGAAATTTCAGATCCAGGCCTAGGGAGGAACAAAGATTTGTGTTGGAAGGCCTGGAGAACAGCAGCCAGTTACCCCATATCCTCCCACATTTCATTTCACTGATGAAAACAGAAACCTTGTCCCACTTATCATGATGAGAAATACTGACCGAGTCTTCCCCTCTCCCCCATTAAACATTGCTGAATTCTGTCTGCTCTGGTCATTGACTCTGAAGTAGCTCTGTTATAAACAAGAGGATGGATGGCATTCCATTTAAAGATCACAGAAGATTATCAAGGATGTGAAAAGCTTCTAGGAGGAGAACTGGTCTTGTGGTAGCAAGCATGAATTGTCCCCTTTGCTAAGCAGGGTCTGCCCTGGCTTGTATTTGTATGGGAGACTACATGTGTAAGCACTGTAAGGGATTCCCCTTATGGGATAGGGCCCTGTAGCTAAGTGACAGAACATCTGCTTTCTTGCAGAAGGTCCCAGATTCTCTCCCCGGCATCTCCAAGTTAGGGCTGAGACTCCTGTCTGCAACCTTGGAGAAGTTGCTGCCCGTCTGGGTAGACAATACTGAGCTGGATAGACCAATGGTCTGACTCAGTAGAAGGCAGCTCCCTATGTTCCTATTTTCCTAGGCCTTATTCCAGATCAGCCTACTTTGGCCCAAAGTGAAAAAAATCATCTGGGGAGGCTGAAAGTAGGCTGAACCCTCTGGCCCCTCGAAGCGTTGCTTCGGCACCACCCCTGAAAATACTCACCAAGACCACCAGGTCCTGGAGGAAAGCATCTAGATTTGCTCTTTGCTCCCCAAAGCTTCGAGTCGCTGAAGAGTTGGACTGGAAGAGAAGCGGGTCTCCTTGAAGCGGGCCCAATGGGGGAGGCGGCGGATAGGAGACCCTTCGGAAGCTCCAAACTGGTACCCAAAGCGAGACTGCTTTGCCCAACCCCCCAAAATATCACTGTTTGATCATGCACAACCACCATTTGAAATATATAGCCCGTATCTCTGCAGAGGCAATCCGAAGCAGTGGACTTTTGGTGCCGCGTTTCGTGCCCTGTATGCAGGTAATTTGATCTGCATTGTATACCATTTATAAGCCGTGTAAAGGTCTTTGGATCTGGCGATACATGAATCAAGCCCATAAACGTGCTGTGTTTTTGCACAAGCTTCCAAATCCTGCCCCATTATTTATTTACGGCCATGCTGGGCTTGCAAATTTACTAACTATTTGCCTGCACTGATGCTAATTTTTTTTATGCCCTTGCTGCCCCCAGCCTCCCCAGTCTAGTAAAACCGTTTTACTCGGTCACCCTGCGCAGAATAAGTGCTTTGGATAGGGTCGGATCAACAGGCAAAAAAACCTATAAAGGTTTTATGGGAATAATCAAAGAAAAGGATTTTTATACAGAAGTGGGAGGGATTCTTCCTCACACTCCCTTTCCACCCTCACCTCCCCAACACAGCATCTGCAGAGAACAGTATATCTTTTCCATAAAGATATCAAGCGAAGCAGTGCTTTTTTTTCCCCAAAGAAAAGAAAAAATATGGGGTATGAACACATCTGTTGGGTTGGCACACAGTCCACAAGTCTCGCTTGGAAGCAACAGCTGAATAGAATATGTTGGCGGAGCAGAATCCCAAGAGACTTCACTGAATTGGGGTGCATGGGGACCAGTTCCCAGAGCGGAGTGCATGAGTGGGGTTCTGAGAAGAGCACTCAAGACCCATTCACTAGGAAAGCCATACTGAGATATCCAAGTTCTTCTTAGGAGTCCATCGTGTTGGCTAACAAAAGTGTTTCCGTTCAAGCAGAATGACTGGGAAATGCTGTGGGAAGCTATAACACCAATGAATTGGGGTGTGGGGAGAACTTGGGGGGGATCCAGTTCTCCTTTGGTGGAGTTTCAAGTCAGAGCTGAAACTCAAACCCAGGTCTTAGTCAGTGTTCCCAGGAGCAGGGATTCCCTGATGTTGTTGACTACAATTCCATCATCCCCTAATGCAACGACTTTGGGCTGGGGATGATGAGAGTTGTGATCAGCAGCATCTGGGAATCCCTGTTACAGGGAATATTGCTCTCAGGTTCCATTCACTTGGGAACATTGGTGCGGGTTCTAGAAACCAAGTCCTATGAGGAACAGGCGAAGGGGGTGAGGATATTTATCCTGGAGAGGAGAAGACCAAGAGGAGATATGATGGCCATCTTCAAATATCTGAAAGGCCGTCGCATAGAAGGAGGAGTGGACATTTCCTCGGTTGCTCCTGAGGACAGGACTAGAAACAATGGATTGAAATTACAAGGAAGTAAATCCATGCTGCAGGGGCCGTTAGACAGAGGAACAGTCTGCCTCATGAAGTGATGAGATCTCCTTCACTTTCCAAACAGAGCCTGGGCAGCCATCTGTCAGGGATACTCACCTTCAGCCCTCCATCAGTTTTTGGACTACAGCCCCCATAACTCCCAGCCACAGTGGCCCATAGCCAGGGGTTATTGTAGGCCCACGTCTGCAGGAAGGCCAAAGTTGAGCAGCCCTGCTATAGGCGTTTCCTGCACTGAGCAGGGGGGAGGTCTAGAAGATCTCCAGGGTCCCTTCCAACGATGATTCTATGATCCATTGCTGGTGTCTAAATAATTCACTTAAAAGGAGATCCTGAATGCAGCCTTCGTTGTGGATCAGCACCACGGCCTGGATTTTGGAAGACACAACCCGACAGCAGGAAAGGGCCAAAGCTCAGGGGATGAGCATCTCTTTGCTTGTAGAAGGTCCCAGGTTCAATCCCTAGCAGTAACTCCAGGTAGGGCTGGGAATAACTCCTGCCTGGAACCTCAGACAGCCGCTACCAGTCAGAGCAGAGCATATTGAGCTAGATGGGCCAAGGGTCTGACTCGGTATAAGGCAGCTTCCTAGGTTCCGGTGTACAGCCCCAAAATACCCCCATGCCTTCTAAAACTTCACCGTGACGTACGCCTGTGGTTAACACATTAAGAAGGCCGGCAGAGCTCAGAGCAGCTGGGCTTTCCTTCAGCCCAGCCTTTTCCTTGCACATTCGGCTGGAGCCACTTGGCTTTGATAATTCACTTCTAATCAGCCGGCACCAAATGAGATGGAGATGGAGAATCAACTCGCTGGAAAAGCACAGAACACAAATGCTTGCTGTTATCACAGCCCTCGCCTCTCCCTCCCTCCCTCCTTCTCTCTCTTTCCCCCTCTCCCCCCTCCAGCCGTCATTCTGCCTCCGAGCCATCTCGTAAACCGTAAAGGAATGTTACGGAAAAAAACCACTAAAAACTCTTTATCTGTCAAGATTCAAGGATCAGCGCCTCAAGCAAGTCAATAATTAATGGGCCGTGTTTACAATACACCGCTACAGCTGGGAATATGAATTCTCGCTGGAAGAATTTCCACGTTTTTCAGAGCGGAGGCAGGCAAACCCACACCGTCTCCTGTGGAACATAGGAACACAGGAGTCAGACCATTGGTCCATCTCGCTCAGGATTGTCTACACAGACCGGCAGCAGCTCCCCCAAGGCTGCACGCAGGAGTCTCTCTCTGCCCTATCTTGGAGAGGCTGCCAGAGAGGGAACTTGGACCCTTCTGCATGCAAGCATGCAGGTGCTCTTCCCAGAGCGGCCCCATCCCTTAAGGGGAATATCTTCCAGTGCTCACACATGTAGTCTCCCATTCAAATGTAACCAGGGTAGACCCTGCTTAGCAAAGAGGACCATGCATGCTGGCTACCACAAGACTAGCTCTCCTCCTCTGTGCTTGGGCAAAGTGCCATCTTCTGCTCTAGAGCAGGGATTCTCAACGTTGAGTCCCCAGATGTTATTGGACTTCAAATCCCATAATCCCCAGTCTCAGTGGCCTTGGTTGGGGATTATGGGAGTTGAAGTCCAAAAACATCTGAGGACCCAACGTTGAGAATCCCTGGCCGGCGTGGAGTTGTGGAGAGAGCACTAGATGGCAGGGAGTCTGCATTGTCTACACTGACTGGCAGCAGCTTTCCAAGGTTCCAGACAGTGGTCTTTCTCAGCCCTACCTGGAGACACTGCCAGGGATTGAACCTGGGACCTTCTGTGTGCAAAGCAGATGCTCTGCCTGTAAGCTATGCCCCCACCCCCCAAAAAACAAATATAGGACCATGGGAAGCAGTCAGACCTTGGGTGCATCTAGCTCAGGACTGTCTTCACTGACTGGCAGCAGCTCTCTAAGGTTTCAGGTGGATCTACATGGAGGTACCAGGGGTGAGACCTGGGAGCTTCTGCATGAAAAACAGGCACTCTGCCATTGATCTAAGACCCTGTCCCCTCAAGGGGTTGTAATAAAATGTGTGCCACTCTGTGGGGGAAAGTTGAGGTATCTGCAGACCATCAAGGTAGTCTGGTAAGCAGATAGAGGTGAGCTGCCTTCAGCCCACTCTTCAGTTTTATTGTTAATATGTGCTTAATATTAAAATATCATTTATTTAAAAGGGACTTGATAAAAGTTAAAATAAATAAAAGTAAAAATAAAAAAACAAGGAATTGACGTCCTGCCTTTCCAGTCAGAAGAAAGCCTGGGGCAGCTCAGAAGATCGCACTGCGATCCGATGCAATACGGTAAAAATATTACATGACAAAAAGCAGCCGATAATCCACAACATACAAGAAGCCCGCAACGAAACAACAGACTCCATAACCACTGATCAAACAGCTATGTCTTGAATAGATGCCAGTAAGCAGGCCAGTTGGGAGCCACACACATTTCTTGTGGCAGGGAGTTCCACATCCCGGGGCCACCATGGAGAAGGTCCACCACCGCCAATCAAACCGCTGACAGTGGTGGGACACATGGATTGCCCACCCCAGCCAATCTTAATGGCCCCATTCAGGCACGATCTCCTCTGAATGTAGGAAGAGGGAGGATGGGAATGCTTCATTGTCCATCACCCCCTTTGCCGATGTGCACCCCTACCATCTGCTCCTCCTCTGTTCGCCATTTGAGAGGCCTGTCAGAATTTACAACCACGGGGAGAAAACACTCCCCGGATTCTGCCCTGGATGGGTCACTATATCTAAAAAATCTGATCTACCTCTGGTCACCACATCTTAAAAAGGACATTGTAGAACTGAGAAAGGTGCAGAAGAAGGCAACCAAAATGATCAGGGACATGGACCACCTTCCATATGAGACAAGGCGACAATACCTGGGGCTATTTAGTTAAGAAAAAAGACGACTGTGGGGAGACATGATAGAGGTCTATAAATTCATGCATGGTATGGAGAAAGTGGATAGAGAGAAATTCTTCTCCCTCTCTCACAACACTAGAACCAGGGGTCATCCCATGAAATTGATTGCCGGGAAGTTTAGGACCAGCAAACGGAAGTATTTTTTTCACACAATGCATAATGTAAACAGCCCAGAGACATAAGTTTTGGGTGGTATAAAAATGTTTTAATAAATAAATAATAAATAAATAAATAAATAATCAACTTGTAGAATTCTCTGCCACAAGATGTGGTGACAGCCAACAACCTGGATGGGTTTAAGAGGGGTTTAGATCACTTCATGGAGGAGAGGTCTATCAAGGGCTACTAGTCGGAGGGCTGTGGGCCACCTCCAGCCTCAAAGGCAGGATGCCTCTGAGTCCCAGTTACGGGGGAGTAACAGCAGGAGAGAGGGCATGCCCCTTTCAACTCCTGCCTGTGGCTTCCAGCGGCATCTGGTGGGCCACTGTGTGAAACAGGAAGCTGGACTACACAGGCTTCCTTGGGCCTGATCCAGCAGGGCTGTTGTTGTGTTCTTATGTTCTTATTTGGGGCTAGAGCCCAGATGCACCTCCTAAATCAAGTTGCCAGCACAGCCAGCCCGTCCACTCAACCAGGAATTCTCAAACTTGGGTCTCCAGACGTTATTGGACTTCAACTCCCATAATGCCCAGCCCCATTGGCCTTTGGTTGGGGATTCTGGGAGTTGAAGTCCAAGGTTGAGAACCCCTGCACTAGACAGACCTAGAGCACCAGTGCTTGGGGGGTGGGCAGAGCCTGCCTCCAAGCTGGCCTCTGACTTGCTTCCCTCTTCCTCCCCCCACCCCCAGAGCGCCCGAGACAGCCTGCCTCTGTCTGTTCCTGCTGCGGCTTCTTAGGTAGGAGCCTCCCTCCTGGTATCTCAAGTGCCCAGACTCAAAGCAGGCAGTAAGTGGTATGCCCAGTGGTTGGCTTGATTGGGAGGTTGGGCCTGGCTGCTGGCAGAGGGGAGCTCCTCACCGCACCATTAAAAGCTGCTCCTCGGGGGGGGGGGCAAGAGCTACGGTTGACCTTGCAGATTGCAGGCCCTGCAGTGGTGAGGGGAGGGAGGCAACGGCACTAGAGATGGGGGCGGGCAACAGGCTGGCTCTAAGCTCCTCAGCGCATTTCTTTCTCCCAAAGCAGGCCTGCTCAACTTAGGCCCCCCCCAGCTGTTTTTGGACTACAACTCCCATAATCCCCAGCCACAGTGGCCAATAGCCTAGGATTATGGGAGTTGTAGGCCAACATCTGCAGGAGGGCCAAAGTTGAGCAGCCCTGTCCCCAAGTATCCCCAAGGCTTCCCATAGGCCAGTCAGTTGCAGGTAATCCACACAGGTTGGCCATTCAACCCAGCCAATTAGCAGCCCGTGCAGCACAAGTTAAAGCTGGGGCTTTGCAATGCTTGGCTAGGGGTCGCCAGAGTCTAACTTTGCCGAGGGTGCCCAAAACCCTCCTGATGGCTGTGGTGCTTTTGGTTAATCCCCTCCTTGATCCAGGCCAGCTTTTGGATGGGGCTTTAGTTATGGTTGTGTTCCAGTCCCCGAGAGCTGGTCTCGTGGTAGCAAGCATGACTTGTCCCCGAAGCTAAGCAGGGTCTGCCCTGGTTGCATTTGAATGGGAGACTTGAAGGGTGAGCACTGCAAGATATTCCCCTCAGAGGATGGAGCCAATCTAGGAAGAGCGGAAGGTTCCAAGTTCCCTCCCAGGCTTCTCCAAGATAGGGCTGAAAGAGACTCCTGCCTGCAGGGGCATAGCAAGGTTGGAGTGGGCCCAGAGACAATATTTTAAAATGCACCCCCAATGAAGCTCAGCTCATGAAGTAAAGAAATCTTAAATGAGGCTGAATAGTTTTATATATATATATATATATAGAGAGAGAGAGAGAGAGAGAGAGAGAGAGAGAGAGAGAGAACATCATCCTAAATTAATTTTTTTAAGGTTTTGTAAATTGTGGACGATGCAAGTCATTGAATGGTACCAGAGAAAGACAGGCTGTTCTGGTAGCTCCAGGTCTTAACACTCACATCAGTTTAGGAGGGTGAACACAACTGAAGGAAGCCCGGGCGGGTGCGCGGCTGGGAGAGTCAGTCATGTGACTTGCCTCTGGGGGTCCCCCAAGGCAGTGGGCCCCTAGACAACTGTCTCCCCTTGCCCTATCATAGTTACTCCCCTGCCTGCCTGCAACCTTAGAGAAGCCACTGCCAGGCTGTGTAGACAATACTGAGCTAGATGGACCAAGGGTCTGACTCAGTAAATGGCAGCTCCCTATGTTCCTAAGAGCACTGAAGGCAGACTGCATCTGCCTCTCTGTACACAATATCTATTTCATTAAACTATTAATATTCCTGATTCCACTCCACTGTTGTGTCCTTGCATACCACAACTTTCCCCCTTAGATTCTACTAGCTTGGGTGGCTTTAAAAGGGGCTTAGACCAATTCATGGAGGAGAGGTCTACCAGTGGCTACTAGTCTGGTGACTATAGGCCACCTCCAGCCTCAGGGGCAGGATGCCTCTGATTACCAGTTGCAGGGGAGCAACAGCAGGAGAGAGGGCATGCCCTCAACTCCTGCCTGTGGCTTCCAGCGGCATCTCGTGGGCCACTGTGCGAAACGGGATGCTGGACTAGATGGGCTTCCTTGGGCCTGATCCAGCGGGCTGTCCTTATGTTCTTAAACCCCAGGCGCAGCCCTGGTGGCCAGTCATACATGTAGATCCAAGCCCTCTGGAGATCCATCCCCCTTGCTGCATGGTTTCCCAGGGGAAGGGCAGCGTTGCTTCCGACCTCCTACAAGATCTCCATTAAATTCTTGAGACAGATTAAAACAAACAACAGGGAGATGGAGTTAGGAGGGGAGGAAGGTGTAGTGCAAAGGAAGCGGCTGCAAGAAAACCCTGGCATGCTTGGAGCCGAGCAGGCAGTGGAGAGTTTGCTTAGAAGGGAAAATCATTAGGCTGGTATTTATTACAACTTGTTCATGGCCAGAGGCAGGGCACAGCCCAGGAACTTCAAGGATTCTGGTCCACTTGGGTTCTGATGTTAAAAAGGAAGAAACACTAGAGGGGAGGGAGGGGAGGATCGGTGCCTCTCTCATGCACAGTGAGTTCTAATTGGCCCTTGTGAGGAAGAATTAGCAGAACCAAACCCATGGTTTCATAATTCAGTATCTGTAATGTACAGGCAACCATTCAGTCTTCCGGAGGGGAAAGCTCACTCTATCTTCCTCTTTCTTTCTCCGTGTGCTTTCATGCGCTTTCTGGCGGAGCGCATGAAGCTGCACAAACAGCCTAGAGCAGTCATTCCGAAATGGAGTGCCCGGGACGACTGGTGAGAGAACCGTTGACATGCCATTGAGAAATGAATTAAGCATTAAAGGCCCCTGTGAGCCCCAAATCCTCACCTGCCATGGAGGTTGCTTGATGCATCTCTGTATGAGTCACTGAAGGTGGATCATTCTGCCCTGTCTCTCTGCAGGAGGTGAGAGGGAATTGTGCTATCATGTTCCCCTTCAGACACATAACATCATAAGCTGCTCTCAGAGGAAATTGTGGGCTGAGTTCCTGTGAGAGTCTCCATTCTGAGCTTATCGCTCAGGCAGTGTTCCCTCTAACAGGGATTCCCAGATGCTGTTGACTACAACTCCCATAATCCCCAAGCAAAGGCTATTGCAGCAGGGGATGCTGGGAGCTGTACTCAACAACTTCTGGGAATCCCTGTTAGAGGGAACACTGCTCTCAGGGCTGGTGTCACAGAGAAACATCCTCAGGCAATCTATTACTCTGTCCCTCTATGCTGCAGTCTTGGTCTAGATCTGGGCCCCCTGCAACTGCAGTTTAACATGGGATGGGGGGAGACACAGAGAGAGAACAACAAACAAAACAGTCACATCTATTGAGGACTGAGGAATCACCCTTCCCCACATGTATGAACGAACATACACACAAAGGAAACCATATTCTACCTAGTCAGACCATTGGACCATCTAACCCAGAGATCCTTACTCTGATTGGCAGCAACTCTGTGGAGTCTTTCCCAACACTCCTACCTGAGATCCATTTTAGCTGAGGTCTGTCCCACAGGCAAGGCAAGGCAAAGCAAGGCAAGGCAAGTTAAGTTTCAGCACCCTGGAGAACTCCCAGCAAGCAACAGTTTCAGCACCCTGGAGAACTCCCAGCAAGCAACAGTTTCAGCACCCTGGAAAGCTCCCAGTGAGCAACTTGTTGCTCCAACAAGGGTCAGAGCTGGAATGAGGCCTTAAATACCTCTAGGCTCCACCCACCCCTCCCAGACTCCACCTCCCTGCTAGGAGAGCTAAGAGACTGAAAGGAGCAGCCTTCTGGTTTGGAATCTAGCACTTCTCCATTCCATCAAGTCCGTTCTGCCCTGTTGCTGTTATAGATGCTTTGGAGAGCATGAGGTATATGGTGTGGAAGAGGCCAGTTCATGGAAGGGCTGAGACTCAAAGTTCCGGGTTTTTGTGATTCTGGGTTCTCCTAGCTGGCAGATTCCAGGCCAACCCTGGAGGCTTGGTAACCCTATTTCTAACTAACTAGAGCAAAGCTGCTCAACTTTGGCCTTCCTGCAGATGTTGGCCTATACCTCCCATAACTGGCTATTGGCCACTGTGGCTGGGTATTATAGGAGATGTAGTCCAAAAACAGCGGGGGGGGGAGCAAAGTTCAGGAGGCCTGGAGTAATTCTTATAATCCCCTGCCCCCACTATTGTTCATAATATCAATCCATTAAATTGCCAGCATTGCTTTCAAGGGCCCCTGGAATATGAGTGCCAATTTCTGGAGGCTCCAGGCCCACCCTGGAGGGTTGGTAATCCCAGTCAGTGATGTAGAACATAGACCACTAGGCTTTCAGCCCTGGAACCAAATTTCTAAGGCCAGGGCTCAAAGCAGTTTCTACGTCCCATCCAGTCCAATTGTTATTCTCGAGAGCAGGTCACTCCTGGCTGCAGAGGGCTAAACGAGGTCAGAATTGGACACGAAGCCTTCCCAGGAGGGGCGAGAGAGCCTCCGATTGAACAAAGCCAAGCACAGCAAACAACTATTACCACCAAATGAGAGAGCTGGTCTTTGGCAGTACCCTAATGGAGACATTTCCCAACGGGATGCTGAGCAGAGAGGCCAAAGAGGTCCTACAATTTTCCCCTCTGCCAAGCCAATCACTTTGGGATATACTCTCGAGATGCTGTAGAAAGCAATCAACCATGTCACACGTAATGTAGTAAGGAAAGAACGAAAAAGAAATCAAAGTGTGGTGGGGCGGGCGGAATCTCCTCTTTAGGGAGAAGCAGGGAGAGCTTTGAAAGCAAAGTGGTGCTGAAATAAGCTGGGAAGGCTCCTGGTTGGAAGTCACTTGCAAAAATATTGAATGCAAATAACAATAACAATAACGAATTATTATGTTGTTGTTTACACAGTCAGACAGGTGTTATTGACTGGTTTGTTTTATCCAGACATCGAGTCTTTCCCAAGGGATGGCTGAATTTTATTATCAATGTTGTTGCTGTTATGGATATCATCGCAGAATATAGGCTGCTCCCAGTAAAGTTGCTTTTTGTCATTGGCTGATGGTGATTTCTGTGGCCCCTATGGTGCTGAGGTGCTCTTCAAATTGTTTTGGAATTGCACCTAGGGTGTCATTTACCACAGCCTTTCAGTTTCAATTAGTAGAGCTTTGTTTTTTGTTATTTTTAATTTTCTATTTCTTTTTCTCCTATTCTGCTATCCCCTGGTATTGCTATGTCGATTATTTTAACTTGTTTTTCTTTCTTCTCGACTACAGTTATATCTGGTGTATTGTGTGGCAGATGTTTGTCTGTTTGTCACACAATACACCAGATATAACTCTAGTTATATTTATTCTATATATTAGTAATAGATTTATTATTATTATTTCTTGTTTACACAGTCAGACAGGTGTTATTGACTGGTTTGTTTTATCCAGAAAAGTTGTTGTTGTTGTTGTTGTTGTTTTAAATTTATATACTTCTTTTCAGCAAAAACATTCTCAAAGTGGCTTGAGGAGGACAACAACAACAACAATGACAACAACGAAAAAGAGAGGTTCTAGAAGGTTCCGGAAGGGAGGTTCTTCTCCACCTGGTAATCAACAGGGCCAGCCAATAACACTGGAAGTTTGTCATGGTGAGGATGGGAGAAAGTATTAGGAAAAAGGGATGAGGGAGGACATTTCACATTTGCCAGGGCCTCAAATCTGAAGGCGATTTCAAATCTAAGGCAACATTTTCAGCACCGGTTCCATTCGTAATAACTACAAGAACTCTGGACCCGCAACAAAATGTTGTTGTATAGCCCTAGTGTGCATGTGTGGCTTGAGTCTGTGTCTGAGGATGATGCAAGTTCTAGGTACCTGTCCATTCAGAAGCAGAAGAGATTGTGACTTGTGACTCTCTTGACAGAGTATTCTTCAAGCTGAGCAATTCCTAACTCCTTTTGTTTGAGCCCTCCTTCCCACCCCCAGCACTCCTTGCCATTTTCCATTCACCGTGCCTGCCTGCTTGTCTGGCAACTGCCCTCTAAGCCCACGAACATTCCATTCCCTGGAGTTACACTGGAACAGTTTGGGGCTTGCCCCCTTAGGTTTCTTTTCTCTTCAGATTTTTGTGATTCCACAGGTTAACCCCGTGTCTGCCAGTACCTCCCACTCACCCACAGGTGCTCCAAATAAATATCATACCATTCCCCATTCTTCTGGAAATTGATTGATAATCTTAATAATAAAAACATAAGAACAGCCCTGCTGGATGAGGCTCAAGGCCCATCTAATCCAGCATCCTGTTTCACACAGTGGCCCACCAGAATAATTTGTCTGTTTACTTGGGAACAGGTCCCACTGAACTCTATGGGGCTTAATCCCAAGTGAGTCAACGCGCCGAAGGGCTTGCACAAATCGGCTCAAAGAGAGCAAGTGGCTCGAGTGTCAATCTAGTTATCAGTTGAAAAGCGATGCTTGAGAACGCTGCAGCAGGTCACCGAACCGAGTGCTTCAGCCGTTTATCACCCAAATGGATGGGGCTGATCTTTTGAAGAATCAATTTTTGAGCAAATAGCTTGCTGCTTGCGACGGCTGCCTTCCCAGCTGAAGGTTTTATATACAATGGTGCTATTCCACACACTCTCTCTTTCTCACACACGCACAGCACACCCCATCTCCTTTAGCATGGAATCAAATGGCTGAGATCCATCCCTGTCAGGGTCTGGGAAATTACCACCCAAATTGGCAGCTGGTGAGGAGCATAAGCAATGAGCTCTAAGCTCCCGGTTTAGAGCTCATAGATGCGCCAGGCAGTCAGAGATGTGCCAGGCAGTCTTACTGATTGGCATATCTGAGTTTAAGCCTCCCCTATATTGGCCTACCTTACAGGGTTGACATACAAGAGGTTGGTCCCATGAACTACTTCCACCTGGTAGCTATTCTGTTGAAGGTGCTTCCATCCTCTTCCATTCCTTCCCAGATTGTGGCATTCCAGATCAGCTGGTGGTCTTGTTTCTGGAGTGGAACTGATTAATGGGGAATTATCCATTGTTTCATTTTTTTTCCTCCCCTTTTTCAGAAGGAATGAAGGATTACGAGAGCATATTGTCCATGTGCGTATCTGTGGGTTCCCCTCTAAAAACCTGTGCTCACAGTCAAATACAAACCAAATTCATAGCACATGGGCAGGAATCTAGGGGACCCCAGAGGTGTTTTTTGGTAAGTCCTCCATCTTGTTTCAAGATGGCAGCCCACGTATAGGCAACATCCCTTTGTAGCTCATGTATTGATAGTAGGATGCAAACCAAATTCACAACACATGGGAGGGGGCCTTAAGAACATAAGAACAGCCCTGCTGGATCAGGCCCAAGGAAGCCCATCTAGTCCAGCATCCTGTTTTGCACAGTGACCCACCCAATACCAATGGAAGCCACAGGCAGGAGTTGAGGGCATGCCCTCTCTCCTGCTGTGACTCCCCTGCAACTGGTACTTAGAGGCATCCTGCATTTGAGGCTGGAGGTGGCCTGTAGCCCTCTGACTAGTAGCCAGTTATAGACCTCTCCTCCATGCCATCCAGGTTAAGGCCATCCAGGTTGTTGGCTGTCACCACATCTTGTGGCAGAGAATTCCACAAGTGGATTATGCATTGTGTGAAAAAGTACCTCCGTTTGTTGGTCCTAAATTTCCTGGCAATCAGTTTCATGGGATGACCCCTAGTTCTAGTGTGATGTGAGAGGGAGAAGAATTTCTCTCTATCCACTTTCTCCACACCATGCATGATTTTATAGACCTCTATCATTTCTCCCCGCAGTCGTCTTTTTTCTAAACTAAAAAGCCCCAGGTGTTGTAGCCTTGCCTCATAAGAAAGGTGCTCTAGGCCCCTGATCATCTTGGTTGCCCTCTTCTGCACCTTCTCCAGTTCTATAGTGTCCTTTTTGAAGTATGATGACCAGAACTGTACTTGCTACTCCAAATGTGGCTGCACCATAGATTTGTATATGGGCATTATGATATTTATTTATTTAGTTAGTTAGTTATTTCTATTTTAATCAAATTTATACTCCGCCCAAACTTACGTCTCTGGGCAGCCAACCACAATTAAAACACATGTAAAAGTTAAAACAGTTCAACATATAACCCATATAAAGTTAAAACATTACAATAATTTAAAAACCATAAAATTAAACAAACAGTATTTTTTATTCAAAACCTGAGAAAGCTTGGGTTAAAAAAAGGTTTTTCAAATGTTTGTTTTTTTTTAAATACCCAGATTTCGTGCAGCCCCGATCGTGTCGGCACACACATGGCCAGGGCACATGCACTGATCAGGGCTGCAGGAAGAAACGCTGAAGCTCCACGTGTCCTGAGGCTCCCTTTTGAGCACTGGCAGGGGATGGAGCAGAGGAGAGGGGCAAACAGGTAAGGAGCACCTTACCTGTTCTTTCAATGTACCCCTCCTCGCCTGTCAAGCTGGCTTGAACGTCAGCATTCGAACAGGTTCGGCACTCCAGGAAGGGAGCACATCCCTAATTCGCAGTCTTGTTTTCAGTCCCCTTCCGAATGATCCCCAGCATGGAATTGGCCCTTTTCACAGCTGCCGCACATTGTGTAGACACTTTCAATGAGCTGTCCACCGCGACCCCAAGATCTCTCTCCTGGTCAGCCACCAACAGCTCAGACCCCATCAGCGTATATGTGAAGTTGGGTTTTTTTGCCCCAATATGCATCACTTTGCACTTGCTTATATTGAACTGTATTGGACATTTTGTTGCCCACTCCCCCAATTTGGAGAGATCCTTTTGAAGCACCTCACAATCTCTTTTGGATTTCGCTACCCTGAATCTGCAAATCATCTGTCATCTGCAAATTTAGCCACCTTATTGCTTACCCCAACTTCTAGAACTTTTATGATTAGTCATAGACCAGAGATTTTAATTTAAACCAGAGATTTTAATCTCTGGTTCATTTTCAAGTCGTTAAATTGTTTTAAGTTTTTTTTGTATATGTTTTTAACTGGTTTTATGCCCAGAGATGAAAGTTTGGGGCGGTGTACAAATTTGATAAATAAAATAAAATAAATAAATAAATAAGATAAGATAAGATAAGATTAATTAATTAAAAAGCACTGGTCGCAGTACAGACCCCTGGGGATTCAATTTCTTACTTACTTCCATTTAGAGAACTTTTCATTTATATCTAATCACTGATGAAGGTCCAGTGGAGGCCAAAATGCATAGGGCTATACTGGATTTAGAAGAACATTTTTCTTGTGTGACCTATAGTTGGTTTCAGTCTTCTATAAGATTTGAAGCTTGCATCTTTACCTCATTTAAAGTTGACTGGACTTTTCATCTATCCATATGGGACATCCAGAGGGACATCCTATAGAGGACTGGATTGCAAGTTGTACAGGGGCGTAGCAAGGTTGGAGTGGGCCCAGAGACAAGATTTTAAAATGGGCCCCCCCTCACGGAAGCTCAGCTCATGAAGTAAAGAAATCTTAAATGAGGCTGAATAGTGGTAACAAAAAGCAGAGTAAAATTTATACACACACACGTTTGTGTGTGTATATATATGTATGTATGTATAATCTCCCCCCTATGTGCCACAATAGAACATCATCCTAAATTGTTTTTTTTAAAGTTTTGTAAACTGTGGACGATGCAAGTCATTTAATGGTACTAGAGAAAGACACGCTGTTCTGGTAGCTCTTGGTCTTAACACTCACATCAATTTTGGAGGATGAATACAACTGATGGAAGCCTGGGTGGGTGCGCAGCTGGGGGAGTCAGTCATGTGACTTGCCTCTGGGGGGCCCCCCAAGGCAGTGGGCCCCCAGACAACTGTCTCCCCTTGCCCTATTATAGTTACGCCCCTGAAGTTGTAGTATTTCCCATGTACTCACTTTGGTTACTTCATTAGGGGTGCTGATTTTGAATGTTCATCGAATTAATATTTGTTCTGAACTTAACGATATGGATGCTTACTATCTCTTATACATACATTGTTTATACTGCTATTTTAACTGAGATTCTTTATTAAATGTTTTCTTTATATGAACTTTCTGTTGATGCTCAGAGGCATTTTATATTCCTATCACTTACAGGCTTTATAGTCTTTTAAGATCCATGCATACTTTTACAGCATAATTTTTTAGGCCACTATATTATTGTGGTGGGTTCTTTTTTGGTTCAATGGTAATTGAAGTCACCCATTATTACAGTATAGCTCTGTCTCTCTTTGACACCCCCCTGATTTCCTTCTGCAACTCTCACTCACTGTCAGCATTTCTATCAGGAGGTTGATCGCATGTCCTTAGCAGACATTTCCTTTCAGGCCTTGTACTGTCCCCCATCCACGGAGTTTCTGTGGAAGACTCCAATCTTCTCAGGTTTTCTAGCTTGTGAGACTCCATCCTTTCTGTAATATACTGTGCTACTCCACCCCCCAATTCGCCCCTCCCTGTCCTTTCCATAGAGTTTATATCCAGGCTCGGACTAGCCCACAGGGCAACAGGGCATATTATTACCTCTTGTCTACATTTTATATCTATATATTTAATCCTCGTAGACATGCCCGTGGGGATGCGTCCTGGCACTCAGCTGATTGGCTGGGTAGCAGAGGCACACAGGAGGCCATTGGCTGCTGCTGAGGGAAATGGCGGCGGTGAGGAGTAGGCAGCGGCAGGCCCGACCACGCCAAGGAGTCAGTAGGCGGTGGCAGGAGGGAACAGGCAGGGAGGCGGCGCGTTCAGCTCCAGTGGTGAGGCGGCGGGAGTTTGTGGCCCAGCCGCAGTGGCGAGGCAGCAGGCTCCTGAAGAGCTCCAGGGGGCAAAGCGGAGGAGGACACCAGAGGCGCATGGGGGGGGCAAACTGGGCAGTGGAGGGGGGAGGCCATGGCCCCGCCGGCTGCCGAGCCAGCCACAAAGCCAGGCATGCCGGCATGCAGGGGCCCCGATCCAAATAGCACACAGATGATCTGTGTGGGGTTGGCTAGTTATTATCTATTATCTACATTTTATATCCCGCTCTTCCTCCAAGGAGCCCAGAGCGGTGTACTAAATACTTGAGTTTCTCTTTCACAACAACCCTGTGAAGTAGGCTAGGCTGAGAGAGAAGTGACTGGCCCAGAGTCACCCAGCAAGTCTCAGGGCTGCATGGGGATTTGAACTCGGGTCACCCCAACTTCCACCCTTAATTACGCATTCTGGTCAAAACCTGGCGCCCTCCCCACATACATTCCACGGCCCTCTCAGTACCCCCCAGTCCAGCCCTGTTTATATCCAGGAATAAGAGTGTCCCGCTACTTCTCACTGTTCCGCCATGTTTCCATTATGCCCAATATATCTATGTTTCCATTAGCAACCAAGCACTCCAGCTCACCCATCTTGGCTCAGAGGCTTCTAGCCTTGGCATATATACACTTATATGCTGAACCTCTTGCCTGGTGTGTGCTATCTTTCTTTTGGCTATTTGATCTCTTTGACCAGTTAGCACATCCTTTACCTGGTTCTGCTCTGTCCCTTTCTGGTTTATCTGACACATTTACACTCTCGCACCTTAAGGGAAACTGGATACTGCCCAGCTCCTGTTAGCTATACCCCAGGCATCATTTCAAAAGCTGTTCTGTGAACCTTTTGATTTTGAGCGCCAGCAGTCTGGTGCCATCTTGGTTCAGGTGCAGCCCGTCCCTTTTGTACAGGCTTTGCTTGTCCCAAAATGCATCCCAGTGCCTAACAAATCTAAACCCCTTCCTCCAGCACCACCGTCTCATCCACGCATTGAGACGCCTCCGCTCTGCCTGTCTCGTTGGCCCTGCACATTGAACAAGTAGCATTTCTGAGAATGCTACCTAGGGGGTCCAAGTATACGGTAGAGGTATGAATTTGAATTTTAAAATTTAGAGCAAACAAAAAATCAAAAATCAAAAACTAGCCCCTTTTCAGCCCTTGTTCAGTGTCACAGTCATTTTGGAACCAATGGAAGCCAAATGGAAGGGACCCCTTTCCATTTGATTTCCATATGGTTTGAAAAGGAACACGTACCCCGAGGACAATACCTGCTTTCCATTTGGACCATGAATTCTTGGAATCCATAACTTAACCTGCTAGTAAATAATGATGGACAACTTGCAGCCACAAAAACTAATTCCGCTTGAAGTGTATGCTGAATTTTATCTTTAAAACAGAGACAGCCTTTCAGGCTCAACAAAATACCTTGTTGATTTTTATTTTTTTTTACCCTTCAAGTGTTCTCTGTAGCTATTATTATTGCTGCACTTGCTAATTATCTTTAGTCTTTGTGTTGAAGAAAGTACTTTGTGTCCTCCCAGAATGCCCTCCTCCTTGGGTTCTCTCTTGATTGCTTGCTCTTTTTAAGTAAAAACAGTCTTTTGCTAATTATCAAGAGAGCAACGTTCAGTCAGACAGCAAGCCAATATTGCATAGACTGGAGAAGCATACCCAGCTCCTCACAAGACGCTGCCACAGGCTGCCATTATGCCCAGAAAACAATGCAGAATACAGCAGAGCATGCCACATTCAGCTTCCTCTGAATCTCTGCTTTTCCAAGATGCTAGTCCTTAAGATGGAAAGAGTATGCTTGAAAAGTGGGTGGGTGAAACTAGAGCTAAAGTGGTAGGTTATGCACAGTGGTGGATTAACGGAGAGGCAGAGTAGGCATTTGCCTATGGCGGCAAAATTTGAGGAACAGCAAATTCTGCCCCTCCTCAAGTGTTGCTGCCCCTCTCTGTGGGCAGTGGCAGCTGCAGCAAGGGTGGAGTGGGCGAGGAGAAAATCCTCCCTTTTTACCTTTAAAAAAAAAGAAAGGCAAACCTTCTTTGTTTAAGGTAAAAGGGCGGCAAAAGACTTTTTGCCTATGGGTGGCAAAAAGCTTAATCCACCCCTGGTCATGCACTTAAAAAAAAAAAAGAGTTGGATCCAACCCACCTCAACAGAGAAATTGTCAGGACAGTTGACATACTTAGAGGAGAGCTGGTCTTGTGGTAGCAAGCATGACTTGTCCCCTTAGCTAAGCAGGTTCCACCCTGGTTGTATATGAAAGGGAGACTGGATGTGTGAGCACTATGAGATATTCCCCTCAGGGGATGGAGCCGCTCTGGGAAAAGCAGAAGGCTTCAAGTTCCCTAGCTGGATTCTCCAAGATAGGGCTGAGAGAGATTCCTGCCTGCAACCTTGAAGAAGCCGCTGCCAGTCTGTGAAGACAATACTGAGCTAGATAGACCAATGGTCTGACTCAGTATATGGCAGCTTCCTATGTTCCTATACACCTCAAAATGATTGGATCAGAAATCGGACATTTCCCAACATTCCTGTCAGACCCAAGTTAGATGACCAGCCCAGCACCTCTCAGTGGAGAGTCAGTATGCTGGCTACTTGACCTGGGTCTGACAGGCATGTCGGAACTTGACGACAAAATTCTGCCATGGGCGGAGGGATTTTAGTCGGAATACTGGCTGCCCAGATCTCTTTTGTCATAGCAGAACTCCTTCCGGTAATGACTGACAGAGGGGATATTGGACCCAACCTGCCTGTCAGACCAACACAACTGACCCTAGTAGACCGTAAGGCAGTTCACACAAGGATTAAAAGAGTAGGAGAAGCATCCCACCCCAAATTAGAAGCCAAGTGTGCTTCTGTTTTCTGCTCCTGTGTGAATAAAAAATGCAAGGTCAGAGGCTCAGGCAGCAATAGACTATTAAGCGTAAGCTCGGCAAGAGGGCTTTGTCCTACCCAGCATCAGTACCCAACTGCTGAATGAGGTAGGCGGGATATAGGAACCGAGGAAGCAGCCAAATACTGAGTCAGGCCATTGGTCCATCTAGCTCAATATTGTCAACAGAGACTGGCAGCGGCTTCTCCAAGGTTACAGGCAGGATTCTCTCTCAGCCCTATCTAGAGATGCCAGGAAAGGAACTTGGAACTTCCTGCATGCAAGCAGGCAGGTGTTCCTCCCAGAGCGGCCCCATGCCCTAAAGGGAATATCTTAGAGTGCTCCCACGTAGTCTCCCATTCAAATGCAAACCAGGGCAGACCCTGCTTAGCAGAGGGGACAATTCATGCTTGCTACCACAAGACCAGCTCTCCTGCCCTAGCCAGCTGATGCTGAAGAGGTTATCACTGTCTGAGCCTCCAACCTTGTTTTTTACTCACACACAAGCAGAAAACAGGGCGGGGAGGGGGAGTGTACTGCTCCCAAACTCGGGTAGGATGCTTCTCCTACCCCTCCACTCACTGTGCAAACTGCCTTCATGAGTGGGTGATGCCAGAGGAAACTTTGTTTTTACACCAATCACCTTCCCCACCACCTAATTCCCCCTATCTCTGCCCTCTTTCTGCCTCCCACCAGATCTCCCCTGGCATGCCCATACCACTGTTGAGTGAGGTTCTGACGATCAGTGAGCCAACTGGAACAACTGGAAGAGGCAGCTCAGCAATATGCCGCCTCTGCCAATTTGCTGCCTGAGGCAGCCGTCTCACCCAGCTTCATTAGTTGGGCCGCCCACGTGTTTCCTGTCTCTCTGCTGTGTTCGGAATGGGGAAAACTTGGCACTGCTCCAAAAAAAGGGGACAGCATCCTTGGGAAGGCAACAAGGAATTGACCAAGCCTCCCCCAGATCAGGCTGTGTGACTTGCATTTGTCCGTGACAAATGAGATCAGGAGTGTTCAGTTTAAACAGGAGCTTGACACAGCTCCTTAGGGTGGTTTTCCCTTTCAGTTGGAAGCTGGGGATATAGGAAGCAAGTTCTGCTGCATCTGTCTCCAAGCAAGTTCTGTGCATGCTGAGATCCTGCCGAAATACAGCTTATGTCTCACCTCGAACCAGCAAGCTGAGGGCAGTCAGTCTCTTGGGCGCCACCAGCTGACGCTGGCCAAAGAAGGGAACTGCAGGGAAAGCAGGCAACCAGGCCTCTGCACTGTGATAGGCCAGAGCGAGTCAGGTGGTACTCCTAGGTCTTTAAAGGCCGGATAGGGTACAGGGATTCCCAAGCTTGGGTTCCCAGATATTGTTGGACTACAACTCCCATCATTCCATGGTTATCAGGGGTTGCAGGCTTGAGAACACCTGCTATAAAGTTATCTTCTTGTGAATACAGAGAAATAGTTTTCATAAGAATCTTCAAACAGGACCTACAGCGTCACCTCAGTTTTTGTTCCTTGGGTTAATGGCCTTGAACCTCCAGTTGCAGTTGAAGTATACCCTTCCTCATCCCATGTTTGGGCCTTGCTGCCAACATCCATCACCAGGCCGAAACCTATAGCCAGAGGAACCATAGAGCTGGAAGGGTCCTTGGAGGTCATCTAGTCCCACCCCCTACTCAGTGCAGGAATTTGTTACAACCTCCTTGACAAGTGGCCACCCAGCCTCTCCTTCAAAACCTCCAGCAAAGGGGAGCCCACCTACTGCACAAGATGGGCTCTGACAGTCAGCTGTGACAGTCAGGAAAATCAAGGTGAGGCTATGCACCAAGGAAATAATTTCATATTACTTTTTCTTTAATCCATCAGTGACTTTTAACTACTTTGCAAGTTACAAGACCTGAATACAGTTGCCGTTGGAGAAGGTAGATCTCGAAACAGCAGCTACTGTTCATTGCTGGGAAGAAAGGCCATCTCTCACTGCTCCTTATCTTGTTCCCTGATAGGCACCAGAATTAAAATAGTGTCAGAATGGGTCTTTTGCAGTACAGAGTGGGGCTTTGATGCAGAACCATCTATTAAAAGTTGCCTTCAGTATTTAAAAGTGGCCCGTTCAGCCACAAATCTGCTAGCTAGGGGGCTTCTCCATCTCCAATCTGCAGTGTGGACATAAATGTTTCCTGAGAAATGTTTCCTGAGACCTGAGCTATGCAGGTTTAGGTCTGGTCAGTGACTGGATGGGATACTGCCTGGGAACTCCATGATGAACACTGCTGTGAGATCCAAAGTGGAAGAAAGATAAGAGATCAAGGAAATAAATAAATAAATAAATAAATAAATAAATGAATGAATGAATGAATGAATGAATGAATATTTATTGACAACACTTTTCTAAAGATTCCTGAGATAATACGCGATTTTTCTTTGAATGCTACAAGGCACTTCAATACTATGGGGCAGAGCAAGATACAGATTTAACATATAAATAAAGAAGGTAACACTTAACAGACAAATAAATATCAATTGTTTCTTTTTATGACACACTTCCCCCAGGAGCACCAGGTGGCCTACCAGGTTCTCTCCCCTGCCCTGTCACTGTATCTTCACAACAGCCCTTTGAGGTAGGTTAGGCAGAGATTATTTTGATTATTACTGTTTAACAAGGAAACATGAAAAAAATGGCAAGGAGTATGGTGGAACCCAGAAGCTTGTACCACCTTGACGCTACCAATTCATCCCAATGAAAGATTGCTGCTCACTGGAGGTGTACCACGTCATTGAATCGGATTGCTGAATCGGATTTCATTGAATCGGATTGTTCTTTCTTGGATTGGATTCAAGGTCGAGGCCAAAGGAATGGCATCTTAATTTTGAAATGAGTTTCTGTTATTCTATTTCCTCTGGGATATGCCCTCTCTCTCCCACTCTCAAGCCAGCTTCCTTCTCTGTGTGGGAGACTGAAACCCTCCACTCCGCCCCTCTCACTCACACCCCATGAGCCTGAAATTCCACTTTTCCCAGCAGCGGCTGGGCGAAACCGCCCTGCCTAAACTTGTTTTGGTCCTCCAGCAAGGAGGCGTTCTCCAAAGACCGGCTTCGGAGGGTGTGTGAGCAGCAAAACTCCCGAGAGCCAATTGGAGGAGGCTCAGCACCAGCAGGGCCCATCCTCCCCGAGACTCAGACTCAAGTGCAACATCCGAAACGTAGCATTGGGGTTACCAACACCCCATTCCGGGGAAGGTGCTGGAACGGAATGAGGAGTGGAGGCGTGCACACCCAGCCGTCTTCCTTGCCTCCACCTTGCTCAAGATCTGTAATTTAGCAGGGAGAAACAGTGACAGTCACTTGAGAGCTATTTAGTCATGCAGGATAAAAACACCAGAAGAGTCTCCTTGGAACAGACTAAAGGACCAGAAAGAATCTACCAACCTTTCCCCCCAAAATGGCCCGCCAGATCATAGAATCAAAGGAGGTCATAGTGGGAAGGGTGATTTGAGGTCATTTAGTCCAAGCCCTGCTTAGTGAACCTAAGAACAGCCCTGCTGGATCAGGCCCAAGACCTAACTAGTCCAGCATCCTGTTTCACAGAGTGACCCACCAGATGCCTCCGGGAAGCCCACAGACAAAAGATGAGGGCATACCCTCTCTCCTGCTGTTGCTCCCCTGCAACTGGTATTTAGAGGCATCTTGTCACTGAAGTTGGAGGTGTACACATCTTTTGTTAGTGAGTGGCAGACAGACAGACAGACACACACACACACACACACACACACCGCTTTGCACACAGAAGGGCCCAAGTTCAAACCCTGGCAGCATCTCCTGGTAGGGCTGGGAAAAACCTGTCCCTGTGGTCCTGGAGAGCTGCTGCCAACCCGTGCAGAGAATACTGAGCTAGGGAGACCAAAGCCCAGACTCAGTAGGAGGCAGCATAAGGTATTCATCAGGCGTATCTACAGCTCAGTAGTAGAGCACCTGCTTTGGAGGCAGGAGGATCCTTTTGTGGTGGCAAAGACACATATGAAAAGCCCTGCTGGATCAAGCCCAAGGTCCCTCTAGTCCAGCATCCTGTTTCCCAGAGTGGCCCACCAGATGCCTCCGGGGAAGCCCACAGGCAAGAGGTGAGGGCATGCCTTCTCTCCCCTGCTGCTGCTCCCCTGCAACTGGTATTGAGAGGCATCCTGCCTCTGAGGCTGGAGGTGGAGGAAACTGCTACAGCACCCCTAGTGACCATCCAGCTTCTGATTGAAAATCTCCATCAAAGGAGAACCGGCCACCACTTCATGGGGATGACGCTGAACCGTTCTTACAGTCAGGGAATTCTTCCCAATGTCTAGCCTGAATCTGCTTCCTTGTCATCACAACCCACTAGTCATTTATTTTATGTATTCTTCTTGTAAATGTGTCGACTGCCCCCAAGCTTCCATCTCTGGGCGGTTGACAACAACATAAAACAAATTAAGACAAAAACAGGAACCTTAAAACAATTTAAAACCACCGTCAAGTTGAAAAGCTTGCGTGAAAAAATGAGTCTTCGGGGACTTTTTAAAAGTTGTCAGAGATGGGGAGGCTCTCATTTCAGCAGGGAGTGCATTCCAGTGTCTCAGGGCAGCAACAGAGAAGGCCCCTCCCTGCGTAGTCACCAGACGAGCAACTGCAGACGGACCTCTCCTAGCCCTGCCCTCAGGAGCAACAGAGAACCTTCTTCTCCATTACAGCCCTTCAGATACATGAAGACAATTTAGGAACATAGGAAGCTGCCATATACTGAGTCAGACCATTGGTCTATCTAGCTCAGTATTGTCTTCACAGACTGGCAGCGGCTTCTCCAAGGTGGCAGGCAGGAATCTCTCTCAGCCCTATCTTGGAGATGCTGCCAGGGAGGGAACTTGAAACCTTCTGCTCTTCCCAGAGCGGCTCCATCCCCTAAGAAGGGGAAGATCTTCCAGTGCTCACACATCAAGTCTCCCATTCATATGCAACCAGGGCAGACCCTGCTTAGCTAAGGGGACAAGTCACACTTGCTACCACAAGACCAGCTCTCCTCCCATGTCCAATTTCACATCTCTCCTTTGTCTTCTCTTTTCCAGACTAAACATCCCTACATCCTTCAGCACGACTGTGGCCAAACAGATGCCTCTGGGTAGCCCGGAGGGAGGGTATGAAAGCCACAGCCCTCCTCTGTGGTGCATCCTCCCCCAGCGACTGGTCTTCAGATATACTGCCTCTAAACATGGATGTTTCACATAGCTGCTGTTATTGATAGATAGCTGCTAGTGAGAGTCTTCTTTTCTGTGAAATTGCCTATTCCCCTTTCTAAAGCATTTCAGTAAGACAAACAGAGGCAGAATTAGCCCACCATTCTTTAAGAAATGCTCATAAGCTGGGCATGAAGATTTGAGACCTGCCCTTTCATTCATCTACTGCACCTGGTATTCATGGCTAGACTGCGTCTGGACATGGAGGCTCCATTCAGGTAATCCTAGGTAATTTTGGAGCCCAGACCTGAAGGGCTTCAGGGGGATGGAGCTATGATAACATACATGCACTGAGGCCCAAAATTAGCCTTGCCATGCCCCCCCAGAATTTAGGGTAGCCCCCAGATTTGGGTTCCTCCACCTGGCTGCTAAATTCCACCCATATTTACATGGATTTCAAATGCGCTGCCCAGATTGCCCGGATTTAACTCTGGATCCGATCACATGGCAGAGGGCAGAGAAGGAGGGCAAACTATACAAATCTCTCAAATAAATAAATAAAATTCAATATGCAAATTAGGCCAGATTTGGGGAGCTTGAATATGGCAACCCTACCCAAAATGGGCCGAAAACGGCCCGATCTGTCATTTGGGAGGTAGGCGGGGTCAGAAAAGGAGCTCTTGCCACTGCCTCCCTCCCCAAGTGCTGGACATCCCCACCATGCAGCGGCACTTTAGAAAAAAAAAAAATTTTTTTAAGATTTGACTTGCCTGGCAGGCGTGGGGCAGCGGCAGAGCTCTGGGGAGACCCTCCAGAATGTCTGGAGCCTGCCCCCCCCAGGAGACAGGAGGCCATGGACCCAATCCCCAAGGTCCATGGCTAAATGCACCTCTGGCTCCATTTAGTAAATCAAGGCTAGATTGATCCCCACCTCCTTCCGTAGATGAGACCATAACTCAGTGACCAAGCATCTGCTTTGCGCACACATACAGAAGATCCCATGTTTGGCCTCTGGCAGCTCGAGGTAGGGTTGGGAAAGACTCTGTCTGAAACCCCAGAGAAGTGTGGCTAGTCAGAGTAGATGATACTGAGCAAGACAGGCCAAGGGTCTGACTCAGTAGAGGCAACACCATCTGTAACTGACTTAATTCTTTGAGAAAGCCGAAGCCATCAAAGGTGTCACCCCATCTTGTGGCAGGAGGTTCCACAGGTTAATGCTGTACTGTGTGAAGAAGTCCTTCCTTTTCTCGGTCCTGAAGCTACTGCTAATCATCTTCACTGGTGGACCCTGAATGTCCATAGAAAGGGAGATAGCAAAGAAAGATTCCTGGAAAGAGCAGGCATCGTCTCTTGGGGACAGAAAGCATGGGCTCAGTTTGCCAGCACTGTGTGGTTTGGGCATGATCTCGGGCTTAGTTAACCCTTGGCGCTTGCTCCTGAGGGCAGGATGAGAACCAGTGTGCTGAAATTACAAGGAGGCAGATTCAGGCTAGATGATAGGAAGAATTTCCTGGCCGTAAGAGCTGTTGGACAGTAGAACAGTCTGCCTCATGAAGTGGTGGGCTCTCTTTCACTGAGGTTTTCAGACAGAGGCTGGACAGCATCCATCAGGGATGCTGGAGCAGAATCCTGAACTGAGCAAGGGGCCGGACTTGAAGACCTCTCTTACTCTAACTCATCTGCAAAATGTTCACAATGAACTCATGGCCCAAATGAGCAGATGGCAATTATTCAGAAAGCCAGAAGAGCAAAAGAAAAACCCAACAACCCAAAACTGCTACCAATCAGCAATCTCAATTCTCCGCCAAGCTGCTGTGATGTCACAGAATGTTTGTGAACATTCCAGCAGCTGAGGAGGAAGGACCAGTCACAGGATGCAGACAATCAATCAATCCGAGAGCTGTGATTAAGAGCAGCAGCTGGGTGGGGAAATATGCCACACACCAGACACAGCTAAACAGGCTACCAGAAATCCCAGAAACGGCTTCTGCTGCCTGTTTGAAGCTGTGAAAACGGAGGTGATTTGAGTACCTGGGAAGCTGCAATTTGGCCCGGCAGCTCACAAGTGGTGTGGTGCAGGCCTGTCCTGGGGCAGAAGTGGTTGTGTGCTGTTGGTGAGGGCAGGACAGCTGGTCTTGTGGTAGCAAGCATAAAATGCCCCCTTTTCCAAGCAGGGTCTGCCCTGGTGTGCATTTGAATGGGAGACTACATGTGTGAGCACTGTAAGAGAGGAGAGCCAGTCTTGTGGTAGCAAGGATGACTTGTCCCCTTAGCTAAGCAGGGTCCACCCTGGTTGCATTTGAATGGGAGACTAGAAGTGTGAGCACTGGAAGATATTCCCCTCAGGGGATGGAGTCGCTCTGGGAAGAGCAGAAGGTTTCAAGTTCCCTCCCTGGCAGCATCTCCAAGATAGGGCTGAGAGAGACTCCTGCCTGCAACCTTGGAGAAGCCGCTGCCAGTCTGTGAAGACAATATTGAGCTACATAGACCAAAGGTCTGACAGTATATGGCAGCTCCTAAGTTATTCCCTTTAGGGGACGGGGATGCTCTGGGAAGAGCACCTGCCTGCTTGCGTGCAGGAAGTTCCAAGTTCCCTTCCTGGCATCTCCAAGATAGAGCTGAGCAAGATTCCTGCCTGCAACCTTGGAGAAGCTGCTGCCAGTCTGGGAAGACAATACTGAGCTAGATGGACCAATGGTCTGACTCAGTATATGGCAGCTTCCTAGATCACCCTCTTTCCCCAGTAGAATAATAAAACTGCAAGTTGGAGGGGAGTTGCAGTTGCAGGGGAGTCACAGCAGGAGAGAGGGCACGCCCCTTTCAACTCCTGCCTGTAGGTGTCCAGTGGCATCTGGTGGGCCACTGTGCGAAACGGGATGCTGGACTAGATGGACCTTGGGCCTGATCCAGCAGTGCTGTTCCTATGTCCTTATGAGGGAATATGCTTCAGCATCACTGAGAGATGGCCATCCAGTCAGTCTGAGGACCTCTAGCAAAGTGGATCTCAGCACTGTAGGAGACAGACAGTCCCACGGTTCTAGCCCTTACAGTCCAGAAATTCCTCCAGATATCTAGCATGAATCTGCCTCCTATAGTCTTTAGGATTATAAGATTACAAGCCTGCTCTTCCTCAATGGAAAGTTTTCACAATGGAGGGAAGTAGGAAGTGGGGTCCCCCAGGGATCGGTACTGGGACCAGTGCTTTTTAATTTATTCATAAATGATCTAGAAGCAGGGGTAAGCAGCGAGGTGGCCAGATTTGCAGATGACGCTAAACTATTTAGGACAGTGAAATCCAAAAGGGATTTATTTATTTTTTAATGGAGAGCTCCAAAAGATCTCTCCAAACTGGGGGAGTGGGAGATCAAATAGCAGACGCAGTTCAATGTAAGTAAGTGTATAGTGATGCATATTGGGGCAAAGAACCCCAACTTCAAATATACACTAATGGGATCTGAGCTGTCAGTGACTGACCAGGAAAGAGATCTTTGGGTCATGTGTGGCAGCTGTGAAAAAGGCAAATTCCATTCTAGGGATCATTAAGAAGGGGATTGAAAATAAAATCTATGGTGTGGCCACACTTGGAGTACTATGTTCAGTTCTGGTCACTGGAAAAGGTTCAGAAGATGGCAACCAAGAAGATCAGGGGCCTGGCGCACATGAAGCAAGGCTACAGCTTCTGGGGTGGGGGCGGTTATTTGGAAAATAGGTGACTATGGAGATACATGATAAAGGTTTATAAAATTATGCATGGATTAGAGTGGACAGAGAGAATTTTTCCTCCCTCTCTCACAACACTAGAAACAGGGGACATCCCATGAAAATGAATATTGGTAAATTTAGGAACCATAAAAAGAAGTACTTTTTCACACTGTGCATAATTGATCTGTGGGATTCCCTGCTACAGGATGTGGTGGTGGCCACTAGCTTGGATGGCTTTAAAAGGGGCTTAGACAAATTCATGGAAGACAGGTCTATCCATGGCTGATGGCTGATGGCCACCTCCAGCCTCAGAGACAGGATGCCTCTCAATACCAGTTGCGGGGGAGCAATAGCAAGAGAAAGAGCATGCCCTCACCTCTTGCCTGTGGGCTTCTCAGAGGCATCTGGTAGACCACTGTGGGAAACAGGATGCTGGACTAGAGGGGCTTTGGGCCTGACCCAACAGAGCTCTTCTTATGACTTGGTTTCTAGGCCCCTCCCCATCTTGGTTGCCCTCCCCTGAGCCCCTTCCAGTTGATCAATGTCATGTAGTTAGTCAATGCCTCCAGAATGCCGATGAAGAAGATTGATTGATTGAATGATTGATTGATTAAATGCCATCAAGCTGGTGGTGACTCTGAGGATATGAAATCAATACCTCCCTTATTCTCCCTCTCCCACTCCATATTATGTTGTTCAGGGGTAGACTGCCTCTGAGCATGGAGGTTCTACTCAGGTTTGGTCTGCTAGATGCCAAAAAATAGCCTTCCTCACCGTTCCCACATGCCTTGCATCACTTTTCTATGCCTTACCTTTGGATATTTTCTAGCGGCTTTGGGGTATTGGAGAATTCTCACTTCCACCTGCCCCCTCTCTGAGGGAGAGATAAAATCTTCGTTTTGAATGATGGCCCCATACCAGGCAGTTCCTCAGGCTCCCAAAGAACGCATCACCTACATTTGGAGGAAAAGATTGTCAGGTGGCACACAAACGTCCATCAAAAGCGATCGTCAAGAGGCAGGGGAAGAGACTATCAGGCCGTTCTCCCAAGCCACTAGAGAGAAATCACTCCTGTCTGTTATTTCTCTCCCTCTGTGAAGAGATAAATCAAGAAAATAAGGAGCAAGCAAGCTCCAGAGCTACGGAGAATAAAAGCCACCTCTCTGACTCAAAAATAAGCTAGCACCTATGAGCAAATCCCATTGGCTGAAAAACCCTATGATGTTATAGAATGCTCACAAACATTCTAACAGCAGAGATGGGCAGGAAGGGTGAGACTGGACCATAAAGAACATGTATTTGGACCCACAGTTGTGTGTGGTTTTACACCATTTGCCACGCACAGAGAGGCCACCCTTTTACACCTTTGCGACAGAGAAAAAAGAGCAGCAGATTTCTCAACCCTGTGGGGTTTTCGAGGGCTGTTTCAGACCCACAGGCATGGATCTTGAACCCTCTTTCCTAAGATCTTGATGTTGGTGCTCTTTTTAAATGACTAAACAAAAAAATTAGAAGAGAGGGTCCCAGGCCGGTATCCAAGCATCTGCTCTGCCAGCAGAACTTTTGAGAGCCAACCCCTGGCTAGGAAGGACTGGGAAATACCCCTCTCTGCCTGGAATTCTGAAGATCTGCTGCCAGTCAGTGTGGGAAATACCAGGCTGGGTGGGCTAACTACTAATACCGGACTCAACAGAAGACGACTTTATCTATTCATCAGGATCACCGAGAGCTCACTGATAAAGTATGCTGGTAAATGCAATGATAAATACATAAAGGCTGGGGGAAACTCCTTGCATCCCCGGAGAGATGTTGCCAGTCAGAGCATTCAGTACTGAGTTGGGTGGACCAAGGGCCAGACTCTACAGGAGGCCGCTTCATATGATCAGCAGCAGCATCCAGAGTGACAGAGTGCGTGCTGAGAGAGACCCCTGCCAAGGAGTTGTCATTAGGGGGCGGTCCATGGGGCACAGGCCCCCAATGAACTGCTCAGAGCCCCAGATTTCATCAGCTTCCTCCTTCCCTCTTCCATGACCTCTTCCAGGAAAAAAAGTGAAGGCATAGAGCATGGGAGAGACCTCCTAGTCCCAGCTTCATCTAGCTCTCTGCTGCTTCATGGGTGCTGTCAGTGGCACACCTCGGTCCAAAATCAGCCTGGACCTGAAGGGCTCCAGAGCCCACCCACCACCCACTGCGAGGAAACCCCCCCCCATTTTTAAATACCCCATTGCTGCCCCAGAGCAGCTGCAGGGCTCTGGGGATCCCCTCCCCACAACATTTGGAGCCCCCCCACCCGGAGGCAGGAGGCCACGGACCAGATCCCCAAGGTCCGTGGCCAAGAGCGCCTCTGGGTGCTGTATTATTTTAAAGGATGTAAAAAAACATGCATGATTATTCTTGGCAGCAGGGGGGATATGATTGGCTGAGTTTAATTATCAAGGGGGGCTGTGGGCCCGGGGCCCTATATGGACCTAGCCATGCCCCTGCTCCTGTGTAAACCCTGGAGAGCGGCTTGTCAGTCAGAGCAGCCAATAGGGAGTTAGACGGCCCAGCCATCTGACTCCGCAGAAGGCAGCTTCCTATGGAAATAAAGGAAAGTTGGTGCAATGCACTCCTCTGGCACGGTCTCTAATAGACTCGCAAGAATCCCGTCATACATTCTCCAGATACCTGCAGTTTACAGCAGCTGGGGAGTGTGTGTGTGTGTGTGTGTGTGTGTGTGTGTGTGTGTGTGTGTGTGTGTCTCACACCTTAGCCCCAGCAGAAAAATGGCCTCATCTGACGTTTCCTCCGGGGGTTGTCAGACCCCTGCTGCCTTCTGCTCCATCCTGGGCTCCCTCTTGAAAACTCAGGGCTCCCTTCCCAGCATCCCCTTCTCGCCCATTCTCAAAGCACACTCTCCTAGCTGCATTCACACTCGGTTCCCCCCCTCCGCAAAAAAACACCCCGTAAATCTTGTGAGGCCACCTGGTTTCGCAGTGATGTAGGAAAGCGTCCCCATGGCAACCTGGCTACTATTTGCCACCTGCCCCTCCTCCCTTGCCGGCCACGGAGTTGCCGATCCTTGCCGTGCCCAGTTTCGCTGCCACAAGGGAAGGCCCACCTCTCGCCATTACAGCCACACCGCACCCGCTTCAAACCGCATGGCCCTGTGGGCACTGCCAACTGCTCTTTCACCCTGCAGTGGTGATTGGCCTGGTCTCGACACCACCCTGCCAATCGTTTGGGTCAGATGCCAACTCTGCACAGCTGTGGCCATTCAAGACCTCCATTCAAGACCTCCTCCTTCAAGCGCCTCCATTCCCCAATTCACTCCCTTCTCCCCTGTTAAATCAGGGGGCGGGGGGGGCGTCTTACTGCCTCACTGGTGCCCCAAAGATCTGCTGCCTGAACCGCCCGCCTCACCTTGCCTCATGGGAGGGCCGCCCTGACTGTACAGGGCAGAAGAGCTCACTGCAGATTCCTCTGTCATTTTCAGCCTCCCCAAAATGCCGCTTTAGATGCCGAAGCACCCAGCTGAAGGTGGATTTGCACGTGTGAACACAAGCATCGTCCACAGACATGCCATTGACAGAACTCAGCTTGGGTCTTCCGGGTCAGGATTTCCCCTGGGAGGGGAAGATTGCATGGTTTCTGGAAGGCACAAAGAGGCAACTACAGGGAGGGATGGTAGAGGCGTATAAAATTATGCATGGAGTAGAGAGGGGGGACAGAGAGAAAATTTTCTCCCTCTCTCACAGCACTAGAACCAGGAGCCATCCCATAAAGCTGAAGGCCAGGAAATTTAGGAGCGACAAAAGGAAGTATTTTTTTCACACAGTGCATCTGTGGAATTCTCTGCCACAAGATGTGGCGATGGTCACCAGATGGCTTGAATGGCTTTAAAAGGGGCTTAGACAAATTCATGGAGGACAGGTCTATCCATGGCTACTAGTCTTGATGACTAGAGGGTAACTCCAGGCTCAGAGGCAGGGATTCAGTGATGTAGGGGCGGTCAGCAATGCAGTCCAGGTACTTTTTTCCCTTCAGGATCTCAGCAGAGAGACAAAGGACTTGGCTTTCTATATGGAAATAATGTGCTGATCTTGATTTTTTGACCATTTATTACCATTCTTGCTGTCATGGGAACATAGGAAGCTGCCTTATACTGAGACAGACCATTAGTCCATTTAGCTCAGTACTGTCTACACTGACCGGCAGCAACTCCCCATGGTTTCAGGCAGGGGTTTTTCCCAGCCCTACCTGGAGATGTCACCAGGGACTGAACCTGAGACCATCAGCATGCACGTCCTACAGTGGGCTAGTGTCAGTACACCCTAGAATGAATGACAGGGGATGTCCACTGACATATACAAATTCTTTCCAAAGAGCCATAGGAATGCCTGGAATTCCTATGGCCATTTGGAAAGAATCTGAACATTTCAGTGGGCATTCCCTGTCATTCATTCTAGTATTCCATGTTGGGGATCGTTAGGAAGGGGGTTGAAAATAAAACGGCTAATATTCTAATGCCCTTATACAAAACGATGGTGCGGCCACACCTGGAGTACTGTGTACAATTCTGGTCGCCACATCTAAAAAAGGACATTGTAGAACTGGGAAAGGTGCAGAAGAGGGCAACCAAGATGATCAGGGGCCTGGAGCACCTTTCTTATGAGGCAAGGCTACAACATCTGGGGCTACTTAGTTAAAAGATGTCTGCGGGGAGACATGATAGAGGTCTATAGAATCATGCATGGTGTGGATAAAGTGGATAGAGAGCAATTCTTCTCCCTCTCCCATCACACTAGAACCAGGGGTCACTCCATAAAATTGATTGCCGGGAAATCTAGGACCAACAAACGGAAGTACTTTTTCACACAACGCATAATCCACTTGTGGAATTCTCTGCCATGAGATGTGGTGATAACCAACAACCTGGGTGGCTTTAAGAGGGGTTTGGATAACTTCATGGAGGAGAGGTCTATCAATGGCTACTAGTTGGAGGGTTACAGGCCACCTCCAGCCTCAAAGGCAGGATGCCTCTGAGTACCAGTTGCAGGGGAGTAGCAGCAGGAGAGAGGGTATGCCCTCAACTCCTGCCTGTGGCTTCCAGTGGCATCTGGTGAGCCACTGTGCGAAACAGGATGCTGGACTAGATGGGCTTTCTTGGGCCTGATCCAGCAAGGCTGTCCTTATGTTCTTATGTACATTCGCTACAGTTTACATGATCATGTAACAGACCCTGCTAATTATTGCGTCTATCTAAGTGAGGGGCATGGCCATGGGTTGGGGGTGAATATGGGGTGTGGCTTTCAGGGTGGGGGGCTGCCATGGAGAGCACCTGCATTTCTGAATTTGCAGCAACATCACTGGGCAGAATGCCTCCGAATACCAGTTGCAGGGGAGCAAAAGCAGGAGAGAGGGCGTGCCCTCACTTCTTGCCTGTGGGCTTCTCAGAGGCATGTGGTGGGCCACTGTGTGAATCAGGAGGCTGGACTAGATGGGCCATGGGCCTGACCCAGCAGGGCTGTTCTTCTGTCCTTTAAGGCCAGAGGAGACCTCTATCCTACAAGAGCCGAGTATGGACATTTCATGAGCCCCGGTGGGCTGCCCAGGACTGTGTGCAAACTCAGATCTCGGCGCCCTCTTCAGGCACATAAGGGAACAGAGGTTTACAACACTAGCCAGTATGATTGGCAGGTAGTATGAAAGCTCTGGATTGGCCAATAAATTCTTGGAAATCGACTTTATGCCTTTGCCCAATCAACTGAGAAGAGGTCTCCTTCCCTATGTGTTTCTGGCTGTGGCTCCACTCTGCATCCTGAGCCCCTGGTTGTAGGTTTGGAGAATCCCATCCCAACCTGGCACACACCTGGGACACACCTGAGTTCTCACACTTGGGTCCCCAGATGTTGATGGACCAACTCCCATAATCCCCAGGCATTGGACCGCCCTGAGCCATTTCTGTGAACCACCCTGAGCCATTTTGGAAGGGTGGTATATAAATCTAATAGATAGATAGATAGATAGATAGATAGATAGATAGATAGATAGATAGATAGATAATGGCCAAAGGCCATTATGGGAGTTGAAGTCCAGCCACATCTGGGGACCCAAATTTGAGAATGGCATGACAGCTCTGTGCTCAATCCACAGCAGGAGGAGAAGGGAGAATCCAGTCCTTGTTTTCTGTTTTGTTCCGTGTTCATCCCAACTGCTCTCAAATATGGCAGAGGTACTCACCCAGCGCGTCTCTCTCTCTCCCCCCAAATTTGCACGCGGCGAGGAACATGCTGAGAAATGGGCACTGAGCAAAGATGCGGGTGCCAACTTCTCTTCCCATCTGCTTCCTCTCGGTCTCCATCACATTCCCTCGTTCCTCATGTCCTCAGCTCCAGTCGTGAGAGAATTATCTGAAGAAGAAACGTTGTGTTCTCAGGATGCCGAGTAAATACACACATCTAAAGACAGCCCAAGTCAGGGTTTCCCATCGGGGCTTCCAGCCAATTAAAGAAAGCTGAACCAATTAAGTGGCTTTTTAGTTGATTAGTCTTAGTTTTAGTTGATTAGCCAATTGATTCAATCTGCATAAATCTGCATAGGAATAAAAATTAGTTCTGAAGGGGGGAAAGCAGATTTGTTGGTTTTTAGTGGACACACACATGCACTGCAGGAGACATATTCTTAGAAGAGGCATTCCCTTCTGGGTCAAAATGACTACCACTCCCAAAATGGGATTAGAAGAGTCATTCCCTTCTGCACCAAAGCAACTACCTCTCCTAAAACTGAATTAAAAGCAGCATGTCCTTCTGGGTCAAAGCGACTACCTCTCCTGAAATTGAATTAGAAGAGGTATTCCCTTCTGGGGCAAAGCGATTACCTCTCTTAAAATGGGATTAGAAGAGGCATTCCCTCTTTCTTCTTCTTCTTCTTCTACTACTACTACAAATATTCATATACCGCTCTTCAACAAAATTCTCAAAGTAGTTTACATAGATAAATAATATATAAATAAGACGGCCCCCTGTCCCCAAAGGGCTCACAATCTAAAACAAGTACATAGCTTGGCAATACTCCTGGATCCCAAACTCTCTCTGGTCTCTCAGGTTAAGGAAGTGGCCAGAGGCGCTTTTTATCAGCTTAGGCTGATATGTCAGCTATGCCCATTTCTGGAGGAAAATGACCTTAAAACAGTGGTACATGTGCTGTTAACCTCCAGGCTTGACTACTGTAATGCATTCTACATGGGGCTGCCTTTGTATGTAGTCTGGAAACTAGAGTGGGTCCAGAATGCAGTATCCAGACTGCTCTCTAGGATAACCTAGAGACCATATGACACCAATCTGAACTGGCCACCAAAATATTTCCAAGCTTGAACCAAACTAGGCCCAGTCTGTTACTGACCGGTTTTATCCTGTTTTATGGTTCAAGGATTCTGTTGAGGATTCCCCTTTACAAGCAAAGGAGAATCCTGTCTTTAAAAGACTTCTAAGGGCAATCAGAGGAGCAACTAAAGGGCACTTTACCAGCACTGCTGTCGGTGGCTCTTCTGGTGCCGGCGCTCCCCCCAGCAGTGTGGTCTGTGTGGCAGGGGCACGGTTCCAACCTCGATGCATGCACAAAGGCCAATACCACGCTGCCACCATGTGGCCCGCACTTCTGGGGGGAGCGCCAGGGTTTAGACGAGTCATCGGCACTGGTAAGGTGCACTCTCACCACCACCCACAGCCGCCCTTAGAAGCCTTTTAAAGTATTCTCTTTTACAATCATAGCCCCTCGAACCGGGTTGACTCGGTTCGATTGAACAGAGGTCGCAGGCCGGTTCGACTGAAACGGTTCACGGACTGGCAGTTCAGTTGAAATTGGGTTCGAATTCGAACAGAACCACAAAAGAACATTTTTTGTGCACACCCCTAAACCAAGTTTCCTGGTGATCATGTGACATTTTAGAGGGTCCCAATAAAGGCATTGCCATCAGTAGCCTATAAGATGGGTCAAGGCGTGCCATGAATTTGGTTATGACAGCAGGAAAACAGGAAAACAACACTGCTTGCAAGGCAGTGAATAATGTAGAACCCATCAATTAAAGCATAAAACCAGCTATAAAATTTGCAGGATAAAACACACGACTAATAACGACATCATCAAACCGTCAGCTTTGCCGATGCAGCATGAAATGGTCGCCGTATCGCCTAACTCCGTTCTGTGCAGGACATTTATTTCCAGTCTTGGATGCTGCCAACGCACCTGTTAGCCACAAAGCAGGATATTATTGCCCCATAGCGCAGCGGGGCAGGCTGAGTCCAAGAGCTCAGACACCCACTAAGGTTCGAGCCATGGGCTTCATGAGATGTTGCGAGACCGCTACACTGTGCCAGCTTTTTAAAACCCCAGTTCTGCAAAGCAAATTCAGTAAAGCTTTGCTTTCAGTAAAAATACAGATTTGGTTTATTGGGAACAATGTGTCACAAACCCGTTCCAGGGCCTCTTGGCACAGCACTTGTTCCCGAGAGTGGAAGAAGCCGTACAGCACACGAGCATTTCAAGAACACTGATATTTTAGTGATTGCAGATGCTCCAACAACACTTCCCAGACAAAAATAGGCACGTCCTCGGAACACCCCGACTCTTACATCCAAGATATCAGAGGTAGCCTGGGGACTCCCTTCCTGCAGCGATTCCACATTTTTCCAGGCAAGATGCCGTTCTTCCTGTAGTCACCCGTTTCCCACCAGCTTAAAAGCCTGGAAAGCTTTTGTTTTTTGCTAAAGAGCTCGACACAATTACCTTCCAATATGTCCCCACGGTGAACACATGAAAAGGAGATACGAATGCTACATTGATATTCTAATTATTACTTATTTGTCACGGTTGTTGTCGTTGACTGGCATACAGAGCAAGGACGCACGAGTGCAGCGGGAGAGCAACCTAACAGAACTTCCCAAGTGATTGCAGTAGTGCAGTGGAGAAGCAGCCATTTTTTACTCCCTCCCCTTGCCCAGGAAGCCCTCTGTGCCATCCTAAAATATGTCCCCGAGGGCTGTGCAGCTCTCAGGGACACATTTTCAATTGGCACAACACAACACAAAAACCTTTTGATGCCCCCCCTTCCCCAGGAAGCCCTCTGTGCCAGCCTAAAATATGTCCTTGATGGCTGTGCAACCCTCAGGGACACATTTTCAACTGGCAAAACACAACACAAAAACTTCTGCTTCCCTGCTGCAATTAGTTAGGAAGCTTTGCAAGGCTGCTATCTTGCTTGCTCCATAGGTCCTTCTCAGTCCATGCATATGACAGGGAATAATACAAAGCTATCTGCTACTGTTGTGTAAGCACCACTCGTGCCTTTTTGTGTGGCGCCACCTTTGTTCTCTACACAAGTGCAGTGTTAATCTGGATGTCAGCCCCTGTTCTTATTTTATCCTTTATTTGGGCAAAATATGCCCCAGCAGCTGCTATGTCTGAAGCATCAGGCTGCAGGACGCACGGTGCTTTTGGATTGGACCATAGCTCAGTGGTAGAGCATCTGCTTTGCACACAGAAGGTCCCGTGTGCAATCCCTCGCAGCACCTCCAGGTATAGGTGGGGGAAAGCCCTGCCAGAAACCTTGGAGAGCTGCTGCCAGTCAGTGCAGGCCATGCTCAGCTAGGTGAAGCAAGGGTCGGACTCAGCAGAAGGCAGCTCCCTATGTTCCTATAGAGATGGGAGAAGGTGCAGTGGGGAAGGGGGCATAGAATCCTAGAACTTTAGAACTGGGAGGCAAATTGGAGGTCATCTAGTCCAACCCCAGCTCAGTGCAGAAAACTGCTAAAGCAGAAAGAAAGAAAGAAAGAAAGAAAGAAAGAAAGAAAGAAAGAAAGAAAGAAAGAAAGAAAGAAAGAGAAAGCTTACATACCCCTTTTCAATTAAAAAAATAAATAAATTTCAAAGCAGTTAACAGAGAAACAAGGAAAAACATGGTTTCCTGTTCCAAAAGGGCTCACAGTCTACAACATACAAATACACACAACAGAAAATAAAATGTGTGTATACACACACACACACACACGGATCTTTTTGACATATTCTCCCCCACCAGTTGCAGAAACTTTAAACTCCAGCTTTATAAATGACCCCCAAGTTTCCGTGGGTTCCCGTTGGTGCATTTTGCGTGTTCATATTGGTGCACCTCCGAAGCGCCTTGCTTGGAACCCTCCTCCAGTGGTAAAGTTCAAATACATTTTAAATATTAGTGAGAGCGTTAAACAGTCCCTCCCCCCCCCCACACACACACCCGTTAAGGCCTTGGTCTTAAGTGAGTTTTTATGGCCAACATTATCCAGCCCCAGGAAAGCGGCGTGGAGATGGGAAGCACAGATTTGACCTTCCAATCACTACCAATTATCTGCAAACTCATTAATAGGGGGCTGAGGATGAAAGATGGGGTCGTCCTGCTGTTTTATTTATCACATTTATCAGCTTTTGCTTGGATTCGAAGGGGAGAGTCCCACAAGACACTAGGAAAGATGCCCCCGCACCAAATGTCGCTATGAATATGCATGGCCCATTCACAGGCTCCCCAACTTTGCCAGGAAAAAAACGCTACCAGGTTTAGAACAGATCTACAGTTCCGTTTTGCTCCTGTGTTTCCAGATTGCATACCCTTGGACCTGCAAGGCCGGCTACTGGTTGCGGTTATTTGGTAGCCACAAGAAGGCCACAGTGGCCTCTGTGAAGCTGCTGCCAACTGAGTCAAACACTTGGCCCACCTAGTTCAGTATTGTCTGCCCACAGTGGCAGCAGCTCTCCAAGGGTTCAGACAGGAATCTTTCCCAGACATACCTGAAGGTGTTGCCAGGGTCAGAAGCTAGGAACTTCTTCAGGCAAAGCAGCAGCTCTGCCACTAAAATGTGGATGCTCCAGATGAACATAAGAAGCTGCCTTCGACTGAGTCAGGCACTTGGTCTGTCTAGCTCAGGACTGACTACTCTGGCTGGCAGTGGCTCTCCAGAGACGTCTCAGTCAGAGGGACGTCCTTCCCCTCAACTGCTACATAATTCTTTGTAGTGGTTGTGCCAGCGACTGAATCCAAGATGTTCGGCCTGCAAAGCACGAGCTGGACCCCTGAACTGCAGCTCAATGGCTGAACACCTGCTTTGCATGCCTACAGTCCTGGATTCGAGTCCTTCTCAAAAGGCACAGCTCCCTATCCTCCTGGCCAGCTCTTGTCCAACTGCAAACAGCATCAACACCTGAACTCACTCCCACAGAACAAAAACACCAGCCTCGAGTTCTTTCAAATCCGGCAACAGATACAAGATCTTCCCGCTGCAAACCAACGAAGAACCTGCAAGCCTGGAAAAACTGGCTGGGTTTTTATGCAGAACGTTCCTAAGTGCTGAGTCAGGAGAGAGACAGTGCAAGAAGCAAGGAATCTTCAGCTGAGAAGGGCAATGACTGTTTATCCAAACACCGCATGATGATCCTGCTCCAACATCCGGGGGAGAGCAGAGATAAAAGCTGGGGTGCCTCCCCGGCTTTCTGGACGCAGGGAGAAGGGCTCATGTCAGACTTCTTCAAGGCAGGCGGCTTTTGCTACCTTTCTAGAAAGATGCCTTTGCAGCCTCAGGTAGTACAGCTTCAGATCCATGTTTTTTCCAACACTTCAAGAGGAAAGGACACTCATAGAATGTTGGGGAGGGACCTTGGAGGTCTTCTAGTCCAACCCCCAGCTCAGTGCAGGAATTGACTAGCAGGGGTGGGCAAATCTGGCCCTCCAGCTGCTGTTGAACTACAACTCCCATCATCCCCAGCCACTTGAGAGGTTGGCAAACCTGGCCCTCCAGCTGCTGTTGAACTACAACTCCCATCATCCCCAGCCACTGGAGAAGATGGGAGTTGTCATTCAGCAACATCTGGAGGGGCAAGTTTGCCCGCCTCTGGCTACAGCGTCTCTGACAGATGCCTACCCAGCCTCTGTTTTAAAACCTCCAGCCAGAGGTGCATGTAGGTAATTTTGGAGCCTGGACCTAAAGACCTTTGGAGCCACACACACCCCACCGCTGAAAGTTAAGCATCATTTTTTAACACGCAAGTTCTTGAAGGCACAAGCCACTCCACTCAGGACAGACTAAAAAGGATTGGGTGGGCAGGGGGTGTGGAGGCCCTGGACTTCAGCCCCGAAGTCCAGGGGTAAGAACGCCTCTGCCTCCAGCTGAAGGAGAGCCCACCGCTGCATGAGGCAGACAGTTCCCCCGTCCAACAGAGCAGCTATCACTATGAATCCCCCGTCCAACAGAGCAGCTATCGCTGGCATCTCCGTGGTGTCTTTTTATTATCATCATTTTTACTGTCAGGTCCTTTGGGGAAAGAGGCAGTTTTCTTATCCGTTTTTGCCGTGTAAACTGTTTTGAGAACTTTTCTTTTGTTCAAATAATAAACCCAATAAACCAAACAATAACGACAGCAATTGCAGTAACAGCAGCACTATCACCATTATAATTATATCGGGGGGTTGTGCCAGAACTTGGTGGCCGATCATCGGCTGGGCATGCCAAAGGTCCCGGGTTCAACCCCTGGCAGCATCGCTAGGTAGAGCAAGGGAAGACCCCTGTTTGAAACCATGGAGAGCTGCTGCCAGCCAGAGAAGACAATACTCAACTAGATGTACCAAGGGCCTGACTCAGCAGATGGCAGCTTCAGATGCACATTCATGCTGCTAGTCAGAGGGCTATAGGCCACCTCCAACCTCAGAGGCAGGATGCCTCTGAGTACCAGTTGCAAGGGAGCAACAGCAGGAGGGAGGGCATGCCCCTTTCAACTCCTGCCTGTGGCTTCCAGCAGCATCTGGTGGGCCACTGCATGAAACAGGATGCTGGACTAGATGGGCCTTGGGCCTGATCCAGCAGGGCTGTGCTTATGTTAAACACTTTTGACATGGCTTTGCTTTTTGCACCTTGAACCAGTATCTAGTCTCTTTCCAGTTACCTATTCAAGTCCCACGATAGGGTTGGATGTCCAGCCCAGGTACACAGGGGCGTAGCTAGGGGAGAGGGGGCCCGTGTTTGCCCCTCTCCCTGGCTGCCCTTCAGAACAAGGGAGATCATGAAGAAAATAGAGAAGGGTGGAGCTGGGGATCCCTCGGGAGCTGGGGACCCCGGGTGTTTTGAACCCATCCACTCAATTATAGCTACACCCCTGCTGGTACAACTTTCTTACTAGTTAGGAGCATAGGATCAGAGGCAGCTGCCTTATACCGAGTTAGACCCTTGGTCCATCTAGCTCAGTACTGTCTACACAGACTGGCAGCGGCTTCTCTGAGACTGCAGGCAAAAGTCTTTCCCAGTATCTTGGAGATGCTGCCAGGGAGGGAACTTGAAACCTAGATGCTCTTCCCAGAGCAGCTCCATCCTCGAAGGGGAATATCTTACAGTGCTCACGCATGTAGTCTCCCATTCAAATGCATACCAAGGCAGGCCCTGCTTAGTAAAGGCAACCGTTCATGCTCACTACGCAAGACCAGCTCTCCCCCCAGTCATTTCAGCTGATCGTAGAACACACTTAAAAAAAAAAGAAAATTATAATGTCAGTCAAGCTCAGAAATCACAACCTCGTGAGCACGGACCAGTCAGCAAATTTTGCACCGAAGCACTGAGCCAGCACTGGCTTCATCTTCCTTTTAGCAAAGTGACTATTGGAGTCAAAACGACTCACATTTGGCTGTTATTAACAGCCTTCGCCTGGTCCCATCACAAAGGTTTGGGGTAGGAAACTAAAGCAGGAAAATAAAGGCCGTGGGGCCCCAGCAGAATGGAATGAACAGTGTGTGCTGTTCCCTAACCCTTTGCTCAGCCTTTCTCGACTTAATCCCAATTTCCAAGGCTGGCCCCAACAGGCAGTTCTTTATGCTCCTTCGAAACGTGCTCCAACATGGAATTCACCATCTGTCGTGGACAAAACGGTTCCATCATTGTGTAGTTAAGAGTAGTCAGGCACCCCCTGCCAGGCCTGCTTGACTGGAACAGTGTCCCAATGTCCAGTTTCATGGAAGCATAGAATGTTGGGGTTGGGAGGGAACTAAGAGATCTTCTAGTCCACCCCCTGCTCAGTGCAGGAATCTGCTACAGCAGCCCTGACAGGTGGCCATCCAGCCTCTGTCTGACAAAGTCTAGAGAAGGAGAGCCCAATCTCCATGAGGCAGGCTGTTCCACTGTCCAAGAGATCTTCCAGTTAGGAATTTTCCCCCCTAACGTCTAGCTTAAATCCGCTTCCTTGTGATTTCATCCCCTGGATTCTAGCCCAGCCCTCTAGAACAGGGACTCTCAACGTTGGGTCCACAGATGGCATTGGACTTCAGCTCCCATAATCCCCAGCCCCAGTGGTCTTTGGTTGGGGATTATGGGAGTTGAAGTCCAATAACATCTGGAGACCCAACAACGAGAATCCCTGCTCTAGAACAACCGAGAACTAGCCCACTCCTCCTTTTTATGTGGCAGTCCTTCAGATATTTGAAGACGACTCTGATCTCGCTGCTTAATCTTCTTATTTCAGGGTTAAGTGTACCGCGCTCCTTCCACTGTTCCTCATAGGACTTGGTTTTCAGGTCCAAAGCATCGTGGCTGAACCCATTTCAGTTTACCAACATCTGCAGTTTGGGGCCCAGACTTGGTTAGAGTATTCCAAGTGAGGTCTGATCAGAGCAGAATCCAATGGGGCAATTCCTTCCCGTGAGCTGGAAATCACACTTCTGTCAATGCAGCCTGAGATTGCATTCTCTCTTTTAGCTGCTGCATCACCCTGCTGGCTCATGTTCAATTTGTGGTCCACGAAGGCCCCTAGGTCCCTTCTACATGTCCTGCTGCCCAGCCCGGTCTCCCCGATCCTGTGCTTGGGCACTGGTTTTTCTTACCACAATGCAAGGTTTTATCGTGGTTTCCACTGAACTTTGATACCTCCAACTTTTCCAGCTGGATAAACAAAAAAGCCTTACCTTTTGTCATTGATGAGCAGCAGCACAGACCCATTTTGGATTTTGGCCTCCTTCACCGTCTCATGCTCCTCAAGTTGCCGGGCGTTGTAATAAAAGGTCCTTTTCCAGGAAGTGATTCCTTCCCGCACCAAATGAGCCCGGAGGTCCATCATGGTGTCCGTGGGCCGTACGGTTAGGGGGAGCAGCAAATCCTCCTCTGAAATATGGACCTTGATGTGGTATTTCTTCCACCGGGAGAGGCTTCTCCGTAGAGTATCCATCCTGTCAGGCTTCAGGTCAGCAGCTGATACGGCAGCAGACGGGAGCATGAATTTCGGCAGAGAGAAGCAACTCCCAGAAATGTCTTGGAAGGAAACACCACCCTGTGGGGCTGGACGAACCAGTTCTGAGCAGCTGCCAAGTTGAGTCGCATGCTTCTCATTCCAAGGAAGAACTCGCCTTCTCTCACAATCACGGGTTGCCTTTCAGGAGGAATACCAAAGCTAGAGCGTATGCTTTTGCAGGCGTAAACCCCGGGGTCAGTCTCTGGCATTTCCGCTTTTAGGATCTTGGGTATCAGTGATGCCAGCAGGAACGCTGCTGGAGAGATGCTGCCAGTAGTGATGCCAGCGGGAATGATGTCAGAGAAATGCTACCAGTCAGTGATGACGGAGGGAATTATGCCAGAAAGATGCTGTTAGTCATTGCAGACTGAGGAAGATGGACTAAGGCAGGGGTTCCCAATGAGTGGTACTCCAGATGTTGCTGAACTACAACTCCCATCATCCGGAGTTGTAGTTTAGCAACATCTGGCATACCACCAGTTGGGAACCCTTGGACTGACTCAGTAGAAGGCAGCTTCCTATGTTCCTATTATTGGAGCCCCTTTGAGTGGGGCGTTATCCAAGTTGGTAGGGGTATGCATGGACGATTCATCTCGAACCGGACCTGGTCCGGAAGTTCAACTGCAGACCAAACCCAGTGGCTTGGAGCGCACTTGGGGCCACACTAGGAGGGTGAGTGGTGGCACCCACAACCGTGCCGGCCAGGTAAGAAGCTTATTACCTCTCTTGCCACCCCTGCCCGGGTGTCCATTACATTTGAAAGAGTCCCCTACCCCTGTACTTGTAAAAGGGAATCCTCACCAGATTCCCCTTTACAAGTGTAATGGCCACCCGAACTGCTAAACCAGTTCAGTTCAAATGGACTGGACTGGCTGGTAAGTTCAACTGAACCAGTTCGGATCAACATGGTTCGGTTCGAATTAATTCGCATTCGAACCGAATTGCACTTTTTAGTTCTGTGCACAACCCTAAAAGTTGGTGGCCTCTGGATGGCCTTCAGGGGCTACTGAGGTGCTAGGGTCCACATCGGTGCTGGGGGCTGCCACAGAATACTGCTCTTAAGAGGCCTTAAGTCCAAGGTTCAAGTACATCCTAACCAATATCTCCCGTGTCAGGGATGCTGAAGCAGATTCCTGCACAGAGCAGGGGGGTGTACCAGGTGACCTCTAACTCTACCATTCTATGATTCTTGCTTTGAGAGGGCTTGGATCAGTTCTCCCCTATCCTGCCCCCCTATTCTCCAAGTTCCAGAAGCAGGCTCTGCTTATTTCAGGCAAGAAGAGTCTTGCAATATTCCGGTGCCCAAAAGCCCCTTGGATTTCCACGCAACTGTCGACCGCCAGTTCCAATTAATTTTGAATTTTTCATTAAACCGTTATTAAAAGCAAGAGGACAGCCGAAAGAGGAGAATTTGACTCAGGCGATATATTAACTACCTTCGTTTTGCCTGAGGACTTTGTATTATCTGTCCAAAGCAATTATGTCAGGGGATCCTGATGCTTGTGCAGGTTAACGGGAGGGACGTGGCGGCGTCTGTGCACGTGATCCAAAGTCTGTAATGGGGAGCCCTGGGGTTTTTCGGGAGCTTATCGTGGATTCTTCAATGGAGGACAGACTCCATGATAGACAGCTTGTTCACCCACTATAGTTTTCTCCCTAGAATGCATATGTGGAGCAGTAGCAAAACTCAGAAATCCTGCCCCAATTTCCTTGTGAACCGCACATGCAGCATAGAGCATTCCCCAGAATCCTTTGCAAAACAGGAATGCCATATGACCTTAGGAAGCTGCTGCCTACTGAGTCTGACCATTGGTCCATTTAGCTTAGTATTGTCTGCTCTGACTGGCAGCAGTGCTCAGAGGTGCCCTTACCTCCAGATGTCTGGGTGAAAGTCAAGTCCCCCCCCACTTCCTGGGGGCCCCCAAATTCCCTCAAGAATGTCCCAGGGGGCAAGGGGGGCTGCACCATGCCACTGCCGGCCCACGCTGTGCCGGGCAAGCACACAGTATGACTGTGCTGAGGGTGGCCTGTGGCCTCCTCTTCTATGGCTGGGGCCCCAGGGGACAGGCGGCGCAGGAGAACAGCCCATGTCGCTTCCCGCAACTCACACAGGAACATAGGAAGCTGCCTCATACTGAGTCTGACCCTTGATCCATCTAGCACAGTATTGTCTACACTGACTGGCAGCAGCTCTCCAAGGCTCCAGGCAGGGGTCTTTCCCAGCCCTACCTGGAGATGCTGCCAGATTGAACCTGGGGCCTTCTGAATGCAGAGTAGGTGCTTCCCCACTGAGCTAGGGCTGTGTCTGATGAACTGAGTCAGGGCCCTGCTCCATCTGCTCGAACGGGCAGCATCTCTAGGGCTTCTGAAAAGGGGACTTTCCAGTACGGTGTAGTGGTTAGAGAGTCGGACTAGGAGACCTGAGTTCACATCCCCATTCAGCCCTGAAACTCACTGGGTGACTCTGGGCCAGTCACGTATCTCTCAGCCTAACCTACCTCACAGGGTTGTTGTGAGGATCAACATAACCATGTACCCCACTCTGGGCTCCTTGAAGAAAGAGCAGGATATAGATAGATAGATAGATAGATAGATAGATAGATAGATAGATAGATAGATAGCACAAGTTAAGAACCTCTGCCTTTGTCTACATGAGAAGTACAGAGGCACACACACACACAAACCCCCAAAGCAGGAAATCTGTTCTTCTCATTCTCTCAGGGAGAAATCTCAGTCTTTCTGATGGTTTTTACGCATCCGTTTGGAGCAGGGATTCTCAACGTTGGGTCCCCAGATGTTATTAGACTTCAGCTCCCATAAGGGAGCCCCCAGGAGAGGAGAGCTGGTCTTGTGGTAGCAAGCATGACTTGTCCCCATAGCTAAGCAGGGTCTGCCCTGGTTGCATCTGAATGGGAGACTTGATGTGTGAGCACTGCAAGATATTCCCCTCAGGGGATGAAGCCGCTCTGGGAAGAGCAGAAGGTTTCAAGTTCGCTCCCTGGCTTCTCCAAGATAGGGCTGAGAGAGATTCCTGCCTGCAACCTTGGAGAAGCCACTGCCAGTCTGTGAAGACAATACTGAGCTAGATAGACCAATGGTCTGACTCAGTATATGGCAGTCTCCTATGTTCCTGTGTAATCCCCAACCAAAGGTCACTGGGGCTGAGGATTATGGGAGTTGAAGTCCAATACCATCTGGGGACCCAACGTTGAGAATCCCTAATATGGAGGATCCGGAGTACAGTGTCCAGTGCTGGGAGCCACCACTTTACCTGGATGCTGACCAGTTTTCCTTCTAACGGGGATTCCCAGATGTTGTGGACTACAACTCCCAAAATCCCCCAGCAAAAGCCATTCCAGCAGGGGGTTCTGGGAGTGGTAATCCACAACATCTGGGAATCCCTGTTCGAGGGAACACTGATGCTGAAAAATTGCAGTGGGCTCTGGGGAGGGCCAGAAAGGTGGGAAAACAAGCCCTGCAGGATGGTGGAAGAACCTGGGTGTGTTTCTCCTGGAGAACAGAAGGCTGAAATCTCTGAAGGGCTGTTGCAGAGAAGGAAGAGAGGACTTTTCCTCAGCTCCCGGGGTGGGGGGTAAGCTTAGAGCTCAGGGATTGAAAGAACAGGAGGTCTGATGTGAATTGAACGTCAGGAGAAATTTCATCATGGTAAAAGCAGCTCAGCAGCAGAACTGATTTCTTAGGGAGGTGTTGGGCGGGCTCTCCCGCGTTGGAAGTCTTCAAGCAGAGAGGAGAGCTGGTCTTGTGGTAGCAAGCATGACTTGTTCCCATAGCTAAGCAGGGTCTGCCCTGGTTGCATATGAATGGGAGACTTGATGTGTGAGCACTGGAAGAAATTCCCCTCAGGGGATGGAGCCACTCTTGGAAGAGCATCTAAGTTCCCTCCCTGGCTTCTCCAAGATAGGGCTGAGAGAGATTCCTGCCTGCAACCTTGGAGAAGCCGCTGCCAGTCTGTGAAGACAATACTGAGCTAGATAGACCAAGGGTCTGACTCAGTATATGGCAGTTTCCTATGTTCCAGAGGCCAGGCAGCATCTGTTGGGGACAGTGTTCCCTGTAACAGGGATTCCCAGATGTTGTTGACTACAGCTCCCAGAATCCCCAGCTGCAGCGGACTTTGGCCAAGGATTCTTGGAAATTATTTATTTATTTATTTATTTATTTAGATTTCTATACTGCCCTTCCAAAAATGGCTCAGAGCAGTTTACCCAGAGAAATAACAAATAAATAAGATGGCTCCCTGTCCCCAAAGGGCTCACAGTCTAAAAAGAAACATAAGGTAGACACCAGCAACAGTCACTGGAGGTCCTGTGCTGGGCGTGGATAGGGCCAGTTACTCTCCCCCTGCTAAATAAAGAGAATCATCATTTTAAAAGGTGCCTCTTTGCCCAGTTAGCCGGGGTTAATTGTAATTGTTCAATTGAATTGTTAATTGAATTGTAGCCAGCAACATCTGGGAATCCCTGTTACAAGGAACACTGGTTGGGGTTGCTCTGGGTATCCTTCATCGAGCAGGGCGGGGGGTTGGACTAGATGGCCTCATAGGGTCCTTCTGACTCTAGGCTCCTAAGATTAGGTATGATCGCAGGGTCTTCATTGTATGTTACAAGAAACAGACAGAAAACAGGCAGGGGTCCTATGAGGCAAGGTTGAAGGAACGTTGTCTGTTAACCCTGAGAAAGCGAAGACTGAGGAACATTATAGCAACTTCAAGGTCTTGAAAGGCTGCCAGCGCGTGGAGGGCAAACCCTTGTCCGCTGTTATCCCAGCAGGCAGGGTGAGATCTCATGGAGTTTGCAGGAGGGTAGGTTTTGGGTGGACATTTGGAGAAACATTTCAGTACTAAGTGCAATGCCAAAATGAAACTGATGCCCTGCAGGGTGGTGGCCATCTTTCCCTTGCTGGATATCTTCAAGTAGAATCTAGGCAGCCATCTGGTGATGATCCTCGAGCGCAGTGTGTCCCACATTGAGCAGAGGGTTAGATTAGATGGCCTCGAAAGGTATCTCCAACTCTAGGGTTTCTTGAAACATCTCACACTCTGTAGTAGACCACCCTCAACAGAGAGGTTTCCCCTCACAGGAACACAGGAAGCTGCCACCGGCTGAGTCAGACCCTTGGTGCATCCAGCTCAGTATTGTCTGCTCTGACTGGCAGTGGCTTTCCATGGCTTAAGGTAGGGGTCTTCGCTAGCCCTACCTGGAGATGTTGCCAGAGATTGAAACTGGGACCCACTGCATGCAAAGCAGATGCTCTACCTCTAAGCTATGGCCCCATCCAAATGCCTTAACCCCGGATACCCTGCATCAAACAGGAGGTTGGGCTAGATGGCCTCCAAGGCCCCCCCAACATTGTGCCTTCTTGAAACCTCCAGCATTCTGAGATAGACTGCCCCTCAATACAGAGGCTCCCTTCCAATGCCGTGATTTCATGAAACATCCAATACTCTGGGGTAGACTGCCCCTCGCAACAGATGATCCATTTGGCTCCCACGTCATGTATTTTGGGCTCCCTTTTTGGTTTCTCTGCATTGCTCTGGGACATCTTACACATTTGGTGCATTCGAGAGTGGGAAGGCGAGCCTTTAAAGCTTGTGGAATAGAACTTCTCCTCCTCCCCCCTCCCACCCCAGAGTTATTTACAAACCAAATCCGACCGTATTGACTGAACACTTTTCCCATCTCGAAGACAAACAAGAGGAGGGGGCCAGAATCAGAGGAGAAACATGCATTAGAGAAACAAGAAAAGCCATTTACAAAGCAGGCAGCCTAGGAGATAACGTGTAGATGTATATAGAAGGGGGAAGCGAGACATCAATATTCAGAAAAGGAAGCCTCGGTAGCTTGCACATTCCTCATTCCCCACCACAAAGCTCTGGCAAAGAGAAGAGACTCTTGCCATAATACACACACACACAAACACACCACTAAAAAGTCCAGCCTTCTGCTTTCTACAGTGGCCTGTCAGATCCCTGGAATATTCACAAGCAGGGCATGAAGTCAATGCCCTCCCCCTTGTCATTTCTCCTCAGCATCTGCTGCTCAAAGGTAGACTGCCTTTGTCGACGGAGGTTCCATTTTGCTATCCTGCCTCATGGCATAAGTTGAGAGCAGAGTCCTGTTGGTTTTTACCTAGGTCACCGCCAAGCACCCCGTTGCCATAATGATGCTACTGTAATATCAATGCGAACAGACCTCTCTCTTTGAACGAATTTATCATGCCAGACAGTGGCCACTGTCACATCTCGTGGCAGAGAGTTCCATAAGCTGACAATGCTTTGCATGAAGAAGTATTTCCTTTTGCCTCTCCTGGTCACAGCGCCAGCCAATTTCAATTGCAAGGCCCCCCCGGCCCTGTCCAGACATTACCCTGAATGTGTGTACAGGTCTCTGCACACCTGTACGTGTGTCTGTGTGAGCAAGCATGTACGGCTATGACTCTGAGGTCACCATGCTCTGCACCCTCCTCCTCCGTTCTAGAGTCCACTGCTCTATAGCTCTGCTGCGGGGACGATGGGCAGGTGTTTGAATGGCCATGTGGCCACCAGAAGAACCCCAGTTACAGGTAAAGCAACCTGGTGTTCTTCTGAGTGGTCTCTGTCCATCACACAGATGGGCACATCTCAAACTCTTCTCGTCACAGGAGGAGGGAAGCAGAACCCGGAACCCCAGAGAGGCAGGTCTACAGCCATAGCCCATCCACAGAACGGGAACTGCAAGATGGACCTCCTTCCATGCTCTGACCTCCAAACAAAGCATAGCGGCATTGGAGTAGCCCACATTGTAGCCTGACAAATCAGCTCCAGAGGTCGTCCTCAATCAAAGGCCTTAGATACTGTCTGCGACCACCCTGGTTGAGTGAGCCGTGACCATTATTAGGGGGCGGGGTGTCTAGGCCTGCTACTTGATAAGCCCATTCGATAGTCTGTAATGGTGCAGCAGGGAAGGAACCCTGCCTAGAGAGCAGGAGGCTGATGGTTCGAATCCCCACTGGTGTGTTTCCCAGACTATGGGAAACTTCTATATCAGGCAGCAGAAATTATAGGAAGGTGCCGAAAGGCAACATCTCACACTGCACAGGAGGAGGCAATGGTAAACCCCTCCTGTATTCTACTGAGAAAACCACATGGCTCTGTGGTTGCTACAAGTCGACACCGACTCAACGGCACAACCTTTCCTTTTGCTTTACTATCCATGAGGAAATGTATTTATTTATTTATCATATTTCTGTACCGCCTGATATGTACATCTCTAGGCAGCGTACAAAATTTAAAATACTTAAAAGTCCCAGATTAAAATACATGACAATAAAAACAACAGAATAAAAGTTATTTTAAAAGTTTTTAAAATTATTAAAAGTTAATTCTAATTAAAAGCCTGTGAAAACAGGAGAGTCTTGAGGTTCTTCCTGAAAACAAACAGAGAAGGAGATGCTCTTATTTCAGTAGGGAGCATATTTTAAAGCTCTGGCCATGCCCCCTGCATAAGAAGATAAGAACAGCCCTGCTGGATCAGGCCCAAGGCCTGATCGCTCCCTGTCCCCAAAGGGCTCACATTCTAAAAACAAAAACCAAGACTCTAAGCAACCACATAGATAGACTCTCTCCAGGAGGATCTGTCTTCAGCTTGACCTTTAAGGTCTCTCCGAGGTGCATTCATTGTTGTCGTCATCGAGTCCATCCACCTTGCTGCTGGTCATCCTCTTCTTCTCTGTCCTTCAACTTTCCCCAGCATTATGGACTTCTCAAGGGAGCTGGATCTTCGCAGAATGTGTCCCAAGTATGATAGTTTGAGCCGGGTCATTTGTGCCTTGAGTGAAAATTTGGATTGATTTGTTCTATGATCCATTTGTTTGTTTTCCTGGCTGTCCATGGTCTCCGCAAGAGTCTTCTCCAGCACCAAAGTTAAGTTAGATTTTAATCAGATTTGTTTTATATTTTTAGCTTAATATTTTAATTGTGTCTTTTGTACAATCTTGTTTTTAAATTTTGCTATAAACCGCCTTGGGAATGAAAGGCAGTATATACATTTAACAATCAATCAATCAATCAATCAAGTTCAAAAGCGTCCATGCTTCTTCTATCTTGCTTCTTCAAAGTCCAGCTTTCGCATCCATCGTCTACTTTATACTGCACTACAATCTCCATGCTTGTTCTTGAGCAACTGCAACAATTGGGCTCTGCACTACTTTGTCACTGGAGTGGGCAGCTTCCTCTGGGTGCTTTGCAAAACAATCACAAATTGCAACACTTGCATACATCCAGACATTCCACAGGCGGTGCTTCAAGAGCCTTGGCCGGTTCCATCGTTTTAAGACGGCATGTGTGGCTATGCTCGTGACCCCAGAGGCCAAGTCAGCGAGAGCCAGCGTGGTGTGGTGGTTAGAGTGCTGGACTAGGACCGGGGAGACCTGGGTTCAAATCCCCATTCAGCCATGAGACTCTGGGCCAGTCACTTCTCTCTCAGCCTAACCTACTTCACAGGGTTGTTGTGAGGAGAAACCTAAGTATGTAGTACACCGCTCTGGGCTCCTTGGAGGAAGAGCGGGATATAAATGTAATAAATAATAATAATAATAATAATAATAATAATAAAGTCACGAATAGAGGTCCCACCATTTGACGATGTCGCCCCATTCAGCACTAGGACAGACAAGACAATAGAGTGAGTCTAAAAGTTATGAAATACAGAGACATCAATGAGCCGCTCCTCTTCCACTAGTTTGGAATTCAACCGGTCTCTCCGACCCCAAAGGACTTCCTCACCCAGGTCCTCTGCCCTGTCAAATTATGACCACGCCTTTTGTTAAAAAACGATACAAGAAAAAGCCGTTCCCGGGAAATAAAGCGTCCCAAATTCTAAGTCCTCCTCCTACCACGAACTAATAGACTTCTCGTCTGCAGGCAGACTCTGCTTAGCAAAGGGGGCAAATCATGCTTACTACCACAAGGCCAGCTCTCTTCTCATTTGCTAAGCAGGGTCCACCTTGGTTTGCATTTGAATGGGAGACTACATGTATGAGAACTATAAGAGCTTCCCCTTAGGGGATGGGGTCGTTCTGGGAAGAGCACCTGACTGCAGAAGGTTCCAAGTTCCCTCCCTGGCAGCATCTCCAAGACAGGGCTGGGAGAGACTCCGGCCTGCAACCTTGGAGAAGCCGCTGCCAGTCTGTGAAGACAATAATGAGCTAGATGGACCAATGGTCTGACTCAGAATATGGCAGCTTCCTATGTTCCTATGAACACAAATTTAGATAGGCAAGGGAAACAGGATTAAGAGTGTCTGGAGTTTTGGAGCCCAACTATTTTTTAAATGAACCTGTAGCCAAGGATTTGAGAATATTCAAAACAACTGTTGCATTGAGTAGCAGCTGCAGGATTTATGAAGGAGATAAGGGGAGAGAATAGCTTTTATACTTTGCAAAATAGAAAAAGGAAGATTTATTATTGCACACTGCCATCTGGTGGTTGATCAGGAAATCTTGGGGGGGAATCCAACCAATTGGAGAAATCCAGATGCCAAGAGGTCATTCCAATTCCCTGCAATTGTGTGCCATGCTCGCCAACATTTCACAAAAAACACCCTTGTGCACTTGTCAGAGAGGAAGGGGCTATGTAATGTAAAGCACACTCTTTGCTTGCTGACGATCCAAGATTCAATCCTCAACATCTTCATTTTATCCCGATATGGTGATGAGAAAGTCTTCTGCTGGAGAGATGCTGCCAGACAGAGTAGTCGATACTGGAGAAGATGGAGCAGTTATCAAACTCTGTAAGGCAGCGTCATCTGGTCACCAGGAGTAACCATAGCTCAGACAGAGAGTACTGCTATGTGCAGAGGATTTCAGGTTTCATGCCTGCCATCTCCACCTGAAATATCAAGAAACAGTTCAGGAAAGAATCTCCCTAAGATCTTTGCAGGTGAAACACACAACTCTATTGCAAAGCCAAGAAGAGAAAATTTCAACGTTCTCCTGTGTAGCAAAGCTGGATATACACAGCCTAGTCTAGAGAGGAGTAAAAGAAGATATGAGTCATCTTCCAATAGCTAAAGGGCTTGTTCTCTGTTGCTGACTAGAGTGGATAGACTGAAATTGCCAGGAAGCAGATTCAGGCTAGACATTAGGAGGAATTTCCCACTGTTGGACAGTGGAACAGCCTGCCTCATGCAGTGGTGGGCTCAGTTGCACTAAAGGGTTCCAGACAGAGGCTGGACAACCACAGTCAGAGATGCAGCAGGAAATTACTGCACTGTAAGGGGGTTAGGATTAGGAGGTCACTTCCAACTCTAAAATTCTATGAATTGCAGGGAAACAGATCCAGGCTAGACATTAGGAAGAATTTCCTGGCTGTAAGAGAAATTTCCTGGCAGAGGAACAGCCTGCCTCATGGGGTTGTGGGCTCTTCGTCTCTGGAGGCTTTCAGACAGAGTCAGGGATGTAGTAGAAGATTCCTACACTGAGCAGGGGGTTGGGCTAGATGACCTCCAAGGTCCCTTCCAGCTCTAACGTTCTATTATTCTTATAATAGCAAACCTAATGGTCAACCAGTGAGTTTCATAACTGAGCAGAGATCTGAACTTGGGTCTTTCTCTACTCTGTCCTAATCTGACACACTAACTTCAGCACATTGGCACTCGGACGAACACATTTTATTAAACGTAGATAGCTGTGTTAGTTCATTGTGGGGTTCATTGTTAGTTCATCACAACACCCCAGTAGGATAATACTTCCTTGGGTCAAATCAAAATGACCCTAAGTCATGAGCAAACTTTCAAGTTCCACAGGACTCTTCTTCCATCTGGATTCATCCTGCCTTTTGTCGCTGCTATGTCAAGACGGTATCCTGGTTATAAAGGTCTCTTCTACATTTTGGCCATTTTCTCCTCCAAAACATCACACCCATATCCCAGATTGGTTGGTTAAAGAAACCAGGTGCAAAAAAACCCAAGGTCTAAGTCAGAACGTCAAACTCTGAGTCAAATTCTCAACTCTGGGTCTGCAGATGTTCGCCTACAGCACCCATCACCCCAGCTACAAGAACTGAAGGGGGTGATGGGGGTTGTAGTCCAACACCTGAGGGCCTAAGTTTGAGAATCCCTGCTTCAAGCTACCTTTTACCTGGATCACAAACAAAGTGTTAACACGGTTGAGGTGTTCAAAAATGAAAGCTGACACTCAAGACGTTTAATTGCATGTCTAAACGCCACACTTGCTGCTTCTTGTTTTCGTCCTTGGAAGATTCCTTCTGTTGCTCTAACAATTTATATCCTAACACAGGTCTTAATGGACCCTAATACTCCATCAGCTTTGATAGGAACGGCCTTATTTTTTCCACACTTTCACCCACTCTCAGTCGCAAGCAAACTGCACAAAAGAGTCACCTTGAGATTCTGTGTACTCTGGAGGGCTGGCCATGACTGGGGGGGCAAACCCACACAATTGGTTTTCTCTAGGAGCCAACAGCATTACAAATCTTTATGGAAGTAAATTACAGCACACGGGGCTGTTACAAAGCCTCTTGGGAAGCGATAAAAAGGAAAGGGGACAAAAGACATAGCATTTTTATATCAGCGGGAAGCCCCTTCGTTACGTTCAGTCTAAACATCCCTTTCGTTTCCAAAGTCCAGCTCTGAAAATAAAGTTCTGCAAGTTTACAGCAAAGCCAACTATGCACAGCACAGATTGGCTGGTGCCTATGCCATCAACCACCACCATCTCCTCAGTGAAATAGGTTCTTTTAAGTCTATTTTTAAAAAATAAAATGACACATGAACAGAAAAAGATATTAACCTATGTTTTTGTTTGGGTTTTTTTAAGGAACAAAGCAGCCAGAGAGCTGATAGACAATGGAATGACTTATCTCACACAATGGTTTGAAAACCTTCACTGGAGATTTTCTAACGGAGGCTTCCTGACTGCTATTAGTAAGGAATGCCGAAGCAGAACCCTCATTGAGTAGAGGACTGGACTAAGACCTCCAAGGTGCCAGAAGTATTTTGTCACACAGCACATAATTAATCTATGGAACTCCTTGCCATGGGATGTGGTGATGGCCACCAGCTTGGATGTAGGCTCCCTGGGGGCATCTGGTGGGCCTCTGTGTGAAACAGGATGCTGGACTAGATGGGCCTTCTTGGGCCTGATCCAGCAGGGCTGTTCTTATGTGCCTTCCAACTCCACCCAACAGCCATTTGTCAGTGATACTGTGGCCGTTGGACTAGAAGATCTCCAGGGTACCTTTGGATTCTAAATGCTATGATTTTATGAAGGCTGAGCCAGCATAGAATTTGCCTGGCTGCAAGCCTGTTACTTCACTTGCAAAAGTGGATGGAACTTTGCAAGTCCACTTCTTATATTCTTCCCACCTTTTAGGGTTGTCCATTCTGACTGACGCTATCCCTGCACAAATGGTTCAGCACCGAACCAGTTCGCCTTGAACTGGGGCAGGTTGGCAGCTTGATCGCAGACTGAACTGCAGGTGGTTCGGACCATGATCAAACCAAACCAAACCCGGTTCGGGCAGGCCGGTTAGGCGCAGAATGGGCAGCCGTGTGTGTGTGTGTGTGTGTGATGTGCAGCAAGAGAGATCGAGTCTGCTTACCCACCAAGCACACTGTCCATGCCCTGCTCAGTGCAGCCCATAGCCTAAGCATGTGTGATCTTACCTCCTTTACCAAGCGGTTGAGGCCTGAACCACGCCACTGCTATGCGGGCAGCTTCATAAAGGAGGGAGGATTGCACATGCTTAGGCTATGGGCTGCAACCCCTGCTAACTGGGCAAAGAGGCACCTTTTTAATGTGGTGGTTCTCTTTATTTAGCAGGGGGAGAGTAATTATTATTATTATTTTTACATTTATATCCTGCTCTTCCTCCCAGGAGCCCAGAGCGGTGTACTACATACTTGAGTTTCTCTTTCACAACAACCCTGTGAAGTAGGTTAGGCTGAGAGAGAAGTGACTGGCCCAGAGTCACCCAGCAAGTCTCATGGCTGGATGGGGATTTGAACTCGGGTCTCCCCGCTCCTAGTCCAGCACTCTAACCACTACACCACGCTGGCTCTTTCCAACCCCAGCACAGTACCTCCAGTGACTGTTGCTGGTGTCTATCTTACATTTCTTTTTAGATTGTCACAGGGGACAGGGATCCATCTGTAAACTGCTTTGGAAACTTCTGTTGAAAAGTGGTCTATAAATATTTTTGTTGTTGTTGTTGTGCTGGGGGGGGTGCGGGGAGTGGCAGCACGGACAGCAGGCTTGGTGGGTAAGGAGACTCTTTACCCCTCTCGCTGCAACTGCCACACACACACACCCCAGCCAGGACCGGTGCAAGACTATTTTGCACCATAGGCAAACACATTGACACTCTGCGCCCCTCTGAGCTCTGCGCCCTAGGCGGCTGCCTAGTTTGCCTCATGGTAGCACCTGCCCCGTCACAGGTACCCCCACCCCTTTACTTGTAAAGGGGAATCCTCACCGGAGGATCCTCTTTACATGTATTAGCCACCGAACCAGCTCAGCCAGACGGACCGGTCCGGCCGGTTCGACCAAACGGATTTGGCAGCACACGATTCGGATTTGAGCCAAACCGCCATTTTTGGTTCGTGCACACCTCTAACCCCCGCAGATCTTTCTCAGTCTTTTTCACCATAGCAAGGCATTTAAATCTCCAGGGTTGATTTCAAGAGGGTGCCAATTGTAGGGAATTCTTGGCCTGGGCCACGCAGAGGCCATGCACACGGGCACCCAGTCCCCCAACATGGCCGCCAGGCCACCGGGTGAAGGCCGAAAACAGGCCGAAGAGTGGCTGAACGAGGTGAGGGGGGGAACCTCCATGGAGGGGAACCTCCATGAATGAGGTGAGGGGGGGAACCTCCATGGACCCCTCCCCCGCCTCCAGGAACTGGGAGTTAGGTTTTTAAAAAACTATTTTTAAACAATTTTCAGTCCATGAACCCCCCCCCCAACCCAAACCAAGCCGGGGGGCGCGGGTTCAAGGGGGTGCCAGGCCAAACTGGCCCGGCTGAGATCGAGGCCGATTCGGCCTTGAACCAAACCGGGCCAGCCAGTTTTGTGCACATCCTTACCATATCCTGCAGCATACCCTTCCCCACTTCAACACCACCTTCTTTGCAAAGGACAGAAAGCTGGCTGCAAGTTGCCAGGCCCTGGCCGCCTCCTTCCTGCTGCCCAGTTGGGCCACCTGGCGACATCTCAAGCCCCACCTCCCGCTTCTGTGGAGAATTGGAGCATAAAGGGATTGAGGATTTGAGGGTGGCTTTTTAATCTCAAAAAGGCAAGACATAATCAAGTGAAGAGGTAATCCGACAGCACAGGTAATTCTGGGTTTAAGATATATTAAGTGCTTAAAGGGAGACTAGGCGCCTTAAGGGAGATTAAGAAGGGACAGTCCTCACGTTTGCAAGTCGAAGAGGAGACGCGACACAGGAGGAGGGACAGGGGAAAGGGCGCTTTGCCTGCAGAAGGCCCCCGGCTCAAGCCCTGGCATTGTCAGGTAAGGCCAAGAAAGACTCGTGCCTGAAACCATCAGAGAGCTGCTGCCAGTCAGTGTAGACAATACTGAGCTGCTGCCAGTCAGTGTAGACAATACTGAGCTGCTGCCAGTCAGTGTAGTACTGAGTCCAACTACTTCACTTGGGGTGGGGGGGCAGCAGTCCCCTCAGATCCCTTGGATGGCCTCAGCAGAGGCATATGCTCAGAGCCGACTCCAAAATGGATGTGTAGCAGTCTCCTCTCTCAGAAAGGCAAAACCCCATAAACTGTTCTGCCTCTGTCCAGCAAGATATGAGCATGCACTATACCACAAGGGCAGACAGGAGATAAGAACTGGCTGTCCTAGAGCATAGGAAGCTGTCTTCTACTGAGTCAGGCCATTGGTCCAGCTAGCTCAGTATTGTCTACACCGACTGGCAGCGGCTCCTCCAAATTCAGGACTGAGTCTCTCTCAGCAACAGGGAAGGAACTTGGAACCTTCTGCATGCAAGCAGGCTGGGGCTCTTCCTAGAGCGGCCCCCTCCCCTAAGAGAAATATCTTAAGGTGCTCACACACAGTCTCCCATTCAAATGCAAACCAGGGTAGATCCTGCTTAGCTAAGGAGACAGGTCATGCTTGCTGCCACTAGGCCAGCTCTCCCCACACACACACACCCTCTCAGATATATGGTTTAGAAGAGGTGAAAGAACTGAGCACATTTTGATTGAAAGCATCAGAAGCAGAATATATTAAATCCTTGCTCCACCTAGTATTTGCTATCTAGAGCAGAGATTCTCAGCATTGGGTACCCCGATGTTACTGGACTTCAACTCCCATAATCCCCAGCTCCAGTGGCTTTTGTTTGGGGATTATGGGAGTTGAAGTCCAATAACATCTGGGGACCCAACGTTGAGAATCCCTGATCTAGAGTAGTGGTTCTCAGGAGTCCCCCCAAAACTGGACTACAACTCCCATCATCTGTGGGCAAGGCCATTGTGAGTGGGGGTGATGGGAGTTGCAGTCCAAGATTATCTGGGGACTCAAGGTTGGGAACAGCGGGGTGGCCAATATCTGTGTTTGTAGTCCTATTCCAGCACCTTTAGAGCTACCCAGAACACCCTCTCCCCGGGCACAGCAACTTGGCCACTGTGAGGCAAGCCGGGGAAGCTTCCCACATGACTTAAGCTTCAGAAACTAAGAACATGAACATAGCAACTAAATCCCTTTCCAGGGCTAGCCGAAAAAGGAGCACCTCTCCTCAAGGAGTTGCAGGGATGGCAAGCTTGTTTCCAGGACCAATTCCAAGTTCTTGTCCTAACTCAACCGACTTGGATCGGGGGCATCCTCTCGCATGCAGCGTCAGACACCAAAGAGCCGACCAGGCCATTGTCACCGTTTGTATGAATGGCGACGGGATCTTCTCAGTTGTGGAGTGGCCTCTCTGCAGTTTTCTCAAGGAAGATGACCTGGTTACCGCCAGGCAAGGAAATGACTTGATTAGCAAGCCAGAGGTTGCCGGTTCGAATCCCCGCTGGTATGGGAAACACCTATATTGGGCAGCAGCGATATAGGAAGATGCTGAAAGGCATCATCTCATACTGCGTGGGAGGAGGCAATGGTCAACCCCTCCTGTATTCCACCAAAGACAACCACAGGACTCTGTGGGCACCAGGAGTCGAGACGGCACACTTTACCTTTAGTGTTAGAAGTGAGAATTCAGCAACATTGACTCTTGGCATCACAGTGGTCAACCTCTTTTGTTTTGTTAACAGGTCTCTCTTGGTCAGTTAGAACTGTTCCAGTTGTTAAAGGCTAGTGCCTGTTTGGGTATGTTGCTTAATGTCTCTCTCTCTCAGTATGTGATGTTTTAGTTGCCTACCAAACTTTTGTTTCTTGAACTCAACTTACTGTCTCCAGCTAATCTCTTGGGCTAAACATCTTTGCCACCAAGGCATACTCTGCTGTGTGAAGGTTTTAATGTTTCTCCTCCCACCCCTCAGTTAGAACACTCTATTTTAAAACGTTAAAAGATGTTTAACTCTTGGCTCCCATCCCCCTGAGGGCCGGGCAGATCCCTGCCGCTGATGGACTGCAAACCATCTCACACCTCAAACTACAGATTCTGAATTGGTGCTGCAGGCTTCACCACGGCAAAACACGATACAATACAGATTTATTTTTTAATGTAAAATGGAATGCTTCCTCAGAAACAAATTGTCCAGATAAGAACATACTGAGGAAAAAAGAAAAGGGAAAAGAAACCACTGAGTTCACATCATATGCAAGCTACAACTGGGTGCTGTGGATTTTTGTTCAGTGGCCAAAGTCCAAGAAGGTGACCAGGCAACAGAATTGAGGGCGATGCCACCTTATGTTGAGAAGAAGAAAAATCTTCAATAGCGCCGGGTGAAACGAGGGTTGCTGGACCGGTTCGTTCGATCCTGGCCTGCAAAGCTGCCTTGCACGCCGGCTCCTTGCACCGCCGTGTTCTGGGTACTGCTTTGGACAAAACCTCCACGCCTGCAGACAAAAACAAGACTTAACTTTCTTTTAAGATTCTCCTTTTCAGCTGTAATAGTATGAATGCAGCCACGTGAATCAGAAAGCTGGAAAGAGCCTTTGTTTCCATCTTTTTAATTCTCTTATACTTTCTGTATAACCACCTAATGGCACAGCAGGGAAATAACTTGACTAGGGAGCAAGAAGCTGCCGGTTCGAATCCCCGCTGGTGTGTTTCCCATAATATGGCAAACTCCTATGTTGGGCGATACAGGAGGATGCTGAAAGGCATCATCTCATCCTGCCCGGGAGATGGCAATAGTAAACCTCTCCTGTATTCTACCAAAGAAAACCACAGGGCTCTGTGGGCGCCAGGAGCCAACACCAACTCGAGGGTAGCACTTTACTTTACCTTATACTTTCTGAACAACTGTGTGTACTAATTTGGCCACTATCATGAAAACAAACTGGGCCCGATCCCAAGAATGTTCCAGGCCATTTCTTGCATCATGCACACGGTGCAGGGGATGACCTGGATCGCATCAAGCAGAGCAAGGAAAGAAGACAAAAGCCATAGTCTAAGGGCCAGAGGTCTAGAAATGGATTGATCAGTACAATTTGAGTGAATAAAATGGATGGCCTTTTGACCCTAGAATTATTAGCCATGACAGCCTTTGATAATGGGGAGCTTTCATTTTCAAAAAATCAATTTAGTGTGTTAAAAGCTGGTTTAAAATGCATAACAAGCAACAGTGATTTTTTTTTTTTTTTAATTATTTAACCTCTATACCACCCCAAACTCACATCTCTGAGCAGTATAAGGTGGCCATATGGAGGCCAAATAACTTTACTAAATCAACATTTTCGATCTGAAGTATCTTTACTTACCCAAATAGAAGATCCCCCTGAATTTGAGACAACCCCCTTTTAAAATATGGGTTAAATATAGGTTATACTATTTATCCAAAAGGAAGAGGACCCTAAATTTAAGACACACACACACCCCATTTCTAACACCAAAGAACTTGGGCGGGGGGACCTAGTCTTAGATTCAGGTAAATACAGTAACAGACAACTAAAGCTGAAATAATAACAAAACAAAAATATTAAAAATGTCAGGGAGAAGCACTGGACTCATTTTGGTCCACTTGTGCAAAGAGAGTTTTCTCTGAAGTTTCTGCATTTGACCAGAGCCAGGTGGTGGCAGACAGGTTGAACTCCTGCCTGATGTTCCTCAGGTCACCAGTTCAAGACCTGATGCTGGCTCAAGCACCAACGCCTGTAAGGCAAGTGTATGCCCCCTGGGACCAAATGCAACTACCGCACCCATTCAGTTTTGAATCTTTTTGCATGCAGATAATCACAGAGAACTTCAAAAGGAAGCCGGGGTGGAGGGGGCGGGCGGGACCATTCGCTCGCTCTTACCCTGTCATTCCTCCTCTGCTCATCACATGACTGGTCCCTGACTGGCCAGCAACACTCCTCTCACCGCCTAAAAAAGGAAGAAAATTGGGGGGGGGGGGGGGAGAGAGAGAAAGTATTCATTTTTTAATTTATTTATTTTAAAAAAAACAACACTTATCTGATAGGAATGGGAAGCCACAAAAACATACTGCACAGCTGCTACAAGGTCTACACTGGCTTCCTGAAGTCTTCTGAGCACGATTCATAGACTTGAAGTTGAAAGGGACCTTGGAGGTCCTCTAGTCCAACCCCCTACTCAGTGCAGGAATTGGCGCTAGCATCCCTCACAGGTGGCTGCCCAGCTTCCGCTTGAAAGCCCCCAGCTAAAGAGGGCCCACCACTGCACGAGGCAGGCTGTTCCACAGTTGAACAGCTCTCAAAGTGAAGGAATTCTTCCTAATATCTAAACTAAACCGCCACCCTTGTCATTTCAACCCATGAGTTCTGGTCCCGAGGAGCAAGGCGCTGGTTTGGAACCCCTGTACCACCCCCTGTAGTGTACTCAACCTCCTACCACCTCAAAGGGGCCGCCGTCCCACCCACCTGAGCTGCCAGATAAGAAACCCAGAATGTTGGGAGCAATAAGAAACCCAGACTGCTGGGGGCAAACCCAGAATGTTGAGTACCCAGAATGTTGGGGGCAATATGCTAAATCATTGTAAACCGCTTAGAGAGCTCCAGCTACAGAGCGGTATATAAATGTAAGTGCTATTGCTATTGCTATTAAAGGATGCTGTATTCCAATAGGTCGGATTTACTCAGCAGGATGTGTATTTATGACTTTGTCTGCAGACCCGAAGCAGCACGGCAGGGTATGGCTGTGTGAGAGTGTGCAGGAGAAACGAGATCCTTTCTAGTCGAAGGAACTGCCACCGCCATCTCCTGATGCTGCCTTGGTGACCTACACTTGTGGCCCCCTTGGGGCCCCCTCTAAAGCAAGTGCCCCCCCCCCGCCTACAGGAAAAAAGAGAAGTGGGGGCACCTTGCCACCGCTCGTGGTTCCGTCCCACGATCCCTCCATCCACACTGTCCTGCCAGGAGCGATCTTGGTGTCCCTCGAGCTTGCGCCCATGATCTCCCCAGTCGCGGCCATCTCTGCAGGGAAAGAGGCCCAAAAGGGGATTGAGGAACGCCGCAACCCAAGCAAAGAAACAAGCTTTCCTCAGAAACACACCACAAAGACATACACTGGAAAGTGTTGTCACCCCAGCGCAAGGCTGCTCTCCTTGGCATACTCACCGGGACTGCGGAGGCAAACCCCGCCCTTCACTTAGCCTCCTGTTGGACCCGTAGCTGCCCCAGCCGTCCCTGGAGTCCCGGGAGTGGCGCTCAGGCCCTCCGTGCCGCGTGTCGTAGTGCTGAAGAGCCAAGGGGGGGAAAGAAAAGAGAATGAAGTTGCTCATAGACAAAACTGAAACCACCTTTCTTATGAGACAAGGCTACAACAGCTGGGGCTATTTAGTTTAGAAAAAAGACGACTGTGGGGAGACAAAATAAGAGGTCTACAAAATCATGCATGGAGTGGCGAAAGTGGATAGATAAAAATTCTTCTCCCTCTCACATCACACTAGAACCAGAGGTCATCCCATGAAATTGATTGCCGGGAAATTTAGGACCATCAAACCGAAGTATTTGTTCACACAATGCATAATCCACTTGTGGAATTCTCTGCCACAAGATGTTTATGACAGCCAACATCCTGGATGACTTTAAGAGGGGCTTGAATAACTTCACGGAGGAAAGGTCTATGAAAGGCTACTAGTCGGAGGGCTATAGGCCACCTCCACCCTCAAAGGCAGGATGCCTCTGAGTACCAGTTGCAGGGGAGTAACAGCAGGAGAGAGGGCATGCCCTCAACTCCTACCTGTGGCTTCCAGCAGCATCTGGTGGGCTACTGTGTGAAAACAGGATGCTGGACTAGATGGGTCTTGGGCCCGATCCAGCAGGGCCGTTCTTGTGTTCTTAAGGTGTATCCCCTTGTGCAGCACCTCTGGGAATCCCAAGATACATCAGGGAAGAAAGCAATGGTGAAAGGTGGGCTGGCTATATCCCACCCTGGAACTTTGGCATCGGATATTTTTCCAAGGCAGAAGGACTTTTCCAAGCCCTTTTCTCTCACGGCAGGTTCACACAGCCATACAATAGACATACAATCTATTTCTCAGCGCTTGAGAAACTGTTGAACATGAGAGCCTTTATGTTTCATAAGTCATTTTCTAGGAATACTTTGTTCTATGCTCCCTCTGGTTCTGTAAAGGTCCGCAGGGGTGGCGGCCTCTGATTGACAGCCCAGTCGGAGGTAAAGAGTTGTGTTGCTGCTGTGTTTTGGAGAGAATGTATCTCAGTGATCTGGTTCATTGTCTCCAGGCAGAAACAGAAGGTTCTGAAGTAGGAATTACCCTTACTGGTTGGTATATACCTTTTTGGTGGGAGGGGAGGGGAGGGGAGAGGTGAATAAAATGAGAGTAGAAGAGAGAGCAGACTGCTGAAAGAGCCGAGAAGCTGGAAGGCTGGAAGACCAGCTGAGTAGAGACCGGCTGATGCTGCTGGAGAAGTTTTGGTAGTGAGCGAGTTGGGCCTACTGGAACCTGCTAGGCCTTACGTTTAGAAGGCTAGCAAACTTGTTTGTTCTACAGTTTTAAATTGCACTCTTGCTTATAATTTTCTGTTTGCACCTATACTGTTTTTTGTTTGTTTTGTTTGTTGTTTATTTGATTTCTATACCGCCCTTCCAAAAATGGCTCAGGGCGGTTTACACAGAGAAATAATAAATAAATAAGATGGATCCCTGTCCCCAAAGGGCTCACAATCTAAAAAGAAATGTAAGATAGACACCAGCAACAGTCCCTGGAAGTACTGTGCTGGGGGTGGATAGGGCCAGTTACTCTCCCCCTGCTCAATAAAGAGCATCACCATGTTAAAAGGTGCCTCTTTGCCAAGTTAGCAGGGGTTTTGGATTTTTGAAGCATTTATTACAGTAAACTTATTCTTGTTTTTCACTAGTTTACCACTGTCTTGGTCTGTTGTTTTGTTCCCGCCTCACACCTACTTGCCCTATTGATTTACCACACTACTGAGTTTGTGTTATTTTTGAGAGACAGAGGTTTCAGGAACTGGGAGTGGAACCTGTAAAAAAAATCCTAAACTGGTAACAGCGGGTGTCTAAGGGCCAGCTGAGGCCAAGCCCTCACAATGTTTGATCTTCTTCAAAGAAGAAGCCCAGAGGAAGACACATATCACCTACTTTATCTAGGAAGAGCATTTCCTAAAATTCTGGTAGCAAATGTAACACACACAGAGGCCACACCTCATTCTTAAACTTGAATGGGATTATTTGTAGAGTGTCAAGAACAGATCTGCCACCAGAACCGTATCCTTCCCCGCCACCCCACCATGTTTCTGTAGGTCACTGATTTGGGCATGCCTGGGCAGGTAATTCTGCAGCACCAGAAACACCTGAATGACCACCCAGTGCAAAGCGGTGGCTGAATTAGTTATTTCCACTTGGAGAGAAGGGCCTTAGCTCAATGGGAGGGCCCCTGCTTTGGAGGCCGATGGTCCACATCCAACCCTTGGAGACATCCAAGTGGGGGTACGAAAGACCCCCTGTCTGAAACCCTGGAGAGCCACTGCCAGCCAGAGCTGGCAATCCTAATCTAGATGGACCAATAGTCTGACTCAGTAGAAGACAGCTTTCTATATTCCACTCATGAGAAGGAGGAAAGGCAAGCGCAACTCACGCAGGGGTGCAGCAGGCAACCCCCTCTGCGAGCAGGTAACCTGGAGTTGCAGGAACCCTCAGTTCTTTGATTCATTCTAGTCTTGTACCATACCGCACCCTGAGGCACGCAGTTTCGAGATGGCTGGCCTACATCCCAAGACTGCCAACCTCTGTGGGAGCCATTCTGGGCAGGACCAAAAGCACCTGTGACCATGCAACTGCCCAAGACAAACATACCTGCCCATTTCGATCTGAGACTGTCCTTGAACTTTCTCTCCTGTGGGGGAGAAAAAAAGAACTTTACACCCTGGAGGAAAAGCCTTGAAAACAAATGTGATATGCCAGGTTAGTCATCTTTGTTCGCTACCTGCCTATAACTGACCATACTTCCTTTCACCCTGCACAGAGGAAGTGGGTTATAACCTACAAAATTTCATGCATTAAAAATAATAGTTGGTCTAGAAGGTGCTGCCTTATTCTTTTTCTGACCTGGAAAACAAGTTAGATTGTTCTGTGTGGATACCCAGGAACAGGGTTTCTCAATGTGTGGGTCCCCAGGTGTTATTGGACTTCAACTCCCATAATCCCCAGCCCCACTGGTCTTTGGTTGGGAATTATGGGAGCTGAAGTCCAATTACATCTGGGGACCTACACATTGAGAATCCCTGCAAACTAACAGGAACTTGCTACTGTCAACCCCTGCTAACTGAGCCAAGAGGCACCTTTTAGAGTGGTGATTCTCTTAAGTTTAGCAGAGGGAAAGCAACTGGTCCTATCCAGCCTCAGCACAGCATCCCTCCAGTGGCTGTTGCTAGTGTCTTCCTTATGTTTCTTTCTAGACTGCAAGCCCTTTGGTGACAGGGAACCATCATTTCTCTATGTAAACCACTTTGAGAACTTTTGCTGGAAAGTGGTATATACATATTTGTCAGATTGCCATCATGCCAAGCTTGACAGTCTTCAAGGGATCTGGCTGGTCATTAATAGAATAGGCCAGGCCTGCACAACGTAAGGCCCGGGGGCCAGATTCGGCCCGCAGGGGCTATTTTACTGGCCCCCAGGTCAGTAAATCCTGCAGCAATACAGGAGCTGGAAACTACCTTATAGCACCATACTATGCATGTTTTCTCATAAATATGTTCCATAGTGTTCCCAGCAAGGCTTACTCCCATGTATGCATGCCTAGGATTGCAGCCTGAAAACAATGACAAGAGGAGAGGACTTGGCATTTGTCTGAGGCTGGCATGCACTCCAGGGACCCCCCCACTGATTGAGCAGGGACAGGACCTATTCTCTGGCCACTATCCTTGGTTGAAACTATGGGCCCATTGACAGGGGGAATAGATCCACAAGTAACGCATAATATTTGTAATTTTAATGTAATGTGCTAAAAATTGACTTTGGCCCCTACACGCCAAGTTGTGGATGGTTCCGCCCACTAGGGCATTTGAGTTGTGCAGCCCGGGAATAGACTGACTTTGGCAGTTCTCTGTGGTTTTATTGGAAGGCTAAGCCCATGTGCTACATGAAGCAAGGATTCTCAAGCTTGGGTCCCCCAGAAGTTTCTGGACTACAACTCCCATCATCATCCAGGCAAAACTGGGGGGGTGATGGGAGTTGTAGTCCATCATCATCTGGGAGACCCAAACTTGAGGGACCCTGCCATAAGGGCTTATTGCACCGTGGATGAGTTGACTCAAGGCCACCACACGTTATACTATGGGGGTGGGGGTAGGTGGGGTGCTATTCCTGGTTCTCTGACCGGAGTAGCTGCAAGGGACACATATTAATACCCAATTGTCAGATCCACACTTAAACATTAAGACCTTTAAAAAGTGACATGCAAAAGAGTTCTTTAGCCTGAGAGCCAAAGGCAAATGAGGGAAACTGCTGGCTGGCACTACGAAGCTGCCTATTCACTATTCAGGAAGAGGCTGTTGGGATTTCAATGTGTCCATTCCGATCTGAGGCACCAATCTGAGGTTAAAAATACTCACTGAATTTTCTTGGCATCTAATGACGCAGGAGGTGAAAGGGAAGATGCTGCTAACCTGTCCACCGCGTGATCCTGGTACCGGCCGCGATCTCTGTGGTCAAAGCTGTGGAAGCGGTCTTGACGGCTGAAGTCTGAATGGTATCGGTCATTCATGGCCATCCGCTTCGCCTCGGGCCAGTACGAATCATCACGCCTGCAAGGAAAACAGACTCAGCGTTGGGTGATGCTTTTTATTCCTCTTGCCCTTAAGAGGGCTAGAAACAACTGGGCATATTAGCAATGCAGAAACTGGGAGTGGTTTTATACTGCTTACGGCTTCCCCACAATGAATCATTGGAACTGTAGTCTGAGGAGGTGCCACAGCTTCTCCATTAAGAGACATGAATAGAAAAGGGGAGGGTTTATGGCTCAGTGGCAGAGCATCTGCTTTGCATGCAGAAGGTCCTAGGTTCAATCCCTGGCAGCATCTCCAGGTAGGGCTATGACCCTCCTGATCAAAGGACAGAGGGTGGCCTGGAGTTAAGAGAAAAATCAGGGAGGCATCAATAACAACACCAAAATAAAGTCACCAATAGTGGGTGGTTTCAATTACCCTCACATAGGTTGGGTAAAATCACATTCAGGTAATGACAAAGAGGTCAAATTTCTAGATGCACTAAATGACTGTGTCTTAGAACAGTTGGCCATGGAACCAACCAGAAAGAAGGCAACCTTGGATTTAATCCTGAGTGGTGCTCAGGACTTGGTGTCAGATGTCACGGTTGCAGAACCATTAGGGAGTCAGCATATCTAGAAGTGGACAATTGGCAAGCAAGTCTAAGACGGGCGCTTTTGACTTCAGAAGAAGAAACTCCTCAAAAAAGGAAGAATGTGGTGAAAAGAAAGCTGAAAGGGGGGGAAATGAAGAGTGTTGGGCCGAAGCCCTTTATCAAGAACCCTCTGTAGAAACCCCAAAACCTGAGCTATTGAGGAAGACAATGGTGTGATTCCCTGTGTGTCACACCATTGGGAGAATGCCTTCCAGGTCAACTGGTATATCCTAACCATGGAAGGACGACGGGAGGCCATGATTGTGCCTAGGACTGACTGAAAGTACCCGCAGGCCACTAAGAAGTCCTGCTCAATTTCCATGAGAACAGATTGAGTCATTCCAGCTTCGGATGGAAAATTGGGCCCTTCCTAAGCTGTTGACTCTGAAACTCCAGGGCCATTAGAGCTTCACTAGACAGCTCCACCAGGTCTGAAAACCAGGGCTGGCGTGGCCAATGCGGAACTACCAGAATGACTTCCTCCCCCATCTGACATTTCCATCTTACTGCCTGTGAGATTACTGCCATGGGATGGAAGGGGAGCATAGAGCAGACCCTCTGGGCAGCGTGCTGTCAAGGCATCCACCCCCTTGGCCCCCAGGGTTAGGTACCTGGACATGAACCGGGACAGCTTGGCATTTGCTGGAGTGGTGAACAGGTCCATTACCAACCGGCTGAACCCCTGCACAATCTAATGAAATGCTTGATTGCTCAGTGACCACTCTGCCTAATTTCTGAGAGCAGCTTAACCAATCCGCCATGATGTTTAACACCTCGTGGTCTGCCTCCAGGGATGGCAGACTGGTCTCCACCCAGGCTAGCAGTCTTTCCACCTCCCTCATCAGGACCCGGGACCTCGTGCCACTCTGGTGGTTGATGTGGGCCTTGGCCGTTGCACTGTCAGTTCGAATCAGGACATGGTGGTTTTGGAGGACAGGCAAGAACCCCATGAGGATGTATCTTACAACCTGGAGTTCAAGCCAGTTTTATACTATTTGTCTTTTCCATTTCAGACCGAAGACCCTGTGCCAGAAGTTGCTGACAGTGCCCCAGCCCTGAAGACTGGTGTCACTTGGACCCCATTTACTGGGAGAAACATAACCCCTTTCAACGTGGCGAGGGACACCCAACTCAGGGACAGCCGTACAAGTTCCGGTAAGTTAATCTTGCACCTTGACCTTTCCATTACCCGGTCCTGCCAAGGCAAGAGAAACCAATGGAGAGGCCGCAAATGGAAGCGACCCAACGAGACTATCTCTATGGTTGAATGCCCCCAAGTGCAGGATCCTGTTCTGGGGTCTGAAGGTACTCTTTTGGTAATTGACAATGAAGCCATGAGTTCCCAGTACTGAGAGGGTGGCTTGGACATCCCCCAGGCTTCTCTGGACTGATTGGGACCTGATCAAAAGATCGTTAGAAAAGGGTACACATGGACACCCTTGGTCCTCAAGTGCAACCATGATCTTGGTAAACACTTGTGCAGTCGAGAGACTGAAGAGGAGCGCCAGATCCTGGAAATGGGAGTTGCCGTATGAAAAGCGGAAGAAGTGCCTGTCCTGGACATGAATGGGGACGTGTAGGTAAGCCTCCTTGAGATCCACCAATGGCAAGAAGTCTGCCTGCTGGATAGCCATCAGAATCGAACAGAGGGTCTCCATGCGGAACCCCTTCTTCCTCAGGAACCAGCTGACGAATTTGAGGTCCAAGACAGACCTCAAATTTGAGGCCCTGCATTCCCCACTCTTTTTCGAATCTAGGAACAAGATGGAATAGACTCCCTGCACCCCCTGCCCCAATGGGATAGGTTCGATAGCCTGTATCTGACCCAGATGACAAATGGCTTTCGAAATCAGGGCACGTTGTCCCAAAAGGGAAATTTTGGCTTAAGACTAGGCAAACCTATACTGCCTCTTCTGGCAGGATCAAAACCCTGCCTTGTAAATCCTAGCATTAGATGATGTGGATGGAAAGGACTTGTGCTCTCCCTTCTGACTACTAGAAGGCATGTCCTTCTTCTTATCTTTCATCTCAACCAGTATGAGTTCTAGAACCTCGAACAACTTGCCACCCTTAAAGGCCGAATTACCCAAGTTGCTCCTGGATTTCTGGTCCACCTTTCAATGCTTGAGCCAGAGCATACGGCGAACCATAACATCTGATGCCGGGGCCCTGGCCGACAGCCGAGTACAGTCAACTGAGGAATCTATCTTGCCCAGCTTATTGAGCCCTTGGTGCAGCCAGGGCAGTTCAGGAGGGACAAGCGGTAGCAATTCCTTGACCCATAGAATTGACGCCCTGACAAATATGGAAGTGGACATAGAGGTGCGAATTGAGAGGCCAGTAGCTTCATGTGACCCGTGTAAAGCGGCATAACATTTTTTGTCATCCCGATTTTTTGAGTACAGTTGCCCTTCGACAACTGCGAGAGTCCCGTTCCTGGAAACCCTCGCGGTTGGCGAGGCATAGGATTACATTGTAAATGGGGTGAGGGGAATCGCGAGTGCTTAAGTGCCTAAAATCCACCCTAAAAAAGAGGGGGGGAAATCCCCAACCCCCGGAAATGACCCCACAAACGCCCCCCATTGGCCCTGAACCCCCCCCAAATCACCCCAACCCCCTTTTTGTAAATGTTTGTTTTGTAAATCCTCTTCTAGGATTGACCCTGTGACCTCTGAAATCAGTCGAAAAAGTGGTCAAGAGATTTTTTTTTTAAGGTGGTGGCAACCACAAATACTCAAGTCACGGTTGGAGAGGGGGGTGACATTTTGCCAGTCGTAGATACTCAAATCTGTGGTTGGCAAACATGCGGTTGATGAGGGACAACTGATGGCATCCACCCGAGAATTAAACAACTCAAATGCTGCTCCTCTAGCAAAAATATGTAACTTGCCCCTAAAATTAGGCTCTGCACCAGAGGGCCAGAAAGTAGCCAATGTAACAGCCATCGTCAAAAAGATATCCGGGGGGATCTGGTAAGTTACAGCCGATTAGCTTAATGTCTATTCCAGGTACACTGATGGAAAGCATACTTAAGGATAAAATTGTTAAACATATAGAAGATCAGGCCTTGCTGAAGGAGAACCAGCATGACTTCTGCAAAGGTAAATCATGCCTCAACAACCTTCTGGAGTTCTTTGAGAGAATGTCAACAAGCATGCGGATAAAGGTGATCCAGTTGACATAGTATACTTGGACTTTCAAAAAGCTTTCAACAAAATTCCTCATGAAAGGATCTTGAGCAAGCTTAGCAGTCATGGGATAAGAGGACAGGTTCATGTGTGGATTGGTAACTGGTTAAAGGACAGGAAATGGTAGGAATAAATGGACAGTTCTCTAAATGGAGGGAAGTAAGAAGTGGGGTCCCCCAAGGATTTGTATTGGGATCCGTGCTTTTAAATTTATCCATAAATGAACTAGACGTTGAGGTAAGCAGCGAGGTGGCCAAATTTGCAGATGACAACAAACAACTATTTAGGGAAGTGAAATCCAAAACAGATTGTGAGGAGCTCCAAAATGCAGTTCATTGTAAGTGTAGGGTGATGCATACTGGGCAAAAAAACCAAAACCCCCAACTTCATATACACACTGATGGGGTCTAAGCTGTAGGTGACTGACTAGAAGAGGTAAACGTGACAAGGAAAAACACCCAAAGAGCCACACCACCCTCCACTACACATAAGAGGCCATCTTTGTATCTGGGCCCATGGCCCAATCCCACTCACCTCCCATCTGAGTCATACGGCCGCTTCAGGGTAGAGCGGCGCTCCTGCTCATAGCGCAGCTGCTCCTGCTGCCGCCGGAGCTCTTCCCGCTCCCGATGGATGCGCTCTTGCTCACGCCTCCTCTCTTGCTCAATGTGAATGCGCTCCTGCTCCAGCCGCTCCCGCTCCATCCGCTCCCGCTCCAGGCGCTGTCGCTGCAACTCCAGCCGATCCCGCTCTCGCTGGAGCTTCTGCCTCACGTCCCATTCGCGGTCGGCCTGGATGCGCTGCTCTCGCTCCCGCCGCTCCCGCTCCCTATTTAAATATACATGCGCGGGAGACTATCAAGTAGGCACGCAACAGATAAGAACTTTAGATCAGGGACAATCCTCTGCTCCCTTCCCAAAAACCAAGTCGGCAGCTGGAGGCGGGGACAAGCAGGTCCCTCAAGTTGTATTGGGCGGGCTTCTAAAAACCACAGGGATGATCTCCTCCCCACAACTGGGAGATGGAGCTCATTCTAGAATGGGATGGCCAAGATACTCAGAGAGCTGCCCAAACAGCCAGCTCCAATTTGGAGGTGCAGAAGGGGGTGAGGATATTTCCCCATAGCTGGGCAGCACCCTCCAAAGCTCAGTACAACTCTGAGGAGCGATTCTCACTTTCCTCCAAGATAGAAATGAGTGGGTCTCATCTTGTGGAATTACAGTTTGCTGCTTAAGAGACTCCAATCTAGAGCTTGCAGGACTAATTAAGGGGGGAAAACAAATGGGAGAAAAGTGGTACAGAGTCACATAGAAGCGAATATGGGGGTGGGGGAAAGAGGTGGGGAGACAAAGACTTCAATACAGAGGAGAATGCAATAATTACATGTCACACAAACTAGAAGACAAACGGATACTCTGGCAACATTTAATCAGTTAAACGTGAAAGGAAGCGCTCAGCGAGGCAGCCTGTGCGCGACTAAGAGGAAAATGTGTCACGCTCTTACAAAATAGAGAACACTTTAAAATATCTGCTTGGAACAATGAGGGGGGGAAACATGCAAGAGGCTCCACTCCGAAATGGAACAATCCCCATTAAGCCTGAGCAGATAGCACAGATGCCGAGGAAAGTGACAGCGGTGTAATAGCTAATGTCAACAGAGCACAAAGTCATCATGGGATAATGATCTCCGACTGCTGAGGAGCACAGAGATATTTCACATGGGGGGGAGGAAAGGAGCAGCTCAGCCTGCCGGAGTTCGTTCTGTGCATGACAACAAGGGAGTGAGGTGGCTTTTCAGAACCATTCCAGTTCTACCCTGCTAGCGCAAGGAGCAAGTTCAGTTCCACCTCTGCGTTAAAGTTGGGAGGCTTGCATGGATGTGACTGTGGATACATTCCCCACACCATTTGCACAGTGTATGGGCTGACAGCTGCTTTCTCAGACTAGCTTTGGAAGAACTGGAGAGTACCCATCCTCTACAGCTGGAGTCACTAGAAGTTGTAGAAAGGAGCACTGGTCACTTACCGTGAAGGCTTCTTCTTGCTGCTGGTGTTGAGGACATCTCCGTGGGTTATCCTTCCCAGCATGCTCCAGAGCAGGACATACTCAAAGTAGTAAGAACCTTTAAAAGGCCCAGAAGGATAACCCCTCCCAGTTTAGGTAGTACAGCCAAGCTTCTGAAAGGTAAGAAAACTATAACCACAGTAGTAAGAAAATGAAAGTAGACAAAGAGGAATAGTAAAAATAGTGAAAGTAGACTAGTAGCCACGGACACCCCAGGTGGGTCGAGATGGCCTCAATACCAGCAGCAAGAAGAAGCCTTCACGGTAAGTGACCAATGCTCCTTTCTCAGCTGCTGGGTGAGGGCATCTCCATGGGACTTGCCATAGCTTATTAGACCCCGGAAGGGTGGGCAATCCCGGCTACTGGGGAGGAAGCACATGTTGCAGAACGCGTCTGCCGAAGGAAGCCTTGGCTGATTGCCAGAGACCAAGCTTGTCGTGTCTGGTAAAGGTAGATGGAGCAGACCAGGTTGCTGCTCTGCAGATGTCTTCCAAAGGGGCATTCGTAGAGAATGCTGCTGATGCGGCTGCTGCTTGGGCAGAGTGAGCCGTGATCTTCAGCGGCATAGGCAGATGTTGCACCTCGTAGGCCAAGGTGATGCACGCCTTTATCCATCTGGATAAGACGGAAGATGACACCGCCTGACCCATTGTAGATGGCAGAAAGGAGACAAACAACACTTCCGTGGTCCTGAAGGAGAACGTTCTGGACAGGTAAGACTTTAGGCATCGAACATCAAGCTTATGCCATTCCTTTTCACGTGGATGAGTGGATTTTGGGCAGAAGGAAGGTAGCACCAGGTTCTGCAATCTGTGAAAAACTGAGGCTACCTTGGGTACAAATGAGGGGTCTGGGATCAGGGTCACGGAATCCGATGAGAAAATGCACTCTTTTGTTGGCTAAGAGTGCCCTCAGTTTGGAAGCATGAAATTCATGCAGTGGCGCTCCTCCTGTGGAGTCCACATGCCTTGGGCTGAGTGAGAGAGGCAGTGATCCCCCCCCCCATCCATGAAGGCTGGCATTGGTTGTGACTATTATCCTTGGAGGGTCCAGGAAGGGTTTGCCCTGGCTGAGGCATGTGTCGCTCTTCCACCAGTGAAGAGAGTCCCAGGCAGGGGGTGGCAGGGGAACGCATGTGCGGCGCCTCTGGGCAATCTCCAACTGGTGTGGTAGGAGAAACTACTGCAAGGGTCTGAGGTGAGGCCCAGAGAAGCACTTCCAGAGTGGACACCATTAGGCCCAGCAGTTTCACTAGTGTCATAATGTGCACCTTCTGGGAGGCCAGTATGGAGTGGATGAGGCCCAGGATTTTGGCTCTCCTGTCGTTGGGGAGAAGCAGCTTGTCGCACACAGTGTTGATGAGCACCCCCAGGTGTTGATTTGTGTGGAGGGTGTCAACTGGCTCTTGGTCTCATTCACTATGAAGCTGTGTGCGGCCAGTGTCGTGAGTGTGGCAGTCCCATCTCGTGTGGCAGACCATCTGGGCTGCATGAGGAAGTTGTCTATGTAAGCGAACAGCCTGACTCCCTGGAGTCTGAGTTGCACCACCAGCGTAGCCATCACCTTGGTGAATATCCTTGGCGCCGAGGATAGCCAAAACGGTAGCTCCTTCTATTGGTAGTGGTGTCCTTGGTAGCAAAAGCACAGCATATGTCGGGAGCGTGGGTGTATTGGTACATGCAGGCAGGCCTCTGTGAGATCAACAGAGGCCAGAAGGTTGTCGTGATGGAGGTTCTCTGCAATGGATCAAAGTGTTTCCATCCTGAATTTTCTGTGCTTGACCCATTTGTTTAGGTATCTGAGGCCCAAGACTGCCCGAAATGATCCGTCTTTTTTGGGCACAGTGAACAAGACAGAGTAGATGCCTTGATGGTGCTGCTGGGATCGAACCGGCTCTATTGCTGAAATGCAGAGGAGACGGTTTATTGCTTGTTGTAGTGCAGAATGCTTCAGCAGGGATTTGGGCAGGTGGGCAGGATCGTGGGGTGGGCAGGAAGCGGTCCCTGGGATGTGACGTCATGCACCCGTTCAAGATTGTCTCGAGGACCCATTTGTCAGATACGGAGGCCTCCCATGCGTGAAAGTAGTGGGCTAGGCAGCCCCCTACCCCCATCGAGTCAGGAGGACTGGCGTGGCTTGGGCTGCTGGCCAAATTGTTGCTTCGAGGGGTTGGATCAGGGGTAGAAGCGTTGTCTGTTCCAACCCATGCGCTGTTGTCTCATGTCTCTGTCCCTGGGGTGGAAGCCTCCCCAAAAGGGCCGAATGAATCGCCTGCGAGTAGCTGACGGGAGCACCTTCTTTTTATCTTTGGTCTCTACCGGAATGTTCTTTAGCGCCTCATCCTCAAACAACTTGGTGGCAGAAAAGGCAACCACTGTGAGATTGGAGCGAGATTATGCGTCCACCTGCCAGTGCCTCAGCCATAAGGTGCGCCTGGCCACGACATTGTTGGCTGTGGTGCGGGCCCCAAAGTGTACTGCATCGAGGGCTGTGTCGGCTATGTACGTATGTGCTCTTTGAATTTTTAAGAGAATTTGTCTTTGCCTAGCTGGCTCAGGAGGCAGAGACTGTAGTAGCTCACCTGTCCACAGTACCGTGTTTCCCTGAAAATAAGACAGTGTCTTATATTAATTTTAGCCCCAAAAAATGCACTAGGGCAATTAGTGGTACATCAGAAATTACTGCTAGGTCTTACTTTCAGGGTAGGTCTTACTTTCGGGGAAACAGTGCAGCCCTGGAGAAGATGGACGCTGCAACGGAGGCCCTTATGGAGACGGAGATGCACTCATTATTTTTCTTCGGCTGGAACTCCAGCTTCTTTTCGGTGGGATCCTTAAGGACCTATTCTCTGTCTTTGGGCAATATGGCTCCTGATGTGAGAGCGGCCACATGAGCGGCCACTGGAGGGACTTGTAGTAATGCTGCAGCAGAGGAAGTGAAGGCATAGTGCTTCACTAGCATGGTGGTTTTCTTCGGCGCAGCAGGGGCCTGCCATTCCCGGTGCAGCACCTCTGGAAAGATTTCAGGCAGAGGGAACAAGAAGTCTGGAGAAGAAGTAGTGGGTAGTACTAGGGACTCCCTGGAAGGGGTAGTCATCTCCTGAAGGCCTTCAATGATAAGACCTAGGGTCTGCAGGGCTTTAATGAACAGAGCTGAGAAGTCCTCTGCTGGGAATAGCCTGCGGGAGTTGGAAAAGTGCTCCACCTGCTGGCCATCTGACCATCTCCCTTCTTCCTTAAACTCACACCCAGGGTCGGGATCATTAGGGTACTGCCTGGAACCTGACCTGGGGAGTCGGGGGTCCCTGGGGAGGTAGTGGCTCCACAGGCCCACCTGGGAGGGGGTGCTGTGAGTCATAATCCGAAATTTGGGGTGAATGGTCTGAGTATAAGGGTTCCTGCCTCTTGCTAGGTTTGCTATGGTGCTTGCCCTTGGATTTGTGGGAGTGCCTACTCTTATGACTCTTCCTTCTCTTCCTTGCAGGGTGTTCAGAAGAGCTGGATGAGGGATCTGACCCCTGGGATGAGGAAGGGGATGCCGCCTGCCTCCTGCATCTAGTAGGTTTCCCCTGGGGCTGGTCTGGAAGATGTCTATCCAGGGTATTATTGATTAGGGGAGTGAACCACTGGCACCATGCCTCTGGCATTTCTCCCGTAGAGGGGTGGGCAGGATTGGCGGGACCCACGGGGGAGGGACATGGTGGACCGTCAGGGCATGAAGGTCCTAGAGGACCTGGACTCACTGGTTCCACAGCAGAGATGGTGGTCGGCTGGGCTAGAGGCGACTGGTGCTGGGCCTCAGTGGGAAACACCAGCCTTCATGTTGTCCTCCCTGTGCTGGAGCTGCTCGCTCCTGGAGACTCCAACGCCCCCTCCAACCCCTCCGAGGTAGTGCCCGATGTTTTCGGGGCCTGAGGCCTTCTTTGTTGAACCACGCACTGCACGGCCTCTGCCGTAGCCCAGGCGGCCATCTGGGCAGGCGGGGAAAGTTGTGGCAGGCCGGGTTCGGCCACCTTTCTTTTCAGGTCTTCAGAGCTCTCCGGGTAGTCTTGGCCTGTTGTCCCCATCCTGGGCCTTCCGGCCCACTACCGCCACTCCCAACACTGCCACAGTGGTCCGCAGCAGAGCTGGGGCCTGACCGTCTTTGCGGAGTCTGCTGTTCTCCTGCTCCGCGGGAGCAGCATTTGGAGCGGGCCGGCTCCGAGAGGCTCCACCGGAGAGAGGGAGGCAGAGTAGGAGGCAGAGAGAACGGGTGGGAAGGAGAGCAAGCAGGAAAAAAGGAGTTGGTCCCCCCCAATTAGAGTTGGAGAGAGGACGGAGCAGGAGAAAGGAGAGGTGAGAAGAGTCCAGTGGCCAGTATCAGAGTAAAAAATGAGAGAGAGAGAGAGAGAGAGAGAGAGAGAGAGAGAGAGAGAGAGAGAGAGAGAAGCTCAGCTGAGTTGACCGCGCTGGAGCAGAGCAGGACGAACTAAACTGGGAGGGGTTATCCTCCTGAGCCTTTTAAAGGCTGTTACTACTTTGAGTACGTCCTGCCCTGGAGCATGCTGGGAAGGATAACCCACAGAGATGTCCTCACCCAGCAGCTGAGAATTACAACTTCCATTATCCCAATGGCCAAGGCCATTGTGGCTGGGGACAATGGGCGTTGTAGTCCAAGGACATCCGAAATCCACAGTTCAAATCCCTGCTACAAAAGAGCAGAGCCAATGCCCTCCATGGTGTTCATAAGAACATAAGAACAGCCCTGCTGGATCAGGCCCAAGCCCCATCTAGTCCAGCATCCTGTTTCGCACAGTGGCCCACCAGATGCTGCTGGAAGCCACAGGCAGGAGTTGAGGGCATGCCCTCTCTCCTGCTGTTACTCCCCCACAACTGCTACTCAGAGGCATCCTGCCTTTGAGGCTGGAGGTGGCCTACAGCCCTCTGACTAGTAGCCATTGATAGACCTCTCCTCCATGAAGTTATCCAAACCCCTCTTAAAGCCATCCAGGTTGTTAGCTGTCACCACATCTTGTGGGAGAGAATTCCACAAGTTGATTATGTGTTGTGTGCAAAAGTACTTTTGTTTGTTGGTCCTAAATTTCCCGGCAATCAATTTCATGGGATGACCCCTGGTTCTAGTGTTATGGGAGAGGGAAAAGAATTTCTCTATATCCACTTTCCAGAAAGGAACAGTGAAGAACCTGTGTAGAGATCCACGACTGGATGCCCCCGCACCCTAGCCAAATCCAGTCCCTCAAGGGATGCACCGCACTCCTCCACTTCCCAGTTTCCTAGTCCAGAGGCAATGGGGCTTGGAGGGCACAACAGCTACAGGAATTGAGTCTGCCAGTGGACTACCATGAGGCCTGGGCCGAGCCTTCCACAAGTTAACAACCAGGGAATGTGTGTCTCCAATTATCTCTATCCCTGTTAGTTGCCATCCTACTGGCAGTTGGCCCAACTGCAAACCTTCCCAGTGATCCTTGGATTTAAGAGTGCAGCATTGGTGGTGTTGTTTCCCTCAGTGTTCAGAGACATATACTTCCTGGGCAGCATCAGCAGGAGGGATGAGATGCCCACTGGGTTCTTCCCAACCCTAGGATTCTATACTTTTAGGAACAGAATCTGTCTTTTAAAAGCCCCACCAAGCAAGGAAAGCATGGTATGCCCTTCCTAAACTTGCCTCCAAGCTCCACAACTTCCTAGATCGCTATGATCAAGCACAAGGCCACCAGTTCTACTAAGCTAACAACAGATGACCAGAAAAGAATCGTACTTCAAGGGCCAAGGCCATTTTTAAAATGTCACTATTCCTGAAAGACTCCATTCCAGTTGCCATTTTGGAGGAACAGAATTCTGCAGGAAAGCAGTGAAGAGGAAAGAGAAGATGATCAGCCTACCTCCGGCGTTCCGTCTCCCGGATTTCTCGCTCTCGCTGCCTCTGCCGCTCCCGTTCACGTTGCTCTTTGATTTTATCAAATGACAGAATGTCTTGTTTCTCTTTGCTCTCCGACTTGCGGTCAGGGCTCTTTGTGCTCTGAGATTAGCCAGAAGAAAAGAAAATGAGCCACATGCCAGTAATGGCTGGAAATATGTTTCCATGCAGAGGCAAAAATGGTTCCATCCTGTCCCCTTTTCCCAATGTGAGGACAAGCACAGGGATCCATCTCCACAGTTATCTCACACATTTCCCCAACAGCATTCTGCTGCACAAATTCATGTGGATTCTGGGCATGCTCAGAAAGGGAAGGGGAACTTGTGGATTCATTGGAGCCACACAAATGGGGGGCGGGGCGCTTCCCCAGTTTTTGCCACATTCAAACCCCTGATGTTTTGTGAACTGCCTAGAGCCTTTGGAGTCAGGCGGAATATAAATTAAATAAATAGAAGTTAAAACAAATACATACTCTTTCTTTTGATGTGGTTGTGGTTTTCACACTAATGACCGGCTCTCCTTTGGACTTATCCATGACAACTGTCCGCTCTGCTCCTTGACTTGCTGCATCAGCACAAAAACAACGTTCTCAGCACAAATGCAGGGATCAGGTAAGAGCCTCTCTTCAAATACAGAAGATCAATTAAGCTTTCAAGCCCAAATTCCTTTAAATATTTTAGACTGACCACCCTGACACAACACAAGCGACACACATTAACCAGTGCTAATGTGTGTCCGGAGATGGCCAGGGGTAGTGGGAAGGAGACAACTCAAACAAGATGATATTTGAAGCAACAAAAAGGGGGGAGGGAGTACCAAAAGAGAATGCACACCCCTTTATCTTGTGCTAGGTAAGAATCTGAAGACAAACAATAGTTTTTTGCATGCAAAATAGGTTGTTATTTCTTGTTGTTATTGTTGTTATTTATTTATTAATTTATTTGCACAGTCAGACAGGTGTTATTGACTGGTTTGTTTTATCCAGACATCGAGTCCTTCCCAAGGACCTGGGATGGCTGAATTTTATTGTCAATGTTGTTGCTGTTGTTATAGATATCGTCGCTGGTGGTGATTTCTGTGGCCCCTATCGTGCTGAGGTGCTCTTCAAGTTGTTTTGGAATGGCACCTAGGGTGCCAATTACCACTGGGATTATTTTGGTCTTTTTCTGCCACAGCCTTTCCATTTCAATTTGTAGATCTTTGTATTTTGTGATTTTTTCTATTTCTTTTTCTTCTATTTTGCTATCCCCTAGTATTGCTATGTCGATTATTTTGACTTGTTTTTCTTTCTTCTCGACTACAGTTATATCTCGTGTATTGTGTGGCAGATGTTTGTCTGTTTGTAGTCGGAAGTCCCATAATATTTTTACATCTTCGTTTTCTACCACTTTTTCAATTTTATGGTCCCACCAATTTTTGGCTAAAGGTAGCTTGTATTTTTTGCAGATGTTCCAGTGTATCATCCCTGCTACCTTGTCATGCCTTTGTTTGTAGTCAGTCTGTGCGATCTTTTTACAACAGCTGATTAGGTGGTCCACTGTTTCATCTGCTTCTTGACAAAGGCGGCACTTGCTGTTTGTTGTTGACTTTTCGACTTTGCTCTTATTGCATTTGTTCTTAGTGCCTGTTCTTGTGCAGCCAGTATTAAACCCTCTGTTTCTTTCTTCAAGTTGCCATTCTTAAGCCATTGCCAGGTCTTGGTGATGTCTGATTTTCCACTTATATTGTGCAAAAATTGACCATGCAGGGACTTATTTCTCAATTTTTCTGCTCGGTTCTTGACTTGTTCTTTCTTGTAGGCCTGCTTTGTTTGATTGGTGTTGAATAGTTTCTCGTTATTGACCATTTGAAGTGCATCTTCTTCACTGTCCTTTATATATTCTGCAAGGCCTCTTTTCTCCTCCTCTACTGTTTGATGGATTTGCAGCATTCCTCTTCCACCTGAGCTGCGAGGGAGGTATAGCCTATCTACATCACTGCGGGGGTGCAGAGCATGATTGATGGTCATGATTTTCCTGGTCTTACGATCTAGCATCTCTAGCTCTGCCTGGGTCCAGTCTATTATCCCTGCAGTGTATCTGATAACAGGTATAGCCCAGGTGTTTATGGCGTGTATGGTGTTCCTGCTATTGAGTTTGGACTTGAGGATTTTTCTAACTCTCCTGATGTATTCACTTCCAATTTTTCTTTTAACTTCAGCATGTGCAATGTTATCAGCCTGGAGAATGCCCAAGTATTTGTAATGTTCTTTCTCTTCCAGGTTCTTAATGTTGCTTCCATTGGGCAGTTCTATTCCTCCTGTTTTTCTTAGTTTTCCTCTGTTCATTATTAATGCAGCACACTTTTCTAGTCCAAACTCCATTGCTATATTGCTACTGAATATACGGGCAGTGTTTAGCAGTGATTCGATTTCTGACTGGGACTTTCCATACAACTTCAGATCTTGCATGTACAGCAGATGGTTGATTTTACTTGATGTTTTAGATGTTTGGTATCCGAGGCCTGTTTTGTTTAGTATTTGTGAAAGTGGGGTCATGGCAATTACAAACAACAGAGGGGATAGTGAGTCCCCTTGGAAAATGCCTCTTCTAATGCTAACCTGTCCAAGTGTCTCGCCATTGATTGTTAACTGTGCACTCCACATGCTCATTGCTTTTTTAATAAATATCTGAATGTTTTTGCTGACAACAGTTGTTTCTAAACATTTGAGTATCCATGTGTAAGGCAATGAATCAAAGGCTTTCTTGTAGTCAATCCATGCAACACTTAGATTTGTTTTTCTTTTCTTGCAATTTTCTAAAGTCATTTTGTCAATCAGTAGCTGGTCTTTTGTGCCTCTGGTGTTCAGGCAATTTCCTTTCTGTTCAACTGGAAGCTGTTTGTTAGTTAATAAGTGTTGCATCACTTCATCTGCTATTATTCCAGTTAATAATTTGAACATGGTTGGAAGGCAGGTTATCGGTCTATAATTACTTGCAACTGCACCTTTTGCTGAGTCTTTCATGATGAGATGAGTTTTCCCAGTTGTTAGCCATTGTTCAATATCACCTCCTTGCAAAATGTGATTGAACTCTTTTGATAGTTGTTTATGAAGGCCTGTTAGGTGTTTAAGCCAAAAGCCATGCAGTTCATTGTCGCCTGGCGCAGTCCAATTTTTAATTTTCTTTGCTCTTTCACTTATTAATTCTGGTGTTATTAGATCTTGCATTTGTTGGTTACATTTTTCGACCTCTTTCATCCAGCTTGCTTTTTTATTATAATCTATTGGATTGTCTCATAATTTCCCCCAGAATTGCACTGTTTCTTCTTTATTTGGTGTTTCTAGGTTTCTTGCAGTTTCTCATTCTATGCTTTGGTAGAAACGTCTCTGATTTGACTGGAATTGGAGGTTCTGCCTGTGTTGTGCAATTCTGGCTTTGTATCTGCTAATCATCTTTGACACTGCTGTTATTTGCTGCTTTATTATTTCTAGGCCTTCTCTAATTTTCCTTGAATCTAGGTGGTATTTTTGGATCAGATACTGTTTGGTGTTTTCATTCTTCAGCTTCTTGTCTTTCATATCTTTCAATTTACTAGCATCTGATCTAAGTCTGGCAATTTTATTTTCTAATATAATCTTCCATTTAGGTGATGTATTACTTTCTTTTTTTACAGGTCCATTGATCTTATATCCGAGCTCTTGTGTTGTTATTGTTGCTGCACTGTACATTAGTTGGTTTGTTTCTTGCAAATTCTTGGTTGTTATTTCTGCAAGTGCAGCATTTGTATCTTTTAATGCCTGAGCAAGTTGTTTTTTGGCAACTGTTTTTAGAGCTGGAAGTCTAACCCTGGTGGTTGTTTGGTTCATGTGCTCAGTTATTTTTTGCTTTAGTTCTTGTTGCTTTTCTGTTAAAGGGCATTCGGGTTTTTGAGGTGAAGGCAAAGGGGAGGTTGCCTGGTTTTGATTTTGAAACAGTTCAGCAACAGTGGCATCCTCTATTTCCAACACCTCTTCCACCTGCGCCTGAGCAACTTCTTCAGTTGGTGGTAATTCTTCTTCCATATCTTGAGCCTGTGTTGCTCTCTGCAGTTCTTCCAGCTCAACTCCTGTGAATACTTTATTTCTTATTATGAATCTTCTCTGGTCTGCTAGCCTTTGTTCTGTTATTTCTGTATCTGGATGCTTCTCTTTCCAAATTTGGTACATTCTTTTTAAATAACCTCTTCTAGTTGGACTAGACTTGTAATAGCAGATCATTATTTCCTTTTTGGCATTTTTCATATATTTTTTTCGGTTAAGCGACGTTTCTTCCAGTAACCTTGCAGTGTCCATTATTATTATTGTTGTTGTTGTTGTTAGCAGCAGCATTTTATAGCCTGCTTTTCCTCCAAGGAGCCCAGAGCAGTGTACTACATACTTAGGTTTCTCCTCACAACAACCCTGTGAAGTAGGTTGGGCTGAGAAAGAAGTGACTGGCCCAGAGTCACCCAGCAAGTATCAAGGCTGAATGGAGATTTGAACTCAGGTCTCCCCAGTCCTAGTCCAGCACTCTAGCCACTACACCACACTGGATCTGTTTAAAAAATGCACTTTAAGGACACCCTGAAAGATTCAAATGTGTAGCACAGTGCTTCCCAAAGTTGCAATAGCCACTTTTCTTTCTGATTTAAAGATTGAACACACTCTTATAGTGGAAAAGTTATATTTTATACAGTGCAAGAATGGCCCGCCCCTAAAGCGTGTCTGCACTGAACATGTCTCTTCAGGACACAACAGGCAGCCTCCTCCAAGGACAAAGCATTCTGTTGCATCAGGAGTGACTGAATGATCCAACTGCACGTAATACAGACATGACAGAATTATCGTCCATGGCAGAGGTCAACCAGAAAGAGGCACAGCCAGAACAGCGTATCATGCAGAGAAGCAGCAGGGAGACTTCTCTGGGCTCCCACAAGTTTTTGATGATTTGATTTATTTTTCACAGCACACAGTTTGGGAATTATATGCTTAACCATCAGGAGAGCTCTCCTGCTCATCCTCTATGAAAAGCACACAAACTGTTTTCCAATATAGGCTGAAAGATCACACCTACACTTTTAACCCAGGGTAGTGTAGCAGTATTTGAAAGGCCTCTGTTACACAGTTGGATGTCTGTCCAACCCACATGCCGCTGAAACAGTATCTCGTTACCTGATTTATCAGACGGTGCACAGTCTGAGGGTTCCGTCCTGGGCTCATCCGTTTCTTTTCCTTCTTTCTTTTCTCCGTCATCTGTTTCTTCTGGCTTCTTGGGGTCATCCTTCTTGTCTGCCTTTTCTTCTCTTTTAAGGCTAAGACCCCTACAAGCAGGATGGGTTTAGCATGACCCCAAATGGCCAGATTACGCTTACACACACTTCACTCAACTCAATGTCACTGAAATCTAAAGACATGGCAATGTCAAATCCACAGAATCCAGTTGGGGGATTCTGGGGAAGTGTGCCTGCCACTCTTTCAAAAGTTTGCAAACTTCAGAAACACTGCGTGGCTCAGGACAGACAAAGCACAAATGCCTTGCCTGTATACATAAAGGCCCTGATCTCTTCTCTCTTGGGCATCTGGCTCAAGGGCAAAGCATCTGGTTTGCATGCAAAGCAACGTACCTCCTTCCCACAGCCCCCAATACAGCTTCGCCAACCAACACAGAACCCACTGGAGGATGTGCACACTGCCAGACTGCAACCCCACTCAGTGCTCCGAGTACAGCAGGATAACATAGCAGCATTAGCTAGCTGGGCTTTGGCAAGGCTTCAAATGGACTTGGTCCCCATGCCCTGCCTTGCAGCGGCAGCATGCAAAGCCACAGAACCTTCCCCTCTCAGGTGTTAATGCAACTATCAACAGAAAATCCAGAACAATCCAGTCCTACAGTCTACTGGCAACGTTTTGATCAGAGGCACAGACCTCGGCACTCCTGCAGAATCATCTTCTGGTAGCAAGCATGTATTGTCCTGTTTGCTAAGCAGGGTCCACCCTGGCTTCCATTTGAATGGGAGACTACATGTGTGAGCACTTCAAGATATTCCCCTGAGGGGATGGGGCTGCTCTGGGAAGAGCACCTGCATGATGAAAGTTCCAAGTTCCTTCCCTGGCATCTCCAAGTCTCCTGCCTGCAACCTTGGAAAAGATGCTGCCAGTCTGATTCGGTAAAAGACAGCCCCCTATGTTCCTAATCACAGGTAGGGATGTGCACGGACCGCGGAGGTGCGGTCCGACACCGGGGTGTGTGTGTGTGTTGTACTTGCACCTCCCGCCGCTTTTCCCCCTCCGGCGCGCCAGTTTTAAGCAAAATCTTCGGGGTGGCAGTGGTCCTCCCTGCCGCCCCTGCCCCCTTGTTGTTTGCCAAATGCGGAAGTAACTCCCGCGCATGCACCCGCCACCATTGTGTGCACATCAGTGACGTGCAGGACCGCTGCCGCCCTGAAGATTTTGCTTAAAACTGGAGCGCCGGCAGGGGAAAAGCGGCGGGAGGGGTAAGTACAACTCCCCCACCCTTAAAGCAAACACACACACCCAGGCGATGGTCCATCGGACCAGCGAACCGGTTCACGGGCCTCCAACATGGCCTGCGAACTGATTCGTGCACACCCCTAATCACAGGGGAGGCACATCGCAATCAAGACACTGCACTAGGCTGAATTGGTTAGGCTAATGCAACTTTTACCAGGCCAGGGGCACCAACACAGCAAGCCCTTTGGACAAGTCCATTGCAGGCAGAGACCAGGATGAGGGTGTGGGAGAGGAAGAGCAGAATTGCTAGATGGAGTCCTATCCACCCCAGCAAGACAAAGGATTCGTCACTAGGGCTCTGCACAAAGCTAATCATCACTATCCGAATCAGTCCAACTCCTTCCAAAGAAGCTTGGTACAACGCGAGTTTAGCAAACTGTATAATTTATCAGATAAAATTTCTACCAGTATCCTGTTCTGGTGAAAAATTCTGCATCACATCAGATCTAATAGGTCACATAGTCCTATTCCTCACTCACACGAGTGCAGCTCTGCAGCCAGAGAACACAACTATTAACACCCCAAACAGGCAAGACCCACAATCCATTTAGATCATGGAATGCCAAGGAGCTTGTGACAACAGAAGTACCCTTTGCAAGACAAGCATAGAGCAGGCGTTTAAAAAAAGAAGAGGCCTGAAATGAAATTATTTGCATTTCCCATCATTTCTGCCTTCACACGAGGCATGCAAGAGAGTATTAGAATAGCTTTACTTTTCCGATCTGGAATCCGTAGAGTGGTGCCTGTCCTTCTCTTTATTCGCCTCACTCTCTTTCTTTTCCAGAGATGCCTTTTTCCCAGCAGGTTCATTTTTGGCCTGGAATTACATTGAGGAGATGCTCAGTTGGGGCCAGGTTATGCAATCAGCAGAATCAAGGGGAAGAGCAGAGCTGCACAACTTCAGCCCCCCCAGCCACTGCTGGACTACAACTCCCAGCATCCCCAGCCACAGCAGCCAACAGCTTGGGATTATGGGAGTTGCAGTCCAACAACCACTAGAGGACCAAAGTTGTGCAGCCCTCTGGTAGAGCTTGTCTTGGACTACACCACTTCAGGTTCCATGTCTGAATGTTCCCCCCATGAAAAGAAAGCGCGCTGAATGCAGAACACACACAGTGCATTAAGGACAGATGTAGACTGATGTGCAAGGCACTGTATTTACCAGAGTCTTGCGGTGCACCTTATCACCAACCTGCAGCCCACAGTGGAACAGCCCAGGAAAAAAGCTTGACCCCACCCAAATCCTGCCAACTAGATGACGAGGCCCTTGGCCTAACTTTGGTCAGCCATTCCTGGGTCTCCATCACAACTGCCTGCTGTTGGAAAAAAGGGGAATCACTTACTTTTTCCACAGAGATCATTTTCCCGTGCAGCTCCGTTCTGTGAAGGTGGCTGATGCATTTTGTCGCTTCTTCAGACGAAGACATGGTGACGAAGCCGTAGCAGCGGGCGCCAGGGCTGCGGGCATTTGTCACCACTTTTGCACCCACCACCTGTGGGAGACGGGCAGAGAGAAAAGGAATGTGTCTCATTCTGGCATTGTTCAATGGTCTGCAAAAGTCCAAAGGAGCTGCCAACAGGGGGCTTAAATATATTTCAAACTACAGGCGAGTGTCAATCAGCACTCAGTGACTAGGCCAATATCTCCCAAACTCTTTACAGAGAAGGCACATGTTGTCTCAATTAAAATGAGAAAGCCTGATTCATGAGATCTACCCACTCTCAAGAGGAGCCACCACGTTTCTGCATGAGCTCCTGATCTGGATGGAAAAATAACAGAGAGTCTTGTGACACCTTAGAGATTAAAACATTTATTATTTATAAAATGTGCTAGTGCCCCAAGAGGCCTTGCTGATTTTGCTGCTACAACCTAATAAGGCTACCCCTCTGGAAGAGAGCTGGCTACTGTTCCCGATGCAGAAGAGGCAAGGCCAGAGCAGTGACTCATACATACAAAGACACAGCAAAATGATTCCTCTGTCTGTGGATACTCTGGGCTCCAAAAGCCTTTATTTCTCACAGTACGCTAATATGTGAATTATTGAGCTACACAGTGCACTTGACGAACTGATTATAGGAGAGAAATCTCTTAATGGTAGCAGGGGGAAAGTACACCTGGCTCTCAGCAAAAGGATAAATTCAAGACAAGATAAAGGGAAGACTTCACCTGAAATGTATAAAGGGCAGCTAAAATAAAGATCGACACATTTAATCATTTTGACCAGCAACTGTTTCTTTTCCAAATCCATACCTTTCCATATTTGCTAAAGAGGTTTTTCAGGTCTGTAGCTCTGGTCGAAGAAGAAAGTCCGCTAACCCACAGGTTTCTGCCAGAACTCGCAGCAGTGCGACCTGTATTTGGGAGTTGCGGGGAGAGAAAGGTTTATACCCAAAAAGAACAGAATGGTGCAAAAGTTGTTATTGCACCAATGTTTACAAATAATCAACCAGCAATGAATTCGTTTCTGGATGTGTGGGTTCCTAAGGAAATTTCCAAACCAACCCTGCATATTATTCTAATGCTAACCTAAAGAAGTGTTTAAGATTCTTGTTTTATAGAAAGGAACATACAAGTACAGGAAGCTGCCTTACACAGAGTCAAACCATTGGTACATGTAGCTCAGTATTATCTCTGCTGACAAGCAGCTCTCCAGAGTTGTTCTCGCAAGATTTTAATTAGAATTTTAATTTTAATATAATCTTAGTTTTAATAACTGTTTCATACTATGGTTTTGTATTTCATGTATTTTAATCTGTGATTCTTTAGTATCTTAAACTTTGTACAAGGCCTAGAGATGTACATATCAAGCAGTATAAAAATATGGGGGCGGGAGGAAGAGACATCTTTCCCAGCCTGCCTGGAGATCTTGGGGACTGAGCCTGGGACCTTCTGCAATCAAGGCAGACACTCTAACACGGAGCAACAGTCCTTCCCTTGCAGGTAAATTCTGCAGAGCTCTTTCGGGGACACAGTTTAGTGGAAAGGTTGCATATAAAAGGCTGCAAGTTCAATTCCTGGCACCTCCAAGAGAAAAGATGACAGGGAACAGAGCCCCGTAGATTTGTATAATGGCAATATCAATCCATCAGTATCTTTTTTCAGTCCCTAACATGGAAGTTGCTCCCCCTTTTTTTTTTTTACAGCTCTGCATACTGAGTTGACATTTTCATTGTGCCATCTACTATGATCCCAGGATCTCCTGCCTACCTAGTCACCGCCAGTTCAGGCCCCCTTTCAAACGGAGAAGCCAGTATTACTCTCAAACTGCAACATATGCGACTTACTTCGAAGCAACAACTTCCCCCTCTTTAGGGTGACCATGTGCCACAGAGGGCGGTACAGCTCAGGTTTTTTTAATAGCTGTACAGAAGAAGGAATCTTTGCAGGTTCCACTTATCATGCAGGGTTGAGAAATGATGCACTGAGCAAGTTATCAGTTCAGTTCTCAAGTGATTCTCCTTGTGTTCACTAAACATAGTGAGAGGGAGGAGTACCCTGATGCCAGAGCTCCCCCCGCCAAGTGGCTATGACTTCTGTTAACTGGGCAAAGAAGCACCTTGTAAACTCATCTGGGGACTTTGGGGGGGGGGGAATAGAAATTTCATATATAAGTGTTCTAAATGTAACTGGTGTTCTAACAGTAAAGTGAACAGTAAACACTAAAGTGTTCTAATAGTAACTGGGCAAAGGGCACTTTTAAACATGGTGGCTCTTTTATATTTAGCAGAGGAATAGCAATAGTCTCTAATCAGCCCAGCATAGCATCCCTCCAGTGGCTATTGCTAGCAGCAGTATATAAATATTCATCACCATCATAATCTCTCTTTTTAGACTGGGAGCCCCTTTGGGGCAGGAAAGCCCCCTCGCATACACAGTTTGGGAATCCATTTCTTTTGCTAAGTAAGATACTTTGAGAAATGTTTTGTTGAAAAGCATAGTAATCATCATCATCGTCATCATCACCAGCACACAGACTGATTATAAGGAAAGACACACAATAAAGTTGCCGCAATGATCCACTGGAACTTTTGCAAGAATTACATATTGCCAGCAAGCAAGAATTGGTGGAATCATCCGAATGAGAAGGTCACTCAAAATGAAGAGACAAAAATCCTTTGGGATTTTCAAATACAAACTCATAGGCATTTAGCGCACAATATGCCTTATCTGACAGTCATCGAGAAGAACTGGGTTCTGATAACTGATATTGCAATCCCAGGGGATAGACGAGTCGATGAAAAACAATTGGAGAAAATAACAAAATACAAGGACCTTCAGAATGAAATTGAGCAGCTCTGGAAAAAGAAAACTATAGTGGTGCCAATAGTTGTTGGTGCAGTACCAAAAGAACTTGAACACCATTTTGACACCTTGGGCATCAATAAAATTACAACCCATCAACTACAGAAGGCCACACTACTCGGGAAAGCAAAAATACTACAACGATATCTTTAATTTTTCTTTAGTTATCCTAGATCCTTGGAAAGAGCCCAATAATTAAAGTACCAAATCCAGCCGATAACATCTGGTAGACTGTGTGTAAATAGCATTATAATAGTGTTCTTCTGCAAAGAAAACTGTTTCTGTGAACATGGGTCCAGCCCCTTGCCCAAAAATGCCAAACACACAGTCGAGGAACATGGTCAGCTGGTGCAGCCCGCTTCTCTCATTCAATGAACACAGAAACAATAATCTGAGGAAAAGATGGAATTTTCTATACCACTACTAAAAATAAAAGAACAATTTCCATTGGCTTAGCCTCTTTCTCTCCGACTTCCTTCGTTTGAAAATTTCCCCCTCCCCTTCCCCAAAAAAGTGAGGGGTGATGCCAGTGGTGTGACCCACTTTAGGCTGGGGTATGAAGTGGGTCTGAACACAGCAACTGAAGACCAATGGGAGTAAATACTGACCTACATGGACCAATGATCTGACTCAATATAAAGCAGCTTCATGGGAATTCCTGAGCTCAAAGACTGAGTGTGTCATTTTCTCCCAAAGTTCAATGAAGTTAAGCGGTTAAAGCTACTGTCCCTGGGACAAAGCGTATTTCTACAGCTTACCCTTCTCATCCTTGGAAGCACTTTTAGCCTCTGTATCCTCATTAGAGCTAAAGACAGGAAAAGAAACATGAACGTTACCCAACCAGAAACAGGCGAACGAAAAAGGGCAGGAAAGACTGCAAGTGCTATTATCAAATACCTACCAGAAAACTCAAGTTGTGGAAAGGAGAATTAACCCTTTGGTGGGGAAAGCTTTTAAAAACTCAAAGAGGTCAGAGGTGACCAAAATAGAGCTAACTGCTTACATAGGATTAAAGGTTAATATAACCACCATGGAAGATTGAGAAATAAAAGAAACATTTAAGGAAAAAAATTAAGCCATCTTCTACAAAAGTAAAATTGTGTAAGGAGAACTAAAAAGAAATTCTATTCAGAACAAGCTATCATTCCGTTAGGGCCCTCAACAGGGTCATCTGAGGAATCACAACGCATTTTGCATTCATAAACGACCAATGGGGAAGAAAAAAAGAGCATCTGGTCTAAAACGGAGAAAAAACAAACCTCATGTTTTGATCACCACCCTCTTTGGCAGAGGCCTCTCTAGTGGCAGAGGAGTCTTCCTCAACATTAGCCTTCTCTTCTGTCTTCGCGGCATCTTGGCTAACAACCTGGGGACCTGCGTCCGTCTCCGCAGTTGCCTCACTACCGGCCTCCAGAGTTTGGGCTGCTCTGCTACTCTCACCACCTCCACCATTCCTGCTCTCTACCGCTAAAGAGTCACAGTCCAGTTTGGCTTCCTCTACTGTCTCCTCGCTCGTCTCCCCTTTCGCTACCACTAAGTGCTTCGCTTCCTCTTCCTCCTCCTCTTCTTGCTTCCTGGCCACAGCCTGGCCTGATTGGCTGTTCGTATCTAAAAGGTCTTCCTCCGCCCGAGCGGCATCGGCAAGCGCGTCTTCCTCATCCTCTTCCGCCTTTTTGCCCGGCAACGGGTCATTCACTTCCTGTGCCTGCTCCGCTTCAGAAGTGTCTTCTTTAAGGGGCTCAGATTTACAAGTGTCACCCAAAATGTCGAGCACTTTCTCATTTTCTATGGATTTAACAGGAATAGAATGGCACAAGGTTTAATCACCAGGGAAACACAGCAAAGACAAGTGCGGAATGGCATGGCTGCCAGACTAACACCGAGAGAACGGCTAACGCCACACAGAGATTGGAAAACCCTTGCGCCTATCACATTCACATGCCTGAACTAACTGCAGTCTTAACACGGCTAGCAGAGCACTGCCTGAAAGAAAGGAAGGAAGGAAATGGCCTAGAAACCTTTAAGCGCAACATTCCCAGCGTGGTCCTTTGCTCTCTTCATAAAGTTGCACAACGTTTTTTCCCCCGTTCTTCCAGAAACTAGCTTCCAAAGTCCAGGATGCTTATATAGACCGTGTCAGTTCTTTGATAGTTCAGCTTCCAGATTTCACTGAAATTCTTTTAAGGAGATTAGTCCATACTGTGAAAACCAGAACCACTTCGGATGGAATAGGAATACATTTTGTAGTCCTTAATGCAAAGCAGAAGGAGTTTCCATGACCAGCCCATCTTCTGTCTTCAGTCTCCACTCCAGTTTTAGTTCCCTCCTCTCTCCTTCACACTCAACTGTACTTCTCTAGTCAAAGTTAAAGCATCAGGGTACGGTGAAATATCACAAGATCTGCTCTGCACACAGACCGGCTTTTGGCTTGCAGCGAGAGAATTTTAAGCAAACAACTCATCGCTCTCAAAAAAATGGGTCTTGCAAAATGCAAAAGAGGGTGCTGCTGCAGATCTGGTGATATGACCAGATTTCCAATCTCTGTGGCTTTTTTTTTTTTCCTTGTGGGGGGGTGTGTGAGATCTGGACTGTGCACCCATTAGAATAAGGTACCATTAGATACTAATGGAATAAAACCAAATACCGAGTAACTAAAAAGATTTGTGTGTGAAACTTATGTGAAAGGTTGGGAATGAAGGCAGCATGTTTTTAAAGAACAGTACCTGAGTCCAAAGGAAACTCTTCAAGTTCCTATTTAAGAGAGAAAGAAAAGAGCAGTGGGAAAACAGCAACATGGCCATGAAACCCCATCATATGACGCAAATATGAAGTCAAAGATAACAATGGCAAGATGACCCTCTTGAAGACTTCGGCTGCAATCCTGAATACCCTTATAGAATTCTAAATTGTTTGACCAGGAAGGGACCTAGAAGAACCTGTATCCAACCTGTATTTCTGCTCAGTGCAGAAATCTGCTGCAGCATCCCTAACAGGTGGCCATCCAGCCTCTATTCCTCCAGTGAAAGAGAGCCCCAGCACTGCACAAGGCCGAGTGTTCTACTGTCCAACAGCAGTTACAGACTAGGGCTGCAGACAGGACTACAACTCCCATCATCCCCTGCCACAATGGCTTTGAACCATTGCGGTGGGAGTTGTAGTCCAATACCATCTGGGGAGCCCAAGGTTGAGAATCCCTGCATTAAATGTTTGGAAGAAAGTGGCCCTGGCAGGGAGTACAAAGTACTTGCAAGCGCCTACGTGCAGTTAGGTGAAGCACAGTGTTCTATCAGCAGCCAAGAAGAGCAGCCAACTCATCAAATACGGGCAGAAGTTCTCCCCAGTTCGGACTGCAATTTTCTTTACTGTTCACTTTAAAGCAAAATACATCTACATAGATAGCTGACCCAGCAATTACAAAAATTACACAGCAATTACACAAAATCACTCATTTGGGTGATTAACCCATCATGCCTCCAAAAGCTTCTTCAAGGCTCAGTTACAGCTGAACTTCCATTTCTGACATACAAGCCACTAACAGCCAATCAAGTTCCACTTCAAATATACTTCTGGAGCACTGTGGAACTCCCGCATGGGGATGGGGCCATAGTTCATTGGCAGAGCATCTGCCTTGCATGCAGAAGGTCCCAGATTCAATCCCAGACAGCAATTCTAAGTAGGCCTGGGAGAGACTCCTGCCTGAAAAACCCTGGAGAGCTGCTGCCAGTCAGTGTCACCTATACTGAGCTAGGTGGACCAATGGTCTGGCTCAGTAGAAAACAGCTTCCAACACATCCCCAGCTCTACCAAGAACAGAATCCAGGGTCTTCTGATGGCTCCTGCGTAGCCACCGTGTGGTCACAACCCCCCTTGGCTAACAACAAGGCCATTTTGGCAAGTCTACCATGGCCTGTGACCGGCTTTCCAGATGGGGCGGGAGAAAAGAGATGATGTGAACTGCAAGAAGTTCTAAACATATAGGGCTGGTTCAGAAGTCATGCAGAACCTCAGTTAAAGCCGGGCTCTGCATGATGAGACCTCTGCATCTTTGAGCCCCAGGAGCATGCATTCCCTTCTCCCATGTCTACGCAAGCTTCCAGTCGACTTGCTTCAAATAAACTGAGATAAACTTACTTCAGTCCTTACACAGGAACATAGGAAGCTGCCATATACTGAGTCAGACCATCGGTCTATCTCACTCAGTATTGTCTTCACACTGGTAGCGGCTTCTCCAAGGTTGCAGGCAGGAATCTCTCTCAGCCCTATCTTGGAGATGCTGCCAGGGAGGGAACCTGGAACCTTTTGCTCTTCCCAGAGTGGCTCCATCCCCTGAGGGGAATATCTTACAGTGCTCACACTTCTAGTCTCCCTTTCATATGCAACCAGGGTGGACCCTGCTTAGCTAAGGGGACAAGTCATGCTTGCTACCACAAGAGCAGCTCTCCTCCTTGGGTAGAGATCTTGGTTTAATTGAAGGTTAGAATAAAACCGAGGTTGGTGGGTTTGGATGTCAGGACTGATCTTGTTTTATTTTAAATGAGATCAGAACTGGACAACCCATCATGCCTTTCGGATGCCATCCTCTTCTGAGGGAGAATACACAGCCTCTTCCTATATATTTTGTTACATATTTTACAGCATAACTTCAGAGTTATTCTGTGAATTTTTATTTACCTTTACATTCGTAAAGTCAGAGGCTGCCACCTCCGAAGTGTTTCCGGCATCATCACCTTCTATCTAAAAGAAGAAAAAACACCTTGAATCTTATAGAAAAGCAGAATGTTGTCACTGAAAATGAAGTCAGAATGAGTAACTGAAAGAAAGGCAAAACTAATTCCCTTTTATTCGTCCCCTTTCCCCGCAAACAATTGGAAATAAACATATCGCTTGCAAACACAAAAAAGCAGCAAAAAATCAAGCTGGTGTCTGTGCGGTGGGGTGGGAAATGATGAAAGATGACAGTAGTTCTTCAGTAGTATTGTTGCTACAAATGAAACCTAAGTAACATAGGAAGCTGCCTTATCAAGTCAGACTGCTGGTCTCTCTAGCTCAGTATTGTCTGCACTGACTGGTAGTGGCTCTCCAGGGTTTCAGGCAGGAGTCTTTCCCAGCCCTACCTGGAGATGCTGCCACGGTCTGAACGTGGGAACTTCTGCAAGCAAAGCAGGGGTTCTACCCTGTGCTACAGCCCCAAAAAGGTAGTGTTTATCTTCATATCTTTTATGACTAGGGGTTCATCTTAACTTGCAGCCAAGGTTGCTACTCCCTCTCTCTATCCCACCTTTCACCTGTGTTTCATTAGCTAGGTAGGAAAAGGAGGCTCATGAGCATGCAACATGCCATTAACCAATAAAAAACAAAAGCCTGAAAGAGGAGTTGGTTCTAAGAAGCAGTTCCTTTGTCTGAACTTCCATTTCTTTTTATCCCCTCCCTTAAACAAAAAAAATGGTTCACATCATGTCTGCGCCAAAACAATTAAAATTTTAAAAAGCCCTCTCTATACAAGCTGGGGGAAGTGACATGTAGGTTGGCCTCTGCCATTGCATTTTCCCATCCCCATCAATGGATGGAAAACAGAATTCCTATTTTACTCTACAACAGATAATATGGTTCTAATGTCTCAGACCGAAATAGGACTCGTGAGTCCTATTTCTAAGGATGCTTAAGGCACTATTCCTTTAATGCAAACAGAACCACTTGGATTAATTACACCAAAATAAAAGTAACGAACATTGGTGTAGACCAAATTTCATAAAATGGTGCACTAAAGAACAATCTTCCGAGCAAATCAAATCCTTTTGGTATTTGGGTCTGGCTCTTTCTTCTTCTGAAAAGACTGCATTTCTTCAGTGAAGCTGAACACAGATGGGATATTGCAGGGAATACCGAAATTTTGGAGAGGAGGTGGAAGCCATTGGATTTCCCACCTAGACATCATTAGAAGCTTAAGTACACCCCCTCGCCCCATTATTACATGGCTGAAACATGGGGACACAATTATACACTGATTTGGAGTCTGTGCACTCTAAAACATTAAGAGCAATTTTATGTACACCTAATGGTACACAATCTGGAGGCAAGTTTACTCATTCCAGGCATTTTAAGTTTTCGTTAAATCAGTATGTAGGAGCAAAAGGATAGGTATGGTTTCTCTGGCTGATTAATCCATTTGGGTTTTCTTTGGCCTATTTCAGAAGCTGCCTGGCAGATACTGCAAAAACCTGACTTTAAGGGTTGAAGACACATTTAGAGAAAAAGAAAAAGAAATTGTCTTTGAACACTCCGTGATACTCTGGCATGCCAAGTTAAAAGTTTAATGTTGCTATATTCGCGCCACTGTCAATCAGATGGAAGAGCTTTCTTTCCTAACCATAAGTGTATCTTAGGTTGTTGAAGATTAGTATAATTTATCACCAAAAGGTATTAGGTATTTAACCCCCTTTTGAGAGGAAATGTGCCTCAAAAACTGACCTGTTCAATTTAGATAATGGCCAATTATCAACAAGGTGACAGCTTCCCTATAGTTTTGCAACTGCTGTATGCTGCCCTGAGCAGTAGTGTACTAGAGGCGCAGGTTATGTATGTATGTATGTATGTATAAATAAATATTGGTTGTCAAGGAGATCATTAAGGACTACAAACTATTATATTTATAGAGGCTAATCACAAACTTTGTTTTCTGTATAAGTATTACAAAAGAGCAAGATAATTGCTTTATTATAATGTTTGCTAAACCTTGTTTTAAACTAACTGTTTTGTCTGTTTATTATATTATTTTATGCTGTTAAAGACCTATCTTCACCCAGTAAACACTTCATCACAACATTTAAGTTGCACACTTCTCTTCAAAGAACCCGTGGATGCCACAGAATGCAGACTGAAAACTGTTGCTCCACACACTGACCCAGTAGCCAGGTGGTGTATTTTGCCATAACCACCAATCCCTTTTTATTTATAACACAATTCCAATTATGGAGCAGCTGAGCACAGCCTTAGCTTCCCATTCAGCTCCAAGTGATATTTCTATAGCACCTTTAATTACAAAAATAACTTGCACATTTCTTCCAGATCCAAGTCCAATTCTATATTCAGTGGACGACATTCAGACTTAAGATGGTGTAAGAGGAGCACTTCCACCCATACACGAAGTGGCTATTTTCAGAGAACTTTCCTTCCCTGTGCCTCCTGAGAATATGTTATCAAGGGTCCCCCAATCCTCAGGGATATATTTTCAGGAGTCACAGGTGAATGAAAAGGGAAGGGAAGACTACTGAAAATCACCCCTCCCTGAGCCTCCTAGTCTAGATATCAGCCACTGGGTGGGGCTGGCTCTCACCCCTCCCTCTCCCAGGATCTCAGTAAGCATAAGTCACTTTAGAAATGGGAATCACAGCACCGAATCTGATGAGACTGTCACCCCACTTCTCAACACTTCACCGGGAAATCAGATCACAACAAAAGAGGAACACACACAAGACTATCTTAAATCCAGGTACTTCTATTTAGTAGGATTATAAAATGGCTTTCATATCATCTGTTAATCACACAACATATAACAGCTAAGCAGATGCTCACAGAGTTCCTGATAGGATCAGGATGCTCAAATCAAAGAAGACGATGAGAAATGAGACCAACATTTTGCTTGCATTAAAGATTTCAGCTCCTCAGTTATGGGATGGGCTGCAAATAATCTTGGCCTACAGCTACCCACAAAAATAAGCAAATGGTAATGCAAATGGGAGGGGAAAAAACAAAGCATTCAGCCATTAAAAATTCCCTCACGGTTCTTACTACTAAATGCAATATTTATGATGCATGCATGTAATGCTTATAAGTTTTAGTCACGAATGTCATGACTATGGAGTAAAAAAAAGTGTAGGGGGGAGAGTTCAACTGGAGTTTACTTTTGGACCCCCAAATTATTGCTGCTCTTTTAATTGGGGGGGGTGAGGAGAATAAAAACAAATCAAATGTTATGGTGATTGTTAATCTGATGCCGCACATTTTAAGAGACGCATACCATGGCTACTGGTATTTCTCTCGATTCTTCCGTAATGTCTGGCAAATGCGGAGGCGCCTCCATGTGACCTGCAGGACATCCTGCAAGCTGTTCTGGGAGTCCTCTCCTTTCCGCACCAGCCTTTCCGTTACTATCCGAGAGCAAGTCAAGTCTACTCTCAGCACTGTCATCCTCCTCTCGGCAGCCTACCACACTGCCGTTATCTACATCAGCTTCATCTAACACACTAATATCCATCATGTCAATATCCTGCAAATTATCCAAACTTGCTTCAATATCCTCCTGCGGAGAGAGAAAAGGCATATGTAATAGAAGTTGGGGCTCAGTGGCAGAAGTGTTAACTGGCAGCTTCATGACCTGGTGAGCCATACCTGCCCATCTCCAAAGTCTTCCTCAAGACCATTGTCTTCAACTCCATCTTCCTCTGGTTTACGCCCTAATAGGACAAAGACAGTAGGTAAAACCAGACAAGCATGAATACACAAATTGATGCAAATTAGAAGCACGAACAGGGTCAGGCTCAGTTCTCACACTGAAACTTAAACAGATATTGTAACATCTTTCTTGGCGGTAATACTTGTGGGGGGGGGGTGTCCCACATGATGGTTCTTCCACACCACAAACAAGAACGTCAAGCCAAGAAGTAGGGGAAAGGCTAGTCTAGAACAGGCCTTAACGAGAGGCCAGCACAAAAATTTAGGAGCCAGACAATGGACACATGACAAAATTACCAAACCTAGTGATGGATATTGTGAAGGGTGAGTGTAAATGGGCTGCTCTTTATCCTCCTTACAAGTAACTTTCTTGGAACAGGATCAGAGCTGCCTGGGACAAATAAAGATTTTATTAAATAACTCTACCTCTGAATATCCCAGTCTAGGCACCAGGTACATTTCTAGGTGCCACAGCTGCCTGGTGCCTGGGATTTGTCAAGTCCTAATTCTAGAACCCTTCTGCCCAACATCCTGGTTTTTCCTGAGATGCATTTTGACAGAGGAATCATGCAACACTCCATAATGAAATCTGAAATGCAGCAGTCGTGTAGCAGGCAAACAACTGTAACTAAGTGGAAGAGCATCTGCTTGGCATGTGAAAGGTCCCAGCTTCAATTCCCAGTATATCCAAGTAGGCCTGGGCAAGATGCCCATCTGAAGCCCTGGAGAGCTCCTGCCAGTCAGGGTAGACAATACTGAACTAGAATGTCCGATAGTCTGACTCAGTAAAAGGCAGCTTCCTATGTAGGTTTGAATACCTCATCTGCTGTTCTTACACCTACATTGCTTTTCACCAATATGCCAAGTTGTAAGGAGTGCCCAAGAAACAGTTTTCAGTTAATATGTGAACTACTATGTCAAGCTATGCTGCAATTTCTCAGACAAAAAGTGTAATCATACAGGTCCTAAGCCAGAAACATCTCAGAGTTTGAAGGACACAGAAATTTGACTTCCATAGCAAAGTTAAGCTGCTCAGTTAAACACATGAAACAGAAAACATCACCATATTCAACAACAGTATCGTGCATACCTTTGCTGCTTCTCTTGGGCACTTTCTTAGGGGTTATTTCTGAGACTACCGGAATTTCATCAGGGTCTCCCCCTTCCTCCTCAATCACCTGTAAAGAGAGACAAAGTCACTGTTTATTAACAGAGCACCACTTTGCTTTACATGGAACATCCTTAAGAAAAACTCAGCTACAAGTGTTTAATCCAGGGCTGCATAGCTTGGGCCCTTCAACTGTTGTTGGTCTATGATTCCCATCACCATAAGAACATAACAGCCCTGCTGCATCAGGCCCAAGGAAGCCCATCTAGTCCAGCATCCTGTTTCACACAGTGGCCCACCAGATGCCACTGGAAGCCTATAGGCAGGAGCTGAGGACATGCCGTCTCTCCTGCTGTTACTCCCATGCAACTGGTACTCAGAAGCATCCTGCCTTTGAGGCTGGAGGTGGCCTATACAGCAGACCTCTGACTAGTAGCCAATGATAGACCTCTCCTCCATGAAGTTATCCAAACCCCTCTTAAAGCCATCCAGGTTGTTGGCCGTCACCACATCCTGTGGCAGAGAATTCCACAAGCTGATTATGTGTTTTGTGAAAAAATACTTACATTTGCTAGTCCTAAATTTCCCAGCAATCAATTTCATGGAATGACCTCTGGTTTTAGTGTGATGTGAGAGGGAGAAGAATTTCTCTCTATCCACTTTCTCCACACCATGCATGATTTTATAGACCTCTATTGTGTCTCTCCGCAGTCATCTTTTTTCTAAACTAAATAGCCCCAGGTGTTGTAGCCTTGCCTCATAAGAAAGCTGTTCTAGGCCCCAGATCATCTGGGTTGCCCTCTTCTGCACCTTTTCCAGTTCTACAATGTCCTTTTTTAGATGTGGAGACCAGAATTGTACGTACTACTCCAGGTGTGTCCACACCATCGTTTTGTATAAGGGCATTATAATATTAGAAGTTTTATTTTCAATCACCTTCCTAATGATCCCTAGCATGGAATTGGCCTTTTTCACAGCTGCCACACATTGAGTCAACACTTTCAACCAGCTGTCCACTACAACCCCAAGATCCCTCTCCTGGTCAGTCACCGACAGCTCAGATCCCATCAACGTATACTTGAAGTTGGGGTTCTTTGTCCCAATGTGCATCACTTTACATTTGCCAACACTGAAGCTCATTTGCCATTTTGTCACCCATTCACCCAGTTTGGAGAGGACCCTTTGGAGCTCCTCACAATCTGTTTTGGATTTCGCTACCCAAAAGAGTTTGGTATCATCTGCAAATCTGGCCACCTCACTGCTTACCCCTACTTCTAGATCATTTATAAATAAATTAAAAAGCACTGGTCTCAATACAGATCCCTGGGGGACCTCACTTCTTACTTTCCTCCATTGTGAAAACTCTCCATTTATCCCTACCCTCTGTTTCCTGTCCTTCAACCAGTTTCCAATCCACACATGTACTTGTCCCCTTATCCCATGACTGCTAAGTTTCCTCAGGAGTCTTTGATGAGGAACTTTGTCAAAAGAAATTTGGAAGTCTATGTCAACTGGATCACCTTGTTCCACACACTTGTTGACACTCTCAAAGAACTCCAAAATGTTTGTGAGGCAAGATTTACCTTTGCGGAAGCCTTGCTGGTTCTCTCCCAGAAGGGCCTCTTCTATGTGCTTTACAATTTTATCCTTGGGGATGCTTTCCATCAGTTTGCCTGGAACAGACGTTAAGCTAACCGGCCTGTAATTTCCCAGATCACCCCCGGATCCCTTTTTGAAAATCGGTGTTGCATGTGAAAATCAGTGCTCCAGTCCTTCGGTACAGAGCCCGATTGCAGGGATAAGTTATATATTTTAGCAAGGAGGTCGGCCATTTCACATTTGAGTTCTTTGAGGACTCTTGGATGGATGTCATCCAGCCCTGGCGATTTGCTAGTTTTCAGATTTTCCGGACAGTTTAGAACATCATCTCTTGTCACTTCTATTTGACTTAGTTCTTTAGCCTCCATCCCCCAAAAGCCTGTTTCAGGAACAGGTATATACTGAGTATCCTCTGCCGTGAATACAGACACAAAGAACTCATTGAGCTTCTCTGCAACCTTCATATCCTCCTTAATAATCCCTTTCACTCCCTCATTGTCTAATGGTCCAACTGCCTCCCTGGCAGGTTTCCTGCTTCTGATGTATTTAAAGAAGTTTTTGTTATTCCCCTTGATACTTTTAGCTAAATGTTCCTCAAACTCTCTTTTTGCCTTCCTTATTGTCACCTTGCATTTATTTTGCAGGAGTCTGTGTTCCTTTCTGTTCTCTACATTTGGACAGGCCTTCCAATTTCGGAAGGAAGTCTTCTTCCCTTTTATGGCTTCCTTGACGGTACCCGTTAGCCATGCTGGCATCCTCCTGAACTTAGTGGTACCTTTCCTCTTTTTGGGTATACAATCTAACTGGGCTTCTAGTTTGAATAATTGTGGTTCTGAGTAAACTCCATGCACTCAGGAGCAAAGTGACTCTCATAATTTTCCCTTTCAGCTTTCTTTTCACCATACTCCTCATTTTGGAGAAGTTTCCTCTTCTGAAATTTAAAGTGTCTGAGTTAGACTTCCTTGGTGATTCTCTCCTGACATGTATGATGTATTTGATCACACTATGGTCACTGTTCCCTAAAGGGTCGATTACACTGACATCCCACACCAGGTCCTGGGTGCCACTCAGGATTAAGTCCAAGGTCGCCTTCTCCCTGGTCGGTCTGCCCTGGTTGCATCTGAATGGGAGACTTGATGTGTGAGCACTGCAAGATCTTCCCCTCAGGGGATGAAGCTGCTCTGGGAAGAGCAGAAGGTTTCAAGTTCCCTCCCTGGCAGCATCTCCAAGATAGGGCTGAGAGAGATTCCTGCCTGCAACCTTGGAGAAGCTGCTGCCAGTCTGTGAAGGCAATACTGAGCTAGATAGACCAATGGTCTGACTCAGTATATGGCAGTTTCCTATGTTCCTATATTGCGGGTGGGTGCTCAGCAGTCTCAGGGCATGCTGCCAAGACAGCAACAGCAATATACAAGTACTCTCACCAAGACAGGCAGCGGCTGTAGGAGCATTCCTAGCTTCTACTAAAGCAAGGAAAGTGGGAAGAAGGCATACACCCCATTGGGGCAGGAAGGGGGAAATTATTTATTTATTTGCTACATTTTTGTACCGCCTTTCTGCCTTGACAAAGGCACGCAAAGCGGTTTACAATATTAAAAGAAGTAAATTACAGAAGATTAATAAACCGTCTCAGGCAGTCACAGAGAGCAGCAGGGAGGCCCATGAAGTGGTGCCTGCAGTAGTGGAGGTCCAGCACCTCTCACACCAACAACTAAGGCAACCTACTTCACCCTACATCTAGGCGAGTACTGAACCAATCGGCAGGTTTCCAGGGCTTCAAATAAAGAAATGTCTTTCAAGTCGTATTTGGAGATTCCGCCTGGGAACTTCTGCATGCAAAGCAGGGAACTTCTGCATGCAAAGCAGGAACTCTACCACAAATCTATAGTTTCTCCTCAAACATATGTAGCTGCCTTCCAACAAACCCGACCCTTGATCCATCTGGCTCAACACAGGCCTGCTCAGCTTAGGCCCCTCAGTTGTTTTTGGACTACAACTCCCATGATTCTCAGCCATAGTGGCCAATAGCCAGTGATTCTGAGAGTTATAAGCCAACATCTACAGGGGACCAAAGTTGAGCAGCCCATTTTAGCATTTCAGAATGGGGTCTTTCCCAGCCCTGAAACATAGGAAACTGCTTTATTCTGTCAGATCCAACTTGCTCTAATCTCCAGATTGGCAACAGCTCTCCAGGGCTTCAGACAGGGCCCTATCCCAGCCCTACCTAGAAATGCTGCCATGGATTGAACCTGGGACCTTCTACATGCAAAGCAGGGGCTCTGCCACAAACCTGGGTAGTCCCTCCTTATATGCAGCTTCTTTTTACTAATTACAGACCAGCTCTGGCCTGTGAGGACTGTTGGGGAAGCCCCTCACCCACCTTCCCAGGAGTACTTAAAGACCAGTGTGCCCCGAGAGGAAGGCAAGACAAGATGCACCCAGGCCAAGGAGCTCTTGTCCTCAGCTCCTGAAAAGACCAAGAGTCTGAGATGATATTTTATTAACATTCTGTGATTTGCTTCTTTTAATATTGTAAACTGCTTTGGGTGCCCTTGTCAAGGCAGAAAGGCGGTATAAAAATGTAGTGAAATAAATACCTTGCTCAGGATCACTTACACAGCAGCTCTCCAAGGTTTCAGGCAGGAGTCTTTCCCAACCCTGTCTGGAGATGCTGGGGCTTTACTTATTTATATACTGCCCTTTGTCCTAAAATGAATACTGTCCTTCATCCTAATCTGGGACCTTCTCCCCTGAACATGAAGACTCAATCAAGTTATCAAGCCTAGCTGACTCACCTTTTCATAGCCACCAACACCACTGAGCTATACACATTAGAGAAGTGAACCCCACAAACTACTGCTTAATAACCAACTGGAAAGAAAGGGAGGAATACCATTTTTTATTCTGTATTTATATACTGCTTTTCAACAAAGTGTTGCTAAAGCGGGGTATGTGTGTGTGTATGTGTGTGTGTGTGTATATATGTGTGTGTGTGTATATATATGTGTGTGTGTGTGTGTGTGTATATATGTGTGTGTGTGTGTGTATATATGTGTGTGTGTGTATGTGTGTGTGTGTATATATATGGCTCCGTGTGTGTGTGTGTGTGTGTGTATATGTATATATATATATATATGTATATATGTATATATGTGTATATGTATATATATATGTATATATATATATATGGCTCCCTGTCCCCAAAGGGCTCACAATCTAAAAATGAAACATAAGATAGATATCAACAGCCGCAACTGGAAAGATGCTATGCTGGGATGGATAGGGCCAGTTGCTCCTGCCCTAATAAATAAAGAGTATCACCACTTAAAAAGATGCCTCTTTATTGTTCAGTTAGCAGGGGCACTTTTAGCTATCTGGCGAGAAGCTCCGCCCTCCCCACGTTCAGGCTACAGAACGTAAGTGGCCACGCCCACCCTAGAGCACACCAGAGGGCAATGGGAACAGCGCGTAAAGAGCGCGATGTCGTCACGCACCCAACAGGCCCTCAGGGCGCCGTTTTTCCCCGCCAGACAGCGGCGACGCAGAGCGCATGCGTGCGGCATTAACCCCGTATTCTCCCGCTGCTTTTCAATTCCCTCTCTTCCCCTTAGTACAGCTTATTTTTCTTTTCTTTCCCCCCCCTACCTTCCGGAGGCGTTCGAGAAGGACGCTCTTGTTGCCGCTGCTGTCCAAGTTGCGGCGTTTCAGCTCGGCTCGCAGGTCAATCACCCGCAGTTCGTTCAGGCGCCGCGTCGTCGCCCCGCTTCCAAGGCCCTCCGAGCCGCCGCCGCTGAGGGGAATTGCCGCCTCTCCAGCGAGCCCGGGCGGGTTCTCCGCCGCCATGGATAATAATAATAAGAAACTCGCTCGTTTCTTTTCCCGAAGGTTACTCGGAAGCTCTACCGCAACAGAGAAAATGGCGGCTGCGTGAGAGGAGACCCGGGACAAGCCGATGAAGTACGCGTGCGTAGAGCGGAGGGGTGGCCGGCGGACGCATGCGCAGCGTTCCCTAGGAGGCGGGCTGAAGAACGGCTATTGCGCATGCCTAGTCCCGAGGCGAACTATGTACAACTTCCGAAGCCTGCTGTCGGCGATGGGCGTGGCCTCCTTAATTCAAACCGTCTTTTCTTTGGCTGCACTTGAAAGGAAGTCTCTCTCCGTTTGTATTGCACGTGTGCAGGTCTACAGCAGCCAATGCTGGTTTTTAATATTTCAAAGAATAATTTCAAAGCCATCCAAGTTGTTGGCTGTCACCACATCTTGTGGCAGAGAATTCCACAAGTAGATTATGCATTGTGTGAAAAAGTACCTCCGTTTTCTGGTCCTAAATTTCCTGGCAATCTGCTTGGCTGCAGAAGGTCCCAGGTTCAATCCCTAGCAGCATTTCCAGGTAGGGCTGGGAAAGACTCCTGCCTGAAATCCTAGAGCTGCTGCCAGTCTGTGAAGACAATACTGAGCTAGACAGACCAAGGCTCTGACTCAGTATAAGGCAGCTTCCTAGGTAACCTGCTGAGTGAGGATGTTTGCAATTATTTCCACAAGAGGCTACAGGCCTGACTGAGAAACCCTTATTCAAGATACAGTGTTTGTGTTGCAAAAATGGCTACTCCACTGTTGAAAATCAGACAACACAATGCATACTTAGATCTATACACGAGGTGAATACAAAAATCAGGAGATCCCAACTATTCTCCAAACACATTTAAATAATATTATAATTGTTATAACTCTTATGAATAACTTGACCAAAATCATCTAATTAGTACTGTCTACATATGCTACAAAACCCATAGGAAGTCCACATGTATTGTCCACTCCAGTGACCTCCATTCTGAATTCTGATCTTTCTCAAGTGGAACAATGTAGATTATGATGGTATAAAACTTCGTAAAAACTGGAGCTTGCTGAAAGTCTAATCTCCAAACAGAGTATGGAAAATAGCCCCCCCTCAAAAAAGTATATTAAAACAAACTTATCCACTATTGTAATTCTTTCATATAACGTATGATTGATTAAGTGCCATCAAGTTGGTATCAACTCTTAGAGACCACATAGATCTTCTCCAGGGTGATCTGTCTTCAGCTTGGCCTTTACAGTCCCTCAGTGGTGCATTATATAAACACTTTAATACAAAGGACATGTAGCATAGTGGTTAGAGTGTTGGACTAGGACCAGGAAGACCCAAGTTCAAATCCTTATTCAACTCACTGGGTGACACTGGGCCAGTCATGTATCTCTCAGCCTAACCTACCTCACAGGGCTGTTGTGAAGGTAAAAATAACCTCTGAGCTCCTCAGAGGAAGAGCGGGATATGAATGTAATAAATAAGTAATATACATACTGATTCATGAATATTGCCGGTATAAACATGCACTCTTATTATGGCAATTGCTTATGAACTAGAGATTATTATTATTATTACATTTATACCTCGCTTTTCCTCCAAGGAGCCCAGAGCGGTGTACTACATACTTGAGTTTCTCCTCACAACAACCCTGTGAAGTAGGTTAGGCTGAGAGAGACGTGACTGGCCCAGAGTCACCCAGCTAGTATCATGGCTGAATGGGGATTTGAAATCGGGTCTCCCCAGTCCTAGTCCAGCACTCTAACCACTACACCACACTGGCTCTCCATGATTACTCATACCATGGCTCCAGTATTGAGAGTGCTATGCTGGCGGCCAATAAGTTTCCAGGTAAAATACAAGGTGCTGGTTATAACCTAAAAAGCCCTGAACAGCATAGGCCCTGGGTATTTAAAATAATGTCTTCTTCGCTATGAACCACACCGCCCTTTGACATCATCAGGGGAAGTTCGTCTGCAGTTGCCACCGGCTCATCTGGTGGCTATTCAGGGACCAACAACCTGGATGGCTTTAAGAAGGGTTTGGATAACTTCATGGAGGAGAGGTCTATCATCAGCTACTAGTCAGAGGGCTATAGGCCACCTCCAGCCTCAAAGGCAGGATGCCTCTGAGTACCAGTTGCAGGGGAGTAACAGCAGGAGAGAGGGCATGCCCTCAACTCCTGCTTGTGGCTTCCAGCAGCATCTGGTGGGCCACTGTGCAAAACAGGATGCTGGACTAGATGGGCTTCCTTGGGCCTGATCCAGCAGGGCTGTTCTTATGTTCTTAGGGACGGGCCTTCACTGCTGCCCTGAGGCTCTGGAATGCATTCCTTGTTGAAATAAGAGCCTCCCCATCTCTGACAGCTTTTTAAAAGTCAGTCAAGATGCATTTTTTCACCCAGGCTCTTAATTAGATACTATTTTGATAGTTTTCAACATATTTTAAATTGTGATTTTATCCTTTTTATTTTGTTGTAATTTGTATTTGATTGTGAGCCACATAGACACATACGTTTTGGGCGGGATATAAATATGTTACATAAATAAATGATCATGTACGGCAGACCTTTGTTATCTGTGGTTTCGTGGATTGTGGTTTCATGTATCTGCGGATGGTCTTAGAGGCTCAGTTTTTTTAATCCACAGCAGGATTTATTTATCTATCATATTTCTATACCGCCCAATATGTCTAGCAGTGAAATATAGGCAATTTTCACCTATCCACAGTTCCTGAGTGACTCCTGATGTCATTTTTGGCTGCCATTTTGAAACAAAGAACCATTTTTGTGGTTCTTTTTTGTTTTAAAAAAATGAAAATGAAAATAAGAGGACTTTGGGAGCATTCCAGGAGAACAAGGTGCCATGGTTTTCTACCCTTATTTCTGCTCCCTTCCTGATTTTTTTTTTTTTTTTAGAACCCAACCCCTGGATTCCCTTAGGTTTCCTTATTCGCAGTTTCCATATTCGTGCTAATTGGCAGGAACAGAACCCACAAGAATGAAGAGCGCCTCCTGTATGTAAAAAGTTACTTTCATTACCAAAGAGACTATTACAATTGATACAAAATAATTTCCAGTTACTTCTTATCTTTTCAGAAAGTCACACCCAGAGCCCTATTTATACCTTTAAAAAGTATCACTTGTTCCAATTGCTCACAGAAATTAAAGATGTATTCACCATGTATAGAGCCTGATCCTGAAGCTAGCTAGCTATCAACCATGCCAGAACCCTTTACAGAAATGATTAAAATCCTATTTTTCATTGTCCATTCGGTGTGACAGATTTTCAAATCTCAAAATCCAAAACACTTCTCTGTGAAGTAACATTATTAAAGGAGTACTCCCTTTCTTAATCGAGATATGTGATTTCTCTACAGGAAAAACTTTAGGTCATCGGGTGAATGGTTCCAAAACGTGTTTTCTCAATGGTGCCTCCAAACTGCCAGTCCTGATTTTACTTTTGTATTCTGTTATCTGAATTTGTAATGGCCTACTTGTCTGACAGACATAATATAGAAAACACAGACAAACCATGGCATAGATCACATAAGATGACTGTTAGACCAATGACAGAATCAGAAAGAGTTATAACAATATCAGTTGTGCCTATCATAATAGTATATTAAATATGTTCGGAGTGTGTTGGGATCCCCTTAGGAATTCATCACTGTTTAAAATGTCAGAACCTCATCAGTGTCGTCCTGATGCGAGGTTTTCTTCATCTCCTCCAGTCAAAGCTACAAGGTATGGGTCATGAATGGCACATCACGAAAACATCAGGAGATTTATTTGTTATTTATACAACACCAGCTACATGTGTGATCCAGGGAACAAGATGACAGTTCCCTGCCCCAAGGGGCTTACAGGCTAGATATCAAAATAAGGGAGACTGCAGGGAAAGGGGTAAACATCGGACAAACATACATCTATTTTTGTTGCACATAACTTGCCTTCTTTATGGTGAGGAGATGGGGGTGAGGGAATTGTGCTTCACGGAAGAGAGGACATTTGAAGGAAGGAGACAAAGTGGAATTATTCTAGGAAAGCGCTCCAGGCATAAGAGGCAGAAAGCGACAAAGGGCAGATTCATCTAAGGGTGCAGGATCTGTGAGGCTCTGGTGGGGACTCCAGACACAAGGGGCAGCAGGGGACAGAGTCATTTAAGGTAGCTGATCTACGAAGCTCTGAGAACATGTTCCAGGCATAGGAAGCAGCAAGGGAACATAGGAAGCTGCCTTATTGATCAATCGAGCTCAGTATTGTCTACACCAGGGATTCTCAACGTTGGGTCCCCATATATTATTGGACTTCAACTCCCATAATCCCCAACTGAAGGCCACTGGGGCTGGAGATTATGGGAACTGAAGTCCAATAACATCTGGGGACCCAATGTTGAGATTCCCTCGTCTACACAGACTGGCAGCGGCTTCTCCAAGGTTGCAGGCAGGACTTTCTCTCAGCCCTATCTTGGAGATGCTGCCAGGGAAGGAACTTGGGACCTTCTGCATGCAAGCAAGCAGGTACTCTTCCCAGAGCAGCCCCATCCCCTAAAGCAGGGATTCTTAACATTGGGTCTCCAGAAGTTATTGGACTTCAACTCCCATAATCCCCAACCAAAGGCCACTGGGGCTGGGGATTATGGGTGTTGAAGCCCAATAACATCTAAGGACCCAACGTTGAGAATCCCTGCCCTAAAGGGAATATCTTCCAGTACTCACACACAAGTAGTCTCCCATTCAAATACAAACCGGGATGGACCTTGCTTAACAAAGGGAGCAATTCATGCTCGCTACAAGACCCGCACTCCTGAAGAAAGGGCAGAGTCACTGAAGGGAGCACAAGATCTATGAGGCTCGGGGGAGGGGGGGGCTCCGGAAATAAGGGGCAGCAGGGGCATATAATGGAGCAGATCCATGAAGCTCTGTTGCAGGCACAGGGAGCAACAAGGGAGAATGGGCAAAGTCACTGAAGGGAGAACAAGATCTATGGCGCTGTGGATGGGGCTCCGGTCATAAGGGGAAGCAAGGGAGAAAAGGGCAGTGAGGCTCTGTGATCTGTGAGGTTCATTTGCTTGTGGGATCAGTACACCTTCAGATGGCTGCAGGCGGTGGAGCTGGAGGAGTCAAGGCCAAAAGGAAGGATACAATAGCAAATGGGTCAGGCAAAGGGGCAAGGCCATGGGGCAGGGGACCCCGGAAGACAAGGACAGGTTTAACTAGACATTACATAGGGAAGCCTGTAATGGTCTCTGGGTTTCGGTGGTAGCCTGTTTGCTTTACAGCTCCAAAAGACGCCACCGGACCCCACCAAGGCATGGTCTCACCCCGCAGCAGAGAGAGGAAGGGGGATTCACAAATGGCTGTGTGGCCTGGACCATTGCAGGTGGCAAGCAGAGGGGTGCCATGCTTGGGGAGGGACCACAGCTCCATTACCCATCAGAGTAGACAATACAGAGCTGGATATACTGATCGTCTGGCTCCGTGGAAGGCAGCTTCCGAGGGTCATCAGGAGCATCCATAGCTCCGTGGCAGAGCACCTCCTTTACCTGCAGGAGGTCCCAGGTTCAATCCCTGGCAGCATCTCCAACTACGACCGGGGAAGTCCCCAAAGTGGAAACCGTGGGAAGCTGCTGCAAGTCCGTGCAGACAATACCAAGCGAGATGGACCAAGGGCCTGACTCAATCGAAAGCACCTGCCTATGCAACCCCATGTGAGAAACTCCCTGAAAGCAAAAGCACAGGAGCAAGCGAACTAGCACCCAGAAAGAAAGTTTCCAGCCTGGTCTGGTCCCTGTAGTGCAAGTAATCGTCATTATTTTTCCGGGGGGGGGGAGAGGGGAAAAGAATGCGAGAGCCGTTTCCCACTGTGCTGACCTCCACACAGTACTGCACGGGATGGCCCTTTAAGAGAGATGGGCGTGGGGACGGGGTCTCTTAAGAGCTCTTCCAGGAAAGTGCTGGGAAGGGCTACAGTGTGCAGAGAACTCTGCTTTGGCCCAAGCTTCACACAGCTCCAACAAACCGTTAATCAGGGGGTTGATGTGGGGGGGGGGCTACCCCTGGTCCCCGGGCCTTACACTGAAGAGCACTGTTGTAGCGCTCAGCATATTTATCCAAATCCAAGACATGTGTTTTCCAAGTTCTTTCATGTTAGAAATCGGGGGGGGGGGTTCATCTTAAATCCAGAGCCCTCTTCCTTTCACATAAGTGAGGGTATAACCTGTACTTAACCTCACTTCTAAGGAGCTCGTGTTAAAGTTAGAGGGCCCAACCTTGCAGCTGCCGGCACATCCCCGAGTCCCCAAGACTTGCGGCTCAGGCGGGGAGTGTAGGAGGTGAAGTGGGCGGTGAAATTTGGGTCACACTGTCAGTGTTGGGCCAGGACCCAGGCTCAGAACCACCACCCCAAACCAGAAACCGTCCCGGCCTGAAAAACTCATTCCTGGCTAGTATTTTTAAAGGGATCATCCTTTCTTCCAGAACATGACATCTCCAGAATTACATAATAGACATCTGGTACATCTGTTGGTGACCTCCAGACTTGACTTCTGTAATGTGCTCTACATGGGGCTCCCTTTGTACATAGTCCAGAAACTTCAGTTGGTTCAGAACGTGGCAGCCAGGTTGGTCTCTGGGTCATCTCGGAGAGACAATGTTATGCCTTTAGTGATGGCTGCCAATAGGTTTCCGGAGAAAATACAAAGTGCTAGTTATAACTTTCAAAGCCCTAAACGGCTTAGGCCTTGGGTATCTAAGAGAGCATCTTCTTCGTTATGAGCCCCACCGGCCGCTGAGGTCACTTGAGGAGGTCTGTCTCCAGTTGCCCCCAACTCTGCCCTGTTGGTTGTGGAATGCGCTCCCTGCTGAGATACGATCCTCCCCATCTCTGGCAATTTTCAAAAAACATCTGAAAACCCATCTTTTCACCCAAGCTTTCTCACCTTCCTAAATTTGGGGGTTTTAATATCTGGTTTATTTTAAAATTCAAAACCCGATTTCGGGATTTTAATCACTGTAATTGTTTAATTGTTGTTTTAAAATGTTTTTAAATTGTTAATTATTATATGGTTTTTTAATTTGTTTTAGCTCTTTACTGTTTTAGTGGTTTGTTTTAATTGTAAACCACCCTGAGCCATTTTGGAAGGGCGGTATATAAATCAAATAAATAAAATAATACTAATAATAATAGAGACCTTTCATCTCGGGATATAGGAGGGTGGGGTGAGTATGCGGACATCTCATCTAATTCAATTAACATAGCAGGAACAGCCTCAAGGGACCACTGCTCTCCAAACTCAACTGGTCAGGTTACATCATCTTGTATTTGAGGAAATGTGGTATTTTCTCCTTGCAGGGAGGGGTTTTTCCTTTGAATGCAGGGAAGCATCCAAAACCTCCACCTAGAGTCTGGAGGGAGACTGTCCACACAACCACCCCAGGATTCAGTCGCCTCATTGCGCTGAATATATAGGCCAAGGCTCAGCATGCTTCTTTCTCTCTCTCTCTCTCTCTCTCATTACCAAATTAGATTTACCTTAATTTGTCATGAAAGGTGGCGAAGTTGTCTGGAAAAACTCTTCTTCCCTGCTCCAGCTGTTTGGCAGGCCTGACTGCAGTTGCCAGAGAAATACGGGTGGGGGGTGGGATTTGCACTCTGTGCATGCCTGGCTGAGCTGACACCCAATCTGATCCTCACAAGGTGCTCTGTTGAAATAACAACTCCAGATGGTGATGCCCTCCGATTGCAAGGCTCTTTCGCTGGACCGGAGGGCTGGCGTCGTCTTACTGCACTCAGGCACTGGTGTAATTATAAAACTTGCGTATGACCCAGTCCCTCTGGTATGGAAACCAGTCTCGAATCTGGCACAGCCACCAAGTGCTCCAGGGGTAGAAGATCTCCATGGCCCGGGTGGCTCCCCCTTTCACAATGGCCAAGGCAGCTTCCGATGCCGGGGCTGCTGTCATGGTCGTCACGCCCCTGGAAGGGAACAAGTCTTCTCATTATCACCTGCTTGATGGAGTCAGATAGCTAAGCCCCTGCCCCAAGGAGGTTACAGTCCACAAACCAACCATGCAAGAAGGCAGAAAGTGTGCTTCGTGCCTACAACTTCTATCTCCTTATAAGACGAGGCTACACCATCTGGGGCTTTTTAGTTTAGAGAAGAGAAGGTTTATAAAATTATGCAAGGTATGGAAAGAGTGGAGAGAGAGAGAGAGAAATGTTTCTTCTTTTCCCAGAACACTACAACTAGGGGTCATCCCATGAAACTGAATTTTAATTTATTTATTTTATTTAACGTATTTTTATATGGCCCAAAACCTACGTCTCTGGGCGGTTTACAACAAAACAAAAACAAAAAAAGTAAGAGATTAGTTAAAACAAAGAAACAAAATGTTTAAAACATTACAACAATTTAAAAATTTTAAAGTAATATTTTAAAACAGCGTTAAAACCATATTAATTAAAAGCCTGGGTGAACAGATGTGTCTTTAAAGGCTTTTTAAAAGCTGTCACAGATGGAAAGGCTCTTATTTCAGTAGACTGCCAAGCAATTTAGGACCAACAAAAGGAAGTGGTTTTTTCCCCCACTCAGCGCATAATTAAATTGATGGAATTCTCTGCCATGGGATGTGATAGCATTAGCCACTAGTCTGCATGGGTTTAAAAGGGGCTTAGACAAAAACATGGAGGATGAGTCCATCCATGGCTGCTAGTGTGGTGGCTATATACCACCAGGTTCAGAGGCAAGATGCCTCTAAATACCAGTTGCAAGGGAGCAGAAACAAGGGATGGGGGGGAGTGCATAGGCCTTCATCTCTTGCCCAGAGAGTGGCTCCATCCCCTGAGGGGGATATCTTACAGTGCAGATACTTCTAGTCTCCCATCCCCATGCAACCAGGATGGACCCTGCTTAGCTAAGGGGAAAAGTCATGCTTGCTACCACAAGACCAGTGTTCCAGGGTTTTTCTCCACCCTTCTACAAGAGCTGGTCTTGTAACCCAAAAATTAAGAGGGGGGCACACCAGCAACAAAGGCTTATTATTAGCTTAAAAGAGAAAGGTGTGCAATAAGAACAACTGTCTCTTCATAAAGCAGATTGCAAGAGAGAGGTGTTTCTCACTAACCAGGCAACTCAGATTCAAGGCATAAAGTAAAGGAAAATAACTTCCCTCACGCGTCTAACTGAGTCCCTATCTCATTACTCACAGGCAGGGATTTTGGCCTCCCATTTCCCCCCCGGCAGCTTCTCGGCCAGCTGCTTCCTCAGGACACTCCTGGGACAGAACTAAAAAAAGAAGCTCTCTCTTCTCCTGCTGGTGGCTGTGCATGTAGTTCCTGCCCAGTCCTCTGGACTGGTCCTTCTGTCTTGATTTTCCCAGGCCTTCTCGCTTATTAGGAAAGGCCCACCCTCCCAGCTCATCACTACAGGGATGCTATCTATCTATCTATCTATCTATTACATTTATATACCGCCCAAAACGCAAGTTCTCTGGGCAGTTTACAGGACAATAAAAACAGCCAATAAAAGATTAAAACATTTCAACAATTAAAATTAAAAGTTAAAATGATTCAAACACAATTAAAACAGTATCTAATTAAAAGCCTGGATAAACCAATGCGTCTTGACTGCCCTTTTAAAAATTGTAAGAGATGAGGAGGCTCTTATTTCAGCAGGGAGTGTGTTCCAAAGCCTCGGGGCAGCAATGGAGAAGGCCCATTGCACTGAGCGGGGGGGAGGGGGGGAGTTAGACTAGATGGCCTCTGGGTACACCGATTGTAGGATTCTTTAAAATGAACGGAAACTAACTGGAATGGGTTCAGAAGATGGTGAGGGGTCTTTTAAAAATTGTAAGAGATGAGGAGGCTCTTATTTCAGCAGGGAGTGTGTTCCAAAGCCTCGGGGCAGCAATGGAGAAGGCCCATTGCACTGAGCGGGGGGGGGGAGTTAGACTAGATGGCCTCTGGGTACACCGATTGTAGGATTCTTTAAAATGAACGGAAACGAATTGGAATGGGTTCAGAAGATGGTGAGGGGTCTGAAAAATAAGCCCTATGATGAAAGGTTGGAAGGAAGTGGGTTTGGTTAACCTGAAGAAGAGAAGACCGAGGCAGACAGGATAGCATCTTCAGATCTCTGAAGAGCTGTCATATAGAGGGCAGGGACTAGGAAAGACATGCTCTCTGCTGCCCTGGACCTTAAGGCTTAAGTTCCAGGAGGAACTTATTCTGGTTGACCATTAAGTGAAACATCTTAGCAGTAAATGCAGTTCGATGATGGAACTGATGATCTAGATGGGTGGTGGGCTCTCCCTCACTGAAGGTCTTCAAGCCACAGCCATCCACTGGGCATGCTCTAGAGCAGGGATTCTGAACATTGGGACCCCAGACATTATTGGACTTCAACTCCCATAATCCTCAGCTAAAGGCCACTGGGGCTAGGGATTATGGGAGTTGAAGTCCAATAACATCTGGGGACCCAACGTTGAGAATCCCTGCTCTAGATCATCACAGAACGTTAGAGTTGGAAGGACCCTGGAGTTCATGTAGTGCAACCCCCCGCATTCAGCGCAGGAAACTGCTACAGCATCCTGGACAAAGTACAGCTCAGTCTCTGCTTGAAAACGTCCAGCGAAGAAGAGCCTGCCACTGCAAGAGGTCTGGATTTCCTCCAAGGAGCAGAGGGGTGGATTAGGTGGCCTTCAAGACCCCTCTATGATTTTTTGAATTAACGGCAGCCACACCAAAGCACAACTACCCACCACTGGGCACAAGTGGGCTTGAATCAGGGGTCTCATTTATGATGGAGATCCTGAAGTCATGCTAAGTTAGGGCTACCCATGCTGCTCCCTAAGATGAGGACAGAAGTTTGGATCTCCCAGACCTTTAAACGGGTTATGGGTCATCTCAGCCACACCCACCTTACTTTCGTCAAAGCCGACTCTGTGTCAATGAGGCCGAGGACACAGAGGGTAACGCTTACGTCTTTCTTCTGCATGTTGAGCTCTTGCCGCAAGGATCCGAAGAAGCCCTCCAGGGCAAACTTGGTTGCGGAGTAAGAGGTCGTGAAGGGGGTCGCTAGTCTCCCTGAAATGAGATTTCTTTACTTCTCTTAAAAAGCAAGCCATCCATTTAGTACAGGACTGCACAACCTCAACCCTCCAGCTGCTCTTGGACTACAATTCCCATCATCCCTGACTACTGGCCACTGTGGCTGAGGATAATGGGAGTTGTAGTCTGAGAACAGCTGGCGGGCCAAAGTTGTGTAGCTGGGGTGGTTGTGATCTTTGACAAGGTCTGCACCCCTGGGGATGGAAAAGTGTTGATAGCATTGGAAGGCTTTCAGCTTTCAGGGTGTTATCATACATCTTTAAGGGGGCAGTCGTTGTCAAAAATCACTATGAGCATTTGTCCACCAAGATTGCACCATCGATGGCCAAAATTTGCAGGGCTGGCTCATGGACCAGTTGAGGTTAGTCCTTTTCCTCCTGCGGGGCTTGAGAAGCAGCCACTCACATGGTCGCCTTTGGCGAGTTAAGAGTGGGCTCCAGGTGACCAAAATGGATCATTTTTACCACGTTGTTTAAATTCCAGCAGGAATTCCGCATTTTTGGATTGTCAGAACGGATTTGGCACATACACCCTAAACTGAGGAGGCGGCTGGGCAGAAATAAGGAAACATGAAAAATAAACCTACCATTGCAATGCTTTTAAAAACAGAAAAGAAAAGAAAAATATTTGTCTTGATTTTTAAAAAGTGATTGCACAGTCACAGAAAGTGGTGTTTTTTAAATTAGGTTGCCTTTGGGAATGAGGGGGAAATAGTTCATTTTTCAACATACTTGTTAAGGTTTGGGTTTTTTGATGTTGCTATTTTAACTGCAAAGACATAGAAAAGGGAGCAGGGAAACCTCCCTACCTGCTTTTCAAAATGTGGAAATATCCACACGAAACAATGTTTTTGCACGTTTGGGGTGAAACCTATCTCGGAGAGCGGAACCTCAACGTCCTGGTTGAAATTCACCAGAGGCAGATTCCGTCAGCATTCCCAGTTGAAAATATGTGGTGAAAGCTCAGCAGTTTACAAGCTACCTTCTCAGGACGAGGACCCATCTTTTACTTGCTAATGTGTGAAGTCCCATATATACTGATCTTGTCTACAGATACATAACCATCAGAATCAAGACATGTCAACTGCATCTTTTTCTTAATTGGGAAGAGTGTATCTCTTGCTCAGACAACGGCTTCTAAAAGGTCCAACCAAGATAAGCCAGGGGAACTGCATTTCTACTGCGTTCCTTTTGAGACAGAAACTCCCTTGCCCAGAGAGCCCGGGCCACAATCGGGGAAAGAGGGTGGGCAGTCACACTGCATGCTGGGAAATGTAGTCTTCACACACGCCCCAAAAGGAACATGCCACTCACCTGCAAGGGAAGAGACCACAATGATAGCCCCTTTCCTCTCAATCAGTGTAGGGAGAGCTGCTGAGGCAATGGCCACATAACTAAGGAAATTCACCTGGAAGCAGGGAATAACAAGAGATAGGGAAGTTTTTGGAGGAAGCAAGAAAAAGCATATTTACACTGTAATTACATATGTCATAAACTCTTGCAGCGGATTCCTGGAGCAAGCAGTGGGGCGGACTAGAAGACCCTCCATAGTCCCTTCCATTTTTAAATTCTATAATTTGTCAATATCAGTTCAGGTGCAAGAGGGGTGTGTGTGTGTGTGTGTGTGTGTGTGTGTGTGTGTGTGTGTGTGTGTGTGTTTCGAACCAGGGTCTCCAAATCATAGATACACAGGAAGCTGCTTTATCCTGGGTCCGAATCTCAATCCATCTAGCTCAGAACTGTCAACACTGACTGGCAGCAGCATTCCAGGGTTTCAGGCAAGGGTCTTTTCCCAGGCCTACCTAGAGGTGCTGCCAAGAACTGACCCTGGGACCTTCTGCGTGCAATACAGATGCTCCACCATGGAGCTACAGCGCCATCCCTTCTGCCACCCGAGCTCTGCTCTCCGCAAGCCAGGCAGATTCGGCTATGTGGATCAAGGGCGCCCTCTAGGCTGCAGTACCCAGCTAAATACTGTCAGCTGACACACCCCACCTGAGTAGGGTCAGCTGACCCGGCAAGCCAATGAGGACGCAGCAAGCCCTATAAAAACGTCTGCTTCCAAGCCAGACATCCAGTCCAAGCTTACTCCCCCTTTCTGCCTCCATCCTCAACCATGTGCTCCGTCTCTGGCCTGCTGCTGCTTGACTGGCACCAGACCCCAGCCACCTTACTGCTGTGTCTTCTCCTTCTGGCCCTCTGCCCCACACCTGCCTGCCAAGCCCCTAACCCAGCCCCACATACCTCCATCAGCCAGCGTGTGTGGTTCACGTCTCCACCCCACATTTCGAAAGGGGACCAGCCAATGTGGTTGAGAACCACATAATCCAGACCCCCTAGATACAGAAGAGACAGATGAAGGTTATTCATACGTGCAGTTCTCAAGCCACTCACCACCTACAGAGACCTTCAAGTTGGCCTACGTAAAAAGCCCACAGTATAAAACTCCCTGCCACCAAGTCACCAGTTCATAAGGGCCACGACGGCCTACTCTGACCGGCAGCAGCTCTACAGGGCTTCATATAGGCGTCTTTCCTAGCCCAGCCTGGACATGCTGCCAGGAACTGAACCTATGGCCTTCTGCATGCAAAGCAGATGCTCTTCCACTCAGCTATATAAAGGGTATATAGCTGCTGAGTCAAACCCTTTATCTATCTCGCTCAGTGTTGTCTACCCGGACTGGCAGCAGCTCTCCAGGGTCTCAGACAGGCATTTCTCCTACCCTTTACATGTAGAAGATCCCAAGCTCAATCGCTGGCATTCCTAGGTAGGGCTGGGAACGACCTCCACTTCAAAGCCCTGGAGAGATGCTGCCAGTCAGAGTAGGCCACAGTGGGCCAGAGGGTTCTGCCTCAGCATGCATTTGTCAGGATCATCCATAGCTCAATGGCAGAACATCTGCTCTGCATGTACAAGGCCCTGGCATCTCCAGGTAGGGATGGGAAAGACTGTCTGAAATTTTATTTATTTTTTCATTCATTCATTCATTTCAACTGTTTTGTTATATTTGTGAACCGCCCTGAGCTATTCTGTAAAGTCGGTCTAGAAATCGAACAAATAAATAAAATAACATAAAATAAAATAAAATATGTTTATAATGCCTGATATGTAAATCTCTAGGCGGTGTACAAAACTTAAAATATTTAAGAGTCCCAAAATTAAAATACATGACAATAAAAACAGTAGAATAAAATTATTATTTTTTTAAAAGTATCTAATATTATTAAAATTAATTCTAATTAAAAGCCTGAGAAAACACGAGAATCTTGAGGTTCTTCCTGAAAACAAACAGAAAAGAAGCAGGGAGCATATTCTAACTAAAGCCCTGGGGCAGTCACAGAGAAAGCCCGGTCTTGGGTCGCCACCAAACGGGCCAGTGGCCACCATAACCAGACCTCTTCAGAACATCGTAACAGGCAGCAGGGATTATGACAAAGGAGGCGCTCTCTTAAATAGCCTGGGCCCAAGCCGCTAAGGGCTTTATAGGTAATAACCAGAACTTTGTATTTCACCCAGAAACATATCAGCAGCCAGTGCAGTTCTTTTAAAACCGGTGTTATGTGGTCCCCTCACGCTGTCCCGGAGACCAATCTGGCTGGCGCATTCTGTACTAATTGTAGTTTCCGGATCATGTACAAAGGCAGCCCCACATAGAGAGCATTACAGTAGTCAAGCCTGGAGGTTACCAGCATATGTACCACTGTTTTTAGGTCATTCACCTCTAGAAATGGACATAGTAGCTGATGTATCAGCCAAAGCTCATTAAAAGCGCTCCTGGCCACCACCTCTCTCTGAATCCCAGAGTGTTGCTGGAAAGCACCATCTTACAACCTCTCCAGGTCTAGAACAGGCAACACTACCAAGTTGCACCTGGAACACAATGGTTCCTTGGCATATCCCCACCTCCATGACACCCAAGGGGGCAGGGCAACCGAACAGAGGACAGCCATCTTTATTTCAAAGCGATTGCCATGGGGCATATGCAAAACACTCGTTCTACTCACCAAGTTCCCCATTCTGTCCCCTTTCCACTGACAAAACTCAACTGTATGCTCCCCGGGGCAGGGAACCTCCTTTCTTTTTCTTTGCTTATTACTACTCTAAAATGACACGATCCGTTCCCATCAGCAGCGCTGGGACAGACAGGAAGGACGACAACTAACCCAGGCTCTGCAGTGCAAACTGGACCAGTTTTTCAGGCTCCTGGGGGGAAGCCATATCTGCGGGGAAATAAACGGCTTTCTTGGCACCCAGCTTCAGACATTTCTCCGTCACCTTGGGGAAAACAAAAAGACAAGTTATTTCTAGGATGATTTTGGCTTTGAAAAAAGCCTCCTAGTGGCTTCCTTCTTTCCACCCCCATCAGGCTTACTTTCTGCAGCACAGCCTCCCTCCGGGCCGTCAGGACAAGCTCGGCCCCGAATCGTGCATAATGATAAGCCATCTGCTCCCCGATCCCATCGCTGGCACCGGTCACAAGAACACGGGCACCGGAGAGACTCTCTGGGTGGAGGAGAAAGAGAGAAAAAGAAATGGCCAGCCAGTAGGAAACCTTGGGAGGGCATAACAGATTGAGGCGGCTGAATTTTAAACCATTGCATGGTAGTAAATGTCTTTGCAGGCTTCTTTTTGCTCTACTATCCCTTGAGGTCCCTGCCTGAGGTAGATTCTTTCTGCAACTACCACTCCAAAGCATCCTGCATCTCTTAAACATGCTCTCTCCCCTCGTTGCCCCTTAGGCCTAGCATTCCATATTTGTCTTGCCTCCTTAAAGAACTCCGCCCCTTCTCCCTTGCTCTCCATTATGCCTGGAACCCCTTCCCAGAGCCCCACCGATCTTCAGCTCCCTTAACTATCATTTCTCTCATGTGGCCAGAGCTACAATGACAACAGATCCACAGCAGTATGTTTGGGGTTCCGTCTAAAATAATTATCTCATCCTCCCTCCTTTGGTCTTGCTGAATGTTTTAGTTTTCACAAGTTGTATTCTCATCCCCGGAATCTGTGGAGAGTTTTTGTTTTGGTCTGTTCAGACTGGCTGGGATTTTTCTCTTCTCTTGGAGAAGGAAGTTTTATTGGAATTTTACTGAAGTGGTTTATTTATTTAGTTATTCATTCATTCGATTTCTATACCGCCCTTCCAAAAATGGCTCAGGGCAGTTTACACAGAGAAATAATAAATAAATAGATGGAACACTGTCCCCAAAGGGCTCACAATCTAAAAAAATCTGGTTTGCAGCCAATCTCCCTCTATCAGCATTATACCAGGCTGGAGTTTGGAATAATTAAAGCAGTCAGCGACAAGCTTCCAAAATGGGTAAGAAATGCCCAAGATCACCTCCCAGGTTACAGAAAATGCAACAATCAGAGAAACAGACTAGAATTGACAGTTTGCTATGCCTAAAGGAGAAGGTTTGCAATTTAATTACCCTTGCTTCACCAAACAAATTTGATGTATTGGAGATGGAGACCGCAAAGGTTTCCACTCAGCCAACTTTAACATCCCAGGCAGAGGAAGAGGGGGCGAGGTGTGAAGGGGTTTGAAATTTTAAGACTGGTACACCTCAGATGGAGAACCCCCAGCTGAAGATGGTGGAACAGGGTATACAGAACTGCTCTCCGGTTAGAGGAGCACACTCGTCTGACGGCAAGAACAGTTTGGTCAAATTGTGAACAATTATCATTAGTGTCATCTAAATTAGAGTATATTAAGATGGCCTTTGAACAGTTTATAAAGAAGCGTTTATAAAGGAGCTTATAAAGGAACCATTTATAAAGGAGAGCTGGTCTTATGGTAGCAAGCATGACTTGTCCCCTTTGCTAAGCAGAGCCCATCCTTGTTGCTTATGAATGGGAGACTACATGTGTGAGCATTGTAAGATATTTCCCCTTAAAGCGTGGAGCCACTCTGGGAAAAGCATCAAGGTTCCAAGTTCCTTCCCTGGCAGCATCTCCAAGATAGGGCTGAGAGAGATTCCTGCCTGCAACCTTGGAGAAGCCGCTGCCAGTCTGTGAAGACAATACTGAGCTAGATGGACCAAGGGTCTGACTTAGTAGATGGTAGCTTCTGATGTTCCTATCCAGAGTACTATTCTGTGCCTGCTGCAAGTAGCCTGTAATTTAGTAAATCAAAATTATTCACCCCCACTCAAGGCTCCTGTTGTATGACACCTACAAAGAAATCCGCTCCTCCTTTTCTGAGGTTAACAGAAGCAGATGGCATTGTAGAAAAGATATTTGTCACTCAAGTCAGTTCCTAAGGACAGACTTTGGGCACATTGATCTGAAAGACTGGGAAAGATTTTTATTTGTTTTACAAGACACGTGGGCTACAGATAAAGTGTAGCTGGATGGTTTCTGTGCTGTCTGCTCAAATGCATCCCCTAGCATTCAATAAGGTAGACCCAAAGTGGATGTGTGTACACTAATAGCTACTGGGATGCAAGTTAGCTGGTTGCTGCTTCACACGTCTGGAAGCTGGCTGGTTTACTCCTTGTTGCATTTTAGGGAGGTTAAAATTTTGTTAATTAATCTCTAATTCCCCCCCGCCCACCACCCCCACTATGCACTTATCAGTTAATTAGGCCACGGTCGATTAGGCTGAGAAGTTCTGTCAGGAACTGTTTGGAACACCATCCCAAAGTTTATATACTGATCAGAGGGGACCCTTTGGGAGTGTGAGCCCTCTGGGGACAGGGAGCCATCTTTATCTATCTATCTCTCATAAGAACATAAGAACAGCCCTGCTGGATCAGGCCCAAGGAGGCCCATCTAGTCCAGCATCCTGTTTCACATAGTGGCCCACCAGATGCCGCTGGAAGCCACAGGCAGGAGTTGAGGGCATGCCCTCTCTCCTACTGTTACTTCCCTGCAACTGGTACTCAGAGGCATCCTGCAACCTTGTCTTCACAGACTGGCAGCAGCTTCTCCAAGGTTGCAGGCAGGAATCTCTCTTAGCCCTATCTTGGAGAAGTCAGGGAGGGAACTTGAAACCTTCTGCTCTTCCCAGAGTGGCTTCATTCCCTGAGGGGAATATCTTGCAGTGCTCACACATCAAGCCTCCCATTAATATGCAACCAGGGAAGACCCTGCTTAGCTATGGGGACAAGTCATGCTTGCTACCACAAGACCAGCTCTCCTCTCCTTACCATGGGATGGCCTCTGATTCTGGTGTGATGTGAGAGGGAAAAGAATTTCTCTCTATCCACTTGCTCCACACCATGCATGATTTTATGGACCTCTATCATGTCTCCCCGCAGTCATCTTTTTTCTAAGCTAAATAGCCCCAGGTGTTGTAGCCTTGCCTCATAAGGAAGGTGCTCCAGCCCCCTGATCATCTGGGTTGCCCTCTTCTGCACCTTTCCCAGTTCTACAATGTCCTTTTTTAGATGTGGTGACCAGAATTGTACGCAGTACTCCAGGTGTGGACGCACCATCGATTTGTATAAGGGCATTATAATATTAGCAGTTTTATTTTCAATCCCCTTCCTAATGATCCCTAGCATGGAATTGGCCTTTTTCACAGCTGCCACACATTGAGTCAACACTTTCAACCAGCTGTCCACCACGACCCCAAGATCCCTCTCCTGGTCAGTCACTGACAGCATGTACTTGAAGTTGATGTTCTTCGTCCCAATGTGCATCACTTTACAAAGGTTTTGACCCTTTGACCAGCTGGCACAGGCTCCTGTCTGCTCTTCATGTGGTTCTGCTTTGTCCCCTTCTGTTTTATCTTAATCCTTTGCACCCTCACACTTTGAAGGATGGCATTTGCCAAACTGGATACTGTCCAGCTCCCGCCGGCTATTCCCCAGGCATCATTTTAAAAGCTGCTCTGCAACCTTTTTCATTTTAAGCGCCAGCAGTCTGGTTCCATCTTGGTTCAAGTACAGCCTGTCCCTTTTGTACAGGCCTTGCTTGCCCCGAAATGTATCCCAGTGCCTAACAAATCTAAACCCCTCCTCCCTTATCCCATGACTGATCAGTTTTCCCAAGAGTCTTGGACAAGGCACTTTGTCAACAGCTTTTCGCAAGTCAACGCAGCATTAAAACAGGCTCAGACTGGCCCACAGGGCGTATTCTCGGTGCGCCCCACCCGCCTAGCGCCCCATCTCCCACCTCAATTACGTGTTCTGCTCAAAACACGGCACCCTCCCCACATACATTCCACCGCCCTCTCAGTGTCCCCAGTCCGGCCCTCCATTAAAACATGAAGTAAAACACATGAAATCACAACACACCAATAAATAAATAAATAAATAACCAATTTGAAAAGTTTTTTAAAGTCAGTTTTAAAAATCAAAAGACCTTTTAAGTTCAATTTTTAAAACTGGATTTAAAAGAAACACCTTTGAATTGTTACCTAACATCTAAAATAACCAAGTGATGAAGCCAGGCGAACCTCACTGGGGAGGTTATTCCATAAATATTTAGGCAGTTCTAATGAACTGCTATACTAAGACAACAGTGCACGTTTGCTTGCCCCAAAGAAAACAACCTGTCAACACTCTGCAATAAATTAATTTTCTAAGCATCAGTTTGTCAGTTGCTTTAAGAGGGGTTTGGATGACTTCATAGAGAAGAGGTCTATCAATGGCTACTAGTCGGAGGGCTGTGGGCCACCTCCAGCCTCAAGGGCAGGGTGCCTCTGAGTACCAGTTGCAGGGGAGTCACAGCAGGAGAGTGGGCATGCCCCTTTCAACTCCTGCCTGTGGCTTCCAGCGGCATCTGGTTGGCCACTTTGTGAAACAGGATGCTGGACTAGATGGGCCTTGGGCCTGATCCAGCAAGGCTGTTCTTATGTTCTTAGTGTCTCTGTATCGTTTTTGTTTTCCCCCCCACCTCCTTCCCTCCTGGCACTGCTTCCCTCACCTACCTGGCTCAAAAGTGTCTCTCCAGAAGAATGCCACCAAAGCAGCTCCGAGAGCAAGGATGAAAAGAAACGGACCCACAATCTTCATCTTTGCCCCCTCAGAAAAGCGCAGCACCAAGCAGAAGGCTGCTGAAGGTGCAAGCCCGTAACTAGAAGAGCGAGGAGCTAGCTGGAGACCTCAGCGCACAGTGGTGGTGGTTTCACACCCTCTCCACGTCCTGCAGAGAAACAGAGCAAAGTTCCTCTTAGTTTAGATTTTTTTAATCAGCACTGCCTTGCAAAGCATTGTGGGGGAACTGATCTTGGCAGCCTGCCATGAGGACTAGCAACTTGGCCTTTTAAAAAAAAAGCTAGAAAGCAGAGATTTTCGGCAGGCTGACTTTCCTGGCCAAAGAAAAAAATATCAACATTAACCTGCACAGTTTCAGATCTGTCTCTCCAACACTTGCTTAGCTTTCTTCTCCCTTTCTCAGAGCTGTTATTTACATAACCACCCAATCCATCAGATGACCACACACACACACTGCCAGCCACCACACCCCAAAGCTCACGGAACCTGATCTGTCGATTTCCAAGTTTGCAAAATAAATACAAGCAAGAGATTAAAGCAAGCTTGCGCGCGGGGGGGGGGGGGGGTCAAAATGAGAGCTTACTACAATAAGGCAGGAAAGTTCAAAAGTCACTACGTGAGCTAGAAGAAGTTGGATATAGATATTCGTTTGTTTGTTTGTTTGTTTGTTTGTTTGTTTGTTTGTTTTATATCGCCTGATATGTACATCCCTAGATATAGAGATACAGGATTTTTTTTTAAAAAGAAAGAAAAATATATTTGCAATATCAAGATGTGATCGAACGGTTTCTAAAGTGTGGGCGAGATCCAGAGTAAAAATACTTTTTGCGTCGCATTGATTTTAACAGACGCGTGCTCGACCCTCTCGCATTGGGAACGACGGTGCCAATAGAAATAAAGCACACTTGTCAAATGAAAGCAAAGCAAATACCCCACTTCCAAAACAAAAAGCATGCACGCACACCTAGCAAGCTCCTTCGTGCACCCTCCCCGTCCCCGTACCAGGCACGAGAGCGCTGAGCGCTCTTGCGAATGAGAGCTTAAAGACCGTCGCCGAAACCAGGAGGTACAGCCATAGAGTTAGACGGGTAGAGCAGGTATTCGTGGGAAGGCATGTGATCAGACTGGCGCATGCTCAGAGCGCTTCAACAAGTCCTTACAGGACGCCATGACAGCTACCGTGGCAAAACGTTCCTCAGTTTATAGCTGGGAGAAGAAGAAGAAGTAACTCTGGGGACGGTGTGGAGCTTTTCTTGAATTATACGTACTCGCTTCCCTCGGGGGCCTGCCTCCCTTTTGGCTGCAATTTCGGTTTTCACGTCACGGCGGGGGGAGGAAAACAGGTGCCTCGGTAACTATGGCGGCCGCGTCAGCAGGTTGCTGTAGAGACAGTTACCGAAAGTTATCGCGAGAAGCGTCCGCCTGGTTGAAAGCCGTGCGGCCGGGCGCCGAGCTGCCCTTGGGCCGGTGCACAGAGATCGCTCAGTCATGGCTTCCGGGCTCTTTCCGTTAATTAGGTAAGTCGGGCGGGCGGCCTGTTAATGTGTTTTAATTTTGTAAATAAGGGGAAGGAATTTGGTGCACCCTCCCCAGCCAAGCTTTTAAGCTTTAAATAGTTTGCTGACATCTGCCCCCCCCACATTTCTCTCCCCACATTGTTGCTCCCATATCTCTCGCTCTCTGCCCCGCACCATGCTACAGAATTTGCATGTTTGCAGAGAAAGGAGCTCCTCCAAAATCTAGACCACTACCCATTCATTTGGCTGTGCAAATACAGGGTTTAGAAGAGGTGGGAAATACACTCCCTCCTCCTCAAGTTAGGATTAGCGCTGCTCCCTGCTAGAAAACTCATATTTAATATAACAAAAACTTACCACCACCCTCTATTGGTAAAATGGGGAGGATGGTTTTAAAACTTGCAAGCTGTGGAAATGATTGCCAAGAAAGTTAGGACCAACAAAAAGGAAGTACTTTTTCACACAATGTGTAATTAAACTATGGAATTCTCTGCCACAAGATGTGGAGACAGCCAACTGCCTGGATGGCTTTAAAAGGTACTTAGACAAATGCATGGAGAACAGGCCTATCAGTGGCTACTAGTCTGAAGCAGTGTTCCTTGTAGCAGGGATTCCCAGATGTTGTTGACTGAAACTCCCAGCATGCTCAGCTGCAGTGGCCTTTGGCTGGAGAATATGGGAGTTGTAGTCCACAACATCTGGGAATCCCTGTTAGAGGGAACACTGGTCTGAGGGCTATAGGCCACCTCCAGCCTCGGAGGCAAGATACCTCTAAATCCCAGTGTCAGGAGAGCAAGAGAGAGGGCATGCTGGATGCTGGACAGGATAGGCCTTGGGCGCAGTGTTCCCTCTAACAGGGATTCCCAGATGTTGTTGACTACAACTCCCAGAATCCCTAGCCAAAGGCCACTTTAGCTGGGGATTCTGGGAGTTGTAGTCAACATCTGGGAATCCCTGTTAGAGGGAACAGTACTTGGGCCTGATCCAGCAGGGATGTTCTTGTATTCCCTTTGCAAAACTCGCAGCCTTTTTCTGAACGTTGTGCTCTGCCTCCAAGTGTTTTCCTTCGTTAATATGATGCTATTCCAAATTAGTATTTTAATGCACTGTACAATGCCAGGAGTTGAAAAGATGCCTTGCTTTCTGGGCTTCACTCCGTGTGGTGGTGGTCTTACTGATAGGGCTTTCCTGCTGCATTAATGTACATCCCAGGTTAAAAACCCATCTCATGTCAGCTGCAAACTGGAGAAAAGATTTCTCTGTTGAATGTCTGCCTGCCTTGTTGCTGTAAAAAGCACAGGAGCCCTTCCAGGCAAATAAGAAGTTTGGCTGTTCAAGTGCTTAGTGATTTTGATGGCATTGCCTTGTTTTTTAGAAAAGCTTGACACGGTGACACTCTGAGCATATACAGAGTTCATGCCCTCCACCTGGAGGAAAGTTGTTGAAGCGATGAAGGAGGAATCCTTAATCCAGAAGATGCTTAGTTACAAAGCAAGAATTCTCTTTCTCCTTTTAAAACCAACACATTATGTAGAAGTCCTCAAACAACACCTTCCATCATTCCTGGCCACAATTACCTTTGGTGGGGGATTATGGGAGTTGTTGCCCAACAACTTCTGGGGACAAATGTTGAGAACCTCTGTTCTGGATTATACTCCTGCACTGAGCAGGAGCTTGGATTAAAAGACCCCCAATATCTCTCACAACTCTACTCTTCTTTGAAATTACAAAGAAGTGATTCTATTAATTTATAATTCATAGAATATATATATTCAGGCTAAGCATTTGGAGCAATTTCCCAACTTGGGGGGGGGCGGGACCCCGAACTCCCCCCCCCGCCCAAGTATGACTTTGTTTGCTTTTATTGCTCTCCTAATTTCTGTCTTTACTTTGCAACTGTAAAAACAGACCCTGCTGTTTCAAGAGAATGAACAAACAATTCAGGCAGCCGTTCATGCTTCTTAAAGCCAGGCCTCTTTTGGAAAAGTGGACTCTTATTTTTTTATTCTTTTTAATTTTTTCAATTTGTTTAAGGATCCACCCTGTTGATGAAAACGTCCTTTTGGTGCTCTAATAAAGGGAATGCTTTTAAAACAAACAAAAAACCTCTGAGCAACAATTCGGCCAGTCAGCTGCCCAGATGTAAAACCCTGCCCAATAAGAATCCCCAGAAATCCCTCAATAAGAACAATCCCAGGACACACACACACACACACACACACAAAAAGAAGATGAATCAAGCCAGACTCTTCACTTTGCTGTTCAGGTTCCTGGCCAAAGGCGGCTTAGCGGGGGGTGCCGTCTACGTCGCTTACAGCCAAGGGCTGCTGAGTGGTGGCGAGCGGGGGGCCGAAGCCCTTCAGAAAGCCCAGCAAGCCATCCCCCCAGCTGTGGAAGAATGGACAAAATATTTTGGCTGGCAGGTGAGCTCCCAAGAGTGGCTGGTTTGCCTTGGCGTTCTGGTACATCAGTTATTATTATTCCCATAATGCAGAGGGGCAGGGGCGTCATTAGGGGGTGGCCAGTGGGGCTCGGGCCCCCAGTGAATGGCTCAGAGCTGTGCTCCCTCTAATAAAGTTTCCCAGATGTTCTTGACTGCAACTCCCAGAATCCCCAGCTGCAGTGGCTTTTGTTTGGGCATCGTGGGAGTTGTAGTCAACAACATCTGGCAATCCCTGTTAGAAGGAACACTGATTCAGAGCCCTAAATCATATCAACCACCTCCCTCTCGAGTGGGGTGTGGGGGGAAAGACAGTCACTTTGCTGCAGCAAAGATGGCTTCTTAGAGACAAGAAGTCTCTTCCCTAAAAAGTGCTGTGGACAAAAACATGCTTTATCCCTCAGTACCTTTTTCTTTTACTCCCCCGCCCCACCCCCACTTTTCTCTTTGGAGAGAAGTCTGATGTAATTATTCGGGGGTGGGGGGGGAATGGCTGAGAGTTTGATTTATTATTTATTTTATTTATTTTTTATACTGCCTTTCATTAAAATCTCAGGATGGCTTACAATTTAAACCAAATGACTAAAACCTAAAAATCACATAAGCAGATTAAAATTACCATCCATAAAACTTTAAAACATCACAAATGAAAAGCCTGATAAAGCAGGTGTGTTTTCAAATGTTGCTTAGAAACAGCCAGAGATGGGGAGGTTCTGATTTCATTGGGGAGTGTGTTCCAGACCCCAGAGAAGGCCACATTATAGGTCGCCACCAAAGAAGCCACTGGTAACCACAAATGGACCTCCTCTGATGATTTTAATAGGTGATGGGGTTCATGAAGAAAGTGGCACTCTCTTAAATATTATCAAAAGATGTGGCTGTTGGTCTGGGCCCCAGATGTTTTGAGCACCTAGCAACAGCCCTGTAGATGGGGTTAGAGAAGTTGGAGCAGGAAAACGGTGTCCAGTATCAGAAGCAACATTTGATCCTGGGACTCTAGCTCCTGGTGAAGTCTTAGAATTTAGATTCCAGTTCCAGAATTTAAGTTCCAGTTCAGAGGTCTAAGAATTTAGGTGCTAGTTTGGTTTATTTTATAACGACACCACAAAATGGATTATCAGGTATTGAAAACTTGCACAAGGAATTAAAATGTCATTACAAAATGGTGTAAGATGTATAGAAAACTTTCTGTACATTGCAACATGGACTGAAATGTATAGAAAGCTTAAAATGAAACCACATGGATCGTTTTTCAAAATGGGTTAATTTATAGAGAACTTTCTGTAAATTGCAAAATGGATTGAAATGCATAGAAAACAAAATGACAAATGGATTGAAATTTTACAAGATGAGATAATCTATAGAAAACTTGAAATGGGACGTTACAGAATAGATTAAAATGTGTAGAAAACTGAAAATAGCATTTTAAAAAAACACACACATACAAACAGGATTAAGATCTATAATATCAGTTGTGTCTGCTTAGGAAAAACTGGTGGCATATTTAGGTAGAATAATTTAATTTAATAATTTAGGTAGAAGAATTTAGGTAGTCTCCTGCAGTCTTCATGAGCCAGTATACCCAGCACTCTTTTCTTGAAGAGGACTAGCATTTTATGATCTGCGTGTCTGTGTTTTTAATTTCTCCAGCTTCCAGCAGTTCCAAAAACTGAATTCTCTCTCTGCAATTCCTGGAATTCAGGTAAGCAGAGGTGTTTGGGTTTTCTTTCCTTCTCTGCTCCGTTTTTGGGTGGTTTTCAAACCGTGGGCTGCGTACTTCATCCAGGTGGTCCACAGAAAGGTTACAATATAGTTGATAATGAGGTCATTCACACAATCAAAAACTGTGTTCTACCCAGGTTTGGGAGCTGTGTGTGCTCCCAATTTTCAGTTGTGTGGAAGCAAGCTAAGAGGAAGACCTGGGTAGAAGTGATGGTATGGAAGCAAGGCAGGAGGGAAAGCTACCCAGGTTTTCCTCCTACCTTGCTTCCACACAATGACTTCTACCCAGGTTTTCCTTTTACCAGGTTTTCCACACAACCAAAAATTGGGAGCACACGCAGCTCCCAAACCCAGGAAGAACAGTTTTTGATTGTGTGAATGACCTCAAAATCTGTAACTTGCCAAGCACTTTATCCTGTAATTTTTTTTAATTTAATGAGCTGTGTGCTTTGTTTTCTAGAACAAAACCCAGTTTATTAAGTGGCCTGTTGGGACTCCGAGTAATTTTCAAGAGGTCCGTGGCAAAAGAGTTTGAGAGTCTCTGTTGTACGGAAACCGATGGGGGGCCTCAGAAGCTTCTTGGGGTTCTTTCAATGAGAAGAGGGGTGCACACAGCCTAGTTTGCTAACCAGTCTTCCCTTGGAAGACTGGTTAGGTGTAGGCGTGTGTGTGTGTATCTCGATCTCACACACACGTTCAGGTTGCATCCCAACAGGTTTGACCAGTGTCTTGCATATATGTCCACAAATAATCTCCAAACCTCATGACACAGATGCAAATATGAAATGATGGTGCTACCTACTGAGTTGAGTCTCTTGGTTTGTTTGGCCCAGTTCTGTCTCAACTGACTGGCAGCAGCCTTCCAAGATATTTGGAAGTTTGGGCCCTGGATATTTAAGAGAACGCCTTCTTCGCTATGAACCACAATGCCCATTGGGCTCATCTGGTGGCTACTAAGGGATGGGCCTTCTCCGTTGCTGCCCCGAGGCTTTGGAACACGCCTCCTGCTGAAATAAGAGCCTCCCCATCTCTTACAACTTTTTAAAAGGCAGTCAAAATGCATTTGTTCACCCACACTTTTAATTAGATATTGTTTTAATTATGTTCTTAATAGTTTTAAGGTTTTAAATTGTTGTAATGTTTTAATCTTTTTATCCATTGTTTTTATTGTTCATTGTAAACCGCCCAGAGATTTGCGTTTTGGGCAGTATACAAATGTGTAGAAAAAAGATGACTGCAGGGAGACATGATAGAGGTCTATAAAATCATGCCATGGGGTGGAGAAAGTGGCTAGAGAGAAATTCTTGTCCCTCTCACATCACACTAGAACCAGGGGTCATCCCATGAAATTGAGTGCCAGGAAATCTAGGACCAAGAAACAGAGGTCCTTTTTCACACAAAGCATAATCAACTTGTGGAATTCTCTGCCACAAGATGTGACAGCCAACAACCTGGATGGCTTTAAGAGGGGTTTGGATCACTTCATGGAGGAGAGGTCCATCAACAGATACTAGTCGGAGAGCTATAGGCCACCTCCAGTCTCAGAGGCAGGATGCCTCAGAGTACCAGTTGCAGGGGAGTAACAGCAGGAGAGAAGGAATGCCCTCAACTCCTGCCTGTGGCTTCCAGCGGCATCTGGTGGGCCGCTGTGTGAAACAGGATGCTGGACTAGATGGGCTTTCTTGGGCCTGATCCAGCAGGGCTGTTCTTATGTTCTTAAAAATATTTCTCAATATATTTTTAGCTAAAGATGCCAGATCTGAAGCCTGGGAAATTCTGCATGCAGGACATGTACTCAGCCCTGTATTATGCACTCTGAGCTGCTGAATACCGAGTTATACCACGGGTCCAGCTAGGCCAGAATTCTAGCACCTGCTCAAGGTCTTAAATAGAGGGAGGCTTTTCCCAGCCTCAGATCTTACTGAATCCAGGACCATCTGAATGTAAAGCATAACCAGGTGTTACTGGCGTGACGAAGGGTACCATGGATGGTCAGATGCTCTTCTGTTGAAAAGATTTCTGCACATAGGAGACTAGCCTGTCAGGAAGAAAGGTTAGCTGAGCCTCTTCCTTAAGATGCTTATTTTTTAGGTGGAGTGGAAGTGGTACTCCCAGGCATGGGTTTAGCAGAAGGAAGGAGAGCTGGCCTGGTGGTAGCAGGCATGTCTTGTCCCCTTTGCTAAGCAGGGTCTGCCCTGGTTTGCATTTGAGTGGGAGACTACATGTGTGAGCACTGGAAGATATTCCCCTCAGGGGATGAAGCCACTCTGGGAAGAGCAGAAGGTTCCAAGTTCCCTCTCTGGCATCTCCAAGATAGGGCTGGAGAGATTCCTGCCTGCAACCTTGGAAAAGCCACTGCCAGTCTGTGTAGACCAGGGATGTCAAACTGTGGTCCTTCTGCAGATGTTGGCCTACAACTCCCATCATCCCTGGCTATTGGCCACTGTGGCTGGGGATTATGGGTATTGTAGTCCAAAAACAGCTGGAGGGCCACAGTTTGACATCCCTGGTGTAGACAATCCTGAGCTAGGTGGACCAAGGGTCTGACTCGGTAGAAGGCAGCTTCCTGTGTTCCTTTTTTATGGAAATTGTTTTAATTTGCAAACCAACTTGCAGCGCCTTTGAGCTGAAGAGATCGCTATACATTCAGAACAAATAAACCAAAGCAAACAGCATCTGCTTTATTCTGGACTTTTTTCTTTTTCTTCCCAGGGGTTCGGACGGTCATCAGTGCCCTTTCCGTGGCCCCCACAAGAACCTGTGAGTACACCCAACATGGGTGGAAGTACATGAAGGATCTCCTCAAATGAAACCTTCTGAGAAGACCTCCCCCCCGCCACACACACACACACACTCTTTTCCTGTTGCTGAAGGGCTACAATAAAGACTTTGGAACATCCCTGGGAGGTGTTTGACTCTGCCCTCTCAGTTCAGATTAGTCAACAAACAGAAACTCTAAACATGGCAGATGCAAGCTGCAGGCTTTGAAACCTCCCTAGCAGTGGTCTGTAAAGTTAAAAGGGACTCTCCCTAGCCATTAACCCAGCTGTTGAAGCGTTACAGAATGCTTACTAATACTCCAATAGTTCAGAAGCTTGGGGAAAGTGTCGGTAGGTACAGCTTGGGAACAGATGGGGCTATGCCTAGCGGAGAAGGGAAGTAGGCTGCACTGTTAAATGGTTTGTATGTAAATGGGAGAGAGAGGGAGGGAGAGAAATAAAAAATGAAGAAGCAACACTCAGAGGTACACATCTGTAAATTTATTGTTGGGGGGGAGTCTCCATATAATAAAAGATTTGGGAAATAAAGTGCATAGCACACGTCCACCACCATTCTACATAAGAATTCAGCAGCTGAGTAGATTTTGTTGGCCACAATGGAGCAGATGTTTAACCCTTGACTGCAAAGCTCAGTTTTTGTCAGGAGGTGGCAAAACTCTTGATTCTAGAGGCCAACCCCTGTAACACTGTCTGCTAGTGGAAATGAGACTCTCTATTGCTGGGGTGGGCAAAATTGGCAGAGGGAATGTTTTGCCCTCCCTGTGATGTTGCCACAAGTATAGACCTTGCTTTTTCCCATAGGAATGAATACTGGCCATTCCCCTCTACAGGAGGAAGCCAAGGTGATAGGGTCCCTGGTGCTACTTCTGGTGTGAAAGCTAAATCAGTGGTGCAGCAGCTAAAAAGGCTAACATAATTGTAGGTTGTGTTAACCAAAGTATAGTGTCCTATCACGAGGAGTTATCATTCCCCTTGGGCGGGTCAGAACTCACTTGGGATCCTGTGTTCAGGGCCTGCATTTTAAGAAGGATGTTGATAAACTCAAAGGGGTTCAGAGGAGAGCCACCAAGATGGAGAGAGATCTGGTAACCAAGACCTATAAGGAATGGTTGACGGAGCAGAGTATGTTTAGCCTGGAGAAGGGAAGACTCAGGGTGGGATAGGAGAGCCATCTTCAAATATCTAAAGGGCTGTCCTGGAGGAGGAGCGGGCTTGTTCTCTGTCACACCTGTGGACTAGAATTGGTGGCTGAAACCCCAAGGAAGCAGATTCAGGCAAGGCATTAGGAAGAATTTCCTCACTGGAACAGTTTCCTCACATAGCAGATGACTCCTCTTGAGGTTTTCAAACAGAGGCTGGGCAGCCATCTGTTAAGGATAGGAACATAGGATGTTGCCATATACTGAGTCAGACTATTGGTCTATCTAGCTCAGTATTGTCTTCACAGACTGGCAGCAGCTTCTTCAAGGTTGCAGGCAGGAATCTCTCTCGGCCCTATCTTGGAGATGCTGCCAGGGAGGGAACTTGGAACCTAGATGCTCTTCCCAGAGCGGCTCCATCCCCTGAGGGGAATATCTTATGGTACTCACACGTAGTCTCCCATTCATATGCAACCAGGGCAGACCCTGCTTAGCTGGGGGACAAGTCATGTTTGCTACCACAAGACCAGCTCTCCTCTCGCTCTAGCTGAGCAGGGGGTTGGACTAGATGACCTCCAAGGTCCCTCTGGCACCAACATTCTAGGCTCTCCACCCTGGAGACACCAGACACTGAGACTCAAACCAGCCCCTTTATTTGCATAGCTCTGCACTGCGGTTGTGTTTTTCGGTCGTGCTAGAATCCCTGCAGTGTGTAAATGGAAAGGGAAGATTCGAACGCTAGATCTGCAGCCTGAGTGGCCTACTGGATGAACTGGATTCTAGATGATGGTCTCATACTCCAGGTGCATTGTCTCGATATAGGTCTCCTCATGTTCCCAGTAGAAGAACGTCTGTCTCTTCTCGGAGGACTGGGGGACAGCAACCTTCTTTTCGGAACCCCTTACAGCTCTGTCATCTGCAAGAAACACAGTTTCAGCCTCTCCACGAATTTGCCTCTCTCTCTCACGAACATAGGAAGCTGCCATATACTGAGTTAGACCATTGGCCTATCTAGCTCAGTATTGTCTTCACACAGACTGGCAGAGGCTTTTCCAGGGTTTCAGGCAGGAGTCTCTCTCAGCCCTATTTGGAGGTGCCAGGGAGCAAACTTGGAACCTAGATGCCCTCCCCAGAGCGGCTCCATCGCCTGAGGGGAATATCTTCCACTGCTCACACTTCTAGTCTCCCTTTCATATGCAACCAGGGCAGACCCTGCTTAGCTAAGGGGACAAGTCATGCTTGCGACCACAAGACCAAGAAGAGATCTGCACTTGTGTTTTGCCTGGATTCTTCAGAACTTCAAGGTTCTGATCCAAAGAGAGTTAACCCTATGTAAGCCTTTCTTGAATTAATGGTCACAAACAAGTTGTGATTTCAGCAGGACTTTAGCAAAACTCACTCTTATTTTGAATGGGAGTCTGAGTCCCTAATTATATACGAAATTGAAATCGTGAAGTTTCTAGTCCTCCAGACAAATTTGCAAAGGAAGCCACAGAAGTTGCAACCTCATAAAAAGTTACAGTGTTCTCCCACCTGTCCACACATACTTATTAGTCAGGTATGGTTTGTCAAATCTGAAAGTGGGAAGAACAGAGAATCAGCCTTCTTGCAATTATCAGTGGTTTCTTGTAGGGTCACTTGGAGTGATTCTCACTAAATGGAGACGAATGGGTGAATGGCTTTTTGCAAGGCTGCTTCCCAGTTATGCTGACATTTCAGATGAGAAATAGGTGTGAAGGATGCAATTTTAGAATTTCACCTAGTTTTCAATTGGACAAACTTTAAGAGAATGTCATCTCAACATCCTGGAAAAGGGCAGAACTACAGACACAAATCCAAAACATCTTTCCATCTGCTAAAGGAAGTAGGATCATTTGTTACAACTTTAAGCTGGTTTTCTCTGTCATGGTTATTTCCCTCCAAGAACTCTAATCTCTTAATCTTTTTTTTTTTTTTTTAGTTTACTATTGGGAATGGTAGTATCATTAGGGGCTGTGAGTTTGTTTATTTTCCCCCTGGGAATGGTAGTTCCATGAGAGGCCCTGATTATTATTTTTTTAAGATAAAATATTTTAAGAGATTAGCTCATTCCTGTCATTCTCAAAGAACCTGGATTGAGGCTGTACTCCCCAATACTTTGTGCAAAAAAATAAAACTTGCACCCAGCCATCCAAATTTTGGCCCAGGTCAAGCTGCGCTCCGTGACCTGTGGAAATTAACCAAACTGAGCAACTGGGTTGTGTTGCATATTTCTACAATTAAAAACAAAAAAACCTGGCAGGTCACTGGAAATTTTCCAGCAGGTCTCGCAGGCTTTCAAGCACTTCTTTGCAAGCTTGAGGACCAGAATGAAAAGTTGAGGTCCTGAAGTAGCTAAGTTCCACACCCATTCTTCAGAATCTTTACAGCCACAGACCTGTTCATCATAATCATAACCCCCCTACCAAACTATCGTTCCCAAAGGTTCTCAGTGGGGAGCCTTTGATAACTAGTTCCTCAGTGAGATATTTGAAATGCTTAAATTTGTAATGTAGATGTGCACTAGCAATTGGGAAGGGAAGTTGACGAGGTCTGTCCTTCTGAAAAGTACCTGTTTCTGTTTCTGTGTCCACTGTCCTTCCAAAAAGAAAGACGGTCCCAGCCATCATGGCAGCCAGAGTCAAGACCACGAGAAGGACTGCCCACCAGCGGGTCTGCAAAAGAGAAAGTGTCAGACTACGTCAAGCCATTGAGCAGGGTCTGTACTCTAATCCAGACCCCGAGGGTACATTCTGCGGCCCAGAGTCCTTACAAATCAGAATTTGAGGCCAGAAATGTTGCAGACCAGAAGTCTAGCTCAGTTCACCCGGTAAATGCAGAGGGATATTAATCTCCAGCATTTTTATTTATTTATATATGCATACCCTGCTGCTCATCTCCAATATCTGGTGTTCAGAGACTGACTGCTCCTGAATGTGGAGGCTCCATTCTGGGCATTATGGTTCATAGCTAGCCCTAGACCAGTCCACCAGTTATTGTCTAGAACCACCAAACTTCACTGGGAGGAAGAGCCTTCAAATAAATCCTTTTCCCCATGCCTCCACCTTTTATGATGATCGTGGTGTGCTCTTACCCCATGTGATGCCAGCTGCTCTTGTAATAATGCCTAACAAATAAAATAAGATCTATGTTTTTTAATTAAAATTGCCCATTTTAGACCAGCAGCCTCTGCCTGTGGGTAGACTGCTCCTGAACATGGAGGCTCCGTTGAGGCTGGGGTTCAACTCTTTATTCTGCCCGCTGAAGCTGAATCTCAATCTCTTTATTCTGCCCTCTGAAATGACCTTGGACACTGCCCAAACTATGCCATAACCCTAACCAGCCATGACTTGGTGCGTAGGGGCTGTCAATTTTCGGCACATTAAACATTACATTGAAATAAATTTATCATTCAAAATATTAATGAAAGCAGTTCTGCTTTATCCCTCCCCCAACTAGGGGACCCATAATTTTTAACCAAGGAAAATGGCCAGAAATAGGCCTCATTCCTGTAGAGTCGGTGGGCACCTGGAGTGTATTCCGGACTGAAATAAATGCTCTCTCCCCTCCCCAAATTGCTGTGACTTTCAGGATGCCATCCTAGGCATGCTCACAGGGTACACTCTATTTCCAAGTAAACATGCAGAGGATGGTGCTGCAAGGCACTTTCCAGCTCCTATTGATGGGAATTCGGTTCGTCCCTGGGTCCGCCTTTAGCCAATCAAACAGACTCAGTGGGAATCTCTCTTGAGGCGTTTATTGCTACTGCAGTTTAGCAAGGTATTCAATGGGCTACGGCTCAGCATTGAATACAAATAAGTTACAGGTGCATCTTACATTTATACAGACAATCTAAATGATGCTGACACCCTAGACATAGTATGCGTGGCAATAAAATGGTGGACTAAGTACCTAGTACGCATGCGAATGATTCATTGTTCATCTGGTGATTACTCCTTATTTGGTTACATCCTGTTTTCTAAACTGTCAGCAAAGAACAGTGAGAATCCTGTGAGAACCAAGTTTCTTAGATACAATTTAGTAGAAAGAGATAACGACGTTGATCATGAGAGGCAGTAATGTCCCTGAGCTGGGCTGGGGTCACTTTGAGTTAGAATGTGGTATTCTGGGTAAACATGGAGTTTCTTTGGTTTTCTAAACATGCTGCAGGATACCTGGGGGCCAGTAAAAAAACATCCCTGCAGGCCAAATCCGCCCCCTGGGCCTTACGCTGTGCAGACCTACGGCGTAAACATACACGGCCCTTGCAGCTCCTCACCTTCATCCAGGTGGCGATATCCTCCATCTCAATGAAATTCAAGATGAAGTTCTTCACCCTCGCTATCGGCCCGTCTTCATCGACGAAACGGCAGGTGTGAAACTGGTCACAGTAGCCCGTCTGGCCTCCACACGAGGAGCCTGGAATCAGGAGGATTTCTGAGCCGTTGAAGAAACGGTCCCAAGCAGGGGAACTGGTGCTGGCGCAGGATTCGGCCCACCCTAGGAACACAGGAAGTGACCCTCGATCAAGTCCAACCCTTGGTCCCTCCAGCTCAGCACTGTCTGCTCTGGCATGACTCTCCAGCAATGTTCCCTGTAACAGGGATTTCCAGATGTTGTTGACTACATCTCCCAGAATTCCCAGCTGCAGTGGCCTTTGGCTGAGGATTCTGGGAACGGTAGCCAACAACATCTGGGAATCCGGGCCGGTGCTACCATTACGACAACTAGGCAGCCGCCTAGGGCGCAGACCTCAGAGGGGCGTAGAGTGTCAATGTGTTAAGAGTGTGAGAAACCAGAATAATGAGTAGAAATATGAGGGGGGAAACCCGTTCATTGTTTTCAACACTAGCAATACTGTTAAACTTAATTTATAAATTGAAAAGAAAAAAATCTACTGAAGATGTACTTAAGGCCTGCAAGAATTTGGAAAAATCATTGATGTATAATGGAAACAAAAGATATTGATGCTGAAGATCCGTGTTGTGAACTTAGAGCAATAGCTCGAAGACTTCCAAAGTCTCTGTCGCCACAAGGGGTACTTCTCTTCATACTACAACGAAAACTCCTGGATAATGTGCCTGATGTTTCTGTTGCTCTAAGGATCCATCTCACACTCCCAGTATCGGAAATGTAAGATAAACTTTAAGAGAAAGATACCTGGCAGCTGGCAACAGAGACGACACCTCTCTCTCAGGGAGCTGGAGACGCAGTCGCATTGTTCCAGACCATGCTGAATGCAGAGGGATCCCACACAGAGCTGACAGTTGAGAGATGCAGAGAGGATTTAATGCTTGGAGAAAGAGAGAGGCTTTAAGAAGCAGGGATAGGGGGCCCTGGCGCTTTCCCTGTTTCCATTTGGGAAAAGAATCTGGCTCTTTTGTGGCATTGGCATTAAGATGCAGAGGGTCCCAGGTTCAAGCCCTGGTAGCAGCATCTCCAGTTAGGGTTGGGAAGGACCCCTGCCTGAAACCCTGGAGAGCTGCTGCCAGTCAGAGTTGACAACACTGAGCTAGATGGACCAAGGGTCAGACTCAGTATAAGCCAGCTTCCTATCTACCCATGGAATGCTCCCTCTGAACATGCAGGTTCCATCAGAACCCATCGCCTCTGAGATGCCTGTCCTCCCTTTCCACAGACGTCTCCTAGATTTTGCATGATTGTATTTGATGCCCAGTGTGTTTCCACTGAGGTTGGGCCAGCCCTCTCCCTCCCTCCCCCCTCTCCGACTCTCCCTTTCTTTTAACATCAGAATCTGGAATGCAGATGTAGACTGCCTCTGACCATGGAGGCTCCATTCTGGCCATAACTTGTGATAAACCTCCCCTCCACAGAACTCACCCCATTCAAACACACACGTGACTTCTTGCTGCAAAGAGTCAAGTTGGCTTTTGGGAGGGGCGCTGGGCATTTGGCCGTGGATCCGGAGCAGACGCTTTCGGAAGCACACTCCGTCTCCTTCTGGCACCGTTCCCCTTGGAGCTTGTGGACACATTCGCGGCTGCAGCAGAGTCCCTGGCTGGGACTAGAAAGGTGAAGAAAGACCCCAAAACACTCTCTATCAGGGCCGGGCAAACTTGGCCCTCCAGCTGTTGTTGAACTACAACTCCCATCATCCCCAGCGGCAGGGGATGATGGGAGTTGTAGTTCAACAACATAGGAACCTAGGATACTGACAGACTGGCAGCGGCTTCTCGAAGGTTGCAGGCGTCTCTCTCAGCCCTATCTTGGAGATGCTGCCAGGGAAGGAACTTGGAACGTAGATGAACTTGGAACCTCCAGCCCCTAAGGGGAATCTCTTCCAGTGCTCACACATCAAGTCTCCCTTTCATATGCAACCAGGGTGGACCCTGCTTAGCTAAGGGCACAAGTCATGCTGGCTACCACCAGAGCAGCTCTCTTCCTGTGGAGGGCCAACTAAGGTTGCCCAGCCCTGCTCTACATTAAGGCCGGCATTCAGAGATGGGCTTAAAACGCCTCCTAACTGGGCAAAGAGGTACCTTTCCCATTGGGGGGGCTCCCTTCAGTTTAGCAGTGGGAGAGCAACTGTCCCTGTCCAACCCCAGCACAGCATTCCTCCCAGTGGCTGTCGTTGCTGGTGCCTCCACTGTGAGTTTCTTTTTAGACTGTACGTCCTTCGGGGGCAGAGAATCATCTTCAAGCCCTCTTGAAGCACACAGTTTGGGAATCATCCTGCAAACTGGGCAAAGAGGCACCTTTCCCATTGGGGCTCTCTTCTATTTAGCAGGGGGAGAGTAACTGTCCCTATTCAGCCCAGCACAGCAGAGCTGTAAACTCTCTGGGGCAGGGAACTATCTTCAGGCCCTCTTGTATTCGGGAATCATCCCTCCTGACTGGGCCAAGAGGCACCTTTTCAACTGGAGGCTCTCTTCTATATAGCAGCATGGGGAGCAACTGTCCCTATTCAGCACAGCACAGCATCCATCTCAGTGGCTGTTTCTGGTTTCTCCCTTGTGTCTGTTTTTAAATTGCAAGCCCTTTGGGGCAAGGAACCACCAGCCACTCTTGGGTTTGGGAATGAGCCCTTCTAACTGGGTCAGAATCCCTTTTTCAAGTGGGGGCTTTCTCCTATTCAGCAGGGGGGGAGCAACTGTGCCTCTTCAGCCTAGCATCCCTCCCACTGGCTGTTGCTGGTGTCTCCCTACTGTCTCTTTTTAGATTGCAAACTCTTGGGGGCAAGGAACCATCTTTAGGCCCTCTTGCATTTGGTAATCCCTAACTGGGCAAAGAGGCACCTTCATCAAGTGGTGTTTCTCTTCTATTTTTCAGAGGGAGAACAACTGTCCCTCTGTCCCTAAACTGTCCCTATTCAGCCGAAGAAAGCATCCTCCCAGGGGCTGCTGCTGCTGCCTCCCTTCTATATCTTTTTAGATATGGGTGTTTTCTAGACACAAAAGCAAGGTTCCCTTCAGGATGCTGAATTCAGCTCCTAGAAACCAATGTCTCTCTCACACAGCATAAACACAGCACCAAGTCATGGATTTATATATCTATATGGCCCCCTGCTAACTGAACAAAGAGGCACCTCTTTAAAGTGGTGATTCTCTTTATTTAGGAGAGCAACTGGCCTTATGCATAAGCTGGTGCCTATCTTGTGTTTCTTTTTTTAGATTGTAAACCCTTTGGGGACACAAAGAGGAGATTATTGGATACACATACACATATGTGTGTGTGTGTATGTGTGTGCGTGCGCGTGTGTGTGTGCATGTATATATGTATATAGAGAGAGAGAGAGTTAATGAAATTAATATCAATAATCTATATTATATAGAGATATATAAAACTATTATATATATATGATTGTTAATTATATAAATATCAATGATTTTATACATCTATATCAAGTATATATATATGATAATGATATTAATATCAATAATCTTTATCTATATCAAACTATTATATATAATTGTTAATGATATTAATATCAATAATCTCAATATCAATAATAATCATAATTTAATACGGAGGAACACGATGCTGGGCATATACTCCCCCCAAATCAGGACTGCTCTCCAATTCTTCATATTTTATTTCCTCCTGCTCCTCTTGGGATTCTGCTTGCTGGTTTTATAGGATGCCCTTTCCAGTTCCCCTTCCAGAAAACATGCCACAAGTGCGATTCATTACCTGCACAGAGCTCCTGGTTTCAGCCGACACCGGATCCCCCTGGGCTCACCAGCGCCGTAGCAACAAGGATCTGTGTCCTCGCTACCGACGTCGCACTCCTCTCCAGGATCCACAATCTGGTTCCCACAAATGGGCCGGTCTGTTTCTGGAGGAAGCAGCCAAAGAAGAGGTTGCAGAGGTGAAGAGAGTGACGTCCACTCCAGAGACCGGGGCGGCCCTTTCATGGGGCAAGGTGAGGAGGTCACCTCAGGCGGCAGGTTTTTGGAGCGTCAGCAAGGCAGCAAAATGGCCACAATCAAAGCAGCCCTTGTGGCCTGATCTGAGCCTTGCACATTTTGCAAAAGAGCGCGTCTTCTCACATTCCTTGCAAAGCCTGCAAGAAGCGCGAGGACAAAAGAGGTAGCTTCCACAACCTGCCCTCCTCCACATGCCCTTTGCCACGTTCAAGCTTCCAAGGGCTGGTTTTGAAAGGGGGCTCCCCTATCCAAAGAGGCCATCAGAGCTTCATAGCAACACAGGCAGCTGTGTTAACCCAAAATGCCACATGGTCCCATTGTTTTTGCTTCAGAAACAAGTGGTGGCTCATCTCAGGATTGCCTGGGTAGAGTTGGGATCAATTTTAGCCCTCTTCAGACATTATGATGTGCCTGTGTTTAGGCTCCTGAACACATATACATGGGTTTTGTGTGTGTGTGAATGACTGTCCCTCCATTCATCCTAAAAGTGAGCTTGGATGGAGGCCCCGTGAAATGCAGGATACAGATAGGAAGTGGACTGCTGAACCACAATTCAATGTGTACACATGCATGCAGACCAGTTTACTGTACACAGATTATCCGAGTGTTGGACAGCATTCTCTCTAACAGGGTTTCCCAGATGTTGACTACAACTCCCATAATCCCAGCCAGAGGCCATTGCAGCTGGGGATGCTAGGAGTTGTAGTGAACAACATCAGAGAATCCCAGTTAGAGGGAACACTGGTGTTGGACATAATTTGCGAATAGGGCTTTTATTGTTCTGCAAAATGCCATAAAGAGGAAGAACAGAAGAAGAATACAGTTGGGAAATACACTTTCTTCATAAGCTTCTGGTCACAGAAACAAATAAAGATTGCCTAGGAGTCATGCACAGAGCAATGGCTGATCCTAACTGGGATTTTGCTTGATTCCTGTTTAGAATCATAGACTTTTAGAGTGGGAAGGGACCTGGGAGGTCTTCGTCCAACCCCCTGCTCAGCGCAGGGATCCCTGACAGATGGCTGCCCCTCCTCGAAAACCTCTAGTGAAGGAGAACCCACCACTGCAAGAGGCAGGCTGGCCCATTGGCGAATAGCTCTTACAGTCTGGAAATTCTTCCAAATGACTACTCTAAATCTCCTTCCTTGCCATTTCAACCCATGGGCTCCATCATTTGTTGTTCTGCCTTTTTAAAATGGCTGGGTTGAGTCGTTTCCGCCTGGGACAGTGTGGTCCTCTGCTTTTCAGTCTTGACTGTTGTTAGTCACTCGGCGAGGACATAGGAACATCAGAAGCTGCCATATACTGAGTCAGACCATTGGTCCATTTAGCTCAGTACTGTCTTCACAGACTGGCAGCGGCTTCTCCAAGGTTGCAGGCAGGAATCTCTCTCAGCCCTCTCTTGGAGAAGCCAGGGAGGGGACTTGGAACCTTCTGCCCGCAAGCAGGCAGGTATTCATCCCAGAGCGGACTCATCCCCTAAGGGAAAGATCTCACAGTGCTCACACATGTAGTCTCCCATTCAAATGAAAGCCAGGGCAGACCCTGCTTAGCAAAAGGGACAATTCATGTTTGCTACCACAAGACCAGCTCTGTAGTATAACAACTCCCATCGTTCCCAGGTACAATAAATTGCCTCTGGGGAAGATGGGAGTTGTACTTCATCAACATCTGGAGCACTATCCCTGGCTATTGGCCGTTGTGGCTGGGGATTATGGGAGTTGTAGTCCAAAAACAGCTGGGGGCCCAAAGTGGATCAGGCCTGCCCTAAGGGTGCTTAGCAAAGGTGCTTAGCAAATCAGGGTGCTTAGCAAAGGGGGCAATTCATGCTAGCTATCACCAGACCAGCTCTCCACCTGCGTTCAGTCACTGGGTCTTTAAATCTTACCTAAATTTATAATTAACACTGAGACAGCCACAATTCTTTTTTCTTTTAATATGTATCTTTAAATATTATTAACTCTATTATAATTAGATGATTTTTTTTTCTTTCCCTGTTTTTAATTCAAGTTTACTATTGAAATAGCTTTGAAATGTTGTCTCTAGGTACCCTTTTTCTCTCTTTGGTCCTTGTTCTTTTTCTTTTCTTTGTATGAGGGTCTTTCCCCTTAAACTTTATAGACACACTTTTATTAGTCTGTTATTCGTGCATTTTGAGATATGACGGCTAAGTATTGGCATTTGGTAATACCATTTGTCATTTGGAAAGTCTGGACTTAACTATGTTTTTATCTCAACTTTCTATTCAAATAAATAAATAAATAAATAAAATTAAATATTTTAGATGACATGATAAACAAGTCCATCAGCCGGCAAATAAATAAATAAATCTGTTTTGAATGCATAAAGAAAACCAGCCCTGAAGTTATTCTATATGTAGCTGCCTTTTACTGAGTCAGACCCTTGGTCCATCTAGTTCACTGCTGTCTACTCTGACTGGCAGCAGCTCTCCAGGGCTTCAGACATACCTTTCCCAGCACTGCCTGGAGATGCCACCAGGGACTGAACCCAAGACCTCCGTACAAGGCAGGTGTTCTACCACTAAGCTATGGATGTGCCTGCTTAATATAGGAAACTGTTTTCTATGGAGTCAGATCCCGGTCCACCCAGCTGAGCATTATCTACTCTGATGGGCAGTAGATCTCAGTGGTTTCAGACAGGCATCTTTCCCATCACCACCTAGAGATATCAGGGATTTGTGTGCTCTGCGGTGAGGCCCTTACCTTTGACACTACAAAACTAAAATGTCTCTTTGTTAATGTGCTGGTAAAAAGTTGAAAGGTGCATTCTGGAACAGTTGACAACAAGAAAGCAAGGGCGACTCACCCACGAAGCACAGATCTTTCTTCATTCTCAGGATTTTAGAAATAAAGGCTATGCTGCAGGGGGAGAATTTGTCATTGTTGAATTCCCACGTCTCCGAGGCATAGCCGAACATCAGGTACTTCCCGTAGGTGGTGTCAATGTGGACTTGGGAACACTCTTTGCTCTCGTCGTGCTGAAAAGGAAATGGTCCCGATAACATGAGAACCACTAGCCTGGGGAAGGAGGGGTTTAGTTGCTTTTGATGGAGAGTTTTCTCTCCACTGCAGCCACATTCAGAGGCTGCTGATGGAACTTAAACTGGAGGGAACAGTTCTGTTTTAGACTGGAAATACCCAGAAAGGCTGCCATTGTGTGTGAATAATTGTAGCCTTTTCTTGGCTGCATGCTCTGGATCCTATTGGAGCAACATCTGCCTTTCCTCTGAGCTCTCCAAGGTCCTGAAGAACCCAGAGATGTTGCTTCTCTGAAAACTGCCTTCTGGGCCTGTTGTCTGGTTCATGTAACCCTACCTTGCTGTCCACTCTGGAGCAACTCCTGCTGAAATTTAGTAGTGACTGAGCCTGTCTTAGCACCCATATTTGCATAAGTGAAGAAAATATGAATTTTAGATTGTTGGATGTGGGGTGGAGATCCTTTCCCCGTCACCAGCACAGTGGAACAAAGGAAGCTGCCTTATGCTGAGTCAGACCCTTGGTTTACCTAACTTATCAGTGTTGTCTACACTGACTGGCAGCAGCTCCTCAAGTTTCCAGGCAGGAGCTTTTCCCAGCCCTTCCTGGAGATGCTACCAAGAATTGGACCTTCTGCATGCAAAGCAGATGCTCCACCGCTGCTCTATGGCCCACTTCCCAAAAGGTCACACACTCACATAAGCACCCAGGCTGTGTCCAAGTTCATGGGCGAGCGTGAAGTGGATCATCCTAGGAGGTAGGAGCTGGCCATACTTCTGCAGCGTGATCAGACCCGTGTTCAGCGAGACCTCCTGGTTCCGGAAGACCTGGTGCTTGGAGCAAATTCCTCCTGTGTCACCTGTGACAAAAATGAAATGATGTCAACAAAGAAACTTTGAGAGCTGAACCCCACCCCCTTGGTATGTCTCTTAGTCAGAGAGGAGCAGTCTCTCCTCTCCTGCAGGGGTTGTATAATACATCACAAACCCAGTGGGACTCTGGAGGTGACATTGAGTGAGGAGGAAGAAAATCTCTAGGAACACAGGAAGCTGCCAAATACTGAGTCAGACCATTGGTCTATCTAGCTCAGTATTGTCTATACACAGACTGGCAGCAGCTTCTACAAGGTTGCAGGCAGGAATCTCTCTCAGCCCTATCTTGGAGATGCTGCCAGGGAGGGAACTTGGAACCTTCTGCTCTTCCCAGAGCGGCTCCATCCCCTGAGGGGAAGATCTTCCAGTGCTCACACTTCTAGTCTCCCATTCATATGCAACCAGGGCAGACCCTGCTTAGCTAAGGGGACAAGTCATGCTTGCTGCCACAAGACTAGCTCTCCTCTCCTAAACCATCACTAACCCGTAGTTCAGCTTGGAAGCACCCTTGTCAGGAACCTCAGAGATCAGCTGCTGATCAGATGAGGCAGTAGAGCCCTAGATGGACCAATGGTCTGACTCAGAACATATATGGGAGGAGGGCTGGTTTGGTGGCAGCAGGCATGGATTTTGCTAAGCAGGTTCCCCCTGCTTTGCATTTGAATGGGAGACTAGATGTGTGAGCTCTGTAAGATATTCCCCTTAGGGCAGGCCTGCTCAACTTTGGCCCCCCAGCTGTTTTTGGACTACATAGGAACATAGGAAGCTGCCGTATACTGAGTCAGACCATTGGTCCATCTCGCTCAGTATTGTCTTCACAGACTGGCAGCGGCTTCTCCAAGGTTGCAGGCAGGAATCTCTCTCAGCCCTATCTTGGAGATGCTGCCAGGAAGGGAACTTGAAACCTTCTGCTCTTCCTAGAGTGGCTCCATCCCCTAAGGGGAAGATCTTACAGTGCTCACACATCTAGTCTCCTATTCAAATACAAACCAGAGTGGACCCTGCTTAGCTAGGGGGACAAGTCATGCTTGCTACCACAAGACCAGCTCTCCCATAATCCCCAGGCATAGTGGCCGATAGCCAGGGATTATGGGAGTTGTAGGCCAACAGCTGCAGAAGGGCCGAAGTTGAGCAGGCCTGCCTTAGGGGAAGGGCCCGCTCTAGGAAGAGCATCTGCATGCTTGCATACAGAACATCTCAGGTTCTTTTCCTGGCAGTGTTACCCAGATAGCCTGTTTGGGGGCTCCCAGGAGCACCCTTACACTAGGTCCTATCCAAGATAGGGCTCAGAGAAAATTCTGCCTGCAACTTTGGAGAAGCCGCTGCCAGTCTGTGTAGACCAGGGTTTCTTACCCTTGGGCCCCAGATGTTGTTGTACTACAACTCCCATCATCCCCAGACATGGCCTTTGTGGCTGAGGAAGATGGGAGTTGTGGTCCTACAACATCTGGGGGCCTAAAGTTAAGAAACTCTGGTGTAGACAATACTGAGCTAGATGGACCGAAAGAAGGCACTTTCCTATGTCCCTATTATATTAATAGTTGTTATGGATTTTATACCTCACTTTCAACAACAACAGGAAAATTCTCAAAGTAGTTTACGGAACAAAAGGCATAAGAAGAGGATTCCATGTTTCACAATCTAAAAAGAGACAGAAGGGAGACAGCAGCAAGGGCCACTGCGAGGAACGCTGCGTTGGGCTGGAGAGGGACAGTTGCTCTCCCCACTTCTAAAGAGAAGAGAGTCCCCTCTAGAAAAGGTGCCTCTTGGCCCAGTTGCCAGGGGTGATTCTCAAACACAAGAGAGCCTCAAGATGGTTTCCTGCCCCAAGGTGCTTGCAGTCTAAGAAGAGACACAAGAGAGACCCCAGCCACAACCATTGGGAGGCAGGGGCATAACTATAATAAGGCAAGGGGAGACAGTTGTCTGGGGGCCCACTGCCTTGGGGGCCCCTCTAGAGGCAAGTCACATGACTGACTCCCCCAGCCGCGCACCTGCCCGGGCTTCCTTCACTTGTATTCATCCTCCAAAATTGATGACCTGGAGCTACCAAAACAGCATGTCTTTCTCTAGTACCATTAAATGACGTCCACAATTTACAAAACCTTTAAAAAATAATTTAGGATGATGTTCTATTGTGGCACATAGGAGATAGATATATATATAAATTTTACTATGCTTTTTGTTACCACTATTCCGCCTCATTTAAGATTTCTTTACTTTATGAGCTGAGCTTCAGTGTGGGGGGGGTGCATTTTAAAATCTTGTCTCTGGGCCCACTCCAACCTTGCTACGCCCCTGTTGGGAGGCGTACTTAGTTGGTCTGAATAGGGACAGTTGCTCTCCCTCTGCTAAACAGAAGAGAGCCCCCATTTGTAAAGATACCTCAATAGTAGGGGTGATTTTCCAACTAATACCCAAAGAGGGTCGGGAGATGGCTCCCTTTCCCAAAAAAGAACTTCCAGTGTGAAAAGAAACACAATGGGAGACTCTAGAAAAAGAGCCACTAGGGGGAGGCTGAAGAGGGACAGTTGCTCTCCCCCTAATGGAGACTTTGATGAAGCTTTTGACAAAGTTCCCCATTAAGGCTCTTGAGTAAGCTTAGCAGTCAAGGGATAAGGGGACAGGTTCGTGTGTGGATTGGTAATGGGTTGAAGAACAGGAAACAGAGGGTAGGATTAAATGGACAGTTTTCACAATGGAGGGAAGTAGGGAATGGGGTCCCCCAGGGATCGGTCCTAGGACCGGTGCTTTTTCACTTGTTCATAAATGATCTAGAAATTGGGGTAGGCAGCCAAGTGGCCAGATGTGGAGATGGCATCAAACTATTCAGGGTTGTGAAATCCAAAACAGATTGTGAGGAGCTCCAAAAGGATCTCTCCAGAGTCCAAATTGAGTGAGTAGGCAACATAATGTCAAATGCGGTTCAACGTAAGTGAGTGTAAAGCAATGCGTATTGGGGCAAAAAAAAACACCCCAAATTCTCATGATGGGGCAAAAAAAACCCCAACTTCATCATGACACTGATGGGGTCTGAATTGTCAGGGACTGACCAGGAGAGGGATCTTGAGGTCGTGGTGGACAGCTCGTTGAAAGTGTCGACTCAATGTGCGGCAGCTGTGAAAAAGGCCAATTCCATGCTAGGGATCATTAGGAAGGGGATTGAAAATAAAACGGCTAATATTCTAATGCCCTTATACAAAACTACGGTGCGACCACATTTGGAGACACAACTGCAAGCCCTTTGAAAGGATTATCATGTGACATTGAGTAGGGTTTCCTCCACCCCACGCTGCTAAATATTAGAGAGACACCCTCTTTGCCCATGGACGGAGAGAAGGTAGCCACACATCTGTGGATCTTTACAGGCCTCTGTTTACAAATTAATTCCTCACCAGGTAGCCCGTTGAAAGCAATCCCCAGGATGCCACTGTAATCCCTGTCAGTCAAGAGGAAAGCCAGGCAATAGCTGTTCCAGTTGGTTTTGGAGTGAAGCCAGAGAAGCATCTCCGGACTGATGAAAGACGACTCCATGGAGTCTGAGCGGCTCTCCTCTTCGATGATCTGCAAAACACGGATAGCGCAAAACTGGCTGATTAACGTCAACCCCCCTCAAAGGGCCTCAGGATGAGAAAGGCCATGTGAGCTAAGGGGAGAAGAGAGCTTAACAAAAGGAAGTTCAGCATTGCACTGACAACAGAAGGTCAGGCACTGAAGCATCCGAGGCATGATACGCCACCGGCTCATTTGGACGCCACCGGCTTGTTTGGTGGCGACTCAGGACCGGGCTTTCTCTGTGGCTGCCCTGGGGCTTTGGAATATGCTCCCTACTGAAATAAAAGCACCTCCTTCTCTGTTTGTTTTCAGGAAGAACCTCAAGATTCTCCTCTTTTCGCAGGCTTTTAATTAGAATTAATTTTAATAATTTTAAAAACTTCGTTTTAATAACTATTTTATTCTCTTGTTTTCATTGTCATGTATTTTCATCTGTAACTTTTAAATGTTTTAAATTTTGTACAACGCTTAGAGAGGTACATATCAGGCAGTATAGAAATATGATAAATAAATGAATGAATGAAATATAGATGCAACAGAACTTGGTGGAGGAGTCCCTCTGCTAGACAGAAGAGAACCCCTATTTGAAAATAGTAGGGGTGATTTTCCAACCAATACCCAAAGAGGGTTGGGAAATGGCTCCCTTTCCCTGAAAAGAGCTTCCAGCTCACCTGAGTTTACAGCACTTGGGATGCCTTGTGAAAGGTGGTATAAAAACTGAACAATAAAATAAATAAATTATAAATACAGGTGGAGGAATCACAGTTATGAATATTCCATGTTGTTTTTTAAACCCACCTTGCAAGTAGAACACTAGCACAACAGGAAGTGGTGTCCTAGAACCTGATATACTAAATGTTTGACATGCAGGGACTTTAAAAATACTTGGCACAGGGAAACATTCAAAAATGATATCCCCCACCTGACGACTGAAGTGGCACAGCTGAGGATGGGGCCGGTCTTGCGGTAGCGAGCATGAATTTCCCCCGTCGCTAAGCAGGGTTTTTCATGGTTTGCATTTGGATGGGTGACAGTGTCCCCTCTAAGGCGTGCGCACGTGCTCGTGTGCCACAAGTTTTTTTTTATGTCTGCTCAGTTAATTTTAGATCCCGCTCAGGTTGAATCAGGAAGGCCCCATTCTGAATGCATGTACACACACACTGCCTTGATACTGCCACCCAGAACAAAATTCATTCTGCACACAGATGAAAAAAATTGGAGAGAAGTCACAGGTCCAGTCCCTGAAGCATTTCCAGGTAGGGCTTGGGGAGAAAACCCTGCCGGAAGCCTTAGTGTCACTGCCAGTCAATGCAGACTCAACTTAAACCCTCCAGCTGTTTTTGGACTCCCATAATACCCAGCCACAGTGGCCAGGGATTATGGGAGTTGTAGGCCCACTTCTGCAAGAGGGCCAAAGTTGAGCAGCCCTGGTGTAAGCAATACTGAGCTAGATGGACCAACGGTCTGATTGGGTCTAAGCCAGCTTGCTGTGTTCCTAGGTGGGCCATAGAGCATCTGCTTAGCATGCATCTCCGGGTAAGGCTGAGAAACATTCCTGCCTTAACCCCTGGAGAGTGGCTGCCAGCCAGTGCAGACCATACTGGACTCGTTGGACCAAGGGTCTGACTCCACAGATGGCAGCTTTTTATGTTCCGTTTGACCACCTCAGGTCTTGACCACCTCATCATTCTACTGCATGCATAAGCCTTATGAAGAAGAAGGGAGGGACAGGCCTTTACCCAATCAGAAAGCTCCAGGGAGTCATCCCACCCCCAGGAGGTACTTCTCGGAGCGTACTGATTGGGTGGAGGTCCTTGGTGTCCGATTGGCTCCTGGCGCTATGAATGCAGGAGATGCAGCTCACCCAGCCCATGGCAAAGTCCTGTAGGGGCTATCCTGAGACCTCTTGATCCTCAAGGCCTTAGTGAGTGCAGCCAAAGCGGGAATGAAAAGGCCCACCATGGTGATTGGGACGGCTTGGCACTCCGGGATGCGGCAGCAGTCAAGCAGGGGGTTGGACTAGAGGACCTCCAAGGCCCCTCATAAGAACATAAGAACAGCCCTGCTGGATCAGGCACAAGGAAGCCCATCTAGTCCAGCATCCTGTTTCGCACAGTGGCCCAGCACATGCCACTGGAAGCCTACAGGCAGGAGTTGAGTGCATGCCCTCTCTCCTGCCGTTACTCCCCTGCAACTGGTACTCAGAGGCATCCTGCCTTTGAGGCTGGAGGTGGCCTATAACCCTCCGACTAGTAGCCGATGATAGACCTCTCCTCCATGAAGTAATCTAAAGCCCTCTTCAAGCCATCCAGGTTGTTGGCTGTCACCACATCTCGTGGCAGAGGATTCCACAAGTTGATTATGCATTGTGTGAAAAAATACTTCCGTTTGCTGGTCCTAAATTTCCCGGCAATCAATTTCATGTGACGTTAAGCTAACCGGCATGTAATTTCCCGGATTGCCTCTGGATCCCTTTTTGAAAATTGGTGTTACATTTGCCCTCCCCACTCTAACATTCTCGGGTTCTCCTACTTACGTTGATGGTCTTCACTTTGAAGTCGATATTCCTGATTCCATCAAATTCTGCCTGTTCATAAACGGCATTTACTGCTCTGACATAGCTGGCAATCTGGGGGTGGGGGGAGAGAACTCTGCTATCGTAAGCATTCTTTGACTTCAAATTGCATCAGTTACTTGGGCCCTCGGTCCTTTTGCAATCCCGTTCAGGGATGGGGCTTAGCTCAGTGGCAGAGCATCTGCTTGCATGCAGAAGGTTCCAGGTTCAGTCGCTGGCAGCATCTCCCAGTACATAAGAAGAGCCCTGCTGGATCAGGCCTCTCTAGTCCAGCATCCCATTTCCCACAGTGGCCCACCAGATGCCTCTGGGGAGCCCACAGCCAAGAGGTATGTGCATGCCCTCTCTCCTGCTGTTGCTCCCCTGCAACTGGGATTGGGAGGCATCTTGCCTCTGGGGCTGGAGGTGGCCTATAGCCACCAGACTAGTAGCCACTGATAGACCTGTCCACTGTGAATTTGTCTAAACCGCTTTTAAGCTAGTGGCCATCACGACATCCTGTGGCAGTGAATTCCATAGGTTAATTATGTGTTGTGTGAAATAGTACCTCCGTTTGCTAGTCCTAAATTTCCTGGCCAACAATTTCATGGGATGACCCCTGGTTCTAGTGTTATGTGAGATGAGAGGGAGAAGAATTTCTCTCTCTCCACTTTCTCCACACCATGCATGGTTTTATAGACCTCTATCATGTCTCCCCGCAGTCATCTTTTTTCTAAACTAAATGGCCCCAGGTGTTGTCGCCTTGCCTCATAAGGTGCTCTAGGCCCCTGATCATCTTGGTTGCCCTCTTCTGCACCTTTCCCAGTTCTACAATGTCCTTCTTAAGATACGGTGACCAGAACTGTACACGGTACTCCAAATATGGCTGCACCATAGATTTGTATAAGGGCATGATAATATGAGCATTTTTATTTTCAACCCACTTCCAAGTCGGACTGGTAAAGACCCTTGTCCGAAACCCCTGAGAGATGCCGCAAGTCAGTGCTGACAAACCTAAGCTAGATGGACTCAGCAGAAGTCCGGGACCGATGTACCTCTCTCCCTCAAGCACTTTTTAAGGTCTCCTCAACTGATCATTAATTGTTGAGGAAAACCAATAGCAGTCTGTTTTAACCGCCAGAGTTTTAAAGCATAACACACATAGCAAGGGCGGAACCACCATTGTGCAAACGGGTTCAAAGAACCCGGGTCACCAATGGGAAAGCCCGCAGGGGTGTGTGACTCAAGCTCCAGAGAGTCCTGAGCCAGTTTTCCCTCACCAGGGTTCTGAAGAAACCCAAGCGAACCCTCTCCAGTCCATTTAAGGCAGTGTTTGTTACCTGACAGCCTTTATTTCCCTTTCTCTCCCTCCAGTGAGTCACTAGAGTGGCTGCCGGGCGCCACCAGACACAGGCTGCTGTTTGGCTGGCTCCACGCCTGACACTAAGGAATAAGCCAGGATTAAGGCACTAGTCCTCAAGGTTGCAGTTTGCAAGCAAAAAGGGGTGCATTCAAATATATGATCCACTATATTATCATTCCCACCTGCAAATTAAAGGGGCACAGACCAGAAAGGACTTTATTACCGACAATTGTTTTTTAAGTGAGGCCCCAACTCCCCAACCACTCTGGATTCTTTGGATAGGTTCCCTTACCTGGGCGATCACAGCTTCTATGGAGCCAAACCTTTTGAAGAAAAGATAATCTGCTTCAAGGTGGAGGAGGCAAGAGGTCTTTGAATAATCCAAGCTTCTCTTCTGCCTTCGCAAGTTGTTACTCTTTGGAGAACGGAGGAACAGGAGAGAGAAGGGGAGTGGGGATGTGCAAACCAGTTTGATGTTGAACCGGTTCAACAGTTTGGGGTCGAGCCGAACCACCCCTGGTTTGGCTCAACCCCGGACCGAAGCACACACACCTGGCCATTTGAGGGGTTCATGAGTGGTTTTTTTTAATTTTAAAAAATTTGTTTAAGTACTTACCCCCTCCGGGGTGGGGGGGCTTCTCTGAGGCCATGGGGCAGGTCCGCAGAGGTTCCTCCCCACCAACGGCCTCCATTTTACCAGAAACCACGCAGTTCAGGTGTTCTTCGGCCCATTCCAGCCCTTTCCCCTGTCACGGTGGCCATTTTTGAGGCCGCTGAGCATGTGCTATGGGCCCCTGCGTGGGCCCCACACTTTCTCTGTTTTTTCAGTGCTGCTTTCAGCATGACTGCCTTGATCTGGATCCTGCCCAGAGCTAAGAAACATGGGTGTTGGTCCTCTATCGCAGGGGTGGCTAACCAGAGGCTCCCCAGCTGTTGGACTACAACTCCCATCACCCCCTGCTACAACTTACTGTAGTTGCATAGGTGATGGGAGTTGTAGTCAGACAGCAGTGGAAGAGCAAACAGAAGCCTGCTGGCTGGGCCGCTCCTCCCCACACCAACAGGCCACAAACCTCAGCATTCCCACTGCTACACTGTCTCAGGTGACCCGCTTACCCGAGCAGTGATACCACCCCAAAGTTTGCAACGCCCTCTGGATTCTGCTTTCCTTGGAAGGGGAGTCCCTGCAGACTGGCAGTGTCTCTGCAATAAATTGCACAGCCTCATAGGAACAGAGGCAGCTGCCATATACTGAGTCAGACCCTTGGTCTATCTAGCTCAGTATTGTCTTCACAGACTGGCAGCGGCTTCTCCAAGGCTGCAGGCAGGAATTGCTCTTAGTCCTATCTTGGAGAAGCTGCCAGGGAAGGAACCTGGAACCTTCTCATGTTCCCAGAGCAGCTCCATCCCCTGAGGGGGATATCTGACAGTGCTCACACTTGTAGTCTCCCATTCATATTGCAACCAGGGTGGACCTTGCTTAGCTAAGGGGACAAGTCATGCTTGCTACCACAAGACCAGCTGTCATTCAGACCTCCAGGTGGGCTTTCTAGTGTCACCTGGAGGCTGACACCGACTCCGGGGTTCTCCAGGCCAATCGTGGTGGGTTGGCAACCCTCAAAGTGACTCCTCACCTCCACTGCGAGTTCCCGCTGGGCATCCTGCAGGCGTCGGTGCATTCCCGCAGCCAGAGACGCCGATTCGGGATTTCCCCAAAGCTCATAGTCTGCAATCACAAACAGAAATTAGCCATGGTACTGCAGTATCGATGGGGAAATGGCCATGCTATATCAGGGCATACCTTTATGCAGGGACGCTCTTACCCCTGGACTTTGAGGCCGAAGTCCAGGGCCTCCACACCCCCTGGGGGTCCCCAAATCGTCTTTAGTCTGTCCTGGGTGGTGTGGTTTGTGCCCTCAAGAACCTACGTGTTGAAAAATGATGCTTAACTTGCAGCGGGGGGAGGGTTGCCATCATCTGGCTTTCAAAACCCAGGTGCCTAATTTGCATATTATGTAAATTGGCTTGACAATGATTTTTGAGCAGAATAGTGACCGCACGTTTTGCTCCCTAACTCCGCTTCTACAAGGGCTAGAGCTTAGCTTAGCTTTCCCCCGCTTTTTAAATGAAAGTTGAGATCCGGGCAAATCAGGGTGAGATGCTTAAAAATTGGGTGAAACCCAGAATTTGGGGGGGCATGGCAACCCTAATTGTGGGGTGGAGGGCTCCAGGGCCTTTAAGTCCAGGCTCCAAAATTACCTAGGCACACCTCTGCCTTTGTGGGGTTCTTTTGGGAATGGGACAGGATTCATGCCGCTAACTGGGCAAAGGGGCATCTTTTAAAGTGATGGGTCTCTTGAATTTGGCAGCAAGAGAGCCACTGTCCCTGTTCAGCCCAGCAGAGGATGTCCCCCAGTGGCTGTTGCTGATGATGCCTCCCTCCTGGATTTCTTTTTGGATTCCGAGTCCTTTTGGGACAGGGAACCCTCTTCGGGTCCTCTTGTGACACGCAGTTTGGAAACCAGCCCTGCGTAACTGGGCCAAGAGACACTTTTTCCAAAGGACGGTGTCACAAGAACATAAGAAGAGCCCAGCTGGATCAGGCACAAGGCCTGTCTAGTCCAGCATCCTGTTTCACACAGTGGCCCACCGGATGCCTCTGGGAAGCCCACAGGCAGGAGTTGAAAGGGGCATGCCATCTCTCCTGCTGTTGCTCCCCTGCAACGGGTACTCAGAGGCATCTTGCCTCTGAGGCTGGAGGTGGCCATAAAGACTAGTCACCATTGATACTGTTTCTATTCCACCCAGCACAGCATCCTTCTCAGTGGCGGCTGTTGGGATCTTCTCCTCTCTCTCTCTCTCTCCTCTCTCTCTCTCCCCCTCCCTCCCTCTCCACCCCCCACACCTACTTCACAAAGGGACACCCCTCAATGGAGGCGATCTTCTCCTTCATCACCTAAGTCACTTTCGTGGTGGATGAGCAATTGGTCTGGCGAACTCTGGTTCCCGAGCGGCGTCCCAGCGGATTCAATGTAGTAGGTGCCGTTCCGTGTCTGGATGAAGCCCTCAAAAAGGCCGTCGATGATGGACCCATGGCAGGAAGAACCAGCCTCTCCTGTTTCAGGACCACACAGATAATAGTGTCTGTGAGAGACAGCGTGGTGGAGTGGTTAGAGTGCTGGACTAGGAGCGGGGAGACCCGAGTTCAAATCCCCATTCAGCCATGAGACTAGCTGGGTGACTCTGGGCCAGTCACTTCTCTCTCAGCCTAACCTACTTCACAGGGTTGTTGGGTGGAGAAACTTAAGTATGTAGTACACCACTCTGGGCTCCTTGGAGGAAGAGTGGGATATAAATGTAATAATAATAATAGTGTCGGAAGCCAGCGTACTAGAAAGGTCAGCATCCAGTCTCATGGCACGTTGCAGTCTGCAAGCTGCATATATTAGCAACTTACCTATGTCCATATATTTGGCATAGGGACATAGGAAGCTTCCTTCTACCGAGTCAGACCCTTGGTCCATCTAGCTCAGTATTGTCTACACAGACTGGCAGCAGCTGCTCCAAGCTTGCAGGGCAGGAGTCTCTCCCAGTCCTATCTTGGAGATGCCAGGGAGGGAATCTAGGGCCTTCTGGATGCAAGCATGCAGGTGCTCTTAACGGAGCGGCCTTATCCCCCAAGGGGAATATCTGATCATGATCACACATGTAGTCCCCCATTCAATTGCAAACCAGGGCAGACCCTGCTTAGCAAAGGGGCAATTCATGCTTACTACCACAAAACTGTACCACCTTAAGTGGCACAGCGGGGAAATGCTTGACTAACAAGCAGAAGGTTGCCAGTTCGAATCCCCGCTGGTATGTTCCCCAGACTATTGGAAACACCTATAATGGGCAGCAGCAATATAGGAAGATGCTGAAAGGCACAATCTCATACTGTGCGGGAGGAGGCAATAGTAAACCCCTCCTGTATTCTACCAGAGACAACCACAGTGCTCTGTGGTTGCCAGGAGTCAAAATTGACTTGACAGCACACTTTACTTACCACAAGCCCAGCTCTCCTCCCATATAATTTATTCTGCTCCCACTAATCACAAATTCCACTTCACCCAGACCTTGCACACTGAATTAAGGACTAGAAACTATGCTTTGTTTTTTCAAAAAGAAAGCTTTCAGAATACAAAGCCATGAGCCATTTTTTAGATGGGCGGTATAGAAATTGAATGAATGAAATGAATGAAAGTTCTGAATTCTGAATTTCCAGAATACCAGGTACTGAATTCCATGCTGGGAGACAGAAAAGGAGAAGCTTATCTTGTGCTAGCCCAACCGAGACTGTTCCCTGTTCTTGTGCATGCGCAAAGATTGAGCACTGTGGTCTCACTGGCTTATTTCTGGCGCTATCGCAGTTGTGCTAATGCAAACACTGCTCAACAGTGCAATCTCCCGGAGTGGCAGAATGTTCTCGTGCATGAATGCTGCGCGACCACAACGTCCTTTCACAACTGTGACATTGTGAAACATGCCAGCCATTATTAATAACAAAATTAATAATAATATTTATTAATATAATTAATGTTAATATTTATTAATATAGTCAATAATATTTGCAACGCTATTAATAGCAATAGTAATAGCCCTGCTTTGACAATGTTGACATCTGCCTCTTCCCTCTTTGGGAAGCTAGTTTCTCTCCAAACCCATTTTACAGTTTGTTTCACCTTCCAGGTCTCCGGAGTAAACGAAAGAGACATCCGTGGGCCCCAAGGCCCCCTTTCTGGTGATCTCAAAGCCCCTTGCAAAAACTGTCGGGTCCCTCCGTAGTCTCAGCCTGAAGGTCCTGAAAGATGGTGACATTGCCAAGTTAACTTATGGAACTCCTTGCCACAAGGTGTGCCAATGTCTGCTAGTGCAACTGATATCTTTAGTTTTAAAGGACAGAACTTTCTAACCGTGGTGATTAGGAACAAAAGCCAAAAATCGAGACTCCTTGTACAGAGGCAGTGTACCTCTGCATACCAAGGTGCAGGGACAGACAGCAAGAGATGGCTGCCTCCGTTCTGGAGGCTCAGGAGCTTCTCAGAAGCACCTGTCTGGCTAAGAGACCACTGAACTGGGTCTGCTGGTGAGACCCCTGTGTGCTGCAAAGGATTCTAAGCGGAGGGGTACATATTCAGATCACATGGAGTTGTAACCTCTGTGTGAACAGAGGGTGTGCCTTGGAACTCTGGTGGTCTATCACAGGGAAAGATCAGCAGGGATGGGCCAAGAATCTTTCAGGAAAGCATTTACAGAATACCCTCCCCAGCGAGGATTGCCTGGCTTCATCACCTTGTTCTTTTAGATGCCAGGTAAAGACCTTTTTGTTCACCCAGACCTTTTAAATCCTGGTTTTCAGATTTGATCTGATTTCTAACGAATTTGAAAATAAGTTTTTACGCTGCTTTGTATTGTATTTTGTATTTTCTTGTCACTTTCTTGTCTGCTATGATGTAATGTGTGATGTGTTTTTATTGTATGTTTTAATCCTTTGTTATGAGCCGCCCAGAGAACAATTTGTTATGGGGTGGCTAACAAAGTTTATTATTTATGTATTTATTTATTTGTTTGTTTGTTTGTTTGTTTATTATTAGCCACCTAATGGTGCAACGGGGAAATGACTTGATTAGCAAGCCAGAGGTTGCTGGTTCGAATCCCCACTGGTATCTTTCCCAGACTATGGGAAACACCTATATCGGGCAGCAGCGATATAGGAAGATGCTGAAAGGCACCATCTTCTACTGCGTGGGAGGAGGCAATGGTCAACCTCTCCTGTATACAACCAAAATAAAACCACAGGGCTCTGTGGTCGCTAGGAGTCGACACTGACTTGACGGCACATTTTACCTTTAATTATTAATTATTAATTATTATTAGTCTACCGCTATTGATCTTCCCAAATGAGGAACCCCAGGGAGAGTCTCTGAAAACCCCTCCTTCAGAGAAAATGAGGGACAACGCCCAGGATAATGCACAATACCACATGGGATTTATACAGACACTCTACCTGTCCCTATTAACCAGGGACATCTGCCGTTTTCGGACTACCTCATACAGAGTCAGGCCCTTGGCCCAACAAGTTCAGCAGTGTCTACTCTGACTGGCAGCAGCTCTCTATCCAGACTGAGTGTTAGACTGGGGTCTTCCCCCAGCTCTACCTGGAGAAGCCGGCGACCGAATGTGTGACCTTCTGCATGCAAAGCAGATATTCTACCACTGGGCTATGACCCCCATCTCCAAGGAAGCTGGCTGCCTTATACGGAGTCAGACCCTTAATCCATCTAGCCAGGCACTATCTACTCTGACTGGCAGTATTTCTCCAGGGTTTCAGACAGAGGTCTTTCCCATTCCCACATGGAGAAGCCAGGAATTCAACCTGGGACTTCTTCACCACTGAGCCACACTCCCTCCTCAGCAGATTTCAAGATCTTTCTATTGCAGGGAGGAAATGACCTAAGAGTAGAGCCTTTATTTTATTTTAATTCCATTTATATCCCGCTCTTCCCGAAAGGCTCAGAGTGGCTTACAGCACTCTCTGGAATTAATAATCCTGTCCCAAATTAGATAAGTGGGATGTGAGGAACAAACACGTCCTTATTTTCGTCTCTGAAATATTGGCACATATTGGTGCAAAGAAGGAGGACACTCCTTACAGCTGTGGGTAAGACTGTGTTCCCTTCTCTTTATTTCCAGATGTGGGGGTCTGTAGAATCCAGAGGAAGGAGTGGTGGTGTGCAAGGACAAGACAGTGGAGTGGGATCAGGAATATTAGTAGTTTAATGAAATTGATATTACTGGCTGGGCCGGGCGCAGAACATCTGTGCCTCTGGCCGGCCGGCCCACCCACCGCCGCTGCTCCCTGCCAGCATGCCCAGCTTTCTTGCTGGCTGACTGGCCAGCCGGCCGCCCCGCCCCCAGCTTCTCATCTCCCCCCCCCCACTTTCTGGCGAGCTGGCTGACTTCCTCTCCCCCACACCCCCAGAAAGCCGGCCCGCCACCTCCTCCTCCCAGCGGGCAGCCAGGCCAGCCCGGCCCACCACCGCCTCCTCCAGCCAACCGGCAGCCAGCCCAGCCCACCGACTCCATCATTGTCTCCCATCCCCATGGCTATCCCCTAGGCAGCTGCTTTCGCAAGAGCTGCCACACATGAGATTCGTGACAGGTATGTTTAGGAGAATTAAATATAGAAATGTACAGAGTGGCAAGTACAGTCTGCCTTCAGGGCTCTTGCTGCTGGTGTTTGTTAGCCCTGCCTCTACTCCAGGACTGGAATAGGAACATAGGAAGCTGCCATATACTGAGTCAGACCATTGGCCTATCTAGCTCAGTACTGTCTTCACAGACTGGCAGCGACTTCTCCAAGGTTGCAGGCAGGAGTCTCTCTCAGCCCTGTGTTTGAGAAGATACTAGGGAGGGAACTTGGAACCTTCTGCTCTTCCCAGAGCGGCTCCATCCCCTGAGGGGAATCTCTTCCAGTGCTCACACTTCTAGTCTCCCAACCAGCAACCAGGGTGGACCCTGCTTAGCTAATGCTTGCGACCACAAGCCCAGCTCTCCTACAAGTAACTAAAGCCCCATTCAAAAGCTGGCCTGGATCAAAGAATAGATTAACCCAAAACACCACAGGGTCCAGAACTAGAAGCATCACCCTACCTCTGGTATGCCTGGAACTCAAGTAGAACCAGCTTTCCTTCTTCCTTTGCCTCCTGGTGCATCCTGTCCAAAGCTGCTCTGTCGTACGAAAGTCTCTCATAGTGCTTTATAAAAGCTCTTTGGTGCCTGGCCCCGTCCACTTAAAAGGAGAAGAAGAGGAAATGCACACGCTGACTTAACAGGAGAACCTGCAGATGAAATTTCCACTGGACCATTCTCACTTCAATATGCAAACTTCCACCATGCCCCAATCAGCCCGACCCAGAGCTTTTAAAAAAGATATTTCAAAAAGAACCCAAAACAATGTTATCCAACTGGAAAACACCTATATTTAATTTAATTTGTTTGTTTGTTTTATCATATTTCTATGCTGCCTGGTATAGAAATCTCCATGTAGTGTACAAGTTAAAACACAGGATAAAAACAATATAAAAAATTAAAAATGCATAAAACAGATAAACTCAATCTCAGTACGTCAAAAACATATTACAATTTATATGAAATATATAGATTATCTATATATTTAATTTTCCTAGAAATACCCTTCCCATGTGTGGCAGCTCTCGTGAGAGTTTGCAAGCAGCTGCAGATAGGATAGCAACGGGTACAGGGGAGAAAATAGGGATGCTGGCTGGTAGCCTCAGGAGGCAGTGGCAGTCTGGCAAGAGGCGGTGGCGGCCCGCCCTGTCCACTGGGAGGAGGAGGAGGAGGCAGCGGCGGCAGGCCGCCCCGGCCACTGGGAGGAGGAAGTTGCTGCCGAGAGTTGGTGGGCGGATGGGAGGAGGTGGCGGGGGGTGGGGGGAAAGCGGGCCTGCTGGCCGGCCAGAAAGCCAGGCGGGCCAACGGGAGGTGGGGGAGGCAGCGATGGTGAGTAGGCCGGCCGGAGGCATAGATGCTTTGCACCCGGCCCAGCTAGTATATATAATTCTCTAAGGCATACCCATGGCTAATCCCGTGTGTGGCACAGCTCTCGCGAGAGTTCGCGAGTAGAGCACCTGATTGAGCAGTGGTTATTCCATATGCAGATAGGGAGGAGGAGCCTGTGAGAGCAGAAGCACAATGGTGATTGGGTAGTGGGGATTTCATATGCAAATAGGGAGGAGAAGCCTGAGGCACCGTGGTGATTGGGCAGTAGGGATTCCATATGCAGATAGTCTGGAGGGACCTGTGATGGTTAAGGTGTTGGGATGCAACTGTTACTGGTCAGAAGATGTTCTTGATTGTAAAGGAGAGGAATCTATATATCTAAAAGGATAGTGGGCAGGGGTCTGCCAAGAGAGGGGGCATGAGGGAGGAAAGAGCCCCTTCAGGAGAAGGAATTGGAAATGTGAATTAGATGAGAAAACAAGATGAACAAGATCTGTTAAGTCAGGAAAGGAGAGACAGAGAGAAAGAAAGAAAAAGAAGAAGAAAGGGGAAGAAAGACAGAGGGGTTGAGCGAGTGGAGGAGAAAAAGAGCAAAAGAAGGAAGAGAGAAAGAAGGAAGGGTGAGGGACAGGGCTGAGCCTGTTGGTGGCCTGAGGGGAATAAGTAGCCATGGCAACAAGGAAGGGCCCAGTCAACCACTGCTGCTGTTTGGGGCTACTGAGGCCACTGGCGGAGGCAGGCAAGCAAGCAAGGGACGGGCCCAGGCCTGTCATCGGCCTGAGGGGAACGAGCGGCCATGGTGGTGGCAGTACAGAGGAATGGTCCGGCCAACCACTGCTGTTGCTGCTCCTGTGTGGAGGAGCAAGAATGGGGCTCGGGTGAGGGTGGGGAGGTCTCTGGGGGATAGGGGGCTGCAGCTTGGCCAAGAGGTGCCAGCAACGCTCCGTTAACCTCATTTAAGGTGAGGGTGTTTTTGGTGGGCTAGCCGCCTTGGGAGCCCAGTGATTCCCACGCTCCACAGAAAGTGAACTGAGCTCCCTTAGCCTGCTTTCCATTGATCGTGGGAATAGCTTCTGAATATTAACGTGATTTGGGTTCTTTTTGAAGTATCTGTTATATTGGTGGAACCATTTTAAGTCCTTTTAAGTATTGTGGCCAGAGGTTTTTAAAAAAATATATGCATGCTTTTAAGAAAAATCTGAAAACACACCTGTTTAATCAGGCTGTTAATTTGTAGTTTTAAATTTCAGAGTTTTTATCTATATTTTCAATTGTTTTGATTGAGTTAATGTTTAATTATTGTTGTTTTAAATTGTAAACCACCCAAGAGATTTGTATATGGGACGGTATAGAAATGTGCCAAAATAAAATAAAAATAAAAATAAAAAGGCATGTGACCAGACACAAAACATGCAATCCCCCCACAAAAAAAAATGCAATTCCAAAAGAACATTTGTGCACAGTTCAAACATTAGAGTCATATATACGTTGTATTGTTAACACCGAGACTCTGATCAAATGTCCCCCTTTCTCCTTCCTCTGCCAGAGAGATGCTTCCCACATCCACAGCTACTCACCACAGAGTCTTCTCCAGGGAATATAATACTCTTCTGCAATTGATTGATTGCCAGGAAATTTAGGACCAACAAACGGAAGTACTTTTTCACACAATGCATAATTGACTTGTGCAATTCTCTGCCACAAGATGTGGTGACAGCCAACAACCTGGATGGCTTGAAGCGGGGGTTGGAGAATTTCATGGAGGAGAGGTCTATCATCGGCTACTAGTCAGAGGGCTGTGGGCCACCTCCAGCCTCAGAGGCAAGATGCCTCTGAGTACCAGTTGCAGGGGAGTAACAGCAGGAGAGAAGGCATGCCCTCAACTCCTGCCTGTGGCTTCCAGTGGCATCTGGTGGGCTACTGTGTGAAACAGGATGCTGGACTAGATGGGCCTCTTTGGGCCTGATCCAGCAGGGCTGTACCTATGTAATCGGGCTGTCAAATTCCCAGTGTTGAGGATTTTCTCCCACTCTATGTAGGCTTCTAAATGTCTAGGCAACAAAGTATGTGTGCACAAATGCACAGGTGTGTGTGGCAGCGGCACATGCTATGTGCACAAATTCCATTTACATACCATTGTGTTGTTCTGAATTTTAATTAGAAAAAAGCCATGTTCTGAACCACTGATCCCCTGCCTATGCCATATTCCACTGTATTTTTGACTTTGTTCCACTTACATTAACACACACCACTTCCAGCCACCGCCACCACCACCGCCCCCCCACCGTTAGCTCCCCTTATTTAGTATTCCAGAATCCAGCTTTTCCTTTTCCTAGGACCTGCAGAAATGAATTGTATCTTTCCTTCACAGAAGATGCAAGGTTCATCAGGAGGATTTGATTGCATACACCTTCACCAAGAGCAATTGGAGTGCTTATGAACATTCCATGGCACCTCAGCAGTATGCCAAGGTAAGATTTAAAGGAGTGATCTTTAACCTTTTTGCAAGTACAGTATGGATCCTGCCCCCCCTCCCCAGATCTTCCAGTATTACCCCTGGACCCTCACTCCATTTATTCAATATATTTTCATAAGGCTCCAGTAAATATTCGAGAGAGAGAAATAAGCACTCAAGATCGTTATTCTCAATAACTTTCTCAAGAAGGAAGCAAATGTGTTCTGGGCAATTTTCACAGAGCCTCACCCCATTTATAATTTAATACTTAACGTTTTAGAAAAATAAAGGATGCACTATATTTGATTATAAATAATGTTATTCAGGAGCTACCTTTAATATAAGCCACCTAATGGTGCAGCGGGAAATGACTTGACTAGCAAGCCAAAGGATGCCGGTTCGAATCCCTGTTGGTATGGGAAACACCTATATTGGGCAGCAGCGATATAGCAAGTTGCTGAAAGGCATCATCTCATACTGCGCTGGAGATGGCAATGGTAAACCCCTCCTGTATTCTACCAAAGACAACCACAGGGCTCTGTGGGCGCCAGGAGTCGACACTGACTTGACGGCACCCTTTACCTTTACCTTTAATGTATATTCAGTTTTCCACAGACAGTTTTCACCTATCCCATGGACCCAAGTTTCAGGATGCCTGAATTAGAGGCAGAGATTTATCAGAGGGTTTTTAAAAAGCCAATTAAATTTAATATTATTATTATTTATTAATTTTTTTTTATTATTATTATTATTATTATTATTATTAAATTTGATTTCTATACCACCTATGGTGTATAGGTGGTATAATGAACATATAGAACATATAATATATGTAGAACATATAGAACATATAATGTATGTTCTATAATGTATATAACTTTACCCATGCACAGTGCCAGATTCAAAAGTTTGTGGCGTTTGAAACAAGCAAAAAATTGACAGCGAGCATATTTGGAAGCATCGTTAAATAAAAACTGAATACGAATGCTATCGGAATGTTTTCAAAGAAAGTTGATTTTTGAGATTTTTCATCCCCACATCCGAGCTGACTCAGGATGCAGCCTCCTTGATCCTGATTGCTAATCAGTAGAAAAGTGGATTTGGAAGGGACCTTAGAGGTCTTCTAGTCCAACCCCCCGCTCAGTGCAGGAATCAGTTGCAGCATCCCTGACAGGTGGCCACCCAGCCTCTGTGGGAAAATCAGAGGTGATGGCAGGCTGTCCCACTGTTGAATGAGCTCCTACCACTAGGAAATCTCCTTTAATGTCTAGTCTGAATTTGCTTCCTTGTTATCTCAGGCCAGCGTTCTAGTCCTGCCCTGAGGAGCAAAAGAGGACAAGTGTCTTGGGGGACAAGGGTTTGGATCACTTCATGGAGGAGAGGTCTATCAACGGCTACTAGTTGGAGGGCTGTGGGCCACTTCCAGCCTCAAAGGCAAGATGCCTCTGAGTACCAGTTGCAGGGGAGTCACAGCAAGAGAGTGGGCATGCCCTCAGCTCCTGCCTGTGGCTTCCAGCGGCATCTGGTGGGCTACTGTGCGAAACAGGATGCTGGACTAGATGGGCCTCCTTGGGCCTGATCCAGCAGGGCTGTTCCTATGTTCTTAAGTCCAATCCTCCTTCTGCGTGACAGTCCTATTTGACAATCCCATTGTATCTCTCCATCCTTAGTCTTCTCTTCCCCAGGCTAAATATACCTGGCCCACGCCTGCATGAGGCAGGCAGTTCCACAGTCCAACAGCCCTTCATAAGAAAGCTGCAACAGCCCAACTCCTCTACAGTTAAAACACACGCAGATAAACATTACACAGTTCTGTCTGAACATGCATAGCAGTGCCTGCCTACACATCCATAGCATACTGATTTTTCCCCCTCTTGCTTTACTAAAGAAGCAACATGGAAGACCTTAGCTTGAGCTATCAGGAGCACAGACCGATTGCAGATTTCGTAAATCAAAAGGAGAGCAGCAACAAAGGGTGCAAAGCTTACCTGATCCAGTAATTTGGGAAAGAACCACGTTAAAGAAAGGAAAACTGAAGGACCAGAGAAATACCATGGCTCGCGGGAAAGCAAAAGTCTTTTCCGCCTTCTTTTTAAGGGTGTGTCTGATTTGACGATGATTTGTCACTTGACAAAGGCAGTGTAGCTCATGAAGGATCCTGTAGAGGCTTGTTCCCCTGGGTGGGAAGTTATGCTGAATTGGATCCTCTTTTTACCCTTTTCTCGACCTCTCTATTTCCCCCTTATTGGAAGAATAAAGTCAGTTTTGCGGCAGCCAGCTTGCGTCTTGCTTAGGCTTCCAATGGCAGATGGGAGAAAGGTTCACAGAACTGGCGCACTCTTCTCCTTGGAAAATTCCTTGCACATTAAAAAATCTAGCAGCCCAGCCTTTTTTTCCTGACCTGCTAGTTCTCTGCATGCAAGATTTAATTTGTTTTGAAGGGAGACGGATCCAAATCAGGTGACGTCTTCCCTGCCATCTGATGTGGCACAGCTCAGCCACAGATTCAGTGAAATTTGCAGGTTATGCAAGCATGAATTGTCCCCTTTGCTAAGCAGGGTCCTCTCTAGTTTGCATTTGAATGGAAGACTACATACCGTATATCAGCACTGTTAGATATTCCAGGATGGGGCCACACTGAGACAAAGCTTTCCTCCTTCTGCTGATGGATGTTAGGGATGTGCAAACGGGTTCATCGAACCGGTTCAGTTCAATAGTTTGGGGTCAGACTGAACCATCTCCGGTTCGGTTTGACCCTGGGCCAAACACACACACCCCACCCATTTTGGAGGTTCACGAGTCAATTTTTATTTTATTTTAAAAAAATTCTTTTAGTACTTACTCCCTCCAGGGGGCATCTCTGAGGCCATGGGGGGGGGGGAGTTTCCCTCCCAACCCCCACTGGCCTTCCTTGTGGCAAAAAATGCCCAGTTCGGGCAATCTTCGGCCCTTTCCAGGCTTTTCCCGCCATGGTGGCCATTTTGGAAGCTACTGCGCATGCGCATTGGGCCCGTGTGGCCAGGTACATGACCCAGGCCACGTAGATGCGCATGCGTGATGGAACCAAAATGGCTGCCGTGGGGGGGGGAGGCCCAGAATGGGCCAAAGAATGCCTGAACCAGACAATTTTTGCCAGAAGGAAGGCCAGCGGGGGGAGGGGTTGGGTTCGATGGGGGGGCAAAAACCGAATGGCCAGTTCTGTTCGGATTCAAACTAAACTGGGCCAGCCGGTTTTGTGCACACCCCTAATGGCTTTATGTAATCTCCGCCCAGTCCTCTGAACTGATCCTTCTGTTATGGTTTTCCTGGGCTTTCTGCCTACTTTCCAGTAGGTTGAGATCACCTGGCATTCCATTGTGTGTTCGTCTGTGTGTCCCCTCATCAACTTTGCAATGTCTGGACCAATATGAACCAAATTGGGTAGTTGTAGTGAAACAGAGGGACATCTCAACAGCATAGTTTGTGATGACATCATCCACCGATTCAAAAAGGTAGGCGCATAAACATTTGAGGCACAAGTGGGCTAAGTTGTGAACTGTCTAACCAATTTGAACCAAATTTGGTACGATTGTAGTGAGTGACATGTAGGGACACATCAGTGGTGTAGTTTGTAATGATGTCATCTACCCAATCCAAGATGGCAGAAGCATGAATGTTTGAGGCCCAAGAGGGCTTAGTGGACCGCCCACCCGATCTGAATCAAATTTGGTACAGTTGTAGTGAGTGACACACAGGGACACCTCAAAGGCATCATTTGTGATTATATCATCCACCCCAATTCAAGATGGTGGACATGTGAACATTTAAGGCACAATTGGACTAACTTGTTGGACTAACCGATTTGGACCAAATCTGGTAGTTGTAGGGCCACTTCAAACACAGTGTGTGATGATGTCATACACTTCAGTTCAAGATGGTGGACACATGAACGTTTGAGGCACAAGTGGGCTTAACTTGTGATCTGCCTAATCTATCTGAACCAAATTTAGTCCAGTTGTAGGGACAGTGAAAGGAAAGTATGCAGATTCATTATGACTAGAATGACCTTTTTCCTTATTAGGAAAGACCCACCCTCCCAGCAGTTGAGTTCCATGAAGTCAGAAACACAAGATATAAAATATTACGCACAATTCCTGGCACCAAGCCAATGCATTCAGCCATTTTTCAATGGCACCTTAATTCAAAGCCATTGTTATGAGAATCCTCCTGGAGACAGTTTGTAGACTCATACAGAGAAGCTGTGCTCATTCCTAGTGGGTACCAAATCAGAAGCTGCTGCCAGTCTGTGCAGACAGTACTGCGCTAGATAGACCAATGGTCTGACTCAGTATATGGCAGCTTCCTAGGTTCCATTTATTAGGGATGACAGTTTTCTCCAATATCCACAAAACAAGTATCAGGGCCATAGCTCTAACTGAAGGTGACAAGTCCCTAGGCCCCTAAAGGACAGGTCCCCCTGCTGGCTGGGAGACAGGTCACTCTTTGCTCTCCCCCAACTCATTGGCACGCTGTTGGGCAATTGGAAGATTAATCTCAACTCAGCTTAAGCAAGACATTCTCTTCAAGAGGGAGGGGGAAGGAGTGTCAGGCAGCACCCCCCACCCCTTCTTGTCCTGACTGCCTTGGTATGCTCGGATTCAGCCCACCCCAGCCTGCCTGACATGCTCAAGAGTGAGGAAAGCCTGAGGAGTTGCTGAGCATCATCTAGTCAGTCACAAGAAAAGAGATGCCGCCTGACACTCTCCTCTCCCCTTCCTTTCCTCCTGACACAAGAGCTGAAAAGATCAAGGAACTCAAGAGGCCTTTTTGAATCCTGCTCTTGTTCAGGGTGAAACCATAATACTCCTTTTCTCTGCACACGCACACGCACACATTCCTTTGCAATTGGGCTGTTTACCTCATATCCTGGGGCAAAATCTAGGACTGAGTTTCCTGTGGAAAACTTTGAATGTGGAGGTGGGTGGGTGTGAAAGAGCATTAGACAGACATATTATTTGCACAAATGAAAGGGCATGCAGAGAAAGTTTGGTTTTTTCACCATGGCCTTATAGTTCTTCTGCAGCAAAGACACAGATTACAGGGAAGAAGGCAGCGGGGGCCCATCTTCATTCTTTCTCCTGGGGCCCTCTCCAACCTTTCCACACACCCCGACAAGAATCATTCTAAAAATTAGCCCTGTTCAATCATTACATGTATGTGTTTGTGTGTGAACAGTGACGGTCCAGTTTAAGTCCTGGGTATTGAAAGAGAATGTCTTCTTCGTCATGAGCCCCACAGCTGTCTGCAGTTGCCACCGGCTCATCTGGTGGCCTTCTCTGTTGCCACCCTGAAGCTTTGGAATGTGCTTCCTGCCAAAATAACAGCCTCCCCATCAGTGTTCCCTCTAAGGCGTGCGCATGTGCACTCACAAGTTTTTGGATGTCCACTCAGTTCATTTTAGATCCTGCTCAGGTTGAATCAGGAAGGCCCCACTCTGAATGCACGTGCGCACACACACTGCCTTGATACTGCTGCTCAGAACAAAACTCAATCCGCACACAGATGGAAAAAATGAGAGAGAACACTGCTCCCAATTCCATCTCCGACACATTTATTCACCCACTTTTTACTAGATTTGTAGAATTGTGGTTTGTTTTTAAGCTGCTTCTGTTCTAAATTCCTGTTTTAATTTATGCTATATTTCTTGTAAACTGCCCAGAGACTAAGTTGGGAGCGATATACTAAATAAATTAAAGTGAACCTGGGTCCAGGCACCCTGCAATATAGGGTACAGATAAATGTGCTGCTGTGTGTGCACTGAACATAACATAAAGAACTACGTGAGACCACTGTATAAAATGTAAATAAATAAGTGTACATATGTTGAACATGTGGATGGTTATTCTATGCATTGTGTTAACTGCTTTTTCTGAAAGAAGTCCAACTCCCTCCCCCAGCAGCCCTGCAAAAAGCTCTGAAAACAGCAACTAGGTTAATAGTAAACTGGAGCTTTTATTATTATTTATAGAAAATGGAATGCCTCATAAAAGAAATTGATTTTCTTTTAAAGGGGGAGCGGTGAGTGTGGGGGTGGCACACACTGAAAACACATTACAAAAAACTGAACAGTTTCACATGTCGGATCTATGAATTAAAACGATGAAGGTTAACTTAAGAGTCACAGTCAGTGGTACACTGAGTAATAATGTTTGTTTCCGTCTCTCTTGCCTTCACACAGTTAAAAAAACTGATAAAACATTCAGTAGCGGCGGCTGAAGCGGGGGTAGTTGGGCCGGTTCCCACGGTCTTGTCCCGAGAAGCCCTCCTCTTGGCTGTCTCCCCCATGCGATGCCTGGCCTTGGGTGCCGCTTTGCATGAATCCTCCCCGCCTGGAAAGAGACCACACAACGTCAGGTTTCGCAGTTCACCGTGTGCGCTTTGCATCTCAGGACCCGAAAGCTGCAATGGATCCTGCACCTGGGGGCTTCCCGGAAAAGGACTAAACCTGCACGCCATCACACCAAGGGATGTCCAGGGGGTCGGGTGCAAGGGCAGAGCACCTGCCTTGCATGCAGAAGGTCCCGGGTTCAATCCCTGGCATCTCCAAGTAGGGTGGAGGAGATTCCTGCCTGGAGCCCTGGTTCAGTAGATGGCAGCCTCCTATGTTCCAACAGGGCCAAAGTGGGTCAGGTGATGTTCCCAAGAACAGTTTCTGTGTCTGACTCACTCACTGATCTGGAAAACTAAGAAACTTTCCTCTTGCTGCCTGTGTGTCTTGTTTTGGCCTCTACTGATGCAATTCTGAAGTGCTCATGCTGGCACAATGGGAGAGAACCTCCCTCATTACAGTGGTCCCTCGACTTATGAACTACTCGACATCCGAAGTTTTCAACTAACGAACGACAAAAATGACCGGAAGTCGTTGCCGATTTAGATGCGGCTTCCTCGACTTATGAATTTTTAGATGCGGTTTCCTCGACTTACGAATGTTTCCAGACCTCCGTGGTGCGCTTTTCGACTTACGAAAATTTCGACCTACGAACGTGCGTTCGGAACGGATTAACTTCATAAGTCGAGGGACCACTGTACTTGCAACACATATCTGCCCTTGGAAGAGCAGGAAGACCAGCAGACGTTTTTGGGAGGGGGGCAGTAAGCAGTACTTTTTACAAGCTCACACTTCTATTAATTGGATAACACCAAGCTTTTTTGGTGGGGAGGGCACAATGCTGATGTCATAGATGCCTTCTCAACCAAAGTGGCTTTTCCCAGCTTCACAATGAACTAACTATGTGGAGAACTTTAGTTAGGTTTCTAGATTGTTTTTTGCTGGATTATTAGTTCTTCTTTTGCTCATCCTACATGCAAGGTCCCAGTTTTGGGACTGAAAGGTGGGATACACAACACTTAACAAAGAGGTCATATGTCACAAAAGTAATCATCATATTAGCAGAGGTGGAGACAGATTTGGAAAGCATGTTGTGTTAGCGGGGGAGAAGGCTAGAATTCTTCTGGGATTACAACTGCATCAAATGCAGAAAGAGAGAAGCCTAAGGTAATTCTGAATGTAGAAAGTAAGGGTGAAGAATCTTACCCAGACATTCTGCCTCGCATTACATGGCCACGTCTCCCTCTTCCCCCACCTGGAAAGAACGTGAGAATGTTAAGAGCACCTCCACATTATGCTCTGAAACAACTCTTATTGTGTTTGGTTGGGTGTACGAAACCCTTTATTAGAGCCACCTCTCCTTTACCGAGATATCACAAGGCCTGCAGTGCAAGAACTAAGTCGGGGGTTCTCAACTTGGGTCCCCAGATGTTGCTGAACTACAACTCCCATCATCCTCAGCCACAATGACCTTGGGTCTTTGTTGTCAGTCTGCACTATTCCTTTAGTCTCTAGAATCACCATTCGTTTCCCTAATGCCCTGGGGAACGCTTTCAAGTCCACAACCTGCCCCACACTGCATGTCCCTGCATGAGGTTTTGCTCCCAGCCAAACTGATAGCTTGTCCTTCCATCATGGAAGCTAGAGAGCAAACATTCTGACAGTTTTCTTCCTTGAGCAGCTGGAAAGATTGTAATTGAAGGTTCCACACCATTCACAGCTGTTCAGTAAATCAAGATCAGAAGCTACACCACAATACGACAGTTCCCCGGTTGAACACATTTCAACTGCTCAGGGAGAGTGTCAGCAAGAAAATGTTGATTGTTTGCGCAGTTTGACAAGTTGAGAATTCAGTCTGGATAGGAGAAAGTCATTCAACACCAAGGAGAGATGGAAAGGCTGCATACTACTGGGAGCTAACAGGCAAAGGAGATTTGGAAGCCGAGGCATTTGGGGCCAGCAAGCTAAGGGGGCAAATGGTGCTACGAGGTAACATTCTTGTAAAATGAATCAGTCACATTTGGGCTTAGGCACAACATCTTCCTTCAGTTGTACTCTTCTACTTTCCTCCTCCCCTCTTGTATCTAAACAGGGTCTTGTAGAATGTACGGCTGAGGGCAGGGCCAGAGCCTCTCTTTTCTACAGCGCCAGTCTACGGAGAGGCCTGGAAGATAAACTGTGGGCACGGAAAGGGTTACCTTGCCATCGGTCGTGATCCCGCCCCAGTGCTCCGTCTGCGTTGCTCTGCCAGGAGCGATCTTGATGGCCTTCGAATTTCCTACCGTGATCCCCCCAGTCACGTCCATCTCTTTATATAATAAAAAGGGGGGGAAAGGAGAGCAAGTTCACAGACACAACTCTTTTTCAACCACAGAGAGGCAGTTTAATCCCTGGCTATACGCCCAAATCTTACAGACAAGCTCAATTTTTGTAATGCACAAACCTATATTGAATGCATGGTTGTTGCTCCAGGCAGCTACCCCATTTCCAGGCGTCCCAGCAGAAAAGGCCCTGTGTCTACACTCACCGAGATTGTGGGGGTATCCCCCGCCCCTCGCTCATGCGCCTGTCAGACCCGTAGCTGCTCCAACCGTCCCGCGAGTGGCGATCTGGTCCTCCATGGCGTTCATCTGTGTAGTGCTGGCAGAGCGGAGACACAGGAAAGGCATCAGCTGACTGCTGGTTAAGTTCTATGTAGAGTTCTCCAGCAGTCTGGGAGTACCAAAGAACACAGGCCTGCTCTGGCTTTCCTCTTTGGGAGCAGAGGGGGCAGGAAGAGAAAGCCCCCCTCCCGCTAGATCCCAACGGCAACTGGAGTGCAGCCGGGAGGAAGAGGACAGGAAGGGCCCGAAGGAAGTGGGATCCTGCCAGAGGGCCTAGTAGGCCCTTCCACTTGGCTGCTGTTCAGGCGTTTGCTCACTCCTGTTGGCAGGGCTGGACACACACAGAGAGCAACTGGAAAATTTTAAGTGAAATCTCAAGGCTATTTAATGCTTCCTGCACAAGCCATCTGTTTGAAAATGGGGCATCCGACAAACCATGGAACAGGACTATCAAGGCAAGGCTCCAGTTAACCCCTTTGGGTTTTCTACTAATGTCTGCAGGACTCCAATGCACTCCACACAAATTTCCAGTCCTGAGAAACCTCAGATGGCAGGCTGGGAGGTTCCGCACAAGCCAACCACTGCTGAAGAGGCTTCCGCTTGCAACTGTACTTCATACGGGGAAGGGGCCACTAGTCAGAGGGCTATAGGCCACCTCCAACCTCAAAGGCAGGATGACTCTGAGTACCAGCTGCAGGGGAGTAACAGCAGGAGAGAGGGCATGCCCCTTTCAACTCCTGCCTGTGGGCTTCCAGTGGCATCTGGTGGGCCACTGTGTGAAACAGGAAGCTGGACTAGATGGGCCTCCTTGGGCCTGATCCAGCAGGGCTGCTCTTATGGGAGCAAGGCAGGTATTTAGAAGTGCAATTTAATGAGATCTGAAAGAGGAGCCACTTTGTCCCGTTCTGGAGTTTTGCTTCCGAGAGCAAAATCTTTGCAGAGCACGCCTGTGGGGTGTGGGTGCACCAGGAAGAAGAGCCTTTTAGAAAGAAAAACTGGTAGTACTTACCGTGAACGTTATTTCTCACCAGTGTATGGAGGGTATCCATTCAAACGGGTTGTGACGCCCACTTGCTCCCAAAAGACAGGACCATACGCTAATTCTGAGGAGTCCCATGGTGCCCAGGGGGCAAAACCCTCCCAGTTCCGGGACTGACTGTCGAAAGCTGATAAAGGAAGGCTCCAGAGGCACAGGCAGTAACACCAATAAAGAGCAATTAACAGCTTATGAAAAGGAAGGGCATTGTAACATTGAAAAAGGAACTAACCGGCAGACAGCAGACATTCCCCTAGAAAAAGGTGGCAGCCAATAAAACCCGGTTAGTGAAGTATACCTCACCCATAAACTGAGGGTGGGTCGGATACCCTCCGTACACCGGGGAGAAAGAACCTTCACGGTAAGTACTTCCAATGTTACTTTCTCCCCCAGTGTAGGAGGGTGTCCATTCAAACAGTATGTACCAAAATGGTAGGCACAGTGGGGGTAAAGGTTTATGCTGATCAAGGACTCAAGCTTGAGTACAGTACGTCCAAATGCTGCTTGTGCTGACTGAGGTATGTTCAGCTTGCAATGTTTGACAAATGGCAATACAGAGAGCCACATCGCAGCTCTGCAGATTTCCGAGATGGGCGTATTTGCTGAAAAAGCGGCTGAAGTGGCTGCAATTCTTGTAGAATGTGCCGTGACTTTAACTGGTGGGCGCTGTGAGAGGGACTAATAAGCAATGCATATACAAGCTTTAATCCAGCACGCTAGCCTCGCTTTTTATGCTTTGGAACCCGTGGTGGCGGGGTAAAAGGAAATGAATAAAGTGTCGGTTTGATGGAGATCCTTAGTGAGTTTAATATAGATTTTTAGTGTTCAATCTTGACATCAGGAGTATGCCAGACTTTTTCTTTGGGATGTTTAGGTGAAGGACAAAACAATGGAAGGATTGTGTCTTGATTCCTGTGAAAGGCAGTATTCACTTTTGGGCAGAGGTGCATGAGTGCTAGCCCCTTTGAGGAATCTTTTGATATCAGGGTGAGGGGGTAGAGAAATCTTGGATGAGGAACTAAGCACCGAAAGAGAGGGCTGAGGCTTGTCCCTTACGAGTGTTGGGCCTCAACCCTTTGTCTAGGCCAGATTGGAGGAAAACCAGGTTCTGAGACACTGGGGCCTTGGGAGGTTGCACCTGATTGAATCTGGACCACTTGAGGACGGTTGCCCAAGTGGCTTGGGCAAACACATAGTGTGGATTGGCACTGAGAAACAAGGACAGTATCTTGCATGCTCTTGGAGAAGCCCTTGGATGCTAACCGTGCACGCTCAGTCCCCACACGTGACGTTGAAGCCATGGCAGTTCTGGGTGTCGAAGTCCCCTTTGTGAGGTCTGGTCTGACTGGGAGTGGCCAAGGAGGAACCACTATTAGGTCCATGAGATCTGAAAACCACAGCTGCCTGGGCCAGAAAGGGGCTACTAGGACCAGCTCTACTTGTTCTTCTCTGCACTTCTGGATGATTTGGGGAATCAAGGTGAACAGGGGAAACGCATAAAGCAGCCCCAGAGAACAAGGGGAGGGGAGTGCATCTACCCCTTCCACCTGTGGACAATGTTATCTTGTGAAGAATCTCGGAGTCTGTTCAGAAGGGACGTGCAGAGTCAAGGACTGGGTGCCCAAAGTGGAGTGATGTCAAGTTGAAGACTATGGGGTGTAGTTTCCACTCTGATTGGATAACGTTGTGTCTGCTCAACAAGTCCGCTTCGACGTTTTCTACTCCTCTGAGGTGTTCCACTGTGATGGACGCTAGATGTTTCCCCACCCAGAGAAAATGTTTGTTGGCTTCTTCCATCAGTGACTGAGAAGACGTGAGGAATGAGAGCTTTGATGGTCACGTACGTCGACCTCTCACCATATCCACCAACTGAAGCAGTGCTAAGTAGACAGCCCTGAGCTAGGGATCTGCACAGAACCGGCGACTGCCGGTTCGAAGGTGTGTGTGTGTGTGGTGGTGGCGGGCACGACGGGAGAACTTTAAGGTGGGAAGGGTGCTCTTACCCCACACCCCGCCGCATTTCCCCTGCTGGCGCTGTTCTCAAAAACAGTCCCACCGGAGTGGCAGTGTACCTCCTTGCCGCCCCGGTAGGACTGGAAGTGGATGCTTTGCGTGCGCACACTGCCCAAAGTGCTCCAATGGAATTGTTTGGAAATCAAGAGAGCATCTTGTCTTTGATAGTGGAAATGTCCCATTGGTTCTGAGTTGACTGTTGCCATCTTATCAGAAACTGGGTGAGTCTTCCTCCTACAGAAGGTTTGGATAGTAAGTGTTGTGACTGTCTTTTGTTGATGTTCACGGGGAACTGAGGAGTCCCATAGGACCGGTTGGACTGTGCTGGTCTGAAAGGCTATCTAGCTCTGGAGTTCCAAGTAGGGCACCAAGCTGCTCTACTGGGTCTGGATCAAACATAGGCATTTCTGTTCGGATGAAAATTGCACTGGTTAGGCCAGTAAGGTTCCCTACTATCTCTTCTAGTGGCGGGTAGGGATGTGCACAGAACTGTTGGCGAGGGGTACCTTTAAGGGCGGGGGAGGGCGCCCTTACCCCTCCTGCCGTGTTTCCCCCACCAGCACTCCATTTAAAAAGTGTACATCAGGATGGCAGTGTACCTCCCTCCCACCCAGGTGTCCTCTCAGCTGGAAGTACGCAAATACGATGTGCGTGCACATGTGACAGGTACTTCTGGCTGGGGTACGCTGCCGCCCCGATGGACACTATTTAAATGGAGCATCGGCCCCGGGGGGGGGGATGCGGCAGGAGGAGTAAGGGCACCCTCCCCCGCCCTTAAAGGTATGCCCCCCCCCACCTTCGAACCAGCCGAACCACCAGTCATTTGAACCAGTTCGGAGTCCCGTAAGGGGCCTCTGAACCGGTTCCATGCACATCCCTAGTGGCGGGCATAGCTTTTTTCTTATCTCTTGTTTTTATAATGAATAATGAATTTCCTCATTCATTCATTTCATGATATAATGATTATATCATTATATGATATAAATGATATAAATTCATTTCATGATATAATGAATTTCCGAACAGTTTAGATCCTTTAAAGGCTGAGGAGACTAAATTAATTTTTGATTAATTGATTAAGTCCATGTTCCAAGATTTCAGCCAAAGATGACTCCTCTCTGCCAGATCTGAAGCCAGTGTCCTGGCAGAAAATTGCTAATTATCCAAGCTGGCATCAGCCATAAAACGCTACAGCCCTGGACAATTTATTAATGCCCTGTTTAATTTTCATTTGACCTTTGGGTAGGTCCTTCAGCAACTCTTTAGCTCACAAGATGGAAGCTCTCGCAAAGATGGAAGTGGCTGATGATTTTCTAATGGAGAGGACCGAGGCTCCATGTGATTTTTGTAAGAGAAAATCACTCTCTGTCCTCTGAAAACCTTAGGCCCTCTTCCCCATCCTTGGCTAAGACAGTGCCAGAGATCATGGAAGCCACAGGTGCATCAACCTGGGAAAATTAGAGCTTGGCTGTCATGTCTGCGGGTACAGAATAAACGTTTCGGTAATGAACCCAGTCCCTTTGCGGAGGCTGGGGAAATCCATTCATTTTGAAGAACTCCTCCAAAGAGAGAAGGAAAAGACTGAGACGGATTTACACTGAGTTGATGAGGGGAGAACTAGCGAGGCAACTGATTCAATGACACGGGGTAAAGATTAGTGAATCAGGGTTAGTTTGTAAGGTCTTAAAGTCTTTGAATAAGAGAGTCTCAAAGTCTTCATGTTTAAATAACTTGGGTGTAGGTTCAGCTGAACCAGCCTCTGTCAGTCAACCATTCTCCTCCCTCCTTATTAGATTGTGCATCGTGGGATTCAGAATCAGAGTGGACTGTGCATGGTCTGAGGGGAGAATGGTGAATTTCCAAATCTGAATAGGCTGAACGTGGCCTGGTAGGTTCCTGATTGGTGTTAGGAGGCCCTGAATTATTGTGTGCTGGGCTGTTAGGATTACATCTCTTAGCCCAGCTTGCAACTGAGAACTCAGAAAGTGAAGTGAGAGGACTGAGATAGGCCTAGGAGAAACCACAGGTCCCACAGGGGTATGACTAGAGTTTGCAGATCTGTCCTGCCTGACTGGAACAGGATGAGAATGACTAGGCCTAGATGATCTGTTCACAACAGGAGATCTATTCTGATGTCTAATTGGGGATCTGCTCCTGTCTTGGCCCCTAAAACCTCTGGATTGATCTTGCAGGGCGGGGGAATGCTGGCAATCAGTTTCAGATTATCTGTCCCCAACTCTACATCTGCCTCTTTCACATTCTGGAATAGGATGATCTGTGTGGCTTGATAAAATGGAGGATTGGGAACTTTTCCACCCAAATTCGGAGCGCCCCCTAGGAGTAACAGGTCTGGGGAGCAAACGGGCCTGTTTGTATTGGAGCTGGTGGTTTTCACCTCCTCAATTCCTCTGCCACTAGGTCCCTAATCCACTGGGAAACATCTGGGTGTAGTCTTTCCCCATGAAGGGAAGTGCAGGGGGAGATCAATTAACAAAGTGCAGGTAGCCCATGTGGAGTTGACAACTGAGGCCGTGGGGGCAGGCACTATTACTCACAAGAAATGAGTAGAGGAGCAGAGAGGAGTATAGTGCAGAAGTGGTGAGAACCGCTGTGGCTATGTCTGCTGGAGGTGTGGCTGGGTGGTCGCCAGAAGAGGAGGGTTCCTGAGAATCACTGGCCAGCAATCCAAGCTCCTCTGGGTCTGAGGAGGATGTCTGGGAGTGCTGGGCCTCGTCGGAGGAACTCTCAGGTGACATGTGTGGGAGGGGAGCGCATGGGTTGGCAGGATTTCCCTCAGAGGCTGCGGCAGAGGAAGGCCCTGGATGGGTTGCAGCTGCAGCCGTTACAAGAGCATTCGAGGGGCCTGGCTGAGGTGAGGCCACAGGTTCCACACAAGTTGATGAGGCTCCATCGATCTCCAATCCAGATAGACTGCATCCTGCCGGGTCTCACATGGCCCAAGCACCTTGTGACGGGCCTGATTGCGCCATTTACAGCCAGGGTTCTCCTCAGAGGGTGGGCTGCGTAGTCTTTTTCAGGTGGTTTGGTTGTGGTCTGCTTTTTTAACACATTCTCTGCCCCTTTCAGTGGCCACTCTCGAGCCAGGCTCCTGATCCTCAGATATAGAGAGGGAAGGCTCTGAGCACAGCATGGTGCGAAAGAGTAGGAAAAGGCAGATATAGAACTGGGATTTTTTGTTCCCCCACCCACCCCCAGCGGCGGGGGAGGGGGGGAGAACAAGAAGAAGAATTAATTAAGGGGAGAAAACCCGGAGAACAAAGGAGTAGATTGAGGAATAAGGTATCAGACTGGAGCTCTTCCAAGGTCATGTGCACGGGAGCAAGACAGGGTGGGAACTGGAAGCGCTTTGCCCCTGGGGCACCATAGGACTCCTCAGAATTTGAATATGGTCCTGTCTTCTGGGAGCAAACGGGCATGGCAACCCGTTTGAATTGATACCTTCCTATACTGGTGGAAAATTCTTTTCAATGTTTTGTCTTACAGAACTGCAAGCAGCAGTAGCCACATTTTCAGCCTTACCATGAAGTCCACAATGCATGCAGCTCACCTGTCCATCCCGGTCTCCCATCATCCCACGTGACCCTTCTCTCCTAGAAAGAATATAATTCTGTCAGACTCTTGCACTCAACATTTCAGGGTGAATTTTCATGAGCGTCCACAGCCCCATTTTTGTGAGCTTCCATGGAGGGAACAGAGGAGGGGAGCCAGCCTTCACTCGCTAACTCACACAACTGCAGAACTGACTTAAGGATGGGCATAGATTTAAACCCTGATTTTCAGCCAAGACTGGCTCCTGAAGACTTTTACAATTAAAACCGATACCAAATATATCCCATAAATATGGATATGTTGGGATAGGTGCAGCACCTTTCCTGGCAGTTGTTGACCTTGTCCAGGTTCCAGGATCTTCCATTCAAAGGGAGCGGGCAGGAGCTGTAGGGGGACTGTGGCTCAGTGGAAGGGCACCTGATTTGCATGCAGAAGGCCCCAGGTTCAATCCCTGGCAGCATCTCCAGATAGGCCTGAGAAAGAGCCTTATGGAGTGCTGCTGCCAGTCAGAGCACACAGTACTGAACTAGATGGACCAGACTGAGTATAAGACAGTTTCCTGGGTTCCTGTGCCTTGGTGATTGGCTGATGGAGCTGACCAAGACACAGAATGCTGCTCTTCTGGATTTTAGATTACATGCCCTTTGGGGACAGGTAGCCATCTTATTCATTTTTCTAAGCAAGCTGCTTTGAGAACTTTTTTTGTTGAAAAGTGGTATAAAAAAATAAGTATCTATTAACAATGTACCTAAATAACCTTGCAAGAACAGTTCAGGGTGCAAAGTAGATTATCTTTGCTCATCCCATGTCATCATGCAATTTGTTGTAAACCACCCAGAGACCTAAGTTTTGGGCAGTATAAAAATATGTTAAATAAAATGTAAAAAATCAAAAGAATTGCTTAGTCTCATGACAGAGACTCCAGAATGGATAGCGGGGGACCTTTCCCCAATTTCTGATTTTTATTTTTTTTTTAAGAGCTATGGCTGAAAAGGGGAGGCAATTCCTTAAGTGGTGGTGACACACAATCAGGCGTACCTGTCTAAGGAATGGTCTTGATACCGACCACGATCCCGGTGATCAAAGTCGCGGAACCGATCCTGGCGGTTCAAATCTGAGCGGTGACGGTCCTCCAGTGCCATCCGCTTCGACTCTGGCCAGTAGGAGTCATCCCTCCTGCAAGGAACATCGGACAAACATTAAGTGGGAGCATTTACTTTTCCCACACTCGTCTTGCCTGATAAACTCAAATAAATAAATACAAGGGATGACAAAGTGCTTTGATTAGAAACAAGAGGCAGAAGAGTCTGGAAAAGCAGAACAAATCCAAAAGAGAACTCTGAGACATCACGAGAATTGTCCTGCTGCTTCAGACCAAAGTCCACTTAGTACAGTGTTGCAGTGGTAAGCCAGGACTCCTGGGTTGTAATTCCCTGTTTGTAATTCAAAGATATAAAGCCCTGTTGGTAAAGCCCTGTTTATAATTCAAAGATATACTGCACTTGACTGCAGAGGTTCCTTTTGCTGTCACTGCTAATAGTCACTGATAGACTTTCCCATGCAACACACAAAACCACAGCTTTTGTCTGCCTATTATTTACAGCCTCACAAAGGGCTTCCCTACACAGATAATTTCTGGCAAGTTCCTCCTTGGTGCACAAAGCATGTGCAAATGGCACAGAAACGCTTGTAGGCACATGGATTCCTAACGTGTGAACACAGCCGCAAGGACACCCTACCTCCCCTCCACATCGTACGGCCTCCGCAGCACCACACGCCGCTCTTGCTCGTAGCGCAGCTGCTCGTGCTGGCGCCGGAGCTCTTCCCGCTCCCGCTGGATGCGCTCCTGCTCACGCCGCCTCTCGTGCTCTATGTGCATGCGCTCCCGCTCCAGCCGCTCCCGCTCCATCCGCTCCCGCTCCAGGCGCGCCCGCTCGATCTCCAGCCTCTCCCGGGCAATCTCCAGCTGCTCCCTCTCCTCTTGCTCCCAGATGGCTTGCAGGCGCTGCTGCCTCTCCCGACGTTCACGGTTGCTACTGCAAAAAGGCAGATTAAAATATATCACATGTAAATTTAACCATCTACATGATATCCCAAGTGATGGTCTGCTCTTCTAGCTGACCTGGAGTATGTCTGAGGCATCTTGAGGTTGTGTTTCTTTGGAACCTCCTGCAAGGAGTTTCCATACTAAAAACAAGATGCATCTTATTAAATATAATCATTTTTAAAAGCCTGAAAAGTCTCAAGTCTCCAGCTGGCCTCACCCAACTTCTCCCCCTCTCTCTTCCCCCTGCTGGTAGTTCCAGAGGAGGTTTGGGAGAAGAATGTGTCCAGTCACTTCCTCAGGGAAGATTCTAATTTTTGTTAGATGGACAAGGCTAAGATTAGGGTAAAGAAAGGAAGGATTTGTAAGCAACACTTAATGACTCATCTTTTAAAAGAGAGGCTTCTCTGTTTTTCATCCTTTGTCTCTATTGGGTTTTTAATATGTAACTCGGGTTTTAACTGGGCCTAGTTTTAAACTGAATGTTATTAATTTTACAGTGCTTTGGTTGTCTTTGTGAGCTGTCCCAGGTGGTATTACATTAATGGGGTGGTGGTGGTGGTGGTGGTGGTTACTAACAAACAGATGAGGCCCCTTGGGACAAATCCATCCCCATGGCAGATGATCCCCTGCCTGCTCCAATTGCCAGCCCAGTGAAAAAAGGAGATGGGGGGCCAATGCAATATGGTTTCAAGGCGGAGCATTTGGGGTCTCGGTCCCCAAAGCAATACTAGTTGCTGAGTGGGGCTGGTAGGGGTGTCCATCAGTTCCTGAAGTGCTGATCAGAACACCAAGCAACAGGACCCTTGCCCCACAGGCACATTATTTAGGAAAGCAAGATAGCCCAGGCTGAAGAGAGAAGATAAGGCTTGATCAAGTGGGAACTCCAAACTGCTTTGGAGTGAAGGTCTTACCGGTGCTGTTCAGCTTCTCTCAGCCGCCTCTGCTCTTTGATTTTGTCAAAGGGCACGATCCCTTGCCTCTCCTTACTCTTTTCCCTGCTCTCCGATTTGCGATCCTGGCTCTTGACGATCTGCATTTAACATCCAAAGTGGAAAAGGTTCATTATAAAAGGATGCCTTCAAAAGAACCTTATTTTTAAAAAGAAGACAACCCCCTCCCCTTTACCTTCCTTCCCCCATTTGTGAAGAGAACAAAGTAGCAAAGACTCAACCTATATTTATGAACACTGCTTCATAAGAAATTTCAGAAAGTCAGTGGTTCTGCTTGGATTACATCCCCAAGTGGTCTTTCAAAGGCAAAACTTTGGACTGTGGGTTTTCTCTACACCTGAGGCCGGAGTTTCAGAGAGAATGTTGGTCAACATGTCTCTTCCATTCACAGTCACAAAACTGAGATTCCTGAAATCCAAGGTCATTAACCCCATGTCATCTTGCAGCTATCAACCTAGCTGAACAGATATTTAAATCTGCCTTGTCATCTTAGAGCCACCTGCAATTTTTAGGCTGGTGTAGAGGGTGAACAGAGAGCTGCACCACAATGCTTTATATACAAGAGTTGAGCTTCAAGAAGTTTGTTGTGCACCTTCGGGATTTTTTGCACAGACTGAAATATCATAGCAATCGCTTTAATTTGGTTGCCGTTTCATCTGAACTGACTTAATGTTGTGATTTTATTTACAAGATGTTTATATCACCTTTTAATACAAATTCTCAAAGTCCAGATAGGTCAAATAAGGTCTGCTATTTCCCCTCAGCTATGTACAGGGGTAAGACAGTTTAGAAACCAGTTTTAAGTCCCTGGACAAGATCCAGGGCCTACTGAACAGAGGAGCTACCCAGTCTGAACTGTGATCCTTCATGCTGCCTGAGGCAAACATGAAAGCTGACGACAGCAGAACTGAATGTTCTACGGTGCGGAAGTGGGATATTTGACACACCTTCAGTATAATAAACTCCAAATGATCAGAACATCAAGAAACATCAGACACGACTCCATTTCACTTACCCTTTCTTTTGATGCAGTAGTAGTTTTCACACTAATGACAGGTTCACCCTTAGATTTATCCATTATCACCGTCCGTTCTGTTGCTTTGCCTCCTATGTGAAATGAAGGGGCAGGGCAATCAGATGTTTGACACAGAATGCAGTTTTTAGACATTTTAAAAACCTAAAACCAGTGGGGGTGGAGGCGGGGGAGGAGAGGAGATGCCTAGCTTAGGACAGGGCTGTAGCGCAGCAGAGAAGCATGTGAACTGCATGCAGAAGGTCCCAGGTTCAATCCCCAGCACCTTCAGCTGCGGCTGAGAAAACTTCCAGTCTGAAATCGTGAACTACTGACTGTCAGTGTAGACAAACTGAGCTAGAAGGGTCGATGGGATGACTCGGTTTAACAGTTTTTTTTAATGTTCCTATGAGGAACAAGATTAACAGAATTTAAAAGATAGCGATTTGTCTGGGGTGGGCTTGCACATGCACGCTATGGGTCTCCATTTGTTTTATTCAGACACTGGGTCATTTGTTAACATCACACTATATTTTTTCCCTCCTCTTTTACCCCTACTTTCAACAGCAGGGTCTCCTTACAGCGTATAGTTCACAAATAATGCACAGCGAGAAGGGATGGGGCTGTAGCTCAGTGGCAGATCATCTGCATTGCACACAGAAGGTCCCAGGTTCCCTCCCTGGCAGCATCTCCAGGTAGGGCTGGGGGAGATTCCTGCCTGAATCCTTGAAGAGCTGATGCCAGTCAGTGTAGACTATACTGAAGTAGACAGATGAAGGGTCTGAATGAGTATAAGGCAGATTCCTATGTTTCTTTGAGGTAAGTGGAACTGAGGACTTGCCAGCTCACACAGCTTACAGAAACCTGACAGCAGCTATACATTTACAGTCTATTGGATTACCTGATTTGGGAGCTTTGGATGGATCTGCCGATCCAGATCTTGGCTCCTCTTTCCCCTTTTCATCTTTTTCTTCTGCTTTCTTAGCATCCTCTTTCTGGTCCACCTTCTCATTCTTTTTTACACTGGCTGACCTGAAAAATTGTTGAGTTCAGAACAGGGAGGGAGAGGAGAAGGGGAAGGAAAGCACAAGTTCCCTTCCAGCCACTGGTGCTGCTGCAGTGATGTCATGGAATGTTCATGAGGATTTTTACTGTCCAGGGCATAATATCTAACTAGCAGGCCAGAAGCTTCTACAGGGCTAGAAGGAGGTCAGTTTGGTAGGGGAAAAGAACTCATAATATGAGAGTTCTGGGATGTGTGCTATGGCACAGAACAGGAGGGGACGACCAAACGAAGTTGGAAGACTATGGGGAAGGGAGCCAATGGGGCAGAAAGGTCAAGAAGATGAGGATAAACACTGACACATTGATTTGAAGCAGCTTAATCTCTGGCTGCAGGTTTCTAGCATTAAATGCCACACTAATATTAAATGCTATATTTCAGCTGGAGCCTGAAATGAGGAGCTCCCCATGTTTCAGCTGAGGGGACTGCTTCATACCCAACTGCCAGCAAAGAGCTACACAAGGACCACTCTGTTCTGAGGAGTGGAGAGAAAAGACCATCACAGCCTGGCAAATGACCTGATTTAAGGGTGCAACATAGAAAGAGCCAGCTCTTGCAAAGCTTTTTGGCTGTTTTTTGCTGCTTCAGTACATAGCTTTTAAAGGATACTTATTATGGTTTTAATGCTTTTATGCAAACTATTTAGAAATAGCACTCCCCCCCGCAAAAAAAAACCCTGCCCAATAAATCATATATACAGAGACCTCTTCCCCTGTTGATCACAGTAGCTCTCCAGATTAACTGGGAGCATCTTCAGAAAAAGTAGCCCAAAGCACATTCAGAGCACACACACACATTCCTCAAACTGCACCATTTCAGAACAGAAATGGATTGCATGTCTTCATTATTCCCACTCATCAACTACTCTTTGCACATAAAAAACTATATTCCAACTTAAGAGCACCTATTTTCCTTTTGCTCCTGGCTCTTTAGTATCCAGCACACTAAAAAAAGAAGCCTGAAGATTATTACCTGTCACTAGCTGAAGCTTCATTCTTCACTTCGCCTTCCTTCTTGTCCAAAGGCTTCTTAGCAGCAGGTTCATTTTTTGCCTGAAATTAGGGTGCTCATTAGGAAAAGAAAACCCAGAAGACCCACGTGTCTTCCCCCCAGTCTTTACAGAATAGCCACCTACTCTTTCAACAGATATAATTTTCCCATGCAACTCTGTTTTGTGGCAATTGATAATGCATTTCGTGGCTTCTTCAGCTGTGGACATGGTCACAAAGCCATAACACCGAGCACCCGGACTGCGAGCGTTGGTCACCACTTTAGCGCCAACCACCTTGAACGGAAAAAACACAAGTATATTTTAAATAAAGTATCTTTTTAAAATAACGCTAACATAGGAGTTTTCTGCTAGATCCAAACATGGAAGCAGCAACCCCATGGCCTATTGGGGTGATAATGACCCATGGGAGGGTCTGTTCAGTAATCATAGCTTTTTAATTACGGATGGAGCCAAGGGCCAAATTGATCTCTCCGCTGCTCTATCTGCCCTGCCTACCTACCTAAACCCCAGATGGGAAGAAGGAAGGCAGGAGACAGAACAGAGTAATGGGGCTCCCCAGCCTTCCTGGAGCAAGAGGGGGCTGAAACTGGGGGCATGAGGAAGGCTTCTTCCATATCTCAGCAAGCCCCCCAAAAACCTGTCTGGCTCTGCCTCTGAAAGAGTGGGAGGAGCAACCCTGTCTTCCAGATGCACTTCTCCACTGCAGGAGGACTCAGTCCCCCAAAGTTCCAGCCTTGTGGGTTTATACATAAAAGCATGCAACATGAGCAAGGGAAGGAAAGCGGGCGATAGCCAAGACCTTTCTTTTCATATAGTGAGACAAAAAGAGAGGCAATGACTGCTTTATTTAAATGCAGCCTCTAAGAGCCTATTCAAGTTATATGAAGAAGCCCAAAAGCCCAAAATCTGCTAGAACAGTGGTTCTTAATGTGGGGTCTGCCAGATGTTGCTGAACTATAACTCCCAGCATCCCCACTGTTCTAGATGGTAGATGAAGGTAGCTCTAGGTAGATGAAGAAGCCCAGTATCCAGAAAGTTTTTGAAGGCAGCCAGTGTGAGGGAGCAAAGGTGCAACCCTGCCTTTAATTTTCAAGTGTCACACACCAGTAAGGACCATATTCCATGCATGTCCTGAATGTTTAAACCTAGTCAGTTTTGTGGCAGCCAGCAAGTGCATTTCAAAGAGGCTCAAGCAACGTTATTTCCCACATAGGAAAGGAAAGACTGTGCCGTCGAGTTGGTGTCAACTCCTGGCGACCACAGAGCCATATGAGGAATGGTTTACCATTGTATTCTCCCATGCAGTATGAGATGATGCCTTTCAGCACCTTCCTATATCGCTGCTGCCCGATATAGGAGTTTCCCATATTCTGGGAAACACACCAGTGGGGATTCAAACCAACAGCCTTCTGCTCTCTAGGCAAGTTGCTTCCCCACTGCGCCATTAGGTGGCCCCTATTTCCCACATACTAAAGAAAAATAAAGGCATAAGTACACAGCCAAAGATTCACCAGCCCACAGCCCTTGTTAAGAGGACAATACACCTCCTTCATCCTGTGTCACTTAGCAATATAATTTGCAGGCGCTGCTGTTCAGCTCAGTTCTAGGCAGCAATCCTCAGGAGGATCTCTCGACTGACAACACACACAATAAATAAGCAGGAGCGCCTTACTTTTCCATATTTGCTAAACAGATTCTTCAAGTCAGTCGCTCGGGTGGTGGAAGCCAGGCCGCTCACCCAGAAGTTTCGACCGGAACTGGTAGTGCTGCGAGCTAGTTGGAAAAAGGACAACAAAAGACAGGGTGACCATCCACCCCACCACACCTTGGAGAATAAGGCTCTAGACTAGAATTGTGTCACAGCCCAATTCTGGCTTGTATAACAGAGACCTGGTTGTGGGAGGCTAGCCATCCTCTGTGGGCCCAACTTCTTCCCCCAGGGTACTCTGTTGCCGAGCAGGTATGGGGAAGTAAGTGGGTGGGTAGGGGTAGTGTAGCTTTGGTCCATAAGAATAACATTTCCCTTCTCAGGATCCCTGTGAGAGAGTTGACTTTTATTGAGTGTGTGTACCTTAGGCTGGGGAATCTGGATAGATTGGTGATTCTGCTGGTGTGCTGTTCATCCCATTGCTTAATGGACTCCCTAATTGAGCCGACAGAGCTGGTCGCTGTGCCTGGACCTTTGATGCTGGGTGATTACAACATCCACTTTGGGACTGGCTTGTCCAGTGCTGCTCAGTTCATAGCAGCCATGACAACTATGGGCCTATCCCAGTTAATCCTAGGACCTTCACATGTTGCTGGTCACAAACTGGATTTGATCAGGATGGGGGGGGGGTGTCTGCTGTAGTTTACCCATTGTCATGGATGCATCACTTCCTGGTTAAGGTTGGTCTCACATTAGAACGGCTCACCTGAAAAGGCTGTTCGATCCAGTACAATTCCAAAAGGGCCTTGGAGGGCTTTTGCCAGTGATTCTGTTGATGCCCCCTAGAGGATAGCTGGAACAGGGAACTTACCAGGGCAGTAGACACGATAGCTCCTATGTGTCCTCTCAGACTGGCCACAAAATAAGCTCCATGGTATACAGAAAAGTTACAGGAGCTGAAGCAGCAAGGTAGACAACTGGAGCACAAATGGAGGACTCATCTTGAATTGGATAAGACAGCATAGAACCCATCTAAAGGCCAATGCTATGGCAATACGTGCAGCAAGGAAGTGATTTTATTCTGTGCTTTTGTGTCTGCAAGTTCTTGTCCAGCAGAGCTGTTCCGGATTGTCAGAGGTTTAATTCAAGCCCCTTCCGTTTCAAATCTGCTTCCGGAAACAATTATGACGCATTCAGTGGAATTCTTTGCAGATAAAATCTCTTGCATTCGGACTGATCTGGACTCCAATATTTCTGTAGGGCGATTTAGGGAAGTGTCCAGCACAGTGGCTAGACCCCTTTTTAAGACCCCTGGTGATGGATAATTATAGGCCATGGTTGGGCAAGATGATTGAGAGGGTGATAGCTGACCAGCTCCAAGCGGTCTTGGAAGAAACTGATTATCTAGACCCATTTCAAACTGACTTTAGGGCAGGCTATGGGGTTGAGATGGCCTTGGTCAGCCTGATAGATAACCTTCACCAGGGAATTAACAGGGAGTGCGACTCTGTTGGTCCTTTTGGATCGCTCAGAAGCTTTCAATATCATCGACAATGGTATCTTTCTGGGTTGCATGAGGGATTTGGGGATAGGAGGCACTGTTGTACAGTGGCTCCACTCCTATGTCTTGAGTAGATTTCTGGTGGCGGTGCTTGGTGATAGTAGTTCTTCTAAATGGGAGCTACCATATGGAGTCCCTCAGGGCTCCATGCTGTCACCAATGCTTTTTAAAATCTACATGAAACAGCTGGGTGAGGTCATCAGGGGATTTGGTGCTGAGTGTTATCAATATGCTGATGACACCCAAATCTATTTCTCCTTGTCATCAATATCAGGAAATGGTGTTAGCCCCTTAAATGCCTGCCTACAGGTAGTAATGGGCTGGATGAGGGATAATAAACTGAAGCTGAATCCAAGCAAGACGGAGGTGCTCATTGTTGCAGGTCATAATCTGCAAGACAGAATAGAACTTCCTGTTCTGAGCAAGGCTACACTCCTCCAGAAAGACCAGGTTCATAGCCTAGTACTCTTGGAGTACTTTTTACCAGCTGCTATTGATTCAACAACTGTCCATTCCTTGAGAATGACCTGAAAACAGTGGTACACCAGCTGGTAACCTCCAGGTTGGACTACTGCAATGTGCTCTATGTAGGGCTGCCTTTGTATGTAGTTCAGAAACTTCAGTTAGTTCAAAATGCAGCAGCCAGATTGGTCTCTGGGGTATCCTGGAGAGACCACATTATGCCTATTCTTAAACAGTTGCACTGGCTGCCAATATGTTTCTGGGCAAAGTGCTGGTTATTAACTTTAAAGCCCTGAATGGCTTAGGCCTGGGTTAGTTGAGAGTGCCTTTCTCCACCTTCGGGTGCCACCGGTTCATTTGGCAGCGACCTAGGACTGGGCCTTCTCAGTTGCCACCCCTAGGTTGTGGAATGTGCTCCCCATGGACATAAGGATTATCTTCCTTGGAGGTCTTCAGGAGAGCCTTTAAGACTCATCTTTTTAGCCAGCTTTTAATGATATCTAGTTTTAATTTGATTTAGATTGTTTTATTATGTGGGTTTTGGTTTTTTTTAAAAAGTAAACTGCCCTGAGCCACTTTACAAAGAGCGGTATATAAATTGAATAAATGAATACATAAATAAATTCCATAAGTCTGGAGGGTGATGAGAATCCCAGAAGGTTTCTGTGAATGTCAGCTTTTGTGCACAGTCCTGCTTGTTGGCCATTCACCGGCAAGCATATAGAGACAACAGGAATGCCGACAAACCTACATTTCTGGACATCTGCAAAATCCACATGCGAATACCAACATCTGTTGCATTTTGAATCCTCACTGTAGCACATATACATCCTTTATTTAGTGGGAAGGACCCGTTTCCCACATTATGACTGGCAGAGCTTTTTGTGTCTGTAGAATTGTGTCCTGCTTCATGGAAGCGCCTGTCACATTTCGCTCAGGTGGCAGTATAGCAGTGAAAGGAAATGTAGAGGTGTGAACAGAAATTTTGGAGGAAGACTGGGTTTTCTGGATCACAGGGTGTCCAAGTTAGGCACCTCACATAGGAGAGAAGTGTGGCTCCTTTATGTCTCTGCACTGGGCAGAGTCCAACTGTTTGATGCTCACCAGAATTCGTCCTAGGTGGGCTGGGTGGCACTCCTCCTAGAGTCCTTGGGCTTGCTGAGGAGAGCCTACCACTGTATGAGGCAGATTGTTATACTTTCTAAATGTTAGGGAGATCTTTCTACTATCTATCCTAAATTTGCTTCTTTGTCATTTCAACTCATTGGTTCTAGTCCTGCCTCTAGGAGCAACAGAGAACTTGTCTACTCCTCCTTCTATGGAAGAGACCTTCAGATATTTAAGAACACAGGAAGCTGACTTAGACCAAGTCAGGCCCTTGGTGCTCCTAGCTCAGTATTGTCTAGGTCCATTAGAGGGGCTCTCCAAGGTTTCAGACAGGGGTCTTTCCCAGTCCTATGTGGAGATGCTAGAAACTGGGCCCAAGACTGTCTGCATGCAAAGCAGATGTTCTACAAATGAACTACAGCCCCATTGCCTGAAGAACGTAATGTATCCCACTTCCAGTCTCCTCTTCACCAGGTTAAACACAGCCCAACTCCTTCAACCATTCCTCAGAGGTTTTGGTTTCTAGACCCCTCACCATCTTTGCTGCCCTCTTCTGAACCTCCTTGCAGATCATCCTGGTCTCAACAATGTCTTGAGACTGCACCGCTGTCAGCCTGTGCTGGAAGGAGCCTAACAAAAGGACTGCTGGATCCCTGAATTGTGGGTAAGGCTGAGGCAGTTAGTGAATATCTACCCAGTTGTGGACATTACCTCCCAGATATGCAAAGATGAGAAACCCTAGCTGGGTGAAGTCTCAAGGATCATATTGAGATGGTTGAGATTGCAAATATTTCAAAAATACATACCTTTCTCATCTTTTGAAGCCAGCTTTGCATCTTTGTTCTCCCCAGAGCTAAGGATAGTAAAATGAAGAGGAAAGCCGATTAGGAAAGAAAAGAAACAAATTGATATCAAATATATAAAATAAGCTGGAATACCTACCAGAATCGGTTGCTACACATTTTTTAAATAAGAAAAGCCAACAACAAAAAATGTCTTATCGAGATATGCAACAAGCATCAGAAGTCAACCTTAAGCATCTTGCAGACAATTAAAAGAGTAAAGATTTAAGCAAATCAACCTCTGAAAGGTTGTGGAAAAGAAATCAAACCATTCTGCTTTTAAAAAATGTACAAAGAAGAAAAGATGGTTTTTAGAATAAAGTAAATTTCATCAGTCTTGCAGGCCAATTTGGAGGAAAACACTGACTGATCTCTTAGAGACCACTGAGATTATTTTTAAAAAAGAGAGCATCTGGTCTAAAACGGAGAAAAAACAAACCTCATGTTCTGATCACCACCCTCTTTGGCAGAGGCCTCTCTAGTGGCAGAGGAGTCTTCCTCAACATTAGCCTTCTCTTCTGTCTTCGCGGCATCTTGGCTAACAACCTGGGGACCTGCGTCCGTCTCCGCAGTTGCCTCACTACCGGCCTCCAGAGTTTGGGCCGCTCTGCTACTCTCACCACCTCCACCACTCCTGCTCTCTACCGCTAAAGAGTCACAGTCCGGTTTGGCTTCCTCTACTGTCTCCTCGCTCGTCTCCCCTTTCGCTACCACTAAGTGCTTCTCTTCCTCTTCCTCCTCCTCCTCTTCCTGCTTCCTGGCCACAGCCTGGCCTGACTGGCTGTTCGTATCTAAAAGGTCTTCTTCCGACTGAGCGGTGGCAAGCACGTCTTCCTCTTCTTCGTCTGCCTTTTTGCCCGGCAATGGGTCATTCGCTTCCTGTACCTGCTCCGCTTCAGAAGTGTCTTCTTTAAGGGGCTCAGATTTACAAGTGTCACCCAAAATGTCGAGCACTTTCTCATTTTCTATGGATTTAACAGGAATAGAATGGCACAAGGTTTAATCACCAGGGAAACACAGCAAAGACAAGTGCGGAATGGCATGGCTGCCAGACTAACACCGAGAGAATGGCTAATGCTACACAGAGACTGGAAAACCCTCGCGCCTATCACATTCACATGCCTAAGCTAGGTAAACATGGCTTATTATATTAAGATCAACATGTACGAAGAAGAACATGACCCTATAAGTTTAATGAAAACCTTCTGGCCCGTTCTTGACAAGTCTTCAAGAGGTATGTCTGCTCTAGTTCTTCCAATTCCAAGAGGCTTAAACAGAATGAATCGAAGAACTCAAATTTCCATTTCATATTCTGGTTTTTTTTTTCCTCTCTCTCTTTTTTAAAGCAGGGCAGTCCAACATGAGAACTGGAACATCTTCTGACGGTGGGTGACAAAGTGAGAGTCCAAGGAAGTAAACTGTATCTTTATGGAATTTCCATGTAGAACCTCTTGTCTTCCTTCTTCTGTTATGCCGTAACTCACTTAAAACTTTGCATTTCCCTATGATAACTTTTAAATGGTGTTTGCTACTCTACTAGATCGCTCAATCAAGGCATCATATATCACAATCTGTTCTACAGGTTGAAGTATTTTGCTTTCAAACGCTAAGTTAACATTTCTAGTGCATTTGCAAAGCTAAGTACAGATCTTTGCTTTAAAAAAATTCAGATCCAGAAAAGAAGTCTAACACATTTAAGACCTGCGCCTTTCCCCCACCTTCTTTCTCAAGTTAGCCAGAAGGAATAATGGAAAAGTACCTGGCTCTGAATGTTGTTCTTCCAAGTCCTGCAGTGAAAGTGGAGAGGAAAAAGTGTTATATGGTGCCAAGGGAGTCTAAGGTACAAAATAATAATTTTAGAAGCAGATAATTCTGCGTTAACACTGCTATACTGAGGAAACAAGTTTAGTACCAAAGGCTACCAGGGCTGGAAGATAACTTCCCACTTCTATAAACCAGCACCTAGTGTTCAGAATACCTCAAAGGCTAGCTATCATGACCTACTGGCCATTCAGGGCTGTGAGAATGTTTCTAGCCGTTATGCTTCAACATACGTGGGCAACAGCCACTACAAATAAGACTTCTATAGATGACATTAGGAAGATTTTCCTGTCCGTAAGGGCTGTTTCACAGTACAAGAGCTTGCCTCTTGCACTGTGAAAAACAGTGGCAGGCTCTTTTTCAACTGAAGTTTTCATGCAGAGGCTGGATGGCCACCTGCCAGGGACACTGTAGCAGATTCCTGCACAGAGCCGGGGGTTGGACTAGAAGACCTCTAAGGTCTGCTCCTGCAGGTTTCTGCCCGCTTGATAAGATCAGAGGGGGCTCTGCTCCAGGTGCCGACATTGAAAGAAGTGCGATTGTCATGCACGTGGGACAGGGCCTTCTCAGTAATTGCTCCCAGGTTTTGGAATGCTCTCCCAGGGAACATCTGCTTTTCCACCTCCACTGCTACATTTAGGAGGCAAATAAAAACCTGGCTGCTTAATCAGGCCTTTGTCCTCTAGAGGGTGCTATTTTTATTAATGGTGCTGCATTGTAATGTTTATGTTATGGTTTAACTATTGTGTGTTTGAGTGCTTTGATATTTTTACTGTAAACCACCTTGAGAGATTCTATGAAAGGTGGTATATATATGTAACAATAAATATTAATAAATAAATAAAAATAAGGTCACTTCCAGCTCTAATATTCTATGATTCCAGTGGTAAAGAAGCAGGGCACGAGTGACCTGTAGAGGTTTTTGCCCTTCTTTATGGCTCTCTCACACAGAGTTATAAGTTATGCGAATCAGGAAAAAGACTATGCAAATCTGCATGATTTGGCATTTCTTGATACAAAATTTGAATTTTGTTTTGTTTTTAAGTAGTGCACAGGGAAGACAACCCTAGCCATGACTAATCTGATTACAGAAATGCAGGCTTCAGTCCGAGAACCTACACAAGATACTTGGAAGTGCAGTGGGAACAGTGAATCATTGGTTGATCTGCAGTGATGTCACAGGATGTTTGCGAACATTCTAACTGCTGAAGAGACTGCTAACAGAATGCCGACACAGAGGACTGAAAAGAATATGTACACTAGAGGCAGCAAAGGAGGTGCAGCAGCTCCTGTGTTGTGGACCACAGCACTCAGAAAAGCCATTGCTTTAATATATTCATACCCCACTCTTGAGGCCAAGTCCTCCCAGGGTGGCTAACAGACATAAACACAAACAGCAATATAAGATGGGGAAAACAGAAAGACAGCAGTCAATTAGCACACCAACTGAGCACACCACATCACAGGCAGGCCAGCGATTAGGGCTTGAGAGGCTCATATGGGGGAAGGCAAGCCTGAAAGTAACCAGGTGCCAGAGGTTTAAAGGGCAAGACATACATTTCCAACCAGACCTAAAGACAAATTGGCAACCAACAGAGCTGGCACAAGATTGTGCATGGTTTGAACAGCAAGAGAGCAGCTTGTTAACGGTAGCATGAGTTACCCCATGGTAGCAAACCCGAACCTCCTCCAAGCCTAGCGGTTGACATTTCCAGAGCTATGACCAGCAGCTTTGGAAAAGCTACTCAGCTCAGAGCTGAATGGGGAGGTAGATTAGAAGCTTTATTGTGCAACAGTGAGACTATATGGCACTAAACAGGGAGTGGAAACTAGAAGCCCAGGAGTCAAATCCCTCTCCTCCAAGGGATTCCTGACTGACCCATGGTATGGTCCCAATCCCAAGGATGTGTTCGCCCCAAATGTGATGCACTTGGGTCACTTCCTCACCAGCCCACACAGTCACAAAGGGCTCTTCAATCCTTCACTACTTCAATGCAAGATGCCAAGGAGTCTTTGCCACAGTCCTCTCCTTACTACACAGAGAGCCTTTTGCTTGTACCACTGTCCAGGTGGGAATGAGTCAGTAGATAGGACCGGACCAATGTCGAAAATATGGCCCATTAAAAACAAGTTGCTGACTCGGGGCACTAAAATCCTACTCAAGCCCGTGAGATGAAAGCAGTATATTACCTTCACTGCAGCTAAACCAGGTGAAGCAGCATCTGGCAGGTTATCAAGTTCCTCACCGTTCTCCTGAAAGGATGAATACACAATATGTATTCCTCACAGAAAGTGGTTGATTTGACTCAAGCAACACACAAAGAGGAAATCACTGCCTAAAATATGAATCCATGCTAGAATCCAGAACCCGTTTTAGAGTGGGATGGGAATCTGGAAGTCTACTAGTCTACTCCCGTGCTCAGTACAGGACTGATCATAGGACAACACAGTCTTTATGTTCTTATAGATGGCTTTAAAAGGGGATTAGACAAGTTCATGGAAGACAAGTCTATCAATGGCTACATATACTTGCAGGTTCAAAGCGTGCCTCTGAATATCTGTTTTAGTGGAACTGGGGGAGGAAGAGGGAAAGGGCAAACGCCTTCTGCTCCTGGCCTTCGGAGGGACACTGTAGGAAATGGAATCGTTGGCACTTACCTGAATGGTCATTCTGCTCAGTGATAAGAAGTGTATCCAAGCCTGGGTTGCTCCTCCCACCTGCTCCAAGACAGGACCAATCCTGAAAAGGCTTATGAAGGCCATGTGGGAGGGGCAGCCCCCTCGACCTCCAGCCCATTACAAAGCCCCGGTGCCAACTAAATCAAACAATACCAACAAGAAACAGTACGACGAGTACAAGAAAACCAACATAACTGCGGAAGAAAAAACCCCACGGAATATATCTTATCACTAACGCAATACCCTAGGGAGACAGAAAGGAAACTGCCCAACAGAACAGGAGATAAGTCAGGCAGGACCGGACGAATCTGAGGTGGAGTGGATACACTTCATACCACTGAGGAGAATGACCATTCAGCTAAGTGCCAACGATTCATTCTCCCCCAGTGGGGAAGTGTATCCAAAGCTGGGACCTCCCAAAGCCCATGAGAGTTTACAGGGTGGGAAACAGGCCTGTCCTCTTTGTGGTCCCCCAAATGAAGTGCCTGCAGAGATGCTGAATCTTCTAATGCTTAACAAAGGAAGTCCAAGCCCTAAAGATATCTGTCAGTGACACGAGGGTAGAAACTGTGGCCAAAGTGGCTGCATTTCTAGGGGAATGAGCTGTAACCTGTCTGCGTGAAGCTAACCACTTGCTGGTGTATGCCAGCTCAATACACGAACATATCCATCTGGAAATAGTGGAATTGGACTTTGTGACCCAGGGAACACTCCCAAAAGGAAATTACCGAGGACTCCAAGACCCTGAAGCTTTTGGTATGCTTTAAATAGATTTTGATGGCTCTATGCACATCCAACTTGTGCTGCTCTTTCTCCTTGGGAGAAGTTGGGTTGGGGCAAAATAAGGATAGAATGAGCTCCTGGGCTGTGAAACAAGGTATTTTCTTAGGTACGGATGTAGGACCAGTCCTTAGAACACAGTCCTGATAAACTAGAGAGGATTTCTTACGTATGGAAAGGTCCGCAGCTCTGACACTCTGCGCGCTGAGGTAATGGCCACCAAAAAGAGAACCTTGAAGGTAAGGAGTCTCAAGGAAACTGATTTGAGAGGCTCAATATGAGCCTTGGTTAAGGCTGAGGGGACAACATTTAAATTCCACTTGGGAAATCTGTGAACAGTGGGTGGCTTAAGCAAGGAGGCACACCTTTTCATGTGTGAGTGTGTAGAGAGACCCACATTGCCAGCCAGGATCAGGACAGTGGCTATAGTAGCCACTTGCCTCCTGAGGGTATTAGGCCTTAAACGCCTATATAGACCCTTCTGAAGGAAACTTAACAGGTGAGACAGAGACGCAGACAAGGGATGCACCTCTTGGGCCTTGCACCAGACCAAAAACCTCTTCCAAGCAGCTTGGTATATCCTGCCGGTAGAGGGCCTGCAGAAAGCCAAAATAGTGGTCAGAACTCCCTGGGAATAACCACAAGGCCCTAATGAGCTCCACTCAGCCTCCAGGAGAATAGATTCATCTACTCCAGATCCAGGTGGAACACCGGACCCTGATGGAGTACACAAGGATCTGATCCTAGATCCAGCAGGGCTTCCGTGGAAAAGTTCCAGTAGATCCAAGAACTACGGGCAGCATGGCCAGTGGGGGGCGCTAAATTATCTCCACCTGTAGTTGCTGGACCTGAGAATGGCCTGATTATGGCTACTGGTGGAAAGGCATACACCAGACCTGGGGGCCATGGTGCCGACAAATTGATTGGTACTTGGAGATGAATCAAGGGAGCTTGGCATTGGATGCGGGAGAGATTAGGCCCATTATGGGGGTCCCGAACCTCTTGGTTATGTGTAGGAACACATGAAAACTGAGACCACTCTGCCTGGTTGATCTGGGACCAGCTCAGCCAGTCTGCTATGGTGTTCTGATCTCCCTTAAATGCTTTTAGGGACAGGAGCGAACTTCCACCTCCAGCATTAGTGACCAGGACCCAGTGCCCCGTTGATGGTTTATATGGACCTGGGCAGTGGCGTTGTCTGTTCGGAGCAGCATGTGCTTGTGTTGGATGACTGGTAGGAAACTGCGCAGAGCTAGACATGCTGCCCAAAGTTCCAACCAATTTATGCAGTGTTGTTTCTCTGCTTCTGACCGCAAGCTATGTGATGGAGACAATGAGCCCCACATCCCCACAGACTGGCGCCCATGGTTATGTGGATGCAAGAGGCCAGGAGAACAGGATCCCTTTCGGGGTGGCAGATGATACCCACCATGTTAGTGAGGATACCACTCTCTCTGGTAGGGAAACGTTCTGGCGGAATCAAATAAAGATATAGTCCTGCTGCAGAAGCAGCAACCACTGGAGGAAAAGAGTGGAACCTAGCCCATGAAATCAAGCCTATGGTGGCAATCATGGACCCCCAAAGCTGGCTTGGTGAGATCTAACCTCGGCTGGCATTGCAGTGCCTGGCAGCATAAATTGTCTGTCTGCAGCAAGGAGGAAAGGAGACCATGCCCCAACAGTGTCTATGATGGCCCCGAGGTGGTGAGTTCTGGTCTGTGGTTGTAGGGAGCTCTGGTCACCATGAAACTGTGATTCTGTAAGCAAGGAAGGGTTGCCTGGACATCCCAGAGGCTCTTCTGATGAGATGGGGACTTGATCAATAGATCATCCAAAAATGGATAGATGGAACCCCTTGTCTTCAAGTGCATCACAAATGCCACCATGAGTTTGGTGAATACCTGTGGCGCAGTCGATAGACCAAAGGGAGAGCCCAATACTGAAAATGGAGACCATTGCAGGCACACTGGAGAAATGCCTCTTAAGTCTATAAATGTAAGGAGGTCCCCTTTTCGAATTGCCAAAAGCATGGAATGCAGGGTCTCCATGCGTAAACCCCTTTCCCCAAACAAACCAATTTACATACTGTTGGGATTTGTGTGTATATACACTGTCTTTGTTCTTGCCATTGATATATTGTATGTATATCTGTGTCTAGGTTTGTGGTAGAGTTTAGAATGTTTATGTCAATCATCAGTTCTGTAGACTGATTGTATTACTTTACTGGATGTATTACTATAATACATCCATATTACTGGATGTATTAGTTTGTATTACTTTACTGGATGCTTGAGACTTATTTTAGGATGATGTTTCACTAAGAGTAGGACTATTTATGATTTGTAATGGTTGAGTAATAAACATTAGTAACTTTGTTCAATAAAAAAGCCTCAGTTTCTGCTCTGTTACACATACTTCAGGTCCAAAATCGCCCTCCAGTCTCTGTTCTTCTTTGGTACTATAAAGAGGATAGAGTACACCCACGGTCAATGTTCCGCTACTGGAACTGGTATGATGGCCCAAATCTGAAACAGATACTGAATCACCTGAAGCATTAGTTTGAGTCTGGCCTGTTTTCAGGACCTCAGGGATGGGAGGAACCTGTCTGGGGGTTTGAGGGTGTCATTTAGAGAAGACTCCTGGGAAATGGTCTCCTGGACCCAAGCATCCCAAGATGTTGGGTGCCAGGCCTGGGCAAAGGCCTGAAGCTGCTGCCCCGCCCCTTGGGGATTATTGCTCTTGAACCCTGGGTTGTTGGGGTGGCCAGCCTGAGCATTCCTTTGAACAGGAATTATCTCAAAAGGCGATTCGAGGCTTGGACCAGGCAGGTCAGTCCTTCTTGGCTTGGCAAAAGCTTCTGGTCCACCTTCCAGTTCCTAAGCCATAGCATGCAGCCAACAGTAATGTCAGAAACCAGAGCTCTGGCTGATAACGGCGTAGCCTCCAGGGAAGAATTAGCCATGAAGGCAGTGGCTATGCCTAATTTATTCATGCCTTGCCTAAGTTTAGAGCCCCTGTGAAACATGGAGCAGGAACAATTTCACCCATAGGACAGAGGCCCATGCAAATATGGAATTTGCTATGGAAGCCCACAAGGACAGCGCCATGGCTTCATGAGATCTACGAAGAGCCGCCTTGCACTTTTTGTCATCCTGATCCTTCAGCATGTCATCCCCAACTTTAGGCAGAATTGCCCCACTGATGAGGGCAGCAACTGCAGTGTTGACAAGGGACACTCGAACCTTGTCCATTACCGGCATAGGGCTATATGAAGCCTCCTCACTGGCAGGGGAGGGCCCCTGTCACCAGTAGGAATTATCCCACTCAGACTGGATAGTATTGAGAAATAACTGTGGACAAGGCACAGTAGTCTCAGGGTGCTGAGAACCTCCTAGTCACCCTCAGAGGAACTGGTGGGTGAGGTAATAGTACCCTCCAGTTTGAGGGTTCTTTGGGCCTTGCAAAGCAAGACTGGAAAATCCAACTGAGAAAACAGGCACTGAGCCTATCTCATCCCCCAAGAGTTCTCTGTCTGAAACCAATGCCTCAGTCATTGCCTTTATCAGAAGCAATCTGAATATCGGGCAGAAGAGGAGCCCTGGGTGTAGGGGACCCGTGAGGAGACAGTGCTTGAGGTCCAACTGGAATCCTGGGCCGTTTATTGCAGTCCTGGGGGTTGGGGGAGCCACATTCTGAGCCGCTGGCGGAATGGTCGGAATGCTGCCTGGGCCTCTTGTTCTTAGAGCACCGCCTATGGGAGGGATTCTTGGCCAGCATGTCAGGAATTGGGTTTCCACACCCCAGAGCGGGACTGATGGGAAACTAGGCCTGAAGCCCTTTTCAATCTTATCCACTACAAATTTCATGAGCCAGACCTGGACATGGATGGGCATTTCCTCCCCAGGAGAGAGACCACCATCATTATTGGGGTGCTTGGGCTCCTCATTAATCACCCTGTCGCACAAAAATTGCATCAAGCTCAAGCCGCTTTCTTGGAGGCCTGTGCACAGTCCCCAGAAGCCCAGATCCACATCCTTGGCCCTGCAGAATGTCCCAGGTGTTGTCGACCAGCTCAGCAGGGTTCTCCTCAACATGCGTGGCAGGGTTGGAGGTCTGTACCCATGGGGACATACGGGCTTGGGAAGCTGATCAGTAAGATCTAGTCTCCCTTGGTTTCCTTGGCCATGCTTTGGAAGTAGCAGCCATGGCTGCACACCATGCTTCCTGGCAGGCAGAGGCAGCAGAGTCTTGGGGGGGGGGCCTCCCTCTTGCTGCTCAGGGCGCGAGTGGCTATGTCGGAGGAGCCGCAACACACAGCAGCAAACAACTGGGCTGCTAGGCCGTGTTCCGTCTCCCTTTCCAACTGACTCCACTAATCCACAGAGGGAAGGCTGATAGTCATGGAGGGAAGATGAGAACAGAGAAATCAACAGCACCAGAGCACAAAAGAGGCACATGCTCTGGAGAGAGACAGGGCAAGTCACCATTCTGGTCACCATACCTCAGAAAGGACATTATAGAACTGGAGAAGGTGCAGAAGAGGGCAACCAAGATGATCAGGGGCCTAAAGCATCCTCCTTACAAGGTAAGGCTACAACACCTGGGGTTTTTTGGTCTAGAAACTGAGGGAAAACACGATAGAGGTCTATAAAATCATGCATGGTATGGAGAGGGAGAGAGAGAGAGAGGTTTTTCTCTCCCTCTCATAACAACAGAACCAGGGGTCATGCCACGAAATTGCCAAGAAATTTAGGACCAAGAAAAGTAAGTACTTTTTCATACAACACATATTCAACTAGTTGAATTCTCTGTCACAGGAGGTGGTGACTGCCAGCAGCCTGGATGTCTTTAAGATGGGTTAAGATCAATTAATGGAGGACAGGTCTATCTATGGCTATTAGTCTGAGGGCTGTAGGCCACCTCCAGCCTCAGAGGCAGGATACCTTTAAATACCAGTTGCAGGGGAGCAACAGCAAGAGAGAGGGCATGCCCTCAGCTCTTGCCCGTGGGCTTCCCAGAGGCATTTGGTGGACCATTGTTTGAAACAGGATGCTGGTCTAGTTGGCTTTGAGCCTGATCCAGGTGGTTGAGGGGGCTGCCCCTCCCACATAGCCTTCATAAGTCTTTTCAGGATTGGCCCTGTATCAGAGCAGGTGGGAGGAGCAACCCAACCTTGGATATACTTCCCCACTGAGGGTGAAAGGCTTTGGTCTGATCCAGCACCAGTCTTGGTTCTTAGTTACTATTACAATATTTACATATATCGCTTTGCAATAGAAAAAAAAAATCTCAACACTCTCATTCTGTTGACTGATGAAAAACTGGTTCCCTGTTCCAAAGGTCTCACGGTCTCACAGTTTCTCTCTATGCTACTGTAGGCTGAATAGAGAGAGAGGCTTGCTCTCCCCAACCCCCCTGCCTATGAATGCTGCATATTAAGCAGTCAGGCCATTTTTTGGCTGCAGATCTCTGGCACGTAATAAATAATTAAAAACAGCAGTACACACACCAATCACCTACCTCGTTTTCCATCAGCTGATCTGGAAGTTCTTTCATTTCTGCATCATCAATAGTGTCTTTATTGTCTGAGTCAAGAACATTCTCGGTGCTGTAGTCGTCTCCACAATCAATGGCACTGGTGTTATCTATTTCGGCTTCGTCTAACACACTTATGTCCATCATGTCAATATCCTGCAAGTTATCCGAACTTGCTTCAATATCCTCCTGTTGCAAGGATAGGGTGAACAATGAGAAGTTACCATCATTACGATGGCTTGAAAACAGGGTCTTTAAGGCACTCTAAATCATGCTTCCCTTCCCCCCGTACCTGTCCGTCTCTCGAGTTCTCCTCCAACCCAATATCTTCACCCCCTTCTTCTTCAGGCTTGCGCCCTAAAAACCAACACATAGGTTCAAGATTAAAAACCACCAGCTTGTTTCATATTTTCCTCCTAATTAGAACTCCATTTAAGAAACCTCTACATTAAAAGCAATTTCACAAGTATCTAGAGCAGGGTGACCAACTGATGACCCCCTGTGCATTTTCATCTGACGCCCTGGGGCCTTGCTAAACTGTAATTGCAATGTGGTAGGAAGTCTGCTTACAGTTTCACTTCTAAGGCAACAATAAAGTTTGCAAGTAAGGCGGGGCGGGGTGGGGGAAGAGAACATTCCACCCAAATCATGTACTTCTATGCACATATCACAACTGTGAAGCTCAAACAGCTAGGCAGTACAGCCTGACCACCTGTGAGGTGCTCCATCTGTGCTGCAAAATGGCTCCCAGACCAATATCTGGAGAACTGAGCAGCTCCTAAGAACACAGGTTGGACATCCCACCTTAAAGCAAAAATGTGAGCTCAGTGATCTCGTCAGGAAGACAAATGTGGTTATATCTTACAAATGTTCCTACTGCCTTACCAATGGTTAAGATAAAAGTAAAGTGAATGTCTTTTTGTATGGTCAACAGCCCCTCCCCAAATTCCAAACTTGGAATCACTGCATGCCTGGTGTACTGACTAAAAGGAGTTAAAATCGTACATAGCTGATTACTTGAAAGCACTCAGGGTAACAGCTTCGCAAAGACCTTTGTATGACTAAACCAGGTGTCTGATACTAGTTTGAAATGAGCACCTGCATTTATATTCAAGAAGTACTCTGGATAGAAAAGAAAATAGTTGCCAACAACAAACACAAATTCAATCCCATAGCACAAGTGTGTCTACGTCACTTTATACCTTTCACAGTTCTTTTGGGGGTTCTCTTGTTAGTGATCTCTGGAGCCACTGGAATTTCATCAGGATTTCCACCTTCTTCCTCAAGGGCCTGCCAGGAACAAGCAAATTATGGATCGTTAGGAACAAGCAAGCATCTTACTCTTACAGTTTCCACACACTTTGTAAGAAGTCATCGCTGCAAGGAAACTCATGTGCAGGGAAACCAATTGAGAATACTTCAAGAGATCTTTTCTGCTCCATAATTAATCATTCATTCTCATTCTCTCTCTCTCCCTCCCCACCCCTCCCCATGGTGGCCAAAGGGGATAAGAAAGGGTGGGCAAGGCCTGACTCTGCTGACATCCACTGGAACAAACAGCTCAGAAGTAAGGTTCAACTTTTTCAAAGAGGAAAACGAAACTGAAGTCAAAGACGAGACTAGCTAAAATGAAGTTAACTGATTGCACAGTCTGACTTGTAAGCTTTACAGATGAGGTAGAGAAACAGAAGATGTACCTTGGGGTCTGCTTATACTATCTGGACTAGAGGCTATCTGCCTGGTCAACAGATTTCCAGGGTGTCTCAGCCACATGCCTTACAGCTGCTGTTGTCTATCAACACATAAAGCTACCTTCTACTGAATAATTAGTCCTATTTCAGTACTGCCTACTCCAAACGGCAACAGGTCTCCAAGATTGCAAGGTGAAGTTTCCCTCAACCTCGATATCTAACATTCTTTTGTTGGAGAGATGTCCAGTGGTTAAAAGCAAGAGCTATGAGCCCAGGGTGGCTCTCATCCAAATCTCATCAGGGGTGGTCTCAGACATGCCATGATCTCTCAAGCCCTCCATCCCAATTGACAATATGAGGATAGTTTTGTCAGGTACCTCATAGATTTGCTGCAAGGATTGCCGAGAGTGTGAGAATGCTTTTAGCAAAGTGATGTGGAAGTATAGAATCTTCACCATCCTGAGTCATTCACAAGTTGCTATGGTTTTCTATGGATGACAATGACATTCTGTGGATGTCTTTGGATCTAGGAGTCAGCCCAAATATTTAGGAGCAAGACAATGGGCTCTTGATAAAATTACCAAACTCAAGTGATGGACACTGAGGAGAGGGAGGGTAAATGGTAGATTCTATTATTTAATTCTATTAATAATTCTATCACTGTGTATCTTAGTCTAGACATCATGGTTAAATTTCTAGGAGCCATGTCTCCCCGGCGCCTGGGACTTGTCAGGTCCTGGCCTACTGACCAGAGATGATAACCCTGCTCCTGTTTGTTAGGAACCGTTAGCTCAGGTGGCAACTCATTCATAACACCGGCAGACAATTTCCCCTCCAAGACAGGTTACCAACGAGCATCATTACAAGCACCACCGTCTTTCTCTGACTGCACAGCTGCAGAGTAGCACCAGGTGCATTCCAAGCAGAGCAATAAGAAAAATCTAACAAGTCTTGCTCATGCCCCATGAAAATGAGAAACTGTACTTTAGAACACGTCCTAGAAATCCTCCACAACACACAGAGGTTCTTGAGCAAATGTGTTGGTGCTCTTTGGCCGCCATACTGGAGGGGCTTGAGGTGGATTGCTCTAGCACACTGATTGCCTGAAATAGTGTCCAGTAGAGCACAATGAGGCCTGTTCTTTGTGGCAAAACCTATGTGAACCCAAATTGTCCTTCCTAGTTTTCCTCCTTTGCAGAAGCAACAAAACCCTTTATAATCACTGTTTCCCAAAGAACTATCTGGCGAACCTTGCAGAACTTCATAACTAAACTGATGCCTTTATTCTTATACTTCATACTTGTAAAAGGCATACTCCAGGTGTGAAAAAATATATCTCAAAATTCCTTATTGCCAGTATCAAAGTTCTAGACATCAGGGATCAGTTCTAGTCACAGACACCCCCTAATTTCAAACTCACAATGCCCCTTTTACATACATTTTTAAAATTTGCTCCTGCAAGCCAAATCAATAGACCCACCAAAAGACAACCAATACTGCACAGTACACAGGCATTTCAAGGCCTGGCTCTCTGAATCAAAAATGGGGCTTAGTTTTCTCTGCCTCATGAGTTTGCAGAGTGGGTCCCTCTGTTTTTTAATCTCTGGGGCAGGCACAAAGGTTGACACATTATCTAATCATTGGTTTCATTCTGCAGCCCTTCCCTCTTTCCACTCCATCCCCTGCTCATGCAGACCTCTTTCCCACCCCAGACCTCAATTCAGTGGTTCCTATTTATTCCCCTCCCTATATTAACAGGGACATCAATCACCGTAACTGTTACTTCATTGTAATATGAATTTATACTACTGAAATTATGCTTTTGCAATATCGATTATTGCTTTTAAGATGGAATTACATATTATATAATTGCTTCACAAAGAGAGAGCATATGTATATAAGCCTCAGAGAGAGAGTTAGTAACTGACAGGATGTGAACGAAGTTAGTCATGACTAACCTGTCTCACCAGTTTCAGGGATACTCATTCATTACCAACTAGACAGGATTCTGCCCAAGGCACTTTTCTCAACAAAAATGTTCCCGTGTATATGTGTGCACAATAATATTTTTTTTAAAATAGTAGGATAGGTCCTATCTCCAAGGAGTTCAACAGAAGGGAGACACCAGCAACAGCCACACACGCTGTGCTGGTGTTGGGACAGTGACATTTGCTCTCCCCCTGCTAAATATTGTATTTATTTTATTTTTACATTTATACTCTGCTCTTTCTCCAAGGCAACCAGAAAATGTATATAGTTAGGCTTATCCTCTGGTCCAGAGTCACCCTGTCAGTTTCATGGCTGAATGAGGGTGTTAGTCCAACACTCCGATCACTATACTATGCTGGCTTTACAAGTAACATATGTAGAACAGAAATAAGACTTCCTGAGACAAATAAAAGTTTTATTAAATAACTCTACCTCTCCCTATCCTAGTCTAGGCACCATGGTTAAATACCACAGCCCCCTAGCACCTGGGATTTGTGAAGCCATGGAGTGGGAGTGTGTTTGTGTGCATGTACATACACACTGAGCAGGGTCCAGACTAGTTAGTCATGGAAATGGAAATTGCTCTATTAGGCGGTATATAAATTCAATTAATTAATCAATCAATCAATCCATGTGTATGGGCCTATGTATCTAAAAATAGACACAGATACATCCACACACCCCTTTCTATACTTATGTATAGAAAATTTTAAAACAGCAAACAGAACTCCACAGGAGTATTATCTCAATCCCAGAAGGATGCAAGTGATCAAAAATAATAAAATAATAAAATAATAATTTATTCTTTATTAATACTAGGCTTGTGCCTGAAACGTTTCGGAGGCCATTATGAAGGCCTCCGAAACATTTCGGCGCTGGGGGCAGTTTTGGCGCCGAAACACCGACAGGGGCAGCACTTTAAGGGCGGGGGAGGGTGTACTCACCCCTCCCGCCGCATTTCCCCCGCCGGCGCGCTGTTGTTTTTAAGCTCCTTGGGGCGGCAGCGCTCCTCCCTGATGCCCCATTTCCCCTGTCAGACAGAAGTGGCCAGAAGTCGCAAGCACGCGCACGCACGACCACTTCCGGGGGAAACGGGGCGGCAGGGAGGAACGCTGCCGCCCCGAGGGGCTTAAAAACAACAGCGCGCCAGCGGGAGAAATGCGGCGGGAGGGGTGAGTACACCCTCCCCCGCCCTTAAAGTGCTACCCCCGTCGGCACCGAAGATTTTCATGCACATCCCTAATTAATACATTTTGGTTTCTGCCCTCTTCAACTGTTCTATTTATATACATATACAAACACATGGTGGGTGCACATAGGAACATAGAGAGCTGCTTTATAAAGTCAGAATCTTGGTCCATCCAGCTCAGTATGGTCTACACCAGAGTAGGCAACCTTTGGCACTCCAGCTGTTGTTGAACTATAATTAACATACCCAGCCATAATTTATTACGGCTGGGGATAATGGGAGTTGTAGTTCAACAACAGCTGGAGTGTCAAAGGTTGCCTACCCCTGGGCAGCTCTCCAGGGTTTCAGACAGAGATCTTTCCCAGCCCTACTTAGAGAGGCTGCCAGGGACTGAAGGTGGGACCTTTTGCATGCAAGCAGATGCTCTACTGCTGAGCTACACTCCATTATGCAGGTTATATCCATGCCCACAAATCCCAAACTGTGTGCACTTTAATTATTTAAAACTTGTATCCATGCCTCCAGAGAGATCAAAGCACCTAGTCCACTGCCTTCTACCATGTCAGAATCTTGGTTCATCTAGCTTAGTCTTGTCTATGCTGACTGTTGGCAGCTCTCCCGTGTCTCGGGGAGGAGTCTCTCCCCACCCGACCCGGAGATGCTGCCAGGCAGGGGTCAAGAAACACTGGTTCAGTTCACCAGCCAGACAAAATATTTTACTTGTCAAGATGGTTGGTACACTATTCGTCAGGACTTTTTTCACTCTTCAGGCATCATTCTTCACTCGTCACACACTAGTAAACGAGTGGGTTTCCTGAGCCCTGCTGCCAGGGATTGAACCTGGGACCTTCTGCAAGCAACACAGAGGCTCTTCCACTGAGCTACGGCCCCACCTCCTAAGGCAGGGGCCCGCAAACTTGGGTCCCTCCCCAGGTGTAGTTGGACTACAACTCCTATCATCCCAGCCCCATTTCAGAGAGACCACATTACTCCTCTGCTGATGGAGCTTCACTGGCTGCCAATAGGTTTCCGGGCAAAATACAAAGTGCTAGTTATAACGTCTAAAGCCATAAATGGCTTAGGCCCTGGGTATTTAAGAGAGCGTCTTCTTCACTATGAGCCACACCATGCGTTGAGGTCATCAGAGGAGGTCCATCTCCAGCCACCACCAACTCATTTGATGGCTACACAGAGACAGGCCTTCCTGGACGCTGCCCCGAGATTGTGGAATGCACTCCCTGCTGATACACGATCCTCCCCATTTCTGGCAATTTTTAAAAAACACCTGAAAAACCATCTTTTCACCCAAGCGTTCCCATCTATTTAAAGTTCTTTGTTTTTAATTTTATGGCTGTTTTTAAAATTGTTGCATTGTTTTAACTTTTATATGTGTTTTAATTGTTTTTATGTTAACCGCCCAGAGATGAAAGTTTGGGCGGTATAGAAGCTTAATAAATAAATAAATAATCATTGGGGCTGGGTATGATGGGAGTTGTAGCCCAACATCTAGGAACCCCCAAGTTCGAGAACCCTAGTTCTAAGAGGAATATCTCCCCAGCAGACAGCACTAACATACAGCCACCCATCCAAATACAAACCTGGGCAAAGGGACAATTCATGCTCACTAGCATAAAAACATCTCCAGGCAGGGGTAAAAATGACCCCGTCTGAGATCCTAGGGAGCTGCTACCAGTCAGAGTAGACAATACTGACCTGGGGCAAGGGAGGAAAGCTGGTCTTGTGATAGCAAGCATGGCTTGTCCCCTAAGCTAAGCAGGGTCTGCCCTGGATGCATGCAATGGGAGATTTGATGTGTGAGCACTGTAAGATATTCCCCTTAAGGGATGGAGCCACTCTGGGAAGAGCAGAAGGTTCCAAGTTCCCTCCCTGGCAACATCTCCAAGATAGGGCCGAGAGAGACTCCTGCCTACAACCTTGGAGAAGCCACTGCCAGTCTGTGTAGACAATACTGAGCTAGATGGACCTATGGTCTGACTCAGTATATGGCAGCTCCCTATGTTCCTATATTAACATCTGGAGGAACCCTGGTGGGGAGCCACTGCCTTAGGAGATGGGGCTGCTCTGGGAAGAGCACCAGCAGAAGGTTCCAAGTTCCCTCCCTGGCATCTCCATGCAAACTTGGAGAAGCCACTGCCAGTCTGTGCAGACAATACTGAGCTCGATAGATCAGTGGTCTGAGTCGGTAGAGGGCAGCTTCCTATGTTCTCACAAGGGCCATAGCAATGCATGGAATTTCCAAATGGCTGTTGGACATTTGGAAATTCAGTGCATTCCATTGAATCTGGAAGGAACCTGGGCTTCTCAGTGGGCATTCCCTGTCATTCATTTTAGTACACTCCCTGAAGCATCTTCTTTGCATGCCAGAGGTCCCACGTTCCTGCCAAGACATCACTACATAGGGCCTGAGAGAGACTCCCACGAGCCAGCGGGGTGTGGTGGCTAGAGTGCTTGGCTAGGACCGGGGAGACCCGAGTTCAAATCCCCATTCAGCCATGAGACTTGCTGGGTGGCTCTGGGCCAGTCATTTCTCTCTCAGCCTAACCTACTTCACAGGTTTGTTGTGAAGAGAAACCTAAGTATGTTGTGCACCGCTCTGGGCTCCTTGGAGGAAGAGCAGGATATAAAATGTTAAAATAAAATAAAATAAATAATAAATAAATAAATCTTGAAGAAGCTGCTGCTTGTCTGTGTAGATAATACTGAGCAAGATAGACTAAGGGTCTGACTTGGTAGAAGGTGGCTCCCCATGTTCCAGCTTCTGTCGGAATAACAGAATAACTAGATTTTCCATGCAAGAAGGTAGCTCATCTTAGGGTAGCAACCATGTCCCCTTGGCTAAGCAGGCTCACCATGGTTTGCATTTGAAGGGGAGACTACGTGTGTGAGCACTGTTAAGACATCCCGCTTTGGGAAGAGCACCTGCCTGCTTGCATGCAGAAGGCCACGAGTTCCCTCCCTGGCATCACCAGGTTGGGCTGGGAGAGGCTCCTGCCTGTATCCCCTGCTGCCTGTCTGGGTAGACCATACTGGTGGACCATACTGAGCCTGGTGGACCAAAGGCCTGACTCCATACATGGCAGCTTCCTACCTAGAGGACTCGCGCTCGCTCCCACCAGGCCAGCCCAATCCCGTGTGCATGCGCTAGGCAGACACACCGGGGGTGTACAATGCAAGCCCACACATAAAATAAACTGAAAATAAAGCTGGGGGGGGGGTGAGAGAAAGGGAGAGAAAGGAGGACGCTTGTCTGCTTTCTAGCCTCTCACCCCCTCAAGAAGAGCGGGTTGATCTCCTGCCACCCCTCCCTCACCCCACCCTTCATGGCCCCCTCCACATAGGCCCCTCACGGCCTCCCCCCCAACCCCTCCCCTCACTGCCCCCCTCTCCCTCATTGCCCCCCTCCACCCCTTACGCCCCCCCACTGCCCCCTCCCCATAGGCCCCTCACGGGCCCCTTCTCCCCACTGCTCCCACCCTCGCCCCACCTCTCGCGGCCCCCTCCCCATAGACCCCTCACGGCCTCTTTTCCCTCCCCCTCACTGCTCCCTCCACCCCTTACGCTCCCCCCATTGCCACCTCCCCATGGGCCCTTCACGGCCCCCTCCCCCACTGCCCTCAGTCAGCGTCTCCCCCTAAGGCGCACCCCCCATCTCCGCCCTCGCCGCTCACTTTGCGGAGGCGATCGAGCAGGACACTCTTGTTGCCGCCGCTATCCAGGTTCCGGCGCTTCAGCTCGGCCCGCAGGTCGATCACCCGCAGCTCGCTTAGGCGACGCGTCGCTGACGCGCCGCTGAGGGGAGCCGCCGCTGCTGCTGCCGCCTCGTCGCCGCCAGGCCCGGCCGAGACTGGGCTCGCCTCGGCCGCCATCCAACGCAATCAGGGGGGAGGCCGCGCCGCTGTTCCCCTCACAGACGCGAGGCCGAGGCTCCCCTCAGACAAAATGGCGGGAAGGCCCAGGCCGCGGTCAGGCCTAGCGGAGGAATACACTGCGCAGGCGCGGGGACTGACGGAAAAGGGCCCACCACAGCCTTTCTGCGGCGTCACCCAACTCCTCGGGAAAGGCGAGCGCGGCCATAGAGACGGAAGGGAAGGGCTAGAGCAGTCTGTGGGTGGAACATCCGGTCAAGAAGCAAAAGAAAGAAAGAAAAGGGCGGTGCTGGCGCCCGTAGAAGAGAATCGGCGGGAAAGAAACGGGCTAGAGCGGCACTTATTTGAACTTCCTGGAAAGCTAGAGCGGACGGGAGAGGTTTCGTAACGTTGAATGAGAGACAAAAAGAGGACAGGCCTAAAGAGAAAAGAGAAGGGTGCACGCAGTTTAAACTTCTGGTAAAGATCGGATGTTGCCTGCATTGGTTTAGTGACCCAATAGTATGTTGTTGTTGTTGTTGTAATTAATTAATTAATAAACTTTACTTGTTAGCCGCTCCATAACAAATTGTTCTCTGAGCGGCTCACAACACAGCATTAAAACATCGGGTAAAAACCTTGGCATTCAAGATGGCTTTTAGTTCAAAATTTGCATTCACACCCAAAAAACTACATTAATTAAAAACTACATTAATTAAAAACAGAGTTGCCTCGGGCTGCTCCCCAGAGGAATGATGTTATGAAAAATTGAACTGAACTTCTTGCACTTTGGAGTTTCCATGACAAAAAGGTGCTCCCCCATGTTGGAATATTATTCAGCCTTAGCTCCAACACCCAATAGCTTCAATGGGAAATTCACCTCAGTGGTGTCCTTCAGAGCCATTAAGGAAAAAATTCAGTTTAACAGCTACAAATTTATCCCACCTTGATGACACAGTGAGAAGCAGCATCACATAGTGGTTAGAGTGTCAGACTAAGGCTTGGAAGATGCAGCCAGAGTTACTACCGTTTTGCAGCATGCCCAGAAGAGTTGGGCCATGGGCCACCTACCTTACAGAGCTGGGCCACCTACCTTACAGAGTTGTTGCGAGGATAAAATGGCAGGAATGCATATATTGTGTCATGTATATGCAGACACCAGTTTGGCAGACTTAGAGCAGAGACCCCCCCCACTCCCCAGCCTTGGGTCCCTAGAAGCTGTTGGACTACAACTCCCGAGATTACTATGCCCTTGGGAACTGTAGTCCAACAACATCTGGGGATCCAGCTTTGGGAACCTCTGGCAGAATGACACAAACAAACAAAATCTTTCAGTTTCACATGTCATTTTGTAGGCTTTTCCACACTAACTCAAGCTCCAACATGCTGGGAAATTGCAGTTGTTAAGCTCCTTAGCAGGTGAATTATTTAGGCAAGATGGATATGGTGTGTGGTGTCCTATGCTGTGGTTGGTTCCAGCTTTACGACAACCTTGGAGCTGCACGGCTGCCAGTGGCCAAACCAAGGGATGGACCAAAGTCCCAGAATTGTCTGTTCACTGGAATAGACGCAATCCTTGGCGATGTGTTGACATTCTAGAGCAGTACGATGTAGAAATTATTCCCTGAAGGTAGAAAATTTTGCGGTGGTGGTGGGGAGAAAATAAGGCAGCCGTAGGGTTGCCAGCTCTGTATGAATCTATTCCTGGATATTTCCCCCTCAGTATTTTGCATAAGATCAAGCCACTCAAATCCCCAGGACTGCTTTCAAGGTCCACCTGCAGAGAGAGATGCTAATTGGGTTAGCAATCCTAGCCACAAGTCTAGAAAATTCTAACAGGTCACTTGGTTTCATTTACCTGGAAGGAGCCTTGCACCATGTTTGCCAGTAGGTGGCAGCCTTCAGCAGTCATGGAATCATAAAAATTTAGCATTGGAAGGTTATATAAAACCATAGAATTTTAAGACCTGGAAGGTTACCTTGGAGGTCTTCTAGCCCAACCTCTGCTCAGTGTAGGAAACTGCTACAACACCCCTGACAGAGACCTGTTCTCTGTTGGGAAACCTCCAGAAAAGGAAAGCCGGCCACTACATGAGGCGGAGTGTTCCCCTGTCCAACAGTTCTTGCAATTCAGCTCAGTATGATGATGACATTTTACTTCTAAAAGAAGAGATACTGGGGTTTGACCATGGCTGGAAGTTGTGCTCTGTCCCCTAAATCCAGATGTGGTCCAGGGGATGGGGCTGTGTTTGCACTTTGCTAAGTGCAGCCTGTGCAAGTTCAGAGGCAGCTTTGAAACAGAGGCACCTTTGATACCAGGAGAGGAGAGCTGGTCTTGTGGTAGCAAGCATAACGTTTACCCTTAGCTAAGCAGGGTCTGCCCTGGTTTATTGGTTTGTTTGTTTGTCAGATTTGTACACCACCCCAACCTTTCATCTCTGGGTAGTTAACAACATATGAATGAGAGACTAGAAGTGTAAGCATTGTAAGATATTCCCCTCAGGGGATGGAGCTGCTTTGGGAAGAGCAGAAAGTTTCAAGTTCCCTCCCTGGCTTCTCCAAGATAGGGCTGAGAGAGATTCCTGCCTGCAACCTTGGAGAAGCCGCTGCCAGTCTGTGAAAACAATACTGAGCTAGATAGACCAAGGGTCTGACTCAGTATATGGCAGCTTCCACCATTTCACTGCTGAGCAATGAGAATACGCATCCATTCTCCACACTGCAAATGTTGCTTTCTATTCAAGGTGCAACATTATCAAAATGGTTTCCATTTTCCAAAAGGGATCGCACAAAAACCCGATACAGTATTTAGAGAATCTGTCATTTGCTGTGTAAAGCCAGGCATTCACTGACTTAAGTATCCACCTCATGCCCTCACCTGTAGAAAGTCACTGTAATAATGTGCAAACCACAAGCATGTCCAGAATGTCCACAAGATATCAGGACTTAGAGCACATACAGGAACATAGGAAGCTGCTATCTACTGAGTCAGACCCTTGCTCCATCTAGTTCAGTACTGTCTGCTCTGACTGGCAGCAGCTCTTCAAAGATTCAGGCAGGAGTCTTCCCCAGCCGGACCTGGAAGATGCTGCCAGGGGCTGAACTTAAGCCTTCCAGTCTGCAAAGCAGATGCTCCACCTCCAAGTTATTTTAAAGTAGCCAAACACTGGTGATATGATATCCCCCTTCCCATGAGAGAAGCCAAAGGGCTTGAAGTATAATTCCACATTTCTTGTATTACTAGGAAAGAATTATTTTTCCAAAGTGCCAGACTCTCGGCCACGAGCAAAAGGCGGTTGTGACTCCATCTTGCAGCTGGCATTGTGTTTTCTTACAAAAGTCCACCCCCTACAGCCGCTTATAAAGCCCCCACCCCCTCCCTTTTGCCCTGGGAATGCAGGCAGTCACACCTGAAGGAGATTAAAGGAACTAATCCCCCCAGCTAATAAAATCTCCCACAATGCCATGCAGCGGCATTCTCCCCAGTGGCTACAACCCCCCCCCCCTTTATGGTTCTTGCTACGATTTCAGCAGCAGGACGGATGTCTCTGAAAGGGGGATTAATTTAATGTGTCAGGTGCTCACCAAAGGAGGGGCTGAATTCCACTCCCCTCCCCACCCATGTCCTGAAAGGATTAGGTTTCAGGGTTTTTAGGGAGCCATGCAACGGTTCTTGCGGCCCAGTGAGCTTTGGGTCTGGAAACCAAGACCATTGGGCCCGACATCTCAAGAAGGATGTTGATAATCTGGAAAGGAGGGCAACCCAGATGGCGTAGGATCTGGAAACCGAGCCCCACAGGCATCACGTGGGGAAACTGGAGGACTTGTTCCCGCTTGCTCCTCAGGACTAAGGCCAACGGGTTGCTCTGCTAATGAAGGAGATTCAGGCTAGACATGACGAGAACTTTCCTACCTGTCAGACAGTGGAACAGTCTGCCTCATGCAGTGGTGGGCTCTCCTTTGCTGGAGGTTTTCAAGCAGAGGCTGGGCGGCCCTCTGTCAGAGACGCTGCAGCAAATCCCCGCACTGAGCAAGAAGACCTTTCAGGTCCTTCCCAATGCCACAATTCTATGAATCGATGACTAGTCTGGAGAAGACAAGATTAAGGGAGATATGGCAGCCATCTTTAAATATACCAAGGGCTGTCATAGAAGAAGTGACCAACTTACTGTGGCGGCCCCAAGTTTGGAAATCACTTCTGCTAACTGGGGAAGGATGGAGGCCCCTTTTAAAATGGTGGCTCTCTTCTGTTTAGCTGTGGAGAGAGCAACCATATTAAAAAGGTGTGTGTGTGTGTGTGTGTGTGTGTGTGTGTGTGTGTGTGTGAAAGAAGCGGGGTAGAAAAATGTGCAGGGTGGAAAGGAAGGAATATTTTATATTTGTTATATAATCTGCCTTCCTTTCTAGTCTGCACATTTGTTCACCTTTCTTTCTTCTCTGCTTATGTCTATCTTTTCCTTCCACCACCCCTCTCTCTTCCTTCTCTGCATATCCCTCCCTCCCTCCTTTCTTCTCTGAATTATCTATCTATCTACCCCCGCTAACTGAGCAAAGGGGCACCTTGTTAAAGTGGTGATTCTCTTTATTTAGCAGGGGGAGAGCAACTGGCCCTATCCATCCCCAGCACAGCATCCCTCCAGTGGCTGTTGCTTGTGCCTATCTTATGTTGTTGGTTTTTTAAGGTGTGAGTCCTTTGGGGACAGGGAGCCATCTAATTATGTATTTATGCCTATGTAAACTGCTTTGGGGACTTTTGTGGAGAAGCAGTATATAAATATTTGTCTGAATTATTCTCCAGGAGTCGAAATCGACTTGACGGCACACATTACCTTCTATCTATCTATCCAGAGAGCCAGTGTGGTGTAGTGGTTAGAGTGCCGGACTAGGACCAGGGAGACCAGAGTTCAAATCCCCATGAGACTTGCTGGGTGACTCTGGGCCAGTCACTTCTCTCTCAGCCTAACCTACTTCACAGGGTTGTTGTGAAAGAGAAACTCAAGTATGTAGTACACCGCTCTGGGCTCCTTGGAGGAAGAGCGGGATATAAAATGTAAAATAATAAAATAATAATTATTATATCTGTATAAACCGCTCTGGGCTCCTTGGAGGAAGAGCGGGATAGAAAATGTAATGAAATAAATAAATGCAAAATAAAATATCTTGCTTCCCTCCATCTCTCTCCTTCTTCTCTGCATATCCGTCCCTCCCTCCCTCTCCTTCCCAAGGGCTTGGCTCACAATCAGCACCAGCCTTGCCTCTTACTTTTTAAGCAACAGTCCTTCTCTCTCTCTCTCTCTCTCTCTCTCTAATGTCCAGTATGTGAGTGTATGGGAGGGAGAGACCCAGGATCCCCCCCCTTCCATTCAAGGCAGGCCATCCCACAATCAGGCTAGCACTGCTGGTGTCTCGCTGGACAGACCCCCTTTGCGCTCTCTCCTCTGCAAACCCCCCCCCCTGCCTCCCACCCCGCTGCTCTTTATAAATCAGCCTTATGTTTTGCAAAAGGAGAAGAGAGGAAGAAGAGGAAGGCTTGGGGAGGGGGGAGGAAATGGAGAGGCACTGAGAAGCCATTGTTCAAAGGGCAGGCTGTGACCCATAAATGCCAACCCAGCAAGACCAAGGAAACTTTTGCAAAGAAAGGATTCCACCACCACCACCACCACCCTTTCTTTTTACAGAGCACAAAAGAAAGCAACACTCCAAGCTTACAAAAAAAAAAATCATCATCATAAACCCAATTAAGTTTGCAAATTGGCTTGGTGGCAGCTGCCCCCTGGGACCCCCCTCCTCCCCACACCTCCCCCTCCGGCACCTCTCCTGCAGCCCCCTGACAGCTCTGGTGTCTGGGTTAATACCAAAGGGCTTGGGGTGAGGGGGGGGCTGGTCTGACAAAGAAGACCCCCTGCCTTTTCTTCCCAGCTCCTTTTGTTTCAAGGGGGCAATTTTACAGTTCAGTGGCCTTCGAAGGACTAATGGGAAAGGACTTTTTTCCAAAGATTGTGGGGCTTTCACAATTATCTACTTCTTGGGGAGGGTGGAAAAGGAGGGTGGGCTGTTGTTGTTTTTAGGTGGTTGGGAATCGCTGTGAATGCAGCTGTTCCCCCTTAATCCCCCACCTCCATTGTAATGTGAACCCGTTAAAAAATGTTTAAAATAAATGGAAGGAAGAAAAACCAGGCTTTAGAAAAGAAGCTGAGAGGTTAGGTGGGAATTTGGGTCCCGGAATTTTGTGAAGAGCAGCTTTTGAAAATAAGAATGTTAAAAAAGAAAATGTTTGTTCTAATTGCACAAGCAAGCTTTCAGGCTAGACAGAAGATTTTGCCAGGTGTCAAAAAAAATAAAACAAAAAGGCATGGCAGATCATCACATTTCCAAGGCCTTGATTCAGAAGTGTCAAAAGCAGAAGCATTTGAAAGTAAAGGAGGAAGAGGAAGAAGAATAAGAAAGTTGAACAACCTAGAATTAAAGACAGATATCAGACTAAATTCCCTCCTACATGGCCCACAAATTTAGTTCTAGCTTTTCTTGCTATTACAGCAAACATGAAACTTTCTACATCATGTTCACATCACTATCCAACAGTAAAAAACAAATTTATGCATGCCCAGAAGATATGCCAAGTCACATTTTAACTTTATTTTACTTTGATATCTAAGTGTTCTGTTTAACCTGAAAGCTTGCTTGAGCCATTTTGAGAGAATATGTCCGTTCTTAACATGGCATGTTGCTTTGCAAAAACTTCTGCCTTTGACATTTCTCTAAAGCTAAATCCCCACCTAACATCTTCGACTCTGTTACTTATGCAGTCCCAGAAGATCTGTGGAAACTGTGTCCCTGATGTCACAGAGGGTATTTTGTGAGATTATGCTCTAAGACCTTGACATACTGAAGACTTCTTATTTGCCGGGCAACTTCTTATTGTGAATTTCTACAGCTGAGGACATGAGGTGAAAACACAATTTGGTGATTGCATGCCTTTGCTCAAGCACCATCAAATCATCCAGGTATTGAGTTTTCACACTATTCCCATTAAAAAAGTGGAACCATTTAGTAAATGTTGCACCCTGAATATAAAGGAGCAATGTAATGTTAAGAATACAAGGCAGGATGCCTCTGAGTACCAGTTGCAGGAGAGTCACAGCAGGAGGGAGGGCATGCCCTCAACTCCTGCCTGTGGCTTCCAGCGGCATCTGGTGGGCCACTGTGCGAAACAGGATGCTGGACTAGATGGGCCTCCTTGGGCCTGATCCAGCAGGGCTGTTCTTAGGTTATTATGTACTGTGCTCAATTGTGGAATGATGAATGAGATCAAAGCTGCCTCTGACCATGGGTGGAATGCTCTTAGCACTGTGCAACCACAGCCCCATCTGCTCAGCCACATCTGGGTTTAGATTTTCTGAGTCCAAGGGTATGACTTTCACTCACACTCACATCTGGGTACTTTTCCTTTTGGAAATGAGGCAGCATCAACATCTGGAACAGAATATTATATCGAATCACACAATTGAATTGAAGATTATATTGAATCACACACAAATTGAAGGGTACCTTGAAGGTTTTCGAATCCAACCCATTGCTTAGAGATGGAATCTACTATTGCAGATCCCTGACAGATGTCTGTCCTAGCTGAATTAGAAGGGGGCTCCGAGGTCTTCTAGACCAACCCCCTGCTCTGTACATTTGTGCTGTCCAGCCTCTGGTGGAGAACCTCCAGTGAACGAGAGCCCACCACTGCATGAGGCAGACTGTTCCTCTGTCCAACAGCCCTTACAGTCAGGACATTCTTCCTAATGCCTAGCCTGAATCTTCTTCCCTACAATTTCAACCCCTGGTTCTAGTCCTCAGGAGCAACTGAGAATAAATCCTCTCCTCCTTCTATGTGATAACCCAACGGAGATCTGGAGACAGCTTTCATATCTCCCCTTAGTTGAAGGGTTTGCACTGAGCCAGTGTGATTTCATATACAGAGGGATTTCCCAAGAGATCCCCCCCGCACACTGCCCCCTTTTTGTGGAATTCAAAGCGTCAACCCTCTCTTCCTTTTCAGCCCAAAGACCTCCTGATATCTCTGGACAAAGGAGATGGGCTTGAATGGGTTTCCGCTGTTCAACCAGCTGCAAGCAGCTGAATTGTCTTATTATGCACTTTCTTCTGCCCTTTGCAATATTCTTCCCACACCCCACTAAGACGAAAGGGATCTTCAGGCGGACTGTAGCACAAAAGAGGCCTACTCCAAGATGTGGATGCCTCTCCAGTGCCTCATCTTTCCTTGCCCAAAGAAGGAAAGAGGAGGCACTGCATGCCAAAGGTGCCAAGTTCCCTCCCTTGCATCTCCCAAGACAGGGCTGAGAGAGACACCAGCCTGTTGCCTCGGGGAAGCCACTGCCAGTCTGGGTAGACAATACTAAGCTAGATGGACCAATGGTCTGACTCAGTAGACTGCAGCTGCCTACGTTCCAAAGGACCATAGGAATGCATGGCATTCTGAATGGCAAATGGACATTTGGAAATCCAATGCATTCCTTTGGGAGCAGGGAGCCATCTCCAGGCCCTCTTGTCTTTGAGAATCACCCCTGCTGACTGAGCAAAGAGGCACCTTTTCAAGTGGGGGTTCCCTTCTACTTAGCAGGGGGAGCAACTTAGCAACTGTCTCTGTCTGGCCACAGGACAGCGTCCGGAGAGGAGAGCTAGTCTTGTGGTAGCAAGCATGACTGGTCCCCTTAGCTAAGCAGGGTCCGCCCTGGTTGCATATGAATGGGAGACTAGAAGTGTGAGCACTGCAAGATATTCCCCTCAGGGGATGGAGCTGCTCTGGGAAGAGCATCTAGGTTCCAAGTTCCCTCCCTGGCAGCATCTCCAAGATAGGGCTGAGACTCTTGCCTGAAACCTTGGAGAAGCTGCTGCCAGTCTGTGAAGACAATACTGAGCTAGAGAGACCAATGGTCTGACTCAGTATATGGCAGCTTTCTCTGTTCTTCCCAGTGGCTGTTACCTCTTTCTAGGATCTGAAAAGGGAATCATTTGAGATCAAGAGCAATAGCTCCTGAGTGGGGCGCTGTGTTGGACTGGATTCCTGGAGGATTTGAAAAGGGAGCCCTGTCCGAAAGGGGCTCACAATCTGAAAAGAAACACGGGGGAGACACCAGTAACAGAAACTGGGAGGAGAGCTGGTCTTGTGGTAGCAAGCATGAACAGTTCCCTTTGCTAAGCAGGGTCCACCCTGGTTGGCATTTGAATGGGACACTACATGTGTGAGCACTGTAAGATATTCCCTTTAGGGATTGGAGCTGTTCAGGGAAGAGCACCAGAATGCTTGCATGTAGAAGGTTCCCTCCCTGGCATCTCCAGATAGGGCTGAGAGAGAGACTCCTGCCTGCCTTCTAACCTTAAAGAAGCTGCTGCCAGTCTGTGTAGTCAATACTGAGCTAGAAGGCAGCTTCCTATGCTGTGCTGGGCTGAATATGGACAGTTGCTTCCCGCCTGCCCCCCTCCACTAAATGCAAGAGAGACTCCACTTGAAAAGGGGCCCCTTTGCCCAATAGCAGGACTGTGTGTCCTAAGAGGGCCTGAAGATCGTTCCCTGTCTGCAAGGTGCTTACAATCCAAAGGGAAACGCAACCGAGGCAGCAGCAACAGCCACTGGCATGGACATTATGCTAGGCTGAAGCGGAAAGACCATTCCTCTCCCTCTGATAAATTGACGAGAGCCCCCACTTTCAAAGGTGCCTCTTAGCCCGGTTAGCAGAGGTCATTAGAGGGGTTATTCCCCTATAAAGCACCTGCCCCCCCAAAAAGGGGGGGAGGCATTTTGTGGGGTGGGGGTAGGGGTAGGGGTGTGCTTTCTCCCAGTAAAATGTTTGCAGATCTTCCCAATTCCATCTTTTCTTTCTTTCCTTTCCTTTCTTCGTTTTTCCCCCCTCTCCGTTTTCTGATGGGGATTTCTCCCACCTAAACCACACAGGGGATTTGGAAAGAGAAGGTCAAAGGACAGATAGCTAAACTCCAGGAAGTGTGTCATATTCTTATGCATTAAGACATTCCCCAGCACAGCCTGAGAGCTGAGCCTCTTAAAGCAAACCCCAGCCAGGCCTGTGTCGAATTAAGCCCAGTTGTTTGCTTTGTGTTTGTAACTTGGTGAGATAACAGATGGACCGTCTAGAGAGCTGACAAATTACTCCGCAGAGAGAGTGTCTTATTCATCTTTTTCAATTAACCCGCCCCCCCTTCCCTTCCCACTTCACCCATCCCTTCCCCACCCCCTCCAATTTGATCTGGCCCGGCCATGAATAGTTTCTTTGTCATTCCCTGAATCCAAGCATCCGGCCTCCAGATTTCACAGCAACAAGAGATGTTGCAAGATCAAACATCTGGCAGCTGTGAAGCATCATCCAGCAAACCTCTCTCTGCAACTCATGTGTGGTTGCTTGGGTGTAATACTATGACTACGATGAATATTTACATTCCGCTTTTCAACAGAAGTTCTGAAAGTGTTTTATTATTTATTTATTTATTTATTTATGCATTGCATCCAGCGTGGTGTAGTGGTTAGAGTGCTGGACTAGGACCGGGGAGACCTGAGTTCAAATCCCCTTTCAGCCATGAGACTCTGGGCCAGTCGCTTCTCTCTCAGCCTAACCTACTTCACAGGCTTGTTGTGAGGAGAAACTTAAGTATGTAGTACACCGCTCTGGGCTCCTTGGAGGAAGAGCAGGATTAATAATAATAATAATAATGATGATGATGATGATGATGATGGAAGACCCAGCAAAAGGTGCAGTTCCAAGTAATTATAGACCGATAACCTGCCTGCCAACCGTGTTCAAATTATTAACTGGAATAATAGCAGATGAAGTAATGCAACACTTATTAACTAACAAACAGCTTCCAGTTGAACAGAAAGGAAATTGCCCGAACACCAGAGGCACAAAAGACCAGCTGCTGATTGACAAAATGATTTTAGAAAATTGCAAGAGAAGAAAAACAAATCTAAGTGTTGCATGGATTGACTACAAGAAAGCCTTTGACTCATTGCCTCACACATGGATACTCAAATGTTTAGAAACAACTGTTGTCAGCAAAAACATTCAGATATTTATTATAAAAAGCAATGAGCATGTGGAGTACACAGTTAACAATCAGTGGCGAGACACTTGGTCAGGTTAGCATTAGAAGAGGCATTTTCCAAGGGGACTCACTATCCCCTCTGTTGTTTGTAATCGCCATGACCCCACTTTCACAAATACTCAACAAAACAGGCCTCGGATACCAAACATCTAAAACATCAAGTAAAATCAACCATCTGCTGTACATGCAAGATCTGAAGTTGTATGGAAAGTCCCAGTCAGAAATCGAATCACTGCTAAACACTGTCCGTATATTCAGTAGCGATATAGCAATGGAGTTTGGACTAGACAAGTGCGCTGCATTAATAATGAACAGAGGAAAAATAAGAAAAACAGAAGGAATAGAACTGCCCAATGGAAGCAAGATCAAGAACCTGGAAGAGAAAGAACATTACAATTACTTGGGCATTCTCCAGACTGATAACATTGCACACACTGAAGTTAAAAGAAAAATGGGAAGTGAATACATCAGGAGAGTTAGAAAAATCCTCAAGTCCAAACTCAATGGCGGGAACACCATACAAGCCATAAACACCTGGGCTATACCTGTTATCAGATACACTGCAGGAATAATAGAGTGGACCCAGGCAGAGCTAGAGACGCTAGATCGTAAGACCAGGAAAATCATGACCATCAATCATGCTCTGCACCCCCGCAGTGATGTAGATAGGCTATATCTCCCTCGCAGCTCAGGTGGAAGAGGAATGCTGCAAGTCCATCAAACAGTAGAGGAGGAGAAAAGAGGCCTTGCGGAATATATAAAGGACAGTGAAGAAGATGCACTTCAGATGGTCAATAACGAGAAACTATTCAACACCAATGAAACAAAGCAGGCCTACAAGAAAGAACAAGTCAAGAACCGAGCAGAAAAATGGAGAAATAAGCCCCTGCATGGTCAATATTTGCACAAAATAAGTGGAAAATCAGACATCACCAAGACCTGGCAATGGCTTAAAAATGGCAACTTGAAGAAAGATACAGAGGGTTTAATACTGGCTGCACAAGAACAGGCACTAAGAACAAATGCAATAAGAGCAAGAGTTGAAAAATCAACAACAAACAGCAAGTGCCGCTGTTTGTAAAGAAGCAGATGAAACAGTGGACCACCTAATCAGCTGTTGTAAAAAGATTTCACAGACTGACTACAAACAAAGGCATGACAAGGTAGCAGGGATGGTACACTAGAACATCTGCAAAAAATACAAGCTACCTGTAGCCAAAAATTGCTGGGACCATAAAGTTGAAAAAGTCGTAGAAAATGAAGATGCAAAAATATTATGGGACTTCTGACTACAAACAGACAAACATCTGCCACACAATACACCAGATATAACTGTAGTTGAGAAGAAAGAAAAACAAGTTAAAATAATCGACATAGCAATACCAGGGGATAGCAGAATAGAAGAAAAAGAAATAGAAAATAATCACAAAATACAAAGATCTACAAATTGAAATGGAAAGGCTGTGGCAGAAAAAGAACAAAATAATCCCAGTGGTAATTGGCGCCCAGGGTACAGTTCCAAAAGACCTTGAAGAGCACCTCAACACGATAGGGGCCACAGAAATCACCATCAGCCAATTACAAAAAGCAGCTTTACTGGGAACAGCCTATATTCTGCGAGGATATCTATAGTAACAGCAACAACACTGATAATAACATCCAGCCATCCCAGGTCCTTGGGAAGGACTCGAGGTCTGGATAGAACAAACCAGTCAATAACACCTGTCTGACTGTGTAAACAAGAAATAATAATAATAATAATAATAATAATAATAATAATAATAATAATAATAATAATAATATAGAAATCCCAGGCAGTGTACATAGGTATAAATAAATAAATAAAATGCTTGCCTGTCCCAAGGGGTGGATTAAGCTTTTTGCCACCCATAAGCAAAAGGCTTTTGCTGCCCTTTTATCTTAAAAAAAAAAGAAGTTTGCATTTTTTAAAAAAGGTAAAAAGGAGGACTTTCTCCACCCCCACTACACCCTTGCTGAAGCCACTGCTGCCTACAGAGAGGGGCGACAAAATTTGAGGAGAGGCAATATTTGCTGCTCCTCAAATTTTGCCGCCATAGGCAAAAGCCGACTCTGACTCTCTGTTAATCCACCACTGCCTGTCCCCAAAGGGCTCACAACCCCTTCTTACTGGGCAAAGAGGCACCTTTTAACGTGGTGATTCTCTTTATATAGCAGGGGGAGAGTAACTGGCCCGATCCACCCCCAGCACAGTACCTCCAGTGGCTGTTGCTGGGGTCTATCTCAGGTTTCATTTTAGACTGTGAGCCCTTTGGGGGACAAGGAGCCATCTTATCTATTTATTTGATGTTTGATCTAAGATCGTAAATAAACAACTAAACTCTATTTATTTGTTGTTTCTCTGTGTAAACTGCCCTGAGCCATTTTTGGAAGGGCGGTCTAGAAATTGAAATAATAATAATAATAATAATAATAATAATAATAATAATAATAATAATAAAAAATAATCTGAAAAAGATAGACAGCAGCCACAGCCACTGGTGGGATGCTGTGCTGTTGCTCTCCCCCTGCTCAATAAAGAGAATTACCACTTTAAAAAGGCGCCTCTTTGCTCAGTTAGCAGGGGACAGGGACAGGTGTAAGTCTCATTGGAATCAGTGCAGCTTGCTTCCGGATCACCACGGATCGGACTGAGCTCCCGTGCGTCCCATTGGAAACAGTATCACTGGAGTTAGTTGCAACCAATGCAAAGACAGAACTTAGTTGTGATCCTTTAATTCGATTGTTGCAGGCAGCAATTCAGTGCCTATGGTTTTGTTATTTCTGTAATCACCTTAGCAAACCCGAGTTCTGCTATTAGCATGGAGGCGTTGGGCAAAGTGTTCTTTCTCCCGGCCTCAGTTTTCTTTATCTGTGAAATGGAAATAAAATGCACAAGGTAGTTGGGAGGATGGACTGAGAAGAGGCTGTACATCATTTTGCAAATAAAATGCGGGACATAAATGAGCGGGAGTCCTTTTTGATGAATGTTAGAGCAATCTGCCTGTGAATATGTATTTGTTTATGTATTTATTTAAAACATTTATACCCTGCCCCTCCAGTGCATTACTGCTCGGGGCGGCTCACAACATTTATAAAATGGTTACAATATAAAATCATGACTAATAAAATTAATCAAATTAAACAAGTTAAAAATCCAAGATAAAACCACAATCAAAATTAGCTTTTAAAAATCCAAATTAGAATCTTAAAGCTAAAAACTAAGAATTATAAAAATGTATCACAATGTTAAGAACATAACAACAGCCCTGCTGGATCAGGCCCAAGAAGGCCCATCTAGTCCAGCATCCTGTTTCACACAATGACCCACCAGATGCCTCTGGGAGCCTACAGGCAGGAGTTGAGGGCATGCTGTTGTTGAGAGGATGTGGGAAATTAATTTAGAGAAAACGCACAATATTAGGGCCGGAAGCAGTGTTCCCTCTAATAGGGTTTCCCAGATTTTGTTGACTATAACTCCCAGAATCCCAAGCTGCAATGGCTTTTGCTTGGGGATGATGGGAGTTGTAGTCAACACCATCTGGGAATCCCTTTTAGAGGGAACACTCTTGGGGAGCCTGTCCTGAAATCACACCCTTTGCCTTGGAATATCTTTCTCACCCAGGACCCCCCCGGGGTCTTCTGGTGATTACTGTGCGGGGAGGTAAAAGTTTTGTGTTGGTTCTCTTTAAGAGGAAACCTCAGGATGAAGCAGGCCATGTGAGCGAACCACAGGAAACCATTTCGCTTTTGCAAGAGTGGCCTGCGTGAGTGATTGAACCTCTACTAATTCCTCCAGGGCCCTTTGCATGTGGGCCCACAGTGAGAGCTAATCCTCAGATAAGTTATTTAAACTGGTTATTCCTGAAGCCTTTTCTGTTCTGGGTCTTTCCAGGGAGTGGCAGTTATTAGCAGGTCTGGTTCCTACATATACAATCCAGGCTTTTAATTAGATATTGTTTTAATTGTGTTTTAATAGTTTTAACTTTTTAAATTTTGATTGTTGTAATACACTAATCTTTTTATTGGTTGTTTTTATTGTCCTGTAAACCACCCAGAGAACTTGCGTTTTGGGCGGTATAAAAATATGCTAAATAAATAAATCAAATAAAAGGAAATCTGGACATGCTCAAAAGCACTCTCTTATGGTTATTTCACATAAGCGCCTGTACGTTTGAGAGAATGGGGTAGGGCAGGGTTTCTTAACCTTGGGCCCCCAGATGTTGTTGGACTACAACTCCCATCATCCTCAGCCACAAAGGCCATGTCTGGGGGTGGTGGGAGTTGTAGTCCAACAACATCTGGGGGCCTAAGGTTAAGAAACCCTGGGGTAGGGCATTGTGGGGGGTATGCATCACCTTGGAGGGGGAAATCTTTGGGACTGGACTCTGAATATAGAATTAGCTCATTCTATATAGAAAACCATGAACAAACAAGCCTGAACCCTGGGCATTGTGTCTTTCATCCATAGAAGTCAGGAATTCCCAACCGTGGATCCCCAGACGCTGGACTAGAATTCCCATCACCCACAGACACAATGGCCTTCTGTTGCCCTGGATGATGGGAGACGTAGTCCACCATCATCTGGAGACCTAAGGTTGGGGGCCCTGCATATAATGAATGGATGCTGTTCACTTCTGTGGAGAAGAAATTATGCACTGAACTTCAGGATACAGCCACAGAACTTAAAATCCATCTTTCAGCCTTCCCTAAGACAGATCCTGCAATGGGTTGAACACCTCCCCCTGCTCCCTTCCCTCACAAAGCACATGCCTTCCTTCCCCACCCCTACCTTGTCATGGTTTTGCAAATAATGGACCTAAAAGCCAGTTTCTTTTGGTCACGCCCTCACGTGACCAAGAAAGGATTCTGGGTGGGGCCACAGACAAAGGGGAGGAGTCAGCCAGCCAGGAGCCACCTCCGTTCTTAAGGACTCCAGTGTCGTTCCCCAGGGCAGGGCAGTAAATGGAGGGCAGGCACAAAATGTGGAGGACATGTCCTCCCCCTACCATGAAACATGGGGTCACCAAGGCAGGGTTCAATTTAGTGGTGATTCTCCCACAATGAGGCCTAGCTTTGGTAGGGAGACTCCGTCCTGCCAGCATCTCAGCTGTTGTTGCTCTCTGGAGTGAGAAATCCACCATTTGCACAGCTACAAATAGCACCAGCATTGTAAGCCATCCCCCCCCCAGCCCCCCCAGCCCTTTTATCCTGCACGCATTCCAGCCCGGAGGAATGTCTTTCCTCCTCATATTCTGCAGGCCCCTTCTTCCTGCCTCTGGTCCTCATAAATCACTCATTTTCTCCGGGACAATGCTACGGCGGAATTGGGAAGTTGCTGGCTTGGTGGGAATTCCGTTGCCGAAACCCAGGGTGGGAGTGCGGAGAGACCCTCGCTAAGCCACAGCAGCTGCGCTTTTGAAAGGAGAAATGGTGTCCTTGTCCTTGCTCGGAGGCCTAGCAAGACCTGCAGGGCTGGACGGCTCAGGAGAGATTCAGCCAGAATTTCTACGTTGGACCAACGAAGCCTGTTTTCTGCTTCCCTCAACATGGTGACTCTGCTGCACGGTGTTGCTGAATAAAATGCCCTTAGAATGGCTACTTAGCACTTACATTTATATACCGCTCTATAGCCGGAGCTCTCTAAGCAGTTTACAATGATTTTAGATGACACTTACACATTGCCCGAGGACATTCTTCATTTAAACAAACACAAAAAAGAGGACAAAAGGAGGCAGAATGTTACATAAAATTATCATGTGCTAATTTACGATTGCGAATACAACGGATATTTATATACTGCTTTTCAACAAAAGTTCCCAAAGTGGTTTAGATAGATAGATAGATAGATAGCAGAGGTGTATCTACTGTAGAGAAAATTGCGCCTAGGGCAAGCACTGAAATTGCGCCCCCTGTCCAAACATCTGACACCCATCTTTCAGATAACTTTACCATAATATCAGCCCAAAAATACAAGTCAAGCTTGTTAATCTTTTAATATTTCAAAAACTATTTAGCAGTAGACATAGCCGGACCAAAAAATGCTGGAAAACTACAAATTTCAGTATCCTGGGGCTCATGAAATACCCAAATACTATGTGGAGGTGTACTTGGAAAACTAAACAAAAGTGCCTGTCTAATTTTATACTATGCACTGTGGCATCACTATTACATAAGTTTTAAAAATAAATGGAGAATTTGACTTTTCCCAGATATTCTGAAAATAATTAAAGGATATGCAGGGTAAACTGTGTCACTGCTTGGAATATATTCTAGTATTTCAGAAAGACAGTAAAAATGAGAGAAAGAGAGCAAGAAGCTCTCAGTGGGCCTTAATATTAAGGATTTCACACTGATTCAAAGACAAACTCACCATTAATAGCCATATTATTAAGATATCACTTTTATCTCACTTATCACAAGAAGCAAAGTAAGAGCAAATGAATACAATCCTAGCTCATAAGCTTCAGCTCAGGATTCACAAGGCCTGTTTCTCTGTACATAGTGCCAAACTATATATGTGTACAGTGACTTATATCATATTAAATTAAAATTATTTTTACCTGTAGCCCCTTCGCGGGGCTTCTTAAAGGCCAGGGGGGGGTCTGCAAAAGTTCCCCCTCCCCCCACCAGCCTCTTAATTCACTGCTGCAGCCCATCCCGGGCTGAGGACCTTGCAGGGACCATCTGAGCATGTGCGGTGGCCATTTTTTAAAAAATCTTTTTAAATAAAATGTCCGCTGAAATCAAAATGGCCACCGCTCATGCTCAATTGGCTTCTGCGAGGCCTGGCATGGCCTAGGGCCTCACAGAGGCCATTTGAGCATGCATGGTGGCCATTTTGTTTTCAGTGGCCATTTTTAATTTTTTGTTTCATTTTAAAAAATGGCACCCCCCTTCAAGTGGTGCCCGGGGCACGTGCCCTGCCTGCCCTACCCTAGATACACCCCAGATAGATAGATAGATAGATAGATAGATAGATAGATAGATAGATAGATAGATAGAAGATGGATCCCTATCCCCAAAGGGCTCACAATCTACAAAAAGAAACGTAAGATAGACACCAGCAACAGCCACTGGAAGGATGCTATGCTGGGGATGGATAAGGCCAGTTGTTCTCCCCCTGTTAAATAAAGAGATTCACCACTTTTAAAAGGTGCCTCTTTGCTCAGTTAGCATTTATACTCTATGGATGCAAATTTAGAAATCATGAGTATCATATCATGATTGGGCCCTGGATATCTGATGGATCTCCTGCTCTCAAAGGTTTCTGCCCGCTTCACAAGGTCGTTGGAGGGGGCTTTACTCCATGTGCCGTCATTGACGGAGGCTTGACTGTCGTGTACTGCACGCAGGACAGGGCTTTTCTGTTGTTGCCCCGGGGCTCTGGAATGCTCTCCCACTCGGTGTCCATTCTTTGGCGTCTGTGGTTGCTTTTAAAAAACAACGGAGAGTCTCATCTTTCCAGCCACTCTGGTTTTGGTTGGGTTTTTTCTTTTTCTTTTTTATGGCTGTTGCATTTTGGTGTTTTTATGTTTTTATGGTCTTAATTGATTTTACTACTGTCATGTGATTTATGGAATGTATTGTGTTAACTTCTGAAAACCGCCTTGAGATATGTTTTATGAAAGGTGGTGTATAAATTGAATGATCAATCAACCAACCAATTAATCAAAGAAATAGAAATCGAGCCCTTCCTGGCCTGGCAGTGACTGGGCAGGGCATGGGCTGTTATCAGATGTTCTTTCTCAGGTCTCAAGAGGTTTTGGTCTTGGACCTGGACACCCATTAAAGTCTGGAGCTGCACAGAGGACAACCCTTCAAACGGAGGACCATATTTTAGAAAGCAGGACACATGGTCACCCTAATCACCCCTCTATCCAGTTGGGATTGAATTTAACTGCTTCTGTGCCACCTAATGGCTCTGTGGGGAAGTAACCTGCCTAGGGATCAAGGGGTTGCTGGTTCGAATCCCCGCTGGTATGTTTCCCAGCAATATAGGAAGATGCTGAAAGGCATCAGCTCATACTGCACAGGAGGAGGCAATGGTCAGCCCCTCCTGTATTCTACCAAAGACAACCACAGGGTTCTGTGGTTGCCAGGAGTCAACACCGACTTGACAGCACAACTTTACTTTTAATCTGTGTGACCACCATCTTTTTGCAAGATTGCAATTCAAAGTTGGAAGGGATTTTGGTTGACTCTGTGTGTGTCTGTGTGTGCGCGCCCTGCCTGTGTCTTTGTGTCCCTCTTTGTGGAAAAAAGAATAAATGATGCAAAACTGAGGAATATGCTATGCAAAATAGAAGAAATCATGCAAACTGTTTCCATTTGCTTGCAATGCTTACTCCAGCCACAGCATGCAAACTGTTATCACCTTGTATTTGTTTCTGAAAGAGCTGAAAATATTATGATCCCTATGGACCACCAGAGTGCCTGCGAGTGAGTGGGAACAATTGGTGGACATAGGGTGGCCCCCGCACATATGTCATTTATTTTTATAAAAATCTGAAAGGGGAAAAATGAAGGGGACCCAAAAAAAACCCCAAACCCCCCAAATGCCCTGTATAAGTCAATGGGATGGAATGTTTGTGGGCTCAGAGCACAGTTAGCAGATAAGTTAGCACCGTTAATTGAACTCAGTTGAACATAAACAGCAGGACCTTTCTCAGCTTGAGGAATACTCCCTCAGTGCTGTCACAACCACTTCTGCTTCTGAGGGGGGGAAGGAGAATGTTCATCCTCTCATCAGTAATTTCATGCCTTTGTGTTTGTGAGGGGGATGGGATTTGAAGAGGAGCTGGGACCGAGCACCAGTGCCGCCCCCAACCCCGTCCCTAGAAAACATCAAAAATAAAATGTGTGTATGAAGGAAGACCCGAGTTAGAGCAGGGACTCCTGTCTCTGTAGATAATTTCTGTGTTTTCACCATGCTCAGCCACAGGCTCAGGTAACACATACATAGCAGAGATATACACAGAGGTGCATCTAGGTATTTTTGGAGCCCGGACTAAAAGGCCTGTGGAGGCCTTCCTCCCCTGCAAATTAAGCATCATCATGCTCTGCCTGGCAACCACACCACCAAGGACAGACTGAAGAGGATTTGGGGGGCCCCCAGGGACTGTGGAGGCCCTGGACTTCAGCCCAGAAGTCCAGGGGTAAGAGCACCTCTGGATATGGGGCAACATTTTCTTGCAGGTCCATCTTTCTTGCAGGCAGTCTTGAGTTCTAGTCTCTCTCTTGCTTTTCCTATTGTTATCTAACGAGCCAGTGGACCAGGCTCTCACAACGCTCTCTGATGGAACACAACAGTTCCAACTGGCAACACATGGAAGGGTTGTTGTGAACTGTAACTCCGCTAGAAAGTGTGTCAAAATCCACACTCTAAATCAGGCCTGCTCAGCTTTTGCCCTCCAGCTGTTTTTGGAATACAACTCCCATAATCCCCAGGCACAGTAGCCAATAGCCATGGATTATGGGAGCTGTAGGCCAACAACTTTAGGAGGGCTGAAGTTGAGCAAACCCTGTCCTAAATAGAGGGGCAGGGACGTGTTGGTTTGGAATAGGGTTGCCATGTCCTCCTCCCCCCAGAATTCCAGGTATCACCCGGATTTTAAGCATCTCCCCCAGATTGCTTAGCCCACCTGGATTCACCCGGATTCCAGAGGAATGTTGCCTTGTTTATTATCAACAGGGGATCTCTATCACGCAGTTGAGAGTATAACTTGCTTTTGATGTGAATTACTACTTGCCTACCAGGCTGTGTATTGTAATGTTTAAGGACTTTCTTGGCTTTACATTCAATGCATGCCTACTTAGAAGTAAACAACATTGGTTTCAATCAGATCTTTTCTCAGATAAGTGTGTACAGAACTGCAGCCTTGATTAAAAAGCTGTGCTTTTTTTTTTGTTCTATTGCTGCTGTTTATATGTTAAGGAAAATGGTCAGGCAAAGATATCTTCCCAGTAACTATTGTTTGTAAATATCCAGAGCAAATACAAGTCAACTGGAAAGTGCAGCTGCTAATTTGCATATGCACATTGTTTGCAAGCCAATTTACATAACATGCAAATTAGGCACCCAGATTTGGGTAGCCAGAATATGGCAACCTTAGTTTGGAAAGATGTTCTCTGTCCATGGCTCACAGCAGGTAGGGAAAGGGGAGAAGGAAAGCAGTTTGGAGAAGGCAAGGAAAGCTGGCAACATCTGGGAAAGAGATTCCTTCAAACGAACAAACCCCTTGAGGAATGGGGTGGGGCTATTCAATCCCCCCACATCTCACACTCTGAGCGAAACCTTTTGTGGGGGTCTCATTGGCTCATGAGACTTTGAAGCTTGGAGTGGTGGAAAATGAACTCTCCAAGGAAGCTTTATTATTAGCTGGTTGAGATTCCAGGCCTTCAAGGAGTGTGTGTGTGTGTGTTTGTGTGTGTTTGTGTGTTTGTGTTTAAATGCAAGTTTGGCCTATTTCATATTGTGTCTACAGTCCCTGATTAATTAAAACATGCTGCTTTTGCTATCCCACTTTTGTAGGATGCTTGAGCTTCTCCAGGAAATGGAAAGGCAGTCTCTGCGTTCACAAACAGAAATCAATGATGAAATAACAAACGGTGCGAGTGCAACCGGTTCATGACGCATCTGCACGCACAGTCGTCATTGGCATGCCCCAAATATAAGGCCCCTTCTAGGATTCCTTGAATCAGCAGTCTAACTGGCTGTTTCCTAACCACAGAGCTGGAAGGGGTCTTGGAAGCCATCTAGACCAACCCCCTGCTCAGCACAGGAACCTTCTACCAAATACTTTACAGGTGGCATCCTTTGAAGACCTCCGGTGAGGACATAGGGGCATAGGGAGATGCTTTACACCCCCCCCCAGTGTAGCTGGGGCGGGTGCCCCTCAGAGTGAGGGAGATAATGGGGAAGGATGGAGCTGGGCCCCCCGGGTTCTTTGAACCCATCCACTCAATTATAGCGACACCCCTGCCGCTTTATACCGAGTCGGACCATCAGTGTTGTCTGCTCTGACTGGCAGCAGCTCTCCAAGATTTCAGGCAGAGGTCTTTCCCAGCCCTACCTGGAGATGCTGCCAGGGACTGAACCCCCTCCCCTGGGTACAGAATAATAGAATCTTAGAGGTGGAAGTGCCCCCAGAGGTCACCTACTCCAGCCTCCTGGGGGCTGTTCTGACAGCAGGTTTTACCACAGGTTGACCATGAGACTTTACTGTGAGTTTGGGGCATAAGAACGGATCCATACTCCGAAACAAAAAGAGGACTTTTTAACCCCAGAGATAAATCGAGCTAGGTCCCAATATGGAGGGAAAACCCAAATCATGTGTGAAGTGCTCTCTGGAATATCACACGGACTTCAGGGTAAATCTGGCCAATATTTACGCACCTTCCCAAAGTAAAGTCGTGGTAAAGTCGCCATCTGAAAAAGCAATAATGCTTTTATTATTGCTCCTGCAGTAATAAAAATATTATATATTGCTCCTGCTCCCTTCAGGAAACTACTACAGCATCCTAACAGGTGGCTTTCCAGCCTCTATGTGAAAACTTCCAGCGAAGGAGAGTCCACCATTGCATGAGGTGGGCTGTTCCATTGTCCAACAATGACAAAGAAGCAGATTCAGGCTAGACTCTAGGAAATGCCTTTTAATGTCTAGCCTGAAGCTAAAACCTACTGGTTTTAGTCCTCACCCCAGTAGAACTTGAACTGATTGTTTCTATAATAGTTTTTGGGTTTTTTTAAAAGAGGAAATAAGTATTAACCATGCAGGCATGAACCAACCCACAGGTTTGTCCTCAATACAACTTATTAGAACCCGTTATGGGATATTGCAAGGAAACAGATTTAGACTAGACATTCGGAAGAGCTTCCTAACTGTAAGAGCTATTGGACAGTGGAACAGTCTGCCTCATGCTGGTCTGGACTGTCCTCTGAAGGAGGTTTTCAGAGAGTGGCTGGAAGGCCATCGGTCAGGGAAGCTGTAGCAGATTCCTGCACTGAGCTGAGGGTTAGTCTAGAAGATCTCCAAGATCCCATTAGCATTCTATGTTTCGCAAGAGAGGGGTGTGAAGAGGCCGGTTTTCCCAAACGCAACCGGATTGGAGAAAAGTTCACGATTTAGGCCGAGGCTGCTGCCCTTCAAGCTTAGTCCTTGGCTGGCGGGGAAAGAACGTTTAAATGAGGCAGTCTGTTTATGAGACTTGGGGGTTCTCGCGCCCCTCTCCACTGGTCGGAGTCTCTCTGTTTTAGTTTCCGTTCGCAACTCTCCCATTGGCCAGCGGTTGGGTGGTATGCAGATTAACCGCTGTGCCTTGCCACCGGATTGGCTGGAGGTTGGAGAGTATGCAGATGAAGGGGGTGGGGTCTGCGCTCTGCCATTGGAGAACCAACCAGGCAAAGTTGCCCTAGTCAGTCTCTCTTGCGCTGCCTGCTTGGGCCGGCGTCTCCGAGGCCGATGGATGGGTGCTGGGCATGGGTCCAGGCAGCCTCCCCCCAGCGGCGGCGGCTCTAGGGTGGCTCTGGGGGCCGCGGGGCCTGCCTGCCTTCGCCATGCTGCTGTTCTCCTTCTGCTGCTGTTTCCCCCCGTTTGCAGGTACGCGGGTGCAGAGCGGAGCGCGCGTCCTGCTCGCAGTTGCGCTGCAGCAGCCGGGAAGGGGGCGGAAGTTTGTGTGCTCCTTTTTATTTGTTTGGGCCGTTTGCTTTTCACGGGCTGCCGGGTTTGGCTGAAGCTATCGCGGCAGCGTGGAAGGCGAGCCATAGAGTCTACCAAGACTCCCCTATACCTGGAATTCCCCCCACCCCGCCGCTTTCCGCCAATATTTCTCACTATATAAAATCGGGGGGGGGGGGAGGGATTCCAGGATGGCTTTCAAGAGTTTTCTGCAGAGAATCTTTATTCCCCCATATTTCTCCCCAGTATTTTTCACAAGCTCAATCCAGTTCAATGTCCAGGATTGTTTTTCCAGAGTCACCTGGAAAGGGACGTTGATTCCTGGAGACCCCCAGGCCCATCCTGGAGTGGGCTGGCACCCCAAAGCCACCCATCTGGAATTCGCCATGGAAATGAAATAAATCCAACTTGCAGCGGGGCCGTAGGAGGGTTGCCAATTCTGACTGCAGCTCTCCCTGGAGCTCTCCTCCTCTAATATTTCTTCCCATATCAAGCCTTTAAAATGTCCAGAATAGCTTCCGAGAATCTTCTAGACATGAATTCCACCCCCTCTCCCCCACCACATTTTGTCCCACTATATTTCAAAACGCCAAGCCATTCAGATCTCCAGAGTTGCTTTTGAGAGTGATGGGTACCGATTCCTGGAGACCCCCGGGACAATTCTGGAGGGGTTGGCTCTTTTCGTGTTGATTGCTGGATATGCAAATAGGGCTGAGATGAGGCTGGGGATTGGTGCAGCGGCTGCTTGCAGGGTGGGCAACCATAGGTGCATCACAGGCTGGCAGCTAAACCTCCTCCCTGCGCCCCCCCGCCCCCGGATATCCCAGTCAGGCCTGCTCCTACCTGCTTCAACCCTTTCTGGGTTCTGTTTCTAGGTTATGCCAGAATGGATTTTTAAAATTATATTATTATTTTATTACATTTTTCTTGCACCCTTTTCCCACGGAAGTCCCAGTAGCAAACATGGTGTGTCTCTTCCCCTGCTTTCCATTTTATCCTCACGACAACCTTGTAAGGTAGGTTAGTCTGAAAAGGAGACAACGACTGCCCGCAGTTTCTCCAGGCAGCTTCATGGCTGTGTGGAGATTTGAACCCGGGACTCCAGACTTTCAAGAGAGTCTTGGGGATTGATGCCGATTGCTGGAAACGCCAGGCAGGCCCGTCCTGGAGCGTTGGCAACCCAAGGGAAGGGAAATTGTGGCGCCACAGAGTGTGTGTGTGTCAGTGTGTGGGAAGGACTTGTGCTCCTTGCTTCTGGGGACGGGGTTCGCCCAGAGGAGAGTCAAACTAGCCCCACTTTTCTTACAATTATTATTAGGCCCCGAATTACGGAGGGGGTTTGCCGTTTAAAGATACCCTTCTCTAGCTACTGTTTTGGGAAGGCTATGGGGGAGTATGTTGAGGTTGAAAATGGGAGGTGGAGAAAATGATTTGACATAAATTCTGGGTGGGGTGAGGGAGTCAGGGAAAGAGGTTTTTGTTGTTCCTCCTGGCCCAGAATTTTGGGTCCAAGGTTGTCCCCCTCGCCTCCAGAATTTGAGTACAGTTAGGGATGATGGGACTTGTAGTCCTTGCAAGAGCTAGGACTGATGGATGTGGTTGCCCAGCAACAGCCAGAGAGCTTCAGGTTGGCCATTCTTTTGAACGAGGATTTTTCTTTAAATTATGAGGAAATCTCCGCTGTCATCATACTTGGGGAATCACCCAGTGAGGCCGATTGATAGGGGCAACGGAATGGGTGCAACAAAGCGTGTCCTAGTACATGGTGAAATCTAACCTGTGGGATTCCCTGCCACAAGGTACAGTGAGTGCCACTAGTTCAGATGGCTTAAAAAAAAACCCAACTCCAAACTAGGATTAGATAGACTTGTCCTCTATAAACCTATCAGCAGCGGTTAGCCATGATAGCTGAATGGGACTTCCATTTTCAGAAGCAGTCTACCTACAAATTCCAGTTACTGGGAACAGACAGCAGGAGAGGGCTGATTGCACGTCCTTCTTGTGAGCTTCCCAAAGATGTCAGGTTGGCCACTTGGGAAGCAGGAGGGTGCATGGACCTTTGGTTAGATCCAAGCAGGGCTCTTCTTGAGTTCTTATTAGCCATAATAGGAATGGAACCTCCATATTCAGAGGCAATGTACCTCTGAAGACCACACTCAGGATGGCAGGGGAGGTCTTTTGCCTGCCTTTGTTGGAAACTGGGTTCTGGACAGGCTTACCTTTGGCCTGATCTGGATTGGCACAGAATGGGGAGAACCGGGCTTGGCGGTGATCCATGTGAAAGGGATAATGTACGTCTCTCATTGTCTCTTTATTGAGCAGGGGGAGAGCAACTGGCCCTATCCACCCCCAGCACAACATCTCTCTACTGGCTGTTTCTGGTGTTTTTCTTATGTTTCTTTTTTAGTTTATGGGCTTTTTGGGCACAGGGAGACATTTTATTTTTATTCATTTCTCTGTGTAAACTCCTTTGGGAACTGTTGTTGAAAAGTGGTATATAAATATTCGTAGCACCAGGGGACCACGTTGAACATGAGCCATCAGTGTGGTGCAGCGACTAAAAATGCGAATGCAATCTTGGCCTGCATTAAGAGACGATTAATGTCCAGATCACAGCAAGTAATTGTCCCACCTTCAGCTCCTGTAGGGAATGGTTGAAGGAGCTGGATAGGTGTCGCCTGGAAGAGAGAAGAGTAAGGCAAGATATGAGAGGTGTGAAGGGCTATTTCGCAGAAGGAGGAGTGGGCTTGTTCTTTGTGGCTCCAGAGGGCAAATGACAAGTTGAAATGACAAGGAAGCAGATTTAGGCTGGACATCAGGAAGAGTTTCATAACTCTGAGAGCTGTTGGACAGTGGAACAGTCTGCCTCATGCGTTATTCCATTATTCTATGACTCTTCTTAAGTTCATGTAGAGGATTTGATAAATGCATGGTGGACAGGTCCAGCACTGGCTATGAGCCACAATAGGCCAGAATGGAACTTCCATGTCCAGAGGCAATGTACCATTGGACACTAAATCCTGGGGACAAGCAGTGAATGAATGCCGTTGCTCCCGTGCGCTGTTTGTGGGGTTTCCCAGCAGCTGTCCACGGTTGGAAACAGGGGGCTGGTCTTCACTGGAGCTTTGGTCTCCTCCAACAGGGCTCCTTACGTGTCCTGAAGAGGCTTGTGGCTCACTTGGAGACAGGTTGTTGGAAAGTGTGTGGTCCGGAGAGCATGCGTTTCTGAGCGGTTTGTTTGCAACCTCCGTGTTTTGACTTGGTGCCTCAAGGCATGCCGTTTCTCAAAAATCTTCAAAGGCATGCCGCTTCTCAAAATGGTCAACATTCTCTCTCCTGCAAAAACTTTTCAAAATGCTTCCATTCTCCTTGTCAAAATTCTTCCTCCTTTCCCGCAAGGTAGGCAGTTACTCAAAATCTCAACTCTGCACGTTCTCAGAGGCTCCCGGCGCGTGGCACGTTTTGAAAACAAGATCCGAGCCTCAGCTAAAGCCGGTTTTGGCGGTCAGTTGGGGTTGCGCCTGAACTAGGAAAGCCACGACATGTTATTTCCCTACCCGCTTGCCTCCCCCTCCCCAGCCCCCGGGACACACACCAGTTGGGGCCTCCTCTGTGAGTGCAAGAGGGGTGGACCGTTCTTTAGTTGGGGGACCGTTGTTTTTTCTGCCGAGACGAACGGCTGATTTTTGCCAAAGAAAACAAGGGAAAATGTGCCTGGAACACAAAGACGTCTTTCTCTCGCCTGCCAGACGGGGACCCGGCAACCTGGCCTTCCTTCCCCGCCTCTCTTTGGGCCTCAGCTCCCTCCCCGAAGAGACGCTCAGCCAGTTATGTGCCAAATGTGCAAAAAGGCCATTAAAAAGCGGGTGGGGGTGTGAAGTCAAGTTTTAAAAGTTACAATAAATGAAATTATTTAGCATTCGACTGCAAGCTGGTGGACTCCCAGAGTCTCGGAACTTCTTAATGTCCAGAGCCTTCAGCATACTTATGGGGCTTCATTTATTTAGGGGGCTAAAAAATGTACAGAAAAGCCCACCTTCTGTCCTCTTGGGACTGTAGTATTTTATTTTATTTTATTTTATTTTATTGCATTGGGGGTCATCCAGAAAGGTTTACATGACGTTGCCAAAAAAGGGGCTAGAGAGAGGTTTTCCTCCCTCTCTTGCCTTGCTAGAATTCAGGGTTCAGCCAATCAAAGTGATGAGCAGGACGGATAAAAGGAAGGATTCTAGACTTCACTTGTGGAACTCTCTGCCACAAAGTGGGGGTGGCTGGTGGTCTAGATTCAGGGATTCTCAACGTTGGGTTCCCAGATGTTATTGGACTTCAACTCCCATAATCCCCAGCCAAAGGCCACTGAGGCTGGGGATTATGGGAGTTGAAGTCCAGTAACGTCTGGGGACCCAACGTTGAGAATCCTGGTCTAGATCACTTGAGAAAGAGATTAGACTTTTCCTCCTCCCTCATCATGAGGGAAAGGGTTGTGGCTCCGTGGCAGAGCATCTGCTTTGCATTCAGAAGGTCCCAGGTTCAATCCCTGGCGAACCCAGGTTGGGCTGAGAGTGACTCCCACCCCACCTGGATTCTCGAAGAGCTGCTGCCAGCCAGTGCAAGCAGTACTGAGCTAGATGGACCAATGGCCTGACTCAGTATATGGCAGCTCCCTATGTTCCTGTGACTCAGTTCATCAGAAGCATCCATAGCTCAGTGGAAGAGCGTCTGCTTTGCAGGCACATGCTCCCAGCTTCGTTCCCTGGCATCTCCAGGTAGAGCTGAGAAAGACCGCTTGTCCAAGACTCTGGAGAGATCCCGCCAGTCACTGTGGATGATCCCCTGAGCTAGACGCATCAAGGCAGCTTCCAAGGTAACTTGTGTCTCATTGGCTGTTTCGAACCTCCATGTTCAGAGGCAGTATACCCCTGAATGCCTAGGAAACAACAGTATGTGAAGGCAATTTGCTTCCTTGTTCATTTCCCAGAGTCTCCAATGGGTCACAGAGGGAAACAGAAGATCAAATAGAGGCATTCTCCCCCTCCCCCCCCCAGTTTTGGGAAGGCAGAGCTCTTCTTATCCCAGTAGTTTGAGAAGGGCTCTTACCTCTTGGTTAGGAGGTTTGCACATCCTCTGGGCCATACTTTATAATGTGTCTGTTTGTTACAGGAATAGACCCAGCATTGGAGGGTTGGGTTTGCCCACCTCTGCAGACATATCCTGGGCTCCATTCTGGATTAAACTGGGATGGGGCCCCTTCTAATTGGAAAAGGATCTGCTTTGCACACAACTGATCCCAGGTTCAGTCCCTGGCAGCATCTCCAGGTAGGGCTGGGAAAGATTCCTGCCTGGAACTGTGGAAAGCTGCTGCCAGTCTGTGCTGACAATGCTGAGCAAGACGGACCAAAGGTAGAAGGCAGTTTCCTATGTTCCTAATCGTCAGCCATTCAGCCGCCGTCTTTATTTTGGTCTGTGACCAGCAACAATAACAAACAAATAATCTAAACAATAATCTAAACAGTTAATATCTTGGTTAAGATGGTTAATATCACAAATCTATTTCTCCATGTCAACATCATCAGAAGAAGGCATATCCTCCCTGAATGCCTGCTTGGAAGTAGTAATGGGATGGATGAGGGATAACAAACTGAGACTGAATCCAGACAAGACGGAGGTACTTATTGTGCGCAGTCGTCACTCGGGAAGCGATATTGATCTCCCTGTTCTAGATGGGGTCACACTTCCTCAGAAGGAACAGGTACGCAGTCTGGGAGTGCTTCTGGATCCACACCTCTCCCTGGTTTCCCAGGTTGAGGCAGTGGCCAGAAGCGCTTTCTATCAGCTTCGGTTGATACGCCAGCTGCCTCCGTTTCTTGAAGTTCATGATCTCAAAACAGTAGTACACTTGCTGGTAACCTCCAGACTTGATTACTGCAATGCGCTCTATGTGGGGCTGCCTTTGTACGTAGTCCGGAAACTACAATTAGTACAAAATGCGGCAGCCAGGTTGGTCTCCGGGTCATCTCGAAGAGACCATATTACTCCTATATTACAGGAGTTGCACTGGCTGCCGATAGGTTTCCGGGCAAAATACAAAGTGCTGGTTATAACCTATAAAGCCCTAAACAGCTTAGGCCCACGGTATTTAAGAGAGCGTCTTCTTCTGCATGATCCCCATCGTCCACTACGTTCATCAGGGGAGGCTCGTCTGTGGCTACCTTCATGTCGTTTGGTGGCCACCCAGGGATGGGCCTTCTCTGTTGTCGCCCCGAGACTTTGGAACGCACTTCCCGTGAGAATAAGAGTCTCCCCATCTCTAGTGGCTTTTAAAAGGGATTTAAAGACTCATCTTTTTTTACCCAAGCTTTTTAACTTTTTAGCTTTTTAGCTTTTTAACTTTTAAATTTTTAAACTTTTGATTGTTTATTATTTGTTTTAAATTGTTTTTAGTATTTGTTGTTGTGAACCGCCCTGAGACCTTGGGTTAGGGCGGTATAGAAATGTGTTAAATAAATAAAATAAATAAATAAAACCATCTACTCAAGAAAAAGGAAAACTTCTCAGCTATACAGATTACCAGAATCCATGAGGATCTATTTACCTAACATTGCCTAAAGTACAAACATAGCTCCTATATGGAGCTCAACTGGGCATGTACTCTAACTTCTCTAAGGTAGAAGCTGTGCAATCTAAGTTCCTGAGGAACATTTTTCAGGTACCCTGGTGTGTTCCCAGTGCTATCCTTCGTCTGGAAGCAGGACTGCTTAAAGTAGAGGCCAGAGCATGGATTGATTGATTGACTGATTAATTAATTAATTGAATTTATATACCGCTTAATATCAAAATCTCTAGGCGGTTTACAGAATTAAGACACAATCTACAATATAAAAATTTTAAAATACATTAAAAAGATAAAATAGATAAAAACACATTAAAATTTAAAAATTTGGTATCAGTTGAAGGCCTGGGAAAATAGGTACATCTTCAGGGTCCTCCTCAAACCAAACAAAGGGGATGCTCTTATTTCAGCAGGGAGCGAGTTCCAAAGCGCTGCTGGGGTGGCCACAGAGAAGGCCCCGAGTTGCCACCAAACGAGTTGGCGGCAGCCATAACCGGACCTCTCCAGATGATCTTAATAGGCGGCAGGGTTCAGGACAGAGAAGGCGCTCTCTTAAATACCCTGGACCTAAGCCGTTAAGGGCTTTATAGGTAAGAACCAGTATTTTGTATTTCGTTCAGAAACATAGCAGCAGCCAGTGAAGTTCTTTTAGAATTGGTGTTATATAGTCCCATCGTGTTGTCCCCGAGACCAATCTGGCTGCCACATTCTGTACCTATTGTAGTTTCCAAACTATGTACAAAGGCAGCCCCACATAGAGTGCATTACAGTAGTCAAGCCTAGAAGTTACCAGCATATATATCACCATTTTAAGGTCATTTGTCTTCAGAAATGGACATATCTGGTGTATCAGCTGAAGCTGATAAAAAGCACTCCTGGCCACAGCCTCAACCTGAGAAACCAGGGAGAGTTTGGGATCCAGGAACACTCCCAGACTACGAACCTGATCTTTTAGGGGAAGTGTAACCCCATCCAGAACAGGCAGATCTAAACCATCTTTCAGATCCCAACCCCCTACAGACAGTACCTCCATCTTGTTTGGATTCAACTTGGGCCTGTTATCCCTCATCCAGCCCAGTATCGCCTCCAGGCAGGCACAGGCGGGGGGCGGGGGCACATCGTGCCATTTCCTGATGAAGTTGGTATGGAGAAATAGATCTGGGTGTTATCAGCATATTGATAGCACCCCAGACCAAACTTCCTGCTGATCTCTTCCAGCAGTTTCATGCCCTGGAAACAATATGGAGCCTTGTGGAACACCACACTTTAGCTCTCGTTAATATCTTTGAATTCTGGCTGAACCTGTTTTTCCACCCTGCAGGCCTAGCTCCACTTGTGCTAAAGGATATCTATCACTCCAGGTGGAAAAAATTGCTGGCGGAATGGCTGCATCATTATGATTTCTCCCCTTTTGCATTGATAACCCTGGGGTATGAAAATGTGAGGGTCAAACTCTTACAAAGAATATACGATATGAAGCGTCAAATTGATCAGGCCTCTATTCCCGTTGGTGTCCATTTGGGCAACCATGTTCGGAGTTTCAACCCTGCCAGATACCTAAACTAGATAACTGTGCCAAAATATTGCAGAGTTCTGATACAGGCATGATGCAATCCCTTGCAATCAGCAGTCCTAGAAGGGAGATATCAAAAAATCCCCTACAAAGAACGCACTTGTCTCTGCAAATCAGGAGATATTGAAACAATGTCTCATGTGCTCCCTTATTGTCAACTTTACCGAGATATACAATATTAACATATAACCCCCTTTATTAGCTGCCATCCAGGTTCATTCATTTATTCAGTTTCTATACTGCCCTTCCAAAAATGGCTCCGGGCGGTTTACACAGAGAAATAATAAATAAATAAGTTGTACAGATTCTTTTTATCTTGATTATCTTTTAACTGACCAGAATGACCTGAGATCTTATAATGTGGCTAAGTTCTGTTTAATAACCAGTAAAATCCGCCAGGAGTTCATTTAGAATTGTTAATTGAGTCCAGCTACCCAAGCTAACTGGGCAAAGAGACACCTTTTTAACGTGGTGATTCTCTTTATTTAGCAGGGGGAGAGCAACTGGCCCTATCCAGCCCCAAGCACAGTACCTCCAGTGACTGTTGCTGGTGTCTATCATGTTTCTTTTTAGATTGTGAGACCTTCGGGGACAGGGATCCATCTTATTTATTTATTATTTCTCTATGTAAACCGCTTTGGAAACTTTTGTTGAAAAGTGGGGTGTGTGTGTGTGTGTGTGTATATGTTTTTGTTGTTGTTAATTGATCTTTATGCTTAACTGTGTGCTTAACTACTGTATCACGAACCTGTAGGTTTTTTTATTGGGCTTCTGTTTGACAGTGGTGCTGGTCTGTGATTGTAATAAAGGAATTGAATTATTTACCTAGCGGAATGGAGAGCTGGTCTTGTGGTAGCAAGCATGACTTGTCCCCATAGCTAAGCAGGGTCTGCCCTGGTTGCATATGAATGGGAGACTTGATGTGTGAGCACTGCAATATATTCCCCTCAGGGGATGAAGCCGCTCTGGGAAGAGCAAAAGATTCCAAGTTCCTTGCCTGGCAGCATCTCCAAGATAGGGCTGAGAGAGATTCCTGCCTGCAACCTTGGAGAAGCCGCTGCCAGTCTGTGGAGACAATACTGAGCTAGATAGACCAATGGTCTGACTCAGTATATGGCAGTTTCCTATGTTCCTATGTCTAAAATCTCCCAGTTCTAATAATTATTAGGGAAGTGCTCAGAATGCGATTCGGCACCCAAATCACAGCACAATCCCTTTAAAGCCTTTAGCACGGAGGAGAACAAGTCCTTACCTGCTCCTCCTCTGCTCACCACCACTTCCGTAATTGTGGAGCTCCCCCCAGCTATGATTGCGTGCTGGCGGGGCGTCTCCCAGCTGCCCCTGTGTGATGCTGGCATGCACACGGCCCCTGCGCATGTGTGGTGGCCATGTGTGTGCTGGCGTTGCACGTTGCAACTGGGAGATAGCACAACCGCAACTGGGGGGAGCACCACGATACAGAAGTGGCAGTGAGCAGAGCGGGAGCCGGTAGGGACCTGATCTCCTCCATGTTATAGGGGCTGTGTAAGCCCTGGTTTTAACGGGATTGTGCTGCGATTCGGATGCCGAATCCGAGTGGAGCAGCGGGAAAGGGTGGTGGGACAGGCTGGCTGGGTGGGGCCTTTCCAGAAGCCTCAGCCGCCACTGAGTATGTTCTGCCTCTCCGTTCCCACAGTGGACTGCCAGCCGTGCCAAATCCAGCGCTGCAACACCGACTACGTGACCGCCACCTCTCCCCTGCCCGAAGAGACGCTACCTCACCGGGATTTCTGCATTGTTTTGCGGGCATACGCCCTCTGCACCAGGAAGATGGCCCGCTCCTGCCGGGGGGATCTCGTCTTCCACTCCGCCGTCTTCCGGATCAAAGAACTCTTTGGGCAGCACAACTGCTCCAGTGACGGGCCGACGTCCTTTGCCCGAGGCCCCGGGGCTGTGGACCCTCTCGTTTCCGAGATCTGCAACTACCAGGCCAGGACTGGTTTCCGCACCAAGTTTGCCCACTGTGGGCTTTTCGGGGACCCCCACCTGCGGACTTTTAAGGACGAATTCCAGACGTGCAAAGTGGAAGGGGCCTGGCCTCTCATCGACAATCGGTACTTGTCAGTTCAGGTGACCAATGTCCCCGTGGTCCTTGGGTACGGTGCCACAGCTACCAGCAAGGTAAACACCCTTTCTCTTCCGCTTTGCACATCTCCCCTGCCCTGATAGCTTAGCAAGAATTTCAGCTTGCCGTAAACCATATTAAATAGCAATGGCAATAATAATAGATGCATCATCATCATCATCATCATCATTATTGTTGTTGTTATTTAGCAAGCCTGGGCTAGGGGGCAGATGTCGGAATAGTGGGCAGGTGTCAGACAATGTACAGTAGCACAATTTGACTCTGAAGACGGGGGAGCAGTCAGGTCAGAGGAGCGAGCCCCAAACCCAGTCCTAGCCCCGATACCAGATTAGAACCTGAGCCTGGAGAGCCACCTGGGAGACCCAGGAACTGGAGGCCCTGGAACTGGCACACGTGGAACCCGAGTCCCCTAATGAGCCAGCCTCTTCCACACTACACACCTCACCCCCAGCACCCACACTAGTGCCGCTGGGCCAGGAGTAACTTGATAGTTTGGAGGATATTGGCTTGGCTCCAGGCCGGAGGGCTGCCCCTTTAAATATCTCTGCTCTCCAGCCAAGGAGGTGGCACCTGAGAGGGGAGGTGGAGCCTGGAGGTATTTAAGGCCTCATTCCCTCTCTGGCCCTGGTTGCTCATGGGGAGCTCTCCAGGGTGCTGAAACTTGCCTTGCCTTAAGAATGTAAGAAGAGCCCTGCTGGATCAGGCCCAAGGCCCATCTAGTCCAGCATCCTGTTTCGCACAGTGGCCCACCAGATGCCGCTGGAAGCCCAGATGCCTCTGGATTGTCCCTGCTGTTGTGGTGGGCTGCTCCAGGTTAGGGGTGTGTACGGAACCGGCTGGTCTGGTCCGGTTTGGACCGGGCCAGTTCAGTCTGGCACCCTCGTGAACCACCACCCCCCCGTCTGCTCCGGTCTGAGGGGGGTGTCCATGAACTTTAAACACACACACACACATATATATATGATATATATATAATTTTCTCCAAGGTCGAGGGGTGTTTGTGTGTCCACAGAGGTTCTCTCTCCACCCACCAGCCTCCTTTTGATCGAAAACCGGCCCGTTCGGCCGTTCTTCAGCCCGTTCAGGCCTCTGGTCCGGCACTGGGGAGGGTGGATCTTTAAGGGCGGGGGAGGGTGTACTTACCCCTCCCGCCACTTTCCCCCCTCCAGCGCTCCCCGTTTTGTAAGCATTTGGGGTGGCAGGGTACCTTCCTGCTGCCCCTACCCCCATTCCTTGTCAAATGGCTTCAGAAGCCACACTGCGCATGCGTACATCGTGCGCATCATGTCTGTGCGTCACGCGCGCACTCCCGACATGCGCATGCACACGACGCTGGACGTGACACGTGCGGTGGGAGGGGTAAGTACACCCTCCCTCGCCCTTAAAGATCCACCCTTCCCAGTGCCAGACTGCGGAGGTGCGGTTCCGTACACACTACTACTGGTTTTCGACCGAAGGGAGGCCAGCAGGGGGAGGGGGAACCTCCGTGGACACCCCCTGCCGCCTTGAACACCCCCAGAGGGGGTAAGGTAAAAAACTTAAAACAAAATTTTTTTTTTAAAACAAACTCAAAGACCCACAAACCCCCTGAATGGGCTGTTGGGTGGTGGTGGTCTGGGGTCGGACTGAACAGGGGGTGGTTGGGTAGGACCCCAAACCATTGAACCTGTCTGCACGTCCCTTCTCTGGGTCACACTTGATTATTTGTCTATTTCTTACATGGATAGACTAAGCTTTCCAGGGTTGGTTACACCCACCATTCCAGATACTTTCTGGGCTCCACCCTGGATCAAACTGGGCCTTTGGCATACACTCGAGAGACCACTTAATGTGGATTAAGTGACCAGTTTGTTGACGTTCACATGAGTCAACATGGAATAGGTTCTCCCAACAGGCTTCCAGAAGTTTCTCTTGGGGACAGCTCCAGCAGTAGCTCTCTGCTGCCACCTTGTGGCAATCGGGAAGAGTGACTTGAATGCCATCCCTGCGAACTGGGCGAAGAGGCCCCTTTTGAAGTGGGGGCTCTCTTCTCTTTAGCGGGCCGTGAGCAGCTATCCCTCTTCAGCCCAGCTCAGCATCACTCCCAGTGGCTGTTGCTGGGGTTTCCCTTGTCTTTGTTTCAGATGGTGACCCACTTAGGGGCAGGGAATCGGCTTCAGGCTCTCTTGTGGCACACAGTTTCGGAACCGCCCCTCCATACTGGGCCAATGAGGCACATTTCCAAATCAGGGCTGTCTTCCATTTAGCCGGTGGGGAGAGCCACAGCCCCTGTTCAGCCCAGCAGAGCATCTCCTCCCTGTGACTGTGGCGGGTGTCTCCCTTGTGTTTCTTTTTAGATTGGAAGCACTTTGCGGCCGGGAACCATCTTTAGGGTTTCTTCTGTTTTGGGATCCCCCCCATAAGAACATAAGCCCTACTGGATCAAGCCCAAGGAGGCTTATCTAGTCCAGCATCCTGTTTCCCACAGTGGCCCACCGGAAGCCTCTTGGGAGCCCACAGGCAAGAGGAGGATGAGGGCGTGCCCTCTCTCCTGCTGTTGCTCCCCTGCAGCTGGGATTTAGAGGCATCTTGCCTCTGAGGCTGGAGGTGGCCCATAGCCGCCAGACTAGTAGCCATTGATAGACCTGTCCTGCATGAATTTTTCCAAGCCCCTTTTAAAGCCATCCAAGCTGGTGGCCATCACCACATCCCGTGGCAGAGAATTGCATAGATTAATTGTGCACTGTGAGAAAAAGTACTTCCTTCTTGTCAGTCCTAAATTTCCCAACCTTCAGTTTCATGGGATGGCCCCTGGTTCTAGTGTGATGTGAGAGGGAGAAGAATTGCTCTCTATCCACTTTCTCCACACCATGCATGATTTTATAGACCTCTATCATGTCTCCCCGCAGTTGTCTTTTTTCTAAACCAAAAAGCCCCAGGTGTTGTAGCCTTGCCTCATAAGGAAGGTGCTCCAGGCCCCTGATCATCTTGGTTGCCCTCTTCTGCACCTTTCCCAGTTCTACAATGTCCTTCTTAAGATACAGTGACCAGAACTGCGTACAGTACTCAAGATGTGGCCGCACCATAGATTTGTCAAGGACGTTATAATATTAGCATTCTTATTCTTAATATGATAGATTCTTATTTTCAACCCCCTTCCTAATTATTCCTAGCATGGAATTTGCCTTTTTCACAGCTGAGCCGACACTGAGTCGACACTGAGTCTAGTGGTTAGAGTGTTGGAATTGGACTGGGGTGACCTGAATTCAAATCCCCATTCAGCCATGAAATTCAGTGAGTGACTCTCAACCTACTTCACTTAACTCACAGCCTAACCTACCTCACAGGGTTGTTGTGTGGATAAAAATAACCATGTTTGCCGCCCTAGGTACCTTTTTCGGGGAAGCAATAGTGGGAGAGAAGGGATACCCTCCCCTCTTGCCTGTTGGCTTCTTGTAGGCATCTGGTGGGCCACTGTGGGAAACAGGATGCTGGACTCGATGGGCCTTGGGCCTGATCCAGCAGGGCTGTTCTTAGGTTCTCATGATCTCTTTGACCAACTAGCACATCCTTCTGTCTGCTTTTTATCTGATTCTACTCTGTCCCCTTCTGGTTTATATGGAGCATTTACACCCTCACACCTTAAGGGATAGCATCTGCCAAACTGGATACTGTCCAGCTCCTTTTGGCTGGACATCATTTAAAAAGCTGCTCTGTGACCTTTTTGATTTTACGCACCAGCAGTCTGGTTCCAATTTGGTTCAAGTGCAGCCCGTCCCTTTTGTACAGGTCTTGCTTGCCCCAAAATGTATCCCAGTGCTTAACAAATCTAAACCCCTCCTCCCGGCACCAACATCTCATCCACGCATTGAAACCCCTCAGCTCTGCCTGTCTCACTGTACCTGCACGTGGAACAGGTCGCATTTCTGAGAATGCTACCTTGGAGGTCCGGGACTTCAATACACTACCTGTCAGCCTAACTTTGACTTCCAGGACCTCCCAACTACATTTCCCCACATCGTTGGTGCCGATGTGCACCACGACAGCTGTCTCCTCCCCAGCACCGCCTAAGAGCCTGTCTAGACACTGCGTGATGTCCGCAACCTTCGCACCAGGCAGGCAAGTCACCGTGCTGTCTACATGTGGGTCACAAACCCATCTCTCTATCCCTCTAATGATTGAATCACCCACTACAAGGAGGCCCCCACCCCCCGGAGGAGTATCCCCTGTGTGAGAGGATATGGGCTGATCTTCCACGGAAGGTGTCCCTTCTAAAGGAGCATTTCCCTCTTCCTCAGACCGATGTCCTCCTTGCCCAAGACCATCATTCTCCCTGACAGCAGAGGACCTATCAGCCTTGGAGTGGGATGCCTCTACCACGTCCCTGAAGGTCTCATCCATAGGCCTCTCTGAGCTTCTCCAGATCCACCACCTTTGAGGAAATGAACTTGTTTCCTGAGAGCCAGGAGCTCCTTGCACCGAGCACACACCCAGCCTCAAAGGCAGGCTGCCTCTTGTCCCAGTTGCAGGGGAATAACAGCAGGAGAGAGGGTATGTCCTCAACTCCTGTCTGTGGCTTCCAGTGGCATCTGGTGGGCCACTGTGCGAAACAGGATGCTGGACTAGATGGGCCTTGAGCCTGATCCAGCAGGGCTGTTCTTAAGTTCTGATAAAAACAGAATACTATTACAATTTTAAAAAGAGCAAAGGACAGTTCATTGGCCAAAAATCTGGGGGGAAAGGGCAGTCTTAAATATATACTGCTCCTTTGAGGCTGGAGGTGGCCCACAGCCCTCTGACTGGTAGCCGATGATAGACCTCTCCTCCATGAAGTTATCCAAACTCCACTTAAAGCTATTCAGGATGCTGGCTCTCACCACATCTTGTGGCAGAGAATTCCACAAGTTGGTTATGCATTGTGTGAAAAAGTACTTCCATTTGTTGGTCCTAAATTTCTTGGCAACCAATTTCATGGGATGACCCCTGGTTCTAGTGTTATGGGAGAGGGAGAAGAATTTATCTCTATCCACTTTCTCCACACCATGCATGATTTTATAGACCTCTATCATGTCTCTGTGCAGTCATCTTTTTTCTAAACTAAAAAGCCCCCGGTGTTGTAGCCTTGCCTCATAAGAAAGGTGCTCTAGGCCCCTGATCATCTTGGTTGCCTCTTCTGCACCTTTTCCAGTTCTACAGTGTCCTTTTTTAGATGGGGTGACCAGAATTGTACGCAGTACTCCAGGTGTGGCCGCACCATAGTTTTGTATAAAGGCATTATAATATTAGCAGTTTTATTTTCAATCCCCTTCCTAATGATCCCTAGCATGGAATTGGCCATGTTTTGATTGAATTGTTTTTATTATTATTTTAAATATTTATACCCTGCCCTTCCCGTACACTACTGCTCAGGGCGGCTCACAACAATAAAATAGATACAATGTAAAATAAAAGCAATAAAATTAATCATATTAAGTAAACAAGTTAAAAGGCTAAAACCACAATCAGAATTAAATTTCAAATTAAAGGTTATTTTAAAAACTAAAAATTGAGAAGTATAAATACTAAAAACTAAAGAGCCTCAGTGTTTTTTGAAAACACTGAGGAAGGGAGCATGGTGAAGCTCTTCAGGGAGGACATTCCACAGCCAAGGGGCCACAACCAAAAAGGCCCTGTCTCTGGTCCCTGCCAACTGGATCTCTGTTAGTGGTGGGGCCATAAGTGGGTGGGTTAACCGCCTTGGGGTCTTAGGTTGACAGGTGGTATATAAATATAAGTAAAAACATGCCGGACATTCCAGACAGTAGCCATAATCCAGTGCATTTAAGCCCATTGAGAGAAGCATTCTTAACTCTCACTGGATTGTGGGTCCTTCAGGATTTTTGTGCAGTTACGGCTGAGTTGTTGCTCAGTTGCAAAGGGCTTTGCCCTCCGTTCTTTTGTGTAGGAATCATCTTTTTCCCAGCATGCAAAAATTGCAGTCTTTTTCTCACTGGGAAGTTGCAACGTCAGATGCTCCATATGTGCTGATTTGCGAAGGATTGTCTCGGTGTTCTTTAACCGTGCCAGTCTTGAGATTTAGAAGGACCAAAAATGAGAAACAGTGCCTGCATAAAATACATTGTTATCCACCAGTAATGTTAATCAGTGCTGTGCTTCCTAAGTCATCTGGAGTCAAAGAGAGCCTTCAGAATGGCCTCTGGTTTTCTGTTGTTTGTGAGGGCAGGAATAGAACTACTGGGTTGGAATTGCAAGGAAGCAGATTTAGGCCAGACGTTAGGAAGAGAAAGTTCCTGCCTGTAAGGGCTGTTGGACAGTGGAACAGTCTGTCTCATGCAGTGGAGGGTTCTCTTTCGCTATAGGTTTTCTTGTAGAATCTGGGTAGCCATCTGTCAGGGATGGCTACCCAGCTGATCCATGCACCAAGCAGGGGGTTGGACTAGATGACCTCCAGGGTACCCTCTACCTCTAAAATATGGTTCTATTTGTGCAGTGCTGAGTTCTACTTCAGTGGAGGTGTCTGAAGCAGAGGCTGGACGGCCACTTGCGGGATGCTGTGACTGAATCCCTCACTGATCAGGAGGTTGGACCTCCGAGGTCCCTTCCTGTTCTAACCTCCCAGAGCTTGGGGGAGGAGTTTCGGGTACAAGGGGTGTGGCCTCCCACGAAGGGGCGGGGCCAGTGTCCCCTCTAACAGGGATTCCCGGATGTTGTTGACTACAACTCCCAGCATCCCCAGCTGCAATTAGGGATGTGCACGGAACCGGCCGGCCCTGTTCAGTTTGAGTCTGGACTGGACTCGAACCAGACCGACTAAGTTCGGTCCGGCCCCCATCGAACCCCTCCCCCCGGTCTGGGTTTATGTCCCCGCAATTTATTTTTTAAAATTTCAAAGTAAAATAAAAGTACCTGTAGCCCCTTCAGCCGTGGGGGGTGGGGTGTCCACGAAGGTCCCCCTTCCCCCCATTGGCCTCTAAAATCACCGCCACGGCTGGGTAAAACAACTCTTGTTTGGGCCTCTGTAACTGCGTGCGGCAGCCATTTTGGCCGCTGAGGCGCATGCGTAAATGGCCTCTGCGAGGCCTGGCATAGCCCCAAAGGGGCTACAGGTACTTTTATTTTATTTTATTTTATTTTATTTTTTTAAAAAACCTTCAAAAAATTTGCGGACTTGTCCAGAGGGTCAGTTCCGGTCCGGACAGAACCGGGGTGGGGTTCGGTTTGATCCCGGACCTCTGGACCGGACTCCCGAACCTCCCGACCAGTCCGCCCATCCCTAGCTGCCGCCGCCTTTGATTGAGGGTGGAGTGTTCCAACCTTTCTCCCCCCACGACTTCTCCTCAAGCCAAGGAGCTTGTTGATGGACACCTCTGCCCCGCTTCCCTCTTCCAGATCACGTTGATTTTCAAGAGCTTCCCGGGCTGCACCGAGCAGAAAGTGTACCAGGCCACCACGGAGGACTTGCCCTTGGCTTTCAGCGACGGCACGAGGAACGGCGGGTTGAAGGAAGCCACCGGCAGCCTCCGGATCCTGGAGAAGCCCGACGCCAGGCAGGTGGAGATCCAAGCCCAGTACATCGGCAGCACCGTCCTCATTCGCCGGGTGGGCCGCTACCTCACCTTCGCCATCCGCGTGCCGGAAGACACGCTGGGCGCCTCGGAGGGGAGCGCCGACCTCCAGCTCTGCCTCCACGGCTGCCCCCGGAGCGAGCTGATCCAGGAGCACCGCCTGCGCCCCTTTGGGCCCCACCCACGGCAGACCTTCACGGTGGAGTCCGCCGCTGAGCAGTGCAGCCATCTCTTGAAAGTGGAGGACGTCTACTTCCGGTCCTGCGTCTTTGACTTGCTGACCACGGGCGATGCCGAGTTCTCCAGGGCGGCTTACGGGGCCTTGGAGGATATGAAAACCCTCTACCCAAACAGGCTCAAGTTACACACTGCCTCTGCAGCTGTCGGCTCGGTCGGCGGCAGCCCGCAGCCAGGGCCAGCTCTGGTGGTAGCGTCGCTCTGGTGGATTCTCGTTTCCCCCCTTCTCCGTGTTTCAAACGGATAGCCGTGGATTCTGTGTGGTTACAGGAAGTGGTGCTCCAGTGGTGGGATGTTGGGCTGGGTGTTGGTGTGTCCCCACGCAGTCTTCCCTCTAACAGGGGTTCCCAGACGTTGTGGACTACACCTCCCATAATCCCCAATCAAAGGCTAATGCAGCTGGGGATGCTGGGAGTTGTAGTCAACAACATCCGGGAATCCCTGTTAGAGGGAAAGTTGGCCCCACCCCTTTGTGGGAGGCCACACCCCTTGGACCAGAAGCTCCTTCCCCAAGCTCTGGAAGGCCACCTCCTCAACTTGAGGATATCTGAACAAAGAGATGCTCAAAGGAACAGCTGGTCAGTCCTCAGGGAGGACTGAGAAAGATTTCTGCCTGGAACCCTGGAGAGCTGCTGCCAGCCAGTGTAGGCAGTGCTGCGCTGCACGGACTAAAGGTCTGACTCAGTAGGCCAGAGCTTCCTATGTCCAACTAATTGTTCCCCCCCTCAGACACACACGCACACACCCTTTTGGTTTGGTGGGGCCGTCTTCTGCACTGAGGCTGCGGATGGGTCACAAATGGAATTTTGCAAGCAAATGACCCAAAGTTTGCTCCAAGAAAACTTGAGTCCGTAAACCTGCATAAATTATAAGATGTTCTCTATATGTCTTGGGGAGGGTCCAAGAGCTGCACAGGGCACTAGAAATCTCAGGAGGTGTGGGGCAGAATGCAATTTTTCGCAGAGTCGAAGCTTCAGTGGAGAGCTGCTGCCAGCCAGTGTAGGCAGTACTGAGCGAGATGGAGCAAGAGTCTGGCTCAGTTAGGAGGCATCTTCCCATGTTCCTAGTCTGAGTGGCCGCAGTTCTCCCAAGTCTCAGCCAGGCAGGATCCTTTCCATCTATCTGTTAGTTGGAGATGCAAGCTGTTAAACTTGGGATTCACTGCCACAGTACATGCTGATGATCAGTTGTTTAGATGGCTTTAGAAAAAGAATGAGACAGATTCATGGAAGAGGCGAGGTCTGTCATGATGGCTAGGTAGAACCTCCATGATCCGAAGCAGTATACCCCCAAAGATCCGCTTCAAAGGTAGGGCGAGGGATTTTGCCTTCATGTACTGCTTATTGGAAGCAGGAACGCTGCAGGGTCCCTTGGATGCTTTTATGACCTATAGCAGGGCGGAGCAAAACCTGACCCTCCAGCTGTTGTTGAACTACAATTCCCATCATCCCCCAACTCCCATCATGCCATCACTCTAAATTTTAGGTTGGCTGGGGATGATGGGAGTTGTAGTTCAACAGCAGCTGGTGGGCCAAGTTTCTCCAGCCTTGTCCTATAGCCACTGAACCATGGCCCCATGTAGGATTTGGCTAGTGTCTGTGTCTGTGTGTTAGCCCTTTTCTACTGCTCGGATCTTACAGAGCCGAATTGCATTTGGGGAGGAACAGGGTGTCGCAGAGTTCCCCACTCACTTCCTTCTTTCAGAAACCATCGCCCAGTTTCAAGGTCTTGTGATTTCTGGACCGAGGCCTTGCTGTGTGCATTTGTGGAAGGGGCCATAATCCGTGTGGGTAGGGGAGAGCCAATGCCAGTGTGTGCTATGATGAACCCCTTGATCATTGTCTCCATCACAACAACAAAGGTGTGTATTTCTTTTCTACTGCCTGTAAGTGTGTCTGTGCATTCCGTACCATTCACGTTTAAAGATATGTTCCCTCCTGTACCTGCTGTTCCTGGTGTTTGCCACATCGTGGCATGTTCTTTTCTTGAAAAGAAAATTATAGTAATTTGCTTGGATGGTCCCTCCCCCTCCCCCCCCCAAAGTAAGTTTCTGCACTGAGCAATGGGTTGGACTAGATGACCTCCAAGTTCCCTTCCAGCACTAACGTTCTGTGAGTCTGTGCTGGTTATTTGCAATAGGCTTACCTGTGTGATAGTATCCTGAAAGCAAACATGCTTGACGAAAGAACAGCCTCTTTAAAGTACGTGCGGATTGGAACCTGTGGTCCTGTTGGATTTATGTCTGACCCTGCCTTCTTTCCATTTGGTGTCGTGTTTGAGCGCAGCATGTTGGGAAACCAGGCAACCAGGAGATCAAGAGCCAGGAAGTAGAATCAAGGCGATCAGGCACGAGGAGCTTAGTCTGATAGGAGCTATCTCTGGACCAGTGTTCCCTATAACGGGGGTTTCCAGATGTTGTTGACTACAACTCCCATCATGCTCAGCTGCCATGGCCTTCGGCTGGGGATTATGGGAGTTGTAGTCCACAACATCTGGGAATCCCTGTTACAGGGAACACTGCTCTGGACAGACATCTGGCCACTCCAACATTCTCTGATTCTAGCTAGGCCAAAGTCAGCAAACGGGAGGTTAGGAGCTAGAATTCCTTGTAAATCATAGATTTACAAGGAAGTAGATTCAGGCTAGATATTGGGAGGCATTCCCACCTGCAGGAGCTGTTTATTTGTTTTATCTATTTATTTGGTTTATATACTGCCCTTCTTAAAGCGTCTCAGGGTTGTTTACATTGAAATAAAAAACACATAATGAAACAATTTAAAAAAACCACAACAACCCATCTAAACCAGATTAAAATTAAAACTAAGTACAGGTAAAGTTGTGCCCTCAAATCGGTGTCAACTTCTGGTGACCCCAGAGCCCTGTGGTTTTCTTTGGTGGAATGCAGGAAGGGTTTACCATTGCCATCTCCTGCGCAGTATGAGATTATGCCTTTCAGCATCTTCCTGTATCAATGCTGCCTGAAACAGGTGTTTCCCATAGTCTGGGAAACACACCAGCAGGGATTCTAACCGTCAGCCTCTGGCTTGGTAGTCAAGCCATTTCCCTGCTGCGCCATTAGGTGGCTATATAAAATTAAAATTAGATAGCATTAAAAAAGCCAGGCTAAAAAGATGGGTCTTTAAGGAAGGCCTCCAAGGAAGATAATCCTCATGTCTGTGGGGAGGGGCGTTCCACAAACTAGGGGTGACAACTGAGAGGGCCTGATCCCAGGTCACTGCCAGATAAACCGGTGGCACCCGAAGATTATTTTCCTAATGAGCAGTGGGGATCCTGTAGAGAAAGGCGCTCTTTCAGATAACCAGGCGGACCTAAGCCATTCAGGGCTTTAAAGGCAATCTCCAGCACTATCTACTTTGCCCAGAAACACATTGGCATCCAGTGCAACTGCTTAAGAACAGGCATAATGTGATCTTTCCAGGATACCCCTGAGTCCAATCTGGCTGCCGCATTTTCCGAGCTATGTTTCCGAACTACACACAAGGGCAGCCCTACATAGAGTTCATTGCAGTAGTCCAACCACCTGGAGACCTACCATAACAAAACCACAGTTAGACAGTGGAACAGCCTGCCTCATGCTGTGGTGGGCTGGAGGTTTTCCAACAAAGGCTGGGCGGCATCTGTGCTGTAACATGTTTGTGCTGGGCAGGGGGATGGACTAGAAGACCTCCAAGGTCCCTTCCCACTCTGAAATACTATGCTTCTAGCTAGCCCAAAGTCACAGCAAGCAGGGTCACATGCTGGGAAACTGAAAGAGCAGGAAACCAGAGCTGGTCGGACAAGGATGAGGGCGGATGTCAAGAGGGTTCAGAAGTTACAGGAGCCCTGGTGTCAGAGGTACAAGCCCCACAACCCCCTCCCCACTCATTCTGCAAGTCCTTGGTGTCAAGGTTTTACGGGATCAGGCTCGGGGGTCATGACACTGGAAGTCCAGCAAGCGTGCAAGGCATTGATCAGACCCAGGGTAGAAGTTATTGGACAGTGGAACAGCCTGCCTCATGCAGTGGTGGGCTCTACTTGGCGTGGATGCTGCAGCAGAGTCCTGCACTGAGCAGGGGGGTGGACTAGAAGACCTCCAAGGTCCCTTCCAACGCTAACATTCTGTAATTCATACAGTCCAAGTTGCAGTAGTTCAGCTTTGCCATGGAGTTGCATTTGGGTCGCCCTCAGTCCCTCTTCACCCATATTTTATCTTTTATTTTATTTTATTTATTACATTTTATATCCCGCTCTTCCTCCAAGGAGCCCATATCCCGCTCTTCCTCTCAGGAGCCCAGAGCGGTGTACTACATGCTTAAGTTTCTCCTCACAACAAGCCTGTGAAGTAGGTTAGGCTGAGAGAGAAGTGACTGGCCCAGAGCCACTCAGCAAGTCTCATGGCTGAAGGGGGATTTGAACTTGGGCCCCCTCGGTCCTAGTTCAGCACTCTAACCACTACACCATGCTGTCTCCCACTACCCCTAAACTTATACTCCACCTTGGATAGCTGTTATTTATGCCCACCCTGTCTCCCTCCCAATAGACCTCATCCCCAGATCACTGACATCATTCACAAAATGCTTCAGAGGGGTGGGGTGGGAGAAGAAAATCTTACACCTCCTATAATTCAGACACCACTCACTCGGGTCCCAATTTATTCAAATAAATTCAGATTTATTCAATAAACGTCATCAGGTTCTTTTAAGACCACAGCAAAGGAGTCAGACAGAGATGTCTCTTGGTATATTAGACCTGTCAACATTTGAAACAATTGCAGCAATAATTGTGATTTGAAAAGATGGAGTGGGGTGTGTGGGGGGAAGGAAAGTAAACCTCCAACCAGTGTGCTTAATTTCCATTTGATCCCACGTATAATGTGATAGTCCCAATGTCCTTTGAAGGTGAGAAGAGAGGGAGGGACAGGGTTATAGGGGTGTGTGTGTGTGTGTGTATCTATATATTTATATATTTCTTTTTCAAGTTCAAAGTTAAGGTTCAGCCATCATGAAGTTACTCCATAGCAGAAATAGAACGACATTGTACAAATCACATACAGAATTCGACAGTGGTATAAAAAAATTGTATTTACAGTTGTAAACGTGGACTTTAGAAAACTCACTCGCCACTCACACCGATTCACACATTCGCCCTCTCGTTCTCGGCCGCCTTTCCGAGAGGCGCGTACCGGACACGCTCCGAGCCCTGTAAAGCGGGGATGCTTGGAATGGAGCTGGCATGAGATCTGCAGCTTGGAATCCATCCTGAATGCCTTGAGGGAATGAGATGGGGGAAAATATTCTACTTGTTGAGATCTAGTAACTTGCGACATCAAGCTGCAACATCTAGTAACCGGCGGCATCTAGGATTTCCTAAACATTTGAAGGGAATTCCAAACAGTTTGAAGCCTCAAATTACTAGATTGGATACCCGTTCCAAGCTTTGAAGGGAGCTCCTATTGGTTTTGGCTCTGCTTCAGAAGTCCTGCTTTGCTTCAGAATGAACTCAAGCAGACTGGCCTGGTTTAGCTTCAGTCCCGCTTTGGCCCCAACCAGACAGCGCTTCGATACGGTGAAGCCGTATCGGCCCCTGAAGCTTTGTCTGATTGTATCCATCTCTATGAGGAGGATTTTCTAATTGGATTCCTTGAGGGCTGTTTGGAAGATTGCACTGACCTTAACAATTTGCATGGAGCATTTATTCAGTCCTTTTTTGAGTATTCAAAGGGTCGGGCATCTTTTATAGCCCTGTAAGTTAGGTCAAGACTGATTTCCCCACTGCAGTTATTAGAGGGGTCAAGAAATACTGGTTTCATAAGGCTCTTTAATAAGATTTTAGCAGAGATGAGATTCAAAATGGGATGTATTGGTCAGGCTGAAATCCTGAATGTACTCCGGAGGGAGCGCCATTGACTGTGGGGCTTACTTCTGAGTAAATGTGTTATCAAAGGGAGCAAAGACAGCTCCACCACTCTTGAACTGAGCAGTGTTGCGTAAGAGATCCAAAGAACCGTGCAGTTCTGGCTACCCAAGAGAGGATTGTGCTTCCGATTATTTTCCGAAGCGACGTGTCGTGCTGCACAGCAAACCACCCCTGTTTTCAAAAGCAGTTTCTGGCTGCAGTGGGTGCATTCGTCTAAAGCAAAGCAAAGTCAAGCATCCCTTTGGGTTTGCCAGGAGTACACTTCCATTTCTGGGCATTTAGCGATGGCTGTGGGATGGATGGATCCAGTGACCCACTCGCCATGTAATATTATTACTGGGGCTGCGTATCGCATCGGACCGATACTTGGGTCCAAGGTGATACAAGCACTGTCGGAGCATTTCTCTCCAGAAACTATTCTGGAGAAAAATCCCTCCCATTCCGGGAGCTGACTTGATGCAATCCTGAATAGTCTTGGTATGGTAGCGAAAGGGATCAGAAGGTGAGGGTGAAGCTTCCCTTAAATCGGGGCTGCTTAACTTCAGCCCTCCTGCAGATGTCGGCCTACAACTCCCATAATCCCTGGCTATTGGCCACTGTGGCTGGGGATTATGGGAGTTGTAGTGCAAAAACAGCTGGCGGGGGGGGGCTAGGTTGGGCAGGCCTGCTTTAAATGAAAAGCCTGTTTCTGTGAAGAAAAACAGCTGCCGTCTGGTAGCTGCAGTGATTCAAAGAGTCACTTTGCCCTCCATCTTCTCTGCCCATAATGCACCAGGCCAGGAGGCAAGATCATGACATCACATCCCTTAACTGGTACATTACTGGGGTGGGGGTGACTGAACTCTGTAACTACAGGGCATGGCCATTCCCCCCACCCCAGTAAAACACCAGGAAAATGACCCAATGTCATATTCTTTCTTCTTGCCCTGGTAGATTATAGGGATGATGCTATTAATGCGGGGGGGGGTGCATAGTGGAGGCTAAGGTGGCATTTTGAAATGAGAGCCCCTTTGCTCACAGAAGCCGGCTCATCTTTAAGGCAAGACCCCCCTCCTCCTGATGCATCGAGCCGATGATGGTTATTGGCTCGATGAGATCCTGGCCATCCTCTGCATCATTAGCATAATCCAAGAATGGCCAGGTTTGGGATCATTCCGCCCCGACACAGCCCTAATTATTCCCTCATATTACAGATAGGAAACCGAGGCCAAGAGAAAGCCTTGGGCCAATTGAGCTGCGGGCAGAGGCAAGATGTGACCTCGGAGCCTTCCCAGTTTGGAAGTTGCTATGCTTCGCCAGAAGTGATCTGAGAAGCGAATCGCTATGCTTCGCCAGAAGCGGGCCGAGCATTCTCTGATGCTGCTCCTCAAGAGGCACTCTCACGTGCGCTCTCAGTTTCAGTGCGGGGAGAGACCGTGAAATCCCTCTTGGAGTTTTCATTTCTCCTCAGAGGAACCTGACATTCTTCCTTTGGATTTTACTTGGGAGACAGGGCAGTTCCAGGCCGAGTAGCACCGCAACTGGCATAGGTTAGAAGGGCATAACCCACTGACTGCCATCGGCAGGAGCAAGTTTGTGTCGAAACACCTCCGAGTGCAGGAACCGTCCAAGTGGAGATGCTTTTTAAAATTTTGCATAGCTTATACTGCAATTCTTTTTCTGCATTGCATAATAAATTCCAACTCTGCTTGTCGTGAGCGAGGCACGGATGCAGAAGCCTCGGCACCAGTGTCCCCTGTAACAAGGATTCCCAGATGTTGTTGACTACAACTCCCATAATCCCCAGCTGCAATGGCTGTTGTCCATTGCATCTGGGGATTATGGGAGTTGTAGTCAACAACATCTGGGAATCCTTGCTACAGGGGACACTGCTTGGCACCAGCCACTCTTGAATGGCCCACCTGCTTCCAAGCATCCCTTTGCAGCCATGAGGACTGGAAACTTGATTTTAAAAAATGAACCAAGCTTCTCAGGATGCCAAATTCTTCTGCTCAGTCCCCTATTCTGCACTCTCTATGTACACAGCCATGGGCTCCAGTGGCCCTAACTCGTGGTGTGGTTGGAAAGCCATCAGAAACCTTTTTAAAGCACTTGCAGTTTTATTCAGAGGGTGCTAGAAAAGAACGGGGATTTAAATATCCCAATTTAAACACCTCTCTCCTACCAGCCATCTGTTTATTGGCACTTTAAAAAAAAAATCCAAATCCAATTAGTTAGCACATTTATGGAGGTTGGCTGGGTGTATGTACAAAAATGTATTTTCCCAGGATAGAAGGGTACCATTTAAAAAGAAATAAAATAGAATAAACTCAACCCACCACACATGTTCAAGGCAACAGAGTTATCCCAAGGGGATCAGATTTGGGGAGCGGCATGGGGACGCAAGCCTACAGCTCTGAGATTAAGAGAGTCATGCTGTTAATGACTGAGATCTCTCTCTTCTCAAAAGGGAGAGAAGAGATACTGGCAGTCACAGTAGGGCAATAAACCTTAAAATGCAGAATGCCTTAATCCCCCCCCCCACTTTCTGGCTTTACAACTGGCCAGGAGTAGGAGACCCCCAGCTGGCTGGCGTGTAACCAAACACCGCTCATTGGAAGAGCCCTGGCTTGCCATGCAGAAGGCCCCGGCCTCAATCCCTGGCAACTCCAGTTAAAAAGGTTCTGGGAAACACTTTTCTCTGCTCCAGCCCCTAGAAAGCCAGGAAGCAATCAGAGGGGACAATACAGGGCCAGGCTGACTGATGGCACGACTCGGTATAAGGAGCTTCGTAAGCCCTGAAACCGATACGATGATGTCATCGCGATGCCGTTTCTGAAGTTCCGTCGCAAGGACTCAGGAAGCTGCATTTGAGGCATCCACACAACTGCACATGTGTGCACACAGACACGCACACACACACAAAAACACTAACAGGAATGTTTTAAGTACATAATCAAATTCTGGCATATTTCAGACTCGCTGAGCAGGAGATCCCCTGTAGCTTTTTTTTAAACAAACAAAAAAAGATACATTTTTGGTCAAACGGCTACCCTTGGCATGTCGGATCTCCTGCCGCAGAAGCAAGGTGGGCGGGCGTCTTTCTGTGTGCTTTCCATTGGAGATGGGGTTTAGGGAGGAACAGGGTTGCAGGAGTACATGGGTTGTGGGGGTGGAGGTGGCTTGAGTGTTTTTCGAGAAAGGTGCTGGGAGCAGGTCAGCTGGCACTATAAAGAGTCGAAGGTTGAAGGAAAAGGGAAGGAAAGACAATGTGGGAAGCCAGGGAATCAGCGAGGGCGGCCCTTTCATGAGGCAAGCGGAGATCGTTGCCTTAGGCGGCAGGTTATTGGGGTGGCAAAATGCCCCACCGCCACCCCGATGCCGCCATCAGAGCCGACCCTTGCAAGCTTTTCGAGGAGGGTTGGTTGGAAAGCTGGCAAGAAGCGTGAGGAGAGAAGAGGAGGCTGCTGGGAACCTGCCTCCCAGGCACTTCCAAACCCTTCCAGGGTTGGTTTGGAAAGGGGGAGGGGGCGGGAGCATAGGGCAAGGCAGCATTGGGCACCTTGCCTCAGAGGCCACAATACCGCAGGCTGCTCCTGTGGACGAGGAGCCGGGAGGAGAAAAGGGTCCTGCAGGGACTAGGGAGGACTGGAGGCCAGAGTGGCTAGGAAGGAGATGGTTAAGACCGTCACCCTGATGGCCAGCCGCTGGCCTGCCCTTAGGGGAAGCTGGCTGGCCACTGAAGGGAGGTCTAGGGAGCAGTAGCAGCTGGTGTGGGTGCCACCGGGGTGGGGATGGTGTTTAAAAGGCACCTTTAAACATAAATTAGGTGCGCACCTCCGCTCTGTTCACCTCTGCAAGCAGCTCTGAGCAGCACGGGGCCTCCCAGCACTCCCTGCGGCGGGGATCGTCTCCGCCACTCACCTGACATCCACGGAGCCGAACCCCTGCCAGCAGCCAGGTGAGTGGCAGGGCTCATCCCCCTTGCAGGGAGTGCTGGGCGGCACGCTGCAGCTCGAAGCAGCTTGTGTGGATATTTAATGTGACGGCTAAACAAGGCTATGAAGTGTGATAGCTAAACAGAGCCTCCATATCCAGGGGCAGTCTACCTCTGAGCTAGGGATACACAACACCAAAGGGGCCCCATCTTCTTCACACCCTGCTTGTGAGGACCCGGAGGCAGGCCGCCCCTGGGAATCCCAGGCGGCATTTAGCTGACTACTGCTGGAAACAGGCTGCTATGCTAGGCGGATGATATGCTAGGTGATCAGGTGGTGCAGATCTTGTGGGATCGGAAGGGCTGGGGTGGGGTTTGCGTGCTGCAGTGGACCTGAGGAGACGGGGGGGCCATTTCTGAGGCCACGGGGGCCTTGGGGAATCACCGAGGCCACGGGGGCCTTGGGGAATCACCGAGGCCACGGGGGCCTTGGGGAATCACCGAGGCCACGGGGGCCTTGGGGAATCACCGAGGCCACGGGGGCCTTGGGGAATCACCGAGGCCACGGGGGCCTTGGGGAATCACCGAGGCCACGGGGGCCTTGGGGAATCACTGAGGCCATGGGGGCCTTGGGGAATTCCTGGCACGGGGTGGGGGTGGGGTGGGGAGCAAGAATGCGAAAGGCAGGAAATCTCACACAAGAAAGGCAGTGGGTAGGGCGAGAGACAGGAAGCCGTGAAGTGGGTTGAAATTTCAGATCAAAAAAGAACCAGCCAGGTCTTTGGCTGTGCAAGTCTCTGCCATGTGTTGTATAGCGACACACGCAGATCTCTGTTGCATACTGGTTGATTTGTCCATCAACGAGAACTCTTCCCCAATACACGTTTCCCTGGAGTCTTCCTGGAGTGCAGTCAGACACGTCGGGAGGCATCAATGTCCAGTCCGAAGAGTTCTTCGAGTCCGTTTCCGGAGGCAGTGTTGTCAGCCGTGTTGAGGTTGCTTCCCTCGCTCATCCTTTTCTTACATGAAAAGCTCTTAGCCCTCTGTTTGGTCAGGAAGATCCGGCCGCCAAGAAGAGAGAGATGCCGCTTCGCCACGTCCCCCCAATCAGCCAATGAGGCTGCCATGTTGCCCCCACCGCCAGAAGGCAGTTCATGTTCTTCTCCCTGTCTGTGGGTCCTTCGAAGCGAGGCCCAACGCCTTGCAGCTTCCGCCTGGAGGAGAAGGATTCCAGCCGGCCGCATCCTGCTGTCCGTGGCAGCGGATGCAACAGAGGAAACAATTTCTCTCATCGTCCAAAACACCAGGTCCGATGTCCGAGGTGCATCTTCTTGGAAAACTAGGCCTTTCCCAAAAGCTCAAGGGACAGGCACTCTCAGAGAAGTATCATCCCCCTCTTCTTACCTTCGGCTGGCCTCTGAAGAGGAAAAGTTTGGTCCTGTGAGTTTCCATGTCTAAAAAAAAATAGAGCAACTGTAATATATATCTTTCTATTTATATACATCTGCTTTCAGTTAGAAGCCAACGTTGTGTGGCCACCGAGGTGACCTTTGAGGTGCAATGAAGTCGCCTGATTGGTCCGCTCGGTTCCAGGAGAAAAAAAAAGTCCGTGATCGTCGAAGGTCCGTTCTCACGCACGGTGCATCCTGTCCGGTGGGTGGATTTCAAGGTTGGGGGTCTCCTCCTCCAGCAAAATAGGTAGAAAACAGTTCTTGAGCCTCTTCTTTGAACCAAAAGAAATAAATTAACTGGAAGAGGGTTGTGTTTTGACTGTCACCTAGATGACAAAGAGATGAGAGATTAGACGGTTCCATTCCTGATTTGGGGTTGCTGCTTCTGAAAAAACAACAGAAAATTCTTGCCTTGAAAGATAATCAAACATAATTCCTTTTAATACTGCAGTGATCTGGTGTCTATTGGTTTAGCAGTGATAGGGGACCACCCTAAAACTGGGTAGGGCTCAGAGGTACAGGCAGCCATCTGTCAGCGGTGCTGCAGCAGATTCCTGCACTGAGGAGGGGGTGGACTAGATGACCTCGAAGGCACCTTCCAGCTCTGAGGGTGAAAAGTCCAGATCTCCACTAGCTCCAAGCAAGAACCTGCAAGAGCGGAGTCTAGCATTGTAAGAGGAACGTTGCTCCAGCAGCAGCTGTAGACATGAGGAAGACTGTCTTACAGTTAGAGCTGTTGGACAGTGGAACAGCCTGCCTCATGCAGTTGTGGGCTCTCCTTCACTCGAGGTTTCCAAGCAGAGGCTGGACGGCCACCCGTCAGGGATGTTGCAGCAGTTTCCTGGACCTCCAAGGGGTCTGCAAGCGGGGTGGCATGGCAACCGATGGGCAGCCACCAAGCAGGGCAAAAAAGACATACTGCGACCTCCCACCAAAGTTCAGGTTTCCCCTGCGCATTTGTGCATTCATTTCTTTATTTATTTAGAATATTTATACCCTGTCCCTCCAGGACACTACTGCTTGGAGCGGCTCATGAAATTAATGAAATAGATACAATATGAAGTAAAAAAAGTAGTAAAAGTTAAAAAAAAAACACACACACACAAGCTCAAACCACATTCAAAATTACAAACTTTAAAAGTTTCCAATTAAAAGTTATTATTAAAAATCTAAAGACCAAGAACTAAAAAATCTACCAGATAGATAAGCATCAGATAAAACATTTAAAGGCCTCTCTAAAAAGACGTGTCCTTAATTGTTTTTTAAAAAAACCAACACTGAGGGAGGGACCATGGCTTTCCAAAGTCAAGGGGCCACCACAGAAAAGGCCCTGTCTCTAGTTCCCTAAGAACCAAAAACGTTTGGAAGAACTGACAAGGGAAGCAGATGTTTTGGCATTACCTCTGGGAGCACAGATTCCACGACAAAGGCAGCCCTTCCCCACTCCTGTCAGTAGGGGTGTCCAGCCTCCTTCGGTCGTTTCAGCTGCACCTTTAGCCTCTTCATGCCAATCTGGAAGCCGTTCATGGCCTGGATGGCCGTCTGGGCACTGGATGGATTGTCAAAACTCACAAAACCTGGAGGGGTTGAGAAAATCAATTCAACTTCTGATTTTTATTTTATTTTTGGTGGGGGTGGGGGGCTACAGTTTCTCTTCAGCAGCAATGCACCTCTCTTAGCTCTGTATTAAGGCAGGGGTCTCAACCTGTGGTGCTCCAGGCGTTGATGAACTACAATTCCCATCTTTCCCAGGTGCAATTTATTGTAACTGGGGATGATGGGAGTTGTACCACAGAGCTGGTCTTGTGGTAGCAAACATGAATTGTCCCCTTTGCTAAGCAGGGACTGCCCTGGATTACATTTGAATGGGATACTACATGTGAGCACAGTAAGATGTTCCCCTTAGGGGATGGGGCCACTGGAGAAGAACACCTGCCTGCTTGCATGCAGAGGGTTCCAAGTTCCCTCTCTAGTATCATCTCCAGATAGGGCTGAGAGAGACTCCTGCCTGCAACCTTGGAGAAGCCACTGCCAGGCTGTGTAGACAATACTGAGCAAGATGGACGAACGGTCTGACTCAGTGTAAGGCAGCTTCCTGTGTTCCTATTAGGGGCTCCATCCCAGGAAGTATAATACTGACTGAGTCGGAAGCATTTTCAGAAGGGATCTGGTGAAACATTCATCAACTACACTGAGCTCTGGGCACCTGGAAATCCACCCTAGATCCCACAGTCCACTCTGGAGTGGGACTCCTTGGTTCTACCCAGGGTCAGAACTGAAATTTCTCCCAAGTGAAATTAAAAACCAGGGGTCCTCCAAAAGAGAAAGTGACATTCAAAGAAGAATTTTGGGGTTGCTCAGAGAAGAAGAAATGAAAAATCTTTCACCATGGTTTTCCACATCCCTGCCTATCCCTCGTCCACTTAAGGACAGGACTCGTTAGTGTTTGGAAATAACTGGAATTAGTGGAAAAAATCCCTACGGATACTAGTGTTCTTCTTAAGTCCTAGATCTCATTAACATGGGGTACAGCGGACATAAACCATTTTGCACATGTTCGTCATATGCATTTAGAAAAATATTGAAGCCACCAAGGGGCAAACATTGGCAGTTGGGACAATTCCACCCTCTCCCTTTTGCTATGAGTTTTGGATCTAAAAATAGTAAAATACATTCAAATTGGTCAGGGCTCCATTTGTATTGGTGTCTATTTGGGTAGCCAAGTTTTGAGTTTTAACCCTGCTAGATATGTTAAGTCTATTACAGTGGCAAAATACTGCAGAGCTCTAACAAACAGCAGTTTCTCAAAAAAATCCTCTATAAAGAACATTTTTGCCACTGTAATTCAGAAGATATCAAAACTACGGCTGATGTGCTCCTTTACTGTCAATTTTATCAAAATCTACGGCACAAATATATAACTCCTTTTATAAGTGGCCATCCAAGTCGTACGGACTCTTTTTATCTTGGGTATCTCCTAGCTTACCAGAATGATCGAATATCTTATAATGTGGCTCAGTTTTGTTTGATAGCTAGCAAAACTCACTAGGAGCTCATTAGGAATTCAGTTTAGCTGTTTCGAGGTTTAATTTGTTAATGTTATATTACAGTTTTTATGGTTTGCTCTGTTGGGCTTATGTATGTATGTATTCCTATTGTACTGGTCTGTGACTGCAGAAAATAATTTGAAACAGTTCAATCAAATCACAACAGAAAATCAGCTAGAGACAGGTGGCAGATTGTCAGAGAGCTGAAGAATTTTTGGAAAAGGCAGTGTGCACACTCATCCCATCTCTGTTTATGCTAAACAGGTCCAGCAGGTTTTCAGCTTATTTCAAGAGCCTGCTCTACCTGTTTGTCCAGGGTGACAGTGTGGCAAACACTTGAATCTTGGGAAGTGGAGCCTCTTTCTAAGCACCTCCAACTCCCTTAATGGCTGCTGTCTCTCTGCAGTCTAATATACATGTCTACCCGGGCTGTGAATGGGCCAGATTATTGGCTTGATCCCAATAATGACCCTGGTCATTCTTGCATGGTGCACACGATGCGAGAGAATTGTGACGGATGCGTCCTTTTTCCTGGTGATCCTTTCCCTATAGTTACAGGGTGTGGCCACTATCTCCTCCAGTAATGCACCAGGTGTCACATTTTCCCCCTGGAGCATTATTGGTCTGTACCAGGAAAGAAGAGACGGCATTTTAAAATGAAATGAAGGCAGACAGTTTCTTCATTGAAGCTGGCTCTCATGAAAAGGTAAGCCCGTTCCCCCCACCCCTGATTCGATTCAATGCAATCCCAGTACGATGTGGCATTGCATCCGATAGGTCACCAATGATCAGGGACATTTTTCTCTGGAATCATTTCGAGCGATGGAGGGGGATGTTCTGATAGGGTTTGCATCACCTTGGTCCCGATTATTGGGCTGATTAGATACAAAGCCCAATTTCGACACCAATAACATCAATTAAACAGATGGCCTAACCACAGTTCAGTGGTTTACAATCAGAAACAAAGAAAACCCCAAATAATAATCTGAGTGGAACCGTAATTAAACTGAGCACATATTTCTCCACTCTTTACCCTTCCTTCTAGATCCCTCCCCTCTGGTTGACCTATGTCAGATTTTAGACTGTAAGGCTTTCAAGGCAGAGACCTTTTTTCTTCCACTTTATATGCAGCCGCCTACTACGACTACTACTACTTATATATCTTTTTTTAATATAAGAACATAAGAACAACCTTGCTGGATCAAGCCCAAGGCCCTTCATCTAGCATCCTGTTTCACACAGTGGCCCACCAGTTGCCTCTGGGAAGCCCACAGGCAAGAGGTGAGGGTGTGCCCTCTCTCCTGCTGTGGCTCCCCTGCAGCTTGCCTTGGAGGCTGGAAGTGGCCTATAGCCAACAGACTAGCAGCCACTGATAGACCTGTCCTCCATGAATTTGCCTAAACCACTCTTAAAGCCATTCAGGCTGGTGGCTGCCACCAGATCCTGTGGCAGAGAGTTCCATAGGTATAATTATGTTAATTATATAATTTTGTAACATTTTATGCCTATTGACACAATAATAAATTGTGTGTGAAAATACCATGGTGTGCTGCTAGCACAAACACTAGTCTGAAACAGAAGCTCCAGACAAAATGCAAGTAGCTGGCGCAATGGCCTTGCACTAGTGCAAAGTTCTTGTGCAAGCACAACATTTATCCGAACGACCGCCGCATTGTCGATAAAGCCTCAGTCAGCTCTAAGAAATCAATAGCGCTTTCTATGAAAAATTGACAGGTAGTTAAAACCCAAGAATGAGGGAAAGATTTTAAGTGTTCTTTCCACTGGTTCCAGCTAACTCCACCCTCTCCTTGAGAAAGCTCCGCCCCAAAGGGGTGGGGCTGCAGACCAGTGAGGTCGCCATCAGACAGCCCTCTTTCTTAGAACAATGGCTGACATCCAGATTAAAGAAGCAATGGGGCATACCTGTGCTCTAGAGCAGTGTTTCTCAACAGCCGGTCCGCGGACCGGCAGCGGTCCGCGGAGGCTTGAGTGCCGGTCCGCGACTAGGAAGGCAGGGCTCCAAACTGAATACGCTTGTTTTTCTATCCGCTTTTCTCTCCGCTGTAAAAGTTTTTCTCTCCCCGGAAATTCCGAGGCTCCTGGAACGTCAGTGGCCAATAGGGGTGGAGCAGGGGCGGGGCTTGTGCCGAGGCGGGAAGATAGCCCAGTCAGTGAGTGAGTGAGTGGAGAAATTGGGTGGTTGCTGGAAGGTGGTTTTTTGAGATCTTTGAAGGTGAGCTGCTTAAACTTACTGGGCTAAAAATAAGTGAGGTGCTGAGGCTGTGAGTGTTTGCTTTGACCAACTGCAGGGGGGGTATATTTAGGAGGGCGGGAGGGTTTACTTACCCCTCCCTGCCGCTTTCTCGCTTGTCGCCCACATGGCCAGATCAAGGCCCAGAATCGGCAGTCTGGGCCCAAATCGGCCCAGACTGCCGCCGCCACCGACCGCCCACCCAGCTGCCCCCACAGAAGCTAAAGAAGCCGCCGCCGCCCCCACACGACCGAAGACGGCGAAATAGGCCCAAACTACTGCCTGCCCCAAACAACTGCCGCGGCTGCAGCCGCCGCCCAGCCGCCCCCACAAAGGCCCAATTTCAGGCCAAAGAAGCTGCCGCCGCCGCCCCCACATGGCCGAAGACGGGCCAAATCGGCCCAAAACTACTTGAAGAAGCTGCCACTGAGATTGCGGTTTTTTTCCCTCTGTGCTGCCAGGGGGATGCTTGGCGCCTGACTGTGCCTGTGCCGCCGCCGTCGACTGCTTCTCCTGCTCTTCAACTATCGGGGACTCACGCGAGGGAGTGGAGAGCAGAGCATTGAGGATAAATAAGCCAGTAGTGTGGTGCATGGCCACAGAGTTGGGATGCTGCACAGAAACACTGACCTGCAAACGGAGGCAGTCCCCGGATCCCATCCCATCCCCCCCCCCCGGGAAAATGGCCCTGTTCCAAGTTTCTTCGCTCCGCACTCGACAAAAGTTGCTCCCAAAGTGCCACTCCTTAATCTGGCTTTCCCTGGCGCAGACTCCTCACCCTGACTCCGCTCTTTGCGGGCTTTCCTCCCTCGGCCCTGCCCAGTCCCTGCCTCTTGTTGCTCCCTCGCCTCTCTGCCCTCAAACCCCACTCCGACCTGCTAGCCTCTCCCTTTCGCCCGCCCTCGCTCGCTCTTACTCCTCCTAGCCGCTTCTTCTGTTCCAGCCCTTTCTCTGTTTTGGCGACGCCTCGCTTCCCTCTTCTTCCGCTACAACTCTGAGTCTCCTGCAACTTTTCTTTTGCAGTCCCACGTTACGTGGGCTTAAATAAGCCAGCAGTGCTGTGCATGGCCACAGAGTTGGGATGCTGCACAGAAGCACTGGCCTGCAAACAGAGGCAGTCCCCGGATCCCATCCCATCCGCCCCCCGCGAAAATGGCCCCGTTCCATCTCCGAGCCGCGCGGTCTGAGGGCTGCGCCGACCTGCTGCGCCTCATAAAGGAGCTTGCTAGATATGAAGAAATGGAGGATCAAGTAGTACTGACTGGGAAAGATCTGCTTGCTTGAGGATGGCTTTGGAGAACACCCTTTCTACCACTGTCTTGTTGCAGAAGTACCAAAAGTTTGTCATCTCTTTGCCATTCACAAATACAGCCCCAATATTGCTTTTGGGAGAAAGTAATGCAAGCATTCAAATAGTGCTTGAATGTGTTCTATTTTAATGATTCTTTTTTTATATGCATGTACTAAGAGTCTCCTTGGAATTTGGGAATGCATACTTTCCAGTAAGCAGACATGGCTCTTATTTATGGCTACATGGAAAGGAAGAATATTGTTGGTTTTCATACCAAGGTTTTATTTTGAATATCTCATTATCAGACTTCTTCCTCTGCTCCTAAAATATTTGAATATAATGTTCACATTAACATTGTGTGCATTTTGATATGTAAATAGTATGTAAATAAAATACAGTTTATTGTTTAACAAATTTTATTTTATGACATTATTTAATTTCTTAATTAATTTCTTGTGTAAATAGTATGTAAATAAAATAGTTTATTGTTTAACAAATTTTATTTTATGACATTATTTAATTTCTTAATTAATTTCTTGTGTAAATAGTATGTAAATAAAATAGTTTATTGTTTAACAAATTTTATTTTATGACATTATTTTAATTGCAAGTTAATTGCAAGTAGATGCAAGTTTTGGACCGGTATAAAGTCTTAGATATATAAAATAAAATTAAACTTGAAACCCCTCTACTAACTGCTGGTCCGGGAAACTGCACACAAAGAATGTAGCGGTCCTTGACACTCTGCACAAATGATTTAGCGGTCCTTGAGTCCAAAAAGGTTGAGAAACACTGCTCTAGAGTAGTGCCATACTTATGCAAATGCCTATGCACTTGTGCAGCAAGCATGAAAGCTGTTGTGATGTTCCACTGGGCAATCTTTCCTTCCTCCTGTTTATGTTGCAGGGAGCTTTTGCGCACAAATGAAATACAGTACCACAGCTTTGGGACTTGGGGCAGCGATGTTGTGGTTTTCATACACACACACACACGCTTTGCTAGCTTGGAGGCCAGCCACACGCTTCCACAAGACACAAAAAGACGGTGTTGCTTTTTGCTGGTGTCTTCCCTGACACACTCGCACACTCACCAAAACATTTGCTCTGGTTCGTGGCCCGGTCCATGAACACTTTGGAGGAGATAATGTTCCCAAAGGGAAGGAACATTTGCATGAGCTCGTTGTCGCCAAACTCTTGGGGGAGGTGATAGATGAAGAGGTTGCAGCCTTCGGGGCCTGGAGTCCGAAATCGAGGGTTGCAGAAATGCAAAACACCCCAAAAGATCCCCCCATCCCAAGGGAGAAAGAGAAGAAGAGAATCAACGTTGTTTCCCCTAAAAATACAAGACATGCACGCGCATATCCTAGACCCAATGGCAAGGAGACAGTCTAGGTCAAGGGTTCCCATCCTTGGTCCCCAGATGTTGGACTACAATTCCCATCATCCTCAGCCATTGTGGCTGTGGATGATGGGTGTTGCAATCCAGCAATATCTGGGCTCTTCTTACATAGCAGAAGAAATTTATTATTAATGATGATGATGATGCTATTTACACACAGTCTACCAGATGTTATTGACTGGATTTGGTACTTTAGTTATTGGGCCCTTTCCAAAGGTCTAGCATAACTAAAGAAAAATTAAAGATAGCATCGTAGTATTCGTGCTGTCCCAAGTTAGTGTGGCCTTCTGTAGCTGATGTGTTGTAATTTTATCGATGCCCAAGGTTGTTGTTGTTGTTGTTAATAATAATAATAATAATAATAATAATAATAATAATAATAATAATAAATAGTAGTAATAAACACTTTATTATGATGATTATATTATATTTATTTAATCATATTTATATACCACCTGATATGTGCATCTCTAGGCAGTATGCATAATTTAATAATGTAATAATTTAATTTAATAAGTATAAAATAGGATAAAAATGATCAAAGCAATTTTACAAAATGAAGCACACAGTTTAAAATCAATTAATTAACCAAAGGCCTGAGAAAACAGGTGCATCAAAGGTCTTTTAAAAAGCAGCCAGAGATGGAGAAGCTCTTATTTGGACTGGGAGTGCATTCCAGCACCCTGGGGCAACCACCGAGAAGGCCTGCTGGCCTCCAATTGCCTCCAGATGAGCTAAAGATCTCAAAGTGACTTCTATAGTGGGGTGGTTAGAGTGTTGGACTAGGACCGGGAAGACCTGAGTTCGAATCCCCATTCAACCATGAAACTCACTGGGTGACTCTGGGCAAGTCATGTATCTCCCAGCCTAACCTACCTCACAGGGTTATTGTGATGATAAAAATAACCATGTACCCCTGATCTCCATGGTGGAAGAGCAAGATATAAGTGTAAAAATAATTTATTTTTTTTAATGTAACCTCCAGGCTCAAAGGCAGCCTACCTCTGAGTGCCAGATGCTGGGGGACAAAGGATAGGAGGAGAGGGCTGTTGCCTTCCTGCCCTCCTTGTGGGTTTCTGTGGGAAACCACGGGAAGCAGGAAGTAGGGCCTTTGGCGTGATTCTCCCAGGGCTGTTTTTGCTTGGCCCTGGGCAAATCAACATGGGGAGGACTTTTGGAGAAAAGTTGCATCAAACCTTAAGAAAATATGGGTGTGTGTGTATGTGTGTCTCCTTTCCGCACAGGGCCCCCAACCCATGCCCTTTCTCCCCGCTCCTCTGCACCCCAGAAGAGACTGACCTTCTCGCTGCTGTTGCTGGAGGATGGGGAGAGGCTGCGGGATCGCCTGAGCTACTGGGGTGATGGTCGTGGCTGGGTACATCGCTGCAGGGGGCGAGAAGACACAGGCAGAGCTGACCCCACTCCGGGACCGCGAGACGGGATTGCCAAGGAGGCAGTCTCCAGCCCAGCCCCAGATCACCGGACTGGCCTGCCTTACAGGGTCGTTGTAAGGAACCGAGATATTAAGTGTTTAGAAGACTCAGAAAAGGTTATCCGAAATTATTGTTTTCCAAGCAAGCTTAAGGCCTGCGTTTTGGAGGGATAGATCCTTTCTGCCTTTGCTGGGAATTTTCAAACTGAAGCTGGATGAGCACCTATCAGGGAGGCTGCAGCAGTTTCCAGCACTGAATGAGGACTAGTAGCAATAGCAATAGCACTTACATTTATATACCGCTTTATAGCCGGAGCTCTCTACACAGTTTACAATGATTTAGCATATTGCCCCCAACATTCTGGGTACTCATTTTACCGACCTCGGAAGGATGGAAGGCCGAGTCAACCTTGAGCCCCTGGTCAGGATCGAACTTGTAACGTTCTGGTTACAGGGCAGCAGTTTTTACCACTGCGCCACCAGGGGCTCAGTAGACATCTAAGGTCCCTTCCGAAGCTAAAATTCCGTGTTTCTGTCCATAAAAATGTCCCCCTTTCAGACTTCCTTCAGCAATAAAGGTTGGACTGTTCTTATGTTCAATGCATGTATCAAATTTCAACTTTCTAGCTGGGGAGTGGGAATAGGGTAATTTTTTTTGGGGGGGGGTGTTATTTGAGTCCCCTGTTTCATGAGGGACAAACATACCACATTTCAGTCCCTGGAATCTCCAGATAGTACCGGGAAAGGCCCCACCCTGGAACCCCAGAGAGCTGCTGCTGCCAGTCATTGTTGGCAATCCTAAACTAGACGGACAAGGGTCTGACTCAACAGAAGGCAGCTTCCTATGTTCACCAGGAGCATCCATAGCTTAGTGGAAGAACCTCTGTTTTGCATGCAGAAGACCCCTGGTTCAATCCGTAGCATCTCCAGGTAGGGCTGGGAAAGAACCCCATCTGAAACCTTGGAGAACGGCTGCCACTCGGTGTTGACAGTCCTGAACTAGATAGACTGAGGGTCAGACTCAGTAGGTAGCAGTGTCCTAAGCTCATTAGTGCAGTGAATGTACCTGCATATTGTTGGACTCCAGCGAAGTGTGGATGCAAGTTCTCTGCTACCGAGGGGTTCTGGGCTGAAAGAAGAGAGATTAATAGGGAGGAGGGGAGAAAAGGAATGAATGAGCTGAGAAGAAAGAAATTTTGCTTTGAATGAGCGGGGAGTCTCCCAGAACAAATGTCTCTGCTTGCAAAGAGCGTTCTGATTCCTCTTTTACCTGTACAAGGCATGAGTCCGTTTGCATACACGGCCTCCAGGGTGGGATGGCTACTTGGGATGGGTAGCACTCCGGTGAAGCTGTTGGCGATGGGGGTGACCAACCCTGGGACTGCAGTGGTGCCCAAGAGGGGAGGTGAGTGTAACCCTGCAAATCAGAGACACACCGGTTCAGTCCCTGGCAGCATCTCCCGTTAGGGCTGGGAAAGACTCCTGCTCGAAACCTTAGAGAGCTGCTGCCAGTCAGAGCAGACACTGCTGAGCTAGAGGACTAAGAGTCTGATTCACTATATGGCAGCTTCCTGTGTCCCTATATTTGTTTAGCGGTTGGGGCTGTAGCTCAGTAGCATCTGCTTTGCACGCAGAAGGTCCCCGGTTCACCCCACTGGCAGCATCTCCAGGTAATACTGAGAAAAACTCCTGCCTGAAACCCTGGAGAGACGCTGCCAGTCCGTACTGAGCGAGACAGACCAAGGATCTGATTCAGATTCAGGGGATAAACGCATCGAGGATGGGGATGAGTCATCGCTCCATGACAGAGCACCTGCCTGGCATGCGGAAGGTTCCAGGTTCAGTCCTAGCATCTCCAAACAGGAACACAGGATTACACAGGAAGCTGCCATATACTGAGTCGGACCCCTGGTCCACTGTTGTCTACCCAGACTGGCAGCGGCTCCTCCAAGGTTGCAGGCAGGAGTCTCTCTCAGCCCTCTCTTGGAGATGCTGCCCGCGAGGGACCTTGGAACCTTCTGCAGGTGCTCTTCCCAGAGCAGCCCCATCCCCTGAGGGGAAGATCTTCCAGGGCTCACACAGGTAGTCTCCCTTTCCAGTGCAAACCAGGATGGACCCTGCTGAGCAAAGGGGACGTGCCCTGCCTGCTACCACAAGATTCTCTCTCCTCTCCGGTCCAGCACTCTAATACATGGGAAGGGAAGGGAAGGACTCCAGCCCTCAATTGGGAAGGGAAGAAGGACCCCAAGCTGGAACCTGGCTCCCAGTAACTGCAGACAGTATTGAGTTGGATGGGCCAAGGGTTTGTCTTAGTACAGCTGACCATCCACATATCTCTCAGGGATTTAGCTCTTGCTTTGCGTGCAAAAGGACCCTGGCTCCCTTTTTAGACACCTCTGTTGCCAGACTTGCTGGGGAAGATCCACTGCCAAACAGAGTCCACTAGAATAGGTTAGAGGGAGCTGGCGAGGCCAGTAGCTCAGTGGCGCAGTGTCTGCTTTGCAGGCAGAAGGCCCCAGGTTACCTCCCTGGCAGCATTTCTAGCTAGAGCTGGGAAAGACTCCTGCCTGAAAAGTGCTGCTGCCAGTCTGAGCAGACCATGCGGAGCCGGATGGACTGAGGGCCGCCCCCTCTGCCCCTCTCCCCATCCACACATCCCCACCCCTGTGCCTGAGACACACACCTGAGGTTTGTGCCATGGGAGTGGCTGGCAGGCCGTTTAAGCTGACGGTGCCGATTTGCTGGATGTGGCAAGGAGAAAAGGTGAGGCTTGGACTCACAAAGCTGCCGTGAGACGCCGAGAGGACTGTTTGCTGCTGCATCAGCTGGAAAAACGGAGAAGGACAGAGAATAAATGGTAAACAGCTGAGGTTTTATGGGTGCAGAACCTTCACCGGGTCTATTTCCTCTCCGTCCGCTCATGTCACTCGCACCCCATGACCCCACCCTCACACATGCACACACGCCATCCTAGCAATTCTGCCCGCGTCTTCTATTGCCCCCTTTCGGCCTAAGAACACATCTGTCCCCAGATGTACTGATAGGTGTATTTTTTTCCTTTGCAATGTGAGAACAGTTGGGATGTCTATAATCATTCCATAACACCCACCAGCGGAGTCAAAGTCAGAGCTCTTACTGACAACCACTATGGAAGTTTAAAACATTTTACTGAGGTTATCTCATTTAGGGAGCAAAAGGGCAAAACCACTGTTTTCCCCACAACCTCTGTGTTCTGTGTTTTAACTGGCTACCCAATTTCCTAAGGGCTGTATTAAGTTCTCCAAAGCTGACTTTAATGACCAAGGGTTATTGGGGGGAACACCCTAGGTCTGCCTGAGCCTAGAGAATAGCTGCATAGATGATAGGGAAATCCATCTTATAGCTAGTCAGACTTCAGTCCATCCAGCTTAATACTTTCTATACTGACTGGCAGCAGCTCTCCAGAGTTATAAATGCAGTTTTCCCAGCCCTGACTGGCAGCGACTCTCCAGGGTTTCAGATGGAACTTTTCCATCCCTGACTGGCAGCAGCTCTCCAGGAATTCAGACTGGGTCTTTCCCAGCCCTACCTGAGATGCTGCCAGGGAATGATCTGGGAACCTTTGCTTGCAAGGCAAATGTTCTCCCATCGAATAACAGCCCTTCCCCTATAGACTAGATGTCACTCTTTGGCCTTCTGTTAAACTTGGTGAGCTTAGTGTGGCAGGTGTGAGGGACAGAGCTTTTTTGGTATCAGCACTACCCCCATTATGGAACTTTCTCCCAGAAAGGTGAAGCAGGCTCCATCCCAGCCATCTTTAGGCAGATGGGGACAACCTTCCTGTTTGGAAGGCGGTGTATTCTGCTGTCGAAAACATTGTTTATCTTTGCTGCTGCTAATTTTTATCTTGGAAATTTCTTTCCAAGACATAAGAACATAAGAACTGCCCTGCTGGATCAGGCTCAAGGAGGCCCATCTAGTCCAGCATCCTGTTTCACACAGTGGCCCACCAGATGCTGCTGGAAGCCACAGGCAAGAGGCATGTGCATGTCCTCTCTCCTGCTGTTGCTCCCCTGCAACTGGTATTCAAAGGCACCGTGCCTCTTTGGTGGGAGGTGGCCCACAGCCACAAGACTAGTAGCCATGGATAGACCTGTCCTCCATGGAGTTGTCAAAGCCCCTTTTAAAGCCATCCAAGCTAGTGGCTATCACCACATCCAGAGGCAGAGAATTCTATAGATTAATTATGTGCTGTGTGAAAAAGTACTTCCTTTTGTCGGTCCTAAAACTTCTGACCTTCAGTTTCATGGGATGACCCCTGGTTCTAGTGTTGTGACTGAGGGAGGAGAAAAAATTCTCTGTCCATTCTCTGTATTCCATACATAATTTCATACACCTCTGTCATATCTCCCTGTAGTTTCCTCTTTTCCAAGCCAAAAAGCCCCATATAGCCTTGCCTCATAAGGAAGGTGCTCCAGGCCCCTGAACATCTTGGTTGCCCTCCTCTGCACCTTCTCCAGTTCTACAATGTCTGTCTTAAGATATACTGTAGTGACCAGAACTTCACACAGTACTCCAAATGTGGCAGCACCATCGATTTGTATAAGGGCATTATTATATTAGCATTTGTATGTTCAATCCCCTTCCTAATGATCCCTAGCATGGAATTGGCCTGTTTTACCACTGCCACACATTGAGCCGATACTTTCAATGAGATGTCCACTACGACCCCATGATTCCTCTCCTGGTCAGTCACTGACAGCTCAGATCCCACCAGTGTATATGTGAAGTTGGGGTTTTATTGCCCCAACGTGCATCACTTTACACTTGCCAACATTGAACCGCATTTGCCATTTTGTCGGCCACTCACCCAGTTTGGAGAGATCCTTCTGGAGCTCCTCACAATCTGTTGTGGATTTCACTGCCTTGACAAGTATGATGTCATCTGCAAAATTTGGCCACTTGGCTGCTTACCCCAACTTCTAGATCGTTTATGAACTGGTTAAAAGAGCACTGGGACCAGTTAAAGAGCACTGGTCCCAGTACAGATCCCTGGGGGACCCCACTTCCAACTTCTCGCCAATGTGAAAACTGTCCTTGTATTCCTACCCTCTGTTTCCTGTCCTTCAAGCAGTTACCGATCCACACATGAACCCATCGTCATGCCTGGAAATCGTTTCCTGTGCGGTTGCTTCTCTGAGGCAGCACTAGTGGGCAGTAGGATCTCAGCTATCTTCTCCGCAAGAGTGAAACAGGGAAGCAGTCCAACTGGAGTAGAACTGCCCACATTACAGAAAGCATTTGCAAACCGGGTATTTCAATAGCCAGTACAATATTGATTCAATCATGTTACATAACCTAGGGGTTCTCCAGCTTGGGTGCCAACCTGGATGTTGCAGGACTACAATTCCCATCATCCCCTGCCATTTTGGCAGGGGGTGATGGGATTTGTAGTCTGGCAACAACTTGGCAGCCAAGTGGGAGAATCCCTGACATAGCCAGTGTTGGGTTCTGAAATGCTGATGAACCAGAGACAGCCAGCCTTTGCCTCTAGCATATCAGATTAAGACCACAGGAAGAACCCACATCGATCAGCCCAAAGGTCCATTCATACCAGCCATGGAGAGTTGAATGCCTCTGCAAACCCCACAAACAGCATGAAAGCAACAATTATGTCCCTCGTCCCCATAATTTAGTAATCAGAGGTAGACCACTCCTATGCATGGGGGCTCCATTGAGCTATAGCTGTTGGAATAAAAGAATGTTAGGGTTGGGAAGGACCTGGATGTTACGATGTTAGAGCTGGGAAGGACCTGGAGGTCTTCTAGTTGAACACCCGGCTCAATCCTTGACAGATGGCCATCCAGCCTGTCAGAAAAGCTCCAGTGAAGGAGAGCCCATCACATCATGAGGCAGACTGTTCCACTGTCCAACAGTTTAAGAACACAAGAACATAAAAAGCCCTGCTGGATCAGGCCCAAAGCCTATCTAGTCAGCATCCTGGTTCACACAGTGGCCCACCAAATGCCTCTGGGAAGCCAACAGGCAAGTGCTGAGGGCACGCCCTCTCTCCTACTGCTACTCCCCTGCAACTAGTATTTACAGGCATCTTGCCAAATAAAGACTTAGTGCATGGAGACAGCTTTTGTCTGCCATCACGTGACCTTACAATGTAAGCTCCTTGGGTTCAGAGACTTGTGCCAGTGAAACTCTGCAAGTGGAACTTGGCTGGTGGTGGTCTATAACTCTCAGTTTCTTGCCTGGCATCTGATTTCCCCAAATACTGCTGAGAAGCCCCAAGCAGGGCCTTCCCTTATGGTTTTCCCTATTGGGGTAGACTGCCTTTGAACATGGGAGTTCCATATAACTATCCTGGTTAATAGCTGTTGATCATACTCCTCCACCAATGTGTCCAGTCTCAGAGCTAGCAGGGGAAGCTGTCATTTGGATGCAGCCTCTGGGTCAAATTGTGCCTGTGCGCGCGCGCATGCGCGCACACACACACACACCAGGCAATTCTCATTCATTCACTCCCTACCACCCTTCCTGGTGTGCAAGTGAAACCCCTCTTGGCTGCCACCCTGAGCCATTTGTGATCATCATCATAAATAATATCACAGAAAGGGGGGAATTAATTCCTCCTCGCACACGCACACCACCACGCAGAGTCCCTGTGGCAAAACCTTGGCCGGTGCTCTGGAGTGTGAGATTCAATTACACAGTTCCAATTTTCATGCAGCCACAATGGTTTTGTTGCAGGCAGAGTGAGTAAAAATAAATACTCAGCTGCGTCATCTCGGTCTCCTTCCCCCTAAAAAAAAAAAAAAAAGGCCTAACCCCCAGCCAACACGCCTCTGTCTTTTTGCACAAATGGGAATGACACAAAGGGAAACTGTGTGAAAATGTAGGGGTGGGGTGGGGAGAAGAAGGAGGAGGCGAAGGAGGAGGAAGAGGAAGAAGAAGAGGACCGACATCAAGAAAGGGACGCAGACTTCACTAGCATTCCCCCTTAAGAGAGCCTGCCTATTGCAGCTTCCTTAGAGTCACTGGGATTAGGCTTGGAACATGAACATAAGAACCTAAGAACAGCCCTGCTGGATCAGGCCCAAGGAGACCCATCTAGTCCAGCATCCTGTTTTGCACAGTGGCCCACCAGATGCCGCTGGAAGCCACAGGCAGGAGTTGAAAGGGGCATGCCCTCTCTCCTGCTGTGACTCCCCTGCAACTGGGACTCAGAGGCATCCTGTCTTTGAGGCTGGAGGTGACCTATAGCCCTCCAACTAGTAGCAGTTGATAGACCTCTCCTCTATGAAGTGATCCAAACCCCTCTTAAAGCCATCCAGGTTGTTGGCTGTCACCACATCTCGTGGCAGACAATTCCAACAAGTTGATTATGTCTTGTGTGAAAAAGTACTTCCATTTGCTGGTCCTAGATTTCCTGGCAATCACTTTCATGGGATGACCCCTGGTTCTAGTGCTATGGGAGAGGGAGAAGAATTTCTCTCTGTTCACTTTCTCCACACCATGCATGATTTTATAGACCTCTATCATGTCACCCCACAGTCGTCTTTTTTCTAAACTAAACAGCCCCTGGGGTTATAGCCTAGCCTCATAAAAAAGGTGCTCTAGGCCCTTGATCAACTTGCTTACAACATGAGGGCTCAGGCCTAAGGACATGCAAAGAAGCCACAGTGGCCAATAATCGGGGTGATGGCAGCTGTTGCCCAACATCCGCTGGAAGGCTGGAGTGAAACCCGGGTTCAAATCCCCAATCAGCCATGCCACTCAGCCTGTCCCTCCCTCTCAGTCTAACTAGCCTCACAGGGTTGTTGTGTGGATAAATTGGGGGGGGGGCAGGACTGTGTATACCCCCTTGAATTCCTCGGAAGAGGGACAGGATAAAAATGCAATGTGAATCTCTTGCCCAAGCAGTGTTCCCCTCTTACAGAGATTCCCATATGTTGTTGACTACAACTCCTATCCTCTCCAGCTGCAGTGGACTTTGGCTGGGGATTTTGGGAATGGTAGTTAAGATCTGGGAATTCCTGTTACAGGAAACACGGCGTGGAAATGCCTCTCTCTCGCTCCCTCCTCTCATCCATCCCAGTTAGAAGTTCCAGTTTCAGACAGGGACGCCCCCGGGAGGAGGTGGCAATAGAGCAGCTGCATCAGATGGGGGGTGTGGGTGTTGCTGCATGAAGTTGGGTGCACATTCTGCCCATGCTGCCCCTCCTGCTGCAAATGGGAGCTTTCCCCACAAGCCCCTGTGGTGATAGGAAAGCTGTTTCCAGAAGGGAGAGGAGAAGGTGATGATGATGATGGAGTGTGACTTTGTTGAACTACTTTGCTGGCTCTGGGGCAGGGGGAGAATCCGACCAGAGAGGAGAGGGTCGTGGAGAGGAAGAGGAGGAGAGAATGGATGGGGAGGGGAGGGGAGATAGTGGGATGGGGGAGAGGAGAGGAGAGGAGGAATTTGGTAACTGTTGGCGCCAGCCACCTCCAGCAATGGGAACACACACACACACACACACACACACACACACACACACACACACAGAGAGAGCTGGGCTTTCAAATGAAGCAGCTGGCTGGAAGCAAGAAGAATCCCAGGAGAGATCCAGACCTTGCACAGTTCCAAGAAAGAGCAACAGTCAGGCAATCGGTTCAGGACCTCGGACAGCAACAAGCAGCAGAGGTTTTGCTGGAGGATAACTCCAGAGCAGGGAAGATGTTGCTCCAGCCAAGATCTGCTGAAGGCTTATGTAAGTTGCTAGTTAGGGCTACATCCCTTCTCCGGAGATCCTTCTGAGTCTTAAAGGGACCTTGCCTGAAATTGCAGGCACTGACTTTATCCTCACAGGGAGGCCATTGCTTCATGTGCTAGAGTCTCAAAGTACTCTTATTTGGATAATAAAGGGGGGAACCAAATCCTTCGGCCGTGGATGGAGTTTTGGAACTGGGCTCTCTGGAGTTCCAGCAAAGTGAAGGCATCCAAGATCTGGGCCATGGAGCACTCCTGTTGAACTCCTCCCCTGCGTCTTCCACTTTGTGTTGAGGGAAGCTAATTCCAGGGACAAAACCCACCAAGAAACATCTGCTACCATTACAGAACCGTTACTTCTATATTTTACGATTTATTTATTTTTACATTTATATCCCGCTCTTTCTCCAAGGAGCCCAGAGCAGTCCACATGGCTATATTTGTCCCCTCAACAACCCCATGAAGTTGGTTAGGCTGAGAGAGAAGTGGCTGGCCCAGAGTCACCCAGTGAGTTTCGTGGCTGAACGGGAATCTGAAGCCGGGTCTCCCCGTTCCTAATCCAACACGCTAACCACAACCCCATGCTTGGTTATCCCCAACTCTCGAAGCTCAGAGTCCCAGCAGGGCACGCTCAGGATGCCTCCCATCCATTAGGGAATGCCCCAGGCCTAGACCCAACATGAGCAGCTTCACAATGTATCCTCACACTATTCCCTGGGCCCAATGAAGAAGCCCGTTTCCTTCTGGACTCTGGAATTTTCAGCCCCAAGCCTAGCCCTCCTTTGGACGCTACTCACGGCCTGCGCGTATGCACTGTACGGGCTAAACGGCAAAGCCAGGGAGGGTGTCAGAATCCCAAGCTGTCCCACCATCTGCTGCATGCGCCTTAAGGTCCTCTCTTTGTCCGTGTCGGCGAACTTCACCACGAGGCTGGAGGAGGCACCCTGGATGGAGAGAAAACAGGGGCAACGATGGATTCATTGACTGACACCCTAAGTGACTTCAGTAGTAGTTACTACTCAGGAGTTATTCCAAAGAATTCATGAATTTCAATAGGACTACTCAGGAGTAAATTAGCCTGGCAGATTACTGCTTCAGTCTGGTTTTCTAGCCACATATTGTATAGAAATGATGGGCATTTTAATTCGTATGCATTGGAGGTATCATGAAATTCTTTTTATGAGTGGTGATCATGCAAACAAAATTTTATCGTACAATAGTATATGAATGTCAGAGAAACTGCAGACCATCCTAGAACACAGATTGTGCACTCTCGTTCTCTCTCCCTCCATCTCTCTATCTCCTCTCCCTCTATCTTTCCCTCCCTCCCTCCTTCTCTCTCTCTCTCTCTCTCTCTCTCTCTCTCTCACACACACACACACACACTCACACACACACACTATTGATGGTAACTCCAGGTCCCAGGACTAATTCTTTGCTGTCTTTATAACACTGGTACTTTCTCCTCCCCTGCCTCACTATTATAGGGTGCTAAAAAGAAATAAACTGAAGGCTGCCGCTGCCTGGATTGCCCCTGAATGGGAGACTTAGGGCATTACTGAGTCCCCAGATATTTTTGGACTACAACTCCCAACATCCATTTTGGCCACGGTTGCTGGGTATGATGGGAGTTGTAGCCCAGCAACATCTGGGGACTAAGCTTGTGAGCCCCTGATATAGCATACATTTTGAAACTAAAGGGTCACACGCCATTTTAATTTCTCGATTAACAGCAATACAGTTGAACTCCAGGGAGACAGACATGAATAAAACAGAAGCCAGACTGGATTCAAGCCATGTCTCCAAGACGGCCTTTCACGCCATTTCATTCAGTCTATGATGTCGTTGCCAATCCAGATGGCCAAAAGGTGCTCTCCATGACAGCCCCCGTGGCCACTGCCCACCCCAGCAGCCAGAGAAGCCGAGAAGTACCGGCGCTCTGTCCCTGCATGTCCCCCCTCCACTACAGCCCTGGTCTTCGCATCAGATCTGAAGCTGGTCCAGTTTCCTTACTGATGTCTGCTAAACGAAACAGAGCAAAACAGTCAATTCAGAATTTCAGTTTGGAGTTTTTCAATACTTTAAAAAAAATCTGGGGCGGGGGGGAAACATCATCGCCCCCCTCAGGGTTTTACATTTACTGAACATTCCAAATTGAAATTCCAGATTTACTGTTTTGCTTTGTTTGGTTTGCCCCCCCCCCAAAACCCCACCAGTGGTAGGCAAACGTTCCCTCTCATGCCTCATATAGACACTGACGTACAGACTTATATCTGGAAGTCAGTGGCAGCGTTTCCTAATCAGAGCGTCAGGGCTTCCAGCCTCTCCTCACAGGGTTGTCAGCTTGGACGGAAGTGATTCCCCGAGATGTTTCTTCCCCAATAATTTCCACAATACCAAATCCTTAACTTCTCCAGGGTTGCTCCAGTGTTCACCTGGAGATCGATGAAAAGTCTCCAAGCCAGTCCTGGAAGTCCTCAGAAACCTCATTCCCACATCACGACCACCGTGAGGAAGTTATACCCTCCCTCTCCACTTAGAGCTCCTCCTCCATCTACTCACCCACGCTCTGCCATGAAGAATCCATAGCTCCGTTTCTCCCTGCCCTGCCCTTCCTTACAGACTCCAGAGGGGATGCACTGCTTCAGTTGCACTCACAGCTTGGGCTTTTGTCACCTCTGTAAAAAGCTTTGTGGTCCTTTAAGACCAAGAGTGAGAATCTGATACATTCGGAGCTGCCCCCTAGACCTGTACCATTGGCCACTCGGTGGCTCGCCTAGGCTGATTTCTACTCGCCCCAGGTGAGCAGCAACTTCAACACAGGACTCAAGCACATGAGAACGGATGTCTGAGATGGGGCAGTACCTCGGTCTCTTACTCACAGGCATAGTTTGGCTGCCGTGGAGCGCGTGGATTGCAGCTTGGGCCTCCATGTGAGAGGAGAACTTAACAAAGGCGCAGCCTGGAAAGCGTAAGAGTCGAGCAAAAAAAGAAGGAAGAGGGACAGAAAGATAGACAGCAAGTGAGAGCAATAAGGAAAAGGCTGGACCCAAAGGAGCACAGCAGGAGGACAGGATCCTAGATTCCTCTTTGTGTCTGGCTTCAGCAAGGACGTCCTATGCCCCCTACCAGTTTTTACTAGTTCTGCCCCCTCCTCCTTGCATTTTGGATGAAGTGCAATTATTTTAAGAGCAGCGAGTGGATCCATTTGACCTGTGGCTTCAATTCCAGCTCAAATTCCTCCAAATGCCCCTACCAAACAAGGTGAGGCAGGTCACAGGTGGCTACTAGGGAGAGGGCCTTTTTGGCGGTTGCACACCATTTATGGAACAGCCTCCCCAGTGAGATTTGCCTGGATTCATCACTTTGTTCTTTTAGACGTCAGGTGAGGACCTTTTTGTTCATTCAGACCTTTTACATTTTGAGCTGATTTTAACTGATTTTTGGGGGAAAAGTCTTTTAAATTGTTTTTTGTGTCCCCCCCCCGCCCTTTTTGGTCTGTTATGATTTAATGTGTTTTAATCTCATGTTTTAATGTTGTAAACTGCCCAGAGAACAATTTGTTATGGGGCAGCTAACAAATGAATTTGTTATTGTTGTTGATGATGATGATGATTATAAATTCATCATTATTTTTAAAATCTCAAGTTTAGATGCTATCTTCAAAAAGTGTTGTAGCTGGATCAGACACCTCAAGCTGGTTGAGATACGTTGCAGAATACTTTCAGAATAATCACCAATTTCCTTGCTGGCAAGATTTCTCTCTAGAATGAATACAACTCTAATGACTAAATTTGGGAGGGAAATGATTTATTGGTTCACATACTGACTAGCACTGCACACATGGAAAAATATTTTGCTCACAGAACAAACAGAAGAAGCTGCCTCATACAAAGCCAGACCACTGGACCCTCTAATTTGTTATTTCAGCGGGGAAGTAACTTGTCTAGGGAGCAAGAGGTTGCTGATTCGAATCCCCACTGGTATGTTTCCCAGACTATGGGGAACACCTGTGTTGGGCAGCAGTGATATTGGAAGATTGAAAGGCATAATCTCATACTGTGCGGGAGGTGGCAATGGTAAACCCCTCCTGTATTCTACCAAAGACAACCACAGGGCTCTGTGGGCGCCAGGAGTCGACACCAACTTGATGGCACAGCTTTACTTTTATACTGACTGGCAGTGGCTCTCCAAAGTTTCAGGAGAAGTCTCTCCTACCTAGAGATGCTGCCAGGGTTTGAACCGGGGACCTTCTGCATACCAAGCCGGGACTCTCTCACTGAGCTACTGCTCTTCCCCATCATATGAACATAGGAAACAGCCTTCTACTGAGTCTGAACCATGGTCTAGTTCAGCACTGTCTGCACTGACTGGCAGCGGCAGCTTCTCCAAGGTTTCGGGCAGGAGTCTTTCCCAGCCCTACCTGGAGATGCTGCCAGGGGCTGAACTATCCTCATGCAAAACAGATGGTCTGCCACTGTGCCACAGCCCCATCCTCAAATGGGGTGGAGGTGATTTTCACTGACCCCTCTTCCTTCTGCCATCTGGGTGCTCCTCAAAACTAAACCCTCAGGGATATATTTTCAGGGGACACTGAGACAGCAGAGGTGAGTCAAGGCTGGCCCCTGCCCATTATGCAAGGCTTGCCCCTGCCCATTATTTACCACTGCGCCCCCGGTGGCACAGTGGTAAAACTGCCGCCCTGTAACCAGAAGGTTGCAAGTTCGATCCTGACCAGGGGCTCAAGGTTGACTCAGCCTTCCATCCTTCCGAGGTCGGTAAAATGAGTACCCAGAATGTTGGGGGGCAATATGCTAAATCATTGTAAACCGCTTAGAGAGCTCCGGCTATAGAGCGGTATATAAATGTAAGTGCTAAGTGCTAAAACATACTTCTGTGAGCAAGAGATTAGCCAGTATGTGAGTCATTCTTTATAAGAACTTTCTTTGTAAGGGGTTTCGCAGACGTGACCGATATTACAGGATAAAAAACCAAGAAACATGAATGCGGCCATTGAAAAGCAGCGTGCCTTATGACCAGGAGCGGCCCACCCACTAGGCAAACGGGGCAGTTGCCTGGCGTGGCAAGCGGGAAAGGGTGCCAACGGCCTGGGACATGTGCGTCACCCACACCCCCACGCCTCGTGCCCTCTCGGAGGGTGTGCACACCGGCCGTCATTATAACGAGCAGGTGGGCGAGTGACCGAGCGGGCACTCCCCATCCTGGGCATTCCCCATCCCGGGTGCTCGCCCATCCGCTGCTCCTGCCACATCACGCGGTGACATCATCGTAGCACACCGCAGCAGATCAGAGCGGTGGACGGAGGTGGAGGAGGTGAGCAAGTGGGCACCTACTCGACGGGGGGTGCCCGCCCATTTGTTCGCCTTGCCGCCTCTGCCAGCCGCCTCGGCCACAGCACGTTACAATGCTGGCCTCCCAGCCAGGCTGGCCTGCTACGGTGTGTTATGATGCTGTTGCTGTGCAATGCGGCAGACATTATGATGTGCCGCTGCCGAAGCAGCCGGCAGCAGAAGCAGCGGGTGCAACTGGCTGGCCGCTTGCCGGCCTGCTGGGAGGTGCCCATGTGTGTGGGCAAAGGGGACGGGGAACGCACGGGCGAAGGGGGCAGGGGGTGCCCAAGTTACTACTTTCTGCCTTTGGGAGTCTGGTTTCGGGTGACGCTCAAGGAGAGAGGAGAGCTGGCCTTGTGGTTGCAAGCATGACTTGTCCCCCAAGCTAAGCAGGGTCCACCCTGGTTGCATTTGAATGGGAGACTTGATGTGTGAGCACTGGAAGAGATTCCCCTCAGGGGATGGAGCCGCTCTGGGAAGAGCAGAAGGTTCCAAGTTCAGTGTCCCTGGCAGTATCTCCAAGAGAGGGCTGAGAGAGACTCCTGCCTGCAGCCTTGGAGAAGCTGCTGCCAGTCTGTGAAGATAATAGTGAGCTAGATAGACCAATGGTCTGACTCAGTATATGGCAGCTTCCTATGTTCCTAAACAAGAGATTTTCGGTTTGGGGTCTGTCCCAGTTCCCTATAGAAGATCAGGTTTTACATATGTCAATAATGCTGTCATGGTTACATCTCAATTGTAACGAGGTTTGGAAGAGAAACCATTACAAATGCTGTTAATTTACATGTCTGCCAATTACTTGTGATTCCTGATTATCTTTTGTTTTAAAAACAAAAACAGCCCTCCCACAGACACTCACAATTATCTGGCCTTCATGGGTGGAGAAGGAATCCTGAAGGCAGCCATATCCAAAGACCTGTCTTTACTAGACATTTTAAACCAGAACCAAGACTTGCTTCAGACATCTTTGACATACTGAGGCTCCCAGTAAGGAACCAGGGAATGGCATTTCTAAAGAAGGGTCCAAAACTATTTCTGACTGGTTTAATATACTATGGCTCCCAATCAAGGAACCATGGGGAATGTAGTTATACGGAAAAGGCCTAGCCAGTGTCAGACTGTTCTAACATACTGTAGCACCCAAACAAGGAACCCTGGGAAATGTAGTTCTGTGGAAAAGACCCAATCAGTTCCAGATGTGCTTAATAGGGGTGTGCAAAGAGGTTCTAATCTGAACTGGACCGATATCGAACTGGTTCGGTTCGAATGTTTGGGGTCGAGCCGAACCACCCCTGGTTTGGCTCAACCCCGGACTGGACCCCCCCTCCAGTTTGGGGATCTTCGGACCTTTCTGGGCTTATTCAACAGCATGGCAGCCATTTTGGAGGTGTGGGTCATGACCCAGGCCATGCAGGGTCCCACTGTGCAGGTGTGGCGGCCTCCAAAATGGCCACCGCGATGGGGAATAGGCCCAGAAAGGGCTGAAGATGCCCAAACCGGGTGATTTTTTACAAAAAGGAAGGCCGTCGAGGGGAGGGGGAACCTCCATGGACCCCCACCACCACCTTGGAGAAGCCCTCCCGGAGGGGGTAATTTAAAAAAAAGAAAAGAAAAAAATTGTTTTAAGGCTCGACGAACCCCCTGAACCAAACCAAATGGAGTGGGTTTTGATGGGGGTCAAAACCAAACTGGCCTGGTCCAGTTCGGGTCCGGTTCAAACTCGAACCAAACCAGGCCAGGTGGTTTTGTGCACACCCCTAGTGCTTAACGCACAGCTAGCCAGTTTTCACAAGTGAAAAAGTTGGTCAGAGAAGCATCCTAGCCTGCTTCAGGAGCTGAGCACATACCCGATTTTCAGTTCTGTGCTTGTAAAAACCTAGGTAGGAGGAGGGGGAAGTGATTGTGTGGGGGCCAAGTGTTGGGTCAGACAGCAGCATGCTACTACCGGTAGCTCTTGTATCCAGCATATTATTGAGGGTGGAGGAAAAGCCTTCTGATCCAATTCCCGCCTTCCACATGATCACTTCCCCTTCCTTCTACCTAGGTTTTTGCAAGCACATGACTGAGATTCAGGAGCACGGCCCCCGAAGCAGGATGCTTCTCTGACCCACTTTTCGCTGATGAGAACCAGTCCAGTGACTCCCAATTAAAGAACCCTGGGAACTTTAGTTCTGAGGAAGGGGTCACACCAGTTTTGGACCTGTTTCCCATACTGTGGCTCCCAATCAAGGGACCCTGGGAACTTTAGTTCTGGGAAGGGGTCACACCAGTTTCAGACTTGTTTCACATACTGTGGCTCCCAGTCAAAGGACCCTGGGAACTGTAGTTCTGTGGAAGGAATTGAACTAGGAACCTTTTGGGTAAGGAGTGGATAGAACTACACGAATAAACCAAACAGAGGGCTTTAACAGAGAGATTTCAACATCCTTGCCCAACTACAGTTCCCAGAATTCTTGGGAGGATGCTCAGAGAATCAACCCGCTTTCAAAGAAGATTGTATTTGCAGTGTAGACAGTCCCTGTAAGAATGGACTGATTTGTTCCCAGCTCTGAACATAGAAAGGACATGACACAGACCTTTGCTGTTGCCATCAGGACCTCGGAGTACTGTACACTCATCGATGACCCCAAACGGTTCAAAGAGCCGGAGAATGTCGTCTTCAGATTGCTGCTTATTCAACATGCCTACAAAGAGCTTCCTGTCCCCTAGAGGCAAAACACAGAACCATCAACTTTCTGTGGGTCTTTCAGGACTGCAGAGAAACATTTAGGGATGGGGTGGACCCAATGTCCAGAGGAACACTGAGAACCATAGTCTGGTAGGGGTGTCTAACCGTCTCTGTTAGAAATCCTCAATCCCATAGGAACATAGGAAGCTGCCATATACTGAGTCAGACCATTGGTCCATCTAGCTCAGTATTGTCTTCACAGACTGGCAGTGGCTTCTCCAAGCTTGCAGGCAGCAATCTCTCTCAGCCCTATCTTGGAGAAGCCAGGGAGGGAACTTGGAACCTTCTGCTCTTCCAAGAGCGGCTCCATCCCGAGGGGAATATCTTACAGTGCAAACACTTCTAGTCTCCCAACCAGCAACCAGGGTGGACCCTGCTGAGCTAAGGGGACAAGCCCTTCAGAGAATAATTTCACAGATTCTCCAGGTCTGGATGCCACCAAATAATCACATGTGTTTTGAGTGCATTGAATACGCCTCTCCAAATCCAGGTCTGTGTGGTTGCCTCCCATTCTGTGGAAGCCACAAAACCTGAGTGGGGCTGGCTTGAAGGTTTCAGGAGGAGACCCTGAGCAAGGTGCACATTTGCACCTACACCTACAGGAAGCAGATTTAGGCTAGACATTAGAAACAATTGCCTAACTATAAGAGCTGGTCAACAGTGGAAAAGCTCTCTTGAGCAGTGGTGGGCTCTGCTTCGCTAGAGATTTTCAAGCAGAGGCTGGATGGCCAATTGCCAGAGGTGCTGTAGCTGATTCCTGCAGTGAGCAGGGGGGTGGACTAGAGGACCTTCAAGGTCCCTTCCAACTCTAAAATTCTGTGATTCTTTGACCTGGGAGGCAGGGACTTTTTCTCACTGGAAGTGGACTAGGAGATCTCCAAGGCCCTGCTTCAGCATCCTAAAATTCTATGACTTTATGATCTGCAGAGGGTCCCCTCCTTCCTACTACACTACATCGAATATTTATATACTGCTTTTCAACAAAAGTCCCCAAAGCAATTTACATAGATATAAAAAGAAAGAAAGAAAGAAAGAAAGAAAGAAAGATGAATGAAAGGGCTCCCTGTACCCAGAGGGCTCACAATCTAAAAAAGAAACACAAGATAGACACCAGCAACAACCACTGTAGGGATGTTGTGCTGGGGACGGAGAGGGCCAGTTGCTCTCCTCTTGCTAACTAAAGCGGATCATCACTTTAAAAAGGCGCCTCTTTCCTCAGTAAGCAAGGTTTAGCACCTAGAGGACCACATTCCCTTACCATGTAGTGGATGTGAGTTTATTTCATTCTTTGGTGCTGCAGCTGGAGGGTGCCACCTGCCAGGTCCCCCTTCCCCCGCCCAGCACCACACACGGCATTCCAAGGATGGTGGGATCATGTCAGGCCGTGCTACCGACTGGATCACTATTTGCTGCTGCTGGATCTCTAAGGACAAAAGAAACCCGCACCTGCGACCATGGTAAGGGGAGGAGAGCCAATCCAGGTGACAGGTCTTTGATAACTGCCTGACAGTGCCTTGACCCCAGCCGTGAATGTGATACTAGCTACAGAATTCAGCTTCACTTTTAAAAAAAGCTATGTTTCTAGTCCTTATGATAACCAGAAATTCAGCTTCATTTTTTGAAGAAAAAAAAGGGTGAGTTTCTAGCCCTAATGATAACGGAGGGATGCTCAAAAAGTGTTTGGTGACACTTTGTGGAATCTCAGAAACTGGAGGAGTCGCTTTAGAAGGGTACGAGCCCTTCCCATGATTAGCAGAGGGAGAACAGATTATGCTAAACAGCAAACACTGCAGAATAAATTATGCAAAGCAATAAGAGAAATTGTGCCCACGGCAGGCTCCACTCCCACAGTTTATACAGGTCAAAGAATGTGGCTTCCCTTGTCCTAAGAACTGGGCTACTTTGGTGTGGGATTTTTAAAACAGATTTAGCAAGTCATGGGGGGAAAGGTGTGGAAAACACGGTTCTTAGAGATCCCAGGCGCCTTCAGAGAATTACAGTTCCCAAGGGTTCCTGGAGGAGCTGTAACAATTACATGAGTCTGAGTTGATGCAGCCTCCCTCTCTACCTTCAGACCGCCCTCCCCACAACTTTTCTAGGACTCCTCTCCAGCTGAAAAGGTTGCAATCCTGTGCACGCTTACTGGGGAGAAAGCACCACTGGACATACGAGGCTGCCTCCTGCCGAGTCAGGCCTTTGGGCCATTTAGATCAATAATATCATCTCGCTGGCTTCAGATCTCCAGGATTTCAGGGAGGGGGCTTTCCTTGCCCTATCTTGAGACACCGCCAGGGGTCGACACTGCTGGGACGACCCATAGCCGCTCTCACCCTGAGCGATGGGTGCTCCTGATGCATATACGAAGCTGCCTCCCACTGAGTCAGAACCTTGGTCCATCTAGCTCAGAACTGTCTGCCCGGACTGGCAGCAGCACCCCAGGATTTCAGATAGGGGCACTTTAAAGCCTTACCTGGGGATGCTGCCACAGACTGAACCTGGGACCAAGTCCTCTGCCACTGAGCTATGGATGTGCTTGATGAATGTATTTATTGTTCTGTGTAAACCACTTTGAGAACTATGGTTGAAGAGCTGTATATAAATATTTGTAGTAGTAGTAGTAGTAGTAGTAGTAGTAGTAGTATGAAGCTGCCTCCTACTGAGTCAGCCCCTTGGTCCATCTAGCTCAGGACTGTTTGCACTGACTAGCAGCGGCTCCCCAGGATTTCAGATAGGAATCTTCCCCGTTCCTACTTGGAGATGCCAGGGATTGGGCCTTTGGTATTCAAAGAAGGTGCTCTGAGCTATGGATACTCCCGAGTTATATGTGGAGCTTCCATTCAGATCCTTGATCCCTCTAGCAAAGTCCAGCGCCTTGAACACCACTTCTCCTGCTACAGAAATACAACTGCCATTTAAACTCTGCAAGACCTGAGCTGCTCAATCACAGCTCATTCGCACAACCTCCTCCGTGCTCATTGGAACAACCTCCTCCAAGCAGAAGGTTTCAAGTTCCCTCCCTGGCAGCATCTCCAAGAGAGGGCTGAGAGAGACTCCTGCCTGCAACCTTGGAGAAGCTGCTGCCAGTCTGTGAAGACAATACTGAGCTAGATAGACCAAGGGTCTGACTCAGTATATGGCAGCTTCCTATGTTCCTATGTGTTCTCATAAGAAAGAGGAACAAAGCCTGTATGTTCCCTTTAAGCTGTCATTTTAAGAAAGAAAGGAAGGAAGGAAGGAAGGAAGGAGAAGGAAGAAAGGGAATATATGTGGAAAGAAGGAAGAGATATGTGGAGAAGAAAGGAAAATAAGAAAGGAGAAGAGATAGATACAAGGGGAAGGAAGGAAGGAAGGAAGATATAAAACACTCCTGGATTTCCAGTGGATTTCCAGTCACAGAGGGTAGCACAACAGCATCACGGGAGTGAGGGTGGCGTTGCATTTCTGCCCCCGCCGGCCTCTCTTAAACAGAGGGGTCATCTCAGCAAAATGATTCACTTCTGATGTGCATCGCACAAATGTCCCAGGGGGTGATGACGGGGCAGGGAGGGAAATGGGATGTGTCAAGGCACAGCTTCCAAGGAACTGCAAGAGAAGCTCCCTTATTGTAAGCGACAGAATCAGAGAGGCTGGTTTCAGAGGGAAACCGATTCGACGTGACGGGTGTCAGGAGGCATCGCAAAGGGGGCGTGATCTGTTGGAGGGTGCAATGACCTGGAAATAAGTTTTTTGTACCGAAGGGGACTGGAAGCTATGAGCACGAAGGGCAGTCGTCCCCAAACCGCCTCGCCTGTCTTATGGGCTGCGGAAAAGAAACAACGGAAGCATCCCCAGGAGCCCAGAGGATTCAGGAGTACAGGTCTCCCGCTGTGTCTCTGCGTGATCGCCTGCTCTTGGCTTCTTCTCCAAGCTCTACCAGGGGTGGGGAATGTTGCTATATATTGGATAATTATATTGGATAATTCAATCACTCTGAATGTGGCCGTATTTCAGAGGAGGCTGGCCATTGTGTCTCAGCATGAGTCACTCTGGCCATGCCTCTTTTCAGTCATGAAAGCAACACCCAAAGCAACCCAAGCAGAGAAACAAGGGATGGGTGCTTCTAAGCATGGATAATCTGTGTGGGTCTCCGTTCTGCGTTTGCCTCTTAACCAAAAAGAGGCACGCTCAGAGCAGTGACTCATGCAGAGATGCAAAGGCAGCCTTTGCTGAAAGGGACCCATTGCTCCAAGCACGACTGTGTGACCCAGTTGCCCCCAGTGCAGAAACACTAGCAGACCTCCCTAACTTAGGAGAGGCTGGCTGTTGCATCTCTGCATGAGTCACTGTGAAAGTTAACTTTTCTGGGAGTGATGCTCGCCTCCGATTTGTTTCAGGATAAATAGAGGGCTGTGGCTCTCCGACGTTTAGGCAGAGGAGCCCTAACTGCTGCAGAACAGTGACAAACTGTCCCCTCACAACACATCATTACATATATATTAATTGTGGAAGACAGATTTGTAAAAGGAGCTCTCGTTGCCAGTGGCAAGGAGACCAGAGAGGGAAGCATTTCCTAATTGCAAGAGAGTGGCTTTCATTTTATTTTCTTTTAAGACTGCAAACTGCCAACGTGATCTACGCCAAGACCTGCGTGCAGGCAGGCACGTTAAACCTTCTGCTTATTTACCTACAAGGCTATGGTGGGCTGAAAACACATGTACATTTGAAGGGCTTCATCATGACCATAAGAACATAAGAACAGCCCTGCTGGATCAGGCCCAAGGCCCCTCTAGTCCAGCGTCCTGTTTCCCACAGTGGCCCAGCAGATGCCTCTGAGAAGCCCACAGGCAAGAGGTGAGGGCATGCCCTCTCTTCTGCTGTTGCTCCCCTGCAACTGGGATTTAGAGGCATTGTGCCTCTGAGGCTGGAGGTGGCCCACAGCCACAAGACTAGTAGCTAGTGATAGAGCTCTCCTCCATGAATTTGTCTAAGCCCCTTTTAAAGCCATCCAAGCTGGTGGTCATCACCACACCCCATGGCAAAGAATTCCAGAGATTACTTATGCGTTGTGTGAAAAAGCACTTCCTTTTGTTGGTCCTAATACTCCCAACTTTCAAATTCATGGGTTAACCCCTGATTCTAGGGTTGTGAGAGAGGAAGAAAAATTTATCTCTGTCCACCCTCTCCAGTCCATGCATAATTTTTTTTATGCACCTCGATCATGTCTCTCCTTAGTCACCTCTTTTTACCAAGGTAAACCTATGATGCTTTAAACTAGCCTTATAAGGAAGGTGCCCCATGGGAAGCACCTTAAAAGACGTGGTGACAGCCAACAACCTGGATGGCTTTAAGAGGGGTTTGGATGACTTCATGGAGGAGAGGTCTATGAACGGCTACTAGTCAGAGGGCTGTGGGCCACCTCCAGCCTCCAAGGCAGGATGCCTCCGAGTACCAGTTGCAAGGGAGTAACAGCAGGAGAGAGGGCATGCCCTCAACTCCTGCCTGTGGCTTCCAGCGGCATCTGGTGGGCCACTGTGCAAAACAGGATGCTGGACTAGATGGGCCTCCTTGGGCCTGATCCAGCAGGGCTGTTCTTATGTTCTTAATGTCAGAAGGCATCAAACTGGGGTTAGAAGCATAGGAAGTTGCCTTATACCATTGGTTCATCTAGCTCAGGATTGTCTTCACAGACTGGCAGCGGCTTCTCCAAGGTTGCAGGCAGAAGTCTCTTTCAGCCCTATCTTGGAGATGCTAACAGGGAGGGAACTTGGGACCTTCTGCATGCAAGCATGTGGATGCTCTTCTGAAAGCGGCCCCATCCCCTAAGGAGAATACCTTACAGAGCTCACACATGTAGTCTCCCATTCAAATGCAAACCAGGGTGGACCCAGCTTAGCAAAAGGGGCAATTTATGCTTGCTCCCTCAAGACCAGCTCTCCTCCCATAACATAGGAGCATAGGAAGCTGCCATATACTGAGTCAGACCCTTAGTCCATCTAGCTCAGTATTGTCTACACAGACTGGCAGCGGCTTCTCCAAGGTTGTAGGCAGAAGTCTCCCTCAGCCCTATCTTGGAGATGCTGCCAGGGAGGGAACTTGGAACCTTCTGCATGCAGGTGCTCTTCCCAGAGCAGCCCCATCCCCTAGGCGGAATATCTTAGTGCTCACACATGTAGTTTCCCATTCAAATGCAAACCAGGGCAGACACTGCTTGGCAAAGGGGGCAATTCATGTTTGCTACTGTCACCTTAAGTGGCGCAGTGGGGAAATGATTGACTAACAAGCAGAAGGTTGCCGGTTCGAATCCCCGCTGGGACTATATCAGGCAGCAGCGATAGAGGAAGATGCTGAAAGGCATCATCTCATACTGCGCGGGAGGAGGCAACGAAGACACCTGACATACTCGGTGGAGGGTGGTGGTTAACAAAGGATTAATTTTGCATATCCAAAGGTTTGGGGTGGCCAGAAATACCTTTGAGGTATTTTGAGAAGAGGAGCCATTTTGTGGCTCATTTGTTTGTTTGTTTTAAAAATTAAATTCACAATTGTTGCGCAAAAAACACTGGATTTGGGCCTTTGGGGTGGCATTGCTGGACACATGGAGACCTGTAGAGCATGGTAGGGTACTCTTTTTATTTTTATTTTTTTGCAGTTTTTAGAGACCTTTTTTGCTGTTTCCCGCCATTTTCAGAGCCCCGCCAAGTCCCACTGACTCAAAGAATACTCATTATCTACAGTTGTAGTGGAGAACGGAACCCCCACGGAGAACAGGGTTCAACTGTATTTTATGTATTTATCATATTTATTAGCCTCACATTTAATTGGATTCGTGCTTGGGTATGCCGGCTCTTTTAAATGGGTTCTGTCTTTGCATTGTTGAATATTAGCTATTGCTTTTGCTCTTGTTGATAATGTTATTCTATACTGTGGATTTTATATTTTCGTTTTCCTTGGGACTTTTATTATGTACTCCGCCTTGGGACGAAATGAAAAGCAATTAATAAAGTCTAATAAATATAAAAATAAATATAACAACAACAACAATAATTGGAAAGGGCCTGATAATTAAAGCACCAAATCCAGTCAATAACATCTGGTAGACTGTGTGTAAATAGCATCATCATCATCATCATCATCATCATCATCATGATAATGATGAAAGCAGAGAACCTGCAGGGAATAGAATGCGCATTTCTACCGTTCACTTGTGATGCTGTTTGCCATTTAAAGGTCACTGAATCGCTCTCCAGTTTGTGCAAGAGAAGACACACCCTTCCTTGCTTCCTACAACTGCTTCCCGATCAAATTCAGACGCCACCCCATATTTTGGCTGCCTTGAGCTGCCTTTCCTCATCCTCACTTGACACCCCTAAAATTTTCTCCCAGGCACTCTTGTCAATTTCACTTCTTTGGTACAGTTTTGTTTGTATTAAAAGATGGCTAAAAATCCCAGGATTGCTACACACACAGCCCTTGAAAGAAGCACGTGTGTGTGTGTGTGTGTGTGTGTGTGCACACGCGCGCACGCATGCACACACACACCCTTCTTAAAAGTAAGGGTTATCACCCCCTTAAAGAAATCTCAGTCTGTTATTCAGTTCAGTCTGCATGCATTTGCACCTGGGGATGGGGGGTGGGGAAGCATTCTGAATAACACCAAAATTCCTAGCCTTTCATTATTTTTTCAGAGAAGAATCCTAAAATTCTTCTAATGCAACAGGCACCATCTTAAGAACATAAGAGCAGCCCTGCTGGATCAGGCCCAAGGAGGCCCATCTAGTCCAGCATCCTGTTTCACACAGTGGCCCACCAAATGCCGCTGGAAGCCACAGGCAGGAGTTGAGGGCATGCCCTCTCTCCTGCTGTTACTCCTCTGCAACTGGTACTCAGAGGCATCCTGCCTTTGAGGCTGGAGGTGGCCTATAGCCCTCCAGCTAGCAGCCGATGATAGACCTCTCCTCCATGAAGTGATCCAAACCCCTCTTAAAGCCATCCAGGTTGTTGGCTGTCACCACATCTCGTGGCAGAGGATTCCACAGATTCATTATGTGCTGTGTGGAAAAGCGCTTCCTTTTTTCTGTTCTAAATTTCCTGGCAATCCGTTTCATGGGATGACCCTGGTTCTAATGTGTGGAGAGAGGGAGAAAATCTTCTTTCTGTCTTCAGACAGGTATTCCTCGTGTATAGTTTTTATGTTTGTATTTTATAGATTTTAAATTAGATTTGTTTTATATTTTTAGCTTAATATTTTTATTGTCATTTTTATTGTATGTTTTTTTAACTTTTGTTTGTTTGGATTGTTTTTAATGAAAGGCGGTATATAAATTTAACAATAAATAAAAATAAATAAAATAAAAATAAATTCCCTGTTCTCATGCTCTCTCAGATGCCTCTTGGAACTTGTGGCCTGCAATTTTTTTGTAAGCTTGCATTCAAAATAAAACTGAACCAAAAGTCTGCAATACAGACTGAACCAAAAGTGTCCTCCCCTGGGTTGCTGGATGTTAAACCTATGGGGGGTGGGGAAGAAAGTACATCTTGCATATCTACTGACTACTCCAGGGGTTCTCAAACTTGGATTTGCAGATGTTGTTGTACTACAACTCCCATCATTGCCATTGCGGCTGGGGATGAAGGGAGTTGTAGTCCAACATATATGACCCAAGTTTGAGTTGTGGCTGGGGATGATGGGAGTTGTAGTCCCCCAATATCTGTGGATCCAAGTTTGAGTTGTGGCTGGGGATGATGGGAGTTGTAGTCCCACAATATCTGTGGAACTACTTTTGAAAACCCCAGGATCAGTCAATTAGACCTAGGAGGAAATTACTTCCTCACACTCTGATAACATTGCTGCTCTCACTGAAGCTATTCCTGTAGATGTTTTCCCAATATTTTCCCCAGTCTCCTCTGAAAATGTTTCACTGAATGGAAGTTCCATTGCACAAGTGTGTGAGAGCTGTTTGAAGTGCTTGTGCCGCTGCCTTTTTGCTCAGCACTGCTGGGCTGACTTCTACATGCACAGAGATGCCAGCTGATCGGTGACACCGGTAGCTACGGAGGTTCATTTTTGGACAGTCTGGACACTCCCCTGACACCCCTACACAGGGTTACCCCACAGTCCCTTATTCACAGAGATGCCCCTTATTTCAGCCCCAAATTATCCGTCCCTTACAACAAGATGCCAATTGTGCCTTATTTTCAGTTATTGGGAAGCACCCATGGCTTAGATCCAGGGGCAAAGCAAGGTTGGAGTGGGCCCAAAGGCAAGATTTTAAAATGCTCCCCCCCACCGAAGCTCAGCTCATGAAGTAAAGAGCATAGTTAGGTGTGTGTGTATACACACACACACACACACACACACACACACACACACACACTTATGTGCCACAATAGAACATCATCCTAAGTTATTTTTAAAAAGGTTTTGTAAATTGTGGACGATGCAAGCCATTGAATGGTACTAGAGAAAGACAGGCTATTCTGGTAGCTCCAGGTCTTCACATCCATTTTGGAGGATGAATACAACTGAAGGAAGCCCGGGCGGGTGCGTGGCTGGGGGAGTTAGTAATTTGACTTGCCTCTGGGGGGGCCCCAAGGCAGTGGGCCCCCAGACAACTGTCTCCCCTTGCCCTATTCTAGTTACACCCCTGAACGGAAACTAGATTATGCAAAGAAAATATGCAGATGGGCTTAATTGGCTGTATTTAGACAGGTAGCAGGATTTCGAGCCCTGCTCTCATGTTTCTCCAGACTAGGCTCTGACGGGTGGAGAGGACGTTTATATTGATCAAACCAGTTATTTTCACTAATAATGAAATCATTAACCAGCTCCAACTCCTTTGCCTTCTCCCTCCCTACCAGAGTACTCTGTGGTTCTGGTGGGCTGCAGGTTTAGAATTGCCAACAGTCCCATATTGCCGACATTAACAAAAACATAAACATTAACAGCCATCAGTGACTTAGCATCATCTAGGTATCAGGATCATGAAAATAATGCATACTAGATACTGCTTGTGTGTGAAACTCATTTTACTGGCTAACAATGCTTCAACTTCTAGAAGATATAGAGGCGGGTCTCATGATCTGTGAGACCTGTTCTCTGCCAAACTGCGGGCAGAGTGGGCTAAGCCCGCTCTCCCCGCAGATAACCGGGCAGGCAGCCCTGGGCGGCTGGATCGGCCTCCCGCATGGTTGCCGGCTCTGTGACGGAGCCAGCAAGGTCTAGGGATCTCGGGGGCCGCGCGGCCCCCAGAAGCCCCAGTATGCCCTGCGTGAGTGTGCAGCGCATACAAGGGAGACCCCCGGAGCCGGGAAGTGGCTTTTCGCTTCCCGGTCGGGGGGTCTACTCATGAGTAGCCGCACTGCGGCTACTCGCGAGCAGATAGCCCGGGTTTGCGGAGCACTCACTCCGCAAACCCAGGCTACGGGCAGGTGTTCTCGAGCGGGTTACCTGCTCTAGAACCACCGGGCTCGCAGCCGAGCCCGGTGGTTCTGGCGAACAACAAAAATCGGGCTAGGCTTTCCTAACCCGATTATTGTGATCGTCAGAATAGCCCCATAACCTATCTTCCAGTTATCTAGAAGAAGATATAACCATGGTTAGCCAGTTTGGCTAACCATGGTTATATCAAGAAGCAAATAAGAAGCCATCTAAGTTGTCAATTATACTGTAGTTTATGTTGAAAGCGGTGAAAACACATACAACACTCAGGCTCCCAATTACTCCCGCATACCCCCTGCCTCGTGCCCCTTATTTGGGCAGTGGTATGCTGGCAGGATTTGCTTCTGTTCACATGTTCTTTAGAAAACCAGGTAGCCAAACATGAAGGTTAAGCAAGAGCACCTGGACAAATGTTCCCTCATGTGGGAATGTCCCATGTCATGTGGGAATGCCCCACCATGTGCACAAATCATTAAAGTCCCCTCAACAAAATATGGTTTTATTCAGATCCTGAGTCGTGAGTGTCGATTCTTGTGGGAGGACGGCTTGTCTTATAACCATGGCTTGGTTCCCCAAAGAGGGGTACACGGCACCCACGTGTAACACTGGAGTTGCATTGCATAGCCTGTCAGCCACTGTCTCCAGTTCTGGGCACTACAGTTTTAAGAAGCACAATGATAAACCGGGAGGGGTTCAGAAGAGGACGGTAAAGAGGGTGAGGGGTCTGGAAACCAAGCCCTAGGAGGTATGGTTGAAAGAGCTGGGGACATTCAGCCTGGAAAAGAGAAGACTCAGGGGAGAAAGGAGTAAAGTAAAGTGCGCTATCGAGTCGGTTTTGACTCCTGGCGACCACAGAGCCCTGTGGTTGTCTTTGGTAGAATACAGGAGGGGTTGACCATTGCCATCTCCCGTCCAGTATGAGATGATGCCTTTCAGCATCTTCCTATATTGCTGCTGCCTGATATAGGTGTTTCCCATAGTCTGGGAAACATAGCAGCGGGGATTCGAACTGGCAACTTCTGGCTTGATAATCAAGTCATTTCCCCGCTGCGCCATTAGGTGGCTGAAGAAAGGAGAGCCCTCTCCAAATATAGGAAAGGATGTCCCAAGAAGAAGGAGCAGACTTCTTTGTTGCTCCTGAGGTCAGGACGAAAAGTGGTCCCCTCTTGGAACATAGGAAGCTGCCATACACTGAGGCGCTTTACACGATTACCCACAATTTGGGTTTTTCATCAGGCGTTAGGGTGTCGCCCAATTTTTATCTGGGGTTAAAAATCCACTTTTCGCACCTGTTTTGGGGGGCAACTGCAAACTCGCAGTAAAGCCTCGCAGAAAACCTGCAGGAAAGCCTGCTGTCTGGGAAAGCTCGAGGCGTTCCCATCACAGCACACTCACGTCACTTCCTTTGGCACAGAGTGCAGACCGCCTTGGACCCAAAAAGACCCAGGCTCAAACCCGGTTAGAAAGCAGGTTTTAAAAGAAAAATAAAGAGGGAGCGGTCACCATGCCGTGAAGACCAGGAGTAGCTCTGGGCTAGAGCCAAAGGGGCGTGTTTCCAAAGGGAAACAAGGAAGGCACCAGAAATGAAAGCCTGGCAAACTCCGCCAGAGATGTGGAATCTCGTTTTGCATTTCACCCGGGCTGCCCCGGGCGGATGGCTTGCCTGAGCCGATTAGCATCCCTGGCTTTGATGGGCATGCTCTTGCTCTTTGCAGCAAGAGGCATTGTGGCAACCCACACAGCCATCAAGCATGCTTGCGGGCAGGGAGGGGTTGCTCTGTCCTCCCAACCCTCACACCACCACCACCCCGCTCTGGCCTCTTAGTTTATTATTTTACTAACTGGGAAATGACCACCATGGAGAATCCAACAAGAGAATCCAACGGAGAATCCCTTTTTAAAAATGTCTGCTGTCATTGTTTTGCAGTTCATAAAGACATTTGTTAACTGATTGATCTGACGTATAATTTACAAGTACATTCTGCTGGGGAGTGGAAGCAGAAAGAGAGGCCCCTGCCCCCAGGAGATTACAATCTACTTTTCCCACTGTGGGTTGAAGAAGTTGTTCTCCTTCTGGAATAATATTTAATTAATCTGATGTATAAATTACAAGTATGGAGTGCGGGTAGTGTAAGCAAAAGGAGAGGCCCCTGTCCTGAGGAGATTACAATCTAATCCATTTCAGGAGATTACAATCTAATTTTTCCACTGTGGATTAGAGACGTTTTTCTTCCTCTGGCATAATACTTGGGGTGACTCAATGAAATGGATTGGCAGGAGCATTAGGACAAACAAAAGAAAGGACACATTTGCATGACACAGAATTCACGTATGAAACCCACAGCCACATGATTATGGTGATGGCCACTAGCTTGGAGGGCTTTAAAAAGGGATCCGAGAATTCATGGAAGAGGAGAGGCCTGCTAATTTCTACTAATCACAATGATGGTTTTATGGAACCTCCATGCTCAGGAGCAGGATGCCTCGGAATACTAGATGTTGAGAGGAAGCAACCGTGGGAGAAGACCCACATGCCCTGCTTGTGGGTTTCTCAGAAGCACTCGGCTGGCTGATGTGGGAAACAAGATGTTGGATTAGATGGCTCTTTGATTTATTCCAACATGGCCCTTCTTGAGTTTGATCCATCAGTGCACACCAATACTGAGGTCCAGAAATGGAACCTCCAGATTTAGGGGCAGTCTATTGCAATTGCAGATGCTGCCAGGCCAACAGGGAACTGCCACTGTCTTCATGACCTGCTTGTGGACTCCCAGGAGGCATCTAGACTGTGAGGCCTTTTGGGACAAGGAATCATTTCTTGAACTGATTATTTTCCTACATAAACAGCTATGAAAACTTTTTGTTGAAAAGCAATATATAAATATTGTTGTAGTAGCAGTCGGAATCAGAATGCTAGATCACATGGACTGATAGAAATATAGAAAGCCGCCTTCTACCAAGTCAGACCCTTGGTCCATCTAGCTCAGTATTGTCTTCAAAGACTGGCAGTGGCTTCTCCAAGGTTGCAGGCAGGAGTCTCTCTCCTATCTTGGAAATGTTGCCAGGGAGGGAACTTGGAACCTTCTGCATGCAAGCAGGCAGGTGCTCTTCCCAGAGCAACCCCATCTCCTAAGGGGAATATGTGACAGTGCTCACACAGGTTGTCTCCCATTCAAATGCAAACCAGGGTGGACCCTGCTTAGCAAAGGGGACAATTCATGTCTGCAAGCAACAGCAAGAGAGAGGCATGCCCTCACCTCTTGCTGTGGGCTCCCCAGAGGCATCTGGTGGGCCACTGTGTGAAACAGGGATGCTGGACTAGATACTAGGCCTTGGGCTTGATCCAGCAGGGCTGTTCTTATGTACCACAAGACCAGCTCTCCTCCATGATGATGATGATGATGCTGAGGAGGAGGAGGGAGGAGGAGGAGGAGGGGCAAGAGGACGAGCAGGAGGAGAATATGTGTTTTATAGAGTTTCTTTGGCAGAAGGTCTCTGAACCCAAGGACCTTACACTCTAAGGTCACGTAATGGCAGACGAAAGTTGTTTCCATTCCCTTATTTGGCAAGATGCCTCTAAATACCAGCTGCGGGGGAGCAATAGCAGGAGAGAAGGCATGCCCTCAGCTCTTGCCCGTGGCTTCCCGGAGGCATCTGGCGGGCTACTGTGGGAAACAGGATGCTGGACTAGATAGATAGACTTTGGGCCTGATCCAGCAGGGCTGTTCTTATGTACTCATAACAGCAAGTGCTAATGCAGCGTCTCCCAACCAGTGTACCACGAGCTACCTTTGCAGCAGATCTACCCCATAATACACCAGGAAGGACATGTCTTTCCCGGTGCATTATGGCAGAAGTTTAAGCTCTCCACTTTTGGAGCTGGCTGACTTCCTTAGCCAGCGATGGGTTCCCTCCTGGTGCATTCTGGGACAAATCAGCTCCAGAAGGCACACAGGGGATGGCTACAAATAAGAACAAAATTTATATCCAAATAAAGATGGGGAAGGAAGCTAAAATAAATAAATAGGCTCCCTTAGCCTGATTTAGCAATAGCAATAGCAATAGCAATAGCACTTACATTTACATACCGCTTTATAGCCGAAGCTCTCTAAGCGGTTTACAATGATTTAGCATATTGCCCTTCTGGTCGTGTGAATAGCTTCTATGTCAGCATTCTTCATACTGTGGCCCTTTAACTGTTTATTGGGTCTGTGCGAAGCTCTGCCCATTGCGGGGGGGGGGGGGGGGGCGCTCCTTTAAGGGAAAGGGAGCCCTCTTGAGCCCCTACTCCATCTTGGAAAGCATGCATGGAGTGCTGGGAAATGTAGTCTTTCCCAGGCCTTTCCTCCTCCTCGAGCTCTTAAGAGAGGGTTCCGTCTCTCCCAGCACCGAGAAAAGCTCAGAATTGTGTGGAGGTCAGCACAGTGGGGGACGGTTCTCAATTGGAAGGTTTGTTGCCAAAGTGGCCGCCGCTGGAAAAACAGTGACGATACATACTGTTTGTTATATGTGATCTGGCCAGCCTGCTGCCTATTACGATTTTCTGGAGAGGTCCGGTTTTGCTTGCCACTGGCTCGTTTGGTGGCGACCCAGGACTGGGCTTTCTCTGTGCTTTTCTCTGTGCTCCCCGTTGAAACAGGAGCACCTTCTTCTCTGTCTTTTTTCAGGAAGACCCTCCTGAACGAGCAAGAACAAGACGCACCTGTTCTTGCAGGCTTTTAACTGGAATTAGTTTTAATAATTTGCTTTAGCCACTTGTTTTATGAGATGGCTTTTAATGTGTTTTGTGGAGGTTTAATCTGTTTTTACTTTTTAAAAATCTTGTTTTGGATTTTGTACACTGCCTAGAGATGGACATATCAGGCGGCATAATAATATGATAGATAGATAGACAGATAGATGGATGGATAGATAGTGTTGGGAAGGGAGGAAAAGCTTGAGAAAGAACCCATGTCCGCTTCTCTGCACCTGCTACCAACAGCACAGAGTCGGAGAGAGAGGAGAGACTTTATGGCACATCCCGGGTGTGTGAAACCACGTGTTACAGTGTCTGTGTGGGGGGGGGGGAGGGCGTAAATGGGAGATGCCGTTTATGACATGGACATCGTGACTGCCACCATGTGCAGGATGGCCCGGAAAGCAGCCAGGGGAAAAACAGCCAGGGGAAAGGAAGCAGGAACTGAGCGGCCTGGAGAGCAGGGCGGGGGGGAGTGTGCTCACAGAATTTCACACACTTGCACGTTGTTATAGTCAGGGACAGGCTCAGGGGCTACGCTGAAAACCTTGCAGAAAAGTTGGGTATGCAGGAGCGTCCTGGCCGCCGATCATCTGCATGACCTAATTTAGTTCACAGCGAGCACTTTCCCCCGCTCCAACGGCCCAACCCACTCTGGTTCATCATCTCATCCTTCGCTACTCCCCGATAGTCCCTGCCATCGGTCCAACCTGCCCATCTGGCCGTGACTTACAACAGCCTCTGGGAAGTGATGTGCGGCCAGAGAAATGTTGCTTCAACAATCAGAGGAAGAGAGGCGTGGAGAAACGGGGATTTCATCATTTCTGGACAGTGGAGGGGGTGGACATGCAGAATCTGTTGGGGGCTCTCGGCCCCTGAATGGCTGTGAATAGAACTTCCAGGTTTAGTGGCAGTGTACCTGATTGCCATATGTGACAGAGAGGTAGCAATTAAAATGTGAGATGGGGAAGAAGCTGGGAGGGGGTTATTTGGACAAACGATGGAAAGCTAGAGAAATGAGGTGTGATTATTTATTTGAATTCTTTAACCTCCGACTCTTGTAGTTCATGGAGGAGATCAGAATGCAGGCAGAAATCAAAGGTTCAAATGCTCCCCAACTTTAAAAAAAAATGCATATAGAAAATTAGTTTATCAGGGAAAGGCAAAGGTAGAATCCTTGCTAGGCTAGTTGCTATACACAGGGAGCTTTTGATCATGTGGTCCAGGAGTTTCCAGCCTTGGGTTCCCCAGATGTTATTGGGCTACAGCTTCCATTATCCCCAGCCATGAGGGACTCTGTATTTTTCTTATACAAAGACCCCTGTCAGAAACCCTGGACAGCTGCTACCAGTCAGTGTCAAGTAGACAGGGAAGTGTAAGGTAGGACCAAAGGTCTGATTCAGTAAAAGGCAGCTTCATAGGTTCATCAGGACCAATCATATTTCAGTGGTAGAGCAGGCAGACAGCCACTCATGACATCTCTGGCATCTCCAGCTAGGACTGAGAAAGACCTGAAATCTCTGGAGAGCTGCTGCCAATCAGTGTTGACAACTCTAAGCAAAACAGAACAATGGTCTGACTCAGCAGAAGGCAGCTTTCTATGTTCATACAAATCCGGACACAAGATCTATGGCCATAAACCATGTGCCAACAGATAGCCAGCACTGGTGGATAAAACACCAGTAAACTCCAAATTCCAGAGAATCTGCAGGATTATTCTAGGCTCCGCCCCTCACCCTCCAGGTTCTGCTAAGCTCCACCCACTGATACCAGTATTTAGCCCCCCATACCCACCCAATTCTATACTGGGAGACCTGCATTTTTGCAAATCAAACATTGACAACTCAACAACGGCATGCATTGCCGGACGGCAAAAGAAACACGGAGAGATGACAACTACCTCCACGGCTCTCGCTGTCTGCGGGCTTCACCTGGATCGGCCGTGCCATCTGCAGCAAAAGAGAGGAACACCAAATGTTAGCCAGAGCTGAGCTCAGAACACCTTGCCAAGCAACATAAATGCTGTGTTCACAAAACACAATCATTAGGCAATCTAGTATTATCTTTACTCTTTGGTATATCACTCTCTTGCATTTTCTTTTAAGAGCTGCTAAAAGCAAAGATAATAAATGTATTTATTTATTCATTTACCATATTTATATACCTGCCGATATATACATCTCTAGGCCGTGTACACAACTCAATAAACAAACAATTAAAACACTTTCACAGAATAAAAACAATTAAAAACAATTCACAGGGTGAAACAATTAAAATAATTTCACAGGATAAAAACAATTACCGGTAGTTTAAAATTAATGTCAGTTAAAAGCCTGAGAAAACAGGTGTGTCTTAAGGGTCTTTTAAAAAGCAATCAGAGATGGAGAAGATCTTATTTTGACAGGGAGTGCATTCCAGAGCCCTGGGGCAGCCACCGAGAAGGCCCAAACCCGAGTTCATTCATTCATTCATTCAATTTCTATACCGCCCTTCCAAAAATGGCTCAGGGCAGTTTACACAGAGAAATAATAAATAAATAAGATGGGTCTTATTTGATGAGTCGGCGGCCACTGTAACCAGACCTCTCCAGATGATCTTAATAGGCAGCAGGGTTCATGACAAAGGAGGCACTCTCTTAAATACCCTGGACCTCAGCCATTCAGGGCTTAATAGGCAATAACCAGCACTTTGCATTTCACTCAGAAACATAGAAGCAGCCAGTGCAATTCTTTCAGAATCAGTGTTATATGCTCCCTTTGGGTTGTCCCAGAGACCAGCCTGGCTGCCAGATTCTATACAAGTTGTGGTTTCCAAACAATGTTCAAAGGCAGCCCCGTGCAGAGTGTATTACAGTAGTCAAGCCTGGAGGTCACCAGCATATGTACTACCATTTTAAGGTCATTTACCTCCAGAAATGTGTGTAGCTGATGTATCAACCTAAGCTGATAAAAAGCTCTCCTAGCAACTGCCTCAACCTGAGAAACCAGAGAGAGTTTTGGATTCAGGAGCACACCCAACCTATGTACCTGCTCTTTCAGGAGGAGTGCAACCTCATCGAACACAGGCAGATCTAAACCATCTCTCAGCTCTTGCACCCCCACAGTCAGTACTTCTGTCTTATTTGAATTCAACTTCCGTTTGTTATCCCTGATCCGCCCATTACTGTCTCCAGGCAGGCATTTAGGGAAATTATGCCATTTCCTGATGAAGTTGATATGGAGAAATAGATTTGGGCAGTGGTTTAGTCACAAATTCAGAAGTGCAGGCACTCATCATGCCAACTCACATAGCCACACCCACCCAGCAGCCTCACCCCATAGCCACACCCCTAATGCAACAAAATAAAAAATAAAGCTACACAGGAGCTGGAGGTTTACAAAGAGCCAGGAATCTCCTGGGGCAATAGAGTGGATCTAGGAGGAAAACTGGGCCATAAGATGTTGATATGCAGGAATGCAGACATGTTCTGGAAGGATCTAGGCCAGTGGTTCTCAACCTGGGTTCCTCCAGATGTTGATGAACTACAACTCCCAGCATCCCCAGCCACAATAAATTGTAGCTGGAGATGACAGTCCAGCAACATCTAGAGCAGGCATCCCCAAACTGCGGCCCTCCAGATGTTGCTGAACTACAACTCCCAGCATCCCTAGACACAATTTTTTGTGGCTAGGTATGCTGGAAGTTGTAGTTCAGCAACATCTGGAGGGCCGCAGTTTGGGGATGCCTGCTCTAGAGGAACCCACATTGGGAATCACTGATCTAGGCAATGGAAATCGGTCAGGGGGTGAGATCTGAATAGAAATAGAAACACAGGAAGCTGCCTTAAACTGTGTCAGACCATTGGTCCATCTAGCTCAATACTGATTTCCACACCAGGGCTGCACAAATTTGGCCCTCCAGCTCCTTTTGGACTACAACTCCCACAATCCCCAGACACAGTGGTCAATAATCAGGGAAAGCCGGAGGTGCGGGAGGGTGAGAAGTTGTGCAAGCCTGGTCTACACAGACAGGCAGCAGCTCTGCAAAGTTTCCTGCAAGAGTCTTTCTCAGCTCCACTTGGGGCTTTTACGCACAGCAGATTTTACCACGAGTTTGCGGGGAGGCTTTACTGCGAATTCGAAGTCGTCCCCCCAAAACAACCTAAATCGTGGATTTTTTTTTTAATCCCGGATATAAATCGGGTTAGACTCTCATGCCCAGTGAAAAACCTGAATTGTGTGTGAAGTGCTCCCCGATACCTCACAGAGACTTTGGAGTAAATCTAGCCGATATGTGAACGCACCTGCTCCATTCCGGAGGAGATGTGAGTTAAAGAGCTTCAAAAGCCCCATGTGAAAAGCTTCCTGGGGATGCTTCCAAGGATATGAGCGCCTGAGATTCGTGCAAGCACCCACAGCCGCAGAAACACGTACTCCCTCTCATCTCCATGTGAGCCTCTCCCCCAAAGCATCACAACCAGCTCAACAAAATAATCCCACCATCCAATCTTGTTATAATATTTGTAAATGCAAGAGCGGGTGGGAACCAGGTGCCTCGGCCTCACAAGAGGACGAAAAGCTGCGGGTCACCCAGGATGCAGCTCTAGGAATTTGTGGGGAGCTGGAAATGTGCAGTTGGGTTGTATAAACCCATCATATCATCACTATTGTACAATCAAATCCTTATTGTCTAAGGCAGACCTGCACAACTTAAGGCTCGGGGGCCAGATCCAGCCCGCAGAGACTTTTTTTGCTGGCCCCTAATTAGGAATATCCTGCAGCAAGAGCCAGAAAGAGTTATAGGACTGCAGCCTGAAAGCAACTGTGAGGAGAGCTGGTCTTGTGGTAGCTAGCATGACTTGTCCCCTTAGCTAAGCAGGGTCCACCCCGGTTGCATATGAATGGGAGACTAGAAGTGTGAGCACTGCAAGATATTCCCCTCAGGGGCTGGAGAAGATATTCTCCATCCAGGGGATATTCCCATATCCCATCCATATTCTCCATCCAGGGGATATTCCCCTCAGGGGATGGATGCTCTTCACCCTGGGAAGAGCATCCAGGTTCCAAGTTCCCTCCCTGGCAGCATCTCCAAGACAGGGCAGAGAGGGCTTGTTTTTCTCTCCGCTGTAAAAGTTTTTCTCTCCCCGGAAATTCCGAGGCTCCTGGAACGTCAGTGGTCAATAGGGGTGGAGCAGGGGCGGGGCTTGTGCCGAGGCGGGAAGATAGCCCAGTCAGTGAGTGAGTGAGTGGAGAAATCGGGTGGTTGCTGGTCGCTTGAAGGTGGTTTTTGAGATCTTTGATGAGGTGAGCTGCTTAAACTTACTGGGTTAAAAATAAGTGAGGTCCGAGGCTGTGAGTGTTTGCTTTGAGTCACCAACTGCAGTCCGGGACTGGGTGGGGGGGTATATTTAAACTTACTGGGTTAAAAATAAGTGAGGTGCCGAGGCTGTGAGTGTGTGTGGGGGGGTATATTTAAGAGGGCGGGAGGGTTTACTTACCCCTCCCGCCGCTTTCCTGCTTGGCGCCCACGCGGCCGCTGCCACCGACCGCCTACCCAGCTCCCCCCACAGAGGCCCGATTTCGGGCCAAAGAAGCCACTGCTGCCGCCCCGCATGGCCGAAGACGGGCCAAATTGGCCCAAAATACTGCCCGCCCCAAACTACTGCTGCGGCCGCGGCCGCCAACCACCCACCCAGCCGCCCCCACAAAGGCCCGATTTCGGACCAAAGAAGCTGCCGCCGCCACCGCTGCCCCCACATGGCCAAAGACGGCCCAAACTACTTGAAGAAGCAAACTACTTGAAGAAGCTGCCACCGAGATTATCTGCGGGGTTTTTTCTCCGTGCTGCGGCAGCACGGAGAAAAAACCCCGCAGACAATCTCAGTAGCAGCTTCTTCAAGTTGTTTGCTTCTTCAAGTAGTTCGGGCCGTCTTTGGCCATGTGGGGGCGGCGGCAGCATGGAGAAAAAACCCCGCAGACAATCTCAGTAGCAGCTTCTTCAAGTTGTTTGCTTTTTCAAGTAGTTCGGGCCGTCTTCGGCCATGTGGGGGAGGCAGCGGCACGGAGAACAAAACCCGCAAGCAATCTCGATGGCAGCTTCTTCTGCCTGACTGTGCCTGTGCCGCCGTCGTCGATGCCACGCCCGGGACACAAATGAAGAAACTGCTTCTCCTGCTCTTCAACTACCGGGGACTCACGCGAGGGAGTCCTGATTCTAAAATATTCTAAAACTTCCTAATTCTAAAATATTGCCAACAGATCCTATCATACTATGATGTACTGGCTGTGTTAGCACTGCTGTGGAGGTACACACAAAGGGTTAACTTGTTTAGCCCTTTCTGTGGCTGAGAGAAACAGTCTGAGCTCAACGTTTCACAGATTTCTGGGAAGCTAATAAGAAGTGTGGTGATGCTGCATGCCAAGAAACGGGGCAAATGGCATCAGATAATACTGTGCAACATTTAAAGTGCTATAAAAATGTGTAAAAGTTTTGCTACTAAGCATATTTTAAAAAAAAGAATGAGTGGTCCTAGAAACATAGGAGAGAATAGGAATAGAATAGGAGTGGCTCTCAATGGGTTTCCAGTCATTTCTATTTTAATGTGCTTTCATCATGCCCCATAATATTTGATCAGAATTGTTGAGCAGTGTGTTCCATTTAAAGCTGCGTGCAGCTAAGATCAACTAACTATTCTCCTTCAATCATTTCCAAGACAAGATTTTATCCTTCCATTTATGAAGAGTTTCTTCTATCTTTTGTTTATATTGATAAATTGAAGTGTTAAGCACAACTCATTTGGGGCTGCAATTCTGAACATTGAAATAAATGGAATTTCTGACCTGCTGCGCCTCATAAAGGAGCTTGCTAAATATGAAGAAATGGAGGATCAAGTAGTACTGACTGAAAAAGATCTGCTTGAGGCTGGCTTTGGAGAACACCCTTTCTACCACTGTCTTGTTGCAGAAGTACCAAAAAGAACACACAACACTTGAAGGATACAGTATTGTGGGTTTTGCCATGTATTACTTTTTGATGAAAGAGTTCAGAGGTTTTGGCATTGGTTCTGAAATTCTCAAAAAACTTAGTTAGGTGGCTGCCAAATACCATTGTAGCAGTTGGAGAGTTGGTAAAGCAGCATCCCTATTGTTGGAGCTAATCGTTACTCTGAGTTTGAAGTTCCCTCCTTCACTATTATTGGAAGGACCTAAATTCACAGCTTCCATGTCAAACGTCACAGATGATCCTGAAGTAAACGGAGGCAATTGGTTTGTCATCTCTTTGCCATTCACAAATACAGCCCCAATATGCTTTTGGGAGAAAGTAATGCAAGCATTCAAGTAGTGCTTGAATGTGTTCTATTTTAATGATTCTTTTTTATATGCATATACTAAGAGTCTCCTTGGAATCTGGGAATGCATACTTTCCAGTAAGCAGACATGGCTCTTATTTATGGCTACATGGAAAGGAAGAATATTGTAGTTTTTCATACCAAGGTTTTATTTTGAATGTCTCATTATCAGACTTCTTCCTCTGCTCCTAAAATATTTCCTCCTTATGTTTTTGGGTACTTGATTGTGCAAAAGGACATCTGTTTTACATCAGTGCACAAAAGTCTTGTTGGAGCCCTTTGGGATGGAAGAACAGGTTCAATGTAGTCTTGGGAGAAGGAATTGCTTCCTCTGGTAAATGAGGCGATGCTTAGAAAAGTGTCTGTCAGCATGCTTGTTTTTTGAACCCAAACTTTAAAAGTTCATTGGTGAAGCTAGTTAGGATGACAGCTGCTTTATTATACTAAGAGTCTGTACATTCTGCCTAGCTTGATCACATAAAGAAAATGATGGCCTGATTAAGCTAGGCTCTGTTTCATAGATTATGCTGTTTGATATTACTGAGCTTTTTGTATTAAATAACTGTAAAATACACTGTATGTTTTGTGAATATTATTGTATTATTATTATTGGACTGCTGGTCCGGGAAACTGCACACAAAGAATGTAGCGGTCCTTGACACTCTGCACAAATGATTTAGTGGTCCTTGAGTCCAAAAAGGTTGAGAAACACTGCTCTAGGACAAAGTCATGTTTTTAAAAAAGAATGAGATGAGACAGAGAAAATGACACTTGGAATCCTCGCATAACTCCTGACTGTTGTTCTAAGTCTTTTACAGAGATGGCTCATGTTTTCAGGTTTTGATCAACAACCATGTCTAGATGGTACAGTGTTCCTTTTAACAGGGATTTCCAGAAATTGTTGACTACAAGTCCCATCATTCCTGTTTGGACAGGGGCGCAATTTCAGTGCTTGCCCTAGGCAATATTTTCCCTAGATACGCCTCTGGACTAGATGTGTGAGCACTGTAAGATATTCCCCTTAGGGGATGGAGCCGCTCTGGGAAGAGCAGAAGGTTCCAAGTTCCCTCCCTGGCAGCATCTCCAAGATAGGGCTGAGAGAGACTCCTGCCTGCAGACTTGGAGAAGCCGCTGCCAGTCTGTGAAGACAATACTGAGCTAGATAGACCAATGGTCTGACTCAGTATATGGCAGCTTCCTATGAGGGAGAGGAGAAGACTTGGTCTTTGTTTGGGACTGGCATCTCCAGGTGCCTGACTGAACAGGGACAGGGCCTCTTTTCTGGCCTTGATCTTTGGTTAAAATTGTGGGTTCCTATTAGGGGAAAAAATCCATAAGTAATTAATAATGGCTTTCATGGATATTTTTAATGATTAATTTTAACGTAATAATGCACTGAAAATTGACCTTGGCCCCTGCATGCCATGTTGCGGTTGGGTTCAGCCCACTGGGGCATTTGAGTTGTGCAGCCCGGGTCTAAGGATTTGAGTGGCAACAAATCTTCAAATTACTAAAGCTCTCCTGTATAAGCCTCCAACTCTAAGCACACTTAAAGTCAATTTTACTGAAATTGAGAGGATTTGCTTATCAGTAAATATGTTTAGGACTTAGGTGTAAGATTACTAAGATCACATTTAACCCCACAACTAGAAGGGTACATCAATTCCTTGGTCCATTTAGTCCAGCAGCTTACATTCCCTCCCTGGCAGCATCTCCAAGATCGGGCTGAGAGAGACTCCTGCCTGCAGCCTTGGAGAAGCCGCTGCCTGTCTGTGCAGACAATACTGAGCTAGATGGACCAATGGTCTGACTCGGTATGTGGCAGCTTCCTATGTTCCTATATTCCACCCCAGAGCTCTACTGTATGTCCACTGTTTCAGGAGACACACCAAATTATGCTTCAAGAGGGTCTAGAATAATCTACCTACATAAAGCCTACATCTGGGCTTTGCTTAATAAGCATGTGCATTCTAGTTCACGACACATTGCTAAATCACAACACTGGAAAGGCAAACATTAATTTGCAGACTGCTGCAGGGTGCTTTCGAGACTGTGCTGGAGGAAGTGGTGTAGAATGCAGAGGTGCACCTAGGTAATTTTGGAGCCTGGAGGAGAACTGGTCTTGTGGTAGCAAGCATAACTAAGCAAGGTCTGCCCGGATTGCATATGAATGGGCGACTTGATCATGGGTGGAACTGGGGTGGGGCAGCCGGGCACTTGCCCTAGGCACCAGTGAGGGGAGTTCCTGCCACCCCCACCCCATTGCCCACCTGCCCAGCCCCAGGGCCCCTCAGCCACTTACCCTCCTGCTTGCCTTCTGCGAGGCCTAGGATCCTCCGCTAGGGCTGGGCCTGCAAACTGCAGAGCAGCTCTTCTTTCCCCACCTCTCAGCTGATTGGCAGGTAGGCGGGACTTACAGAGAGGCCTCCATGTAGGCCTCCCTGAAGCCTGAACTCCGCAGGCCCCAAGGAAGCCAGGAGGAAGAAGGCAGGCAGAGCTCTCTGCAGCAGCAGCAGCAGCAGACCCTCTGCCCAGAACATCCAGCACAGCCTGCTTGCCACAGGGCTTTGATATGGGTGGCGGGGGGAGACTGAGAAGTCTGAATATTTAATTTAAAACAGAGTGGAAACTTTGCTGGCTTTAAAAACAAAAACTACCTAAAAAGCCCTATAAGTGGCTTGTTTCATGGAAGAAAATTACAAAAACTTCGGGAATATTCATTCATTCACTCATAAATGCACTTATGTTCAAGTTGTTTTGCAACCCAGAAGGTCTGAGTGAGAACTGTGAAGCATGTGTGTGCTTTGGTTTTGTTTTGTTTTGATTTTCTTATGTGTGAGCTGCTCCCCAATAACTTGCAGGGACTTCAGGGTAAATCTGGCCAACATGTGACTGCAGCACCTCCATTCCAGAGGAGATGTGTGTTATAGGGCTTTAAAAGCCCCGTGTGAAAAACCTCCTGGAATCAAACTTTACTGAATTTGTTCAGAATTCTGAGAAAACAAACATAGGCTCACCCTGCATGGTTGAAAGTCTCCTTTGCTAATCTGCAGCGAGGGGGCCATTTTAATAATTAGTGTTTCTAGTTTCTTCTAGGCATTAAAAGTAGCACAAACATATAGTACTCAATGCATATCAGTATATATTGTGAAGTGTGCATTCAGTGAAATGTATTTCCAGGCAGCATGCTTATTTTGAAATATCAGACTTAAATCCTTGGGGGCCTGGGGTGTGTGGAGGCCCTGGACTTTGAGGGGCTGGGGGCCCATTTTAAAATCTCATCTCTGGGCCCATTCCAACCGTGCTATGCCCCTGGCAGTCACTACACATGGGTTTCTGCACAACACCTGCACAGAAGAAACTCCCATGTAGAAAATGCATCTCTTGTAAATTGACCCTGAATTTTCCATCCATGACTGGGATATCTGAGAGTCAATAATAAAAGAACAGCACACTGCTTGTGACAGGAAGGGGCAAATTACAATGATTTCTTAGTCTGGCAGGGGCTGGTTTTGGCCCTGGCAGAACTTGGCTGTCTGCTCCTGTTGCAAATGCCTCTGTCTAGTGTGGCAAACTAATGTATCCTCCTCCCTCCTGGTGTCAAAGTAAGCACTGGTGTGGTGAATGCACATATACCCCATCATGAGCCAACAGTCATCACAAGACAAAGGCTGGCAGGAATCATTCACTGGTTTATAGGCCCCCACTACCACTACCACCACCACCACCACCACCTTCTTCTTCCCCTATTTTGCTAGTGGCTATTTGGGCAGGTGATCCTCTAGGACAAAGTCATGTTTTTAAAAAAGAATGAGATGAGACAGAGAAAATGACACTTGGAATCCTCGCATAACTCCTGACTGTTGTTCTAAGTCTTTTACAGAGATGGCTCATGATTTCAGGTTTTGATCAACAACCATGTCTAGATGGTACAGTGTTCCTTTTAACAGGGATTTCCAGAAATTGTTGACTACAAGTCCCATCATTCCTGTTTGGACAGGGGCGCAATTTCAGTGCTTGCCCTAGGCAATATTTTCCCTAGATACGCCTCTGGACTAGATGTGTGAGCACTGTAAGATATTCCCCTTAGGGGATGGAGCCGCTCTGGGAAGAGCAGAAGGTTCCTAGTTCCCTCCCTGGCAGCATCTCCAAGATAGGGCTGAGAGAGACTCCTGCCTGCAGACTTGGAGAAGCCGCTGCCAGTCTGTGTAGACAATACTGAGCTAGATAGACCAATGGTTTGACTCAGTATATGGCAGCTTCCTATGAGGGAGAGGAGAAGACTTGGTCTTTGTTTGGGACTGGCATCTCCAGGTGCCTGACTGGACAGGGACAGGGCCTCTTTTCTGGCCTCGTTCTTTGGTTAAAATTGTGGGTTCCTTGATAGGGGAAAAAATCCATAAGTAATTAATAATGGCTTTCATGGATATTTTTAATGATTAATTTTAACGTAATAATGCACGAAAATTGACCTTGGCCCCTGCAAGCCATGTTGCGATTGGGTTCAGCCCACTGGGGCATTTGAGTTGTGCAGCCCAGGTCTAAGGATTTGAGTGGCAACAAATCTTCAAATTACTAAAGCTCTCCTGTATAAACCTCCAACTCTAAGCACACTTAATTGGAAGTCAATTTTACTGAAATTGAGAGGATTTGCTTATCATTAAATATGTTTAGGACTTAGGTGTAAGATTACTAAGATCACATTTAACCCCACAACTAGAAGGGTACATCAATTCCTTGGTCCATTTAGTCCAGCAGCTTACATTCCCTCCCTGGCAGCATCTCCAAGATCGGGCTGAGAGAGACTCCTGCCTGCAGCCTTGGAGAAGCCGCTGCCTGTCTGTGCAGACAATACTGAGCTAGATGGACCAATGGTCTGACTCGGTATGTGGCAGCTTCCTATGTTCCTATATTCCACCCCAGAGCTCTACTGTATGTCCACTGTTTCAGGAGACACACCAAATTATGCTTCAAGAGGGTCTAGAATAATCTACCTACATAAAGCCTACATCTGGGCTTTGCTTAATAAGCATGTGCATTCTAGTTCACGACACATTGCTAAATCACAACACTGGAAAGGCAAACATTAATTTGCAGACTGCTGCAGGGTGCTTTCGAGACTGTGCTGGAGGAAGTGGTGTAGAATGCAGAGGTGCACCTAGGTAATTTTGGAGCCTGGAGGAGAACTGGTCTTGTGGTAGCAAGCATAACTAAGCAAGGTCTGCCCGGATTGCATATGAATGGGCGACTTGATCATGGGTGGAACTGGGGTGGGGCAGCCGGGCACTTGCCCTAGGCACCAGTGAGGGGAGTTCCTGCCACCCCCACCCCATTGCCCACCTGCCCAGCCCCAGGGCCCCTCAGCCACTTACCCTCCTGCTTGCCTTCTGCGAGGCCTAGGATCCTCCGCTAGGGCTGGGCCTGCAAACTGCAGAGCAGCTCTTCTTTCCCCACCTCTCAGCTGATTGGCAGGTAGGCGGGACTTACAGAGAGGCCTCCATGTAGGCCTCCCTGAAGCCTGAACTCTGCAGGCCCCAAGGAAGCCAGGAAGAAAAGGCAGGCAGAGTTCTCTGCAGCAGCAGACCCCCTGCCCAGAACATCCAGTACAACTTTTGCCAGGGACTGTGAATTCCCTTTTGTGGTTTATTCCGCCCCCCCCCCACACACATATAGGGATCTGCTTGCCATAGGGCTTTGATATGGGTGGTGGGGGGAGACTGAGAAGTCTGAATATTTAATTTAAAACAGAGTGGAAACTTTGCTGGCTTTAAAAACAAAAACTATCTAAAAAGCCCTATAAGTGGCTTGTTTCATGGAAGAAAATTACAAAAACTTCGGGAATATTCATTCATTCACTCATAAATGCACTTATGTTCAAGTTGTTTTGCAACCCAGAAGGTCTGAGTGAGAACTGTGAAGCATGTGTGTGCTTTGGTTTTGTTTTGTTTTGTTTTTCTTATGTGTGAGCTGCTCCCCAATAACTTGCAGGGACTTCAGGGTAAATCTGGCCAACATGTGAATGCAGCACCTCCATTCCAGAGGAGATGTGTGTTATAGAGCTTTAAAAGCCCCGTGTGAAAAACTTCCTGGAATCAAACTTTACTGAATTTGTTCAGAATTCTGAGAAAACAAACATAGGCTCACCCTGCATGGTTGAAAGTCTCCTTTGCTAATCTGCAGCGAGGGGGCCATTTTAATAATTAGTGTTTCTAGTTTCTTCTAGGCATTAAAAGTAGCACAAACATATAGTACTCAATGCATATCAGTATATATTGTGAAGTGTGCATTCAGTGAAATGTATTTCCAGGCAGCATGCTTATTTTGAAATATCAGACTTAAATCCTTGGGGGCCTGGGGTGTGTGGAGGCCCTGGACTTTGAGGGGCTGGGGGCCCATTTTAAAATCTCATCTCTGGGCCCATTCCAACCGTGCTATGCCCCTGGCAGTCACTACACATGGGTTTCTGCACAACACCTGCACAGAAGAAACTCCCATGTAGAAAATGTGTCTCTTGTAAATTGACCCTGAATTTTCCATCCATGACTGGGATATCTGAGAGTCAATAATAAAAGAACAGCACACTGCTTGTGACAGGAAGGGGCAAATTACAATGATTTCTTAGTCTGGCAGGGGCTGGTTTTGGCCCTGGCAGAACTTGGCTGTCTGCTCCTGTTGCAAATGCCTCTGTCTAGTGTGGCAAACTAATGTATCCTCCTCCCTCCTGGTGTCAAAGTAAGCACTGGTGTGGTGAATGCACATATACCCCATCATGAGCCAACAGTCATCATAAGACAAAGGCTGGCAGGAATCATTCACTGGTTTATAGGCCCCCACCACCACCACCTTCTTCTTCCCCTATTTTGCTAGTGGCTATTTGGGCAGGTGATCCTCTAGGACAAAGTCATGTTTTTTAAAAAAGAATGAGATGAGACAGAGAAAATGACACTTGGAATCCTCGCATAACTCCTGACTGTTGTTCTAAGTCTTTTACAGAGATGGCTCATGTTTTCAGGTTTTGATCAACAACCATGTCTAGATGGTACAGTGTTCCTTTTAACAGGGATTTCCAGAAATTGTTGACTACAAGTCCCATCATTCCTGTTTGGACAGGGGCGCAATGTCAGTGCTTGCCCTAGGCAATATTTTCCCTAGATACGCCTCTGGACTAGATGTGTGAGCACTGTAAGATATTCCCCTTAGGGGATGGAGCCGCTCTGGGAAGAGCAGAAGGTTCCAAGTTCCCTCCCTGGCAGCATCTCCAAGATAGGGCTGAGAGAGACTCCTGCCTGCAGACTTGGAGAAGCCGCTGCCAGTCTGTGAAGACAATACTGAGCTAGATAGACCAATGGTCTGACTCAGTATATGGCAGCTTCCTATGTTCCTATGACCTAAAGGCTTTTGTAGGGCCCACGCACCCACCCACAGAGTATTTTTTTAACACATTTTAACATGACCACACCACCTGGAACAGACTAAAAAGGGTTTGGAGGCCCCCAGGGGGTATGGAGGCCTTGGACTTTGGCTGGAAGTCCAGGGGTAAGAACACCTCTGGTCGAATCCTACAGTTAACCCTCATGTTAGCCATGTTGGATTTACACCACTGAGGCTTTGAGGGGAGATAGCAGAAAGGAGGAAGAGAAGCCGCAACCCCCGCTACCCCCGCCCCCCGCCACTGGACCCACACACAGGGCACTGAGAGAGAGAGGTGGAGGGGGCTGGGGGGGTGTGTGGGCAAGGTGCTGCTATTAGAGAAAAAGCAGAAGAAAAAGGAAAGTTAAGAATAGAATTGGTGGCAGGGTTATTCCCAGCCAGAAAGCAAAGAGTTAATTTCACCTGTAGAGGTGAAGGGATAAAGGGGGATTCATATGTACATGGGTTCTCTGCATATCTGCTTTTGTGTCAGGCAGACACAGAGGCAAACTCTTCTCAAACCTCAGAAAATCAGCTACTTTTTCATGATGGAGTTACAAGCCTGTAACCAGGGGCGTAGCAAGGTTGGAGTGGGCCCAGAGACAAGATTTTAAAATGCCCCCCCCCCCCCGCAAGCTCAGCTCATGAAGTTAAGAAATCTTAAATGAGGGTGAATAGTGGTAACAAAAAGCAAAGTAAAATGCAAGCCATTGAATGGTACTAGAGAAAGACAGGCTGTTCTGGTAGCTCCAGGTCTTAACACTCACGTCAGTTTTGGAGGATGAATACAACTGAAGGATGCCCGGGCAGGTGTGCAGCTGGGGGAGTCAGTCATGTGACTTGCCTCTGGGGGTCCCCCAAGAAAGTGGGCCCCCAGACAACTGTCTCCCCTTGCCCTATTATAGTTACGCCCCTGCCTGTAACATCAAGATAAGATCTGATGCTGTGCTAACAGTAAAAACTTACTTTTTTTGCACGGCCTTCCAAGGTTTTTAAATTGTTTTAAAATTATTTTAATTGGTGTTAACTGGTTTTTAATTGTTTTTGAATTGTTTTTATATTGTTTTTAGCACTGTCTTAAATGGTGTGTGTTTCTAAATTTGTTGTACACCTTCCAGAGCTTTTGGATGGGGAGGCTTATAAATGTATGTATGTATATATGTAAGTAGATAGATAGATAGATAGATAGATAGATAGATAGATAGATAACAGCACCTTATGCAAGATGGTGTCCAAACCCAGATCATATGAATGCACTTGTAAGAAGCCATCTGGAAATCACTTAGTGGTTTGTAAGCCACAGGATTCTTTATGCCCTTTCTGAAATGTATTTGCTTGAATTTTATACTGTCCTCGACCTCCCTGATGCCTCAGAGGGAATTGGGAGATATTTTAACTATTGAATTCTAAATATTAGAATAAACTGTGAAATCCATTATAACGTATAAAGAAAAGGTCTTAAATCACCTCTCTTGGCTCTGACTGGCAAAGGTTCTCCAGGGGCTCAAGGCCCTATAATAAGATCCTTTAAATTAAGATGCCAGGGATTGAATCAAGGACCTTATGCACATAAAGCTACAGATGCTGAAAGGCATCATCTCATACTGGAGGAGGCAATCGGTGTTCCCTCTAACACTGCCAATAGGTTTCCAGGCAAAATACAAAGTGCTAGTTATAACTTATAAAGCCCTAAACGGCTTAGGCCCTGGGTATTTAAGAGAGCGTCTTCTTCACTACGAGCCCCACCACCCATTGAGGTCATCTGAGGAGGTCCGTCTCCAGTTACCGCCAGCTCGTCTGGTGGCCACACGGAGACGGGCCTTCTCGACTGCTGCCCCAAGATTGTGGAATGCAGTCCCTGCTGAGATACGATCCTCCCCATCTCTTAAGTATTTTTAAAAAACATTTGAAGACCCATCTCTTCACCCAAGCTTTTTCAGCTTTTTAAATTTGTAGGTTTTAATTTTATGCTGTTTTAAAATTGTTCAACTGTTTTAACCTTTTATATTTGTTTTAATTGTTTTTATGTCACTGTTAACTGCCCAGAGATGAAAGTTTGGGCAGTATATAAGTTAAATAAATGATGATAATAACAGCAACAACAACAACAATAACAGGGATTCCCAGATGTTGTTGACTACAACTCCCAGAATCCCCAGCTGCAATGGCTTTTGCTTGGGGATAATGGGAGTTGTAGTCAACAACATCTGGGAATCCCTGTTAGAGGGAACACTGGAGGCAATGGCAAGCCTCTCCTGTATTCTACCAAAGACAATCACAGGGCTCTGTGATCACCAGGAGTCGACACCAACTTGATGGTACACCTTTATTTTTAAGCTTATTAACATGTGAGGTTAAAGGATGTCTGTAATAAACAGCTTTCCCCATCTATAACCCCCCTCCCAACTGCTTACAGGAAATTAGAAAGTTCCCCTGAGGAGCCCTTGCTCCAGAGTTGCACCAAACCTTTATTCCTGCACTGGAATATGCTTTGCCAAGCTTTTGAGGGGATCTGCTTCCCAACATCAGCAGTTCAAATGTAACAGCTACATTTCACCATTGGCAAGTGAGCACGCTCCTCTCCCGCCGTTTAATTTTATTCACCCACATCAATGAATGAGTATGACTAACACTGCTGGATTGTGGCCAGTGAATACAACTCTAGACTTCTGCCGTTCATCTGCTTCCCCAGCACAGCATATAAGACAGCACAGTTCAAAGGACTGGAAAGAATCTGCAGATCTTTGCTCCGAGACATGATCTTCCATAGTCATACACCCACCCACCACCCACTGCCTTCCCACACATAGGTAGGTGGCAAAGAAACATTGATCTCTTCTCCCACACACCCCACAGGCTTACCTCTAGGGAGTTCACTCAAGTTATCCCCCAAGGACATGACACTGCCATTTCTCTCTCTTTCATGCTCCAAAGCCTCCCTGGATGGAAGCAGCTGTGCCATGCAAGATCTTCTGTGCCCTCTTGGGGGCTCAGCAACCCTGCTCACCCGGTCTGGTGCTCACCTCAGCCTGGGCCCTGGCAGCCGGTGTTCTCTGCCGGGTGTCCTGCCCCCAGGGCTCAGATGGGCGCTGTGCATGTGCTGAGTCCACACATGCACGGAGGCCATCTGAGTCTGCACATGCGCAGAGGCAGCATGACCCTGGCAGCGGGAGACCCTGGCAGCGGGAGACCCACCCCATACCAGCTCAACTACACCAGTGGATGTGGATGTCGTCAGCATATTGATAGCACCTTGCACCCAATCTCCTGATGATCTCTCCCAGCAGTTTCATGTAGATGTTAAAGAGCATTGGAGACAGTATGGAGCCTTGTGGAACACCATACAGTAACTCTGGTTTTGCAGAGCAACAGTCTCCAAGCGACAACCATCTGGAATTATTATTATTTATTATTATTATTTACATTTATATCCCGCTCTTCCTCCAAGGAGCCCAGAGTGGTGTACTACATACTTGAGTTTCTCCTCACAACAACTCTGTGAAGTAGGTTAGGCTGAGAGAGAAGTGACTGGCCCAGAGTCACCCAGCTGAACTCGGGTCTCCTCGGTCCTAGTCCAGCACTCTAACCACTACACCACCCGAGAGGTAGGAACAGAACCACTGTAGAACATTGCCCCCCAATCCCACCTCCCTCAGGCAACCCAGAAGGATACCATGGTTAATGGTATCGGAAACCTCCAAGAGATCCGAAAGTCACACTCCCTCTGACAAGACCTAATTGGAGATCATCCATTAAGCCATCCAAGGCAATCTCAACCCCATAGCCCGCCCTGAAGCCAATTTGAAATGGGTCTAGATAATCTGTTGGTAGAAAATAAAATAACAATAAAATAAAAGGAACAAATCACAGCCAAGAATAATGCAAGCGGTTGTGACTTCCAGGAGTCGTAGCACAGAAAATGGCAGATGAGAAGTTCGTATGACAGCTGTGTCTTGAAAAAGATGTCTAAAACCATCAATGGGATGGGGACAGAGGGATTTTGAAATCTTATTAATGTTATTATTACACGTGGAACCTGCAACGAAATTGCTGCATCTGATCTGAAATGTCATGGATTCTATTGGCAAGGGAGGAACAGAATAGGGCCCAAATGGGCAGCAGAAAGGTGAAATGTAGGATTGGGAGGATATTTATTTATTTGACATATTTATACCCAGCCCCTCCAGGACACTACTGCTTGGGGTGGCTCACATTAGCAGATACAACATAAAACAATTGTTTAAAAATAAACAAGTTAAAAGACTAAGCTAAAAACCCCATTAAAAGTTCCAAATTTTAAATGTTTTAAAAGCAACAGAGAATAGGGATGTGCAAACAGGTCCGACGTTGAACACGTTCGACATCGAACTGGTTCGGTTCGACGGTTTGGGGTCAAACTGAACTGCAACCTGTTTGGTCTGACCCTGGACCGAACCCCATAGGGGGTTCGCAAGTTTTTTGGTTGTTGGTTTTTTTAAAAAAATTACCTCCTCTGGGGAGTTTTCTGAGGCAGCAGGGGGGTTCATGGAGGTTCCCCCTCCCCCTGCTGCCCTCCCTTATTCCACTAATTGGCCAGTTTTCAGCCTTTCCCCCTCGGCATGGCAGCCATTTTGGAGGCTGCTGCACCTGCGCAATAGGCCTCTGTGTGGTCTGGCACGACTTATTCCAATTAATGGAATAAGGGAGGCCAGAGGGGGGAGGGGGAACCTCCGCAGACACACACCCCTGCCTCGGACAACTCCCCTGGAGGGGATAAGTCTTGTAAAAAATTAAATTTAAAAAACAAACTCGCGAACCCCACGGACCAGACTGGACCGGGGCGAGGGGTCAAGGGAGTCCCTGATAGAACTGGCCTGGTCCAGTTTGGGTCCTGTTTGGACTCGAACTGAACCGGACCAGCCTGTTCTGTGCACACCCCTAACAGAGTACAAGCCCGCTCCTCCTTTTATGAGACCGCCCTAGAGATACCTGAAGATGGCCATCATCTCTCCCTTTAGTCTCTTTTCCTCCATGCTAAACATGGAATGTTAAGAGTGGGAAGGGACCTTAGAGGTCTTCTAGTCCAACCCCCTGCTCAGTGCAGGAAACTGCTACAGCATTTCTGACAGTTTTCCAGTCTCTAACTGGAAACCTCCAGTGAAAGAGAGCCCGCCACTGCATGAGGCAGGCCGTTCCACTGTCCATCAGCTCTTACAGCCTCCCAATACCTAGCCTGAATCTGCTTCCTTGCCATTACAAACCCGCTCCTTTGTCTTTGTGGCAGCCTTTCAGATGTTTGAAGATGGCTAGAGTGGATTAGTGTTGCTGCTGCTCTCCTGCCCAAAGATGTGGGTGGGTGGGTGAGTGACAGTGTCAAACAGCAGCTGCCAGGGGCTCTGCTCGACAGGCCCATCTGGGGTACCAGGACCTCTGGGGCTGCCCAGGGATGCTGTCCTCCGTCTCTAGCTCTGATGGCCCATTTCCAAAGGTTCTCCTGGGCCCACTGGGTGCTGTCTTTAAACTACAATACCCTGACCAGCACTTCGGAAGATGGGTGTGTTATTAAATGGGCCAGAAGCGTTTCTTTTAACAACAGAATATTTGGAGCATTGTATCCCATTTCACATTTCGTGAAGACAGCAAGCGGGGATGGGGGGGAGAGAGAGAGAGAGAGAGAGAGAGAGAGAGAGAGAGAGAGAGAGAGAGAGAGAGAGAGAGAGAGAGAGAACATGCCCCTAAATCAGACAAGTAACTGTTCAGGGAGCTACAGTGTGCTCTTGCTATCATCAAACTCCTCAAGAGTCAACTGCAGAGCACAAAGAGATCTTCCAGTAGCCTCCTCCTTTACCTTAATGATTTGACTTCAAGGGAGCCCAGTCGGGAAACCTAAAAGACTCCATGGCCCAGCTTGCATTAAAGATAAAGTGTGCCGTCTAGTTGATTTCGACTCTTGGCACCTACACAGCCCTGTGGTTTTCTTTGGTAAAATACAGGAGGGGTTTGCCATTGCCTCCTCCCTTTCAGTATATGAGATGACGCCTTTCAGCATCTTCTTATATCACTGCGGCCCAATATAGTACCAGCGGGGATTCGAACCGGCAACCTTCTGCTTGTTAGTCAAGCATTTCCCCACTGCACCACCAGTAAAATGTGTGTGTGATGGTTAGCAAAATGCTGCCAAAAACATGAATCATTTTACACTGTGTTTATATCCCACGCTTCCTCCAAGGAGCCAAGAGCGGTGTACATAGTTATGTTCATCCTTACAACAACCCTGTGAGGAAATTTTGAAAAGCAGTCACTGACACCTCCACTGAGGAGGGGGGTTAGGAACATAGGAAGCTGCCATATACTGAGTCAGACCATTGGTCTATCTAGCTCAGTATTGTCTTCACAGACTGGCAGCGGCTTCTCCAAGGTTGCAGGCAGGAATCTCTCTCAGCCCTATCTTGGAGATGCTGCCAGGGAGGGAACTGGGAACCTTCTGCTCTTCCCAGAGTGGCGGCTCCATCCCCTGAGGGGAATCCCTTACAGCTCACACTTCTAGTCTCCCTTTCATATGCAACCAGAGACGACCCTGCTAAGTTAAGGGGACAAGTCATGCTTGCTACCACCAGACCAACTCTACTCTCCAAGAGACTTGGGGTTGGACTAAGAGAGTCCACAGGACCCTTCTTCCAGCCCCAAAATTCGACGCTTCTATCTTTCCACAAAAGCAAAAGCAAGAACTGTTCTGGGTTTTTTGTGGGTTTTTTAGACCAAGGAAAGGCACCAGAGATGAGGGAGGGATGTCCGTGCTCGCGAAGAACAGTTGGAGACGATGATGCCACCATTTCTCCACTGCCTCGTTCCCCAAACCAAACCTTGCCCCTCTGCAAGACTCCCCATCTCCCCGCCCCACCAGGGCCGCCATGCCTGGCCTTCCCAGTAGGCCTGTCACTCCACGGGTAAAAGGGAACCGTTGCCATGGCAACGGCCGTGCGCCACATGGAGCCTGACATTTGTGGTTGCTGTGGCAACTGGCTGTGGTGGGGACCGGCGAGGGGGGGGCCTTTCCCTCGGCTTTGGGAGAGGGCCAGGCAAGGCCGTGGTGGGTGGGGTGGGGGTTTAAAATGACTTCATAGGATGGTCCCGTGCAGCAGTGCATGAATCTGTGGGGCTGGGGGGGGGGATTGTAAAATGACCTGGGGAAGGGGAGCAGGAGTACCATTTTTGTTCTGTTTTTAGACATCGTGCCAAAAAAGCAATACACACACACACACACACACACACACACACACACACACACACACACTTTGAGCTGTACATCTTAGGTGAATAGACAGCTGTCCCCCACCCTGACGTGGCCAACCTGCTCTTGGCTTCACCCCCAGACCCTTTTCTTCACCCTCAGACCCTTCATCCCTAGCAGCGTATATCCCCTGCTAATTGAGCAAAGAGGAACTTTAAAAAAGTGATTCTCTTTATTTAGCAGCGGAGGTGGGTGGGGGAAGCAACTAGCCCTATCCATCCCCAGCACAACATCCCTCAAGTGGCAGTTGCTGGTGTCTATCTTACATTTCTTTTTTAAGATTATGAGCCATTTGGGGACAGGGAGGCATTTTATTTATTTATTTATTTACTTTCATTTTATTTAACGTATCTGTAGACTGCCCAAAACGCAAGTCTCTGGGCGGTTCACAACAATACAATAAAAACAACAAATAGAAAGCTTAAAACATTATAATTTATTTTATTTTTTAAAGTTAAAACTATTAAAAACCATCAAACAATTAAAACAGTATCTAATTAAAAGTCTGGGTGAACAAATGCATCCTGACTGCCTTTTAAAAAGTTGTAAGAGATGGGGAGGCTCTTATTTCAGCAGGGAGCATGTTCCAAAGGTTTGGGGCAGCAGCAGAGAAGGCCTGTCCCCAGGTAGTCACCAGACAAGCTGGTGGCAACTGCAGATGAACCTCTCCTGATGATCTCAATGGGCGGTGTGGTTCATAGTGAAGAAGACATTCTCTTAAATACCCAGGGCCCAAGCTGTTTAGGGCTTTATAACCACGACCTTGTATTTTGCCGGAAAACATATTGGCAGCCAGTCTAGATCCTTTAAGGTAGGAGTAATATAGTCTCTCTGAGATGACCCAGAAATCAACCTGGATGCCACATTCTGGACCAATTGCAGTTTCCAGACTACGTACAAAGGCAGCCCCACATAGAGCGCATTGCAGTAGTCAAGTCTAGAGGTGGCCAGTAGATGTACTACTGTTCTAATGTCATTTATCTCAAGAAACAGACGCAGCTGGCATATCAGCCAAGGCTGATAAAAGGCACCTCTGGCCACTGCCTCAACCTGGGACACCAGAGAGAGGTTTGTGTCCAGAAACACCCACAGACAGTGTACCTGCCCCTTCTGGGGAAGTGTGACTCCATCCAGAACTAGCAGATCAAAATCATCTCCTGACCCTGCACCATAAGTACCTCCATCTTATCTGGATTCAGTCTCAGTTTGTTATCTCTCATCCAGCCCATCACTGCCTCCAGGCAGGCATTTAGGGAGGCTATGCCTTCTCCTGATGATGCTAACACGGAGAAAAATATTTGGGTGTCATCAGCATACTGATAACACTCTGCACCAAGTCTCCCGATGATCTCTCCCATCAGTTTCATGTAGATGTTAAACAATATTGGAGACAATACGGAGCCCTGAGGGACACCATACTGAAGTCCAGATTTTTAAGAACAACACACCCATCTGGAATCTGCCCATGAGGTAAGAGTGGAACCACTGCAAAGCAGTGCCTCCCACCCCCAACCCCCTCAGATGCTCCAGAAAGGATACTATGGTCGATAGCATCGAAAGCCTCCAAGAGGTCCAAAAGGACCTTTATATCTATATAAACTGCTTTGGGAACTTTTTTTGAAAAGCAGTATATAAATATTTGTTGTATTTGTATTCATTGTATTGTATAGGGTCGCCATCTACCTCCAGGAGGCTCTGGAAACACTCCAGGAGATCTAAATAGCTTGATATTGTGAAAAATATTGGTAAAAACTACTGGGGGAAAACCTCTAGAGAAACTGCAGTCAGAGTTGGCAGCCATACGGCCTGCAGCATGCTGGGTTGATTTCTGTTTTGTGGCAAAGTTCAGATGGGCAGCAAGCCACTCTCCCCAGGTGGCTCTTGGAAGCAAGCCTAGAGATTTTAAGGGCTTGATTTTCTGCGAAAGGTCAGAAAACTATCCAGATAGGACTGGGAATGCAGGCTGACATCCTAAGGTTGCATTAGGAACATAGGAAGCTGCCTTATACCATATCAGACCTCTGGTGCATCTAGCTCCGTACTGTCCACACAGACTGGCAATGGCTTCTCCTGGGTTACAGACAGGAGTCTCTCCGAGGCCTACTTTACAGATGCCATGGTGGGAACTTGGAACCTTCTGCATGCAAGCATGCAGATGCTCTTCCTGGAGCAGCCTCATCGCCTACAGTGTTCTTGCATATAGTCTCCAATTCAAATGCAAACCAGGGTGCATATACCATATCAGACCTCTGGTGCATCTAGCTCCGTACTGTCCACACAGACTGGCAATGGCTTCTCCTGGGTTACAGACAGGAGTCTCTCCGAGGCCTACTTTACAGATGCCATGGTGGGAACTTGGAACCTTCTGCATGCAAGCATGCAGATGCTCTTCCTGGAGCAGCCTCATCGCCTACAGTGTTCTTGCATATAGTCTCCAATTCAAATGCAAACCAGGGTGCGCCTTGCTTAGCAAAGCGGACAATTCATGCTTGCTACCACAAGACCAGCTCTTTTGTTCATCAAGGATGTTCATCAAGGAAGTTGCACCTTCTAGATGCCCTACAACTGGAGCTTGTGTCCCACACTAGAGCTTCAGTAGCACAAACATATTTGCGCTTTCACAGCAAGACCTGCAACCCGTGGAATGCCGCATGTGCTTTGCAGGGAACTCCTGTGCAATAGCTCAATAGCAGTTGCACAATTCTGAAGGTCCTCGTGATTAAGAACATAAGAACAGCCCTGCTGGATCAGGCCCAAGGCCCATCTAGTCCAGCATCCTGTTTCACACAGTGGCCAACCAGATGCCGCTGGAAGCCACAGGCAGGAGTTGAGGGCATGCCCTCTCTCCTGCTGTTACTCCCCTGCAGCTGGGACTCAGAGGCATCCTGCCTTTGAGGCTGGAGGTGGCCCACAGCCCTCTGACTAGTAGCCATTGAAAGATCTCTCCTCCATGAAGTTATCCAAACCTTTCTTAAAGCCATCCAGGTTGTTGGCTGTCACCACATCTCCTGGCAGAGAATTCCACAAGTTAATTATGTGTTGTGTGAAAAAGTACTTCCGTTTGTTAGTCCTAGATTTCCTGGCAGTCAATTTCATGGGATGACCCCTGGTTCTAGTGTGATGTGAGAGGGAGAAGAATTTATCTCTATCCACTTTCTCCACCCCATGCATGATTTTATAGACCTCTATCATGTCTCCCCACAGTCGTCTTTTTTCTAAACTAAAAAGCACAGTTATGCAGTTTTCTTGTGCTCAGGCAACTTTGTTCACTGTATAAAAGCAGCGTTGGTTGGGAGGTCGGCTGGAGTTGGGCAACCCTGCTAGGCCTGGAGAAGCGAGAGTCTCCAGGAAACAGCACCATCTCCAGGAAGTTCTTCACACCCGGCTTTTAGTTCGCCTCTCCTCTGGAATGGAGGGTGTGCGTTCACATATCAGCCAAATATAACCCCAAGTCCCTGCGAGCTATCAGGGAGCACACTTCACACACAATTTGGGTTTTTCATTGCGTGTTAAGAGTGTAGCCCGATTTATATATGGGGTAAAAAAAAACCCACTTTTTGCATCTGGTTTGGGGGGCAACTTCGGACTCTGACTCTTTTAGGACAACTTTAAAAGCCTGGTGTCTGGGAAAACTCCAGGTGTCTCTTGTAAACAATCCTGAATATTTTAAAAGCTTGATCTGGTGAAAAATATTGGGGGGAGGGATATTGGGGGCAAACACCTACAGGAATAATTGCAGTCCAGAGTTGGCAATCTTAGCTCAGAGCACCCAAATGTTTGATTTCAAGCATCAGCAACCCTCAAAATCAGAAGATATAAGGAATTACGATTTCTCCCACCTCCTCTCGCTTTGCTAACTCTGCAGTTTCCCCTGCTAACTGAGCAAAGAGGCACCTTTTTAAAGTGGTGATTCTCTTTATCTAGCAAGGGGAGAGCAACTGGCCCCATCAGTTTGCCAAGATCAGTTTGCCTGCTGATCTTGAAGAAAGAGGAAGCAACAAGCTTGTATTTCTCTCCTAAAGAAGATATCAAGCAGAGGGAACACAGCAAGGAAACAAACAAACAAACAAACAAACAAACAGGAAAACCAACAGGAAAGAACAAGCTAAGTTTGTTAGGCTAGTAATTTTCTAGGGTTTGATTTCTGGCTGTCTGGAAGCGTTTGTGTGTTTGACAGAGGAGTTAGCCTGAGTGGGGGAGTCATTAGGGGTGTGCATGGTTTTGGTCCGGTGCCATTGGATGGACGTGACGCATGCGGCGCGCGCGCGGCAGCGGCAGAGACGAGCGTGCGCGCCGCGAGCGCTCGTCTCTTTTGCACCTTAAGGAACAACGACCGGGGCAGGGACAGCAGGGAGGAACTCTGCTGCCCCAAGAAGATTTTTCAAAGGACCAGCGCCGGAGGGGGAAGAGCGGCGGGGGGTGGTAAGTACTACCACCACCACCACTCGCTTAAAGTTACAGTCCCCCGCCCATCCGAACCTCCGGACCAGTCCGGAGGTCATTCCAATGGCGCCGGACCAAAACCAGTCCGGCATGGGGGTGACAGTATTAGGGGGACAGCGTTGGTTGGGAGGTCGGCTGGAGTTGGGCAACCCTGCTAGGCCTGGAGAAGCGAGAGTCTCCAGGAAACAGCACCATCTCCAGGAAGTTCTTCGCACCCGGCTTTTAGTTCGCCTCTCCTCCGGAATGGAGGGTGTGCGTTCACATATCAGCCATATCAGGGGGGCCATATCAGCCATATCACATATCAGGGGGGGCACGTGCCCCGGGCGCCATCTTTTCTGGTTACGTGGGGGGCGCCGCCATGACAAATTATTTTTTATTTTTTATTGTTAATTTTTTGTTAATACAAATGTTTCCTGCTCAGTGCAGCAGCGCTGCAGCAGTCAAGGGAGCGCGTCGGCGCCCCCTCCCCCATGAGCAGTCCCTTTCGCACCGCCCGCGCCCCCCCATTGCTTTGCTGTCGCCTGGCGGCCAGTCAGTGGCCTGGCTTAGCGGCGGCGGCGGCGGCGGGTGCTTGTGAGGAAAAACCTAAGTATAATGTAGTATGTTGGGGGCGCGGGGGGGGGGGGGCGCCATTTCAGTGCTTGCCCCGGGCGCCGTTTTCCCTAGTTACGCCTCTGGTGGGAACCTCTGTAGGGAACCACACAAGTGGCCCCACTTCATCACAGAGGAGAAGCCCAGTGCAAGAATAAGGTAAGCAGTACCTGACTTTTGTAATTTTCTTGGAGGACAAAGCTAAAACCCTTTAATTAGCCGACAACTGCACCCAGTATACAACTTCAAGTGAACAAGCCCTATATTCTTTAAATAGCAAATCAAACCAGGTATGAAGGTAGAATGCCAGCAAGGGTGTGTGTGCGCTTCTCAGTGTATTGCACAGAGTGTCACATGTATGGCTATCTGCCTGAGGGGCAGAAGTCCTGGGTGTGTGCTCAGTGCAAAGATCTCTTGGCTCTCAGGGAACACGTTTGTTCCCTTGAAGCCAAGGAGGGTGACCTGGAGAAGCTCAGGGAGGCACAGAGGTGTGTGGATAAGACCCTCGGGGATGTGACAGAGGCATTCCACTCCCAGGCTGACAGCGCTTCTACTGTCATGGAGAGAGAAAGTCTCATGGAAGGAGGACATTGGTCTGAGGAAGAGGGAAACACTCCCTTAGCAGAGACCCCTTCCTTGGGTGATGCACCCATATCCTCTCGCACAGAAGATACTCCTCCAGGGGGTGAGGGCCTCCTAGTAGTGAGTGATTAGATCACTGGAGCATAGAGAGAGGTGTCTGTGACCCATGCGTAGACCTCACAGTGACTTGCCTACCTGGTGCAAAGGTTGCGGACGTCACGCTGTGTCTAGGTAGGCTGTTAGGCAGTTCTGGGGAAGAGTCAGCTGTCGTGGTGCACGTTGGCCCCAACTATGTTGGGAAATGCAGTCGGGAGGTCTTGGAAGCCAAATTTAGGCTGCTAGGTAGCATACTGAAGTCCAGGCCCCACAGGGTAGTGTTCTCTGAAGGGCTCCATGCTCAGGGACAGTGAGACAGTTGGAGCCGAGGGGTCTCAATGTGTAGATGAGACGTTGGTGCCAGAAGGAGCGGTTTGGATTTGTTAGGCACTGGGATACATTTGGGGGCAAGCAAAGCCTGTACAAAAGGGACGGGCTGCACTTGAACCAAGATGGAACCAGATTGCTAGCATTTAAAACCAAGAAGGTTGCAGAGCAGCTTTTAAAAACGCCTGGGTGGTTGCTGACATGAACGGGGTGGTATCTGATTCAGCTAGCAAAATCCCCTAAGGTGTGACAGTGCACATGTTTCGGATAAATCATAAGGGGACAAAGTAGAGCCAGGAGTTGAGCAGAAGGAAACAGATGACAGCTAGCCAAAAAGGCCAAAGGCTGGTCCGGGGGATAGCACACACCAACACCAGGTGAGGGGCTTGGCGTATAGGTGTCTATATACCAATGCCAGAAGCCTCTGAGCTGAGATGGGCGAGCTGGAGTGCTTGGTTACTAATGAAATCATAGATATAGTGGGTGTCACGGAAAAGCGGTGTATAAATATTTGTCGTAGTCATATTCATATTTATCCCTGTGAAACAGAGGAAATGTTTTCATGATACATTTTCATTATTCATGCTGAGATGTTGCTTCCTTCCGATTGTGTTCAGTTGATCTGTCTGTTTTTGACTGTTTGGTTGTGCTGTGTGGTTGTTGCATTGCTGTGGATCGCCTCAGGAGGGCCAGGGGAAGGATGAGTCAGAAATGCAGTAAATGCATATTGTGGTGAAGGGTGTGCTGAGGTTTTCTAGCTCCGTGGCATGATTCAATCAGTGGAGAAAATATATAAGAAAATCCATGCCTGGATCAGCTCAAAGGCCCATTTATCTTGTTTGTTTGCTTGCTTGTTTACCAACTTTGTATACTGCCCCAAACCTACGTCTCTGAGAGGTTTGCAAGTTAAAACACAAGGTTTGGGGTTTTTTTTTAAACACATGTTTTCTATCCCGCTCTTCCTCCAAGGAACCCAGAGTGGTGTACTACATACTTAAGTATCTCCTCACAACAACCCTGTGAAGTAGGTTAGGCTGAGAGAGCAGTGACTGGCCCAGAGTCATCCAGCTAGTATGATGGCTGAATGGGGATTTGAACTCGGGTCTCCCCGGTCCTAGTCCAGCACTCTAACCACTACACTACGCTGGCTCAAAACACAAAAGTAAAAACCTTAAAACAATTTAAAACACAGTTAAATTAAAAAGCTTGGGCAAAAAGATAGGTCTTTAGGGGCTTTTAAAAAGTTGTCAGAGATTTAGGCTAATCACACAATGAGCCAAAATCAGGCTAGCGGAGGCTAGCCCAATTTCTCCCCATTGTGTGACCCACGAGGCTCGGCTGCGAGCCCGGTGGTTCCTAGGCGGGTAACCCGCCTAACCACCCCTGCCCTAAAACCACGTTTGCAGAGCGAGTGCTCCGCAAACCTGGTTTTAAAGATCGTGAGTAGCCGCAGTGCGGCTCCGCGCCGCAGTTACTCATGAGTAGGCCCCTGGAGGGGAGGCGAAAAGTCGCCTCCCGGCTCTGGGAGTCTCCCCAGTATGCCCTGCGCACTCACGCAGGACATATTGGATCTTCCGGGGGCCGTGTGTCCCCCGAGCTCCCCAGCACCCGCCGGCTCCGTCATGGAGCTGGCAATCGTGTGGGTGGCCGATCCAGCCACCTCGGGCTCCCACTTTCCCCGCTCACTCTTCTAAACCAAGTCTCACTGATCGTAAGACCCGGCTCATTGTCTGACATCCAGTTTAGCACCCTCAATTCTGTACAGACCTACAAGATGCTTCTGAGAAGCCCACAAGCAAGCAGGGCATGAAGGCAGTCACAGGAGAAGATTCACCAGCACAATTGCATATCTGCCTGCAGTGCAGAGTACACCCCACTATGCAGCAACACACACACACACACACACACACACACACACACACACACACACACGCGCGCGCACACACACACACACACACACTCTCTCTCTCTCTCTCTCTCACACACACACTCACACACACACACACACACACACACACACAGAGTCACTACAACCCTGAAGTTGGTGCTAATGATTTATGAAGCTTCCTTGGCTCCAGCCATATATTATTTAAATAAACATTAAAGATTCACTTCTCTGCATCTATCTATCTTCTATCGCATGAAGGCTCTGCAAGCAGGCAGAGAGTCAGTGTAGCGTAGCCATGAAGAGTGTCAGACGAGGACTTGGGAGAAGACCCAGGTTCAAGCTGCCATGACGTTCATGGGGTGACCCTGTGCCACTCTCTCGCTCTCAGTCGAACCTACCTCACAGGGTTGTTGTGGAGATGGAATGGGAAGGGGTTATGTGCACCATCCTGAGTTTCTTGGAAGAAGGCGCCACATTTTAAGAAGGTTGTGGGTAAACTGGATTGGGCTCAGAGGAACGCAAGAGGAGGAGCTGTTGGAGGAGCTGGGCGGGTCTAGCCTGGAGAAGAGAAGACTCAGAGGAGATAGAACAGCTGTCTTCAAATATCTGAAGGGTTGCCACTTACAAGGAGGAGGAGACTTGTACTCCGTTGCTTCCGAGGGCAGGATTAGAATGCGTGGGTTGAAATGACCAGGAAGCAGATTCAGGCCAGACATCAGGAGGAATTTCCTGCCTGTCAGAACTGTTGAGCAGTGGAACAGTCTGTCACATGCACACTCAAAGGAGTGCATGTTGGGCAATCCTATGGTGGACCCGGACAGCCATCTGTCAGGGATGCTGCATCAGTTTCCTGCACTGAACTGGGGGTTGCACTAGAAGACCTCCAAGGTCTCTTCCAACTTTATGATACAGGGGCGTAACAATAATAAGGCAAGGGGAGACAGTTGTCTGGGGGCCCACTGCCTTGGCCCCCCCCCAGAGGCAAGTCACATGCTGACTCCCCCAGCCAAAAACCCACCCAGCCTTCCTTCAGTTGTATTCATCCTCCAAAATTGAAGTGAGTGTCAAGACCTGGAAGAGTGTTCTGGAGCTACCAGAACAGCATGTCTTTCTCTAGTACCCTTAAATGACTTGCATTGTCCACAATTTACAAAACCTTTAAAAAAATAATTTAGGATGATGTTCTATTGTGGCGCATAGGTGATGTATAATGAGCTGAAGTTTCAGTGGTGGGGGGCATTTTAAAATCTTGTCTCTGGGCCCACTCCAACCTTGCTACGCCCCTGCTAAGATACTAGGATTCTTCTAAGGGCAAAATAAAAATATTATAAAGAAACCAATAGCTGCAGTCACAATTCGCCAGGTCTTTCCCCAACACTTCAGTTTCCCCACTTGCACAAATCATTATGGGATGCAGCCCATGGCAACCCAGAGACACAGTTCCTTCCTTCTTTCCTTCTTTCCTTCCTCTTTCTTTCTGCTTTTATTTCTTTTTTCTTTTTCTTCTCATCACTTTTTCTTTTCCATCACCCTCTCTTTCTTTCTCTTTCTTTCTCATCTGCCTCTTTCAGTTCCTTTAATTTCCCCCCACCATCTGTTTCTTCTTCTTTACATCCACACTTCCCAGGATCTCTCCCTTACCCTCCTCTCTCTCTCTCTCTTGCGTGCGCGCGCGTGCACACACACACACTTCATCCTTTCCCTTTCTCTCCATTTTCTCCACCCATATTCATTCTTCTGCTTCCACATTTAATGCCTTCCACTCTTCCTGTCTCACTCGAGAGGGACAATCATGCACACACCCCTTTCCCCACTAGAGAACTGAAGGTGATACAACCCAGCCAATATTTCCCATGAAGCCTGCCCTCTTGTCTTCTGCCCTGATGCCATCCCTGGTCAAAGAGGCCGTGCAAGGTTTTAGAGTGCTACAAAAACCCCTTTTGAAGGGTTTTGAAATCCCCCCCCCCCACACAAAATGCAAAATAAAAATTTAAAAAATCCCACTTCCCACAGACAACAGCAGACATGCATGCTGCACCCTGGGCAGAAATGCTTCTATCATGCCACTTTCATGCTCAAATTTAAAAAAAAAAAAAAAGAGGGCTGAAAGCATGCCCTCTCTCCTGCTGCTGTTGCTCCCCTGCAACTAGCATTTAGAGATATCTTGCCTCTGAGGCTGGAGGTGGCCTATAGCCATCAGACTAGTAGCCACTGATAGAACTCTCCTCCATGAATATCTAAACCCCTCTCTAGATCCTTAGTCGATCTAGCTCGGTACTCTCTACACTGACTGGCAGCAGCTTTCCAAGGTTTCAGGCAGGGGTTTTCCCCCCAACCCCACCTGGAGATGCTGCCAGGTATTGAACAAGCATGCATTATGTTCTTATGATGATCTTCTACTGAGCTCTGGCCCATCCCCTAAGGGGACTGTCTTACAGTGCTCAGATGTAACCACCCATCCAGATTCAACCAAGGGGGACCCTGCTTATCAAAGGGGGGAATCCATGCTCACTACCACAGGACCAGCCACAATCCACCAAAGGTCCACTTTGTCCCCCATCAAACCCCTTTAGGACAGGGGTTCCCAAGCTGTGGCAATCCAGTTGTTGCTGAACCACAACTCCCACCATCCTTGGCCACAATAAATTATAGCTAGGGATGATGGGAGTTGTAGTTCAGCAACGTCTGGAGTACCACAGGTTGGGAACCCCTGCTTTAGAAAAACTGGAGCTCCAATGCATGTTCGCAAATATTCAAACCTTGCAAGCTTTTCCAGTTTGGCCCCCTCAGATTCTGAATGTGGAATTCTGAACATACAAAATAATTTGCCATTGAACTTTACTTCAGAATTGCTGGCATCTCTCTATTGCTTTGGCAGGCCTCATGCATGAGATCTTGCATGAGCTGCAAGTTCTCAGCTAATAAGAGCTCAGGCTGTCATCCAGTGAAAGACATTTCAGTGGCTTTATCATATGTATGACAGCTAGCTGATTAATCAATCACAATTAAATCTGTTTAAATTGGCATATGTAGTAAAACAATAGTTTTAAAGAAAAATGTTTCTTTGGTTTTAGATGACATACATATGTTTCTTGGGAAGCATCAGAAGAGGCATTCCCTCCTGTATAGGAGAGAGAACTTCCAATGTGGTACTTGCTGACTGCACATGTATATCATAGCAAGTATCTTCTTAGAAAAGGCATTCCCTCTGTATGAGAGAAAGGTAATGCCTATTTTAAGATGGTGTACTGCTTACTTTTTGCATGTATGTGTCATGGCAAGCATTATCTTAGAAGAGGTATTCCCTTCTGTATACGAGAGAGAAGGAGAATACTTCTCCTAATATGGTGCTTATCATTTGCATATGTATGATGGCAAGCTTAATTTTAGAAGAGACATTTCCTTATGTATATGACAGAGAAGGGGAAATGCCTCTCTTAAAATGGTGCTTGCCACCTGCACATGCATATATAATAGCAATTACCATCTTAGAATAGGCATCCCCTTCTGTGTGTGAGATAGAGAGGGAATGTCTCTCCAAAGATGGTGCTTACCATCTGCACACACATGTAAGAGAAAGCATCATCATAGAAGAGGCATTCTCTTCCATGTGGAGGGAGAATTATTGTTATTTATTCGATTTATGTACCACCCTTCCAAAAATGGCTCAGGGTGGTTGATGGGATGGTGCTTGCCACCTGCACATGCATGTTATAACGAGCACAATCTTAGAAGAGGCATTCCCTCCTGCGTGAGATACCAACTGCAGTGATAAACCAGTGCTTTCAGATATCAAATCCCACATCTACTACTACTATGACAATGAATATTTACAGTATATATTGCTTTTCAACAAAAGTTCTCAAAGTAATTTACACAGAAAAATAATAACAACTAGAGATGGTGTGAGGTCAGCTCTCATACACAATGAAATAGGACTACACACCATCTGCCTGCCAACCATCACACGCAAAATATTTGCAAGTCACCATCTATCAAAAGACTGCAAACAAATCAGGGTGTGACAGTTACAGACCTCAAAGATTTCAGCACACATCTGGCAAAGATCCAACTCCGCAGGAAAGATCTGGTGATTATTCGGAAGAGAATTTGGGAGGGAGAAATTTCATTTCGATTTGAAATGAAAACCGAGGCTGAAAAGGGAGGAAACGCCACAGAAAACAAGAATCACGTTTCCTCCACGTGCCAGCGGTCCTCACATCCGCCAGAGATCAGCATCGAGGGACCACTAGGTTGCCTACAGGAGTCATCGCCAAGAGGAGCAAGGAGCTCTGACCATCACAAGCAGGGCTGCATCACAGGGCTTTGGCCCACACCGCAGCCCTTCGTTTCGCACTGACACGGCCAGTCATGTGCACCGACACGACGTCTCTGCTCTTTGGCCTGGCATGGCACCACAGCAGCCACATCGCCGCCAATGAAACTCATCTCTCCAAGTATCCCCAGACAAGGACAGGGCCATTACGTCGCATTAGCATCACATGGCCGCGCCAGGGCGGTGGCGGGGGAATCAGGGAGGGGGATTCAAGCCATCAGAGCAATTACGGAATCGCCACACGAAGGGTAGTCCTCAGTGGACATACACCGTGCAGGATTCTCTTTGGCTGGACGTGTCACAGGCCCTCCCGGCTTGAGTGGTCGCTCCTCATTGCCTTTATTTCTTAGCCCAAAGCTCTTTCAGTCAAGAGAGCCTCTCGCTCAAGCAGGACACTCTCTACCGCTACAGAGAATCACACTAAAGGGCAATACGCCAGTGATTCCCCTACTGCGTGCCACGAGTGAGTGGTCCATGTGCCTGAGAAAGAAAATGAAATCAAAGCATTAGAAGCCCAGAGTCCTATGTATCTGCTGTCACATCTCTGGGATATGCACGTCTCTGCTGTCACATGCAGAGACACAAGTGATGAGGCTCTCATCAGTCCTTTGGAAGAGACTGGCTGTTGCTCCTCGGAATGATTAGCTGTCCTGGCTTCCAGTTCAGTTCTGAACAGGCTGAATGCATGTGCAGAATGCTGTTGAAATGAGTGAGACAAATTAGTCACAATTCTCTTGTCCCATTAATGTCAATGGGACTACTCCTGAGTCGTTGTGTCTGGATTGTCAGCCAGTGGTTGTCAGGCAGGAGGCTGTCATGGCTCTGACCTCAAGTGACAGTCAGGAAGTACATCCAGAGAAGGAAGAGTCCGGAAAGTTCACGTCACCAACACCAGACTTTGAGGTGCAGAACCTCAGGATAAACAGGGCAATGAGGAGTCCCAGGAACCTGAACATGGAACTCTAGAGCTCCCCCCGCCCTTTGCCAGACTGAGTAAAGGGGTCAGACTTGGAGGTTTCAGGAATCTCTCACCCTTCAGTGCCCACTTGCCAGTGCAGGGAATACATCAGGCAGAGGTGGCGGAGATGGCAGAATGTTCAGCTCCAAACTTGGAAGCTGCCCCTTTAAGGCTTCACATGCTGCAACAGAGTGGAGGATCCGGAGGGAGGGAGGGAGGGCGGGCCAGGAGACATAAAGGGCTCCTCTTGGAGCTGGATCAGCTTGCTCCCTTGGAGCTCTCCAAGGTCCTGAAGACTTGTCTTGCTCTGCCTTGGAGGTTACAGTCTCCACTAGGAGCTCTCCAGGGTACTGAAGACTTGCCTTAACTTGGTAATCTTAACCTGAAGGTATTTAAGGCCTCATTCCATCTCTGGCCTTTGCTCTCTGGAAGCTTTTCAGGGTAGAGAAAACCTGCCTTTCCTTGAGGAAGACCAGGACAGGCCAGAGGTATGATTCTTCTAGGGCAGGTCATTCCTAGAGCCAAAACAAATCTGTCCAGGCATTATGATGAACTTCACAAGCCTTGCTTTCTGGTCCACCCTGCAAGTTGGTGATAACTAGGCAGGGCTTTTGGGGTGGTGGTCCCACAACAGTGAAATGCCTTCCATTGGAAATCCTGGCAGTCTTAACCTGGCAATATTTAAGGAGGCTTTGTGTGTGCTTCAAATTGCGAGCCCTTGGGAGACTGGGAGCTATCCTCTTAAGAACCTAAGAACCTAAGAACAGCCCTGCTGGATCAGGCCCAAGGCCCATCTAGTCCAGCATCCTATTTCGCACAGTGGCCCACCAGATGCTGCTGGAAGCCACAGGCAGGAGTTGAGGGCATGCACTCTCTCCTGCTGTTACTCCCCCACAACTGGTACCCAGAGGCACCCCACCCCCGAGGCTGGAGGTGGCCTACAGCCCTCTGACTAGTAGCCGTCAATAGACCTCTCCTCCATGAAATTATGCAAACCCCTCTTAAAGCCATCCAGGCTCTTGGCTGTCACCACATCTCGTGGCAGAGAATTCCACAAGTTGATTATGCGTTGTGTGAAAAAGTACTTCTGTTTGCTGGTCCTAGATTTCCTGGCAATCAGTTTCATGGGATGACCCCTGGTCCTAGTGTTATGGGAGAGGGAGAAGAATTTCTCTCTATCCACTATTTTGTGCTATGTAAAAAAAATTTGTTAAACAGAAAACTTTTTGTTGAAAAGCAGTAAATAAATATTTCATCACCAACAACACTTTTAATTGCTGCTATTATTTTGACACTATTCTTGTATGGCTCTACTGTAATATAGTTTGATGGGTATTTCATTGTGCTTTTGGCTGTGTTTTGTTGTGATATTTTATTGCCACTGGAGAGACCTTTGAGCTTAAAAGTTGAGATATCACATCCTGCAAATCAATCTCTCTCTCTCTCTCTCTCTCTCTCTCTCTCTCTCTCTCTCTCTCTCACACACACACACACACACACACACACACACTAGCAACATTGGGGTTTATGTGCTTAACTTTTATTTATTTTATTAGCTCTAGGTGGCTCACTCTAGGCCAGGAGTTCCCAAACAGGGTTCCTCCAGATGTGGCTAAACTACAACCCCCATCACCCCCAGCCACAATAAATTGTAGCTGGGAATGATGGGAGTTGTAGTTCAGCAGCATCTGGAGGAACATAAGAACAGCCCTGCTGGATCAGGCGGAAGGCCTATCTAGTCCAGCATCCTTTTCCCCACTGTGGCCCACCAAATGCCTCCAGGGAGTCCACAGGCAAGAGGTGAGGGCATGCCCTCTCTCTTGCTGTTGCTGCCCTGCAACTGGTATTTAGAGATTTATTTATTTTTATTTATTTAACATATTTTTATACCGCCCAAAACTTGCGTCTCTGGGTGGTTTACAACCAGATAAAAACAAAGGTAAAACATTAGTTAAAAACAAAAACAACAAATTTAAAACACAGCAATTTAAGAGATATCTTGCCTCTGAGGCTGGAGGTGGCCTATAGCCACCAGACTAGTAGCCATTGATAGACCTATCCTCCATGAAATTGTCTAAGCCCCTTTTAAAGCCATCCAAGCTGGTGACCATCACCCCATCCTGTGGCAGAGAGTTCCATAAGTTAATTATGTGCTGTGTGGAAAAGTACTTCCTTTTGTCAGCCCTAAATTTCCTGACCTTCAGTTTCATGGGATGACCCCTGGTTCTAGTGTTGTGAGAGAGGGAGAAAAATTTCTCTCTGTCCACTCTCTAAAGTGTGCCGTTTCTTTGGTAGAACACAGGAGGGGATTACCATTGCCATCTCCCATGCAGTATGAGATGATGCTTTTCAGCATCTTCCTATATCACTGCTGCCCGATATAGGTGTTTCCCATAGTCTGGGGAACATATCAGTGGGGATTTGAACCAGCAACCTTTGGCTTTCTATAAAGTCATTTCCCCACTGTGCCATTAGGTGGCTCCACTCTCTCTACAGCATGCATAATTGTATACACCTTGATCATGTCTCCCTGTAGTCGCCTCTTTTCCGGACTAAAGAGCCCTGGTTGGGAACCACTGCCCTAAGTGGTCAACTTTTCTTTACTAAGGTCTGGTACAAACAATTATTTGAATCTAGGTTCAGTGTGGGTTAGCAACATTAGCGTGAGCCCATGGCAAGGCAAGAATCTCAGATTCAACTTGGGCCATAAACCACCTTGGCGTGGCTTCACACAACCACGCTAATTTTGGCAACCCACATTAAACCTAAATTTGAGCAATTGTGTGAACTGGGCCTAAACAGGAGCTGCATGGACCCATTACAGATCAGGATTACGGCATACAGGTAGGGGCTTTTAACTTTTTGTGCCTGCCATGGTCCCAGTCCAGTCCATGGTCCCAGTCCAGGGCTCTCCTTCACTGGAGGTTTCCAAACAGAGGCTGTCTAGACACCTGTCATGGATGCGACAGCTGACTCCTGCACTGAGCAGGGGGAATGGATTAAAAGACCTCCGAGGTCCCTTCCAAATCTGCAGTGCTATACATCATATATGTTTTTGCATTCACAACGCACAACTTGCAGGGCACACGCATGCACAGTTATGCTATACAATGCAGCCATCCCTGCTATGATAGCACCCCATGTGCTGCATGAGTGAACACGCTTGTTCTAATGGAAGCACCCAAATGTGCACAACATGATACAAAGCAGCCACCCCTGTCTGGTACCACCAGGTCCGTCCTTATGGCAGGGCGAGCGGGCCGATCGCCCCGGGCCCCGCACTCCTCGGCAGCCTGCCCCTGCTCAGTCACTGCTCCTCCAGACGGCAGGAGCAGCAACTCTTCCGGCCGGGTGTTCCCTACCGCACCGCCTCATCTCGTCATCCCACAACAGCCCCAGCAGCAGCAGCCCGGCAAACACAGAGTAAGCAGCAGGGGCGGATGGGGTGTGTGTGTGTGTGTGTCTGCAAGGGTGCAGTTGCAGCACTCCCTATTAATTTCAACCTAGATCGGCAGGCAGCCCCTCGCTGGCAGCAGAGACCAAGAAGGGTTAACTGTTCCCTTCTTGCTGGCTGTCCTCCAGCCCTCCCCCAGCAGAGCAGCTGCAGCCGCCTGATTGGTTCTCCTGGAATCTTGTGCTCCACGGCACCCTGCAATTTCAGAGCAAGGCGGAGAAGCACCTGAATGGCAGGGGGAGGTGGTGGGAGGAAGCTGGCTGTGGGCTTGTCTCCCTCCAGGGAAGTAAAACATACAAAACCCCAACTTTTCTCTGATGGGTTTGTTTTGTTTGTGTGGATTTGTCTGCCCTGCTTAAGCCAGTGGAGCTCTTCTCACGATCCGTGAGAAGAGCTCAAGGGAGGTCTGCGGGGAAGGAGGGTTAAACACACTTTCCCCACAGACCATTGGTTGTCAGACCCTGGGCGCGCGGATCGCCCGTCCAGACAAGCGGCAGCTCCAGCTGCAGTTCCTGGGGCCAGGGTGCCAGGATGCGCTGCTGTGCGTCACCCCGCCCTAATGGAGCCCCAATAATGCACCATGCGAGTGTGCAGTGCGTTACTGGGATCCCCCCCCCCGAGCGTGTGAGCCGTGGCTGCAAGCAGTGCAAGCAGCAATGGCTGACACCCAGTTGAAAAAACAAGGTTAAATGAGTGCCCTCTCCCTTCACCTCATTTAACTGGGCAGCTTAAGAGGCAGGTTTGCTGCCGTGTAACCACCGGGATCAAGCCCAATCCCAGTGGTTCACACGAGCATGCAAAACCAGGCTGGGCTCCCTTAGCCCGTTTTTGCATGCTCGTGTGAATCGCCTCCTGCAGCCATTTCTCTGACTGTCTCCTTATCTGTGCCTGTTCCCTGCCTGCAGTCTGGCACCAGCATGTATGAAGGGTGGGCGACGATACCGGAACTTTGTGAACACCATTAGGGACACACATAATTGTTCGAATCTGAATATTAATGAAGCGGGAGCCAATAACAAGTCTTGCCTTTATTTTCAGAAGGTGGGCGGACTTATAATGCCCTAAGCCCCAATCAGAAATCATCATGCTGATTGGCTCCTCGGGCAGCCAATCAAAGTGCCCAGAGGGTGGGGAAGTCTTTTTCTTTTTGCTTCTTTGTTGTATTCTATTCAGTAATCTTTTGAAGTTTGTTTGTTTGGACATTTGTCCCAAAAGGGATCCTATCAAGAGTGTGGGGGAGGAGTCAAGAGGAAAAGGGAGGGAATAAGAAGGGAAAAAATGGAGTTGTTGCTGAATAAACCTTTAGTTAAATCTACTTGAAATTTCCTTCTGTGTGTGAGGGAAGCAGCTATAAAACATTACTCAGAGGAATCAAATCACCATTTTGGTTAGAGAGCAGGCAGCTGACTGTTTGGTAACTCTGATCTTTTGCTGGTTTCTTTGTGTTTGTTTGTTTGGAGGGCAGGAATCCAAGCTCTGCTTTCTCTCCCTTGCTCTCTAATCTGATCTGTATGCAAAGCATTATGGCCCATTCCTAAAATAGCATGCCATAAAACACTGGAAGGAACTGCAAACTGTAAGACTGGACTAATTAGATTAGAAACTGGCATAAGAAGCCAGAAAGTTATTTTAGGGCATATGAATGGATTTCTGAGTCCAAACTGCTTTTCAAATAATTGCAGAAGTGGCTTTCCATGTGGGTGTATGCAGAGAAGGAATAGATTCTGTTGAAAGGAAAATAATTTAAAACATCCATTTGCTATGCAGAGAGCTAACTAGGTTTTTCTCTGGATTGTGGTCAGTATCTATATTAATATGCCCACTGGAGGTTATGGTTCATTGGACAAGGATTAAGGAAGTGATCTCTATTAAAAAATCAAACAAACATTTCTTGCTTGTTAGGATGGACACCCAGGCTAAGTGGTGGGCACCCAAGGTGGGCAGAGAGTGGCACCCAGCTGTTCAGCAGGTATGGAACAGGAAGAGGGTGTCTCCATGCATCTTTGCTTCCCATGGCATCCTCTAAATTACAGGAGATGGTTCATAGCTGCAGCAAGCATCATTGAAAAACCTGTGATTTTTCTATTATTTATATATGCATTTTTTTAAATAGGCAGGCAGAGCTGACTTTGTAACTTCAGAATGCATTTGTTCTCTACTTTTGTAGCTAGTATCTGCTTTACTTGTGGCTTATATAGATTTATTTACTTTTACATCTATAGACTGGGTTCCTCCAACAACATATGGTTACATTTATCCTCCTAACAGCCCTATGAGGAAAGTTATGCTGAGAGATACGTGACTGTTCCAGAGTCACCCAGTATGTTTCATGGCTGGATGGGGATTTGAACTTGGATTTCCTCAGTCTAGTCTCGCACACTAACCACTGTGACACTCTGGCTCAGTTCTTTCTTGTTATTTTTGAATTAATCAGACAGTCAGAGTTGTCCTGGTGACTTCAGAATGCATTTACTCTCCACAGAAGCCACCTTTTGTAATGGTCTATGCTTTACTTGTGGCATGTATAGTTCTTTTCCTGTGTGTTTGCTTGTGTTTGATCCTGCCATGTTAGATACAGATCTACACACTGCTATAGTCCTGTTAAGCACTATAAAACAACTGATGTTTTCCATATTTCTCTGTATCTCTGCTGATGAGCAATTGAGGTGTGTGTGTGTGTGTGTGTGTGTGTGTGTGTGTGTGTGTGTGTGTTGATCCCACTCTTCAGCTACAAAGCTGCCCTTTGCCAGTTATTGCTAAAACACCAGCCTAGTCCTGGCTCCACCTCTGACCACATTTGGCTCCACCTCTCACTACCTGTGGCTTCACCCTTCACCTGCCCTGCGTAGTACACCCCCCTCCAAGAGAGGAGAGCTGGTCTGGTGGTAGCAAGCATGACTTGTCCCCTTAGCTAAGCAGGGTCTGCCCTGGTGGCACTTGAATAGGAGACTAGAATAGTAATAGAAGTGTGTGAGCACTGTAAGATATTCCCCTCAGGGGATGGAGCCGCTCTGGGAAGAGCAGAAGATTCCAAGTTCCCTCCTGGCAGCATCTGCAAGACAGGGCTGAGAGAGATTCCTGCCTACAGCCTTGGAGAAGCCGCTGCCAGTCTGTGTAGACAATCCTGAGCTAGATGGACCAATGATCTGACTCAGTATATGGCAGCTTCCTATGTTCCTAACTCCCAGGAACCACCAGCCGCCACTGGGTGGTACTAGAACCAACAGGTTGAAATTACAAGGAAGCAGATTCAGGGTGGGCATTAGGAGTTTCCTGATTGTAAGAGCTGTTCAACCATGGAACAGCCTGCCATGGAGGGCTCTCCTTCACTGGAGGTTTTGTAGCAGAGTCTGAACAGCCATCTTGTCAGGAATGCTGTAACACAGGGGTCCCCAACCTGTGGTACTCCTGATGTTGCTGGACTATAACTCCCATCATCCCCAGCTACAATGTACTGTGATTGGGGATGATGGGAGTTGTAGCTCAGCAACATCTGGAGTACCATGGATTGGGAACCCCTGCATAGCAGATTCCTGCACGGAGCAGGAAGGGGTGGAACTAGCAGATCTCCACAGTTTTCTACGATGTATTTTTCCTCCCCAGTTCCAGCAAGTGGTTACCAGGGGTTCTCAAATGCGGGTTCCCCAGATTTTGTTGGACTACAACTCCCATCATCCCCACCCACAATGGCCGAAGTCTTGGAACCCCTGGATAAAATTCTGTGTAGGCCAGTAATTTCATTGATAACTTCTAATTTCAGTATTTAAAATGTCTTGTTTTAATGGTGGTTTTAGCCTGGTCTTTTAACATTTTAAACCTTATTAATTTTATTTATTCTATATCGTATCTATTTCATTAACGTCGTAAGCCGCCCCGAGCCGCAGTTCACTGAAGGGTTTGGGTATAAATATTTTAAATAACAACACTACGATGATGAATATTCATATACCGCTTTTCAACAAAAGTTCCCAAAGCGGTTTACATAATAAATGAATAAAATAAAATTGTTGCTGTTGTTGTTGTTATATCATATCTAATTATATAATTATTATTATATATTAAACAGTGTTTTTATCCTTTTTTAAAAACTTGTTTTGCTTTGTGAATTTTAACTGTTTTATGTTTTCATATTTACTATGTTTTAACTTTGTACACTGCCTAGAGCTGTCTATATCAGGCAATATAGAAATAAAATAAAATACTAATACTAATAATTCGATTTCTATACCGCCCTTCCAAAAATGGCTCAGGGCGGTTTACATAGAGAAATAATAAATAAATAAGATGGATCCCTGTCCCCAAAGGGCTCACAATCTAAAAGAAACATAAGATACACACCAGCAACAGTCACTGGAAGGATGCTGTGCTGGGGGTGGAGAGGGCCAGTTACTCTCCCCCTGCTAAATAAAGAGAATCACCACGGTAAAAGGTGCCTCTTTGCCAAGTTAGCAGGGCAAATAAAAACAAAACAAAACAAAACAAAACAAAACAAAACAAAACAAAACATGAAGACTGCACAACACTTCTAGGCCAGAGGCTTGCTTCTGGGAAGAGGGGACCAATCGTAAGCTGGACAGACTGGCCAACATCTTCCGTGGACCAAAGAGGCCGCTGAAGATGTACACCCGGTATGGTTTTGTCAAGGGAGATTCCCCTCCCTCCAGCGCTCGAGAGGTTTGCACAGAGAGTTCCCAAAGAGGAGCTGCAGGCACGCCGGCTTGTCAGAAAGCGAACGGCACCGCTAAGCGTTGCCATGGGAACTACTGAGTTAATTAAGGCCTATATGCCGTGGCCAGGGTGGAGAGCGGGCCTCCCGTCGCAGCTGAGCGCCGGCGCGCGTCCAACCAGCAGCCTCCCATTCCTTGACAACAAAAGAACATTCAATTAGCGGAGCCCCGCTCCACCGCCAAATGACTATAATTAAGCCGTGGATGGCGCTCTTCTGCATCAGCTCCCCGGGCTTGACAGAGACCCAGGCGGTGCGTTAATGACTGGCTCCTGGAAATCTAGAGGAGTGACCCTGCGGGCCGGTTGTGACGTGCACCCAGCTTGTGAAAGTCTGCATCTTTTGTGGTGGAGGGGCAAAGAAGACACATAAGAACAGCTCTGCTGGGACAGGCCCAAGCATCCTGTTTCCCACTGTGGCCCACCAGATGTCTCCGAGGCAAGAGCTGAGGGCATGGCATGCCCTCGCTCTTGCTGGGGCTCTCTTGCCACTGGAAGACAGAGGCCGCTTGCCTCTGAGGCTGGAAGCATCTCCTTTCACTGTGCATGGCTCCTAATGGGTGACATGAAGATCTTCCACGTACAACTTCAAGTATACGTTAATGGGATCTGAGCTGTTGATGACTAACCAGGGGAGGGATCTTGAGGTCGTGGTGGACAGCTCGTTGAAAGTGTCGACTCAATGTGGGGCAGCTGTGAAAAGGGCCAATTCCATGCTACGGATCATTAGGAAGGGGATTGAAAATAAAACAGCTAATATTATAATGCCCTTATACAAAACTATGGTGTGGCCACAGTTGGAGTACTGCGTACAGTTCTGGTCACCACATCTAAAAAGGACATTGTTGAACTGGAAAAGGTGCAGAAGAGGGCAACCAAGATGATTAGGGGCCTAGAGGACCTTCCTTATGAGGCAAGGCTACAATACCTGGGGCTTTTTAGTTTAGAAAAAAAGATGACTGGGGGAAGCATGGTGTAGTGGTTAGAGTGCTGGACTAGGACCGGGGAGACCCGAGTTCAAATTCAGCCATGATACTAGCTGAGTGACTCTGGGCCAGTCACTTCTCTCTCAGCCTAACCTACTTCACAGGGTTGTTGTGAGGAGAAACTCAAGTATGTAGTGCACTGCTCTGGGCTCCTTGGAGGAAGAGCAGGAAATAAATAAATAAATAAATAAATAAATAAATAAATAAATGAGGGATCCTTGTCCCCAAAGGTCTCACAGTCGAAAAAAGAAACCTAAGAGAGACACCAGCAACAGCCACTGGAGGGATGCTGTGCTGGGGATGGAGAGGGCCAATCGCTCTCCCCCTGTTCCAGAAAGAGAATCACCTCTTTAAAAAGATGTCTCTTGGCTCAGTCAACAGGGGACCGAGGAAGACTCTTATGGCTCATGGACATGCATTTACATGTGTATGTGCAAGCGACAATATACAGCCATCCCTTGCCTACTGCAGTTTTCCCAATCGCGGTTTTTAGTATCCGCAACTGGGATATTGTGACCACCCTCACCTACCACGACCTGAGAATTTGCAGTTAGGCAATTTAAAAGATTTTGGAGGGGGTGGGGGGGTAATTTTTGAGGTCAGGGGGTCATTTCCAGAAGTCAGGAGGTGATTTGGAGGGGGTTGGGGTGATTTTTGTGGGTCCAGGCATGATTTTGGAGGGTTCGGGGTCCATTTCCGGGGGTCAGGGGGACATTTCTCGGGGTTAGGGGTCATTTTCGGGGGGCAGGGGTGATTCTTTCCCATTTTTACCTTGTTTTTGGTTACTTCGCAGCCGTGATTCCCCTAACTCTGCCATTGAAACCAATGGCTCGTCTACTGCGAATTTGCCAACCGCGAGGGTTTCCAGGAACGGGACCCTCGCGGTTGGCAAGGGACGACTGTACAGTCACCCACAGACTCACTGTTTTAAATGTTAGAAACCCAGGGAGAGGCCTGAAGCCTCCATATTTGAGATCCCTTCCCCTGCCTTTGGTTGAACTCTGTGAACGCAGGCAGTTCAGCTACTCAGGGGGAAGGTGCCAGCAACAGAATGTTGACGGACAGTGCAGTTTGTATGATGGGAGTGCAAAATCAGCTTCAGGACAATCCTTTTGGGTAGAAACAGCTTTTTTTTTTAATGGCAAAAAAAGTGGAGATGATTTAACAGGTAAAAACGAGACACTCAGAAAGGCTGGAGAGTGCCTGCCCGACTTCTCACTCCTGCCAGCACCCTTCTCTACAGCACTTATCTCTAAGTGAGTGGTAGCAATGACATCTTTCAACAGCCCCTACCTTTGATACCTGGTTGCTGAAGAGGGTTATTAACAGCCAGCCCTGATCACACACCATTAACAGCTCTTGCTGAAGTGAAATTTGAGGGTGGGTGGGGAATAGAATGCAGGGCGGATGGGGGTGGGAAGCAGGCGGATTTCAGCGCTTCGGAGTGATGCATTGTGCATCCTTCCCACTTGCTCTCACACAGTTCCAAATAACTTGAAATTGCTCTAGGAAAAGCAGAAGAACTGGGAGGGGAAAGGGCTGGTGGAGGAAAAGAAGGGGAGCAAGCAGAACACAGCGTTGATTCTAATTAAACATAAACATTACACACCAATTTTGCTGCTTCTTTTTCCTACGTAGAATTTTTTTTTTTAAGGCTTGCTGAGCGGAAGAGAAATCTTGGACGTATCAAAGCTAGAGATGCAAAGGGAAGAAGACGCTTCCATGTTTTGCCATGTTCCAGGAAGAGCATGCCCTCTAGCACACTGGTTCTCAAACTTGGGTCCCCAGATGTTGTTGGACTACAACGCCTGTCATCAAAGGCCATTGTGGCTGAGGGTGATGGGAGTTGTAGTCCAACAGCATCTGGGGACTCAAGTTTGAGAACCGCTGCTTTAGCATTTTGGAAACTGAAAAAGGGACACTCTTGTAATGGCCTTGTTTTCAGAGAATCATAGAGCTGGGAGGTACCTCAGAGGTCTTCTAGTCCACCCCCTGCACAGGGCAGTAATCTGCTACAGAGTCCCTGACAAATGCCTGTCCAGTCTCCATTTGAAATTTGAATTCACCTCCAGTGAATGAGAGCCCACCACTGCATGAGGCAGACTGTTCCACTGTCCAGCATCTTGGATAGTTAGGAAATCCTTCATAAAGTTTAGCCTAAATCAGCTCCCTTATAATTTCAACCCATAGGTTCTAGTCCGTGGGAACAACAGAGTACAAGCTCACTCCTTCTTCTGGGTGACAACCCTTCATATTTCCGCTTCATCTTCTCTTCTCCAGGGCGCTTTCCAGATTAGCTGCTCAACAGTAGCAAAATGGTTCCGTCCAGGCAAATCACATTTGAAACGTAAACAGCAGAGGGAGCAGTCTTGCGGAAACTAACAACCCGAAAAACCAGCAACCTTTTTACGCCGGATATATGACGTCCTAGCTTTATATCGCAGCGATTAAATTCAAAACAAGGCATCAGAAATGTGAACAGCATCCTGCTGTCTGCGTAGGGACTGTGGTGTCCCAACGCAGGAAGCGTGGAAGCACACTTCAGAGATCTGCCGTGACCCCATTGCAGGGTGTAATCTGGAAAGTGCCCAGGGTACACATTCCCTGCTCCTTCATATCAACGATTCCTCATAGGACTTGATTTCCAGACCCTCTCATCTTTGTACTCCTCTAAACTAGCGTTCCCTGTAACAGGGATTCCCAGAGGTGGTTGACTACAACTCCCATAATCTCCAGCTGCAATGGCCTTTGGCTGGGAATGATGGGAATTGTAGTCTGCTCTGAGCCCATTCAAGTTGATCAGCCTCCTTCCCAAAATGCATTGCTGGTTGCAGGACCCCAAATGAGATCTGACTAGAGCAGAATAGAGGAGAACTATTACTCCTCCTCATTGCTCAATTACTTAACCCCAAGAATCACTGCTGGAGAGTTCCTCACCCCACTATTTCATGTTGCCTTTGTGTGAAAAGACTCTACTACGGGAGTGAGTCCTGGGCAGTCAGCATTCTGTGTTGCACAGGGGAGCTGAGGCACAGGAACGCAGGAAGCTGCCTTATAATACCAAGTCAAGCACCTGGTCCATCTAGCTCAGTACTGACCACACTGAGCAGCAGCAGCTCTATAAGGTTTCACAGAGGAGTCTTTCCCAGCCTTAACCTGAAGGTGTCGCCAGGGACTTAGCAGAGCCCTTACCCCTGCTGACTGAGCAAAGAGACACCTTTTAAAGTGGTGATTCTCTTATATTTAGCAGGGGGGAGCAACTGGCCTTATCCATCCCCAGCACAGCATCCCTCCAGTGGCTATTGCTGGGGTCTGCCTTGTGTTTCTTTTTAAACTGTGAGCCCTTTGGGGACAGGGAGCCATTTTTATTTATTTGTTTATTTTTTCGATTTAAACCGCTTTGCAAACTGTGGCTGAAGGTAAAGGTATAGTGTGCCGTCAAGTTGATTTCGACTCCTGGCGCCCACAGAGCCCTGTGGTTTTCTTTTGGTAGAATACAGGAGGGGTTTGCCATTGCCTCCTCCCATGCAGTATGAGATGATGCCTTTCAGCATCTTCCTATATCGCTGCTGCACCCGATAGAGGTGTTTCCCATACCAGTGGGGATTCGAACCGGCAACCTTCTGCCTGTTAGTCAAGCATTTCCCCGCTGCACCATTAGGTGGCTTGGCTGAAGAGCGGTATATAGATATTTGCAGTAAATTTGCAGTAGTGGGGACTGAACCTCAGACCTTCTGCATCCAAAGCAGAGGATCTTCCACTGAGCTATGGCCCCACCCACTAAGGGGGATACAAGATACAGGGCTCACATGCAGCCATCCATCCAAATGCAAACCAGGGTGAACCCTGCTTAGCAAAGGGGACCATTCATGCTCACTACTGCAAGACTGACTCTTCTCCACCACCTTGAATACCACTGATGGGTGGGATAGAAATATCATATTATATAATAAATAAATAAATAAATAAATAAATAAATAAATAAATGCTTCGAGCCCTTTAGACACATACACACGCGCGCGCACGCACACACACACAAACACACACACACACACACACACACAAGGTTTAGACCCTAGGACAAAGAAAAATAGGCATTTTACCATACTTGGAAAGACCTTTTCTGAAGGCCTAGTGATTCTGATTTCTAATGAATAAATCCTGTTATATCTATTGCATACGGTGTCTTTGAATTGAAAACATGGGGATTACATTTTCTGTTTAATTGTTGTTTTGCGACCGTGTCCATATATTTGTAAACCCTGTGGGACTGGGACATCTAAAGGGCAATCTTCTCTGACACAGATGAAGACTAGAGAGAGCTGGGTTCAAATCCCCACCAATTTATGGGGCCAGTTACAATTTTTCAGCCTAGCCTACCGCACAGGGTTGTTGTAAAGATAATGGGGGGGTTTTACCCATGTCTGTTGCTCCTGAGTTCCTTGGAGAAAGAGTGGGAAAATAATGTAATCCTCCTGTCTAAAGAAAAGTCCACATCTTTGTACTCTCCGCACTTTTAGGCTGGGTCACGCACATGTGTGTGTACATCACTGGGTCTACCTTGGTTAATTCCATGTCTCCCAAAAGTGAAGTCTGCCTTACCCCAGGGAGCGTCTTCTGTTCATGCAGGGCTGTCTGGGCTTTGATGGCAGAATCCCGGGCGCAGTAAGTAAGGAAAGCACACCCTGCAAGGGAGACAGAACGCACTGAATCAAATCATTGGGAACGCCTGCAACGCTGTCCTCTGTTAGAAACAGTGCAGAGCCCTGGGCGGTATGAACCGCCCAGGGACTTGCGTATGGGGTGGTATAAAAAATGTGTCAAATAAAAAAACAATAAATAAAGGCAGCTTCAGTCTGATCCAGCAAGGGAGCTTCTTACATTCTGAGGTGAGTCTATCGGCTCCTGTTAGCTAAGATGGCAAAATAGAACCTCCATGTTCCAAGGCAGTACATAAGAACAGCCCTGCTGGATCAGGTCCAAGGGAGCCCATCTAGTCCAGCATCCTGTTTCACACAGTGGCCCACCAGATGCCACTGGATGGAAGCCTACAGGCAGGAGTTAAAAGGGGCATGCCCTCTCTCCTGCTGTGACTCCCCTGCGACTGATACTCAGAGGCATCCTGTCTCTGAGGCTGGAGGTGGCCCACAGCCCTCTGACTAGTAGCCATTGAAAGACCTCTCCTCCTCTAAGAAGTTATCCAACCCCTCTTAAAGCCATCCAGGTTGTTGGCTGTCACCACATCTTGTAAATGATGTGGTAAACCACCGATTCAGTAAACCACTGGATGCTGAATGGGGGGGACAAAAAACGGGGGAGGGATATCATCTTCATGCCCTGCTTGTGGGTTTCCCAGAGGCATCGGGCAGAGAAGAAGTAGCAGTTTGTAGTAATTCTGTGGTGGATTTCTGGTGTAAGAGGTTTTCCGTGAAATTATCCTCCTGGGAATCAAAGGGAATCGGAAGTCTAGGGTGTCCATTTGTTGCCCACTGACTCAAGGAAGCCAGGCAGTGGACAAGCTATCAATACAACAAGAACGTTATTCTCTCCATACTTGACAGGAGCAGTTAACAACACAGCAGTCTCCTGACCCCACAGGATTAACCAGAGCCAACAGAGTCAAACACGCAGGCTGACTCACGAATTAAACTATGGAATTCTCTGCCACAAGATGTGGTGATAGCCAACAGCCTGGTTGGCTTTAAGAGCGGTTTAGAGGGCAGGTCTATCAATGGCTTCTGGGCTACAGGCCACCTCCAGTCAGGATGCAGGAGGCCTTTAAATCCCAACTGCAGGGGAGCAACAGCAGGAGAGAGGGCATGCCCTCAACTCCTGCCTGTGGCTTCCAGAGGCATCTGGTGGGCCACTGTGCGAAACAGGATGCTAGACTAGATGGGCTTCTTGGGCTTGATCCAGCAGGGCTGTTCTTATGTACTGCCTTGGAACATGGAGGTTCTATTTTGCTATCTTATGACTGAAGTGTTGGAAGGTTAGACAGCAAAGCACAAGGAAGCACTAAAGAGACAAAAGACATGAAGACAAAAAGGGCAGAGTAACAAAAAGCGCCCCGTATACCGCCTTCACATTTTGGTAGCCCATCTTGGGTAACCTTCCCCTAATTACCCCCCTCCCCCTCGTTTATTTTCCAGTGATTGGTTGGTACCCCAAAACTCTCCTTTTCAGTTGGTCAGATCCATCACCCCGTAATACTGAAGTCACAATTACGCAAATTGTGGTTTTACTGTATCCTGTGCTACTTGTTTTCAGAACGTTTGCTGGTCTGCTCCCTCTTGATCTTGAAATGAGGCTGTGTGGTGTGCATGTTCCCCGAATTATCTTGGTACATTGAAACCACACCTGTTCTATATACACCTTCCTGTCACTTGACAATTCAGTAAGAGAGAGAGAGAGAGAGAGAGAGAGCTTCCTTACTTCCTAGTACAGGCCCCAAAGCCTAAAACCTTAGTCAAGCCAAATGGTCAAGCTAGCTATCCAATTGCTCCATCCCAGGATTGTACACTGGGAAGCATTAGTATAGCAGTGCTAGTTAATAGTTGTGGCTATCCAGTCTTGGAAACTGGATATTGGACTAGATGGATCTTTTGCCCAATCCAGCAGAGGCTTTTTGTATTCTTAATTATATATAGAACTTCCATGTACAGGAGCAGTTTATACCTGATTGCTGAATGCAGAGGACAAGAGAAGGAGGAATAAGGCAGGAATGCAAGTGTAGAATTTTATCCCTTGCTATGCTCCTTATTTATTATTGTTGTTGTTGTTGCTGCTGCTGCTGCTGCTGCTATCAATATTTATATATCACTTTTCAACAAAACGTTCTCAAAGCACCCAGGTGCCATGCATAATCTACATGCATTCAAAACAAAATATTAACACCATTCTCCTTGCATCACTCGTCAATGTACCCTTTAAGAGAAAAAGCATATGAACCAGGAAGGAGTTCATGGGGGTGGATGGTGGCGTGACCTGTTTAAAGGGCTGCTCAGAGGTTCAAGGTGATGAAGGGAAGAACATCTCATCCCAGGGACAAGAGGAGCAATCAGCAATGGCGCGGGGAGCGGACTTCGGGTCATTTTATGGCACACCGTTTGGGAATCACCTCTACCAACTGGGCAAAAAGACACCTTTGGAAGCAGCGGGTCTCTTCTATTTAGCAGGGGGAGAGCAACTGGCCTTCTTCAGCCCAGCACAGCATCCTTCCCAGTGGCTGTTGCTGGGGTCTCTCTTCTTTTTCTTTTAGATTGCTGGGAACCATCTTCAGGCCTTCTGGTGTTTAGGAACGCCCCCCCCACCCACCGCTAACTGAGCTAAGAGGCCCCTTTTCAAGTGTGGGCTCTCTTCTGTTTAGCTGGGGGAGAGAGGCTGTCCCTCTTCAGCCCAGCACAGTGTCCCTCCCAGTGGCTGTTGCTGGGGCCTCCCTTCTGTTTGTTATTTTAAACTCCTTGAGGGCAGCAAACCAGGTTTAGGCGTGTTTATGGTACACAGATGGGGAATCTTCCCTGCTAACTGGGCAAAGGAGCACCTTTTCAAGCAGGGGCTCTTATACTTAGCAGGGGGAGAGCAGCTGTCCCAAGGCAGCATCTCTCTCAGGATTGGTGCCCCCCTTTGTGAGACTGTGAGCTCTTTTCGGGACAGGGAACCCATTTCAGCCACAGATCGTGGGATTCTTGCTGACTGGGCCGATAGGCACCTTCTAAATTTGGGGCTCCCTTAATATTTAGCAGGGGGAGAGCAACTGTCCCAGTTCAGCCCAGCACAATGTCCTTCCCAGGAGTTCTTGCCGGTGCTTCCTTTGTGCTTCTTTTTAGACTGCAAACCCCTTTGGGGCAGAGAACCACCCCCTTCTTAGTTTCCTCATTCCTTTTGCTTCTTCAAACTGCCTTGTGAATTCTTTTTTGGTTGAAAAGTGCTATATAAACAATTGGAACAAGAATTTAAAAATATTTATAATGAAAAGTTCCCCATTGACTCACTTGCATTTATGTTTATGATGGGGGCATTAATGTGAAAGACGTTGTCACTTTTCTTTTAGTAATCCACCGTGTGCAGCCAAATCTACCATCACCACCCCAGAAGTGCACTTTGCCCCTTCTGTGCCCCCCCCCCATATAATTCTTGTGTTGCTGTGAAGATTTGGCTTACAAGTGAAGCAGCAGTGAAGATTTGGCTAACTGGGCAGGGGACCCATCAGGCCTTGCCCCTGCCCACATACACTGGCAAAAAAACCCTTAAGCCAACCCTGTGATACACCCCACCCCTCCATGAAAGGCAGAGACCTCAAAAGAAACAGGAAAAAACAACAGTAACACATGCCCACTGTTTTCCCCACCAGAGGAGAGCTGGTCTTGTGGTAGCAAGCATGACTTGTCCCTGTAGCTAAGCAGGGCCCACCCTGGTTGCATATGAATGGGAGACTAGATGTGTGAGCACTGGAAGATATTCCCCTCAGGGGATGAAGCCGCTCTGGGAAGGGCAGAAGGTTCCCAGTTCCCTCCCTGGCAGCATCTCCAAGATAGGGCTGAGAGAGATTCCTGCCTGCAACCTTGGAGAAGCCGCTGCCAGTCTGTGAAGACAATACTGAGCTAGATAGACCTATGGCCTGACTCAGTATATGGCAGCTTCCGATGTCCCTATCTCTTAGACAGAAGAGAAGCCCCCTGTTGTCTGTCCCCATTATATGTCTAATCAGATATTCTGCCTTTGAATAGGGAGGTTATATTCCTTTTTGTCACATCCACCCACCAAAAGACACACACACACCCCACCACACACACACAGAGCAAGCAAGCAGGAGCTATGCAAGAGCTCGCTCACAGTTGTTGGGCATGGCCATCATAACCTTTGGACCACAGAGACTCTCCAGTTTAAATTTGTTATTCTAATTAACAGGCCCCCAGAGCAATGGTACATTCAACAAAGCAGTTGATCATATTGACCACAAATACTATTTGTTTTCATTTGCAACCACATGGGGAATTGTCCGTGTGTGGAGGGGATAACCTCGCTCTCAACCAGATTCACGTTCCGCTCTCTCTCTCTCTCTCTCTCTCTCTCTCTCTCTCTCTCTCTCTCTCTCTCTCACACACACACACACACACACACACACACACACACACAGTCCACAGCAGAATCCATGCTGCGGTTGGGTAGACGACTAGAGCGCAAGTGGAGGAGAACTTGGTTCAAATCTGACAGGATTCAGCACGTGACCCATTTGAAGGCTTATGCGGTGGCAGTGCGCGCAGCGAAAAAGAGATTCTGGTCTGTGCGCATTGCAGCTGCAGGTTCACGCTCGGCGGAGCTATCCCGGGTTGTAAAGAGTTTGGTTTCTCCTCCTACTTCCAATCAGTCCCCGGGGTTGCTCTGCTGTGATGCCTTTAATGGGTTCTTTGCGAATAAGATCTCCTGTATTCGGGCTGACTTGGACTCCACTATTTCTGCAAGGTCTATGGAGGAGGTGTCCAGCAATCCTTCTTGCAGTATTAGATTGGATCAGTTTCAATCTGTGACTCCTGAGGATGTGGACAAGCTGCTTGGGGCAGTGCGGCCTACCACCTGTTCTCTGGATCCTTGCCCGACTTGGCTGCTTCTGTCTAGCAGGGAGATTGTTGGAGATGGCCTAATTAATATCGTAAATGCATCACTGAGGGAGGGTAGGGTGCCCCCCTGCCTGAAGGAGGCAATGGTTAGAGCACTCTTAAAGAAGCCTTCCCTGGACCCTTTAGCAATGGACAGCTACAGGCCAATCTCCAATCTCCCTTGGTTGGGCAAGGTGATTGAGAGGGTGGTGGCCGACCAGCTCCAGGCAGTCTTGGAGGAAACTGATTATCTAGACCCATTTCAAACTGGCTTTAGAACGGGCTATGGAGTTGAGACAGCCTTGGTCGGCCTGATGGATGACCTTTACCGGGGAATCAACAGAGGGAGTGTGACTCTGCTGGTTCTTTTGGATCTCTCGGTGGCGTTCGATACCATCGACCATGGTATCCTTCTGGATCGCCTGGGGGAGTTGGGGATAGGGGGCACTGCTTTGCAGTGGTTCCGTTCCTATCTCTCGGGCAGATTCCAGATGGTGGAGGTTGGTGACAGTTGCTCCTCAAAATGGGAGCTGTTATATGGAGTCCCTCAGGGCTCCATTCTGTCACCAGTGCTTTTTAACATCTACATGAAACCGCTGGGTGAGGTCATCAAGAGGTTTGGTGCTGGGTGTTATCAGTATGCTGATGACACCCAAATCTACTTCTCCTTTTCATCTCCAGGAAATGGCACTCATTCTCTAAATGCCTGCCTACAGGAAGTAATGGGCTGGATGAGGGAGAACAAATTGAAGCTGAATCCAAGCAAGACGGAGGTGCTCATTGTGGGGGCTCAGAATCTGAGGGGTGAGTTAGATCTTCCTGTGCTGGATGGGGTTACACTCCCCCAGAAGGAGCAGGTGCGCAGCTTGGGAGTACTCCTGGACCCAGGCCTCACCCTGTTATCTCAGGTGGAGGCCATGGCCAGGAGTGCTTTCTATCAGCTCCGGCTGATTCGACAGCTGCGCCCATTCCTCGAAGAGGATGACCTCAAAACAGTGGTGCATCAGCTGGTAACCTCCCGGCTTGACTATTGCAATGCGCTCTACGTGGGGCTGCCTTTGTATGTAGTCCAGAAACTTCAGTTAGTTCAGAATGCAGCAGCCAGATTGGTCTCTGGGGCAACCCGGAGAGACCATATGATGCCTGTTTTAAAACAGTTACACTGGCTGCCAATATGTTTCCGGGCAAAATACAAAGTGCTGGTTATTACCTTTAAAGCCCTGAACGGCTTGGGTCCAAGATATCTTAGAGAGCGCCTTCTTTTACATGATCCCCACCGCATGTTAAGGTCATCTGGGGAGGTCCGTCTCCAGTTGTCACCGGTTCGTTTGGTGACGACTCAGAGGCGGGCCTTCTCTGTAGCTGCTCCTGGACTGTGGAATGCACTCCCAACGGAAATTTGTAATCTTGATTCTTTACTGTCCTTCAAGAGAGCCCTTAAAACCTATCTGTTTGGCCTGGCCTTTCAGGGTTTTTAATTAGTTTTAATTGTTTTAATACCTGGTTTTCAGGGTTTTAATTGTTTTGATAGTTTAATTGTTTTTAAGTTGTTTTAAATTGGTATTTATATTTGTATCTCTGTTTTAATTGTTTTTAATGTTTTCTGTTTTAATTGTAAACCGCCCTGAGCCATTTCGGAAGGGCGGTATATAAATCAAATAAATAAATAAATAAATAAATAAATAAATAAATAAATAAATAAATGCCTTCAGAATCCAGCCACTCCTTCCTGGACATTCCATTTGCAGGAAAGGACAAGATTGGGACATATTCAGAGGATCCTTATGTCAGGGATTTGCAGGGTCACTTTTGGCAAAGGACCCCCCGCCACACACACACACACATTGCACCCCAGCAGCAACACCATTGTCCCTTGGACCAATTACTTAAGACTTTCAGAGGACATGAGAGAGAATTTGGGGTTGTTGTGTGTGCCATCTTTTCTCAGTGAAAAGGCCTTTGCTGACACCCAATGTTCCCGGTAAGATGGATGCCCAGATGTTGTTGACTACAACTCCCATAACCCCCAGCTGCAGTGCCCAGAGGCCATTGCAGCTGGGGATTATGGGAGTTGTAGTCAACAACATCTGGGCATCCATGTTACAAGGAACACGGTGCCTCCCCTTCCAACAGCAGATGAAAACCGGGCACCATCTGAAGTTCTGAACCCTCCTTTTCTTATAACAACGATTGTCCAAGGAGTTCTTCACACAGCAGGCTTTACTACAAGTTTTCTGCTAGGCTTTACTGCAAACGCAAAGTTGTCCCCCAAAAATGATGCAAAAAGGTGGATTTCTTAAACCCCAGATATAGTTTGGGCTACACTCGATGCAGTGAAAAGCGTGTTTTGAAAAACGTGCGGTGAAAAACCTGAATTGTGTGTGGAGTGCTCCCCTATAGCTCGCAGGGACTTCGGGGTAAATCTGCCTGATATGTGAACTCACCCCCTCCATTCCAGAGGAGATGCGAGCTAAAGGGCTTTAAAAGCCCTGTGTGAAAAACTCCCAAGAGCATGCAAATATTAGTACACTTTGCTGAGATCTGATGTGTCGATTCACTTTGCAATGGTCTCTTCTTTGATTTAAAAGCAGAGCAGATTCTATTTTGTGGTTCTTCAAGGGGTTATTCCTGCAAACTCAAGAGACACCTTTGAAAGTAACGGCTCTCTTATATCTATGTATCTAACTATCTACCTTTCATGTTTATATACCACTACACACACACACACACACACACACGGTGTACATACACCAAAGTACAATATAAAACAAAATAAGAATCAAAACACTTCCACGGAATAAAACAATAAAAACAATTTCTCAAAGAAAACCATTTAAAACCATTTCACAAGATTAAAACAATTAAACAGTTTAAAATTAATTTCAGTTAAAAGCCTCAGAAAACAGGTGTGTCCTAAGGGTCTTTTAAAAAGAAATCAGAGATGGAGAAGTTCTTATTTTGACAGGGAGTGCATTCTAAAGCCCTGGGGCAGCCACAGAGGAGGACCGGGCAACGAGCCAGTGGCAACTGTAACCAGACCTCCCCAGATAATAGGCAGGCACATTCATGCCAAAGAAAGAACTCTCTTAAATAGCCTGGACCCAAGCTGTTAAGGGCTTTATAGGTAAAAACCCGCACTTTGTATTTTGTTCAGAAACATATCGGCAGCCAGTGTAATTCTTTTAAAATTGGTATTATATGGTCCCTTTGGGTTGTCCCAGAGAAGAGACCAGTCTGGCTGCCGCATTCTCTACCAATTGCAGTTTCCGGACTATGTACAAAGGCAGCCCCACGTAGAGTGCATTACAGTAGTCAAGCCTGGAGGTCACCATCTTGCTCTGAGGGGAGGAGAGAAGAGACAGGCACAGGCTGAAAAGCGGCCACCATCCAGCTCCCATGTTCCAGCTGAGGTGGCTTCTCCCTTCCCAACTGCCACCACTGAGCTACCCTGGAGGTCATCTTGCTCTGAGCGGAGGAGACGAAGAAGAAGAAAAGTGACAATGCCTAAGGGCTCAGCCTGTGAAGATCTAAAGATATGGCTTGATGTGGGTTTTTTTAATTGAAGCTAATGTAAACTGCTTTGGGAGCTCTGCCTGAAAAGCAGTATATAAATGCTATAAATAAATATGTGCCGCTGTTTTAAGGTCATTTACCTCCACAAATGGGCATATGTCAGCTATCAGTCGAAGCTGATAAAAAGTGCTTCTAGCCGTTGCCTCCACTTGAGAAACCAGAGAGAGTTTTGGATCCAGGAGCACTCCCAAGCTACATACCTGATCTTTCAGGGGGAGTGTAACCCCATCCAGAACAGGCAGATCTAAACCATCTCTCAGGTCCCGGCTCCTCACAGTCAGTACCTCCGTCTTATTTGGATTCAGCCTCCGTTTGTTATCCCTCACCCAGCCTATTGCTTGGCAAACCTCTGCTAACTTGACAAAGAGGCACCTTTTAACGTGGTGATTCTCTTTTATTTAGCAGGGGGAGAGTAACTGGCCCTATCCACCCCCAGCACAGTACCTCCAGTGACTGTTGCTGGTGTCTACCTTATGTTTCTTTTTAGATTGTGAGCCCTTTGGGGACAGGGATCCATCTTATTTATTTATGTTTTCTCTCTGTAAACTGCCCTGGGACATTTTTGGAAGGGCAGTATAGAAATCGAATGAATAAAATAAAATAATAAATAATTACGGCCTCTAGGCAGGCATTTAGGGAAGTTATGCCTTTTTCTGATAAGGTTGATATGGAGAAATAGATTTGTGTGTCATCAACATATTGATAACACCCTGTTCCAAATCTCCTGAGGATCTTTCCCAGTGGTTTCATGTAGCCGTTGAAGAGCATTGGAGGCAGCATGGAGCCTTGTGGAACTCCATACAATAACTCTCACTTTGCAGAGCAACTGTCTCCAAGTGACACCTTCTGAAATCTACCTGAGAAACAGGAACGGAACCACCGTAAAACAGTGCCACCCAATCCCATCTCCCTCAGACGACCCAGAACGATAGCATGGTTGATGGTATCAAAAGCCGCCAAGAGATCCAAAAGGATCGGCAGAGTCACATTCCCTCTGTCAAGACCTAATTAGAAATCATGCTTCAGGGCAGCCAAGGCATTCTCAACCCTACTCAAGCCTACTCGAAAGCCAGTTTGAAATGGTCTAGAAGATCAGGGTTTCTTAACATGTGGGTCCCCAGATGTTACTGGACTTCAACTCCCATAATCCCCAGCCCCAGTGGCCTTTGGTTAGGAATTATGGGAGTTGAAGTCCAATTACATCTGGGGACCCAACGTTGAGAATCCTTGGTCTAGATAATCAGTTTCCTCCAAGACTGCCTGGAGCTGAGAGGCCACCACCCTCTCCGTCACCTTGCCCAACCATGGGAGACGGGTCTATAATTGTCTGAGGGGTCTAGTGTAGGTTTTTTCAAGTATGGTCTAATGACAGCCTCCTTAAGACAAGGAGGTATCCTATCGTCCCTCAGGGAACGATACCAGACCCTCTCTGATAATCTGATTGTTAGATAAAATAAGTCAAGTTGGGCAAGGGTCTAGAGAGCGGGAGGTAGGACACAGTCTGAAGCAGCTTGTTCACATCCTCAGGAGCCACAAACTGAAAGTGATCCAGTCTAACCACATACAAATAGTTGCTGGATACCTCCAAAACAAACACTGTCCTAACTGTAGAATCCAGTTTAGCCTGAATATGAAAGATTTTGTCTGCAAAAAAAAAACACCTCACTTGATTCCCCTTTATAAGCATAGCCCCTCACACCAGTTCAAACAGATTCAATTGAACAGACCCAACCACCAGCCGGTTCAACCAAACCGGTTCGTGGACCAGCAATTCGGTTCAAACTTGAACCGAACCACCAAAAACAGTTCCGTGCACACCCCTACCATTGGGCAGAATTCTGCAGAATCCTGCCCGCATGTTATTCCTTGTACAAACAAATGGACTAGAGATTTTCATTTTAAATGAAAACTGGACATTGAGGGAAGGATCCCCGATAGGGTCAGGACCACACAGCCCCTCCCCCCTTCTGTAGATTTTGCCCATAGGAAAATGGGAAGTTGCCTTATACTGAGTCAGACTCTTGGTTAATCTAGCTCAGTATTTTCTACACCAGGGATTCCCAACCTGTGATACTCCGGATGTTGCTGAACCAGAACTCCCATCATCCCCAGCCACAATTTTAAAAAAGCTGGGGATGATGGGAGTTGTAGTTCAGCAACTTCTGGGGTACCGCAGGGTGGGATTCCCTAGTCTACAGTGACTGGCAGTGGCTTGCCATGGTTTCGGGCTCGGGGGCCTTTCCCGGTCCCACCTGGAGATGCTGCTAAGGATCATACACAGAATGCCGGGAGGTCTTATAAGCCTACTGGAAAGTAGACTAATAAAAACAATATAAAACAAGCCATTATTATAATTATTAAAATTAATCTATATATTTATTTCTCCTGGGTGTGCCATCGGAATGCGTCCCAGCAGCCCAGCTGATTGGCTGGGCTGCGGAGGCGCCTGATTGGCTGGCACACCCAGGAGGAGAAAGGAGAATTGGCCGGCGGTTGGCCAGGGTAGCTGGTGGGCCCGGCCTGGCCACGGCGAAGTGGTGGTGGGCCCGGCCGAGGGCCCAGGTGGTGAGGCGGCGGCGAGGGCCGAGGCGGTGAGGAGGAGGCGGCGGGCCCCAATACTGGGGCAGAAGGTGGGGGTGGGGGGAGAGGTGGCTGGCCTTCTTGAGTGGCCGCAAAGACTGGCAAGCAGCGGCAGCGGGCCCGGCAGGCCGCAAAGGCGGCATTTAGCGTGGCGGGCCCGGCCGCAAAGGCAGCACTCGGCCCGGCGACAGGCCAGGCCACGGAGGCGCTGGGCCCGGCTGCAGAGGCGGCTCTCGGCCAGGTGGCACCAGGCCCCGCCGCCGAGGCCAGGAGCCCGTGGGAGGCCGGGGTGGGAGGGAACCGGGTGGCAGGACTTTCCTGTTCGCCGCCCAGGAGGGGGAGGAGTGGCGGTGGCGGCCTGGTAAGTAGAGCTTTAAAAAATGCAGGGGGAGGAGAGAGTGGGGGAGGGCAAGAGGGAGTGGGGCGGGGGGGAGAGCGAGGGCAGGGGGAGGGGGCACAGGGGAGGGCAAGAGGGGAGGGGGAGGGCAAGAGGGAGTGGGGCAGAGTGGAAGGCGAGGGCAGGGGGAGGGGGAGGCCTAGGGGAGGGGGGAGGGGAAGGCAAGAGTGTGGGGGAGAGGGGGCAGGAAAGAGGATCGAGGGGAGGGGTGGGAGGGCAGGAGAGACTGGGGCAGGAGGGTGAGAGGGAGGGGAGGATGAGAGAGAGGGGTGGGAGGGGGAGGGAGGGCAAGAGAGTGGGGCGGGACAGAGGGGAAGAGGGGCAAGAGTGTGGGGCAGGGGAGGGAGAAGGGAACAGCCAGCCCCAAAGAGCGCACAGATGCTCTGTGCGGGTTGGCTAGTTCTAATTAAAAGCTTGCGGGAACAGGAGAGTCTTCAGGTTCTTCCTGAAAACAAACGGAGAAGGAGAAGCTCTTATTTCACAGCAGGGAGCATACTCCAAAGCCCTGGGGCAGCCACAGCGAAGGCCCGGTCCTGAGTTGCCACCAGACGAGCTGGTGGCAACTGTAACCGGACCCCTCCAGAAGATCGTAACAGGCAGCGGGGGTTATGACAAAGGAGGCGCTCTCTCAAATAGCCTGGGCCCAAGCCGTTAAGGGCTTTATAGGTAATAACCAGCACTTTCTATTTCACCCAGAAACATATCGGCAGCCAGTGCAGTTCTTTCAAAACCGGTGTTATGTGGTCCCTTCATGTTGTCCCAGAGACCAATCTGGCTGGCTCATTCTGTACTAATGGTAGTTTCCAAATTATGTACAAAGGCAGCCCCACGTAGAGAGCATTACAGTAGTCAAGTCTGGAGGTCACAGGCATATGTACCACTGTTTTCAGGTCATTCACTCTAGAAATGGACATTAACTAACGTATCGGCCGAAGCTGATAAAAAGCACTCCTGGCCACTACCTCAACCTGAGAAACCAGGGAGAGCTTGGGGTCCAGGAGCACGCCCAAGCTCCGTAGGCTTCTTGCCTTTGCCATGGAAGGATGATATGGAGCCCGTTCTCACAATTCTGTGACAAGGGCTTGAGCGCGGTCGGTGGGAAGGCAACAGTAGTTTAATGTAAAAGGTAAAGTGTGCCGTCAAGTCAATTTCGATTCCTGGCGCTCACAGAGCCCTGTGCTTTTCTTCTGGAAGAATACAGGAAGGGTTTCCCATTGTGGTCCCTTCCTGTTGTCCCAAGGGCCCATCTGGCTGCCGCATTCTGTACCCATTGGAGTTCCCTATGAATGCTTGATGAACTGAGACAGACCCCTGGTCCATCTAGTCCAGTCTATTCTGAGTGGCAGCATCTCCTAGACTTCAGGTGGCAGGAGTCTTTCCCAGCCCTACCTGGAGATGTTACCAGGGGCCAATTCTGGGAACTTCTTCTTGCCAGGGCCCCATCCGCCCCATGTGCTTTCTTGAAAAAGTGTGTGTGTGGGGGGGTGGAATCCGATGTTTGTTTTCTACTTCACAGCAGAGTGCTTGCATCCCCTGAGGAGGAGAGCTGGTCTTGTGGCTGCAGTGGTGGGTGACTACATGGGTAAGCACTGTAAGATATTCCCCTCCGGGGATGGGGCCGCTCTGCTGGCCTGCAGAAGGTTCCAAGTCCCAACCTCTCAGCAGCATCTCCAAGATAGGGCTGAGAGAGAGACTCCTGCCTGCAAGTTTGGAGAAGCCGCTGCCAGTCTGTGAAGACAATACTGAGCTAGATAGACGAGTGGTCTGACTCAGTATAAGGCAGCTTCCTAGGGAATCCTCTGTAAAACGGAGGGAGCTCAGTCAGTTCCCCTGCTCCTTTGCACACACTTCAAGCGTGAGGAGCGAGCAGGGAAGATAATCTGTGAGCATTACTCTCCATTGCCCAGAAACCACTGTGCTAGCTCCCACAGAAATAATTGCATGTACATTTCCCCTTCCTGCCCGGGGGCGGATTAAGCTTTTTGCCGCCCATAGGCAAAAAGGCTTTTGCCACCCTTTTTACCTTAAAAACAAACAAACCCATTTGCCTTTTCTTTTTTTTTTTTGGTAATAAGGTAAAAGGTGGGGGGACCTTCTCCTCGCCCGCTCCACCCTTGCTGCAGCCCCCGCTGCCCACAGAGAAGGGTGGGGAAAACTGAGGAGGGGCACAGCTGGCTGCCCCTCAAATTTTGCCGCCGTAGGCAAATGCCTGCTCTGCCTCTCCATTAATCCATCATTGTTCCTGCTGCTATGCCACGCAGCCAAGCCACGGTCTGGCTTGCTGGCCACTTCAGGGAGCTGCCACACCCGGCCCATAACAAATTCTTCTCCTACTTCAGCACTGTCTGCACTGACTGGCAGCATGTCTCCAGGGTGGGGTCTTTACCTACCCAACCTGGAGATGCTGCCCGGGACTGGACCTTCTGCATGTAAAGCAGTCCCTCTACCACTGAGCCACAGCTGTATCGTCACATAAAGCTGCCTTCTGCTGAGTCAGACCCTTGGTCCATCCAGCTCAGTATCGTCTACACAGACTGGCAGCGGCTTGTCCAAGGTTGCAGGCAGGAGTCTCTCTTGGCCTTATCTTGGGGATGCTGCCAGGGAGGGAACTTGGAACCTTCTTCGTGCAAGCAGGCAGATGCTCTTCCCAGAGTAGCCCCATCTCCTAAGGAGTATACCTTACAGTGCTCACACATGTAGTATCCCATTCAAATGCAAACCAGGGTGGGCCCAGCTTAGCAAAGGGGACAATTCATGCTCACTCACTCAAGACCAGCTCTCCTCCCATAACACAGGAGCATAGGAAGCTGCCTTCTAATGAATCAGACCATTAGGCCATCTAGCGCAGTATTGTCTACACCAGGGATTCTCCGCGTTGGGTCCCCAGATGATATTGGACTTCAACTCCCTTAATTCCCAGCCCCAGTGGCCTTTGGTTGGGGATTATGGGAGTTGAAGTCCAATAACATCTGGGGACCCAACGTTGAGAATCCCTTGTCTACACAGACTGGCAGCGGCTTTTCAAAGGTTGCAGGCAAGAGTCTCTCTCAGCCCTATCTTGGAGATGCTTCCAGGGAGGGAACTTGGAACCTTTTGCATGCAAGCAGGCAGGTGTTCTTCCCAGAGCAACCCCATCTCCATAGGGGGGAATCTTACAATGCTCACACATCTAGTCTCCCATTCAAATACAAACCAGGGTGGACCCTGCTTAGCACAAGGGGCAGTTCATGCTAGCCACCACAAGACCAGCTCTCTTCCCATTGGTTCACCTTGTTCTGTAATCTGAGTTCATTACTGGCCTTCAGGAGAGCCCTTAAGACCGATTTGTTTGGCCTGGCCTTCCAGGGTTTTTTAACTGTTTTTAAATCGTAAAGGTTTGGCCTAAAACATTACAACTGTTTTAATTGTTTTAATAAAGGTTTTATGTTGGGTTTTTTTTTACAGTTTTCAATTTTAACAGTTAGTTGATTTTAGTATTGTTTTTAGTGTAAACCGCCCTGAGCCATTTTTGGAAGGGTGGTATAGAAAACAAACAAATAAAAATGGAGAGCTGGTCTCGTGGTAGCAAGCATGACTTGTCCCCATAGCTAAGCAGGGTCTGCCCTGGTTGCATCTGAATGGGAGACTTGATGTGTGAGCACAAAAAGATATTCCCCTCAGGGGATGGAGCTGCTCTGGGAAGAGCAGAAGGTTTCAAGTTCCCTCCCTGGCTTCTCCAAGATAGGGCTGAGAGAGATTCCTGCCTGCAACCTTGGAGAAGCTGCTGCCAGTCTGAAGACAATACTGAGCTAGATAGACCAGTGGTCTGACTCAGTATATGGCAGCTTCCTATGTTCTTCCTATGTAATAGTTCAGCATTGTCTACCCAGACTGGCAGTGGCTCCTCTAAGGTTGCAGGCAGGAATCTCTCCCAGCCCTATCTTAGAGATTCCAGGGAGGGAACTTGGAACCATACTGCATGCAACAAACGCTATTGGTTTGTATTGTCTACACAGTATTAGCTCAGTATTGTCTACACAGACTGGCAGCAGCTCTCCAAGGTTTCAGGTAGGGGTTTTTCCCAGCCCCACCAGGAGATCTGCCAGGGACTGAACCTGGATCCTCCTGCATCCAAAGCAGGTGCTCTACTACTGAGCTGTAGAAATTCCTGATGAATACCTTATGCTGCCTCCTACTGAGTCTGGCCTTTGGTCCATCTAGCTCCATATTCTCTGCACAGGTTGGCAGCAGCTCTCCAGGACCACAGGGACAAGTCACAGGGACAGCTTTACTTGGAGATGCTGCCAGGGATTGAACTTGGGCCCTTCCGTGTGCAAAGCTGGGGTGGTTGGGGGTGGGGGTGGTGTCTGCCATTCACAAACAAAAGACATGCACACCTCCAGCCTCAGAGGCAAGATGACTCTGAATCGATACAGCTACAGCGGTATCGTCACATAAAGCTGCCTTCTGCTGAGTCAGACCCTTGGTCCATCTAGCTCAGTATCGTCTACACAGACTGGCAGCGGCTTCTCCAAGGTTGCAGGCAGGGATCTCTCTTGGCCTTATCTTGGAGATGCTGCCAGGGAGGGAACTTGGAACCTTCTGTGTGCAAGCAGGCAGGTGCTCTTCTGAGAGCGGCCCCATCTCCTAAGGAGAATACCTTGCAGTGCTCACACATGTAGTCTCCCATTCAAATGCAAACCAGGGCAGACCCTGCTTAGCAAAAGGGGCAATTCATGCTCGCTCCCTCAAGACAAGCTCTCCTCCCATAACAAGGGAGCAACTTGCTGTTGCAGGGGAGAAACAGCAAGAGAGAGGGCATGCCCTCCCCTCTTGCCTGTGGGCTTCTCAGAGGCATCTGGTGGGCCACAGTGGGGAAACAGGATACTGGACTGGATAGGCCATGGGCCTGATCCAGGAGGGCTATTCTTATGTTCTTATGGAAGTGGAGAGGAATCTGCAATTGTGCTTTTTGACCCAACATATCCCAGGCCTGTGGAATTCATTGCCACAGGATAGCAGGAGTTCTCAGAGGGTTCACTGCTGCCCAAGAGACCTCCCCACTGGGTCTCAGCTTCCTGAGTGACCATGGGCAGCAACAGATGCTGACTGACCATGGCAGCAACCGATCTTCTATGGCCTAGGCTGTTGACATCTGCCCATTACCCTCTTAGCATCACTCAGGACACCTCACATTTCGCCCCAAGCCGTTGAGATTTGCAGCCGTGTGAATCAGCTGGGCGCCCATTTTGCATTGAGACGCTGCTCGAAAAGCCTGTTTCGCTCATCATTGGGAAAGAGAACCTCTTTCAAGAGGGTTTCCCGGTTTCTGCCGGAATGCAAAGTGTTTCCACGTCAGGCGCTGGATTTTTCCAGCACCCCCCCCCAGCCTCCCCATCTCTAATCCTTCCCCACCAGTCCTCCCTCCCTCCCACCGCAAACTTCCTGCACAGGGACAGTTTGCAGACACGAGAAACGGAACATTTTTTCCCTCAGTTCCACGCGATCGGCACCATCTGTGGTACCTACAGCCCACTCACCAGCTGTAGCAATGGATGGATGGAGAGGCTTTAGCAGGCAGAGGAGGAGATGGTGGGGGGCGGGGGGCAGGGAAGAGGTTGTAAAAAGAAGAAGTGATGACCAGTGGGGGGTGGGTGGGAGAATCTAGAATATTCTAGAATAATCTAGAATATTCTACCAATCCTGTCCCGGCGAAGAAGTCAAAACTACTGAGCATAAGCTAGATAGGATCAGTGCAGTCATGCCTGTCAATCTCTTTCTCCCATTCTTGTTACAGGAACATAGGAAGCTGCCTTGTACTGAGTCACACCGTTGGTCCACCTAGCTCAGGATTGTCTACACAGACTGGCAGCGGTTTCTCCAAGGTTACAGGCAGGAGTCTCTCTCAGCAATATCTTGGAGATGCTGCCAGGGAGGGAACTTGGAGCCTTCTGCATGCAAGCCTGCAGATGCTCTTCCACCCCCAAAGGACAATACCTTACAATGCTCACATGTGGTCTCCCATTCAAATGCAAACCAGGGTGGACCCTGTTTAGCACAGGGGAGAATTCATGCTTGCTCTCTCAAGACCAGCTCTCCTCCCTTAGACCAGCTCTCTTCCCATAACATGGAGCATAGGAAGCTGCCATATATGGAGTCAGACCATTGGTCTGTCTAGCTCAGTATTGTCTTCACAGACTGGCAGCGGCTTCTCCAAAGTTGCAGGCAGGAGTCTCTCTTAGCCCTATCTGGCGATGCTGCCAGGGAGGGAACTTGGAGCCTTCTATTCTGCAGGCGCTCTTCCCAGCATGGCCCCACCCTCTCAGAGGAATATCTTACAGTGCTCACACAAGTCTCCCATTCAAGTGCAAACCAGGGTGGACCCTACTTAGCAAAGAGGACACTTCATACTTGCTCCCACAAGACCAGCTCTCCTCCCATGTCCCTTTCCTTCATACAGCAAGGGTTGTATGTAATGTGGGGGGGGAGTTCTATATATTTTTTTACAACAAAAGACATATTGAAATGACTGGAGCTCACACACCCCCACACTCCAAATTGTAGTTTTTGACCCAACATATCACGCATTTGTGGAACTCATTGCCACAGGATATCAGAATGGCCACCAGCATATTTTTAAAGGGCAAGCGGGTGTGGCCAAGGGGATTGCATGTTGGACAGAGAGGAGAGAGCCGTGCTTCATTCCTCACTCAGCCACAAAGGGTGTGGCCTTGGAATAGCCACCTCCTTTCCGCCTACCCTACCTGCTAGGGTCGTTGTGAAGATAAAATGGGAGGGGTTTACGTACGTTGCCCAGCGGCAGGAATAGATCAGGGTCGCATGAAGTCCTCACGTCTGGTTCCTTCGCAGCCCAACTCATTCTTTGTTAGATCAACGCCTGACTCGCAGGGGTGGATTAAGCCCTTTGCTGCCCCTAGGTGGCCAAAGATTGGCCACCCCAGCGGCAAGGGAGGAGTTTAAATCAATTTTTAAAATGTTTAAAACTGCCGCCGCGCATGAGCGTGGACTCAAACGCATCTGCATGCATGCTGAGTCCTTCACGCATGGTGTTCAGCTGTCTGCTTCCTCTCTGTGCCCTGCCTTCGAGGGGGGCTGTAGCCAGGCGGCTAACGTCTCAAGCGAATGCACATCCCGTCATTTCCACAACAGGCCCCCGTGGCCGGACACCTGTACACCCATTCAGCGTCATCTCTGAATAGGGACTGGGGGGAAAGGGAAAGGTGGTGGTTCAGCATCCCTCACCTGTGTGAGCACCTTGTGTTTCAAAAGTTATTATTTTTATTTATTTTATTATTATTTTTACATTTATCTCCCGCTCTTCCTCCAAGGAGCCCAGAGCGGTGTACTACATACTTGAGTTTCTCTTTCACAACAACCCTGTGAAGTAGGTTAGGCTGAGAGAGAAGTGACTGGCCCAGAGTCACCCAGCTAGTTTCATGGCTGAATGGGGATTTGAACTCGGGTCTCCCCGGTCCTAGTCCAGCACTCTAACCACTACACCACGCTGGCTCCACTACACCATGCTGGCTCCGCCCCACACTCCACATCCCACACACTCTGGTAGTCCACTTTGCATTTTCACATGTCTCCCCTGTTCACGTAGAATACAATGGATACGACGAGTAATTACATACTGCTTTTCCACCAAAGTTCCCAAAGCAGTTTACAGAGATATAAATAAATAAAATGGGTCCCCGTCCCCAAAGGCTTCACAATCTAAAAAGGAAACAACACACACACACACCTGCAACAGCCACTGGAGGGATGCTGTGCTGGGGATGGATAGGGCCAGTTGCTCTCCCCCCTGCTCCATAGATAGATAGATAAAATCTATTCTTTATAAACCAGTGTTCTAGCCCCCATGATGTCCAAATAGCTTGAGCCATCCCTAGCCCTTCACTCTAGCTCCAGGGTAGGCAAATGTGCCCCTCCAACTGTTGTTGAACTACAACTCCCATCAACACCGGCTCCCATCATCAGTGGCTGAGGAGAACTGGACTTGTGGTCACCAGCATGAATTGTCCCCTTTGCAAAGCAGGGTCTGCCCTGGTTTGCATTTGGATGGGAGATTATGTGTGTGAGCACTGTAAGAGATTCCCCTTCGGGGATGGGGCCGCTCTTGGAAGAGCATCTGCAAGCTTGCATACAGAAGGTTTCGAGTTCCCTCCCTGGCAGTAGCTCCAGATAGGGCTGAGAGAGATTCCTGCCTGCAGTCCTGGAGAAGCCGCTGCCAGTCTGTGTAGACAGTACTGAGCAAGATGGACCAAGGGTTTGACTCTGTAGAAGGCAGTTTCCCAGGTCCCGAGTTCAACATCAGCTGGAGGGCCAAGTTTGCCCACCCCTGCTTTAGCTGCTTTCTGAGCAGGGGTGGTTCTTTCATGCGACAAGGTGAGGCAGGCTGCCTGAGGGGGCAGATTCCTAGGGCGCCAGCAGGGGAGCAAGAGACGCTCCCCCACCGGCTGCCATTGAGGCAGCTCTTTGGAACTGATCTGACTCTCTCCTCACATTCCCTGCAAAGCTTGCAAGAAGAGAGGAGAGCTGGTCTAGTGGTAGCAAGCATGACTTGTCCCCTTTGCTAAGCAGGGTCCATCCTGGTTGCATATGAAAGGGAGACTAGAAGTGTGAGCACTGCAAGATATTCCCCTCAGGGGATGGAGCTGCTCTGGGAAGAGCATCTAGGTTCCAGGTTCCCTCCCTCCAAGATAGGGCTGAGAGAGATTCCTGCCTGCAACCTTGGAGAAGCTGCTGCCAGTCTGTATAGACCAGGGATTGTCAACATTGGGTCCCCAGACATTATTGGACTTCAACTCCTATAATCCCCAGCCCCAGTGGCCTTTGGTTAGGGATTATGGGAGTTGAAGTCCAATCCCATCTGGGGTCTCAACATTGAGAATCCCTGGACAATACTGAGCTAGATGGTCCAATGGTCTGACTCAGTATATGGCAGCTTCCTATGTTCCTATGATATGAGATGGCATAACATTCGCCTTGTAGAATCAAAAGCCAGGGTGGTGGAATGTTGGAATAGGACTGGGGAAACCCGAGTTCAAATCCCCATTCAGCGACGAAACTCACTGGTTGGCTCTGGGCCAATCCCTTATCTCTCAGCCTAGCCTACCTCACAGGGTTGTTGGGATAAACATAAGCATGCATAGCGCTGTGGGCTCCTTGGCAGAAGAACGGCATATATGTGTAGAAATTAAAAGGTATTTCCATACAGATGTAATGTGTAAATAATGTGTAAATAATAAGTGTTGTTCACCTCCACATATTTGCCTATAGAGCAAATGTATTAAAGTTTTATTGATGGTAATTTCAATATGTTTTTACAGGATTTTTAGGTTTGAAGTGTTGTTTGGTTTGAATTGTAAACCACTCTGAGATTTTATATATAAAATAAGTATAAAAATATGAAAAAATAAATAAATAGCTACTAAAAGCCACACGTCTCTAACACTCCCTCATCCAAAAGGAAACAAAAAGCCTGGTCGTGCTATTCGGGCTTCACTGCCTGGGGAAGCTCACACCAGTGGGTTGGATCCATAGGAACATAGGAAGCTGCTGTATCCTGAGTCAGACCAGTGGTCTATCAAGCTCAGTATTGTCTTCACAGACTGGCAGCGGCTTCTCCAAGGTTACAGGCCGGAGTCTCTCTCAGCCCTATCTTGGAGATGCTGCCAGGGAGGGAACCTGGAACCTTCTGCTCTTCCCAGAGTGGCTCCATCCCCTGAGGGGAATATCTTACAGTGCTCACACATCAAGTCTCCCATTCATCTGCAACCAGGGTGGCCCCTGCTTAGCTAAGGGGACAAGTCATGCTTGCTACCACAAGACCAGCTCTCCGACAAAGAGCTGTAAGCCAAAGGCGCTAATGCATGTCTGAGAGCGCATGTGCAAGAGCGTGCTCAAGAATCTGTGTGCTGCTGCATTTGTTCTCGTGCTCAGGTTTGTGCAAGCAGAAGAGACCCTTTGGATTTCGTTTCTCTTCCCACGTGCCACACTGTCGCACGAGTTGCAGAGCAGGCTTTTGGTGAGCGGAAGGTGCCCTTGACGTGCAAGAGAGCACCTCTGGATCCAGGCTAGTGTCTTTTTAAAAAGAGGGGGAGGCCAGTGGGAGGGAGAGGATTACACGTCAGATAGACTGGAGAAGCCAAGTTCAAATTCTGCTTCTGCTGTGACACTCGGTGGGGAGTGGGGGGTGGGTGGGGCCTTGAACCAGCCTAACAGCTGGTGTGGAGATAAAATTGAGAGAGGCTGTATACACAGCACATAGCTGGTCTTGTGCTAACAAGCATGAGCTGTCCCCTTTGCTAAGCAGGGTCCAACCTGGTTTGCATTTGGATGGGAGACTACATGTGTGAGCGCTGTCAGATATTCCCCTTAAGGGATGGAGCTGCTCTGAGAAGAGCATCTAGGTTCCAGGTTCCCTCCCTGGCAGCATCTCCAAGATAGGGCTGAGAGAGATTCCTGACTGCAACCTTGGAGAAGCTGCTGCCAGTCTGTGAAGACAGTACTGAGCTAGATAGACCAATGGTCTGACTCAGTATATGACAGCTCCCTATGTTCCCAAGGAGAGATGAGGAGGCTGCTGGCAACCTGCCCCACTCCCTACACCACTTTCAAAGTTTTCAAGGGCTGTAAGATAATCCGCTCTGGGAAGAGCAGCTGCCTGCTTGCCTGCAGAAGGTCCCAAGTCCCCTCCCCGGCAGCATCTCCAAGATAGGGCTGAGAGAGACTCCTGCCTGTGACCTTGGAGAAGCTGCTACCAGTCTGTGTAGACAATACTGAGCTAGATGGACCAAGGGCCTGACTCTGTAGACGGCAGCATCCTGTGTTCCTATGTAAGCATTTTCTCCCCTCATCCATCACACCCTGTACCATTTGCCTGCCTTGGCTTCCCTACCATGGCCGTGTTCCATCAGGAACCAGAGGTGTGGCCATGGTCTCAGTACACTTGCTACTCTTAGGGATATCATCCCGACCCCACTGGAGAAAGAACAAAAAAGCAGATAAAATTGAGAAAAAATAGATCCATTAGTGGCTATTCACTAGGAATGGAGCCACCCCGTTGAGAGGCCATGTAGCTGCACATATTAGATGCCAGGGATGGGATGCATTGCTGGAATCAGTGTTAGAGGGGCTCTTAGAGGTCATCTAGTTCAACCCTCTGCTCAGTGCAGAAATCCAGAACTAGAGAATCCCACACAGATGGCTGTCCTGTCTATAGATGGGCTTCCACTTTGTTCTATAAGGGCCCAAAGACGTCAAGCCAAGCCCACCAAGTTCTGTCCACCATATCTCGAAAAAGACAGGGGGTCTAGTGCAGGAGGGAAAAGCTGCAGCGATGTAAACATGCATGTGCGTAATCCAATTGAAATTAATTAGACTTACTCTCATGTAGACGTGCATAGGATTGGGATGTCTCTCACACCATTTGTGTGCTACAGCTGAGGGCCTCACATGGGCGGGAGGGGTGGATTTTTTTTTTAAATGACTACATTTCAAGTTTTGCATAATACATTCTCATTTAAAGTCATTGCTAATGCAAAATAGGCCTTGTGCAAGATAAACGGCTTTTGCTCAATTATTCATTTTTCATGGCGTCTTTGCAAAGTAAAAAAATTTAGCGTTATTATTTTGATTTTCATTCTCTCTTTGGGGTGTGTGTGTGTGTGTGTGTGTGTGTGTGTGTGTGTGTGTGAGAGAGAGAGAGAGAGAGAGAGAGAGAGAGAGAGAGAGAGAGAGAGAGAGATGCTATGGGGTCTTCCAAGCCTGGCATAGCTTTGGGCTTCAGCAGGTCATAATCCAGCCCTGTGTGCACGTGTGACTGGACTGGGAGGGGGAGAAATACCTGGGCAAGCAGGTGCAGAGGACAGTCATAGCAGCCGAGAAACTTGCCAAACGGCCATTCTTGCCAGGAGATGGTGGGTGTTGAGACCACCTGCACTTGATGCACCTGGAGTGTTCAGGACCCCGGGGAATCCTGGCAGGATCCTGGTGTTAGGCTCCCAAAGGCAGCAAAGCACCCTGCTTCCGGAACCCAGACTCTTCTCTCAAGAAACCCAAGGAAGGAGGGTGGGTTGCCTTTGAGGACTCTGAGCCGTGGGTACCCAAAGCCAGCTCGTCTCACTGCCTCCGCACGGTTTCTTCTACACTCACTCTGGATTCTGCCTTCGGCCTGCCCTCCGCCTACAGAGGCAGCCTAATTTTAAGCATGCCTCTTACAATGATGCCCGCGTTTTGATTAGCAGTGGATATGTACGGATTTCTCTGTCCTGGCTGCCTTGGAGACCACTGGTCTGTTTGCAGGAAGACACAGAGGTTAGATCACCAGCAGGGAGGATGCCTGTGTCAAGCAAATGCACTGAAGTGCTGCTCAACTCTCTCCAGCGCACTCCACACAATGTCACTGACCATGCATCAGGTGCTCGGGGCTGAAAGACTAATCTCGATTCTGCCCAGAGTGTGGGAAAGGGGTTGCGGCTCAGCGGGAGAGTTCTACTTTGCAGGCAGAAGGCCCTGGATTCAATCCCCCCCAGAGGTCGCACTGGGGAAGGCCCTCATCTGAAACCCTGAAGAGCTGCTGCCAGTCAGTGTAGACAATACTGAGCTAGATGGAGCAGAGGTCTGATGCTGTAGGAAGCAATTTCACAATACGTTCATCAGAAGCAGCCATAGTTCAGTGGTTAGAGTCATTGTTTTGCCTGCAGAAAGTCCCCAGTTCAATCCCTAGCAACCAATCCAAGCAGGGCTGGAAAAGACCCCCGTCTTGATCCCTGGAATGCTGCTGCCAATCAGAGTAGACAATACTGAGCAAAACAAATACTGAGATATAGGAACCAAAATTCAGAGGACAGGTCTACTAATGGCATAGGAACATAGGAAGTTGCCATATACTAAGTCAGACCCTTGGTCCGTCTAGCTCAGTATTGTCTTCACAGACTGGCAGCAGCTTCTCCAAGATTGCAGGTGGGAACCTCTCTCAGCCCTATCTTGGAGATGCTGCCAGGGAGGAAACCTGGAACCTAGATGCTCTTCCCAGAGCGGCTCCATTCCCTCAGGGGAATATCTTACAGTGCTCACACTTCTAGTCTCCCATTCATATGCAACCAGGGCAGACCCTACTTAGCTAAGGGGACAAGTCATGCTTGCTACCACAAGACCAACTCTCCTCTCCTCGGGTCTAGAACCAAGGGTCTACCTCTGTATATAAGGCAGTTGTATATGTTCCTTGGAGAAGCCACTGCCCGTCTGTATAGACAATACTAAGCTAGATGGACCAATGATCTGACCTTCCACCTTCCAAACCTCTCTCTCCCCCATTCCCCGCTCTCTTTCCCTTGCAGCATAGTCTTAATGATACTGACCCACCTTACAAGACTGTTGTAGGAATAAGTAGTACTAACTGATGCAGCTGGCAGGCCGCTCTGGGGCTTGCCCTCTTCTCCCTATACACTTGTCCACACTAGATGTACAAGTTCAGGCTTGAAGGGTTAAGACAGGCTACCATGAACACATAGGTAGCACACCTGAATTCTGAAGCAGGATGGAAGGAGATTCCATGATTGAAGGTGGGGTGGGATGGAGAATGCACACTCCCCTGCATTCTACTGATAGGAATACAGGTGTCACAAGTACATGTTGTTGTCCTGATTCTCATGCGAAGCATCCCTCTCTGAAGGAGCCATTACAAATCTGTTAAATATGGACTAGAAAATCCATGTTGCCCTCCAAATTGTCTTCATAATTGTTACCAAAAAACAAAACAACAACAAAAATTATCCCTAGCAGATGCAGTTGTAAGCAGATAGCACTTGATTGCATCTGTTAACAGTTCAGCCAAGATACATCTCCTGCCCCAGCAACCCAGCCCCCTCAGTGTTCAAACTGGAAGCACCCTGGGGCAGGGTACTATTGAGTTTGTTTCTTTCCCCTCTAAAGCATCGCCAGAGACCACCTTTTCTCTGAAGCACAATCCCTGCTAACTGGACAAAAATAGTCACTTTTTCAAGTGGGGGTCCTCTTTATATTTAGCAGGGGGGTGGAGCAACTGTCCCTATTCAGCCCAGCCCAGGGTTTTTAAGATTGTAAGCTCTTTGGGGCAGGGAACCATTTTCCAAGGGGAGAAAATTATTAATTAGTTTACATAAAAAGAAGAAATACACAGACACAGAAGAACACACACACACACACCGTACACACACAGCCTTCAAAGTTTTGCTTAAAGAGAAATCAGAAGAAAAAGGGGGCAGAGGAGACGCCCCTTCAGACTGAAGGGAGCCAAAAGATCTGCCAGGGGAATCAGCTCTGCTTCTCCACTACTACAATATTTATACGCCATTTTTCAACAAAAGTTATCAAAGTGGTTTAACACAGAATAAATCAATAAGATGGTTTCTTTCCCCAAAAGGGCTCACATCTAAAAACAAACCCCGAAAAAGCCATTCTCTGTGATAGTGTTCTATTGCCACATATCCCGATTCCCGAGATCCACATCACTGTAATCAGTTCTGAGATGCACATTAATTTAATTCAGGGCTTCAGAATGTCAGCCCTCCAGCTGTTGCTGGACTACAACTCCCATCATCCCCAAGCCCCAGTGGCCAATGGTCAGGGTGATGGGAGCTGTTGTCCAACCACAGCTGAATGCCCAAAGTTGTGCACCCCCAATCTAACCTCAAATAAGGCTCAATTCACACGTGATCTAACAGACTTCAGGCCCATTCGCACATTATGTTCAACACTCGTACAAGAGTGTACAGTGTACACAGGCAGAGATCTGTACACAGGTACAATCTTTCACACATTATGTTGAACGCAAATAGAGAAGTACACTGCCTATCTGTCTCATGCATTTGAAGGGTCTGCACCCAGGTTCACTTTTAAAATGAACACAGGTAGAGTCATTCACACCTATGAGGGTACAGACATCTGTACACTCACCATACATCATAATGTCTGAATCTGGCTCTGGGTTTGCTACTACAGGGAAAACCTATCCCCCACTCATGTGATAAACATGTATTTTCCAGCGTTGGCCTATCCATGTTTCCAGTGCATGCATACATACAGACACACAGTCATGCAAGCAATGTGTTGAAGAGATCCTAACTCCAGACTCCCTGGGGAATTGACAAGGCAGGGCTTCCTGAGTGGCAAATGCCATTCCCAAGTGGTCCTAAGCCCCACCACCTCTCTGTTCAGGAATCTAAAACCTAGGGAGCAATTGCACTCCACTCTTAGGAGGCCTGAGCCCCCACAGCCACAGGGAGATGACTCAAAAGCCAGCATTTTTGCAGATTTTTATAAACACGTAACTGCATTCAAGGATTTAAAGTTGCCACGGCCAATTCTGCAAGATGCTTAAAGGAATGAGAGTGGTGGGGTGGGTGGGTGGCTGGAGTGCTGTTTATGGCCCCGAAAAATAGATTGATAAAGCGGGGGTGCAGGGCGGATGGGGGGGGGGCAGAGAGAAGAAAAGAAGGAATGTTAAGGAGGGAGGGAAAGATCAGAGGAAGATTGAAAGGGAAATCGCAAAACAATGGAAAGAGGCAAAGAGAAAAGCAGGGAGAGATCGGGCTGGAGGGAACCAAAGGAGATATGAAAATAGATGGGGAGGGGGGAAAGAGGGTGCCTGGGAGGGAGAGGGAGGGAAGCAGCATCGGATTGAGGGTTTTCATGGCCCTAAAGGTGCAAGAGGCCAAGCACACAAATGGAGGATTCTCCTCTATGCTGCCCCATGCAAAGTGGGTTGGGATTTGGGGCCTTTTGCCAGCCTGGCAGGGGTAGGGGGCAGCCTGCCCTCCCCAGACTTTGGAGCTGGCAAGGGGGCAAAGGAGGGAAGAGCATTGCAGGTTGCAGTGAAAGGGGGGGTTAATAGGGAGGGGGAAACGGAAAGAGGGTGCATTTGCTGATAAGGAAAACTGCGGCGGGGGGGGAGAAGGGGGAAGGGTGGACAAAAGGGAAAGAAGTGAAGGCTTAAAAAGAGGGCGGGTTGGCAAAAATATTGCTAAGGACTGGGGTGGAGGGGAGGGAAAATGAGGAATGCACAGGGAAGGAAATGGGGCTGGGGTGGGGTGGAGAGAAATAACTGGGAAGGGGGGTGCATAAGAAAAAGAGGGTGGGTGGGAAAGAGGGGTGCTTAGAAAAATAAAATAAAAGGAGTCACTGGGAATTAGACAATAAATAAATAATAATTAGGAAATGGGATGAGCAAAGCAAGAGGGGTGGGTGTGCGAGAGAGAAAGGGAGAACCGTGAAGGGGGGGAATAAAGGGATTGGTGGAAGGAGGGATGGAGAGGGAAAACAGATATGGGAGGGAGGGAGGGAAAGAGGCTAGGGAGGAGATGGGGAGCCTGACACCCCAAACCTCACCCTTGTGCATGCCGGTGTAGCGGTCCTTCAGCACCGTGAGCTCATAGATCTGGCCGAACTGCTCGAAGAGGGGCTTCAGGTCCTTCTCCTCCAGGTTCCGGGGGATCTGGCCCACAAAGAGCTTGATTGCATCCAGGTCCTTCATGCCCTCGGGCTCAGAGCCGCCGCCGCCACCACCACTCATGGGGGAGGCGTGGGGCGGCTGCTGGGACTGCTGCGCCTGCTGCCTGGGCTCGCTCGCCGGGAGTCTGGCCATCCCCCGAGCCCCAGCGCCGGCTGCGCAGCCGAGGATGCTGCGAGGGAAGGAGATGCAGGAGGCTGAGGCCCCAGCATCAGGACCACAAGGCGGCTGCTAGGCAGCGACACCTGCTGGCCGAGGCTGGGAACTGCAGGCTGGTTAGGAACGTAGGAAGCTGCCTCCTACCGAGTCCGACCATTGGTTCATCTAGCTCAGTACTGGCTACACTGACCGGCAGCAGCTCTCAAGAGCTCTAGATGGGCGTTTCCCAGCCCATCTTGGAGACTCTTCCAGGGACCCTGGGCATGCAAAGCAGAAGCTCTATCACTGAGCTATGCCAGAGCAGAGAGGGAGATAAGCCATATTTCCCAATGGCAGAGGAATATGGGAGTAAAAAGGGATGACCGCCTAGGATCTTGGGGTCATGGTGGACAGCTCGTTGAAAGTGTCGACTCACTGTGCAGAAGCTGTGGAAAAGGCCAATTCCATGCTAGGGATCATTAGGAAGGGGGTTGAAAATAAAATGGCTAACATTATAATGCCCTTATACAAAACTATGGTGCGACCACACTTGGAGTACTGCGTACAATTCTGGTCACCACAGCTAAGAAAAGGACATTGTTTAAACTGGAAAAGGTGCAGAAGAGGGCAACCAAGATGATCAGGGGCCTCGAGCACCTTTCTTATGAGGCAAGGCTACAACACCTGGGCTTTTTAGTTTAGAAAAAAGGTGACTGAAGGGAGACATGATAGGGGTCTATAAAATCATGCATGGTTTGGAGAAATTGGAGAGAGGGAAATTCTTCTCCCTTCTCCCATCACAATAGAACCAGGGGTCATCCCATGAAATTGATTGCCGGGAAATCTAGGACCAACAAACGGAAGTACTTTTTCACACAACGCATAATCCACTTGTGGAATTCTCTGCCACAGGATGTGGTGACAGCCACCAAGCTGGATGGCTTTAAGAAGGGTTTGGATAACTTCATGGAGGAGAGGTCTATCAACGGCTACTAGTTGGAGGGCTGTGGGCCACCTCCAGCCTCAAAGGCAGGATGCCTCTGAGTACCAGTTGCCGGGGAGTAACAGCAGGAGAGAGGGCATGCCCTCAACTCCTGCCTGTGGTTTCCAGTGGCATCTGGTGGGCCACTGTGCAAAACAGGATGCTGGACTAGATGGGCTTCTTTGGGCCTGATCCAGCAGAGCTGTTCTTATGTTCTTATGAGCAGGGCTGCACAACTTCAGCCCTCCAGCTGTCGGACTTCAGCGTCCATCATCCCTGCATACTGGCCACTGTGACTGGGAGTTGTGGTCCAACAGCTGGATGATGGGAGTTGTGGATGATGGGAGTTGGGGATGATGGGAGTTGTGGTCCAACAGCTGGAGGACCAAAATTGTGTGTCCCTGACCTTGGAGGAGGTTGGGGAGGACCAAGGATTTCCGTGCTGCAGCAGAGCAAAACCGGATCACCATTGGGGACAGGCTGTAGCTCAGCAGTGGAGTGCCTGCTTTGCACGCAGAAGGTCCTAGGTCCAATTCCCAGAAGCTTCGTCAGGAAGAGCTGGGGAAGGCCCATCTGAAATCTGGGAGAGCTGCTGCCAGTCAGTGTTGGCTGTACTGAGCTAGATGAAGCAAGGGTCTGACAGAGTCTGAAGCTCTGCCTGTTTCAGCAGCCTCTTTTAGACATCCGCATGCCTTTTCTGTGAAGTCCCCAAGCAGGGCATGAGGGCAATCAACAGTCCCCAGGCGCGTAACTATGATAGGGCAAGGGGAGACAGTTGTCTGGGGGCCCCACTGCCTGGAGGGGCACCCCAGGGGCACCTCATGTGACTCCCCATTGCCCCCTGCCCAGCCCCATAGCCTCTCAGCCACTTGCCCTCTTCGCCGTCTCTCCTGCTTGTTCTGCTGGCCCGCAGTGGAAGCAGCAGGCAAGCTGCAAAGAGCTCCTTTTCTCCCGCCTCTCAGCTGATCGGCGGGTGGGCGGGGCTTCCACGGAGGCCTCCGTGTAGGCCGCAGTGAAGCCTGAACTCGAGTAGGGCCCAAGCCAGCCAGGAAGGAGGAGGCAGCCAGAGTGTTCTCTGCAGCAGAAGACCCCTTGCTGCCCTGCTTAACCCAGACCAGCATTTGCCAGGTAGAGTGTGGTTACCTTTCCCGCCCCCCCCCCCATATATAGGGATCTGCTTGCCATAGGGCTTGGATATGGGGGGGGGAGGGACCGAGAAGTCTCTGAATATTTATTTTGAAACAGCTTGGAAAATTTGCTGACTTAAAAAAACTATCTAAAAAGTCCTATAAGTGGCTTGTTTCATGGCAGAAAATTGCAAAAACTTCTGGAACAGTATTTTATTAATTTTATTTATTCATTCATTCATTTATAAATGCACTTATGTTCAAGTTGTTTTGCAACCCAGAAGGTCTGAGTGAGAACTGTGAAGCATGTGTGGTGCTTTTATTTTATTTTATTTTTCTTGTGTGTGAACTGCTCCCCAATAACTTGCAGGGACTTCAGGGTAAATCTGGCCAACATGTGGATGCAGCACCTCCATTCCAGAGGAGATGTGTCTTAAAGGGCTTTAAAAGCCTCCTGTGAAAAACCTCCTGCAATCAAACTTGACTGAATTTGTTCAGAATTCTGAGAAAACAAACATAGGTTCACCCTGCATGGTTGAAAGTCTCCTTGGCTAATCTGCAGCGAGGGGCCCATTTTAATAATTCATCTTTCTAGTGTGTTCTAGGCATTAAAAGTAATACAAATGTATAGTACTCAATGTATATCACTATATATTGTGACGTGTGTGTGTGTATTCAGTGAAATGTATTTGCAGGCAGCATACTTATTTTGGAATATCAGACTTAAATCCTTGGGGGCCTGGGGTGTGCGGAGGCCCTGGACTTTGAGGCGCTGGGGGCCCATTTTAAAATCTTGTCTCTGGGCCCACTCCAACCTTGCTACGCCCCTGACAGTCCCTTTCTATCCCCATCCTCTACTATACAGTGACATACTTCGTCTGTACATGGAGGCTCATTTAGCATATGATCTTCTTTTTTGTTTAGCCCCCAAAGAACAGAGGAAGCTGCCTTCTACCATTGGTCCATCTAGCTCTGTAGCAATAGCAATAGCAATAGCAATAGCACTTACATTTATATCCCGCTCTATAGCTGGAAGCTCTCTAAGCGGTTTACAATGATTTAGCATATTGCCCCCCAACATTCTGGGTACTCATTTTACCGACCTTGGAAGGATGGAAGGCTGAGTCAGCCTTGAGCCCCTGGTCAGGATCGAACTTGTAACCTTCTGGTTACAGGGCGGCAGTTTTACCACTGCGCCACCAGGGGCTCCTTGTACTATCTACACGGACTGGCAGTGGCTACTCCAAGGTTGCAGGCAGGACTCTTTCTCAGCCCTAACTTGGAGATGCTGCCAGGGAGGGAACATGGAACCTTCTGCAGGCAAACATGCAGATGCTTTTCCCAGAGTGGCCTCATCCCCTGAGAACAGAATAGAATAGAATAGAATAGACTTTATTACAATCATAGATCAGACAATACAACAAAAACATTACATAAGACTAGAGCGTGTAATACAAACAATGTAGCAAAACCTAGCCACATTGAAAGTGATCTCTTTGCAAAAGTTAGATAACAAAATCTCTAAATAAAATTCATCAGAGTGACCTGGAAACTTCCCCAAACCCATCCCCTGAGTGTGGAATATCTTCCAGTGCTCACACATGTAGTCTCCAATTCAAATGCAAACCAGGGTGGACCCTGCTTGGACCCAAGGGGCCAATTCGTGCTTGCTGCCACAAGGCCTGCTCCCCTCCCTAGTCAATGGTGTGTGGCGTCTTAGAATGCAAGGTTTCCCCTTCCCCACCTCAACAAGGCCTGAGACGATAGTTGATGACTTGCCTAGCCTGAGCCTTTAAGGAGGCCAGGGCCCTTTACTCCAAACAGTGGGTAGGAGGGAGAGAAAAACTGATCCAAGCGGGAAATCAAAGACCTGACAAAGAGGGATATGAATTTGAAAACCACCCCGTTCCCTGCAGTTCTCTCCATCTGCCAAAATACTCCAAGCAGGGACACTCTTACTCCTGGACAGGGTGGATTTGATTTAAATCAAATCGATTTAAATCACAATTTAAATCACTAGTCAGTAAGACTAGATTTAAATCATGTTTTTTTACATAAAGACTCATTCTTGCTGGTATAATCTTAATATTTACAACCAGATGAAGGTTTCATTTTTGGTCCTCTTCTAGATAGAAAAATTGCCCAAAATAATCTTACAGAAACCTCTGGAAGAGCATGACATTGTGAATGGATTAATGGAATTTATTTACCAAAAAAGTTAAACATTGCATATATACTGCCTCATGCTACATAATTAAAAACTAATCTTTATTTCATGATGAATAACCTTTGGACTATAATGTATCTTAAATAGAAAACTATCTTTAGATAGATTTTTTCCTCAAAAAGCATTTTATTTTTAAAAAAACTGTTTTAAATTTAAACAGGGAGAGGAGAGCTGGTATTGTGGTAGCAAGCACGACTTGTCCCCTTAGCTAAGCAGGGTCCACCTTGGTTGCATATGAAAGGGAGACTACATGTGTGAGCACTGTAAGAGATTCCCCTTCGGAGATGGAGCCCCTCTGGGAAGAGCATCTAGGTTCCAAGTTCCCTCCCTGGCAGCATCTCCAAGATAGGGCTGAGAGAGATTCCTGCCTGCAACCTTGGAGAAGCTGCTGCCAGTCTGAAGCCAATACTGAGCTAGATGGACCAATGGTCTGACTCAGTATATGGCAGCTTCCTATGTTCCTATGTAAATTTAAAAAAATCTGATTTAAATTAAAAAAAATCTAATTTCAATAAAAAATCTGATATAAATAAAAAAAATCTCATTTAAATTTTAAAAATCCAATTTTTTTAAAAAAATTAAACCATTGATTTTTATCCACCCTGCCTCTGGACCTTGGGGCCGAAGTCCAGGGCCTTCACACCTCCTGGGGGCCCCCAAATCCTCTTTAGTCTGTCCTCCTGGGTGGTGTGGTCACCGCTGGCCTGCACTGCACCAGGCAGCCAAGTGTGATTGTGAGTGACCTGTGCCGGGTGATTTAGAGACAGGGGAGTGGGGAAAGAAATAGGCGGGATGGAAACACATTAAGTTGTGTGTTGAAATGTTTCTGCTAGTGTATATTTGCACAACTATACCAGCTTTATATTCTTACATTCTTCAGTTGCTGTTTGTGTCCTCAAGAATCCACGAGTTAAAAATATTGTGAGTGTAACAGTGTGTGTGTGGGGGGGGGGCAGAGGCGTAACTATAGGGGGGGCAGGGGGGGCACATGCCCCGGGCGCCATCTTTTCTGGTCACGTGGGGGGGGGCCGCCATGAACAATTAAAAAAAATTTTTTTTTAATTTTTTGTTAATACAAATGTTTCCTGCTCAGTGCAGCAGTGCTGCAGCAGTCAAGGGACCGCGTCGGTACCCCCTTCTCCACGAGCGGTCCCTTCCGCGCCGCCTGCGGCCCCCCATTGCTTTGCTGGCGCCTGGCGGCCAGTCAGTGGCCTGGCTTGGCGGCGGCGGCGGGCGCTTGTGAGGAAAAACCTAAGTATAATGTAGTATGTTGGGGGGGGCGGGGGGGCCATTTCAGTGCTTGCCCCGGGCGCCGTTTTCCCTAGTTACGCCTCTGCGGGGGTGTGTGTTTGATGCTTAACTTGCAGAGCGGGGGCCCCTCCAAAGGTCTTTAGGTCCAGGGTCCCAAATTACCTAGGTGCATCTCTATTTCCTTCTCTTCCCCGCTTCACAAATATGCCATTTTTTAATGGCCGTGATTTCAGCCTTGGGTCCCTATATGTTGCTGGACTACAACTTCCATCATCCCATTGTGGCTGGGGATGATGGGAGCTGCTGCCCAACTGATGGACCATGGGATTTGTAGTTCAGCCATATCGGGGGTGGGGGGGAAGTGTGTCAGAGCGGGCTGTGGAGAATGCATGGATTTCGTTACAAGCACGGTCTGCACTGACTGGCAGCAGCACGCTGGCATTCCAAACGGGGGTCTTTCCCAGCCCTACCTGGGGATGCTGCCAGGGACCAAGCCTGGGACCTCCTGAATGCATAGTGGGGCTCTACCACCAAGCTATGGATGCTCCTTGTGAAAATAAGCTACCGGCTTCTACCAAGTGTGACTGGTCCATCTAACTTGGCCAGGTGTTCAGGTGAGTCTTCTCAGCCCTACCTAGAGATGCTGCCAGGGATCAAACCTGGGATGTTCTACAATCAAAGCAGTTGTAGCCTCTTTAGAAACTTTAACTAAGACGTATACCCCACTGCCTTGCCTTAATAGTGGTTTAGGTGTAGATTGGTCTACAGCAGGGGTTCCCAAACTAGGGTCCTTCAGATCTTGAACTATTTATTTATTTTATTAATTTATTTAACACATTTTAATACTGCCCAAAAATGCAAGTTCTCTGGGCGGTTTACAAGGCAATAAAAACAACCAATAAAAAAGATTAACACATTTCAACAACTAAAATTTAAACCTGTAATAAAAACAATAAAACTGTACTAAAAACAATAAAAACAACCAATAAAAAGATTAACACATTTCAACAATTAAAATTTAAAACTAATAGTTTTAAAACTATTTAAACACAATTAAAATAATGTCTAATTAAAAGCCTGGGTGAACAAATGCATCCTATCTTGGAGATGCTGCCATGGAGGGAACTTGGAACCTTCTGTTCTTCCCAGAGCGGATCCATCCCCTAAGGGGAATATCTTACAGTGATCACATTTCTAGTCTCCCATTCACATGCAACCAGGGCAGACCCTGCTTAGCTAAGGGGACAAGTCATGCTTGCTACCACAAGACCAGCTCTCCTCAACTTCATTGTAAGTAGCGGTGACTAAGAATTTCTTGATGGCTGGAATAATTGCCTTCAAGCTTTGCCACTGATCCATAGCAAGGGAGATCCCTATGTGCAGGAGCGGGGGAAGTCACTCATATAGTTCATATGGTGTGGAGAAAGTGGATAGAGAGAACTTCTTCTCCCTCTCCCATCACACTAGAACCAGGGGTCATCCCATGAAATTGACTGGCAGGAAATTTAGGACCGACAAACGGAGGTACTTTTTCACACAATGCATAATCCACTTGTGGAATTCTCTGCCACCAGATGTGGTGATAGCCAACAGCCTGGATGGCTTTAAGAGGGGTTTAGAGGGCAGGTCTATCAATGGCTTCTGGGCTACAGGCCACCTCCAGTCAGGAGGCAGGAGGCCTTTAAATCCCAACTGCAGGGGAGTAACAGCAGGAGAGAGGGCATGCCCTCAACTCCTGCCTGTGGCTTCCAGCGGCATCTGGTGGGCCACTGTGCGAAACAGGATGCTGGACTAGATGGACTTCCTTGGGCCTGATCCAGCTGGACTGTTCTTATGTTCTTATGTCTGACTAGGTTAAAATTACAAGGAAGCGGATTAGGCTACAATGTCTTAATTGTAATTGTAGGCGTTGTTGGACAGTGGAACCACCTGCCTTATGCTGTGGTTGCCTCTCTTTCACTAGAGGTTTTCAGACAGGCTGCATGGCCACATCATGAGGATACTGCAGCAGATTCTTGCTCTAATTGGACTAGAAGACCTCCAACTCTAAAATGCGATGATTCTATTAATCCCAAGGAAGCAGATTCAGGCTAGACACTAGGAAGAATTTCCTGACTGTAAAAGGTGTTGGACCGTGGAACACTCTGCCTCATGCTGTGACAAGCTTTCCTTAGAGGTTTTCAGACAGAGGCTGGGTGGCCAACAGTCAGGGATGCAGCAGCAGTTTCCTGCACAGAGCAGGGGGTTGGACTAGAAGACCTCCAGAGTCCCCTCCAAGTCTAACATTCCATGATTTGAGTAAGGGAAAAATATTGCGGCTGGGTTCAGGTTCTGGGCAGTGAGCAAAGAATCGTTACAGAGGTTGGTCCTCTGTGGTCGCAAAAAGGCTTGCACAACACCACATAGGGCAGGTTGGCTAAGAATAAGGATGGTGGGCTAATAAGGTTGATGGGCTAGCAGCTTCAGAGGCTTGGATTGCAAGCCTCAATTACAGGAGGGGGGGGAGGCAGAATGGAGGACGGTGCCCTATCGCCACCTAGTGGCCTCTCTTCCCAGATTTCTTACCTTTCCTCCCAGGTTGCATATCTCCAGCTTTATTCATGGAGAATTCCAGGACTTTCCCCTTAAACAGGGAGACGCAGAAATAATGCAGCAGCTTTCCTATCTAGGGGGCTGGGGAGTGGAAACACAGAGCTAGTTTTCATCCATGAGGCATTTAACAGAGGGTTAAACACACAATCATGCCCAAACGTTGGGGTCCTCCAGACCAAAGGGCCACTCTGACACATTGTGTAGACCAGGGCTGCTCAACTTCGGCCCTTCCACAGACGTTGGCCTACAATTCCCATAATCCCTGGCTACTGGCTACTGTGGCTGGGGATTATGAGAGTTGTGGTTCAAAAACAGCAGGGGGGCCAAAGCCAAGCAGGCCCGTAGAGCTTCAGATTGGAACTTGGGTGACCCAGGTTCAAATCCGCACAGCCCTGACACTCACTGAGTGATCTCACTCACTCAGCCTAACCAGTGTTCCCTCTAATTTTTTTTTCCATCTGTGTGGAATGAGTTTTATTCTGGGCAGCAATATCAAGGCAGTGGGTGTCCATGTACATTCAGAGGGGGCCTTCTTGGTTCTGTTACAAGGGGGCACTACTGACCCCCTTTGGGATCTTGTAGGTGTGGTGATAAACCAGGTAGTTTCCCAGGAAAGTCACACCCACACAGGTGTGAGAATCCAGTTAAAATATATATTTTTAATATTGACTCCCGAGTGGGGCTTGAATCAAATAGGCATGCAGGGCATTCTCACATGACGCAGAACATGCACAATAGAAAACCGTGTCTGGGCTGTATCATTTCACCTCTGCTTTGTTACATGGGTGATTTAAAGGGGTATTTAAAGGGGCATGCAGTACTACGTGTCCCATGCTACAAAGTGGGGGAAAGGGAAGCAGGGAAGGGATGGCAGGGGAGAAAAGGGACAGGCACCATCTCAGAGATCCATAGAGACCCTGGGGACAGCTAGACACGAGATCCGAATAAGTCTGGGTCCGGAACACACATTGGGGTCAGTAGGGAGAGCAGGAGGACAGAGACAGACTAAGCTGGGTAGAATCCAAGCAGAATCGGGGAGAGGGGGAAGGTAGAGTCAGTGAAGAGCTCCAGAGAAGAAGCAGAGAGAAGGACAGGACAGACCCGAATGATTTTGAGTAGAGATGGAGGGAAGGGACGGTCCAAAGGAACCAGCATAAGGGCGGGAGAGAGCAAGAGACAAGCCTGACTAAGTTTGGGGAAAGAAGGGAGCGCAGGTTGGTTAAAACCTAGACCCTTTTCAGACTGACTTTCGGGTGGTCTATGGGGTGGAGACTGCCTTGGTCGGCCTGATGGATGATCTCCAATTGTGAATTGACAGAGGGAATGTGACTCTGTTGGTCCTTCTGGACCTCTCGGCGGCTTTCAGTACTATCAACCATAGTATCCTTTTGGAGCGTCTGAGAGGGTTGGGAGTGGGGGGCACTGCTTTGCAGTGGTTCCGCTCCTACCTTTCAGGCAGGTTACAGATGGTGTCCCTTGGAGACTGCTGTTCTTCAAAATCTGAACTTCTGCATGGTGTCCCTCAGGGCTCCATATTGTCTCCGATGTTGTTTAACGTCTACCTGAAACCGCTGGGAGAAATCAGCAGGCCCACCACCACCATCCTCTGCCTTTTTTTTTTTTTTTTTGCCCCGAACTCTCTCCCAATGCCAGGAACTCTCGCGAGAGTTCCGCCACCAAATCCTGGGCACGCATGCCGGCTAAGAGAATTAAATATATAGATTATATTATAAGTTGAGGCATCGGCGATACCATGCACATATTCACACTTCAGTTCTCTTCACAAAGATCCTTTATTGCACCAAGGTTTTATAAAAGTCAGTACGAATCAATTAAAAACATGTCAGCATACATGCCATCATCCATTCACAATCAAGCACAAAAAAAGACCTCTTCTGCTCCCCAGCTGTTAAATTCCTTAACCAAGTAACACTCTGTTCTGTGACTGGCGGAGAGATAATGAGGGGAAAGGGAGGGGGCCAGGGGTGGGAGTCACCTGGTTTTTCTCAGCAGCTAATGAATCTTATAGCACCAACTAATTGCTTCTCGAGCCTGACATCTGGTTTTAACTTTTCTGTAAATAATGCTTCCTTTATTTTCCCTTTTTGTCAATTCCTTGCAATCCCCCAGACAGATACTTTAGTAGGCACTACGTTGCATTCATGCTTTTTTCTCATACACACTGACCAGGGCTTTGTTCTCTGTGCATTACACCTCATATCCGCTAGATGTACTCTATATCTATCTTTCAGTGGTCTACTAGATTCTCCTATATAAAATGAAGTAACACTTAAACATCGCACCTTTCTTTCTACAATTTCCTTCCCCCTGTTCACAAATTTCACAATCTAGTGCATCACATCTCCTATCATACAATCTGGAGTTCACTATTTTTATTTTATTTTTAATGTTATTGGTGCTGTGCAAACCACATTCTCTTTAATTCCTTATCTTTCCAAGATTCCTTGGAAATTCCTTGTCATTCCTTGTCTTTCCAAGACTCTTCTTTTCACCCAAGCTTTCTCAGCTTCCTAAATTGTGGGGTTTTTAATTTCTAGGTTATTTTAAAATTCAAAACCCAATTTTGGGGGTTTTAATCATTGTAATTGTTTGTTGTTTTAAAATGTCTTTAAATTGTTGTTATGTTGTTTTTTTAATTTGTTTTACCTCTTTAGTGTTTTAGTGGTGTGTTTTAATTGTAAACCGCCCTGAGCTATTTTGGAGGGGTGGTATACAAATCAAATAAATAAAGAATAAAATAAATAAAAATATTCTGGATTATCTTAAGCCCTGGTCAAGCCAGGCTAGGCACCTCTGTGAGGGGTGCCAAGGGCAATGTACAAACAGACCAAAAACGAACCTCCATTACAATTCAACCTGAGCTGGATCTAAAATTAATTGAGCTGACATCAAAAAACATGTGTGTATACGTACACCTTAGGGGGGAAAATGAGCCTGACTTACCTTGCAGGGTTGTTGTGAAGATAAAATGAGGTGGCATGAATACCACTTTGATTTTGTTTTTAAATTCTAGGGCTCTCCATGGTTTCCTTTGGCCATGACAAACTCTAAAGGACACAAAAGGGGGGTGAGAGTTGATTTGATCCACTTTTTCATAGCAACTATGTACTATTTAGTCTTTAAATCCTGACTGATGTAGTAGTCAGAATCAGTCGGCGGTTGCAGGCAGCTGGGGGAGTCAGTCATGTGACTTGCCTCTGGGGGGCCCCCCCAAGGCAGTGGATCCCCAGACAACTGTCTCCCCTTATCCTATCATAGTTACGCCCCTGCACAGGCAATATGGAAGCAATCGTAGAATTTAGTGGTGATGGATGCTCTCAACACTGCTCCTCAGCATAATCTGGGGATCTGCTCCAATAAATAGCACCTTCAAGTACTGGAAAATGGGGCAGTCTGCAGTTGGTGAGGAAATCTATGACAGCACTGCATACAGCTAATTAGACAAGTTTAAAAACTAAACTGATACATTAGAAAGTGTTGGGATATTTAAATGCTGCCTGAAATGGCCAGGTAAAAGATAACCCCCCCAACTGTTGGTGATTGGTGTCCAGAGGGGAGATAATTCAGTGCATCAGTCAACTTGCATATTTTGCAGGACATGCAAATTAGTTGCAACTCAATAATATGCAACTTAGACTACCTGGATTTGAGAAGCTTGCTTATGGCAACCCACTTTCTAAGGTGCCCCTTTTCCCCGTGAGCAGGGATGGGTTTGTGTGCTTGTTGTGCCAGATGAGAGCAAACAAGGCCACTGATTTGTTCTGCTCTCTCCAGAGATGCACCCAGCTTCTGTCCCCCAAGACAGTAGGGACTAGGACCAGGAGACCCTAGTTCAAATCCCCCTTCAGCCACGAAACTCACTGGGTGAACCTGGGCCAGTCACTTCTCTCTCAGTCTAACCTCCCTCACAGGGTTGTTGTGTGAGGACAAACACAACCATGCTCACTGCTCTGGGCTCCTTAGAGGAAGAGAATAACCTAACCTTACCTATCAGCAGGCAGCAATGATATAGGAAGATGCTAAAAGGCATCATCTCATACTGCGCGGGAGATGGCAATGGTAAAGCCCTCCTGTATTCTACCAAAGACAACCACAGGGCTCTGTGGTCACCAGGAGTCAATACCAACTTGACAGCACACTTAACCTTTACCTTACCTTTAAAAACCCTAACCTAAGAAAGGCATACATCTTCCTTGCCACACAGGATCTTCACTGGGGTCTCCTCATAATGTTCTCCATCACAGGCTTCTGCCAGAAGGCAAATTCTGCTTCAACTAGTCTGGCCGAGCTTTTCCACCCAAACCCTTCACCCCTTAATAAGAGAGAGAGCACCGCCCACATACACACACCCACATGCATTTGGCAAGAGGAACCCCTTCAACCAAGAAACTCCCTTCCCAGCAAGGAGGAGAAAGACGCAAGCAAGCAACACATCCTCCCCCAGTTCTAGGGACCACCAGGGCTGCCTGGAAACCTGCCCCCTCACTTTGAAAACTCCCCAAGAAAACACTGTGCATGTTCTTCACACACAGACACAGGCCCGTCTGAACCTGGGACCTGGGATACAAGTTCAGGGGGGAAGGGCAGGGGTCTTCCCAGGGGCGTAACTAGAACAGGGCAAGGGGAGACAGTTGTCTGGGGGTCCACTGCTTTGGCCCCCCCCCAGAGGCAGGTCACATGACTGAATCCCCCAGCTGTGCACCCGCCCGGGCTTCCTTCAGTTGTGTTCACCCTCCGAAACTGATGTGAGTGTTAAGACCTGGAGCTACCAGAACAGCCTGTCTTTCGCTAGTACCATTCAATGGCTTGCATCGTCCACAACTGACAAAACCTTTAAAAAAATAATTTAGGATGATGTTCTATTGTGGCACATAGGAGATTAGATAGATAGATAGATAGATAGATAGATAGATAGATAGATAGATAGATAGATAGATAGAACAATGCTTTTTGTTACCACAATTCAGCCTCATTTAAGATTTCTTTACTTCATAAGCTGAGCTTCGGGGGGGGGGCATTTTAAAATCTTGTCTCTGGGCCCACTCCAACCTTGCGACGCCCCTGGATCTTCCCGCTGCCGCCACCCACCCGAGGAACTCAGCAGACCAGCTTCTCTTGCAGCTGGTTTTGCTGTACCAGAGGTGCTCTTACCCCTGGACTTTGGGACCCTCCAGACCCCCAGGGGGCCCCCAAATCCTCTTAAGTCTGTCCTGTGTGGTGTGGTCTGGGCCCTCCCCCCCCCCCGAAAAAAATGTGCTTAACTTGCGGCCCACAAGTTGAAAGAGCCCAACCAATCAGGAGAGGATTTCTCCATCCTGCCTGGAGAGGCAGAGCAGAGGACGTGGAATGGGGGCTTGTCTAGGCACAGGCAGGCACCAGGGGCGTAACTACCATTAGGCAAGGGGAGGCGGCTGCCTGGGGGCCCCCACACCTCGGGGGGCCCCCAGAGGCAAGTCACATGACTCCCAACACCCGCAAAGCTTCGTTGCCGTGGAAAAGCCAACCCCAAGTTCGGAGCAAAGGCGGCATGCATGCCGCAAAGTCCTTGTCTGCAGAAGCAACTCTGAGCCGGGAGTGCTCTTCCCCATGGGAGGGTGGAGGGACGGGGTGAAAGCGAGGGAGTGGAGTTTTCTAGAGAAGCTGGCATAATGGGGATGTGAGTGTGAGTGCACTATATATTGTGAAGTGCGTGTATGTGTGTGTGTGTGTGTGTGTGTGTGTGTGTGTGTATCAGCGAGGGGCCCACTTTAAAATTTTGTCTCTGGGCCCACTCCAGCCTTGTTACCCCCCTGGCAGGCACAGAGCTGTAGGAGAACCTGCAGAAGTGAAACCGCAAGGAGACGCGCCCAGGAGCTAGGTGCTTCTTTGGTCCTGTCGTGTAAGAATATTTTCTTTTAAGCCGTCCATCCCGAATCCCGGGGCAGGTGCTGCGCTGGGCTCCAAACGGGGCATGACTGCACCAGAGGTGAACCTTCGTGATTTGGGGCTCTTTGTGGTGGGCTTGGGGTGATGGCGGGATCGGGCAGGAGGACAGCAGCCCTGGTCAGAAATCAAGGCCCTCCTGCAGGCTGCTGAATCCCTGGGGGGGGGGGTGGCACCGAAGGCAGACCGTGGGGCAGGCCCACCTCCGTGTCCCGCCGCCCCATCCCACTGAGCAGGGGAGCTCTTAAACTCGGGGTCGGATCAGCCACCCTGCCCCCAGCAGGTTCCAGAGAACTTAAAGGGGCAACGCCGACGGACCCTTCACTCACTAGACAGGGGCCTTACATGGCCTGTACGAGTTTTGGCGAGGGGTCAGGGAGAGGGGGGCTAGGGGTCTCCCGCTTGGGAGGGGGCAGTGCGCGGCGCTCTCCTCCTTGGTCGCAGATCCTGGCCCCCGCCCTCCAACAGTGCTGAGGAGTTCGATGGGACAAGAGGAGAGCTGGTTTGGTGGTAGCAAGCATGACTTGTCCCTGTAGCTAAGCAGGGTCTGCCCTGGTTGCATCTGAATGGGAGACTAGAAGTGTGATCACTGGAAGATATTCCCCTCGGGGGATGAAGCCGCTCTGGGAAGAGCAGAAGGTTCCAAGTTCCCTCCCTGGCAGCATCTCCAAGACAGAGCTGAGAGAGACTCCTGCCTGCAGACTTGGAGAAGCCGCTGCCAGTCTGTGAAGACAATACTGGGCTAGATAGACCAATGGTCTGACTCAGTATATGGCAGTTTCCTATGTTCCTAATTGTCCCCTTTGCTAAGCAGGGTTATGCCCTGGTTTGCATTTGAATGGGACCTGCTACATGTGTGAACACTGTAATGTATTCCCCCTTAGGGGATGGGGCCGTTCTGGGAAGAACACCTGCAGACTTGCATGCAGAAGGCTCCAAGTCCCCTCCCTGGCAGCATCTCCAAGACAGGGCTGAGAGAGATTCCTGCCTGCAACCTTGGAGAAGCTGCTGCCAGTCTGTGAAGACAATACTGGGCTAGATAGACCAATGGTCTGACTCAGTATATGGCAGCTTCCTATGTTCCTATCTCCCTTTTACACTGGGCGTCAGCGGCAGCATTTAGCCCTTCCGGGCTCCTCCGGGGCTGGAGCCCCGAGGAAGGAGGGGAGGGGTCCCCCTGCGTGAACTTCTTTATCATCCAAGTGGGCGATGGAGCCCGAGGTGCACTTACCCCTGAACTCTCTGAGCCCGAGGTCCAGGGCCTGCACAGTCCTTGGAGGCCCCCTAATCCTCCTTAGTCTGTCCCCTGGGTGGTGTGGTCGCCCGGCTGAGCATGATGATGCTTAATTTGCAGGGGAGGGAGGGGGCCCTCCAAAGGACTTTCGGACCAGGCTCCAAAATTACTTAGGTGCACCTCTGGCTGGAGCTGGTGGCCCAGCACAGGAGTTGGAGGTAGTGAGAGTTTGCGAAGGAAGGGAAGGAACGGCGAGGTTTTCTGTCCTCTAGAAACACCCACCAACTTAGGGATACAAGGGGGGGTGGTATGCAAAGAACTGCGTCTTGCACAGAGCTGCCACAGACAGACGCAGGTCCAAACCGGCCTAGGAATCCAGCAGGCATCCCTCTCCGGCGGCCTGACTACTCTCTGGGTGGCAGAGACCACACCGGCTTGCAGGGCGGGATACCCCTGGACTTCGGCCCGAGATCTAGGGCCTCCACAGCCCCTGCTCCCCCACCCCATTCCTATTTAGTCTGTCCCGGGTCGTGTGGTCACCCGGCAGAGCATGATTTGCAGGGGAGGGGGGCCTCCAAAGGCCTTTTGGTCCAGGATCCAAAATCACCGAGGTGCACCTCTACCTGAGAGAGGGTGGGGTGGGGGGCGATCACTCAGCTCAGCCCACCTAAAGGACAGCCCTGGGAAGATGGAAGTCAACACCCACCTTCTGCATGCAGGTATGCAGATGCTCTTCCCAGAGCTGCCCCATCCCCTAAGGCAGGGATTCTCAACGTGTGGGTCCCCAGATGTAATTGGACTTCAACTCCCATAATTCCCAACCAAAGGCCACTGAGGTTGGGAATTATGGGAGTTGAAGTCCAGTAACATCTGGGGACCCACACGTTGAGAAACCCTGCCCTAAGGGATGGGGGGATACCGGCAAATATCTTACAGGGCTCACACGTTGTCTCCCATTCAAATGCAAACCAGGGTGGACCCTGCTTAGCAAAAGGGACAATTCATGCTCGCAACCACAAGACCAGCTGGGCTGTGGACAGGACTGTGCAAGATGTAGACCCACTCAGGCATAGGCCGCTCCAGTCTTGAAATACCCCAGACTCCAGACTCCCACTGCTAGGCTCTGCCTCCTGCTGAGAAAGTGACCTGCTTCAAGGAGCAGCCTCCTGGCTTGAAGCCTGACACTGCTCCCCCTCCCCAGTAGATCCTGCAGTGGGTGTGTGTGTGATGGGGAGGCAGTTCCCCTGGGAGCCTGGCTCTAAAGACATCATCGCAAGGGAACAGGGATCCAGGCTCCTCACAAGGGGGCCCATCTCTGCTTCCATCCCCGTCACCCTTCTTGGTCGTGGCTGCAGCATTGCTGCTGCCTGTTGGCCAAGCTGCAGCCCCCTAGCCCCAGAGACCTGCCCACCCTCACCCGAGCCCCGCTCCTGCTCCTCCCCACAGGAGCAGCAACAGCAGTGGTTGACTGGGCCATTCCTCTGTACTGCCACCACCATGGCCGCTCGTTCTCCTCAGGCCGCTGACAGGCCCAGGCCCGTCCCTTGCCTGCCTGCCTCCCTCTGACAATGGCCTCGGTAGCCCCAAACAGCAGCAGTGGTTGACTGGGCCCTTCCTTGCGGCAAGTGCCGCCATGGCCGCTCATTCCCCTCAGGCTGCTGACAGGCCCAGGCCCGTCCCTTGCTCTTCCTTCTGTCTCTCTTCCCCAGAGGCGTATCTAGGGAAAATAGCCCCTAGGGCAAACACTGAAATTGCGCCACCTGCCCTAGCTCAATCCTAGCTCATAAGCTTCCGCTCAGTATTCACAAGCCCTGATTCTCTGTACATAGTGCCCAACTAAATATGTGTACATTGACTTATATTATATTAATTTTTGTTAAAAAAATTTTACCTGTAGCCCCTTCAGGGGGCTTCCTAAAGGCTGTTGGGGGGAGGCCTGCAAAGGTTCCCCCTCCCCGCACTGGCCTCTAGGGTCTTGCAGGGACCATTTGAGTATGTGCAGTGGCCATTTTTAAAAATAATTTTTTAAAAAATAAATAAAATGGCCACTAAAAACAAAATGGTTGCCGTGCATGCTCAAATGGCCTCTGCAAGGCCTGGCATGGCCTAGGGCCTCACTGAGGCCATTTGAACATGCACAGTGGCCATTTTGTTTTTGGCAGCCATTTTTTAATTTTAAAAAATGGCGCCCCCCTTAGAGTGGCGCCCGGGGCACGTGCCCTGCCTGCCGCACCCTAGATATGCCCCTGCTCTTCCCCCTCCCTTCTTTCTCTCTCTTTCTCTCTCCTCCACTCCCTTCTTTTTTTTCTTTCTTTCTCTCTCTCTGTCCCTTCCTGAGTTAACAGATCTTGTTCATCTTGTTTGCTCATCTAATTCACACTTCTAATTCCTTCTCCTGAAGGGGCTCTTTCCTCCCTCACGACGCCTCTCTTCGCAGACCCCTGCCCACTATCCTTTTATATATAGAGATTCCTCTCCTCTACAATCAAGAACATCTTCCGACCAGTAACAGTTGCATTCCAACTGACCTTAACCATCACCGGCTCCTTCTCCCTATCTGCATAGGGAATCCCCACTGCCCAATCAGGTGCTTCTGCTTGCAAACTCTGTCAGCCAATCGCCTCCTTTCTACCACGTCCCCATGCATGGCCCGTCTTTGAGAATTAATAATATAGATTGTTGTAAATTAAGCATGTTATTGTAATCCCCCTTCAGTGTTGAGAGAGAGACTGTAGTGGTTAGAGTGCTGGACTAGGACCAGGGAGACCTGAGTTCAAATCCCCATTCAGCCATGATACTTGCTGGGTGACTCTGAGCCAGTCACTTCTCTCTCAGCCTAACCTACCTCACAGGGTTGTTGTGAGGAAAAACTTAAGTATGTAGTACACCGCTCTGGGCTCCTTGGAGGAAGAGCGGGATATAAAATAAAATAATATATTTTAAAAATTACTCCTCATTGTGCAGCATTTCTTCTCCTTTGCCAGGATCTCTCTTTGCTCTCTTGAATTCTGGAACTTCCTCTATGAATTGGATGCTAAGATTTTTGCGGTACCAGAAGTGGATGTTGCCAATGCATTGGCTGGTCTTGTTATATTGGATGGTTTTCAGACTGTGTTGCGTGAGAAGGCTGATTGGAGGGCTGAGGCCTACCACATGCATGCTTGTTCCTTGCCCTTCATGGTTGGTGAAGGCTTCTAGGGAGGGACCGGGTCCATGGGTGGCGGGGGTGGTGAATGCCTCTCTAAAGCAGGGGTGGTGCCCCCTCAGCTGAAGGAGGCAGTCATTAGGTAAAGGTAAAGTGTGCCGTCAAGATGATTTCAACTTCTGGCACCCACAGAGCCCTGTGGTTTTCTTTGGTAGAATACAGGAGGGGTTTACCATTGCCTCCTCCCTCGAAGTATGAGATGATGCCTTTCAGCATCTTCCTGTATTTAAGTCCCTCCTTAAAAGGCCCTCATTGGACCTAGATGACTTGAATACAAGGTAACTTTCAACGAGTTTCTAACCTCACCTTCTTGGGCAAGGTGTTGGAGAGCGTGGTGCCATCTCAGCTCCAGGCAGCCCTGGATTAATCTGATTACTTAGATCCGTTCCAGCCTAGCTTCCAACCTGGATATGGGATGGAAAATGCCTTGGTCACCCTGGTGGATGACCTGCGCTGGGAGATAGACAGAGGGCATGTGACTGTTGATTCTTCTGGACCTCTCAGCACCTTTCGATACTATCAACCATGGTATCCTTCTGGGACGACTCTCTGGGTTAGGACTTGGGGGCACGGTTATACGGTGGCTCTGCTCCTACCTAGAGGATCATACTCAGAATGTGGTGTTGGGGGATGCCTGCTCCACCCTTTGGCCTGTGGTCTATGGGGTGCCACCGGGATCTATTCTGTCCCCCATGCAGTTTAACATTTACATGAATCCCCTGGGAGAGGTCATCCACAGTTGTGGGCTGTGGTGCCATCGATATGCTGATGACACCCAGCTCTATCTATCTTTAAAGTCAGCAGACATCAGGGAGGTGGTAGAGGCTCTAAACCGGGGCCTGGAGGCTGTTTTTGGCTGGATGGGGGCAAAGCCCTGCTAACTGGGCAAAGAGGCACCTTTTACCGTGGTGATTCTCTCTATTTCGCAGGGGGAGAGTAACTGGCCCTCTCCACCCCCAGCACAGCATCCCTCCAGTGACTGTTGCTGGTATCTATCTTACGTTTTGTTTTAGAATATGAACCTTTTGGGGACAGGTAGCCATCTTATTTATTTATTATTTCTCTGTGTAAACCACCCTGAGCTATTTTTGGAAGGGCGGTATAGAAATCGAAATAACAACAACAACAAGAAGCTGAAATTTGAACCAGATGAGATGGAAGTGCTCTGGGTTGGTAAAACTGATCATCCGAGTCGTGAAGTAAATCTGGTCTTGGATGGGGTCACACTCCCTCTGAACGACAAAGTCCGCTGCTTGGGGGTGCTTCTGGACCCGACGCTGTCCTTGGAGGCGCAGGTGGTGGCAGTGTGCAGAAGCGCCTTTTCCGAGCTGCAGCTAGTACGCCAGCTGTGACCCTACTTGGAGAAGTCGGACCTGATCTCAGTCACTCGTGATTTGGTAACATCCAGATTGGACTACTAGAATGCACTCTACGTGGGGCTGCCCTTGAAGATGGTTTGGAAGCTACACCTGGTGCAGAATGCTGCCACAAGGATGCTTGTGGGTGCACGTCACTTCCCGAGTATCACACCCATCCTGCAGCAGCTTCATTGGTTACTGTTCTGCTTCCGAGCTAGATTCAAGGTGCTGGTCTTGACCTTTAAAGGTCTACACGGCTTGGGGCTGGGGTATCTGTCGGACCGCATGGCAGGGACTAGAGACAGGGTCTTTTCAGTTGTGGCCCCTCAGCTCTGGAATGCCCTCCCTGTAGAACGCCCTCCCTGTTCCATCCCTCCCTTGGGTGTTTTTAAAAACAACTAAAAACACATCACTTTAAAGAGGCTTTTTCATGTTTCACCTGTTGCTTATATCTGGTAGGTTCTTTAGTTTTTTACAGTTCTTAGTTTTTTAAAATAACTTTCACATTTTAAAATCTGTAATTCTGATTGTGGTTTTAGCTTGGATTTTTAACTTGTTTAGATTAATTTGGTTAATTTTTTTTAGTCTGATTTTACATTGTAACTATGTTATAAATGTTGTGAGCTGCCCCAAGCAGCAGTGTACTGGAGGGATGGGGTAGAAATATTCCAAATAAATAAACAAAATTAAAATTAAAATGCCTCTGACTTTCTTCTTTCGCTGGAAGAGAAAAAGTGTGGAAGGTCACCTGTTCTGTCTCTAGGTAGGGCTAGGAAAGAAGCCCTAGAGAGCTGCTGCCAGTCAGTGTTGGCAGTACTGTGTTAGGTGAACTAAGGATCTGGCAGCAGCTTCATATGACTGAAGCTCTGTGTTTCAGCCCCCTATTTTGGACAGCTGCATGCCTTTTCTGTGAAATCCCCAGGCAGGGCATGAGGGCAAGCAACAGTCCCTTTCTATTGCCATCCTCTGTTATACAGCGATATACTTCCTCTGTACATGGAGGCTCCTTTAGTATATGCAAAGCAGGCCCAAAATGAACAAACTCAAGCAATGGTGTGTGGAGTCCTGGAGAGGAGACCTGGTCTTGTGGTAGCAAGCATGACTTGTCCCCTTAGCTAAGCAGGGTCCGCCCTGGTTGCATATGAAAGGGAGACTAGATGTGTGAGCACTGCAAGATATTCCCCTCAGGGGGATGGAGCCGCTCTGGGAAGAATATCTTGGTTCCAAGTTCCCTCCCTGGCAGCATCTCCAAGATTGGGCTGAGAGAGATTCCTGCCTGCAACCTTGGAGAAGCTGCTGCCAGTCTGTGAAGACAGTACTGAGCTAGATAGACCAAGGGTCTGACTCAGTATATGGCAGCTTCCTATGTTCCTAATACAAGAAGGACTCTTCTCCTGCCCCAATTCAAAAAGGTCTGAGACTATAGTTGATGACTTCCCTAGACTGAAGATTTAGGGAGGCCAGGAAGGATCCTTTACCCCAAGCAGTGGGTAGAAGGGAGAGAAATATGAGGGAAATGTTGATTCAAGAGGGAAATCAGAGAACTCACAGACAGTTCTGTAATCTGCAAACCATTTGGTTCTCTTCAGTCCTCTAACCCGTGCAAAAATACTTGACGTCAATAGCTAGCATATTTCCATCTCTTCGCCTCCCCTGCCTTCACAAATATACACTTTTTAAAGCCATGGTTCCCAGCCTCAGGTCTCCAGATTTTGATAATTCCCACCATCCCATTGTGGCTGGGGACAATGGGAGTTGTAGTGCAACTGAGGGACAACTCATGGCGGAGATCTGAGTAGCTGAATGAACCCGTGCCTGGCATAGAAGATACTGGCAATTGGCTCGTGCCTCTCTCAACTGACACCACACTTCCTGAGCCTCAACGGGTTTGAAAATAAATTGAGAATGGGCAGAGAAGGGGATTGGTTGTTGTACCAGACAGGCTATATTATCCCATGACAAAACATATTAAAATGCCGCCTACTGAGTCAGATTGTTGGTCCATCTAGCTCAGGATTGTCAACTCTGACTGGCAGCAGCTCTCCAAGGTTTCAGGCCACAGCCCTACCTGCCAGGGCCCAAGGTAGCCTATAGCCACCAGACTAGTAGCCATGGTAGAACTGTCCTCCATTCAGCATCATAGAACTAACTTAATTTAATTTATTTATTTATTGTCTCTGGTGGATATATTCTTTATTCCCCATTTGTACCAACCTTCTTTCTCAAGGCCTTCAGGCAAAGTAAGGTTCTTGAGTACTGAGGAGAATGTGGAGAACTTTTGCCACAACAAAGAGCTTTGATTTTCCTACTCTCAGTTCCTAGCTCTTGGAAGTTGATAAAAACTGTTGTATTTAAAGTGTATTTGTATTTAATATTGTATTTAATGTGTACTTGCAGGAGTCTGAAAGCAGAGACCAAGTATGCCCGAGGAAAAGGTCTGAGGAGAAGGGTAGCAGAAACCAAGACAGCACCAAATGACAGGAAAAGCGTTTTTTAAAAGAGATTCTAACAAGAGTGAACTTTTCCACTTGTCAAGATAGCAGCACTCTGTATGGAAGGAACCATTATTATTGTAAATAAAGGAGAAAATGTCATAAGCAATGTCATGAGAGGGGAGCTGGTCTTGTGGTAGCAAGCATGACTTTTCCCCTTAGCTAAGCAGGGTCTGCCCTGGCTGCATATGAATGGGAGACTTGATGTGTGAGCATCATAAGATATTCCCCTCAGGGGATGGAGCCGCTCTGGGAAGAGCAGAAGGTTTCAAGTTCCCTCCCTGGCAGCATCTCCAAGATAGGGCTGAGGGAGATTCCTGCCTGCAACCTTGGAGAAGCCGCTGCCAGTCTGTGTAGACAATACTGAGCTAGATGGACCAATGGTCTGACTCAATATATGGCAGCTTCCTATGTACCAAGTTATATGCATAGATAATTTGGCTCCACAAGAAGCCAACATGCACATATTAGTGCATACCAAAGATGCATCATCATCAGGTTGCAAGGGGCCTAGAGCACCTTTCTTATGAGGCAAGGCTACAACACCTGGGGCTTTTTAGTTTAGAAAAAAAGATGACTGTGGGGAGACATGATAGAGGTCTGTAAAATTATGTATGTTGTGGAGAAAGTGGATATAGATAAATTCTTCTCCTTCTCACATCACACTAGAACCAGGGGTCATCCCATGAAATTGATTGCCAGGAAATTTAGGACTGACAAACAGAAGTACTTTTTCACACAACACATAATCGACTTGTGGAATTCTCTGCCACAGGACGTGGTGACAGCCAACAACCTGGATTGCTTTAAGAGGGGTTTGGATAACTTCTTGGAGGAGAGGTCTATCATTGGCTACTAGTCGGAGGACTATAGGCCACCTCCATTCTCAAATGCAGGTTGCCTCTGAGTCCCAGTTGCAGGGGAGTAACAGCAGGAGAGATGGCATGCCCTCAACTCCTGCCTGTGGCTTCTGGCGGCATCTGATGGGCCACTGTGTGAAACAGGATGCTGGACTAGATGGGCTTCCTTGGGCCTGATCCAGCAGGGCTCTTCGTATAATGACCCCGACATCCTAGTCCTCACCATATCGATCTTTCCATCACTTAAAGACCTTGGCCTCCAGACCAAGTGGGTTTCTTTTGGGAAGGACATAGAGTGCTGATGGATTCCTGTCCATGAAGTCACTGACTCATTAGGGCCTGAACACATTAGGAGACTATCCTTCTTCAACACACTCACTGGTGTGTGTGTGTGGGGGGGGTGATATCACGAGGCTGTTCTAGAGAGGCTTGGCTGCCCATGAGAACTGCTGGGAGCTGAGTGGTTCCTGGCGGCTCCTCGTAAATGCAGTTAAGGGACCGAGCTTAATAGCCATCTTTACTTGATTGTGTACAGCACAGCCAGTGCCGACACACTGACAGGCAGCAACCTGACCCTGTGGGGGGGGGATCCTCATAATGCACCCTGCACTCATGTGGAGCACTGTGGGATTTCCAGGGGCCAGGACAATGCGTAACTGTCCCCTCACCTCCACGCTGCATGGAGCAGCAGTGGTTCATCTAGGCACGCAATCCAAATGTCCAGCAAGTCTATCCAGCTCATTTGCGGGGAAGGTAAACTACTGCGCCGCCTAACGGCACAGCAGGGAAATGCTTGACTAACAAGCAGAAGGTTGCTGGTTTGAATCCCCGCAAGTACTATATCGGGCAGCAGCAATACAGGAAGGTGCTGAAAGGCATAATCTCATACTGTGCGGGAGGAGGCAATGGTAAACCCCTCCTGTATTCTACCAAAAGAAAACCGCAGGGCTCTGTGGGTGCCAGGAGTCAAAATCGACTTGATGGCATACATTACCTTTTACCTTAAACTGCTGTTGCCTTCCCACCGACCGCGCTCAAGCCTTTGTCATGGAATTGTGAGAACAGGCTCCATATCATCCTTTCATGGCAAAGGCAAGAAGCCTATGGAGCTTGGGCGTGCTCCTGGACCCCAAGCTCTCCCTGGTTTCTCAGGTTGAGGCAGTGGCCAGGAGTGCTTTTTATCAGCTTTGGCCGATACATTTCAGAGGAGGCTCTTCACTTAGGGCAAAGTGGGCGGCGCCCTCCCAAAATATCAGTGCCACCACCATTTTTGATAACTCACTGCCTCCATGTGTGTGGCTGCCTTCTGCACTTCCCTGCCTGCAGCTTGCCTGCCCAGCAATGTTTACATAGAGTGGGCGCTGGTAGCAGGTTCCTATTGAAAAGGCTGAACAGTGTTTCCCCCTTCATTTAAATATTAATGAGGCAGCAGCCATTGAAAAGGCCTACCTTTGTTTTCATAAAGTCGGCGGAGCTCAAAATGACCCTGAAATAACCTGATAGGAGGCATCATGTTGACTGACTACCCTATCAGCCAATCAGAGTGGCCAGAGGGGAGGGCAGCCTGTTTTGAGAGAGGCAAGACAAAAAGAGCAGGAACTGCCATTTGGTTTAGCACTGCGGTGCTTCTAGGAGCTGCTCCTCCTGCATTGTGAGGAATGGACTTGAAAATAAGATGTTCAGTTCAGCAAAGAAACAAACTCCATTGTTAATATAGGACTGGACAACATTTACAATTTATTAATTCATTCGATTTCTATACCACCCTTCCAAAAATGGCTCAGGGTGGTTTACACAGAGAAATAATCCTCTCTAATAAAAGCCTTGGTGTCTGTCCGTGGACGGACACCAAGGCGTGTCTTCGTGCCTCCCTCAGATGTTCTGAGCATGCGCAGAGCGCATGCTCAGAACAGTCCGAGGAAGGCACGACCGCCAGCACCCGGTGGCCATGTTGGGCGGCCACAAGCAGCTGCCCCGAAGAAGCCGGAGAAGCAGTGGCGGGGGAAACTGGCTCTGCCGCCGCCTCGGCCGAAAGAGACGGAGCCCAAGCCCTCACCCGCCCTCCCAGCTTCCCAAAATCTCCTTCCCCGCTCCCCCCCCCCAATGATTAAGGGCCAAAATGGCCCATGAGAAGGCCGCCCCCGCCTATCGCCTACCCAGCTGCCCGAGCCCACCTTACCCGCTCCAGCCCGCAACAGTCGGGCGAAGAAAAAACATAATTCGCAAGGAGGAAGTGAGGAGCTCACAAACAGAGCTCCTCTCTGTGCTAATCTGCTGCCCATACTGTTGCAATGGATGCTAGACATCCTTAGCATCCATTGCAACAGTATGGGCAGCAGATTAGCACAGAGAGGAGCTCTGTTCGTGAGCTCCTCACTTCCTCTTTGCGAATTATGTTTTTTCTTCGCCCGACTGTTGCGGGCTGGAGCGGGTAAGGTGGGCTCGGGCAGCTGGGTGTGCGATAGGCGGGGGCGGCGGCGGCCTTCTCATGGGCCATTTTGGCCCTTAATCATTGGGGAGGGGAGCGGGGAAGGAGATTATGGGAAGCTGGGTGGGCGAGAGGCGGGAAGGAAACAACATCTCAAGCAGTAATCCAACTCACATCAGGAACAGAAAAGAAGGTGGGGGGTGAGTAGAGAAGCTGTTTTGCTCTTAGCTTACAAGGCAGCAAGTAGGGATGTGGCTTTTTCTTATATGTGCCTTGAACAGCAACAGATGACCGACAGAGAAACTCAGCCGATAAAGCTTTTCCCATCACTCTTCCCCATACAAAGAGAAGCTTCACATGTTTCATCTGTATCATTTTTTGCATACATATTTTTTTTAAAGGAGGGCAAGAGAAAAGGAGAAGGAATAAAGAACAAAATTTAAAAAAAAAGGTCCTAGCGCCCGTTATTTAAATGGGCTTAAAACTACTAGTTAATAAATAAGATGGATTCCTGTCTCCAAAGGGCTCACAATCTAAAAAGAAACTTAAGATAGATACCAACAGCAGTCACTGGAGCTACTGTGCTGGGGGTGGAGAGGGCCAGTTACTCTACCCTGCTTAGTAAAGAGAATCACCACATTAAAAGGTGCCTCTTTGCCAAGTTAGCAGGGGTATTCTATCCCTGCTAGCCAACCCACACAGAGCATCTGTGCACTCTTTGGGGCTGGCTGTTTCCCTCTCCCTCCTGCCCCACTCTCACTCCCCCTCCCTCCCTTCTGCCCCACACTCGTGCCCTTCTTCCCCTCCCTCCTACCCCACTCTCTTTACCCCTCCCCTCCCTCCCGCCCCACTTTCTCACCCTCCTGCCCTCCCCCTCCCCCCTGCTTCTCTCTACTGCCCCACTCTCTCTTGCCCCCCACTCTTACCCTCCCCCACTCTCTCTTGCCCTCCTCCTCCCTCTTGCCCCCCTGCCCCACTCCCTCCCTCTTGCCCCCCTGCCCCACTCACACTTGCCCTGCCCCTCTCTCTCACCCTAACCCCTTCCCTCCTCCCCCTGCATTTTATTTTACTCTACTTGCCGGGTGTTGGGTGGCCAAAAAGGGCCCCGCCGCCACTCCTCCTCCTGTGCAGCGAACAGGGAAGTCCCACCGCCCGGTTCCCTCCCACGGGCACCTGGCCTTGGCGGCCTGTCCCGCCAGCGCCTGAACGAGAGCTGCCTCCGCGGCCTGACTCACCGCTGGGCTGAATGCTGCCTTTGCGGCCATGCCCGCCATGCCAAGTGCCACCTCCGCAGCCTGCCGGGCCCACTGCTGCCGCTTGCCAACCTCTGTGGCCAGCCTCTTTGGGGTTGGCTACCTCTTCCCCCAGCCCCATCTTCTGCCCAGTCTCCAGGTGGACACAGGCCCAGGCTGCCGGGCCAAGTGCCGCCGCTGCGGCTGGGCCCGGTGCCTCACCTCCGCAGCTGGGCTGGGCCTGCAGCCACCGTCGCCAGGCCATTCTCCTGGGTGCCCCAGCCAATAAGGCGCCTACGCTGCCCAGTCAATCAGCTGGGCCGCCCGGACGCACATTCAAAGGCACACCCAGGATATAGATAGATAGATAGAGATAGAGATAGAGATAGAGATAGAGAGAGAGATATAGATATAGATATAGATATATACCCTCTCTAATAAAACACTTGGTGTCCGTCCGTGGACGGACACCAAGCGTATGTCCGTGCCTCCCTGCCCTGTTCTGCGCCTGCGCAAAGCGCAGGCCCAAAACAGGGCAAGGGAAACAAGCTCGCCGGCACCCGGCAGCCATCTTGGGCGGCCAGAAGCAGCCGCCCTGAAGAAGCCGGAGAGGAGGCGGCGGGAAAGTGACCGAGGCGGTGGCGGAGCCGCCACCTCGGCCAAAATAGATGGAGGCCGGGGGCGGAGCGGAGGCCATGTAACCTTAAAAAAAAATTTACTCCCGCAGCCGACGCCGCCGACCGCCCACCCTCCCTCCCAGCTGCCGAGTCCCCCTTACCCTGGCCGACTGCTGTCGGCCGTACACAGCCCTTAATCTAAGAGGCAGAGAGGAGCTCGCAAGCAGAGCTCCTCTCTGTGCAAAGCCTCTTGCCGAACTGCCGCTTTGGGCGCTTGCGTCCCTTGCGCCCAAAGCGGCAGTTCGGCAAGAGGCTTTGCACAGAGAGGAGCTCTGCTTGCGAGCTCCTCTCTGCCTCTTAAATTGAGGGCTGTCTACGGCCGACAGCAGTCGGCCAGGGTAAGGGGGACTCGGCAGCTGGGAGGGAGGGTGGGCGGTCGGCGGCATCGGCTGCGGGAGTAAATTTTTTTTTAAAAGTTACATGGCCTCCGCTCCGCCCCCGGTCTCCGTCTCCCCGGCCTGGCGGGGGCAAGTGCCTGGGCTGATTTGGCCCTTAAAGGTGGGGGGGGGGAACAGCGGAGGGAGGGGGAATGGCGGCGGGGGGCCAGGAGCGCCGTTACTAGCGCCCGTTATTCAACGGGCCAAAATTCACACACACACACACACACACACACACACACACACACACACACACATATATATATATATATATATGAATAAATATGCCAGCTTCCCCCCCCCCCGAAAAAAATGAATCATTTCCATCTACTTAAAATGGTGGGTGGCTAACTTTGCTTTGTCGTTTTTATAACTGCAGATACAGTATTTAACATTTAGCAACTGTTGGGTCTTGAGGATCCTACTTTTCCTAATTAATTTGTGTAGTAAATCTTTCACCCTGTTAGCCCAAATTTGATAGTTCCCTTCTGAAGACTAGAGGAATGTTTTTCCCCTTTGAGTTGCATATCATTCTCTCCTGCCTCCTTAACAGTTCTGTTTATTCAGACATCATTAAGGTCTTCTGCATTTGCATCAAAAAGGGACAACTCACCTATTTTGTCTACTTTCCACAGTAGAACTCAAATTGATGGAGGCTTGTTAAAGAGAGAGGGAGAGTAATTTGGCTAGTGAATGAGAAGGGTTATGTGATGGATTGTGCTATGGTGATCATATTCCAAAAGCAAGTGGACCACACATTTAAACTAGTCTGAAACAGCTTTCATCATGCTGGGCTTCCCCACCCTCCAAAAACACACAATGGGAACTGCAATTTGCCTTTATTAGAATCCTTTCATCGAAGAATTGCAGCTCCCAGTGCCTGAGTGGTGAGGGACCATGATGATTAAGCAGGTTTGAATCTGGCTTAAAATGTGTAGTGTAAACATGCCCTTAAGTTAGGCAGCAGTGATATAGGAAGATGCTGAAAGGCATCAGCTCATACTCTGCGGGAGGTTGCAATGGTAATCCCCTCCTGTATTCTATCAAAGAAAGCCACATGGCTCTGTGGTCGCCAGGAATCACGACACAGCTTTGCCTTTACTTTCTAGATGCCTACAGTGGTTAGTGATTTTTGGTTTTTGCTCCACCCGTGCGCCACCCACCTTGGCTCTGCCCACCTGCCTGGTGCCCACCCAGGCCCAGGCGTCACCAGCCACCACTGATCCATGTCTAGAGGTGAATGACACTGATAGAATACAGGAGGGGAACCGTATGATGACATAAGCACTGGTAATGATCATTAAGCTATATTAGCTCCGTTTCTTCAGAAGCTTGTTCCGCTGCAAATTCTGATGCTCCTTTCCAGCAAATAAAATGTATTCCATACAATCTGGATGTTTGAATGATTCTAAAGATTTTCAACATTTAATAATGCAGCACCATATTCTTAGCGGCAAGGTTTAGTCACTATATTGGATTTGTAGCCACCACATTGGGTTTTTGGATGCCTGAAGTTCCTTTTTAAAACCATAAACGTCTGACAACATGTCTGCCAAATCTCAGGTCTGTATCACTATGAATCTGATTTTTAACATTTAATATTGCAAGACCATTTTTATGTTTAGCCACTGTCTTGGATTTTTAGCCACCACATTGGATTTTTGCCAGACATTACTTTCTAAAACCACAACTATCTGAGAACATGTCTGCCAAATCTCAGGCCTTTACCTATAATTGGATTGATTCGGGTGAGCTTAAATATTCAATATCGTGACACCATATTGGATTTTTACCCGCCATATTGCATTCACAGATCTGACAACATTTCTGCCAATGCACGTGCTTTGTAGACCAAAGTGCATAATACCACCCACTAGGAGTTAGAGCTTTACACTCAGAAAATGCAAGGATTTCATTACAAGCATTGTCTGCACATAGACTGGCAGCAGCTCTCTGGAGTCTCAAATGCGGATTTTTCCCAGCCCCACCAGCTGGAGATGCTGCCAGGGATCAAACCTGGGACCTTCTGCAGGCAAAGTAGTTGTAGAATGGAATCCCCATAGGCTCCTCCTCCTTATCTGCATATGGAATCCCCACTGCCCAGTCACCATGGTGCTTCTATTCTCACAGACTCCTCCTCCCTATCTGCATATGGAATCCCCACTGCCCAATCAGGTGCTTCTGCTCGTGAACTCTCACAAGAGCTGCTGCGCACAGGATTAGCCACGGGTATGCCTTAGTGAATTAGACAGACAGAGGACCAAATTGGTCTACAGAGATGCACTCTTCCAGATCATGACTCTGCAAACTGGTCTATTTACATATCTTAATGCCTTGCACGCCATTTTCTGGAGTCCGTTTCAAGAACCATCACCAAAAAGAGCCGGAATTATTTAGTTTTATTAGCTAATCGGGGGCAGGCAGGGGGAGAGCAGAAGATCTTGCTTTCCTCCTGGGGGAAAAAGCCAACCCCCTAAACGCAAACAAATGCCTCCTTGTAAGTAGCTGTGCCTTAGAATTTCTTGATGGCAGCATCGATGTCTGGAATAATCGCCTTCAAGCTTTGCCACTGATCCACAGCGAGGGAGATCCCTAGGTACAGAACAAAGGTTGGGAGACGTCAGTTATAGTTTGCAAACAAGATCTCGCCTGGATAAATCAAGATTTTAGAATGGAGAAGATAAGACTATGGTGAAATGAGAGAGCTATCTTCAACTATCCAACAGGCTATCATTTAAGCAGGAGTTACTCCCAAGGGCAAGTCCAGAATCAAATGGATGACATCAAGACTAGTTTAACGAACAGCCTATAGGTCTATTTAATTTCAATAGGACTACTCAGGAATGTCTGGAGGCCAGCCAGTGGGTTGAAATTACAAGGAAGCGAATTAGGCTAGACATTAAGAACCATTCCCTAACTGTAAGAGCTGTTGGACAGTGGAACCACCTGCCTCATGCTTTGATGGGCTCTCTTTCACTAGAGGTTTTCAGACAGGCTGCATGGCCACATCATGAGGATACTGCAGCAAATTCTTGCTCTAATTGGACTAGAAGACCCTCAACTCTAAAATGCGATGATTGTATTAATCCCAAGGAAGCAGATTCAGGCTAATTTCCTGACTGTAAAAGGGTTGGACAGTGGAATACTCTGCCTCATGCTGTGGCAAGCTTTCCTTAGAGGTTTTCAGACAGAGGCTGGCCAGCCATCAGTCAGGGATGCTGCAGCAGTTTCCTGCACAGAGCAGGAGGTTGGACTAGAAGACCTTGAGAGTCCCCTCCAAGTCTAACATTCCATGGTTTGAGTAAGGGGAAAATATTGCAGCTGGATTCTGGTTCTGGGCAGTGAGCAAAGAATCATTACAGAAGTTGGTCCCCTGTGGTCACAAACGGCTTGCATAACACCATACAGGGCAGGTTGGCTAAGAGATGATGGGCTAATAAGGTCGATGGGCTAGCAGCTTCAGAGGCCTGGTTTACAAGCCTCAATTACAGGTGGGGCTAGGGGACAGCTGTGGCCAGGCAGAGCCGAGGATGGTGCCCTAGTGCCACCCAATGGTCTCTCTGCCCAGATTTTTTTACCTTTCCTCCCAGGTTTCATATCACCAGCTTTATCCATGTAGAATTCCCGGAGATCCACCAGGACTTTGCCTTTAAACAGGGAGACGCAGACATAACGCAGCTTTCCTATCTAAGGGGAAAAGGAGAAATACAGAACTAGTTCTCATCCATGAGAAATTTAACCGAGGGTTCAGCTCACAATCAAACCCAAGCATTGGGGTCCTCCAGACCAAAGGGCCACCCTGGCACAGTGCTTAAGAGCATCAGATTAGAATTTAGGCAATCCAGGTTCAAAATGCCCACAGCCCTGAAAGTTGCTGGATGAACTCATTCAGTCTAACCTACTTTGCAGGGTTGTTGTGCTGATAAAATGAGGTGGCATGTATAACCCCCGTTAACTGTTGGGGTATCAGACCATATTGAATGTGTGTACTTAAGTTTGGGGACCAGGGATAGATTGGGACTTCTGTTGGTGTACCGATCGCCCTGCTGCCCAACAGAATCCCTTACTGAACTCATGGACTTGGTCGCGGAACTTGCATTGGAGTCTCCCAGGCTCTTGGTGCTGGGGGACTTCAATGTTCTTTTTGGGACCAATCTGTCCGGGGCACCTCAGGAGTTCATAGCGGCCATGACAACTATGGGCCTATCCCAAGTGGTCTCTGGACTGATGCATATTGCAGGTCACACGCTTGATTTGGTATTTTACTCTGATCAGGGTGGTGTTCCATGGGTGGGGACTCCTGAGATTTCCCCATTGTCATGGATGGACCACCATCTGGTTAAGATGGGACTTGTGACCACTTCCCACCTCCGCAGGGGCGAGGGGCCCATTAGAATGGTCTGCCCAAAGAGGTTATTGGTTCCATTAAGATTCCAAGAAGACTTGGAGGGATTTAATGTTGGCTTTGCTGGTGATCCTGTTGATGCCCTGGTTGAGAATTGGAACTTGCTCACCAGGGCAGTAGACATGAACGCTCCCAAGCGTCCCCTCCGACCCGCTTCAGAATTGGCCCCTTGGTATAGAGAAGATCTACGGGGGCTGAAGTGGCAAGGTAGGCGACTGGAGCGCAAGTGGAGGAAGACTCAACTCAAATCTGACAGAATGCGATATAGAGCACATCTAAAGATCTATGCTCAGGCAATACGTGCGGCAAAGAGGCGGTTCTTTTCTGCCCGTATTGCCTCTGCAAATTCATGTCCAGTGGAGTTGTTCAGGGTTGTGAGGGGATTAGTATCTGCCCCACCTCCCTTGAACCAGAATTTGGAGTCATCAGTTACCCGCTGTGACGTTTTTAAAGAGTTTTTCGCAGATAAAATCTCTCAGATTCGGGCTGACCTAGATGGAGTCTCCACAATTAATTTGATGTCTGAACTGGAGGTGTCCAGCAACTCCTCTTATGTGATTCGACTGAATTGGTTTCAATTTGTGACTCCTGAGGATGTGGACAAGCTGCTTGGAGTGGTGAGGCCTACCACTTGTTCTCTTGACCCTTGTCCAACATGATCTAGCAGGGAGGCTGTTGTAGACAGCCTGGTGGAAATCATAAATGCTTCTCTGAGGGAGGGCAGGATGCCTCCTTGTCTTAAGGAGGCAATCATTAGACCTCTTCTACAGAAGCCTGCATTAGATCCCTCAGAGCTGAGCAACTATAGGCCTGTTTCCAACCTCCCATAGCTGGGCAAGGTAATTGAGAGGGTGGTGGCCTCTCAGCTCCAGCAGGTCCTGGAGGAAACTGATTATCTAGACTCATTTCAAACTGGTTTTCGGGTGGGCTATGGGGTGGAGGCTGCCTTGGTCGGCCTGATGGATGATCTCCAATTGGCAATTGACAGAGGAAGTGTGACTCTGTTGGTCCTTTTAGATCTCTTGGCGGCTTTCGATACTATCGACCATAGTATCCTTCTGGAACATCTGAGGGTGTTGGGGGTGGGGGGCCCGGTTTTACAGTGGCTCCGCTCCTACCTCTCGGACAGATTCCAGATGGTGTCGATTGGAGACTGTTGCTCTTCAAGATCGGAGCTTAAGTATGGTGTCCCTCAAGGCTCCGCACTTTCTCCAATGCTTTTTAACATCTACATGAAACTGCTGGGAGAGATCATCAGAGGATTTGGAGCTGGGTGTTACCAGTAGCTGATGACACCCAGATCTACTTCTCCATGCCAATTTCTTCAGGAGCTGGCATATCCTCTCTAAATGCCTGTCTGGAAGCAGTAATGGGCTGGATGAGGGAGAATAAACTGAGGCTGAATCCAGATAAGACGGAGGTACTTATTGTGTGGGGGTCAGAACTCCAGAGACGATCTTGATCTACCTGTTCTAGATGGGGTCACACTTCCCCAAAAGGAACAGGTTCGCAGTCTGGGAGTACTTCCGGATTCACACCTCTCCCTGGTTTCTCAGGTTGAGGCGGTGGCCAGGGGTGCTTTCTATCAGCTCCGGCTGATACGCCAGCTGCGCCCGTTTCTCGAGATCAATGACCTCAAAATCTGTTGGTAACCTCCAGACTTGACTTTTGTAGTGCGCTCTAGGTGGGGCTGCCTTTGTACATAGTCTGGAAACTTCAGTTGGTTCAGGATGCGGCAGCCAGGTTGGTCTCTGGGTCATCTCAGAGAGACCATGTTACTCCTTTACTGATGGAGTTACACTGGCTGCCAATAGGTTTCCGGGCAAAATACAAAGTGCTACTTATAACTTACAAAGCCCTAAACAGCTTAGGCCCTGGGTATTTAAGAGAGCATCTTCTTCACTATGAGCCCCACCGGCCATTGAGGTCACTTGAGGAGGTCCGTCTCCAGTTGCCACCAACTCGTTTGGTGGCTACACAGAGACGGGCCTTCTCGGTCGCTGCCCTGAGACTGTGGAATGCACTCCCTGCTGAGATACGATCCTCCCCATCTCTGGCAATTTTTAAAAAACACCTGAAAACCCTTCTTTTCACCCAAGCTTTCCCAGCTTTTTAAAATTGTCTGTTTTTAAACTGTTGCATTGTTTTAACTTTTATATGTGTTTTAATTGTTTTATGTTAACCGCCCAGAGATGAAAGTTTGGTCAGTATAAAAGTTAAATAAATAAATAGATAAATAAATCTGAGCAAAGAGGCACTTTTAAAAGTGGAGATTCCCTTATATTTTTAACAGATTTGTATACTGCCCAGAATTCAGATCGCTGGGCAGTTTACAGTAAAGCACCACAAATTTAAAAATTGAAACAATTTAAAATTGGTACAAAGTTAAAATCTATGAGTCTAATTATAACTTAACAGGAGGAGAGCAGCTGGCCCTATCCATCCCCAGTACATCAGTGTCTACCTTATGTTTCTTTTTTAGATTATGAGACCTTTGGGGACAGGGAGGGAGCCATCTTTAGTTATTTTTCTCTGTAAACCTCTGAGAACTTTTGTTGAAAAGCAGTATATAAATATTCATTGGAGTACCAGAAGTAGGTCAAAATCCCTCGTGTTTTGGGGGGTAGAATAAACATGTTTTGTGTTTCCCATGCTTCTGATAATTGAAGCAAAAGTCTTTCTCTAGATGAACACCATACTTCCATACTATCAAAGTAAGCCTCCTCAGGTGTAAGAGGAAGGGCAAAGGCATGAAGAGACATGCTAATAAGCAGAAGAAGCACCTCTTAACTATGCAAAAAAGTAGCTACTATCACCACCACGAGTATTTATATACCGCTCTTCAACCAAAGTTCTCAAAGCAGTTCACATAGAAAAATATATATACACAAATAAGATGTTCCCCTATCCCCAAAGGGCTCACAGTCTAAAAAGAAACATAAGATAGACACAAGCAACAGCCACTGGAGGGATGCTGTGCTGGGGTTGGATAGGGCCAGTTGCTCTCCTCCTGCTAAATAAAGAGAACCACCACTTTTAAAAGGTGTCTCTTTGTTCAGTTAGCAGGGGCATGAAACTGGACCGGGGGAATGATCCTGGGACCTCTCAAGGGTGCAGAGGTTCATCCTCTCTCCTTACTCATTTGCCAGCTCCAGCCTTATTCACACATTCTGTTCAACACTCATACAATGAGTGTACACCAGTACAGATCTGTATGCAGGTACAGTTATTGTATACCCACATTGTGTTGCACGCAGGTACAGCAGTACGTTTCCAATCTGCATCCTGCATTTGAAGGGGCCTGTAGCCAAGTACACTTTCAAAATAGAGTGTACTTGGCAATCGGTGCAGTAATTCACACCAGTGGTGTTGCAAGGTGGGCGGGAGGCACGTGGCAAAATCCAAAGCACGGCCGTTTGCTTCCCACCGACTTCATATTCTTGTCTCCCAGCAACTTTGAACACCCAGATCCTGATGCAATAGAGGAAAAATAGAAACTACACCTCAAGGCGTTTCCATCAGAAGTACCTGGAACATGTCTTCTTGGGTGTCGTCCTGTTTGGAGCTTTTAGCTGGTGGTCTGGGGGCTGACATGCTTTCAGTTCTCGCTCGCTTCTGTGGCTTGGAAGGCATGGCTTTTTTCTTCTTCTGTAAAGGAGAGGAAGCCGCAAGTCAAAGCTGGTTCACTTCCTCCAGGAGATCATAGCCACAGAATCTCTATTTTAAGAAAAAGTTTCATGTGCCCACTAGGCCTCCCCGACGCGGCCCCCCCCCATATATGGAGCAAACCTTGGACAAGACAGACTTCAAACACCCACATCTACTTAAGGAGATTACATCCCCCAGGTGCAATTCAATTGATGAGCGAATGATGTCTACCTACAGACCTGCCATTCCCATCCTGTTACATGTCCGGTCAGATCATCTCAGATGGCCCTTTTGTCGGTCCCTGATTTCCAAGATCCCTTCCCCTCCAGATTCGTTTAGCCCCTTCCTTACTGATCTTCAAATCTCTATTGAAGACTTTTCTTTTTCGCCAGGCTTTTGCCCTGTAGTTGACCTATTTGGTTTTTTGCTTCTTTGTTAGTTACTTTAGTTTTTAATTTAGAATGTCATTTTAATGTTGTCTTGCTTTGCATGTTTTTGTACACTGCCCAGAGTCTTCAGAGTGGGCGGTATATGAAATGTTTCAAATAAATAAGCCCCTCCAAAAATAAAGGGGTAAAGAAGCTGCTAGAGCAGAAGAACCTCAAGGTCCTCACTTGAAATAGGTGAATGAATGAATAGCTTTATTATGATTGTTGTTCAGACACACACACCCCAATAATTCAGATAATAGTTCTATCATACAGTACACACCAACACTAGCCAGTTTATAGAAGCATCTAAGAAACTGAACCGGAAGTTTAGTGCTGGCAGACAGAAGTTCACCTAGATAATTTTGGAGCCTGGACCTAAAGGCCAGTTTGGAACTCCCCGCCCCCCTGCAAGTTAAGTATCCTCCCCCTACTCTCTCTCTCTCTCTCTCTCTCTCTCTCTCTCTCTCACACACACACACACACACACACACACACCCTGTGACACATGTAGTACTTTTAACCTGTGAGTTTTTGAGGGCAAACAGCTCTGAACTCACAACATATTCTCACATATTTCTTTCACCACTCCCCCAACCCTGAAGCAGAGGTCACGCTTGGGCACCCACCACAGGTCACAGTCACACTCGGCCACTGGCGGTGTGGCATGGCGTAGCAACCGCACCACCCAAGACAGACCAAAGAGGACTTGGGGGCCCCCAGGGGGTGTGGGGGCCCTGGACGTCTGCCTGGAAGTCCAGCTGTAAAGCGCCTCTGTCAGTGGATCATGACAGCAGCCGCACAAAATCTGGCAATATTATAAGTGATAGATTACACCATCAGTATAAAAGGAACAAAATGGCAGCACAGAGTGGACAGATTCAACCTTGCCTGAACCACAGGGGCCAATCCGGCTAGCCAAAGGAATTTTCAAGAAATTCTCAAAAAAAGCCACTGATGCTCAAGCATCATATCTTGCTCTAATACACTGTGATGGCTAGGTAGAGAACATGACAAGAGATAACTGGTGGGTTCCCGGCTAAAAATCGCCAAGGGGCCCTCTTATAGACTCCGAAACACAATTCAAGTCATTTTGATGCTCAGCGTCCAAGATGCTCTGTTTGAGGATCTCCTTGGCTTTGACTGTATCCTAATAATGACATATTCCATAGAAAAGCAAGTGATAGAGGTTTGCCTCTATCTGTGCGCTCTTTGGGGCCAGCGGTTCCCCCTTCCCCCACCTTCTGCCCCATTCTCTCCTGTCCTCCCTGCAACCTTCTGCCCAGGTCTGCCTGCTGCTAGCACACTTTCCTTCCCCGCCAGTCGGGCGCGGTGCGGCTCCAGCACCCGCCCGGGCTCCTCTCTGGCGCGGCTCTGCTGCCCGCCTCCTCTGACCCCCGTCAGGCCTCTGCCGCCCTCCGCCTCTTCCTGGAAGCCCAGCCACCGCCTCACCATGGCCGGCCTGGACCCACTGCCGCCACTGCCGCTACTTCCTCACCACGGCTGGCCAGGCTCCTCTCGGGCGTGGCTCCACTGTCCACCTCCTCTCGCCTCCGCCACACTCCTCCTCTTCCTGGCGGCCCAGCCACCGCCTCACCATGGCCAGTCCAGACCTGCTCCCGCCGCTACTTCCTCACTGCGGCCGGGCCGGGCCGGGCCCAGCCACCTATCCTCACCACCACTGCAGCCACTGCCTCCCCGCCACCCGCTTCTCCCCCCCTCACTTTCTCCCCCCACCCCGGCAACTGACCGGGCCTGGGCCTGCCTCCACCACCACATTTCCACCCGCCAAACATCCCTACGCGTCCCCACATCCCCACGCATTTCCGGTCGGCTTAGTGAAATAATTATATAGATAGATACTTGTGTCCAGGAGGACTGAAACCCGTCAGTGACAACCAGCACTAGGGGAATCAGTCCCAAAGGGGGGAAATTGATTTAAATCCATGCTTTTGTTTCCACCCTCTGCAGGCCTGTTTCTAGCTTTTATACATTTGCAATGAGTGGTCTCCAATGGCCTATAGTTAGAGTAGGGGCCCAGTTGTGCATCATAGAGAAGTTGGTTTAGCAGTGAACACCTGAAGCACTGCAGGGATAACCTCTTCACCTTTGGAGCAAAAAACAAAAGTCTTAATATTGCTGATGCACTTGTATTGATGTATTGTGCCTGTTGTACAACATAATCCACATAGGCCTTCCATGAGATAAGTATTATTAGGAACTTAAGTGAAAGGCAAATTGATTAGAAGACTATTCAGTAGCGGTGTGTTGGTTCATGCAGAAAACTCCAAAGGTGATTTTGGGAGGGATCAAGCCAGCCAAAGTTAATTGTAAGATTAGAGTTAGGACATTTGCCACTTTAAGAATATCCCTATACTTAATGTAGCCGCCATGCAGGCACAATCCAGATCAGGACTGCCTTGAGGGGGGTGGGGGGTGGAAGGGAATCCCCTCCTTCCACAATCCCAGTCAAAGTCTCACATGACTGTTTATATTGTAATTTTATGAATTGTAAATTGCTCAGGGCAGGGAACTTTATTAAAAAAAAAAAAAGATTGGTTGCTCAGAAATATCATGCACAGTGCCTTTGTTCAAACATGGTCTGTTTTTATTCATTATTGGAATAAGAAGCACTTGGGATCACGCACCACCATTCATGTTATTAGGGGTAATTCAAGACAAGGGATGTGGTAATGCCAACGCATCGTCTTAGTTTAAAATCATGTGGGATCCACCCCACCCCACCCCACCCCCACTTCTAGAGTAAAAATAAAGTTAAGTAATTCAAGCTGGTTCCCCCCTCTATTTTACATTTAGTTTTTGCCTCTTCCTCTCCTTGATTATGCTTTTAAAAAAATATTTTGCTTTATTTGTATAATTGAAACATTTGTCAGTAGGTATTGTATTGAGATTTGTATTATCTGTGGCTCTGTATTTAAATAAAAGGGATTTTTTTAAAAAAAATAAAGAGGCATTTTGCACAGTGTCTTTTGATCAGCAGATCAAACTGAAATAATTCTGCAGGTTACTTAAGCTGTGATGCTTATGCTTTTTTCCAGGCAGCAAGATAGCCTGTGTGTGAAAAGTCAAAGTTACTACACTCTGTAAATGGGGATCACTTTAAGATTTCACTGCTAACCAGAATCAGAGGAGCCTCCAAAAAATTGACAAGCGTATCCACACCAACCAAAGTCTGCCTATCCAATCAAACAAATGAAAGCTTAGCCAATTCATCCACAATTAAATAGTGCAATTAATAACCTCTTTTTAATTTTTAGAGAGCACCATTCCCAAGAAATGCAAGGGGCCATTTAATGACCAACTTTGTAATGAATTAACTCAAAGATTAAATTGTGGCATATGAAGTTTGACCTCATTTTTGTTTGGAAGGAGAAAGAATTCCAGCTGTGTGTGTGAGAATGCCACAGAGATTAGAATTTTCCATTAGCTGGACAACCTGGATGGCTTTAAGAGAGGTTTGGATAAATTCATGGAGGACAGGTGTATCACTGGCTACTAGTCTGAGGGCTATAGGCCACCTCCAGCCTCAGAAGCAAGTTGCCTCTGAATACAAGTTGCAGGGGAGCAAAAGCCGGAGAGAGGGTATGCTCTCAACTCCTGCCTGTTGGCTTCCAGCGGCATCTAGTGGGCAACTGTGTGAAACAGGATGCTGGACTAGATGGGCTTCCTTGGGGCTGATCCAGAAGGGCTGTTCTTATGCCCTTAGTTATTCCCCACAGGGGATGGGGTCATAGCTCAGTGGAAGAGCATCTTCATGCTTGTATGCCGAAGGTCCCAGGTTCACTCCCTGGCAGCATCTCCAGGTAGGGCTGAGAAAGTTTCCAGCCTGCAACCTCGGAGAAGCCGCTGCCAGTCAGTGTAGGCAATGCTGAGTTGGATGGACCAGCGTTCTGATGCAGTTTAAGGCAGTTTCCTAGTTCCCAAAGTTGTTGATTGTGTCTAGTGCACAGTCCAAACACAAGCCAATTGCTTCCAAAGAAGAAGTGCGAGTTTACAGATTGTGCTATTTGTGAAAGGGGAGAGATGTGCAATATAAAGGGGGTGATTTACAAGAGAGAGACTGAAATGTTCCCTTTTCTATATAGGAGAAACAGGGAGACCATTACGAGATGGTCAACATTTTTCAGATATGCGATACAATAGGAGCCATACTAAGTTCCTCATCAAAGACTCCTGAGGAAACCTAGCTGTCATGGGATAAAGGGACAAGTACATGTGTGGATTGCTAACTGGTTGAAAGACAGGAAACAGAGGGTAGGTATAAATGGAGAGTTTTCGCAAAGGAGGGAAGTAAGAAGTGGGGTCCCCCAGGGATCTGTCCTGGGACCAGTGCTTTTTAATTTATTCATAAATGATCTAGAAGCAGGGGTAAGCAGCGAAGTGGTCAAATTTGCAGACACCAAACTCTTTTGGGTAGTGAAATCCAAAATGGATTGTGAGGAGCTCCAAAGGGATGTCTCCAAACTGGGGGATTGAGCGACAAAGTGGCAAATGTGGTTGTGTTGAAAAGTGTAAAGTGATGCACATTGGGACGAAAAACCCCAACTTCAAGTATACGTTGATGGGATCTGAGCTGTCGGTGACGGACCAGGAGAGGGATCTTGGTGTTGTGGTGGACAGCTCGTTGAAAGTGTCGATTCAATGTGCGGCAGCTGTGAAAAAGGCAAATTCCATGCTGGGGATCATTAGGAAGGGGATTGAAAATAAAACGGCTAACATTATAATGCCCTTATATAAAACTATGGTGTGACCACACTTGGAGTACTGCGTACAGTTCTGGTCACCACATCTTAAAAAGGACATTGTAGAACTGGAAAAGGTGCAGAAGAGGGCAACCAAGATGATCAGGGGCCTGGAGCACCTTTCTTATGAGGCAAGGATACAACACCTGGGGCTTTTTAGTTTAGAAAAAAAGACGACTGCGGGGAGACATGATAGAGGTCTATAAAATCATGCACGGTGTGGAGAAAGTGGATAGGGAGAAATTCTACTCCCTCTCACATCTCACATCACAAGGAGAGGACAGCTGGTCTGGTGGTAGCAAGCATGACTTGTCCCCTTAGCTAAGCAGGGTCTGCCCTGGTTGCATATGAATGGGAGACAAGAAGTGTGAGCACTGCAAGATATTCCCTCAGGGGATGAAGCTGCTCAGGGAAGAGCAGAAGGTTCCAAGTTCCTTCTCTGGCACCTCCAAGATAGGTCTGAGAGAGATTCCTGCCTGCAACCTTAGAGAAGCTTCTTGCCAGTCTGTGAAGACAATACTGAGCTAGAGGGACCAAGGATCTGACTCAGTATATGGCAGCTTCCTATGTTTTGCAGCTGGTATGTGGTTCCCTTTCTTCCCTGCCTACTGCTTATCTTGAAAGGGGGGAATTTAAGCACTGCTGAGATACTTGGTTTGGTAAACAACCGATGGTGTTTCTGCATTGAAACTGGTTTTGTTTTAACCTGTAACATCTGGTATTTTATGTTTATGTAATAAAGAGGTCTTGATGGAAGAATTGCTTAGAGCCAATATAAGCATAGCAGCACCAACTTATCAACTTCCAGAGAAGCAATGGCCACCTCTTTGCAGAATGTATAGACCCTATACTGTGCTTTAGAGTATTCAAAGCCCTTTGCATACATTAGGATAGCTACCTATACAACAACTTTGCAGGGCAAGCCAACCCCCTGTCATTCCTATGCTAAAAACAGATGCCCTTTAATACCTGGTTATTCTCAATCTCCGCATCAGAGCTGCTGTCTGAAGAGATTGTTTCCACCAGGTCCTTCGACTTTGGCATTCCGGAACACAGACAAGTTTCTCAGATCACCGATTTGTCTAAATGGGATAGAGAAGGATACAAAAGTGGTCATTGTGTTCTCTTGATCCCCTTTGTTCCTCACACCCATGAAGTTAACGTATTTGGTCTGGCTCTTCCTACTGTTTTTGGCTACTCTGTGACATCACAGCACCATAGCCAATGGCAGCAGAGGTACCCTACAGGCCCAACAGACACTTGCCTCAAATAAATAATAAATAAATCAGAGCACCCTTGCCTTTTCCCACTAGGGCCCCTGCATCTTCAACAGCTGTGTGACAGACAGAAATTTAACTGGAGAAGCTCATCTCCTCACCGCAAAGATGAGGAAAGTCTATGAAGAAGGCTGATCTTCTGGCCTGGAAGATGTGCCCCCAATCCTAGATTTGTATGGGTTTAGAGTTGCTAATTGTGGGGGCAACTATACTCTGTACATGCTCAGAGGCACCATCTTAAATCCCAAACATTCCGGAGTTGAACATAGCCAAGACTAGAGGAAAGAGTCAACTGAAGAAACATCTTAATAGTGTGTTAATTGAGGAGAGGGGGAAATTTAGACAGGCATGGAGCTAAGGGGTGTAGTTTAGTGACAGAGCACCTCTTTTGCATGCAGAAGGTGCCAGGTTCAATCTCTGGCAGCATCTCTAGGTAGCGCTGGGAAAGGCCCCTGTAGTCAAGCCTGGAGAGCTGCTACCAGTCAGTGTAGACAATCATGAGCTGGGCAGAGCATGGGCTTGACTCAGCAGGAAGCACCTTCCTGTTTTCAGGGGTGTATCTAGGGAAAATAGCGCCTAGGGCAAGCACTGAAATTGCACCCCTGTCCAAGCAGGGATGATGGGACTTGTAGTCAACAATATCTGGAAATCCCTGTTAAAAGGAACACTGTACCATCTAGACATGGTTGTTGATCAAAACCTGAAAACATGAGCCATCTCTGTAAAAGACTTAGAACAACAGTCAGGAGTTATGCGAGGATTCCAAGTGTCATTTTCTCTGTCTCATCTCATTCTTTTTAAAAAACATGACTTTGTCCTAGAGGATCACCTGCCCAAATAGCCACTAGCAAAATAGGGGAAGAAGAAGGTGGTGGTGGTGGTGGTGGGCCTATAAACCAGTGAATGATTCCTGCCAGCCTTTGTCTTGTGATGACTGTTGGCTCATGATGGGGTATGTGTGCATTCACCACACTAGTGCTTACTTTGACACCAGGAGGGAGGAGGATACATTAGTTTGCCACACTAGACAGAGGCATTTGCAACAGGAGCAGACAGCCAAGTTCTGCCAGGGCCAAAACCAGCCCCTGCCAGACTAAGAAATCATTGTAATTTGCCCCTTCCTGTCACAAGCAGCGTGCTGTTCTTTTATTATTGACTCTAACTCTCAAATATCCCAGTCATGGATGGAAAATTCAGGGTCAATTTACAAGAGACACATTTTCTACATGGAAATTTCTTTTGTGCAGGTGTTGTGCAGAAACCCATGTGTAGTGATCGATACATATGTATCTATTCCGCCAGGGGCATAGCAAGGTTGGAATGGGCCAAGACGAGATTTTAAAATGGGCCCCCAGCTCCCTCAGAGTCCAGGGCATCCACACACCCCAGGCCCCCAAGGATTTAAGTCTGATATTTCAAAATAAGTATGCTGCCCGGAAATACATTTCACTTAATACACACACGCACACTTCACCATAGATAGCGATATACATTGAGTACTATATATTTGTGCTACTTTTAATGCCTAGAACACACTAGAAACACTAAATATTAAAATGGCCTCCTCACTGGAGATTAGCAAAGGAGACTTTCAACCATGCAGGGTGAGCCTATGTTTGTTTTCTCAGAATTCTGAACAAATTCAGTAAAGTTTGATTCCAGGAGGTTTTTCACACGGGGCTTTTAAAGCCCTATAACACATATCTCCTCTGGAATGGAGGTGCTGCATTCACATGTTGGCCAGATTTACCCTGAAGTCCCAGCAAGTTATTGGAGAGCAGTTCACACACAAGAAAAATAAAATAAGATAAAATAAAATAAAACAACAAAACATGCTTCACAGTTCTCACTCAGGCCTTCTGGGTTGCAAAACAACTTGAACATAAGTGCATTTATGAATAAATGAATACATGAATATTTGTTCCAGAAGTTTTTGTAATTTTCTGCCATGAAACAAGCCACTTATAGGCCTTTTTAGATAGTTTTTGTTTTTAAAGCCAGCACATTTTTCAATGTTTTAAATTAAACATTCAGAGACTTCTCAGTCTCTCCCCATCCCCATATCAAAGCCCTATGGCATGCAGATCCCTATATATGGGGTGGGTGGGTTTAACCACAAAAAAGAATTCTACCTGGCAAAAGCTGGGCTGGATGTTCTGGGCAGAGGGTCTTCTGCAGAGAACTCTGCCAGCCTCCTTCCTGGCTTGCTTGGGGCCTACCAAGTTCAGGCTTCAGGGAGGCCTCTCTGGAAACCGGGCCCACCCACCGATTAGCTGAGAGGCGGGGACAGAAGAGCTCTGCAATTTGTTTGCAGGCCACTAGGATCCTAGGCCGGAGGGCAGGGCAAGCAGGAGGGCAAGTGGCTGAGGGGCCTTGGGGCTGGGCAGGTGGGCAATGGGGTGGGGGTGGCAAGCACTGGCGTGGCACCCCCTCTCAGTGGCACCTAGGGCACGTACCCTGGCTGCCCCCACCCAGTTACGCCCATGCCTGTTTTTAGGGGGATGGATTTGTACCTCAGCAGTAGAGCAGCTGCTTTGCATGCAGAAGGTCCCAAGTTCAATCCCTGGCCTCTGGTTCCCTGGGAACCTTTCCCAGCAATATCTGGAAAGGTCTCTTCTAAAACCCTAGAAAGCCACAACCAGTCAAGAGTAGATAAACTAGATCAACTAAGCTTGTAAATTAATAGAGGTTGCCTGTGTTCATTATGAGCAACCGTAGCTTTGTTGCAGAGCACCTCTTCTGCACACAGAAGATCCCAGATTAAGTCCCTTGCAGCATTGCCAGGCAGGGCTGGGAAAAACCCTTGACTGAAACCTTGGAGAGCTGCTACCAGTCGGTGCAGACAATACTGAGTGAGATAGACCAAGGTACTGACTCAGTAGGCAGCTTCCTATATTAGAAACTCTCATAGCCAAGTGGTACAGTCCCCAAGTTGCCTATAGAAGTCCCCAGGTTCAACACCAGCTATGTCCAGGTATTGCCGGCGAAGTCCCCCATCCAAAGCCCTGTCTGGAGAGTTGCTGCCAGTCAGGGAAGACAACCCTGTCCTAAAGGGACCAGTAGTCTGACTCAGGAGACCATAGCTCTGTAGAACCAAATCACATACCGTTATTGCCTTCGTTCTTGTTACAATAAGAAATGGTTTAACAAAGTCCATTAAAATAACCACTTTTTTTTTTTTTGCAACATAATCTTGGATACCAAAGGAGGCAGACCTTTAAACCATGCCACCCCCTTGATGCTTAGAACAGACCCCCTCCCATACAGCAATGCAAGCAAAAGAAAAGAAACCCCTTCCAATCTCCTCCCCACTCCGAACCATGTCTCACCATACCTGAAAATACAGCCCAACTACAGACACCTGCCACACCTTCTCCTCACTTTTATGCCATCAGCTGCTCACCCTCCCTGAAATTTAAACCTCCATTCCTCCTGCAGGTGGATTTCCCAGATCTCTTTGCAAACTCAGCTCAGATCTTTTAAAGGGGATTAGTTGCTTCTTTCCACCACCTAATGGTGCAGCGGAGAAGCAACCTACCTAAAGAGCAGGAGACTGTTGGTTTGAATCCCCACTGGTGTGTTTCCCAGAAGATGGGAAACTCCTGTATCGGGCAGCAGCAATATATGAAGATGCTGAAAGGCATCATCTCATACTGCATGGGAGATGGCAATGGTAAACCCCTCCTGTATTCTACCAAAGAAAACCACAGCGCTCTGTGGGCGCCAGGAGTCGACACTAACTTGACATGTTGACATTGTAGAACTGGAAAAGGTGCAGAAGAGGGCAACCAAGATGATCAGGGGCCTAGGGCACCTTTCTTATGAGGCAAGGCTACAACACCTGGGGCTTTTTGGTTTAGAAAAAAGACAACTGCGGGGAGACATGATAGAGGTCTATAAAATCATGCATGGTGTGGAGAAAGTGGATAGAGAGCAATTCTTCTCCCTCTCACATCACACTAGAACCAGGGGTCATCCCATGAAATTGACTGCCAGGAAATCTAGGACCAACAAACGGAGGTACTTTTTCACACAACGCACAATCCACTTGTGGAATTCTCTTCCACAAGATGTGGTGACTGGCAGCAACCTGGATGGCTTGAAGAGGGGTTTGGATAACTTCATGGAGGAGAGGTCAATCATCGGCTACTAGTCGGAGGGCTACAGGCCACCTGCAGCCTCTAAGGCAGGATGCTTCTGAGTACCAGTTACAGGGGAGTAGCAGCAGGAGAGCAGGTGTGCCTTCCCCTCTTGCCTGTGAACTTCCCAGGGGCATCTGGTGGGCCACTGTGTAAAACAGGATGCTGGACTAGATGGGCCTTGGGCCTGATCCAGCAGGGCTATTCTTATGATGGCACAATCTTTCCTTTCAGTTGCTTTTTAGCCTAAATCCAGCTGCTCTTCAGTTCTTGCCATCCAATGAGAGCTGAAAGGTGCATTGAGTGTCTGTTCTTTCATTCAATGATTTGCTAGGGTGGCTCCAGAGTGTGGGAAAGGACTGTCAACTAGCTCTTCAGTTTCCCCCCATCTGCCCTCCCCTCATTTCTCTTCCAGCAATCTAACATGTGGGATATGGTTCACCCGCCCACCCACCCATAAACGCCCTTTCCCCCTTCTTCTGTGTCCCCCCCTCAATTTATTTTCTGGTACTGCCACTGTTGGGTCCCCAGATGTTGCTGGACTACAACTCCCATCACACCCTGCCACAAAGGCTGGGCATGATGGGAGTTGTAGTCCAGCAACATCTGAGGACCCAGGGTTGGGAACCCCTGCTTGAAAACAAGAACCCATCGTAGAAAAACTCGCCGCATTTTCAGTCACCAAGCATGTATTTGGGGTGGAAGTTGTGCTCGTCTGCTAAGTTTGGAGACCACCTCTCACACAGCTTCTACAGTGCAATGGAGATTCACTGGAGTTGGTGGGCCTACTCACGAGGAAACGTGCATCATTGCATTGTGATGGGGGAAAGGAACACAGGAAGCTGCCTTATTATCAAATAAAATAAAATAAAATAAAATAAAATAAAATAAAATAAATGTTATTACATTTATATCCCACTCTTCCTCAAATGAGCCCAGAGCGGTATGCATGATTATGTTTATCCTCACAAGAACCCTGCGAGGTAGGTTAAACGAAGTCAGACCACAGTTCTCTCTAGCTCAGTGTTGCCTGCTCTGACTGGCAGCAGCAGCACCTCTCCAAGGTCTTTCCCAGCTCTACCTGGAGATGCTGCCAGGGACTGAACCTGGGATGGTCTGCAAAGCAGATGCTCCAACCCTGAGCTGTAGCCCCTTGATCCCTGTATTAAAAGTTACAGAAGGAAGCTGCCTTATACCGAGTCGGGCCACTGGGCTATCTAGCTCTGGCTTGTCGACTCTGACTGGCAGTAGCTGTCAGGGGCTTCAGACGGGTCTTTCCCAGGCCTGCCGGCAGATGCTGCCAGGCACCAAACCTGGGACCTCATGTTGAGCACGCAGAGCAGATAAGAACACAAGGACAGCCCTGCTGGATCAGGCCCAAGAAGGCCCATCTAGTCCAGCATCCTCCTGTTTCCCACAATGGCCCAACAGATGCCGTTAGGAAGCCCACAGGCAAGAGCAATGTGCATGCCCTCCCTCCTGCTACTGCTGCTCCCTTGCAGCTGGCTGGAGGTGGCCTACAGCCGTCAGACTAGTAGCCATTGATTGACCTGTCCCTCACTGAGCTGCAGTCAGTCGGTCAGTCGGTCCTTCCCTCCCAACTCACATCGAGCCGAATCAAATCAAATCGACCCGAATCCACTCCACTCCTCACTGGGCCAGCTGCTTGGGGCACACCACCCATGGGGTACCCCCTGCTGCTTGCACGCCATGAGGCAGCAGCTACCGTGTTTCCCCGAAAATAAGACAGTGTCTTATATTAATTTTAGCCCCCAAAAATGCACTAGGGCAATTAGCGGTACATCAGAAATTACTGCTAGGTCTTACTTTCGGGGTAGGTATTACTTTCGGGGAAACAGGGTAGCATGTATCCAAATACCAGGAGCTTCATACCTTGGCCTCCCTTCTTTGTCATTGCACTAATGCCAGCTGCTGCTGCTGCTGCTCTCGCTCTCGCTCTCTCTCCTCCAGCACCAAAGATTTCCAGAAACAAAAACAGGCAATTCTGGTGATTGAAGGAGAGCAACAGCGGGAGAGGGAGGTTGCAAACTGAGCAAAGGCACCTTTTTTAAAGGGGTGGTTCTCTTAGATTTCGCAGGGGGAAAGTGACTGGCCCTCTCCAGCCCCAGCACAGCATCCCTCCAGTGTGGCTTGTCACTGGGGTCTAGCTTATGTTTCTCTTTTAGATTGTGTGAGCCCTTTGCGGACAGGGGGCCATCTCTATTGATTTTTCTTTCTCTACGTAAGCCACTTTGGGGACTTCTGTCGAAAAGCGGTATATCGATATTTGTCATTGGGAAGCTCATTCTAGCACAATGCAAAGGGAGCAACCTGTGGAGCTGCCAGGGCTGGGATGCTTGCTAACTCACAGAGTGCAAGCAGCAAACGTTGGCATTGTGCCCCGTTCGGTGGCAAGAGGGCAGAGGGCAGCGGATAAGCCGACATAGGAAACTGCCATATACTGAGTCAGACCATTGGTCTATCTAGCTCAGTATTGTCTTCACAGACTGGCAGCAGCTTCTCCAAGGTTGCAGGCAGGAATCTCTCTCAGCCCTATCTTGGAGATGCTGCCAGGGAGGGAACTTGGAACCTTCTGCTCTTCTCAGAGCGGCTTCATCCCCTGAGGGGAATATCTTGCAGTGCTCAAACATCAAGAAGACAAGAAGGGGAGATGCACAGAGGTGGGGGGGCACAGAGGCAGCAGCAGGCAGGTGGGTGGGTTGACCCCTGTGGCAGTGGGCAGGGCAATGTGCCTGCACTGGCTGCTCTGTTGTGCACTTGCCACCCGAGGCCACTAGAGAGCTGGTCTTGTGGTAGCAAACATGACTTGTCCCCTTAGCTAAGCAGGGTCTGCCCTGGTTGAATATGCATGGGAGACCACGTGTGAGCTCTGTGAGATATTCCCATCCCGGGATGGAGCCACTCTGGGAAGAGCAGAAGGTTCCAAGTTCCCTCCCTGGCAGCTTCTCCAAGATCGGGCTGAGAGAGATTCCAGCCTGCAACCTTGGCGAAGCTGCTGCCAGTCTGTGATGACAATACTGAGCTAGATAGGACAATGGTCTGACTCATTATATGGCAAATTCCTATGTTCCTATGAGAAATTCCTGTCTGCAGCCTTGGAGAAGCTGCTGCCAGTCTGTGTAGACAATACTGAGCTAGATAGACCAATGGCCTGACTCAGTATATGGCAGCTTCCTATGTTCCTATGAGAGATTCCTGCCTGCAACCTTGGTGAAGCTGCTGCCAGTCTGTGATGACAATACTGAGCTAGATAGGACAATGGCCTGACTCAGTATATGGCAGCTTCCAAGTTCTGATGTTCCCATGGCCTCATAATAGAGCCACCCCCTCACAGCTATTTTGTTTTTGCCGGCATTGTGGACATCTTCAGATTCAGCACAGTGTCTTTGGCTAGAGGTTCCTCTGTCAGGGATGCCGAGCCAGATCCCTACAGTGAGCAGGGGCTGGACTAGAAGACCTCCCAAGTCCCTTCCAACTCAAGCACTCAGTGAGATTCAGTTTCATCTTCACAGAGATTTGGGATGAATATGTGAGGCCACTCTTTCTGACAGATTCTGACTATGTGGATTCCTCCAGAAGGCAAAAAACCAAAGGTGGAGAATGAATCGTTGACACTTACCTGAAGGGTCATTCATTCTCCTCAGAAGTATGGGTTGTATCAACCTCCTGCTCCGGACAGGGCCAATCAGAGAGCTTTCCCCTCAATAAGAGGGAGGGACAACCCCCCAGCCTCTCAGTTTATAGCCAGCTCTCTAGTGCTCCGAAGATAGTACAGAAAAGACCACAGGACAGGAGTAACTATAATAGGGGAAGAGGAGACAATTGTCTGGGAGCCCACTGCCTTGGGGGGGGCCCCAGAGGCAGGTCACATGACTGACTCTCCCAGCTGTGCACCCGCCCGGGCTTCCTTCAGTTGTGTTCACCCTCCGAAACTGACGCGAGTGTTAAGACCTGGAGCTACCAGAACAGCCTGTCTTTCTCTAGTACCATTCAATGGCTTGCATCGTCCACAATTTACAAAACCTTTAAAAAAATAATTTAGGATGATGTTCTATTGTGGCACATAGGAGATAGATAGATAGATAGATAGATAGATAGATAGATAGATAGATAGATAGATAGATAGATAGATAGATAGATAATTTTTACTATGCTTTTTGTTACCACTATTCAGCCTCATTTAAGATTTCTTTACTTCATGAGCTGAGCTTGCGGGGGGGAGGGGTGCATTTTAAAATCTTGTCTCTGGGCCCACTCCAACCTTGCGACGCCCCTGCCACAGGAAATATAAACCAACTAGCCAACCCCCACACAGAGGATTTGGCGCTCTTTGGGGCTGGCTACCTCTCCCCCCACACCTGCCCCAGTCTCCGGCCAGGCCCAGGTTGCCGGATAAGAGTGCTGCCGTGACGGCTGAGGTGCCGGGCCCGCCACCACCTCCCCTCAGCAGCCAGGCCCCCCCACCGCCGCGCCTCCACGGCCCGCCGCTGCCTCGCCTCGCCTCTGCGGTCGCCCAGCCAGCCGGCCAATCCTCCTGGGTGCGCCTCAGCCAATCAGGCGCCTCTGCCGCCCAGCCAATCAGCTGGGGGCCGGACGCACATTCCAAGGCACACCCAGGAGAATTAATAGAACAGACAATGGGCAGAATAGCAAAATAATAGTCGCGAGGGGAGGAACAACCCTTCAGGAATACAACCTTAGTTCTAACACAACACCTTCCATGGAGACAGTCCACCCCTTAGAACGGAAACCGCCCAACAGGAAGAATAATAAAGATCGCCAAGGTGGATCAACAGAGGGTGGGTCGGATACAACCCACACTTCTTGAGGAGAATGACCCTTCAGGTAAGTGTCAATGATAGGGGTGTGCACGGAACTGTCTGGCCCAGTTTGGTTTGGTCCGGCCCCCCATCAAACCCCTCTACCTCGGTCTGGTCCAGTCCCGGACCGGTCCGCGAACTTAAAAAAACACAAACTTTTTTAATGCCATGAAAGTACCTGTAGCTCCTTCCGGGGGCTTGCTGAAGCCGCGGGGGGCGGTGTGTGTCCACGCGGATTCCCTCTTCCCCTTGCAGAGGGCATTTGTGCTTGTGCAGCAGCCACCAAAATGGTGGCCAGTCGCACTTACAGAGGCCCGAAAGGGCCGAAAATGCTCACTTACCCGGCCGCAGCAGTGATGAGGAAGGCCGGTGGGGGGAGAGGGAACACACACACCCCCCCGTGGCTTCAGCAAGCCCCCCGAAGGGGCTACAGGTACTTCCTTGACATTTAAATTAAAAAAAAAATTCGTGGACTTGCCGGACTGGACCCGGTGGTCCGCTTCTGGTCCGATGGAACCAGGGGGGTGGTTCGGTTCGACTACGAACCCACAAACCCACAAACCACAAACCACCGGACCGGACCGCCGGACCAGTCCACACATCCCTAGTCAACAATTCATTCTCCCTCAGAAGAGGGTTGTATCTGAGGATCATGGGACATACCAGAACCCCTAACTAAGTCCCCAAGGGCGGGAACTGTTGAAACTGACCCACAGGTAGGGACCACCTGCTGTAGGACTCGGCAGCCAAAGGCAGCATCAGCCGAGGTCCAATCGTGATTCTTATCAATCAATCAATCAATCAATCATGTTTATTTACGGTCATAGACCAAAATTTAAAACATACATAATAATACACGTGATATAGTAATAATATATACATGATATAAACAGAAACATAGACTCATCCTAATCAGCAGTTTCCCGTTTGCATAATCTGGTTTACCATCTGCTGTCTAACATTCTTAGTTGCTTCACAGAACTTAGCAGCTTTAAATGTTACTTCCTCCTTCTGATCTGAGAGCAGATAGTTGACGTAAAATACATCTGTATGTCCTGGGAAATCAGTCAGTAATGAGAAAATATAACAAGTTCGAAAGTCCCTATAGAAGAGACAGCGGAGTAAAATATGAAAGATAGACTCCTGTTCTCCAGAGCCACAAGGGCATAGTCTCTGCTCTTTTGATATCCCTCTAAATTCACCTTCAAGTTCAGCTGAAGGTAGCACATTAAATCTGGCCAGTGTGAACATCCTGCGATACTTAGTCATGGTAATCTTATCCAGGCAATTTGCAGGTTTAGTATTATACATTTGTAGACCTAGGAAAACTTCTTATCGTGATTCTTATAGTGCCGTATGAAGGTGGATAAGGAAGCCCACGTGAGTTGAAAAGGCCGCAGAAGCAGTGGCACTTCTAGCCGAATGGGCTGTAATGCCTGCAGGAGTAGCCACCCCAGCAGAGACACAGGCCAAGTGAATACACTGACTTTCTTCCCCAAGGAACAGTCCCTGAAAGAAATGAACATGGACTCTGAGACCCGAAAGGCACTGGTGCGCCTGAGATAAATCTTAAGTGCCTCGCGAACATCCAAACAATGCCACTCCTTCTCCTTAGGGGAAGAAGGATTGGGGCAGAAGGAAGCATTGTGGTAGCAGCAAGCATGACTTGTCCCCTTAGCTAAGCAGGGCCCGCCCTGGTTCCATTAGAATGAGAGACTTGATGTGTGAGCACCTGATGTGTGAGAAAATATTCCCCTTAGGGGATGGAGACTTGATGTGTGAGAAGATATTCCCCTTAGGGGATGGAGCTGCTCTGGGAAGAGCAGAAGGTTTCAAGTTCCCTCCCTGGTTTCTCCAAGATAGGGCTGAGAGAGACTCCTGCCTGCAACCTTGGAGAAGCTGCTGCCAGTCTGTGAAGGCAATACTGAGTTAGACAGACCAATGGTCTGACTTGGAATATGGCAGCTTCCAATGTTCCATGTTTTAGGAACACAGGGAGTTGCCTTGTATGGAGTCAGACCATTGATCCATCTAGTTTAGGACTGGAAGCTGCTCACTAAATTTCAGACAGAGTTCTTTCCCAGTCTTACCTGGAGATGCTGCCAGGGATTGAACCTGGGACCTTTTGCTTGCAAACCAAGTGCTCTGCTGTATCAACTTATGGCTTCTCAGCAGAGGCTGCCTTCTGCTGAGTCAGACCCTTGTTGCATCTAGCTCAGGATCGCCTTCACTGACTGGCAGTGGCCCTCCACGGTTTCAGGCATCCCTGAGTTACGGCCCCATCATATATTTTATCTAGGTTGTGTTTCTGAACCTTTGCCAGCCAAACTATGGTTTATTTCGAGAACCTTCAATTCCTATCCAAGGTTTGACCTTGGTTTGTCACACTCCACCCATCTCACATGATGCACGGACCCTTCTCAGGCAGACTGCTCCACTCCTCCTGCTCACCGTCTTGAAAACACGGTCCAAAAATGTCTTGCAGTATTTAAGTTTACAAAATTGTGTACACACAAACCATATTGCTAGTTCTGGGGGCTGCCCTTCTCAATGGGGAGGAGAGCTGCTCTTGTGGTAGCAAGAATGACTCGTCCCCACAGCTAAGCAGGGTCTGCCCTGGTTGCATCTGAATGGAAGACTTGATGTGTGAGCACTGCAAGATATTCCCCTCAGGAGATGAAGCCGCTCTGGGAAGAACAGAAGGTTCCAAGTTCCCTCCCTGGCAGCACCTCCAAAATAGAGCTGAGAGAGATTCCTGCCGGCAACCTTGGAGAAGCTGCTGCCAGTCTGTGAAGACGATACTGAGCTAGATAGACCAATGGTCTGACTCAGTATATGGCAGCTTCCTATGTTCAACATTTTGCATTCCCCCTTTAGCTCCCTGCTGACAGTTTTGTTCTGTGTCTTTCACAAAATCCTCTTTTGCCACATACAGAAGCCCAACCCTTGAGAGGCAGTGGCATGTAGTAGCTAGTGCTGGACATTAACCACCTGTGTTCAGCTCTTTGCTCAGCTACATAACTCAGCAGCTGACCCTTTGAGCAGTGGCTCTTTCCTATGCTATTGCACAGGGACAGCAGGAAGAGGAAAACTGACCCCTTTATGCTGCCCTGGCTTTCTTGGAGGAAGGGATAAAAATGGGACCATAAATAAAACAAATTAGGAGCTGCGCAAGAAGCCATTTCCAATTCCCTTTCTACCCTACTTTCTACTGTAAGTGCTAAATGTAATGTAAATGTAAGTGTAAGTGCTACCCAAAACCAACTGGTATTTTAGAGGCACCTCTTAAAAGCGGAGATTCTCTTTTATCGAGCAGGGGGGAGAGCAACTAGCCCTATCCATCCCCAGCACAGCATCTCTGCAGTGGCTGTTGCTGGTGTCTTACCTTGTGTTTCTTTTTTTAAAGATTGTGAGTCCTATGGAGACAGGGGGCCATTTTATTTCTATTTATGTAAACCACTTTGGAAACTTTTGTTGAAAGCAGTATATAAATTTTTGTCATATTTGTATACTTAGAACAGATCTCTCTTTAGTTTTGATTCGAGTTTGCTAATGGGTATAAGGATGTAAAATGATCTGACGAATATATATACACACACACACTTTTCAACAAAATGTTCCCAAAGCAGTTTGCAGAGCAAGATTTTATTTACACACACACACAGGCTCAGAGTCTAAAAAACAAACACAAGATAGGCACCAGCAACAGCCACTGGAGGGATGCTGTACTGGGGATGGACTGGGCCAGTTGCTCTCCCCCTTTGGAAAGCAACATGGGTTATAAAAACTCTTTACTATCATAGACTATCTGTGATTTCCCTTCTTTATTGCAGCTTTTTGATCTGAAATATTAACAAAGAAGTCAGTTCACTTTTTAAAAACAGTGTTCCCATGCACTTTTCCTGGCAGTGACTATTGCATGCATTTGGTCTAGGGGTAGGGATGTGTGTGCTGAATGTATTTACACATTTGGATACACTGCTCAGCATCACGATGCAACGCCCAAGAGGCTCCACCAACAGCAGGGGTCCTCAGCCTTCAGTCCCCAGCTGTTGTTGGACTTCATCGCCCATCATATTTGGAACCTTTGTATACGAGAAAGATCCTGTTTTTAGTGGCAAGGCCTTCTATAGGTTCTAGCCATGAAAAAACACATCAGCTGAACCCATGGAGCCCTGACTTCCCCCCCAAAATCAGTAACAGGGGCCTGGGACACAGTGTGTGTTGTGGGCTGTGAGTCAGTAGGCAGCTGGCAGGGCTGAGCCGTCAACTTTTTCTTTTTTCCTAGAAGGCCAGGATGCACCAGAGTGGCTCACTTTGCTAATGTACAGTCGCCCCTTGCCAACTGCAAAGGTTCCATTCCAGCAAAACCCTGTTTTTCCACGAAGTAATCTATGGGAACCAGCGGGTGGGGGAACTGCAGCCACGAATGCACCTCAGAAATATGTGTGTGTGGGGGGGATTTGAAGTCACTCACTGAACTGTAAACGGAGACCAGAGGAGGGGTTAGAGGCCCAGGAAGGGAGCTGCCCCACAGACTCTACAGTAAGTCCCAGTTCGACCAAAAGCGCCTGCTGGAGGGGAGCCCCCGTGGAGGGAGGCTGTGGGGGGGGGGTGCCAGCACTGACCCGAGAATGGTGTGCAGACAGTGGGGGGGCAAGCAAAATGGTGTGGAGGGGATGGCAAATCTCTGCCAAGGTATGAGGGAGAACTGGGCACATGGGTGCCTGGGAGGGAGGGAAGCCTGTGACGGAGGGAAGCCCGGGAGAGGTTTGGGATGAAGGAGGCAACTGATGGGGAGAAGGGGGCCCTGGATGTAGTGAAGAACCTCATGCTGGCTGGAGGCAGAGGAGGGGAAATTGCACACACTTAAGTCATGTTGAGACCGCCTAAAAAAATCCAGCTGCATAGATGTAAAACTGTGTTGGACAAATCCGTGGTTAGCAAGGGACGATTGTAATCGGCGGCTACATCAACAGAAGCATCCATGTCCAGTAAGCAAGGAGTAAGATCTCTCTTCTATGCTGCTCAGACCTCACTCGGAACTGTGTGGCCAGATCTGGACACTGATGAACTGGAACGTGCTCTGAGGACGACGGCAAGGATGGTTGCGGTCTGCAAACCGACTCCAATGAGGAACTGACAAAAGAGTTGGGAGCGTTTCGCTTGGAGACGAGGCGGCTATGTGGGACGTGCAGTCTTCAGGTGTCTGAAGGGCTGTCGCGTAGGAGCTCCTGAGGGCAGAACTAGAACCCAGGGGCTGAAACTGCATGCGGAACTCATTGAGGCTAGACCTCAGGAGCAACTTCTTAACTGCAAGGGTTGCTGGGCAGTGAAACAGCCAGCCAGGGAAGGGCTCGCCTCCACTGGAGAGCTGGACGGCCATCTTGTGAGGGATGCTATAGCACAGTGCGTTTCCCACCCTGGGATCCTCCAGATGCTGCTGGACTTCAACTCCCGCCAGACACAATAAATGGGAGCAGGGGATGATGGGAGTTGTAGTTCAGCAACATCTGGAGGACCCCAGGTTGGGGAACAGACTCCTGTGCTGAGCAGTGGATCAGACCAGCAGGCTTCCAAGGTCCCTTCCACTCTAAAAGGGTTAGATTCTAGATGCCAAGCGTCCCTTTTACGCACTCCTGCTCCAAGCCGATTTAAGTACAAGTACCCGCAGAGCTAATGGCACAGCAGAGAAACAGACTGACTACCAAGCCAGAGGTTGCTGGTTCGAATCCCCACTGGTATGTTTCCCAGACGACGGTAAACACCTCTATTGGGCAGCAGCAGCAATACAGGAAGATGCTGAAAGGCATCAACTCATACTGGGCAGGAAAGAGCAATGGTCAACCCTTCCTGCATTCTACCAAAGACAACCACAGGGCTCTGTGGTCGCCAGGAGTTGACACCAACTAGACGGCACACTTGACCTTCACCCGCAGAGGAATAGCCAGCTGTCCACCACTGGATTATTCCATCTCAGCACCACTTTGCCCTTCCTCCACACCTTCTCCACAGGACAGAAGACATTGAAAAAAAAAAATCCTAGATGCCACTTGGAGAACAATATTGCAAAAACCAGGACCCAGTACGCTAAAGGAAGAAACCTCTTAGTTCTTTTTAATTTACATGTGCACATTAAAAAAAAACAAAAAACCATAACCAAACCCCCCCCCCGAACACCCCTCCAAATTCTAGGTTCGACAGGCAGGCCTCCATGCCCCTGGCCCCCAAGGTTCCTGCCCCCTAAAATCTGGAGGTATGGCACGTGTCGCTCGCTTGCAGTTCAGCAGTTTCGCACTTACGAAATGTCTTTTGTTCAGGAGGAGGAAGATTTCCAAGGAGGAGGAGGAGAAGAACAAGAGAGAGGGAGGGGAGGCGGCAGGGTGGGGGAGAAGAGAGAGGGGAGAGAGAAGAGACACGCCCCCCCCCTCCACAGCATCTTTGAAGGAGTGGTGCAGCTCTGCAGTTCCATCCCAGGGAAGGGGAAGAAAGTAGTAGTAGTAGTAGTGCAGGTTTGCGAAGGGAGGTGGAGAGTGTGTGACGTCTCCGCTTTCCCTCCCTGCTCCAGAGCAGCGGAGGGGACAGGGCCAAGAGCAGCAGTGGCAGCGTCCAAGGCAGGGCGCCACGGGTTGGAAGAGGCTCCTTTCGATGGCTCAGTTCTGACAGGCAGTCCGTCCGTTCACTGCTGCTTGGATTTCAGGGAGAGCTTCTGCACCAGCTTGTAAAGGAGACCAAAGTGCTAGAAAGGGACACGGAGACAGCGAGACGTGAGCGTTGGTGCTCAGAATAGAGCCGACAAATGGGGAAAAACCGTGTAGAATGAAGAAAAATGCAGTGGAAAACAAACAAAACATACTCAAAAAAAGATTTATAAATTCTAAGTCCCAATTCATATATACAATTTAGAATATCAATGCAATCAATATAAATATAAGAACCATAATATACAAGATAGATAACGATAAAAATATATGAGAATATAAGTAATCATAATGCAAAAACTATACTAAAGCTGTACATAAGTACTGATGAATATTCCAGAGTCCAAAGAGTAGAAGTCCATAATTAGGTAGAAAAATCCATCCAATATTGGAGGAAAGTTGAAAACATTGAAGCCCATCACAAAAATGCCATAAATCGATAGAGATAAACTCTTGGAAATGCAATAATGTAAAAGGAGAAGCTAAACTTTTGCATGGACCCGATGGAATACATTTCTACAGTAATTCACTCCAACCAGGATAAAGGTCTTGTGAAAAGCTTCATGGGTCTCCCATATGTAGAAAATAGTCAGTTTAACTCCATATTCCAAGGTTTTAACAAGTAAACTTGTTATGTTTCATTCGTTTTCCACTGCATTTTTCTTCATTCTACACGGTTTTTCTCATTTGCGGAATAGAGCTGAGGCAGACGTGGGGGGACGAGGGAGCAGAATCTCATGGATGCTTAGATGGATTTGCCAGCAAGCTGATATTCTTTACTACAGAAAACCTGGAGGATGTCATGCAGGGGTCTCTAGCTGCAGCCCTCCTGCAGGTATCAGCTTGATATTGATCATCTCATTAAATTGACTGCCAGGAAATTTAGGACTGACAAAAGGAAGCACTTTCCCCACACACCACATAATCTATGGAATTCCCTGCCACGGGACGTGGTGATGGCCGCTAACTTGGGTGGCTTTAAAAAAGGAGCTTAGACAGATTAAGAGGGAACAAGTCTAGCAATGGCTACTAGTCTGGTGGCTACAGGCTACCTCCAGACTCAGAGACAGGATGCCTCTGAATCCCAGTTGCAGGGGAGCATCAGCAGGAGAGAGGGCATGCCCTCAGCTCTTGTCTGTGGGAAGAGGCTCCAGCTGCTTGAAAGCCCCTAGAGATATTCTGCACTTTACTGCCTGTGTTTCTCAAGGGCAGGGGGATTTGGAGGGAGCTGTACTCACTTGAACGGCTACGTAGGCGACCCCAAGATAGGCTGCTATACAGAGAGCCAGGAGTAGGTCAAAGATGGCTGGCTTGACCCTGAAAAAGATAAGCCACATCCACACATTCAGGGTTACCTTCAACTTTCACATGTGATCTGGAATGCAAACCACCCTTTGGAGAAAAAGCAAGTATCCTTCCTCTGGAGCCAATGGGTCAATGTGAGTGCTGCTTCCAGATCTCCCTATCCAGCATACAGGGGACCGTTTCTCTTCCAGAATGGAGCACATCTCATTTTCACCATCTCCCCAAATCTAGCCTTACAGTCTTAACTTGTGCAGGATCGCACATTCGCTGCTTTACACTTCACGGGGCTGGGCACGTTTAAGTCTGGAGAAGACAGAAATAGGAGAACCATCTTCAAATATTATAGAGCTGTCTAAGAAGAGGGAGGAGTGGCTTGTTTCCCGTTGCTCCTGGGGACTCGGTGGGAATCACAAGGAAGGAGAATTAGGCTCGACATTCAGAGGAATTCCCTGATGGTAAGAGCTGTCAGACAGTGAGATGGCCGAAGCAGTGGGCTCTCCTTCACGGGAAGCTTCCAGACAGAAGCTGGACGGCCACCTGAAAAAGATGCTGAGTCCTGCCCCGAGAGGGATGGGTGCGGGCTCAACTAGAAGACCGCTGGGTTTCTCCAACTCTGGTAGTCGATGCTTTAAGAGATTACTCTGAATCCCTAGAAAGGCTTGCTCATCTCTCTGCTAGGTGGACAGTCTGGGGGTGTGAGGAGGAGGAGACCAAGGCAGAAGGAAGTTCCCAGTGGTTCCTCTGACCATCACCAGCCAGGACAAAGCAGGAGTGTGGTGTGGAGAAAGTAGATAGAGAGAAAGTCTACTCCCTCTCACATCACACTAGAACCAGGGGTCATCCCATGAAATTGATTGCCGGGAAATCTAGGACCAACAAACAGAAGTACTTTTTCACACAAAACATCATCAACTTGTGGAATTCTCTGCCACAAGATGTGGGGACAGCCAACAACCTGGATGGCTTTAAGAGGGGTTTGGATAACTTCTATCATCGGCTATAGTCAGAGGGCTATAGGCCACCTCCAGCTTCAAAGGCAGGATGCCTCCGAGTATCAGCTGCAGGGGAGCCACAGCAGGAGAGAGGGCATGCCCTCAACTCCTGCCTGTGGCTTCCAGCAGCATCTGGTGGGCCACTGCGTGAAACAGGATGCTGGACTGTCCCCATTGGCCTGATCCAGCAGGGCTGTTCTTATGTAGGACTCCAACGCTGGCAGGTGGTGAAAAACAGACAGCACTAGCCTCCTCTTTTGAGCGACTGTGCACCACCAACCTGGATCAGAGGCCAAGGGGACAGAATCATAGAATGTGAGAGTGGGAAGGGACCTTGGAGGTCTTCTAGTCCAACCCCCTGCTCAGTGCAGGGAACCACAACGGCATGGCGTGCCTTTGCACAGGGTGTTTCTCAACTCTTTCCTTGGCCAGCAAGATAAGCGCCATTACTTTGCCCCCACAATCCTGGAGTGCAGGCCCAGAGAACAACCGTGCCCACCCCCCAACCCCAGTCCCACTGGCCAGGCAGGGAGAAAGCCACGAGGGTCCCCCACACTTACCTATATGCATTCATTACTTGCTTCAGTTGGTCATAGAACACAAACTCGGGATCCCTGTTTTGTTTTTAAGAAGGAGGGAGGGGGAAGCACACACTGTTTAGGACATGGTACATGCTCCTTTTAAAACGCTGCAATTGTCAGAGGCACAACATGAAATGCCATCACTGGAAGTGGGCTTCCACCGAGTCAGGCCTTGGGTCTGCATTGCTCAGTCTTGTCTACTGTGACCACCAGCAGCTGCTCTTCAGGGAGGGGTCGCCTTCAGCCCTGGCTGGAGACACTGCCAGGGACCAAACCTGGGACCTTCTACATGCAAAGCGGGTGCTCAGCCACGGAACCACGATGAGTCATGAACCAACATAGAAAACGGCTTCCTACTGAGTCAGACCCTTGGGCCATTTAGCTCAGTATGGCCTGCACTGCAGATGGGGGATCTTGCCCAGTTCTGGAAAGCTGCCCCCCACCCCCGCAAAACCCCACTTCTGTGCCCTGAACACTCCTCCTGTGTCTCTATGCACCCAGTACCCTGTCTCTGGCCAGGGAAATTCCTTGATGCTGCATTAAAAAAAAAAAAAAGCACGTGCACATAGGAAGCTGCCATCTACTGAGTCAGACCTTTGGTCCATCTAGCTCAGTACTGTCTACCCAGACTGACAGCGGCTTCTCCAAAGTGGCAGGCAGGAGTCTCTCTCAGCCCTCTCTTGGAGCTGATGCCAGGGAGGGAACTGGGAACCTTCTGCATGCAAGCAGGCAGGGGCTCTTCCCGGAGTAGCCCCATCCCCTAAGTGGAACATCTTCCAGTGCTCACACGTCGTCTCCCATTCAAATGCAACCAGGGTGAAGCCTGCTTAGCAATAGCGAAGAATTCCTGCTTGCTGCCACAAGACCAGCTCTCCCCCTGGCCCATGCTGGGGAGGGAAACACGGGCGTGGCTAATGCCGGGAAGCATCGTGATGAGGCCACAAGGAGGAGTTCAGGAGCGATTCCTCCCACCCCCAGCCCTCTTACCGCTTGTCTGCCTTCACGTGGTGCTGCTTGACGTCTTTCAAGTAGCGGCTCAGGTAGTACTCCAGCGTGCTGATCAAGGTGCTGTCCTTGTCCACCAGCTGGGCAGCCCTTGGCTGGCTGGTGAGCCACTCCATCACCGACTCCATCTGCTCCTGCTGGATCTGCTGCAGAAGCAGGGGAGGGAGGGAGGGAGGGAGGGGAGAGGCAGTTGGGTCTGCTCTGCAGAGTGAAGCCCGGGCCCCTCGGGCTCCCTGTCTGCCCCAGGGCAACCACCACCACCACGGCGGCCCTCTGGCCCCACAGGCGCTTACCATCTGCTCGGTGAAGACTGGGAGGTCGGCGGGCACCCCCTGGAGAGAAACAGAGAGGGGAGGGACACTGGTGAAAGCCAACCCGGCCAGCAGGGACTGGCTGGAGAAGGCAGATCAGAGGGGGAGCCTCACCTTTTCCGTTAGGTTGTAGATGACCCGGGTTAATGCCTCAACAACGATCCGGGTGTTGCGGGTGAGGACTCTTGAGTCGACCCGGGACCTGCAAGAGGAAAGGCAACCCTAGTGTGAGGACTGGCTTCGCTTTGCAGGCAAAGATTTGAGAGCCAGCGTGGTGTAGTGGTTAGAGCGCTGGACTTGGACCGGGAAGACCCGGGTTCGAATCCCCATGCAGCCATGAGACTTGCTGGGTGACTCTGGGCCAGTCACTTCTCTCTCAGCCTAACCTACTTCACAGGGTTGTTGTGAGGAGAAACCTAAGTATGTAGTACACCGCTCTGGGCTCTTTGAAGGAAAAGCGGGGTATAAATGTAAAAATAAATAAAATAAATAAAACAAAAGATTCGATGCACAGTGACTTAGAATCGAGCTGGCTGGCCGGGCCAAAAGGAACCTTGGAAAGTGGCGGTTCTCTCCTGTTTAGCAGGGGGAGAGCAACTGTCCCTCTTCAGCCCGGCATAGGGTCCCTTTAAGGGGCTGTGGTTGGCATCTCCTTTGACTATTTCTTTTTAGAGAGTAAGCCCTGTGGGGCAGGAAAAGGCCCTCTTGTGCTTGGGAATCGCCCCCTCCGAACTGGGCAAAGAGGCACCTTTTCAAGTAGGGGCTGGCTTTTAGACAGAAAAGGAGAGAGCAACTGCTGTTGCTGGGTCTCCCTGGCGCTCATTTTTAGACTAAGTCCTTAGAGGATAAGGAACTGCTTTCTTCCAAGTCTGCTCTGTAATCACAGGTCCATATGATAACCCAGTTCCATTCCTAACCAGACTATCGAATCTAGTGTAGAGAAAATCTTGCCTTCAAAGAGATGAAAGAAAAAGTAGCGGGGTCCCAAAAAACCTGTTGTTTTCTGCTAGGGCCAGCAGGGTTGGAACTTCAAAGGGCTGCAAAAAAAGGTCAAATGACTACAAGGACAGGCATTATTCTGACTTTGGAGCAATAGCAGGAGTAATCCCTCTCAGGATGAGAGGAAATTAGGTCTTGTGGTGGCAAGTATGAATTGCTCCCTTTGCTAAGCAGGACCCACCTTGGTCTGCATTTGGATGGGAGACAACGTGTGTGTGCATTTTCAGATATGCTCCAAAAGTGATGAGGCCGCTCTAAGCCCCTTTTAAAGCCATCCAGACTGGTGGCTGTCACCGCATCCCGTGGCAGAGAATGCCATAGATTATGCGCTGTGTGAAGAAGTGCTTCCTTTTGTTGGCCATCAGTTTCATGGGATGACCCCTGGTTCTAGTGTTGAGAGGGAGTAAATTTTCTCTGTCCACTCTCTCTAAAGGTAAAGTGTGCTGTCAAGTCGATTTCGACTCCTGGCGCCCACAGAGCCCTGTGGTTTTCTTTGGCAGAATACAGGAGGGGTTCACCATTGCTTCCTTCCACCCAGTATGAGATGATGCCTTTCAGCATCTTCCTATATACTACCAGCGGGGATTCGAACTGGCAACCTTCTGCTTGTTAGTCAAGCATTTCCCCGCTGCGCCACTGAAGGTTACCCCACTCTCTCTACTCCATGCATCATTTTATATACCTCTCTCATGTCTCCCGTCACTCGCTTTTCCAAACTACAAAGCCCCAGATGCTTTTCTCAGAAGGAAGTTGATCCAGGCCCTTGAACATCCTGATTGCCGTCTTCTGAACCTTTTCCAGTTATACAATGTCCTTCTTATGATACGGTGACCAGAACTGCATGTAGCACTCCAAATGAAGCCGCACCATAGATGCAAAACTGCCTTAGTATTAGAAGTTCTTGTGCTCAATAAGGGTACATTTGCTCCCAATTTTAATCATGCTGCTATCATTCATTCAAGATTAGAATCGCTCAGACCATGGTTTTTCCTGTGACACACTATGGATGAGAAAGCTGGACTTTGAATAAGCAAGACAGAAAAGGCACGGACGCTTTTGAACTCTGGTGCTGGAGAAGACTTTTGAGGAGACCATAGACAGCCAGGAAAATAAACAAAGGGATTATAGAACAAATCAAACCAGAATGTTCACTCAAGGCACAAATGACCAGACTCAAACTATCATACTTCGGACACATTCTGCGAAAACCCAGCTCCCTTGAGAACTGCATAATGCTGGGGAAAGTGGAAGGAAAGAGAAGAAGAGGACGACCAGCATCAGCAAGGTGAATGGACTTGATGACGACAGCAATGAATGCACCACTGAGAGACCTTAAAAGCCAAGTTGAAGACAGATTGTCCTGGAGATAATCTATCGATGTGGTCGCTAAGAGTCCACTGTCTTGACGACACTTAATCAATCAATCAATCAATCAATCTACAGCTTATTGCATGTGTGGTGTGTTTTGTGCTTCAGTCAACTGCTACAAGGAAGCTAAACCGGTGTATTCACGCTTCCCAGGTCTGTGCACATTCCTTTCTAGGCAAGCATCTAGCCAGAGGTTTACACCCACTGGGGCACTCAGAGGACTTGATTTTCAAGCTTCTTCCAAGAAATCAGCAAGGTGCAGATAAGACGAGTGTGAGAGTCTCTAGATCTCTGGGTGACTTGCCCGTTTCTGACTCCCAGTGGTTGAGTAGCAGCAACCAAAAGGCCGCGCTCTTTTTATAAGCCCGCGTGGTATAGTGGTTAGAGTGCTGGACTAGGACAGGGGAGACCCGAGTTCAAATCCCCATTCAATCATGGTACTAGCTGGGTGACTCTGGGCCAGCCACTTCTCTCTCAGCCTAACCTACTTCACAGGGTTGTTGTGAAAGAGAAACTCAAGTATGTAGTACACCGCTCTGGGCTCCTTGGAGGAAGAGCGGGATATAAAAGTAAAAATAATAATAAAATAATAATAATAAGAATAAGAATAAGAATAAGGCTGCTAAAACTAAGAAGTAGTATCAGGACAGGCTTTCTGCAAACTTGCAACCTACAAAGTCCATCAGGCCCCTATTCGAATGGCTAAGGGAGTTGTAGTTCAGCATGTGGAAGCTGCTGCATTAGGGGAAAACCCAGGAGTGGATTTTCTCACGGTGTGTGAATATAAGGGCGGGGGGGAAGGGAGAGAAGAGATTTGCTACTTAAAATGAGGTGGTGGATTTCTGGCTGGTAGAACTTCAAAAATAGGACCCATCTACCCCCCAGAACTACCATCTGCAGAATGAATACTGCTCTATATGACTTGGAATCAAATCAGAATTTACTCCGACAGTGGTCAAGTTCTCACACAGTGGGAGGAGAGCTGGTCTTGGGTAGCAAGCACTGACTGTCCCATGAGCTAAGCAGAGTCCACCATGGTTTCATGCCTCACCACAGTATCTGGGGGCAGGGGGGATATCTTAGAGCACTCACGTGCTGTCTCCTCGCCATACACAAAGCAAGGCAGACCCTGCCCTCTCTCTTGCTGTCTCCTCCCCTGCAACTGATATTTAGAGGCATCTTGCTTCTGAGGTGGAAGGTGGCCTATAGTAGGGATTCTCAGCATTGGGTTCCCAGATGTTATTGGACAACTCCCATAATCCCCAACCAAAGGCCACTGGTGCTGGGGATTATGGGAGTTGAAGTCCAATAACATTTGGGGACCCAATGTTGAGAATCCCTGGCCTATAGCCACCAGACCAGTAGCCACTGAAGACTTCGAAGGCCGCCAACCTAGCCCAAGTTCTCAGGCTCTGTTTTCCAACAGAGAAGTCAAGAACGGCTCTGTATTCATTCCCGAGAAGTCAACCACGTCCCTCAGCTACAGCACAAGGAAGCAGAACAGAGGCATGAGGACCACCCCGCCCCCCGACACTGCTCCGCCACAGCCCCGATTTGCAGCCTCCTCACCCAGCAGCTGACCTCACGTCCATGATGCTATTCCGAAGGCCGTCCCGATGGCTCTCGAGGTGAGACACCGTGAAGGCCGGGAGACGCCGGATGGCAAAGCGCTCATGCTCCCACGCCAACATGTCTTCGGCTAGGTTGATTTTCTTGTGCACCATGGAGAACTGCACTTCTGGGAACTGGCTGGCAACCACCTGCGGCAAAGCAAGAGTTAAGCCCTTCAGCGGCTCGACACCCGCTTCTTCCAGGCCACCAGTTCAGTTCACAACTGCAGCAGGCTGGTTGGTCGAGAAGCAAGCATCTCGCATAGGGTGCCAGAGGTTTGGGGTTCGCGTTCTGTGCCCAGTCTCCTGCATGGCCACTGGGTCATTTTGGGAAAGGGCGGTAGAGCATTGACCTGCAGAAGGTTCCAGCTTCAGTCTCTGGGAGCATCTCTGGGAAGGGCTGGGGAAGAGCCCTGTCTGGAACCCTGCAGAGCTGCTGCCGGTCAGTGCAGACCAGGGATTCTCAATGTTGGGTCGCCAGATGTTATTGTACTTCAACTCCCATAATCCCCAGCCCCAGCGGCCTTCAGTTGGGGATTATGGGAGTTGAAGTCCAATAACATTTGGGGACCCAACGTTGAGAAACCGTGGTGTAGACAATACTGAGCTAGATGGACCCAGGGGCTGACTCTGCAGAAGGCAGTTTCAGATGGTCATTTTTCTGAGATGGCACAATTTATGGTCAGGCCAGACCAGCGGCAGAGGATGGGGCTGTAGCTCAGTGGAAGAGCAGCTTATTTGCACCCAGAAGCTCCCAGCCATCCCCAAGGTGCCTTCCAGCTCTAACATTCTAGGATTCGGAACTGATGTTTAAATTTACACAGGTACAAGCGATCAAGGGTTTTTAGCCTCCTCTCCCTGCCATCTAGCTTAATAGGTACCCATCCCATCTGGGGCGGATGGGCTGCTGTGCACAGGGTGTGTCAAGAGGAAGCTGCAACAGCTAAGCTTTGCAACAGTGTTCCTACCCCCAGTAAGACACAGGGTAGTTAAGAGAGAAACCACAACTGAGCCCTGGAACGGATTTCCTCTCCGTCAGTAAAACAGCGTCATACTAATAAGTGCTCATGGTGAAATGCTCATGGTGGTTCAAGAAAAAAGGAATAACCAGGGCTTCCCTTCCTCGACTGCCTTCTTCTGCACTGCTACAATTCAGATCAGTCATTTTATTTTTTTTGAATTTTATTGTACAAATAGAAGTATTTGTACAAATATTTACAGGCCATCTCTCCATCATGGAACTCTGGACAGCATACGTGGGGTTCCCTGGCAATCTCCCATTCACCCACTGAACAGACTGGAACCTGCTTAGTTTCAGCACAGTAGCTGCATTTCAACACCTCCAAATCACTACTCATGTACACCATACCAGCCACTTCTTTTCCATTCATTCATTCATTCATTCATTCCTTTCATTTGTTTACAGTCCAATCCAAACAGCTCAAGGTAGTTCACAAAAGTTTTTTATTTTGGTAGTTCACAAAATAAAAATAAATAAATAAAAGTTCATATTGTGTCAATGTATTGTAACTTTGCTTGGATGGGTTAATAAACTAAACGTTTATTTTTCAATTCGGGGGGGGGGAATTCTTTATTTTTCAATTCTTTAAAATGTAGTTGGAATTTTAATGTGTTAAATTTGTTAGAAAAAATAAAGATATGAACTTTTAAAAAAAACTTTAACATAAAACACTTTCAAAACCACCTAAACACTACATCGGTACGGCTCTCTTAAATGATGCTAAAGATGATAAACCTCATATTTCCATGGGGAGCACATTCATGTAGTCATGACTGGCTACTACTGAATGCCCTCAACTCTGAGGTGTCAGCAAGTGAACTGGTAGTACCTGGAGACAGACCTCTCCAGACAATCTTGATGAACTGTACAGATCTTGCAGGAAAAGGCGCTCTCTCAGGTAACCAGACCAAAGCCACTCAAGACTTTAAAGGCAATAACCATGACTTTCCATTTTGCCTGGAATATTGACAGCCAGTGCAGCTGTTTAGGAACAGGCCTGATAAGGTCTCTCCGGGTTGCCCCAGAGACCAATCTGGCTGCCGCATTTTGAAGTCACTCAAGTCTCCAGACTACGCCCTGAGCAAAGGCAGTTTAAACTGGCACTTGGAAAGAACTGGCGGAATGGGCACCCTTTGTGGGGTCCATGTGTTAGGGGGCTGCAGGGTCTCTCAGCTTTTTTGTTTCTGGTTTTTTCCCCATGGTTGCTTTTTGATGTTTTATGGTTTTTACTGTTTTGCTGATTTTTAAGGTTTTAAATGCAACTTTCATGGAATTTTATGGTATTTAAACTTTTAAACCGCTTTGAGATGCATTATGAAAGGCAGCATAAAAACGGAAAATAAATAAATGTGTTAGTGGAGCAGTTCTAAGTGCTCTGAAGATAATGGTGTGGTTATTTCATTCACAGCCCAGCAGGTGGCGCCATCCTCCTATCCACGTCTACTTTCAGGGCTGCACTGGTAACATAGCCGGCTGTCCCCAGGAAGAGGAGAGGAGAGACAATCCCTAGAGCTGGGGTGGCAGGCTATGCCAGGCAGGTGCCGCTGCCAGGAGCCCCCAAATTTGGCAGTCAAATGGCTCTGTGGCCTCCGTGAATGGCCACCTTCAGCAGCAGCCAAAAGGAGCCGGGCCCACTGGGGATGTGCTGCTCTGTTTGGGAACAGCGCTTAGCAGCTGAACCAAGGCAAAAGAATGTCTTCACCTGATTACAGACCGGCAAGAAAGGCAGAGCTATAAGGTGTTAGGGAGAGACTGGTTGCATTAGAAACAACCCCTGGAGGTTTCCAACTGTGGGCCCCCAGATGTAGATGGACTACAACTCCCATCACCCCCGTGACATCACTGCTGAAGAGGTTGATGGGAGTTGTGGTCGAACCACATCTGGGGGCCCACAGGAATGGGAGGGAGAGGTGAGAGAAGCAATTTTATTTATTTAACACGTTTTTATACCGCAATGCAAGTTCTCTGGGCGGATTACATATTTCAACAATTAAAGTTTAAAACTATTAAAACACAATTAACACAATATCTAATTACCAATGCTAACTCTGCAAAGAGGCGCCTTTTAAAGTGGCGACGCTCTTATACTTCACAGGGGGAGAGCAACAGTGTTCCCTGTAACAGGGAATTGCAGATGCCAACTACCGCTCCCAGAATCCCCAGCTGCAATGGCCTTTGGCCAAGGATTCTGGGAACTGTAGTTAACATCTGGGACTCCCTGTTACAGGGAGCACTGGAGAGCAACTGGCCCCCTCCTACCCCAGCAGAGCAGGCTTCCAGGGGTTCTTGCTGGGCCCCGCCCCCCCATGGGTTTCTTTTTAGACTGTGAACCCTTTTGGGACAGGAAGCCATTTTTACTTACTTATTTTATCTATGCAAACTGCTTTGGGGGGAACCTTTACTCAAAAAGCAAGATATAAATATTAGCAGCAATAGTAAAAATCGAGTTTTGAAAATGGGAGAGACGCCGATGAGGAACGGTCGGTCAAAAAGCAAGATACCCACCACACACTCCCAGGGGCTTAGGCAGTGGTCTTCTCCCGAGTCAGACCTTAGATCCATCTAGCTCAGGATAGTCTGCTGCAGCGGTTCCCAACCCAGGTTCCTCCAGTTGTTGCTGAACTACAACTCCCATCATTCCCAGCTACAATTTATTGTGGCTGGGGGAGTGATGGGAGCTGTAGTTCTGCACCATCTAGAAGAAGCCTGGTTGGGAACTGCTGGTCCGCTCTGACCGGCAGCCGCTTCTCCGGGGTTGCCGGCGGGAGTCTTTCCCAGCCCAGCCTGGAGAGGCTGCCAGGGACTGGACCTAGGACCTTCTCCTGCATGCCAACCAGATGCTCTGCCACTGAGCGATGGCTCCATCCCTGGCACGGCCCCCTCCTCCCTCCGCGGTACGGGCTCGCCTGGGCTCGTGGGCTGTTGTGAGTTCAGCAGCCGCCAGGCCCTTCTCCTACCAGGACCCCCTTATTTACCAGTTCCAGCTCCTTCAGAAAAGCATGCTGGAGCGTGCCTTCTTTGGGGGGCTTCGAGACGTGTAAGTGAAGGCTGTTTCCTCTCCCCAGGGTGTCCAGACAGAGGACGAAAGCCACGTTGTCCTGCAGCAAACTGGAATCTGAAAGAGACGGAGCCCGGGCTAGGAGACCTCTACAGTCTGGGGCGGGGCTCCCTCCGGAGGACCGCGGGGAGAGGGACCTCTCTCTGGAGGGGCACAGCAGTACTCTCTGGCTGAGCCACCCGGCCTTGGTGGACTCGAACACTGAGGACTAGTTACATGATTGAGGGCTGCCCCATCTCCACCAGTAAGGAAGTGGTCTTGTCAGAAGCCTGGGGCTTCTCTGTAAGGTTTTATTGCTGGGTGTACAATGAGCCCATCACACCTGTGTGGTCCAGGTTGTCTTCCAGCCACCTCTTGGTCCCTTGGTAGTTAAACTTGCCACCTCCAGATGCAAAGAACAGCAGGTTATACCTGGAGGTGCGAGAGTGGGGGAGACAGGCAAGAGTGGCGACTCTCAGGTTAGAGAACACACATCCATGGGGGTGGGGGGGAGGGCCTACTCAAAGAGGAAACGACCCACTCCTTACCCAGCGTGGGTCCTTTTGTAGGTATAGAGGCGAGAGAAGAGCCTGGCCAGTTCCAAGAGCACGGCGACCCCGCTGCCATTAGAGTCGGCACCGTGGGAGAGCCACTGGGGGTAGAAAAAGACAATCAATTGCAGCTGGGAGTGACGGGACTTTTATTTATTTATTACATTTATAAACTGCCCCAGCCAAAGGCTTTGGGCAGTGTATAACTTTAAAGAGACATAAAAGCACACACCATTCAAAACAGTGCTAAAAACAATATAAAAACAATTAAAACCATTTAAAACCAATTAAAATACTTAAAAAAAAACAATTTACAAACCTTGGAAGGCCAGGCCAAACAAGTATGTTTTTAGGACTCTCTTAAAGGCTGACAGCGATCCTAAACTGTGGATATCTGCCGGGAGTGCATTCCATAGGCCAGGAGCAGCTACAGAGAAGGCCCGGTTCTGAGTCACCACCAGACGTACTGGAGGTAACTGGAGACAGACCTCTCCAGATGACCTCGACGAGCAATGGGGATCATAGCAAAGGCGGCGCTCTCTAAGGTAGCCCGGACCCAAGCCGGTCAGCGCTTTAAAGGAGTTGGACTTGTCGTCCAACAAAACCTAGAGAGCCTCAAGTGGGACCTGGCCCAAGCCACTGGTCTTCAACTGGAAGGTCAGGATCGACAATCAGGATGGAATCTAAGCAGTACCAGGACACATTAATATTTTGGACTTAGGAGGCTGCCACTTGATGAGTCAGGCCTGAGTCAGAACGACTGGATACATCTCTTCAGAACAGATATTGCTTTCATATGGATTTTGCCCCATTATAAATTTTCCAATTGAAGCTTTAGACATGTCTATGGAACTTGAGTAAAGTCCATGTGTGGATTCTGACTGCATGGATCAGGGCACACCCAAAAATATAACCTTTGGACTTTAAGACTTTGTTTATGCATGTTTTTTAATGCATGCTTTTAACGGGTGAATATTTGATAGGACTTGCAGTATTTGGAATCAACATTCTGATATTAATGAAGAGGACGACCAGCAGCAAGGTGGATGGACTCGATGACGACAGCAATGAATGCACCACGGAGAGACCTTAAAGGCCAAGTTGAAGCCAGATCATCCTGGAGAGAATCTTCTATGTGGTCGCTAAGAGTCGACACTGACTTGACAGCACTTAATCAATCAATCAATCATCCAAAACGTATATCTGATTAAGTTATACAATTATTTATGGTGTAAACCACCCAGAGACTTGTGTTTTGGGCGGCACACAAGTGTGTTAAATAAATAAATAAATAATAATTGTGGTATCTTGTGAGCTAAGCTATTTGTAACACTTGAACGGAGAGTCTTCACATGGGGTTCTTTTTTGCATTCTCCTTTGGGCCATCTAACTCAGTACTGTCTTCTCTGACTGGCAGCAGCTCCCCGGGGCTTCAGGCAGGGATTTCCCCCAGCCCTACCTGGAGATGCTGCCAGGGATTGAACCCGGGACCTCCTGCAGGAAAGGCAGATGCTCTGCCACTGAGCAACAGAGGACAGGATAAAGGAGAGCACACAGACGCAAGCGAAGGCAGGCTGTGGAGGGCTGTGGGCAGGGGCGTAACAAGGCTGGAGTGGGCCCAGAGACAAAATTTTAAAATGGGCCCCTCGCTCACACACACACACACACACACACACACACACACACACACACACACTTACTTCACATGTGACTTGCCTCTGGGGGGCCCCTCAAGGCGTGGGGGCCCCCCAGGCAGCCGCCTCCCCTTGCCTAATAGTAGTTACGCCCCTGGCTGTGGGCGTCAGCCAGTGGTCCCCTTCCCAAGACCTCCGGCAACTGCAAGGACACTCAACCAAAAAGAACTCTTTGATGCAATTGTGTCATGCCTTACTTGCATTTTGAGTAAGAGGTACCAGCCACACCTCAGGGGCTGAAACTCTCCATATCGGTGTGGAAATAGAGGTCTGATTAGTAACAGTGATAGTAAAACAAGCTCGAGGAAGGGAGGGCACAAAGAGCGTTGCATCACCGTGAAAGCAGTTGATGCTCTACCTCAAGAGTGAAGCAACAGAGGCCTGGAACAGGGAGAGGCTGGCCTAGAAGGAACTTCAAGGCACCCCAAGGTTGTACCCCAGGGCAGGGGACACAGGCCTTGGACCTGATCCAGCAGGGCTGTTCTTAAGTTCTGTTCACAACCGGGGAATCACCGTTGCAGGCAATGCCTCTTGCCCCCAAGGGTGGGAGTCTCTCTCATACTTTCTCTGTTATACAAGCTACATGAACCACCCTGGAAACTAATGGGGCCAAGAAGCAGCCCCACATATATCGGGGGGGGCACCTGCTCAAAGCCAAGGAACAGTTTAGCCAAACAATTCAGATGTCTCAAGTAAGCAAGTCAAGTGGGACCAGGGCTTGACAAATCCCAGGCACCAGGAAGCCATGGTGCCTAGAAATTTAACTGTGGTGCCTAGACTGGGATTTTCAAAGGAAGAGATATAGAGATATTTAATGAAACCTTTATCTGCCCCAGGAAGCCCTAATTCTGTTCCGTTACTTGTAAAGAGAAGCCCATTTACCCTTCCCCCTGCACAATGTCCATAAGAACAGCCCTGCAGGATCAGGCCCAAGGCCCATCTAGTCCAGCATCCTGTTTCACACAGTGGCCCACCAGATGTGTCTGGGAAGCCCACAGGCAAGACGTGAGGGCACGCCCTCTCTGCTGCTGTTGCTCCCCTGAAACTGGTATTCAGACGCATCTTGCCTCTGAGGCTGGCCTATAGCCATCAAAACAGCCCCGAGCCATTTTTGGAAGGGCAGTATATAAATCGAATAAATAAAATTGGTAGCCAGAGAGAACTGTCCTCCTAGAATTTGTGTAAGCCCCTCTTAAAGCCATCCAGGCTGGTGGCTCTCACCACATTCCGTGGCAGAGAACTCCATAGATTAATTATGTCTTGTGTGAAAAAGTGCTTCCTTTTGTCAGTCCTAAATTCCCTGCCATTCAGTTTCATGGGATGACCCCTGGTTCTAGTTTCATATGAGAGAGAGGGAGAGAGAGAGAGAGAGAGAGAGAGAGAGAGAGAGAGAGAGAGAGAGAGAGAGAGAGAAATCGCTAGTCCATCGCTAAGTCTGGTAATTTTATCCAGTGTCCACTGCCTGGCTACAAATCCAGAGAAAACCTATCAAGGCCCATGTGGGACACTTATCACCAAATAACTTACTGGAGCAACCCCAAACGAATCGTAGTGAGCTACGACTACTATGGTAGGCAGGTCCTCTCCTCCCAGACCTGTCAGCCGACCCTGGAAGGGAGGAAAAAGGAATTAACAGGACAACTACCGCTGCCGTCTCGCCGAAAACGAAGACAGCACAAAGCATAGAATGTCCCTTTCTTTTTTATTTATTAACAAAGCACAGCCATTTTGGTTTTTTAAAAATATAGCTATGTAAACCGCTTTGGAAACTTTTGTTGAAAAGGGGTATATAAATATTCGCCGTATCGTATCCGTATCCTTCTATCAGAATACGAGTCCAGCTTGCCAGAGAAGATCAAGAACAGACGCTGGAGAGTCTGCAAGCTCTACACAGCAGCCCAAACCAAGCACCCCACAGCCCTGGCTCTCTGTGGGGCCACGCAGCTACATCAGGCAGGCTGCAATGGACAGTTCCTTCTGCCAGGTTCCTGCCCAACCAGGGCAGTGCTACCAAACCCACCTCTATGCTGGTGATGAGCCAGTCACTAATGGCTTTGCTCTGCGCCCCGCTGGTCACCATTTGGAAGCCATTGGCTGTCGCCGTGTGCAACAGAACTAGAAAGGAAGCAGGATGATAAGAAACAGGCATTTGCTATGTTTGGCCCTATAGTTTGCACAGCCATGCTCCCGAGTGGGTCGCACGTTAAACAGATCCCTCGAAAGAAAGGACAGACAAGAGAGTTGGCTGCTCCTAGTTCTCACGTGCCTGTTGACTCAGATAACAGTAAATGCATACATATTAAGAATATAAACTTTTCAAGTCCTCAAAGTGGTTTATACAGCAAAAAGAGATGAGGTTCTTTGTCCCCAAAGGGCTCACCATCTAAAGGGAGACGCAGAGGAGTCACTAGCAACAGCCTCTGGGGGGATGTTGTGCTGGGGCTGAATAGGAACGCTTGTTTTCTCTGGCTAAATACAAATGAGCCCTCATTAGAAGAGGTTCCTCTTTGCCAGTTACCAGGGCCGATTCTCAAACTGCCTGCCTCGAGGGGGCTTGAAGACGGATCCTGGCCCCCAAAGGGGCTCAGAGTCTAAAGAGGAACTCGAGGGAGACACCAGGAGCAGCCACTGGGACCAACACCGTGCTGGGGTTGGAGAGACCGTTACTTTCCCCTGCTCAATATGAGAAAGCCACCACTTAAACGTGTCGCTCAGCCCGGAGTTGGAGGATTAAGATCATGGACAGGGAATCCCAGGGCCTTCCTGCCTTTTCCCCTCCTCAAACAACATCCTTTCCCACTTTGCTTGAAACTCGCTGTGAAATTGACATCACAGTCACCGATGGTATTTTTTAGGGTTGACAGGACTGTTCTGATCTTGAGCACTTAAAAAAAAAATACACACACACACACACACAAATCCATCACTGACTTTTGGGCACTGGGCTTTTGAGGGTTTGTTTGTTGTTATTCTGTCTCTCACAGCTACAATAAACCTACCATTCCAATTATAGCCTGGTCATTTCTGTGTCAGAGGGCAAATGGACAAAATCAGCAGGGGATCAAATACTTATTTCCTTCTGTGTGTGTGTGTGTGTGTGTATCTAAGAAGAAATCCAGGCTCGTCAAGAATCATTTACTTGTTTGCACATGGCAAGTAAAAGTTTGCTCCCAGGTGACCAGGTAAGGGGGAAAAGTTGGAAAAAGGAAATACTGCTAAGTAACAGGCAGGAGACGCTAGATTCACTTGTGGAGTGCCGCCACAGTCTTGAGCTGCACCTACTCTGTTTACTTACTGGATTTTTAGACCGCCTCACCCAGATGGCTCTAGGCAGTTCACAAGTATATGTGAATATAGAGCTAGCAGCCCTTTGCCTTCATCCCGTACAGCAAAGGTTGGCCAGCTCTTGGCACTCCAGCTGCTGCTAGACAACAACTCCCGCATCCCCAGCTGCCATAAATTGCAGCTGGGGATGATGGGAGTTGTAGTTCAGCTGGAGTGCCAAGCTGGCCTACCCCTGCTGTAGAGGAATGCAGAGAGAATACAGTCCAGAGGCACTGCAAGGAGACAGACAGAGAAGGCTCCAAGCTATTTCCTAGCCCTGGAGACGCTTGTTCTTTTTACGTTCGAAAAGCTAAATGAAAGGGAAAAGGCATTCGGCATATGGGGCCTCCCAAATGAGGATTCAATGAAGGAGGAAAGCTTTGGGTTTAGCAGAGGCCCACCTTCAGCAGCAGAGGCTGAACCTTGCGACGCAGAGGCGGTCTGCGTTTGGTCGTAGATGGAGAGGAGTTCGTCGTCCTCTTTGGCGAAGTAGACCGGCACGATGGTTTCCATGGCCAGCATCTCTGGCTCGTTCTCCATGAATTGCTGAGGAGGAGAGAGGCACATTTCAGAGGAAGTCAAGTCTGGAAATGGGCACACACCACGCTGGTCAGACCTCACTTGGAATCCTGTGTCCAGCTCTGGGCACTGCATTGTAAAGACTTTGACAAACTGCACTGGGCAGGGGGCTGGACTAGAGGAGCTCCAAGGACCCTTCCAACTCTTCAGTTCTAGGATTCTACAACTGGGATGGGTTCACAGGAGGCCTACAAAGGCGGTGAGGTGACTGAAATAGAAGCCCTATGAGAAATGATGTAAGGAACTGGGTATGTTTAACAGGGAGAAGAAAAGAGTAAGGGGAGAGATTACAGCCCTCTTCAAAGGTCTGCAGGACAGATATTACTAGAAGCAGTGAACCTGTTCTCTGTTTCTCCTGAGGGAAAGACGACTAGAATCAATGAGATGAAATGACAAGAAAGGTTCAGGAAGAATCTCCCAAGTGCAAGAGCTGTTTAACCGTGGAACTGTCTGCCTCATGCAGTGATGGGCTCTCAATCATTTAAGGTTTTTAAACAGAGCCTTTCAGAAATGTTGCAGCAGGTTCCTGTAATATGCAGGGGGTTGGACTGCAAAAGTCCCTTCCAATTGATTCTACATGCATACAGGAACATAGGAATGTAGGAAAATGGCTTCTACCGAGTCAGACTCTTGGTCCATCTAGCTCAGTATCATCTACACAGACTGGCAGCGGCATCTCCAAGGTTGCAGGCAGGAGTCTCTCCCAGCCCTGTCTTGGCGATGCTAGGGAGAGAACTTGGAACCTCCTGCATGCAAACATGCAGGTGCTCTTCCCAGAGTGGCCCCATCCCCTCAGGGGAATATCTCACAGTGCTCACACATGTAGTCTCCCATCTAAATGCAAACCAGGGCAGGTCCTGCTTAGCAAAGGAGACAATTCAAGCTTGCTGCCCCAAGACCAGCTCTCCTCTCCTCATGTTTACAAAACCACCATCCACTTACTCCGACTTTAATTTCAACCATGAAAGAAAACTGTCGCAATGTTCACACATCCGAGCCAGGAGGAATTAAATCTCTGCTCCTCCTCTGTGTGGCACATATCTTGCTTCGTCTTGCACTGAGGAATGAGGAGGGCACTCTTAGTGTGATCCAGTAACTTTCTGTGTATGCTATAATCCAAGAGATCTTCAGCCTCACCTGAGAAATCCAGCAGGCAAGCAACTATTCCCCTGGCCTTAGCCCAACTAACTTAACCTGCAATACGAGAGCCATAATCCTGACTGCCCACACAGGTTCGTTAGGGAGGAGGGCTGGCCTTGTGGTAGCAAGCATGAGTTGCCTCCTTTGCTAAGCAGGGTCCGCCCTGGTTGCATATGAAAGGGAGACTACATGTGGGAGCACTGGAAGAGATTCCCCTTAGGGCAGGAGTAGGCAATGTTGGCCTTCCAGCTGCTGAACTACAACTCCCATCATCCCCAACCACAATATTGTGGGGAAGATGGGAGCTGTAGTTCAACAGCTAGAGGGCCAACTTTCCCCACCGTGCCTTAGGGGATGGGGCTGCTCTGGGAAGAGCACTTGTATGCTTTCATGCAGAAGATTTCAAGTTCCCTCCCTGACATCTCCAAGAGAAGGCTGAGAGAGACTCCTGCCTGCAGCATTGGCGAAGCCACTGATGAACCAATGGTCTGACTCAGTATATGGCAGCTTCCGATGTTCCTACGTGGTTGTGAAAATTACTGAAATAACTGCAATAAAGCAATCTGAACATTCTCTTGCATAACACTTTCTGTCCAGAAACAGAGAAGCAATTCCGCACAATCTCTTCCAAGAATCCCACAGAGAACTGCAACAAACCAACACTCGTTTATCTTGCAGCTACTATGGTCACGTGCAAAGCCGACAGCAGTTGGGCCATGCCCAGCTACTAAAAACATTTCCATGCAAACTTGTGGTTTTCAAGCATCATGTTATCGGCAAACGCTGCCCACAGTATTCGTCAGCCAAGAAACCACCGAACCATTGCAGAGAGCTGAGGCTTGCTCCAGGATCTGGCATCCATCCGCTCTGCTCAGGGTCCCCTGTCCCTATCAGCTCGCATGAACCAAAAAGTACACCCCAGAATACAGTCAATATCCTGCTGAAGTTGTGCACCACAGTACTGAACGTGTTGCGGAAAACCAAAATCCCCCGCAACATCACTGGAAAGACTACAGGAATCTGCACCCAGCAAACTTGCAGAATTTGGTTTCTGGAGCTGCAGAATTCTGGACATTTCAGCCTACAGAACATCAAAAATACGAACAGCCCTGTTGGATCAGGCCCAAGGCCTATCTAGTCCAGGATCTTATTTCACCCAGTGGCTCACCAGATGCCTATGGGAAGCCCACAGGCAAGAGGTGAGGGCATGCCCTTTCTCCTGCTGTTGCTCCCCTGCAACTGGTTTTGAGAGGCATCTTCCTCTGAAGCTGGAGGTGGCCCACAGCCACCAGACGGGTAGCCATTGATAGACCACAGTTCTGCCTAAACCCTTGCTGGATCAAACACACCACTACTGTCCTGGATCAGATGCACCTTCCTAGAAGCCTGCTGGATCAAATGCACCTACCCAGGCCCCTGTGGGACCAAGCACCACAACTGCACCCTTTCACCAAAGAGGCGCTTACCCGGATGACATCCTGGGGCACCGACGACATGCTTTGCGGCAGGATGATCACCACGGCACCGGCCGACTGGCGGAGGGCCTTCTGGTACTGTTCGTAGGAGAAATCCATCAGCCGCATCATCACGCAGCGGCGGCTCAAGACATCTGCCTCCACGGTGCGCGCCTCTGTGTTTAAGACCGCATTCCGGGTGCCTGCCAAGAGCAAAGGGTCCCAATGATACTTTGAAGACAAAGATTGGGGGGGGGTGTCCCACAATGGGGGTGGCCAGAAAGTAGATCTCTTGACAGATTGTTGGGAAGGATTCCCAACTCCCAGACGGTTAACAATAGGCCTTCACAGGCTAAGCAGATGCCAGCGACTACTACGATGATGAATATTTACACACCACTCTTCAAGCAAAGTTCTCAAAGTGGTTTACACAGAAAAATACATAAATAAGATGGCCCCGTTCCCAAAGGGCTCACAATCAAATAAGAAACACAAGGTTGACACCAGAAACAGCCACTGGAGGGATGCTGTGCTGGGGTCGGATAGGGCCAGTTGTTCTCCCCCTGCTAAATATAAGAGAATCACCACTTTGAAAGGTGCCTCTTTGCTCCGTTAGCAGGGCCAACACTTGCAGAACTCTACTTTCTTGGCTGGGAGGTTCTCAGTGGGAACTGCTGCCTAGTAGCCAGTACTAACATCAGGAAAAGGAAGACACTAAAGCATGTTGGCACCATGCAGGCCCTACAGGCAAGATCTAGACTACATTAGCAATAACTATGTCCCACCGAAGTTAACAGGGCTTCAGTTAGTCACAACTAGCTTGTCTTGTTGCTTTCAACTGTGCTTAGTCACCACTTTAGTCTCGCTCCTGCCCTATATTATTTCTGTCCCCAACTTCATGAGATTTTATCGAGATAATCTTTATAAGCATGTCTGAGGGCCCCTTTGAGGCTCAGAAATGAGGTAACAGGTGCCAGAAATCCATGGAGCCCAGAAATTTAACTCAGAGGTAGCACTTTCTCATAAGAACTTTATTTGTCCCAGGCAGGCCTGCTTCTGTTCTAAGTATGGAACCTGTAAAGAGAATAAAGAGAAGCCCCTTTATTCCCCTGCCCCGCCACACATAATGTCTGTCACTATTCCAGTAATTTTGCCAAGGGCTCTGTTGTCTGGCTCCTAAATTTGGGGGCTAGCCCCTAGATCCAAAGCAAATGCATCAAGGCCTGTGATCAAAGTATTTTAAATAGACCCACGCCACAAGAAAAGGCTCCCTTCCTCAAATCAGGCTGCTGAAATGAAGAACACCTGGGAGAAATCTAGAAGTAGGCTTTGGGGTGGAGGGAGAGCAAGTTCAGTTCTCTCCGCGTGCAGCCCATGGGGAGGCAGGCGGTAACTGCTCTGCTGCTGAGCCACTATTTTAAATCCATTGGCAACCCTATATCTAAGGAAAAGAGGCCAATCTTGCAAGCCCAAAGGTTGCCCACCCCGTTCTACAGGAGACATTGAACAGCTGGTAAGCCTCCTTACCCACTTAATTGGTAATCTTCCTTGATCCTTTAGGATCCTAAATCTCAGCCAGAGCTACCAGTCATCCCTTTCTAGGCATTTAGGCTGCTTCTCCCTCCCTTCCCAATATTGCAAAGTGTATTGGCCAGCTGAGCGGGGGCATAGCCACGCCAATTTTAATCTCTTCCCCCCCCCCCCCCCCCGCCCGTGACTGGTGCTGCTTTTACTGTCTCTCTCATTCACTCCCTCCAGCGTTTTCTCCCACAAAGCAGTTGCTCTCGCTCTCCTCCTGTCCTGCAGCAACATTCTCCTGGAGTTCAGGGATTTGGATGTTAAAAGCCCGTATTCTTTTGGTGTGCATTTCTGTGCAAGCGACCATTCCGTGACTGGTTCCACTTCCCAAAGCTACTATTTTGAACTGTTAGCTCTCAAGAGGCACAAGCAAAGGAAGGAGGAAAAGTAGCAGCTCCTGGAAGCCTTACGTTCACCCACCCCTGCTCTAGGCTGAATAAATCTCGGCTAGCAAGGCCTGACGCAAACAGCGCTGTGCAATATCAATCTTCAGTTTTGATTCCTTTTTTAGAGTTTCCTGCCTCAGCTCCAAAAGGGGCACAACCAGCATTATGGGGAGGATCTGTGATAGATCACCTGCTCTGAATGCAGACGGTCCCGGGATGAATCCCGGGCCACACCTCCAGGGAGTGCTGCGAAAGGCTCCTGTCTGAGAGCTACTGACAATCAGCACCGACAAAACTGAGCTGGATGGACCCAGGGTGCGACTCAGCAGAAGGCAGCGGCTTACGCTCAACATGGGCCAAAAGAGCTGGAAGCGAGAAAGCTCTGCCCACACAGAAACTCCACCCTGGAACACGGCAACCCTCAACTCAGTGGGCCTTGTGCCAGGACCTGCCGGTAATCCCCACCTCTGTGAACATGCAAGTTGGTCAGGAAAAGCTGTGAGGTGCAACTGCATCACATGCTAGCATGCAGACACAATCTCTATCGCTGCCTCTGGTGAGTGCAGAGGTTTTGAATATCAGAAAATTGAAAGCTTGGGCCTTTTCTTCTTTAGACCACACACGGCTGCAGGTAGCAGAGTCACAAACCAGCACAGGAGGGAAATTCCACCCACATTTCCCCCAGATGCCCCCTCAACGATCCCTCCTGAGGAATGGTCGCTGCTTGCAACCAGACTGCAACAAAGGCCCTGCCTGCCACTGTCTCCAAAGTTCGCTCCCAGCCTCTGTGAAATGCCACTGAGTCTCCTTGCAAACCATCCACGACAGGTGCAGCTTTGGGGCACAGGAGGTCACCTCAAAGGCTGGTTTTCTTGGCTAAATAAAGCCAGCAGAGTCCCCTCTCCACTTACAATGGGCCCGTTCGACATGCTGTGTGCGTTTCTGGGCAGCAGGCAAGAAAGCATCTGCTTAGCTTGAGGAGGCCTCTCTGTGGCTGGATTGTGCGAGCAGATGCAAGATGCCAGTTGCTGTGTCTTGGAAGCCAAGCGTGCCTCTTTGACTCCAGGGGAGCACAAAGGAAGGTTCTAGATGCCCTCGGCTAGGTTGGGGAGAAGCCGAATGATTAATCCAAGCAAGCAGAGTGGAAAGATATCCTGTTGCACCCAAAGATATTTGCATGGACATATGGAAGTGTTGAAACTGGAGTGTTTCCCACCCACGCTTTCTCAGTCCAGGGATGGCTGAGAACAGGTGGTCTCCCACCAACCCACATATACATGTACGATGTTTCCTGCCTCTATTGACTCCTCATTCCAGAAAGAGGATGCAGGAAACAGAAGCTTCTGGAGGCATCCGTGGAAAACCACACATTCCCATCCATCCAACATGCCCTTTAGCGAAACAGGAGAGCCAACATAGAGACACCTGCTGTCTACACAACCACTTTTCAGGAACATAAACGCTGCCTTATGCCGAGACAGACCATTGGTCCCTCTAGCTCAGTATGGTCTACACAGACTGGCAGCGGCTTCTCCAAGCTTGTAGGCAGGAGTCTCTCTCAGCAATATCTTGGAGATGCTGCCAGGGAGGGAACTTGGGACCTTCTGCAGGCAAACAGGCAGGGGCTCTTCCCAGAGTAGAGAGATGATTGACACAGCACTTGACAAATCCCAGGGAGCTAAGGCGCCTAGAAATGGCACCTAGACCATGGTATTCAGAGGCCAAGTTCTTTAATAAGCTCTTTATGTGTACCAAGCAACCCCATCTCTACTCTAATAAAGTTACTTGTAATGGGGATCAAAAGAAGCCCATTTACTCCCCCCCCCAACTGTGTCCACCACCAAGTCAGGTAATTTTGTCAAGCGCCCATTCTTATCTGACTCCTGAATTTTTGGGCTGGCTCTCCTGTGTGCATTACAGTAAGTGAGGGAGCTATTTTAAAGCACACAAGATCACTGTGTGATCAAAGTGCTTCAGCGAAACACTCCACCGCAACTGAAGAGATCCCATAGCATTAATATTCACGAAGCTAGCCATAGCAATGAGATCAGCTATGGCTAGTCCACCGTCATAATTATAGCCACAAAGAACCCAGTGCTAGAATAAATGACGGCCCTCACTTCTAAACTGGCAGATAGGAACTCAACGTGAGTCGGGCAGAAGAGGAGAGCACTAGTCTACTATTATTGTTCATATTCTTAATGCTATTATTATTATTTACTTACACAGTCAGACAGGTGTTATTGACTGGTTTGTTTTATCCAGACATCTAGTCCTTCCCAAGGACCTAGGATGGCTGAATTTTATTGTCAGTGTTGTTTTATTATTATTTCTTGTTTACACAGTCAGACAGGTGTTATTGACTGGTTTGTTTTATCCAGACATCGAGTCCTTCCCAAGGACCTAGGATGGCTGAATATCATCATCATCATCATCATCATCAGGCAGGATCCAGTCAGTGATGACTAAGCACGACTCAAATTGATAGGACTTAAGTTAGTCCAGTAGCGATTTCAGTGGCACTTATAATGACTAACTTAGCCTGGAGCGTGCCCAATAAGAACATTAATAATACTGCAGATAGACAACACTGATATTACTAATGTTTATTTAAAATGTTATGTGTGCTCTTAATATTATTCTGAGGACTTAATGGAGGGATAGGCACCAGCTTTGCATGCAGAAGGTCCCAGGTTCAATCCCTGGCAGCATCTCCAGGTAGGGCTGGGAAAGGACCTTCTCTGCCTGAACTCCTGGAGCACTGCTGCCAGTCAGTGTAGGCAACACTGGGTCAGGTGGGCCCAGGGTCTGACTCAGTATGAGGCAGCTTCCTATACCCCTATTACAGCCACCAAAACTAGTAGCTATTGATCTACTCGACTTCCATGGACTTCTCTAACCCGCTCTTAGCCACCTAAGCTGGGGGCTGCCACCACATCTCGTGGGAGTGAATCCCATCAGTTAACCAGAATACCAGAAGGGACCCTCCTAGAACAGGCCAGGGCCAATCTAACCCAACACCCCCTTCCCTCACGATAGCCAGCCCAACCCCACTCTGGGAAGCCGAGAAGCAAGGCATGGTGGCAAGCCACCCTCTCCCGTCGTTGCTTCACACTGTTCAGAGGAGCAGACTGCCCCTGAACCTGGAGGCTCCACTGAGCTGCCAGGTCTGGCATATTCGTAGTAGGAGTATCTATCTTCTATCTATTATTTATAATTTATTTAACATATAAATATACCGCCCAAATGCAAGTAGTTGTAGTAACCACCACTAAACGTGCCCTCCACGAGCCTGCTCCACACAGCCATCCCGGCTAAGAGCGAACGACAGACCTTTCCTCCTCCTCCTCCAGTGCCTGCAACGCCCTCTTAAAGCCCCCCGAGCTCGTGGCCACCCTCAGAGCCTATGGAACTCGCTACCACAAGATAACTCGGCGCTATGTGAATTAAAAAACAAGCAGGCCAGAAAAAAAAAACCAAACACAAACCCAGCTGAGGATTTAGACCCCGCCCCCGCCCAGGGCCGCCCCCTCGGAGGGACTGACCGTAGGGCTGCCCTCCGAGCTCGTACTGCTGCATGCGGTAGACGGTGAACTCGTGGGCTGCCGAGGCGGGCGGCGGGCCCAGCAGCAGGAGCAGCACAGCCGGCAGCACCAGCAGGAAGCTCAGCGGCAGGCATGACGAGGCCTTCAGCAGCACCGAGCCCAGCACCTCTTCGCCCGCCTCCTCCAGCATCGCGGCCCCCGACGACAGCCCGGCCACCCGCCCGTCGCCTCCTCAGCAAGGCTGCCCTCGCGAGGCACGCCGGGAAGGGACGCCCTCTCGCGCCCCGTAGTCGCGCCTCTCCCCCCCCCACTTCCCCCGAGGCACGCTGGGAAATGCAGTCCGCGCCTACCCCGCAGACTCCGGCCGCGAGGCACGCTGGGAAACGCAGTCCTCGCACTCCGCGCTGCAGAGTGCCGAGCGCGCAAGGCATGCCGTGTGACAGGAAAACGCGGGCTTTGAGCCGAGGGCCGCAAGGCAGGCTGGGAGGTATAGTCCTGGCCCGCAAGGCAGGCTGGGGAGCCGGCTCCCTTGACTCTCAGGCGCTGACGCACTAGGAGGGCAGCCCCCTCTCACTCTATCTCCCGTTGTAGCAGTACTTTACTCTGCCCCTCAACGAGCAGGGTTTTATGACACGCTATGCTCGCCTGCTTATGAGCATGCTCAGATGCACCGGGCAGGACTCGTTGAGGGGCAGGGGAAAGTACTGCTACACCTGCTCCGCGTCTCCATAGGACGTTGCCGCAAGGCACGGCGGGAAATATAGTCTCTTGCCCTTCCATCGCCTTCGCGCAAGGCATCTTGGGAGTGCGGGGAGGGCTCTACCTCGAAACCATGAAAGCGGGGGGCGAGCGGTTGCCAATGCCGCTCTGTCCTTTGACGTTTCTATGGTGGAAACCCCTCTCTGCTTTGCATTGGGAGGCGCGAGGGGAGAAGGCAATTCCATTTTGGACTGGAAGGGCTATTCTTTTATTACCATGGTGTGCTGTGGCTGTAAGCCCTTTTCATTTTCTATGATTTAAGCTAGAACTCTTTCTTGGAACCTGTTTGTCAGGGTTTCTTTCTCCTCTGAGTGTGTGTTAACTGTGGGCTTGAGTACCTCTGAGCATATGCAGAGTGTCTTTGCTGTCCCCTAGCATTGCCAATTCTCCAGGACTGGCTTGCCGGGTCCAGGAATCTGCATCAAAGCCCCAGGTGGTTTTTGAAAGAAATCCTAGTGATTTTTTGTGGCTTAATGTTCTTTTTAAACAAAAAAAAAAAGGGTTAAAAAAAAAAACCAACTCTGAAGGAATTAGCTTCAATCAGAGTTGGCAATCTTGTGTGCCACAGAGTAAGTCACAGTTAAAATGAAAACTCTTCCAAAGGACTGAGCAAGTCTCTTCCAAATGAGGCTGAGCAAGATTGTGGCAACCAGATAATTTTAATTCCTGTGAAAGAGACAGACAATTGTAGGAGGCAATTGTATTATTGATGACAACAAAACCAAAGATGGAAAAACCTCATTCTGACTGAAGCTTTCCAGAGGTATCTGGTGGGCCACTGTTTAAGCAGGTTGCTTTACTAGTTGGGCCTTGGGCCTGATCCAGCAGGACCTTTCTTATGTTCTTATGAAGCTATCCCTGGAGGTCCCCCCCACCAATATTTTTCCAAATATGTTCACAAGATCAAGTCATTAAAATCTCCAGGCTTGCTTTCAGGAGTCATTTGGAGATGGATGCAGATTCCTGCATACTCCAGTCTTTCAGTGGGCAACCTAGCTGTAAACTAACATTTGCAAACTGGGTGTTGCAAAAACTATTAGGAACAAGAGCCTTCCTGAGATGTGTGTTCATTTTTACCACTGAGCTGGAGAGGGAAAGGGAAGTGAGACCTCATTGCCAATAACAGGCCCTGTTTCTGGAAACCTATAAATCAGATTCCTGACACTGGCCAACTGTTGTTGGACTACAAACTCCATCATCTCCAGCCACAATTGTGGCTGGGGATGATGGGAGTTGTAGTCTGGCAACATTTGTGGACCCAGGCTGAGACCTCTTGCTATAAATCACTGCATGTCTTCCAATTCATAACTTTGGGGGGGATTTTTGGAGAGGCCTTTTAATCATTTTTGCTTCCATCTGGGAGGAAGAGATGTACAATTAACACAACAAAGAAGGTTACAAGACAAACACCCAGCATGGTTTTTTTCCACCCTTTATTTACAACAAAATGCCCCCCAAAAAGCCTTCATGCTAAAATAATGAAATGTCTGCATTATATACCATCTGTATAATGAAATCCTAGCAATGATCTGGTTGCTGGCCAGCTGCAAACTCTGGTCTGTCAACTCAGATACCAAATTGAATCATCATTGGGTTTCCTTGGTCACAGTCTGGCACAATGTCTGGAACGAGCCTATATGGCAAAGTAGAATATTTTTTTCTTGCCTAGGTGTGTGTGTATATATTTAATGAGGAAGCAGTCTCATATGAAAAAGGGAATACACAAGCAAACCGAGGGCTAAACCCAGGGGCAGCCTAGGGTACTGCAGTGCCTGAGGTGAGATGTTGTAAGTTGCCTTGCCCCACACCCCTGGTGGTGGGGTCAACCCCATTCAGAACCAACCCTTGCAAGCTTTGGAAGTACATGAGGAGCAGGGAGGAGGCCAGCATCCTCTTCTTCTTTCCTTGTGAGGCGTTCCTTGCAAACATCAGAACAGCCCTGCTGGATCAGGCCCAAGGCCTCTCTAGTCCAGCATCCTGTATCCTACAGCGGCCCACCAGATGCCTCTGAGAAGCCCACAGGCAAGAGGAGAGGGCATGCCCTCTGTCCTGCTGTTGCTCCCCTGCAACTGGCATTTAGAGGCATCTTGCCTATGAGGCTGGAGGTGGCCTCTAGCCACCAGACTAGTAGCTTGCAAGGGCCAGATCATCCCAAACAGCTGCTGCAATGGCAACAGGAAAAGGTATCTTGCCACCCTGCTGCGGTCCCAATGATCGGCCGCCTGAGGTGACCACCTCCCGTTGTCTTATGAATGGGCCGCCCCTGACTTAACTTGAAATAAAATAAGATACCTATTTGGGGGCAAAGTAATGGCACTGTTCTGCCTCAGCAGCAGTCACCTGGTGTGGAGCCTCCTCCTGCCCCTCATGTAGAGAGGAAAGCTGGTCTTGTGGTAGCAAGCATGACTTGTCCCAGTAGCTAAGCAGGGTCCACCCTGCTTGCATTTGAATGGGAGACATATGAGCACTGTAAGATATTACCCCTCAGGGGATGGAGCCACTCTGGGAAGAGCATCAAGGTTCCAAGTTCCCTCCCTGGCAGCATCTCCAAGATAGGGCTGAGAGAGACTCCTGCCTGCAGACTTGGAGAAGCCGCTGCCAGTCTGTGAAGACAATACTGAGCTAGATAGACCAATGGCGATATTTTCCCTAGATACGCCTCTGGACTAGATGTGTGAGCACTGTAAGATATTCCCCTTAGGGGATGGAGCCGCTCTGGGAAGAGCAGAAGGTTCCAAGTTCCCTCCCTGGCAGCATCTCCAAGATAGGGCTGAGAGAGACTCCTGCCTGCAGACTTGGAGAAGCCGCTGCCAGTCTGTGAAGACAATACTGAGCTAGATAGACCAATGGTCTGACTCTGTATATGGCAGCTTCCTGTGCTCCAGAAGAATCAGGTTTCTAGCCCTGAGGACGGTGCAGTACTGAAATGTCGGTGCTCAGCATGCTGGAATTGCTGGAGAGAGGCTCTCTGACCCTCCTGTTCTGCATCATGGAGTTACGGAAACTCTCGCGTATCCGTAAGGAGCTCTCTGTGGAGGAGAGTGAGGGGACGTCAGAGAAGACGAAACAGTCTCTGGGGCCGTGCAGCCCAGCCTTGATGCAGCAGCAGCAAATGAGTTCTAGCACAGCTCTCTTCATCTCCTGGCTTCCAAAGGAGTAGATAATGGGGTTAATGAATGAGTTAAGCACCGCCAAAGTCAATGCCCAGCTAAAGGCTTTATAGAATGCTGGGGTCCTCGTCGTCCAAGAGATGTCCAACAGCAGGAGGATGAACAGCGGGATCCAGCAAAAGAGGAAAGTACCGAGAATCATCATCACTACCTTCAGGAGACGAAGCGACCTCTTGTGGCCGTACCTCGAGATGGAGTGCTTGGTACTTTTCCGGATGCAGTGATAGATGGAAGCGTAGAGGCTCACGACGCACACTAAAATGATGCTGAACATGATCACGGAGAAGAGGAGGTAATTCTTGTCATAGAGGGGCAACAAAGTGGAACATTTGCGTTTATTGCAAAGACAGTTCCAGCCCAACAAGGGGAGCAAGCCAATGAGGATCGCCAGGCCCCAAGAGAAGACAATAAGGCATTTCAGACGTGTGGACTTGCTGGCCCCGTTCTCAGCGATGGACCTCACCATGGCGCTGTGCCGCTCAATGGCCGTCACCAGCAGGCTGAAGATGGAGGCGGCCAAGGCGATGAAGAGGACACCCTCCCGGAGGAACCACATGGTGGGCGACAGACGGAATGTCCTGCTTCCTGACAAACAGAGGTTGAGCAGGTAGGCGACTCCAGCCAGCAGGTCGCTGAGGGTGATGCTGGCGATGCAGAAAAACACCCACCGGCGGGAACGCAGCTTCCACATGATGGCCAGCAACACCAGCAGGTTCTCCAAGATGATGAGACAGCAGACACCAGCAGTGATCAACTTGAGAATGTCCATCTTGTCTTCCTGGGAGTGCCGGTTGTTCAACTTCCCAGTGAAGTTGTAATGGTCCAAGATGATGTTGACGTAGGTGCCGGTCTGAAGGCAGCCATCTGGGCGGTGGACTGGGGCGACATGGGCATCCGGGAGCAAAGTGGAGAGTGTTGGAGGAGGAGCGGGGGAGGAGAAGGAAGAGGCGGCACTGGTGTTGGTAGCTGTTAAGGCTGTGGCTAGCTCAGGCATTTTCCCTGAAAATTGCGGGTGGGAAGGGTGCAGGAATGAAATTTCAGTTTTTATTGTGTGGGGGATGGACCAAAACCAAATGTTGGGGAAGCAGAAGCTCTCTCTGCCTCCAACGGGCAGGAAGTGGTGTCCACAGTTTGTGAAGACAGATGTGGAACCAGCAGAGTGAAACCTGAAGTCTCTGATGGATTGTGAGACAATGGAACCCAGCCTCTGGTTTGGTGAGATGATGAGAAGAACCAGGCGGTTCACCCAAGCGTGCCTGGAGGGTTGCAGGGGAAAGACGACGACAGCGGTAGATTTCTTGGCCACAGTGGTTAAAATGCCACCGTAAGCTCCCTTGGGCCAAGCGGGTCACAGCCAGCGGAAAGGGAGGTCCAAGCTTCCATCACAGCAACCCAAGAGTCTGCCAAAGAGAGGGAAGGAAGAAGGGTAAACAAGGGAGGTTGCTGAAACACCCTGAGGGCATCAGAGGGCACTGCTTCCTGTTGTTCAGGGACGTTTCCTGTTATCAGTAGAAGTTGCCTAGCTTGGAGTGGCACAACCTCACTGCAAAAGACAGCTGGTTTACGGCTCGTGCTTCTTTTTTGGGATGCTGAACAAATGGTAATTTGACTTGAGAAACATCAAGTGTTTTTTTAGGAGGTCGTGGCGAGGCAGAGGAAGATCTCATGATCCCTTTTTTCTTTTTTCTTTTCAAGCAGTGCCTCTCTCTAGAGCAAGCCTGCTCAACTTTGGGGCCCCCAGCTGTTTTTGGACTACATCTCCCATAATCGCCAGCCACAGTGGCCAATTGCCAGGGATTATGGGAGTTGTAGGCCAAAATCTGCAGGAGGGCTGAAGTTGAGCAGCCCTGCTCTAGAGAGACGTTATATTTCTCTTACATTGAGCTGGTGGAGCTCAAATGCATTGGGAAGCAAACACTTTTATCATTACAGTGGTTTGCAAACTGATAATCAGTAAAAACTAAAATCAGCAAACAGCTTTAATATTCATAAAATGTGAACTTAACTGCAATTAAAAATGGCTATGGGTCTCCTGAGGACCACCATAGTCAAGGACAGTCTACCTCTTAATGGCAGACACTGGAGGCAAACGGGAGGTTTCTCTCTTCCATGCACTGCTTGTTGGCTTCTCTGAGGCACTTGACTGTCTGCTGTTGGAAACAGGGATGCTGGCCTGGATGGACATTTGGCCTAATCCAGCAGGGTTCTCAGCTCACATGTGGGATCGTGTCACCTTTGGAGAAAGGGGTTGGTCTAGATGGCCTTTGAGGGCAAACGGTGGTCTGGAGGGCAGGCCACCTGTGATTTTATGAAATGCTCTACAATCATTTTGCACGAAACATTCCCAAACTCAAACAAGACGTTCCTGGGTATGCATGCTGCTTTATTTATTAACAAAAGGTAGAAGCAGCAGCAGCAACAACAACGAGCTGAAAGATTTTTAGTACAAAATAGCGCATTTTATATATTCATACCTGATGGACCTTCCAAAGGCCATCTAGACCAGCTCCTTGCTGCAAAGGTGGCGCTGTCCCATGTGGGAGCTGAGATATAGTCAAAGGGCTCTCGAGCCCCATTTGCCTGCCCCACTGTGAGTGGCAACGGGTGCTTTAGTGGAACCCACCTCTTAGGTGCTGGAGCCCTTCACTCTGAGGTCCCCACACTCCTTTTAATGCACACTCATGCACAGAAAACATGTACACGTGTACAATTACATGTAAGTACAGTGGCAAGTCAACCGAATCGCTCTGGCTTCTCATTTATCTTCCACTGATTGGTCAGGACTAACATTTCTCACTCACTCACTCGCTCGTATGCCTTTTGGGAGGATTTGGAGACTAATACAAAGAAAAGCAAGAGGAACAGAAACCCAAGCAGAGGGGCAGCCAGCTACGAAGCAGCAAAGGCTGCCTGCATTGTGATCAGTTCTGTAAACAGAGGATTTGGGGAAGTGCAGCTTCTTGCTAGCACCCCCATGACGAGCTGCATCTGGTAGTATCCCTTCTGCAATGCAGCTTTAAAAGGAACGGGATTCCCCTGTGCGTCTCCTCAGCCTAGACGAGATGCCCCCTGCACGCATGATTTGAGCAATGGACACGCAGGAGGCCGTGTGGTCCCTCGGCAATGAATGCTGCCTCCAGCTACATCGTTTTGTCAGAACAGAGCCCCTCCTCATCTGGCGGTACGCGTGGAGAGTTCTCCGTTGCTCCTGAGGACTAGAACCACTGGGTTGAAATGGGAAGGGAGCAGATTCAGGCTTGACATTAGGAGGGATTTTCTGACTGTCATGGCAGGTTCAACAGTGGAGCGGTCTGCCTGGTGCCGTGGCAGGCTCTCCTTTGCTGAATGTTTTTAAACAGAGGCGGCTGGACAGCCACCTGTCCAGCCGCCTCTGAGACGAAAGTTTGGGGGGTATAAAAATCTGATAAATAAATAAATAATGGGTTGGACTAGAGGACCTTCAGGGTCCTGTTCCAGTTCTAACATGCTATGATTCTATACCTGGGGATGCTGGGGAAAGAAGCTGTGATTTTCTTCATGTAATGCGGATGCCCTGCCACTGAGCTACAGATGTCCCCGGTGGATATGCAAAGCTGCCTTGTGCTGAGTCAGACCCTTGGTCCACCTAGCTCAGTATTGTCTGCACTGACTGGAAGCAGCTCTCCAAAGTTTCAGGCAGGACTTCCTCCCCGGCTGGAGATGCCGGGGATTGAACCTGGGACCTTCTGCATGCAAAGAGCTACAGCCCTTCTTTATATAGTTATATAAAGGTTAGTTATAGCTTATGGGTTAGTTATAACCTATGAAGCCCTAAACAGCTTGGGCCCGGGGTATTTAAGAGAACGTCATCGTTAAGAGAACGTCATGTTATGAACCTCACTGCCCATTGAGATCATCAGGAGAGGTCCGTCTGCATTTGCCACCGGCTCGTCTGGTGGCTACTCAGGGACGGGCCTTCTCTGTTGCTGCCCCAAGGCTTTGGAATGCGCTCCGTAGTGAAATTAGAGCCTCCCCATCTCTGACAATTTTTAAAAAGTCTTTAAAGACTCGTCTGTTTACCCAGGCTGTTAACTGATACTGTTCTGGTTGTTTTTAATGTTTTAGAATATTTTTTTAAAAAAATTTAAATTGTGTTTTAGATTTCTTGGTTTTTGTTTTTAACTACTGTTTTAATGTTGTTTTTAACTTGTTGTAAACCGCCCAGGGACATAAGTTTTGGGTGGTATAAAAATATGTTATATAAATAAATAAATAAAACACATAACAGACATGTGTACAGAGCTTAAATTTACACTCGGAGGTTCCTCCAAAGCTTCTCAAGGTGCTCTCCCTAAGAAGACCAAGAATGCTTCCTTGAAAGCTGGCTGCTTCTTCTTCTGTAACGCACCACCATGCGTGGGTGTTGGGTGAAATCTAGGACACCAGGTTTCAATGCACTCAGAAAGCGAGAAGTGGGTCCCAACGACCTTTGTATACACTAAGAATGAGATTCTGCAGCAGAGACGCAGCAGAGGGGAACCTTCTGGGGACAGTGTGATGGTAGTGGCCACAGGAGGGCCAGGGAGAGCCATGGGTTGGTCGCTCTCTCTCACTACCTCGCAGGACTGTTGTGAGGATCAAGTAGCGAGAGGAAGGATAGACTGCACGGCCCCCTGAGCCCCTTGTAGGAAAACTGGGATCATATAACCATAATATTTATATGGAGTAATTAATATAATGTGGGTGTAACAAGGATTTCCTGAAGTTAGGGAGTCAGAAAAACGATTGCAAAAGAGAAAGAGATGCAAAGTTCTGGAAAATGAAGATGCATGTTGGAGATTATTTGAGAGAGAGAGTAGGGGAAATGGTTATAGAATCGTAGGATGTTACAGCTGGCAGAGACCCTGGAGGTCTTCTAGTCCAACCCCCTGCTCAGTACAGGAATCTTCTGCAGCAGCAGGGGCAGCTTCATAGTTTGCCCCCCAACTCCCCCCCCCACCGAACTCAAGAGGATTTAGGAACATAGGAAGCTGCCATATGCAGAGTCAGACCCTTGGTCCATTTAGCTCAGTATTGTCTACACAGGATGGCAGCGGCTTCTCCAAGGCTGCAGGCAGGAATCTCTCTCAGCCCTGTCTTGGAGATGCCAGAGAGGGAACTTGGAACCTTCTGCTCTTCCCAGAGCAGCCCCATCCCTAAGGATGGGATTACAATTACAATTACCTTACAATGTGCTCACATGTCATCTCCCATTCAAATGCAAACCAGGGTGGACTCTGCTTAGCAAATGGGACAATACATGCCTGCCACCACAAGTCCAGTTCCCTTATTTCAGTTAAAATATGTTTGGGTTGAGAGTGTTAGTGTGAAATATACTATTATTTCGGTTTCAAAAAGTTAGTGTGTGGGACACAGCTTGCCCTCCCAGAAATGCACGTTGCCTCTTCTGTGCATCCCCCCGCTTTTCCCCCCAGGTGCTGCCACTGTCTGGCAGAGGGTCACCCTGCCTCTGACAACCTTAAGGGAAGAAGGCTTCCGGAGCCCTCACCATCTTTCTTGCCCTCCCCTGCACCCCTTCCCGTTTATCAATGTCCTTCTTAAAATGCAGAACCCAGAACCAGACAGAGTGGCATTACGACTAGTGCTCCGCTGGTATAACACCAGTGCACTCGCGTGAGAATGTACTACAATGAAATTGAGCAAAGAAGGGACCATCCGTTGCAGACGTTCTCCTTGCATTCGTGGAAGAAGTGGATGGACAGACAATGCATGGATAGGAACAATGGAAGCTGCCTTATACTGAGTCAGACCCTTGGCCCATCTAGCTCAGAATTGTCTGCACTGACTGGCAGCAGCTCTCCAAGTCTTCAGGCAGGAGTCTCCTTCCCAGCCCTACCTGGAGATGCTGCCGGGGATTGAACCTGGGACCTTCTGCATGCCAAGCAGATGCTCTGCCACGGAGCTCCAGACCCATCCCCTCCCAGGAATATCTCCCATGTCGTGACCCATCCACATGAAAACCAGGGCAGATCCTGCTTAGCAAAGGGGACAGTTTGGGCTTGCCACTGCCAGCTGGAGAAGAGCATAGCTGGAGAAATCTCTGGATCTTGTAGAGCATGTGAGAGGAGGAACAAGAGAGAGTGTGGAAGATTGGAGGGGGAAAGAGGTAATTTATGGAGACAGAAGGATGCCAAGTTAGATATGGGAATGGAAAGACCAGAGCGAAAGGCCTATAAATCCGTTGCCTATTCCTGCTCATCCCGTCCCGACTCACCTGCTCAGACTGATGTCCCCGTCTTAGTCTCTGCTGCCTCACGTGCCTCTCACGAGGGCATGCTGTTCTGAGCTGGGGATGGGTTGCCCTCACGACTTTTGTCGTACCTAGCAAATAAGAGGAAGGAGGCATTACTACACACCCAAAACTGAAAAACCACATGTGGTGCAGGATGGGACCCCACCCATAGTAATAAACAGGAGGTGGTGGTGGCCTCAGGAAACCTGCTAGCAGAATCAAGTTCAATCCCTCCTTTACCAAGAACATGCAAAGGTTTGGGGTATTTCTTCAGAAAGCATGGGGTGGGGGCGAAATGGACGTGAAAAGGGCCCCTTCCCAGAATGTCTGCAAAAAAACAACAACCCACAAAAACATTTCAGAAGGCTGAGACTTAGAGCGCGCGCACACACACACATACACACACAGCAATTTGCATGGGATAATTAATGTTCAGACACCAGCAAAGGAAAACGACCAGTCCTGTTCGCACATTGTGTTCATTATGTGCATACGATCTGTGTACAGTGTACACACATGCAGATCTGTGCACATGGACAAGTCATTCACAAACGTTTGACACGAAAAATCTCTGTACTTTGCACACACATGTACAGATCTGTGTGCACACCTACAGGAGTTCACACACCGTGTTCAGAGCATGGACATTCTCTGTGTCCAGCATATGCATGTACGGATCTGTGCACACATGTAGTTATTCATGTTACTTTCAACGCATGTCGTGCCGTTAAGCCTTTCATATCTGAACGCTGCGTTTGAGGGGGCCTGTACCCAGGTTGACTTTGAAAAGGAATGCATGTACAGTCATTCACACAAAACATGTACATGAGCATGGACACCAGTACACATACACAAGGCAATGTCTGAATAGACTAGAGTTGAAGGGACCTTTGAGGTCTTCTAGACCAACCCCTACTCAGTGCTGGAACAGGTTTCAGCAGGGGATCATGAATCCAGATGATGTTGGACTATGACTCCCATCATCCCCAGCTAGATCTTTTCTGTCTTCTAATTTGGCTTTCTTCACTTTTTTTTCCTTGTGGTCTGCAATATTTCTTCACCCAGCTTCTTCTTCATCTTCAGAACAAGAAAACTATTCATCACAGGCTCTCCACTTATCACACACACACACACACACACACACACACACACACACACACACACAACTTTTTTTTTTTTTAAGGAAGTTTAGAACAGAGGTCCCTTTGTCATTTCCATCTGTGTGCAAGATTCTGCTTTCAGAGCCCCATACTATTTGCCATTGGGATGCTGCCCAAAATGGAATCCCGTAATGTAGGGGTTCTCCAGCTTGGGCCCCCAAGTGTTGTTGGAATACAACTCCAGACATTAGTTGGTGGAGAGTAGAGACAGGGCCTTTTCGGTTGTGGCCCCTCAGCTTTGGAACACCCTCCCCGAAGCACTTTGTCATGCTCAGTACTTAAAAAAACCCACACACAATTAAAAACACATCTTTTAAAAGAGGCTTTTAAATATTTTATCTGCAGCTTATATCTGGTAGGGTTTTGTGTGTTTTTAAAGTTTTTTTTGTGTTTTTAAGTGTTTTTTAAGTTCTCAGCTTTTAGCTTGTTATTAATAACGTTTCATTTTGAAACCTTTAACATTTTTAATTTTAAATATGGTTTTATTATTATTATTATTTACATTTTATATCCCACTCTTCCTCCAAGGAGCCCAGAGCGGTGTACTACATACTTAAGTTTCTCCTCACAACAACCCTGTGAAGTAGGTTAGGCTGAGAATGGGGATTTGAACTCAGGTCTCCCTGGTCCTAGTCCAGCACTCTAACCACTACACCACGCTGGCTCTCTTTACTTTGCATTGTATCTGTTTTGCTGATGTTGTGAGCTGTCCCAAGCAGTAGTGTACTGGAAGGGTGGGGCATAAATATTCTAAATAAGTAAATAGAATCATCCCCTGCTATGTTGCCATTGTGGCAGGGGATGATGGGAGTTGTAGTCCAGCAAAATCTGGGGGCTGAAGGTTGGGAACAGCTGGTCTACAAGAAGACGGTCAAGAGGTGGGTGACAGTTGTGGGTAAAGTTTTCCCAGTATATCAACACCTTGCTAATAATTGGGTTATTATTAATGGGTTTTATTCCTGTTGTCATTGTTGGGGAATGTGTATAGAAGCGCCCAAAGAGAAACTACCTAAGATCATCCTTCTGATTTGAACCCGTGATGATATGGTGAAATATTAAAAACACATTGAGTGTTTTTGTTGTGCTGTGTATTTATTATGGTTCCTATCATCCAGTGTTGGAAAGTATTCTTAATAAGACCAGATCTGTGTCCCTAGATGGTGAGAGTTTGGGACACCAAGTCCTATGAGGAACCATTAGAGGAGTCAGGATCTTCAGCCCGGAGAAGAAAATAGGGAGAGATGAGAGCCGACTTCAGTTATCTGGCTGCCACCCAGAAGAAGCAAAGGACTTGTTCTCTGTTGCTCCTGAGGGCAGGATTAGAATATGTTGAAATTGCAAGGAAGCAGATTCAGGAGAGAATTTAGGAGGAATTTCCTAACTGTGAGAGCAGTTGGACAGTGGAACAGTCTGCCTCATGCAGTGATGGGTTCTCATAAGAACAGCCCTGCTGGATCAGGCCCAAGGCCAGACCATCATCCTGTTTCTCACAGTGGCCCACCAGAGGCCTCTGGGAAGCCAACAGGCAAGAGGTGAGGGCATGCTCCTGTTTTGGAGGAACATAGGAAGCTGCCATATACTGAGTCAGACCCTTGGCCCATCTAGCTCAGTACTGTCTACACAGACTGGCAGCAGCTTCTCCAAGGTTGCAGGCAGGAGTCTCTCTCAGCCCTGTCTTGGAGATGCTACCAGGGAGGGAACTTGGAACCTTCTGCATGCAAGCAGGCAGGTGCTCTTCATAGAGTGGCCCCATCCCCTGAAGGGAATATCTTACAGTGCTTGCACATGTAGTCTCCCATTCAAATGCAAACCAGGGCAGACCCTGCTTAGCAAAGGGGACTATCCACGCTTGCGACTGCATGACCAGCTCTCTTCCTCTCCTCTCTTATTGTCCCCTCACATTTCGTTTGCCAGAGTTTGTTTTGATCAGGAGGGCGATAGCACATTCCTGGTAGCACATTTCCTTTCAGGCTCAGAGAGTTTCCATTCCGCTAATTTACTAAGGTACATGCTAGACTAACCTTATCTCTTTTTTTGAATGTGTCACTTGCTTAATGGATTGGGGGAGTATAGTGGACACAAATTATCTTGATTTCAGCCAAGCATTTGACAAGGGAGAGGAGAGCTAGTCTTGTGGTAGCAAGCATGACTTGTCCCTTTAGCTAAGCAAGGTCTGCCCTGGTTGCATCTGAATGGGAGACTTGAAGTGTGAGCACTGGAAGATATTCCCCTCAGGGGATGGAGCTGCTCTGGGAAGAGCAGAAGGTTCCAAGTTCCCTCTCTGGCAGCATCTCCAAGATAGGGCTGAGAGAGATTCCTGCCTGCAACCTTGGGGAAGCTGTTGCCAGTCTGTGAAGACAATACTGAGCTAGATAGACCAGTGGTCTGACTCAGTATATGGCAGCTTCCTATGTTCCTAAAAGTTCCCCATTTTGGTTAGCAAATGGCGAAGGAGATGATGAAATGGACAGATGGGTTCATCACTGGTGAAAAAATAGGGCTCTTCAATGGCTCCTCATCAAACTGGAGAGAGCCCCCGACAGGGCTCCATCCTGGGCCTGGTACTCTCCAACATGTTTATAAATGATTTAGACGGAGAGGTGAAGGGAACCCCCCTCGGATCTGCAGATGACCCAGAACTGTAAGGGGCAGCTAACACCCCAGAACTCAGGAATGCATTTCAAAATGACCGTGACTGAGTGCAAAACTGGACGGAATCAAAATTAAATGCACTAGAGGCAAACGTCTAGTTCTGCTATTTGGCAAAAAGGAAAAGGAAAATCAAATGAAAAAGGAAAGGGCGGGCTTGGCAGTAGCTCATGTGGACAGGATCTCTGGATTGTGGTCAGTCACAAACTGAACCAGAGTCAGTGGCATGACGCAGCTGCGGGAGAGGTTTGGAGCCGAGTCATGCTGCGAACGCCGTTTTAGGCCACATTAACAGAACTGTCATTTGCAAGTCACAAGAGATCATAGTTCCTCTTCATACGGAGGAGATGAAGAGGAGGTCCCCCTAGCCAGACCTCCTCTGGAGGAATGTATCCGTGTATCCCATGGATATAGACACATGGCCGTGGCTTTCAGTCAGAGAAGGACAACAGAGATGGTCCAGAGTCTGGAACACTGGAAGCGGCCTTAGACAGAGCCAGGCCATTGATCCATCTCTGGCTCATTATTGTCTACCCTGACGGGCAGCGGCTCTCGGCAGGAGTTTCAGGCAGGAGTCCTTCCCAGCCCTTCCAGGAGATGCTGCCCGGGAGTGAACCTGGGGCCTTCTGCATGCAAGTATGCAGATGCTCTTCCACTGAGCTATGGCCTCATTCCCTCTTGCAGCACTCACAGGTAGTCCCCCATTCAAATGTAAACCAAGGCAGACTCTGCTTAGCAAAGGAGACCATTCATGCTTGCTGCCATAAGACCAGCTCTCTTCCCAAGCCCTGATGAGAAAACCAAGTCTGACCTTCTCCAGGCCAAACTTTTTTTCGTTTTTCATTGAAGAGACTGGGGTATGTTCAGCCTGGAGGAGGGAAAATGAGAGGGGCATAACTCAATGGTAGAGAGCCTACTACCACTGCTACTAAAGTAAGTGTGCTGTCGAATTGGTGTCAACTCCTGGTGACCACAGAGCCTGTGGTTTTCTTTGGTAGAATACAGGAGGGGTTCCCCATTGCCTCCTCCCATGCAGTATGAGATGGTGCCTTTCAGCATCTTCCTATACTGCTGCTGCCCAGTATAGGAACATAAGAACAGCCCTGCTGGATCAGGCCCAAGGCCCATCTAGTCCAGCATCCTGTTTCAGACGGTGGCCAACCAGATGCCGCTGGAAGCCAAAGGCAGGAGTTGAGGGCATGCCCTCCCTCCTGCTGTGACTCCCCTGCAACTGGCACTCAGAGGCATCCTGCCTTTGAGGCTGGAAGTGGCCTATACTATAGCCCTCCGACTAGTACCTGTTGATAGACCTCTCCTCCATGAAGTGATCTAAACCCCTCTTAAAGCCATCCAGGTTGTTGGCTGTCACCACATCTCATGGCAGAGAATTCCACAAGTGGATTATGTGTTGTGTGAAAAAGTACTTCCGTTTGCTGGTCCTAAATTTCCTGGCAATCAAGTTATGCGGTTCACAAGTTAGCTCACTTGTGCCTCAAAGGTTTAGGCATCTGCCATCTTGAATAGGTGAGGATGACATCATCACAAGCTATGCCGTTGAGGTGTCCCTGTGTGTCTCTAAAGCTGTAGCAAGTTTGGTTCAAATCAGTTAAGTGGTTCACAAGTCAGCCCACTTGCGCCTCATAAAAGGTTATGTGTCTGCCATCTTGGATCGGGGTGGATGACATCATCACAAACTACGCTGTTGAGGTGTCCCTATGTGTCACTCAGTGCAACTGTACCTAATTTGGTTTAAATTGGTTAGACAGCCCACAAATTAGCCCGATTGAACTTCAGATGTTCACGTGGCCGCCATCTTGAATGGGAGTGGATGACTTCATCACACACCACACCCTTTGGGCATCCCTATGTGTCCCTACAGCTGTTGCAAGTTTTGTTCAAATCAGTTAGGCAGTTCACCAATTAGCCCCCCTGCACCTCCAAAGTTCACGTGTCCACCATCTTGGATCAGCATGGATGACATCATCACAAACTAAGCCATTGAGGTGTCCCTATGCGTCCCTACAACTGTACCCGATTTGGTTCATATTGGTCCAGGCATTGCGAAGTTGATGGGATGGGGGACACATGGACACACACGCAGAATGCTGGGTGATCTCATAAGCCTACTGGAAACTTAGTAGGCTAAAAAAGTGCCTCTTTGCCCAGTTAGCAGGGACTCTGATTTGCATGCAGAAAGTCTAAGGTTCAGCCTCTGGCAGCATCTCCCAGTAGGGCTGGGAGTGGGAAAGATCCCTGCTTGAATCCTTGGAGAGCTGCTGCCTGTCAGAGTAGAGAATGCTAGGATAGATGGACCAAGGGTCTGACTTGGTATAAATGGCAGCTTCCTATCTTCCTATGAAAGACTGTCACAGAGAAGAGGACAAATGTTTGTTTGTTATATTTGTGCACTGACCCAGTTTACAACAACATAAAACAAATTAAGACAAAAACATTAAAACATTATATCTATCTATCTATCTATCTATCTATCTATCTATTTGATTTATATACCACCCTTCCAAAATGGCTCAGGGCTCAATTGGCTCAAATGGCTCAATTAAAAACCACAATTCTAGTTTAAAAGCATGGCTAAATAAATGCCTCTTTAAAGCCTTTTTTAAAGCTGCCCAAGGATGCTCTTATTTCAGCAGGAAGCACATTCCAGAGTCCCAGGGCAGCAACAGAGAACGGCCCGTCTCTGAGTAGCCACCAGACAAGCCAGTGGCAACTGCAGATGGACCTCTCCGGATGATTTCAGTGGGCAATGAGGTTCATAGCAAAGAAGACGTTCTCTTAGATACCCTGGACCTCAGCTGTTTAGGGCTTTAGAATTTATAGCCAGCACTTTGTATTTTGCCCAGAAACATACTGGTACCCTGTATCTTTTAGGATAGGAGTGATATGGTCTCTTCAAAATGACCCAGAGACCAACCTGGCTGCCACATTCTGTACCAATTGCATTTTCTGGACTACGTACAAGGGCAGCCCCACATAGAGTGCATTGCAGCAGTCAAGCCTGGAGGTTACATGTACTACTGTTCTGAGTTCGTTTATCTCAAGAAATGGATGCAGCTGGTGTATCACCGAAGTTGATAAAAAAGCACCTCAGGCCATCACCTCAACCTGAGACATCAGGGAGAGGGTTGAATCCAGAAGCACTCCCAGACTGCATACCTGTTCCTTCTCATTCTCTGCTGCCACAGAGGACAGGATTAGAGCTCATGGGCTGAATTTGCAGAAGGGCAGATTTTGGTGAAACATTAGGAAAAAATAATTAATGGGAAGTAGTCAATGGAACCAATTATCCCAGGATGACTGTGCTCTTCTGTACGGGAGGTTTTCAAGCAGAGGCTGGCCAGGACAGCCACTTGTTTGAATGTGGCTGTCATTTCTCCCCAGGAGGAACATTCATAGAACATTAACATTGGAAGCAACCTCTGAGGTCTTCTAGTCCAACCCCCTGCTCAGTGCAGGGATCTGCTGCAGCATCCCTGACAGGTGGGCATCCAGCCTCTGTTGGAAAACCTCCAGCAAAGTCCACCATGAGGCAGACTGTTCCACTGTCAAACAACTCTTACAGTCAGGAAATCCCTCCTAATGTCTAGCCTAAATATGATTGATTGATTGATTAAGTGCCGTCAAGTCGGTGTCGACTCTTAGTGACCACATAGATAGATTCTCTCCAGGATGATCTGTCTCTAACTTGGCCTTTAAGGTCTCTCAGTAGTGTATTCATTGCTGTCATCATCAAGTCCATCCACCTTGCTGCCGGTCATCCTCTTCTTCTCTTTCCTTCAACTAACTTTCCCCAGCATTATGGACTTCTCAAGGGAGCTGGTCTTCGCAGAATGTGTCCAAAGTATGATAGTTTGAGCCTGGTCATTTGTGCCTCGAGTGAAAATTCTGGATTGATTTGTTCTAAGATCCATTTGTTTGTTTTCCTAGCTGTCCATGGTATCCTCAAAAGTTTTCTTCAGCACCAACAAAAGTGTCAATGCTTTTTCTATCTTGCTTCTTCAAAGTCTAGCGTTTGCATCCATAGAGTGTCATGGGGAAATCCATTGTCTGAACGATTCTAATCTTTGTAGGTGTAGACACATCACGGCATCTAAATATCCTTTCCAAGGCCTTCATTGCAACCCTACCAAGTGCTAGTCTGTGGCATATTTCTTGACTGCTGGATCCTTGACTGTTGATGGTCGATCCTAAAAGGCAGAAGCTATCCACCATGTCAATGTCTTCATTGTCAATTTTGAGGCTGGTTGCTGTACCCGTTGTCATTAGTTTAGTCTTCTTGACATTTAGTCGTGGTCCCATTGTTTCACTGTGCTCCTTGACTTTCATTACTTAGCAGGAGTAAATCAGTTAATAGTATTCTTTCAAATATAAACCAGCTAAGATTGTCAAAGTAGGTCAAGCCTGTTTTGTTCTTTATTATATTACACACACACACACACACACACACACACACACACACACACACTGCTGTTATATTGGTGGCAAGCTATCAACATTTTAAATCAACATTTTAAATCAATCATTCTGGGAAATGGTATAGTTCCCGAAAGATGGCATCAGATGCCCCCATGTGATTTTTCTGCAGGCAATTGGCCCCAAGTCAAAGTAACCTTTGCATGTTTAATATCTAAAGGAGGAAAATAATTAATGCTGCCTCTGTACTATGTCAGCAATTGGCAATGGCCAGGACAATATTTTTAACTGCAAGTTTAATGTTAGTGCTAAAAAGAAAAAAATTGATGGAGTCCCAAAATGTGAGAAAATCTTCCTGGAGAGGACCCAATAATTGCCAGATAAATAAGAGACACGTCAATGTTTTCTAAAGGCTTTAACAAGATTTCAAATTAATTCATTTATGGAAATCCATTTTGTCTTACACTTTTAAAATGTTCAATCTTAATTATGATAATAATAATAGGGGAAGAAGGGGGAAAGGACAGAGATGAGAGATAAGCAAGAAAGAAAACTTTACCACATGACCAAGGAGATCTCCATATTTGAATTCACAGACAGGAGCCTATGATCGATATACTTCAAGGACATCTTTGTCATTCATTTCTGGAATGGGAGAGCCAGATGGGCAGAAAGTGTAATGAGCTTGACAGTAAGGATCTGTTTTAGGACGGTAATCAAAACACCGGCATTAAAATAAATTTAATTTATTTCATTTTCCAAAGAATAGCTTGCATGTACACAGTAGGCTGAAAACTGGAACTTGTTCCTTGCTTGAGCAGCTACGAGCTCCCCTTCTCATGGAGCCATTTCACACATGCATGTTCATAATTTGATCTCCCATTAATTGATTACTTAACACTTGATGAAGCATGGGGCGGATTAATTATTTTTTAAAATGGCGCCCCCTTCAAGAGGCGCCCAGGGCACGTGCCCTGCCTGCCCTACCCTAGATATGCCCCTGCTCCTGCCTCCCAAATGACTGCACGGACCGGTCTGCAACCCATTTTGGGCCTTTCTCTGCATGCATGCGGGTGCAGAGAGGCCCAAAACGGCTTGCAGAATGGCCTGTGCAGTCATTTGGGAGGCAGGAGGGAGCTGGAAGAAGCTCTTGCTGCCCTCGCTGCCCCCATCCTGCCATACAGCAACTTTTTTAAAAAGGTAAAGGGGGGGATTCCCTTTGCCCCCTCTTCCCACAGCCACTGCGGCCGCCCTCGCTCCCAGAGAAGGGCGGCAAATCCTTGGCTGCCTGTGGGTGGCAAAAAGCTTAATCCACTCCTGACGAACCTACCCAGAAGATTAAAGACACTCACACACAAGCACGCCCTACTCCCCTTCACATCGTGCCTTCTCCTAATCAAGGGAAGAGGTGGATGAACTTCCCTCCTGGCCTTTCCAAAGCAACAGAAAGTGGCCCTTTTTGTTCAGTCTTTTGGGCCATAAGATTTCTGATGATGTTTCTCCCCCTGATGCTGCTATATAGTTTATTTTCGCCAGTGCCTGTCTAACGTTGTTATTGTGTAACTGTTGTATTGTTTTAACTTTGATGTTTTATAAATTGGCATAATTTATCTCCCTCACATGCAATCCAAATACCACATTAAAGCAGAGGATAAAATCTACTAAAGTCGGCAGCATTTCTACACACACACACGTAGGATCTGGCTGCTTTGCACTGACCGGCTTCTCGTGACCCTGGAGGTTTTTCACACATGGCTCTATGCCTCGGGGTATCTGAAGAGTGAATCTGCTTTGCAGCAGATTCGAGGCATTTTAATTTGAGGGATTAGATGGACCGTTCGCATAGCCATCAGCACGTCCATCAACACCTTCGGAGAAAGCAGAAGCCCCAGAGTTTTTTTCAAAAGCTGCTGGAAACAGAGGATTTTTTTTTACCCCGGACATAACTCGGGCTAAGCCAGAATTCGCAGCCTCCCTTTGGAGAAAAACAAAGCCCTGTCTGTCCTGGTCCCTGATGGCCTGCAGGGAGGTCGGGTTAAATCCAGCCAATATGTGGACTGGCACACTCCAATCAGGAGTGGATTCGGGGGGGAAGCCTTGATGTATAGTGGGGTAGCCTTGACCCCAATAGGGGAGGTTCGTTCCTGGGCAGATGGAGTCCAATAATCAGCCCATACGAGAGGAGTTACAATCAAAGTTTTATTTACTCTTAAGCAGTAAAGGTGCTGCTCGACTAATGTCAGAGAGCAGGACAAAAGACCCATTACAGAGAGCATACATTTATACTCTAAAAATGTTCTTCAGAAAAACATGTTGTTCAGCTTTACAGCAAACTCATCATCATGACTAACCAAGATCTCTGCCTTATCTGCCTCTGCGTTATCTTTCTCCTTCAACACTTGTAGGTTGCTCTGACTCTAAGGGAAGGGAAAGTTTCCAAACAGCATTTGTAATTGCTGACAGGGCTTCCTACAAAGCTAATCCTTGAAACTAGTTAGCAGGCTGGCATTTTGTCAAGCTACGCACTTCTGTATCGAATTTGCCATACATCAGTCCCCCCTTTCTGTTGTTCATATCTGAAACTTCAGATCTGTTGAAAGCAACCTATACCTCCTTCTCCTCTAAGGTGAACCAATATCCCACATATATCAGACTTCGAGATCATACAAAACAGCATCATACGAAACATCCTCTGGGTAGCTGCTCCCAAGCTTATATATCAAATCATGAATACCATTCTACCCAGAGTACCATCCTAACCCTGAAAGACTACAGTTTGTCTATCCATATACATCATGGCTAGCATCTCTTCATCCACCATTCATTCTTATTCTGTGTCCAGTCCTCATGGGGCAAGTGGGTAGGGACTGCAAACCCTCCTTAGTATATTCAGGGGTCAAAGGTAAAAGATGTGGATGGATTACCAAGGGAGCCTGGAAAGCAGGGACCGCCCTCAACTGAGCTGCATGCTTGGCAATTGAATCAGCAAAGGCGTTCCCTCGCACTATAGGGTCTTGCCCACCCTAATGTCCCTTGCAATGCATAACTGCCACGGCTGGGGGCTGAACTGCCTGTAGCAACTGAGCAATCAGGGTTCCATATTTAACAGGCTGACCAGATCCCCGTTCAGCCCACAAGGCAGCACCCTATAGCGCGAGGGAACGCCTTTGCTGATTCAATTGCCAAGCATGCAGCTCGGTTGAGGGAGGTCCCTGCTTCCCAAGCTCCCTTGGTAATCCATCCAATTGCTTTAATTGTCATGTACTCTTCTTTCTAAGTTATGAAAACTTGGCACTACCTGAATCTCTGGCTTCTCACAAATTGATTCTTCAACTGAATATATATTCAGTTATCAAAAAACCTTCATTTGAAGATGAGATTTAAGGTTGCCAACATTTCATTGCCAGAATGAGGGACACAAGTTTGGGGGGGGCTGGGTGGTGTATGCAGTGGTAATCAAGAGCCTGAGTATCATTGATGTATATGTAATTGAATTATATGCCATTGAATAAATAAGGGGCAAATGCTATCCCTGTAGGGACCAACATTTCATCCCTGAAATGAGGGACATCCTGCATAATGAGGGACATTTGGCAACCCTAATGAGAGTTCAGGTGCTTTAAATTGTACTATGTACTATGATGCATAACAATCAGTAATTGGACACCACGGCTGCAGGAAAAACCACCAGTACCAGAAACACATGGACCACTCACAGGTCCCAGAAGGGAATTTAGGACAGAAAATTGTGATGCACAATTTCTGTGGGAGAATGCTGGGCAGTCCAAACCACACCCTATTTGGGGGGAAGGACTTGATTAATCAATGATCAATCAATCAATCAATCAATCATAATTAATTAAATTTTTAATTAAATATTTTAAATTACAAATACAATAAGTAAGTGCTTTCAACATGGCAGAAATACTCTCCAGCCAAATGTGTTTGTTTCCATTTTCAATTCAGTGGCTCTTTCTTCTTTTTAAAGAAGTTTTAAATTCTCTCATTTTAAAAGGTTTTCTAAAATCTTTATGCTTTTTCACCAATACAAAGAAAATCAAAGAACTGAAATTATAAAGTATGACAAAAGAGGCAGGCATATCAGAGCTACATAGGAAGAGACAGCAGTCCACAGACATCCGAGGTACTGTCACACTGAAGAAGGAGCATACTTCATACACAACAACCCTGTGAAGTAGGCTACAGATGTGGACCTGCAAAATTTAAAAGCATTTGTTTTATTTCATTTTGGCAAAAAATAACGTTGGACGCTTGCTTGGAAGAGAAAGCATATCAGGATCTCTGCCTCCTTTCCAGCGACCGCCTTCTCTTTGCTGTGTGTGTTTGTGTTGCAACCTCACCTGTTCCATCCTTAGGCCTGGCCTGACTAGCATCCTTGGAAGTCCACGTCCCATATGAATCCCACCCCACATGAGAGAGGTGGAGCTGGTCTTATGGTAGCAAGCATGACTTGTCCCCTTAGCTAAGCAGGGTCTGCCCTGGTTGCATATGAATGGGAGACTAGAAGTGTGAGCACTGGAAGATATTCCCCTTAGGGGATGGAGCCGCTCTGGGAAGAGCCGAAGGTTCCAAGTTCCCTTCCTGGCTTCTCCAAGACAGGGCTGAGAGAGACTCCTGCCTGCAACTTTGGAGAAGCCACTGCCAGTCTGTAAAGACAATACTGAGCTAGATAGACCAATGGTCTGACTCAGTATATGGCAGCTTCCTATGTTCCTATGTTCACATACTGATTGGTAACAGTGCTCTGTGCTCATGTGGGGTTTCTGCTGCCTGTGAAATCCTTGAGGGGGGCCCAAACTAGGGCCAGCATGGGGCACCTTCGGATGTTGCATGTTGAAGCCTGCAGCTGTAGATGTGGGTGGGTCTGCCCCCCCAGGGACTCTTCTAAGGTGTAGTGGTGATTATACCCAGAGGCTGCCTTTATCCTAGGAGCAGAACTTAGCTCTTGTGTGTGCAGCAGGTACTTGTACCCGGGCGCAGAATGCGGGTGTCGTAATGGCCCAGCCAGAGGCTCCAATCAGGACTTTCCCCACCTTCAAGATAGGGACAATCATACTTCTCTTAAAGGGTGGCCCAAAGGCAGGGGCGGCCAAAAGGTCAAGCCATGCAAGTCTCTTTGGCCGAGGGTGTGGGCAGTCCAAATAGATTCAAATCCAATCTAATGTTGACAAGGTCCAATCTGCAAGTGTGACCTCCTGGGGAGGAACAAGGACAGCAAGAGCAAGAGGAGGCCAACGCTTGCAGAGGGACAACGGCTGTGTGGTGCCTGCCTGGAGGCTTTACACACAGGGCTTTTACTTCGAATCCTCTCCGGAATGGAGTGTGCCAGTCCACATATTAGCTGCATTCACCCCAAAGTAGCTGCGGCGATCAGGGACCATTACAGACAGGACTCGGTTTCCCCCGAATGGAGGCTGCACATTCTGGCTTAGCCCGAAGTATGTCCGTCTTAAAAAAATCCTCTAGTTTCAACGGCTTTTGAAAGAAAAAAACCCCGAGGCTTTTTGTTTGCCCCTCCGCTTCTCCTTTTATGTGTGCAGTGGCTATGCCAGTAATTCGCCAGTTTTCAAAACTCAGTGAAGGGGAGTTTACATAGGTTTTAGATATGCAGAATGGATGTAACCTGAGCCCTTTTGTTTTTGTCTGAGCTGATTCCATTAGCCTGCAATTTTCTTCATGACACAGAGAAAGCTCTGATTTCTGCTTCAAATTTCCCTGCTTCATTATTATTATTATTATTATTATTAATTAATTAATTAATTAATTTTTTACATTTATATCTCGCTCTTCCTCCAAGGAGCCCAGAGCAGTATACTACATACTTGAGTTTCTCCTCACAACAACCCTGTGAGGTAGGTCAGGCTGAGAGAGAAGTGACTGGCCCAGAGTCACTCAGCAAGTAGCATGGCTGAATGGGGATTTGAACTCGGGTCTCCCCAGTCCTAGTCTATCACTCTAGCCACTACACCACGCTGGCTCTTAAGTCGTCTGGTGTGTGTGTGTGTGTGTGGTGGGGGCGGGGGGCATGAGGTGATGAAGGCAGTCACTCACAAATGGCAAGGGTTAAGCGTTCTGCTGTTTGATCCACTTTCGGCAACTTGTCGTGCCATTCTTCCATTCCTCCGCTCTCTCACCGCCTCCTCTCTGTGATGTGATTTATGCTTGCTTGGAGAAAAAACCTGGAGCAAGCTGGTGGGACCATACAGGAAAAAGGTCTGCAGATGGGATTGCGGAGAGGAGCTGACCCTATGCCAACTGTCCATGAAGGCATGTGTGAATAACTCCCCAGGGAGCCTTTTGCCTGAGGCCATCCAGGGTTGCACTGACCAGCTGCTCCAGAATTTGAACCAGATCCAGTCTCCCTTTAGAAATTCCTCTGCTGGAACACTGCAACTCTCCAAGGGGGCTGCTTTTTGGCACCAAAACAAGACACACACACACACACACACACACACACCCTGCCGGAATTGTGAGGCTTTGGAATATCTGATGGTGCTTTGTGCCTTTCTTGCTGTATTTGCATCTGTGCCTTAATGCATACTGTTATGGGTTCTTTTAAAGGATTTTAGGAGATCCTTTTGTCTGAAGGGTTCCTCCGTTCTTTAGCTGCCCTGACAATTGCTGCTGAAGATTAAAAGATTAATCTTCAGATTAAAAGCCAGCAAATCTATCAATAAAATAAAAGGTGTATGTCAACCTGCCACAGCAGGAGGTGGTGACGTTACCTTCAACCACATGCCTCACACTTTGCCGAAGGATCACAGAGATATATTTTAGATAAGAAAAGAGCTGATGGACTACAGGGGAGGAAGTGATAAGAGTTCTTAAAAACAACAAAACCCAAGGGTAGGGCAGGGGAAATGGCCTCTCAGCAGAGCTTTGTGCAAAAACATTGTGGAGCTCTCTGCGTTTCAGTTGCTACTAAGCAACATTTTGGGGAAAGGCAGAACTTGGGAGTCCTGCAAGAAAGCTAGGCTAGCGGTGGTTACGAAACAGTGTAGAATCTGCATGGACTCCCGTGTATGCATGCCTAGGATTGCAGCCTGAAAGCAAAGACCCGTTTAGGGAGAGGAGAGGACATGGCATTTATCTGGGGCTGACATAAACTCCAGGGGCCCCACTGATTGCACAAGGACAGGACCTATTCTCTGGCCACTGTCCTTGGTTGAAACTATGGGTCCACTGACAGGGGGAATAGATCCACAAGAAACTAATAATATTTTTAATTTTAATGTAATGTGCTAAAAATTGACCTCGGCCCCTGCACGCCAAGTTGTGGATGGTTCTGGCCCACTAGGGCATTTGAATTGTGCAGTCCTGTACTAGACCCTGCTGAACTAGACGTACTAAGGGTCTGACTAGTCAAAGCAGATATAATACTGGATTGGATTGACCAAGCCTGCGTTCATCAGGAGCATCCATAACTCTGTGGTTGAGCATGCTCTGCATGCATCTCTGAAATTTGGGAGAGCTGCAGTCACTCTGTGTAGAGAAAATAATACATACATACATACATACATAAGATGGTCCCCTGTCCCCAAAGAGCTCACAATTTAGGAAGAAACATAAGGCAGATAATTTTATTTATTTATTTTACATCTATATCCCGCTCTTCCTCCAGGGAGCCCAGAGCGGTGTACTACATACTTCAGTTTCTCCTCACAACAACCCTGTGAAGTAGGTTAGACTGAGAGAGAAGTGACTGGCCCAGAGTCACCCAGCAAGTACCATGGCTGAATGGGGATTTGAACTCAGGTCTTCCTGGTCCTAGTCCAGCACTCTAACCACTACACCACGCTGGCTCATCCTGATTTAGATGGACCAGGGGTCTGACTCGATAGAAGGCAGCCTCCTCTTTAGAGGAAAGAGGCTTAGCGCTTTGGTGGAGCTAACAGAAGGTCCTAGGTTCAATCTCTGGCATCTTCAGGTAGGGCTGGGAGCGTAGGGGTGTGCAGAACCGGTTCGAATCAAACTGGGTTCGATTCAAAACAACCCGGTTCGACCGATTTGAACTTGAACTGGACTGGCCTAAAAAAAAAGGTAACTGATCCAAGTTCAGATTGGACCAACTTGATTTGAGGGCAATGCTTGTAAAGGGGGATCTGGTGAGGATTCAAGCAAAGGGGTGGGAGAATCCTTTAAAACTGTTCTAAGGTCGCCCTGGGGGTGGGGGGTGGGTGGAGAGAGGGCACCTTACTGGCTTCATTGTTGTCAGCGGCAGCAGCAGCGTGGCAGCTCCTCTGGAACCTGAAAAGGAGCTGCCAGTCAGAGCAGAGACAATACTGAGCTAGATGAGTAGGCTCAATAGAAGGCAGCTTCATATCTTCACCGGGAGCATCCATAGCTCCATTAAAATATCAGCTTTGCATGGAGAAGGTCCCAGGTTTAATCTCTCCTGGCATCTTCAGGTAGAGCTGGAAAAGACCCCTGTCTGGGACCCCGAAGAGCTGCTGCCAGTCAGTGCAGACAATACTGAGTAGATGGGCCAAGAGTCTGACTCAGTATATGGCATCTGCCTATCTGATCATTGTCAACTGCAGCCCATAGCTCAGTGGCAGAACACCAGCTTTGCAGGCAGAAGTCCCCAGGTTGAATTTCAGTCTGAAATTTCAGTTTTTGGGTAAGAGCTCCAGGAAAGACCACTGGGAGCCACTGCCAGTCAGAGCTGTCAATACATTATGGTGGAAATATTGGGATACATGCCTCCCTTTCAGAAATCAGCCACTGGGTTCCAAAAGTGCTAAACCATAGGAGAGGGGTTCTTAAATGCAGACCTCCAGATGTTGTTGGACTACAACTCCCATCATCCCACTGCGGCTGGAGATGATGAGAGTTGCCATCCAGCAACATCCGGAGACCCAAATTCTGAGCACGCCTGGTGTAGGACAATCCCGGAAAAGATGGGAGAAGGATCTGCGATTGGGACAGCAGGGTAGACAGACCAGGGCCTTTTTTCTCCAGGCAGTTACCAGCTCTATCCATGGTGGCCTACCTTGCAGGATGGTTGTGAGCGTCAAACCCAATGGGGGTTGGACGCTCAAACCCAAAACCAGCATCGCCAAGCGCTTTGTGAATCTTTCAAACTGAAACGAAAGTATTCAGCAGGAGTATTGAAAAAATGCTTCTCTCCCAGCCTCTCCGTTTGCAATTCCAGATGTCCATCCCTCCGGGGGTGTGGCAGCAAAAGGGAAGCTCAGCCAAGCGCAGCTATTGGGTTGGCCACTCTTTGGGAATCAGCCTGCTTCTGGGAAATGCTTCTGGCCGCTTCCCGAGCAAGCTGGGCAGATGGAAGTGTGAGGAAGTGAGGGGTTGCGGCGGCTAGTCTGAGGCCAAGCCAAAGAGAGAGCCGTAGCTTCCAGAGCAGAGACGGATGTAACGGATCCTGCAGAGCCTGGGAAGGCAAATCCTTTGCTTGTGCTGGTGAGTGCTTGGCCTCTCCTTTGTTTTGCTTTTTAAGGGGGTCGGCTCCATTGACAGCTGTGGAAATGTATTGATGTATTTATGACTGCACCATCATATTTATCACACACACCATCAGTGGGCAGGTCTATCACTGGCTACTAGTCTGGTGGCTGTGGGCCACCTCCAACCTCAGAGGCAGCAAGAGGCCTCTAAACACCAGCTGCAGGGGAGCAACAGCAGGAGATTGGGCATGCCCTCACCTCTTGCCTGTGGGCTGCTCAGAGGCATCTATGGGAAACAGGATGCTGGACTAGATCGGCCTTGGGCATGATTCTTATGTTCTTATGAAGTCCCCAGTCTCTGCCCTGAGGAACCTACAGGTGAATGGGAGGAAGAAAGCCTTGTTTCTCCCTTCTTGCAGATATGCTCAAATCAGCTAACAACAACAACAACAAACCCAGCACAGTGCAACCAGACCAGATAATAAGAACCAGCAATAACAATCAAAGGCAGCAAAAACCAAGCAAAACGTTCGAATCCAGGGAGAGAAATACCCTTCTCACCCCGCAGAAACACATGCATAGCAGGGATGTATTGCAAAATGTTGTTGCAGAGCCATACTTGTAATAACAAACACATCGGGGGCATAGGTACCGTAGAGCAAGGGGTGACGATTGTCCCTCAGCCTCCAGGGTCTGAGAGAAGGCCACCAAGGCACCTCCTTGTCCTCAACCAGGATGCCCCCTTGCCCTTTCCCACACCCAGCAAGCGAATGAAGTGCTCGCTGGCTGGGAGCACAAAGCATGCCCGTCTTCTCCCCAGCTGGTGTTTTACTAAAACGCTCGTTCTGCTTGTTGGAAGTGAAGGACTTTGCGCTGTCCCATGTCTCAGTGACAGAGGGGGACAGACTAGTGAGTCAGAGGGCTAGAGAGGTCAAGACATTGGTCATCCTCTACTGCTCTGACACTATCCTTTTGGTATGTAGATTGCTACTCTTAGGGACTAACTTACTTACTTCCTGCCTGCCACTTCCTCTTCCTCCTTCCCTTCCCTTCCTTCTCCCTTGCAACATGCAAGCTCCTCTCTCCCTGCACTATGTGTGCAGAGATGCATCCATCTGCATCCAGCTAGCTAGCTAGATTAGAGATCCTATCTCTCCACTTTACTATCTGGAATGGAGTTCCCTAATAAATACTCCTTATATTGATTTGAAACTATGAACTGGCTCCAAGTTATTTTACTCTCAGCATACACGTATGCCTAACTAAATTCCGCTGTGTTGTGCCTCTGTGCACTCTGCTATAATGAAAAAGGGTACCAGAGAGAATTCCCAACACTGCTCAGAGGGGAAAGCCCAGCCAGCCAGTGTTTCCATGAAATGCTGACTGGGGAGGGATGGGAGATGATCTGAATGGAGAGGGTCCCTCAAGAAGGCAGGGGAGGGGGCTCCCCGTCAGCGATTCCACGGACCACTGATTGGGGAAGGGAAGCTCTGCTGAGGCTGACGGGCCCTGGCCTTGGCATTAGCCCTGCCCCCTTAGGTCTGATGTCAGATGCAGGGGAGGTGGCTGGGGGGGGGGGGGGCGTGTGCAAAGCATGCACAATTGCAAAGCCTAGGGGGTGGGGGCAGCTGCTGGGAGACTTCGTCCTGCAGCCCAACTCCTTACGCCCCTGGAGCACACGGTCTTGAAGGTTTACAGGTAGGATTCTCAAGTTATTCACAGAACAGAACAGAACTTTATTACAGTCGTAGACGAATATACACCCATTCACACGTTGTGTTCAACACAACACTGGTACAATGGGTGCGTTTATTTATTTGTATTTATTTAAAATATTTATCGCTCGCCCCTCCAGCACACTACTTCTCGGGGCAGCTCACCACGTTTATAAAATAGATACAATGTAAAACAAAAGACTAATATTTATTTATTTATTTATTCATTCATTCATTCATTCATTCATTCAACATATTTTTACACCGCCCAAAACTTAGGGTGGTTCACACAAAAGTTTAAACACTTTTAAAAAGTGTTTTAAAAGACAATTTTTAAAAAGTCTTTAAAGACACATCTGTTCGCCCAGGCTTTTAACTGAAACTGTTTGGATTGTTTTTAATGTTGTCTTAGAATATTGTTTTAAAATTTTTAAAATTGTGGTGTTTTAAATTTCTTGTTTTTGTTTTTAACTAATGTTTTACTGTTGTTTTTATCTTGTTGTAAACCACCCAGAGACGTAAGTTTTGGGCGGTATAAAAAATATGAAAAATAAATAAATAAATAAATAAGATGAACACAGGTACAGTCATTCACACAGACACATGTACAGATATTTGATCTATCTATCTATCTATCTATCTATCGCATTTCGATACCACCTAGTATAGATATCCGCACACCCATACAGCATCATGTCTGCATCAGGCTATTACCCTCTAAGTATTTTCCTTTTCCTGGATGTCCTTTATGCATGGCTGAATTATAAATCTGACAATATATCATAGTAAGCAAGTGACAGAACATTTCAAAACTATTCCCCCCCCCCAGTGGAATTTGAAGTGACGGAGATGCTGTGGATACGGGTCCTTGCCTTTCCCCTGCTGTTCTGGTCTGGGTCATATGAAGACAGCGTTGGGTTCAGTGAAGAAGGAGGTATGAAGAAGGGAGGGAAGGACCACTTTGGGGCGGCCCTTTCATGAGGCAAGGTGGGACGGTTGCCTCTGGTGGCAGATTGCTCAAGCACCAGCTGGGCAGCGAGACGCTCCTTGCTGCTGGCATCGGAGCACCGCTTCGGGACCAATCCAACCCTGGCAAGCTTTTCAAGGAGGCCTCTCCTCACACTCCCAGCAATGCTTGCAAGAAGCGAGAGGAGAGGAGAGGAGGCTCTTGGCAACTTTCCCTCTTCCCTGCCTCCATGCCACTTTCCAAGCTTGCAAGGGTTGGTTTTGAAAGGGGGCTGGCCCCCAGCAGGGGCATGGGGAAGGCAGCATTTGACGCCGTGTCCCAAGTGCCGCAATCGCTCAAGCCACCCCAATCCACTTCCCAGATGGTGGAGAGGATTGGTGTTTTGGTTGCTTAGTTCTCTGGTTCATGATCCTAACATCAAGTGTGAATTGGTTGAAGCGCCACAAGAACTAGCCTCTTATTCCTTGTGGCAACTCCTGCCACAATCTCCACAGAAGAGTGTTCCAGCCCAGGTCTTGTCTCTAAGATTGGATAAAGGCTTGTAGGATCTCAACAGAATTCTGTCAGTCTGCAGTCTCCATATTTTTATACAATTACACATGCGCAAGAGCAAGTGTAAATGTAAAATAGCAAGTGTGCATGCGCAATAGCAAGTAAAACCATGGCTTTTTAGCCAGGCTTTTATATGAGCATTGTTTTCTGGTTGCTGCTGTTTCTGTGTTGTGTTTCATGGAGACTTTCCAGATGGCACCTTGAAATGGCTTCACTGTAAGGCTTGCTGTCCATTGGTATGACACCGCCTTGCATACGGGAACAGTAGGGTGCCGTTTGCATAGCCACAGCCTGTTTCAGATCTTATCTTGAAGTTTCAGGCTTAACACCTTGTATGTGCATCGTGCAATACTAGCTGTTTTTCTGAGTTTTGAGAACCATTTGCAGGCTTGCTGGGATTACTCAGAAGTAAATGATTTAGTTCAATGGGCCTCCTCCTAGGTAAGAGTGCATATTCTTATATTTAAGAGTGCATATTCATAGATGTGCATATTTCTTATATTCCAATTTAACATTTGTATTGTTTTAACTGTTTATTTTGTATGTTTTTTAAAAAAAAATATTGTAAACTGCCTTAAGATTATTTAATGAAAGGTGGCATATAAATCTAGCAATAAAAGAACAAAAAACCCCAAAATAATGTTTGTATTGTTAAGGTGGGCCTGCTCAGTCAGGTGGACTGTCATTAGAAGCCAAACGTCCTAAAAGCGAATGAAATCCAGTGGGCAGTACAGATATTTAGAGGAGACTGTTGTGTGTTAAAGGATGTGGTGTGGAACTCCCAACAACTGGAACAATCCTTTACTAAGGATTGAAACCATCCTTTTATGAAGCCTAACCCTGAATTTGGGTGCAGGGCGGGCCGGCTGATCCAGGTTTCAGGAGACCCTCAGCCAATTGCCTCCCCATAGATGGCACCCTACTTGGGTGGCCCCAAGACTGCAGGAGGGGTGCCAAGCTCTGGTTAGGGGTCTCACTGGTATTTCCTCCTCCTCCGTCACTGATTGGATCTCGTCCGGGCAGGTGAGGACTGAGTGAGTCCTGTCAGGGAAAGAGAGAGTTCAGGACGAAATTGACAATGGAAACTCTCCAGTCTTGGACTCAGACATATTCTATCCAACGGGTCCAAGAATCTGATAAGAGTTCCTTGACGTACAGAGATCTCTGGTTGCAAAGTGGCAAGGGGAGGGATGCGCAGGAATATAAAACACTCCCCTTGTGCTGTATATTCCTGCACATCCCACCCCTTAACACTGGGCCTTGTAGTTGCCTAGCAACAACACACCTTCTTCCCATGACCAAGTCATGGAGGACAGGTCTATCAATGGCTACTAGTCTGGTGGCTATAGGCCACCTCCAGCCTCAGAGGCAAGATGCCACTAAATACCAGGGTGCTTTCCAGGTTACCCACTCAACAGTGGCAAAATGCTTCGGTTCGGGCAAATCGCATTCAAAACGTAAATAGCGAAGCACCCAGTAGGGGGAGCAGTCTCACGAAAACGAACAACTGGAAAACACAGCAAGCTTTTTATGCCGGACATACAACGTTATAGCAATAAATTGCAGTGATTAAATCCGAAACAAGGCATCAGGAATGTGAACGGCACCCTGCTGTCAGCGTAGGGACTGCGGTGTCACAACACAGGAAGTGCAGAAGCACATTTTGGAGATATGCTGTGACCTTGTTGCAGAGTCTAACCTGGAAAGCACCCAGTTGCCAAGGAGCAACACCAAGAGAGAGTGCAAGCCCTCACCCCCTGCCTGTGGGCTTCTTGGAGGCATCTGGTGGACCACTGTGTGAAACAGGATGCTGGAGAGGCCTTGGGCCTGATCTAGCAGGGCTGCTTTTGTTGTGTTCATGTTGACCTCTGCTAACTTGGGCACAGTGGATAAACTGTTGGACTCAAACTGGTTAGGGTCAGGTCCAAATACCTGGAGGAAGATTTTAAAAACTCTCTCTTGCTCTCTCGCTCTCCCTCTCTCACACACACACGGGAACCAAACAGTGCAAACAGGTTTGAATTTGAACTGGTTCGATTCGAAGGTTCAGACTCAAACCAAACAGGGCATTGAATTGGCAATGCTGGTCCGAGTTTGAACCAAACAGAGCGTGGTTCTATTTGAACTGGTTCAAACTGTTTCAAGCCTCAAAAACTGAGTTGGGGTTGTAGGCACCCATAGGTGCCAACTACCACCCAAACCTCAAAGCAATTGGACACTCTTGCAATTTTTAATGATTTTTTGCGTGTGTGCATTTTTCCCTTAGGGAATAATGGGGATTTGAGGATGCCCTAACTGCCCCCCTGGGGGGTGCCTGGGCACCAAAGTGGGTTTGGGTGCAAGGCAGGTATGGCCACAACTCCCCCCAGGAGCCCCAAACCAGTAGGGTTCATGGTTTATAATTTTTTTATAATTTTAAAAATATTTTAGCCTGTTTCAAAGCAATGAGCAGCATGTGACCTTAACTGCTGTAAACTCAGAGTTTACATCAATTAAGGTCACACACTGTTCTACATATGAATGGGGGAGGCACTCCTATACATTGCATACCCCAGTTTTGTGCCCCTAGGTGGTCTGCATAGGGAATAATGGGCCAGTTCGAGTCCCCAATATTCCCTATGGGAAAAATGCAAAAAATGGGAAAATCTTCAAAAAAAATAATTAAAAATTGCAGGAGTGTCCGATTGCTTTGGGGTTCGGTGGGTGGTAGGCACCCCAGGATGCCTACCACCCACCCCAGTTTTGTGCCCCTGGATGCTCTGCATAGGGAATAATGGGCCAGTTTGAGTCCCCATTATACCCTATATAGAACCTTTTAGAACCGGTTCGAGTAGGGTTTGAATAACCGAACCAATGTGTGGGGGGTGTTCCGAGCAAAACCAAAACAAACCTATCCACCCTGGTTCGAATTGGGTTTGAATTCGAACCAAACAGGCCTAACTGGTTTTGTGCCCATCACTCTCTCTCTCTCTCTCTCTCTCTCTCTCTCTCTCTCTCTCTCTCTCTCTCTAATTGCTCTTTTCTCCATTGTTTTTTGGGGAGCAGCAGACTGCACACACCAGCAATATGCCAGCATGGGGGCCTCAGAAGTGTTCCTCCATTGTCCCATGCCCAAAGGCATATCCACAGTGGAATGGAGAGTGAACGGTTCCTCGGGGGCCATTTTGAAGGAGGCAAGAGAAGATGGCAGCCTGGCCTTGTGGAATACCAGTCTGGCCCAGGAAGGGGAATACAGCTGCCACGATCCCACCACGGGACAGGTGTTGCGAAGAGTTCATCTGCAGCTGGGCTGTAAGTGGAAAAAACAGCTCTAGCTTCCTCATGAGTAGAGCTGAACATTCAAATCTGTAATTCAAGGAGTATTTACCTGAAATTTCAGAAGTAATTTACAAGGCTCCTCTCAGGAAGACATATTAACATAGGAACATAGGAAGTTGCCATATACTGAGTCAGACCATTGGTCTATCTAGCTCAGTATTGTCTTCACAGACTGGCAGCAGCTTCTCCAAGGCTGCAGGCAGGAGTCTCTCTCAGCCCTATCTTGGAGAAGCCAGGGAGGGAACTTGGAACCTTCTGCTCTCCCCAGAGCGGCTCCATCCCCTAAGGGGAATATCTTCCAGTGCTCACAGTTCTAGTCTCTCTTTTATATGCAACCAGGGTGGACCCTGCTTACCTAAGGGGACAAGTCATGCTTGCTACCACAAGACATTTTGGATGATTTCAGAGGCAGGGATGCAGGAGGGATGCAGACCGTGGATAGTTCAAGGGGAGCACAGTAAGGGAACAGAATCAGGACCTCAGCTCCAAACAAGGGAGAGACAGCTAGGTGCAACAGACAGTTCAGGATTACCAGCACTGACTGGTAGCATCTCTCCGGGGTTTCAGATTGGGGCCTTTCTCAGCCCAGATTTGCAACTGAACCTGGAACCTTCTGCTTGCAAACCAGATGCTGTTCCACTGAGATATGGCTCCATCTCCAAGCAAGTTGCCTCTACTGAGTTAGATCGTTGGTCCACCTATCTCATGAATGTCAACACTAACCAGCTGCAACTCTCCAGAATTTCAGGCAGGGCTCTTTCCCAGCCCTGCCCAGAGATACTGCCAGGGACTGAACCTGGGGTTTTCTGCATGCGATGCGGCGGCTCTGCTAATGGGCGATGGCTCTCCAGCTGCCTACTGAGTCAGGCCCTCGGTACACCTAGCTCAGGATTGCTAGGCTTGCAGGAGAGCTCAGGATTCAGACAGAGGTCTTTCCCAGCCTTAAACAGAGATGCTGCCAGGGAGTGAGCCTGGAATCTTCTGCATGCAAGTCAGATGCTGTACCACTGAGCTATGGCTCCATCTCCAAGTCAGCTGCCTTTTACTGAGTCAAGCCTTTGGTCCATCCAACTCAGCTCTGACAACCCTGACTGGCAGCAGCTCTCCAGAGTTTCAGATGGGGGTCTGGTTGCATTGGAAGGGATCTGCCACTGAGCTACTGTCTCCTTCCCCAGCAACAAAGGACCAGAGAGTGAGTGGAAGAGAGCAAAGACGCGCTTAACATTCCCTTCCATGACTCTTTGCTTTTCGCACCTTCTCCACAGACCCGCCTGGGGAGCCTACGGTGCAGTGCCGGTCTGCCAGTTACCCTAGTGCCATCAACTGCAGCTGGAAACTGGAAACCGAGACACACCTGGAGACCTCTTTCTTCTCCACGTACAGGTAAGAGCATCAGTTTGAGAAGGGTTACTATCTTTCTCCAAGCAGGAATATAGGGGGATTCCCAGGCAATCGGTGACCAGACCTACACCTGCTTATCTTCTTGCAGGTGCAGTTGGTCTTTGGTCTCGTAGCCACACACCCCTCCTCATCTATCCACACCTAGTCACTCTCTACACAGCCTGGCGGCCGTTCTTCAGGATTTCGGATCAGGGCCTTTTTACGTGGGGATGCCCGGGATAGAACCTGGAACCTTCTGCATGCAAAGCAGGGCCTTATGGGAGGAGAGCTGGTCTTGCAGTAGCAAGCATGATTTGTCCCCTTGGCTAAGCAGAGTCTGACCTGGTTTGCTTTTGAATGGGAGACTGCATGTAAGGGATTCCCCTCAGGGGATGGGGCCGCTCTGGGAAGAGCAGAAGGTTCCACGTTCCCTCCCTGGCAGCACCTCCAAGATAGGGCTGAGAGAGAGTCCTGCCTGCAACCTTGGAGAAGCCGCTGCCAGTCTGTGTAGACAATGCTGAGTGAGATGGACCAAGGGTCTGACTCATAGCTTCCTATGTCTCTGTGCCTCTGCTGCCACTGAGTGCTGCCACTATAAAGCTGCCTTCAGCTGAGTCCATCTAGCTCAGTAGGGCGCTCTTGGTCCATCTGGCTCAGAGAAGATGCTGCTGCAGCAGCAGCAGCAGCTGGACCAGGGGATGGAGAGATGCTCAGAGCTGCTTGGACAGACGTCAGGGCCTGGGGCAGCTTCTAAGCCTTTTGCTGTTGGCCGCTTCTTTGCTCCTATCCACATCCTTCTCTTCTCAGTGCTTTGTCATCCCTTGGTTTCATTTCTTGGGGGGAGCTGCAGGGCTCAGCAGGTGAGGGTAGGGGTGGGCCTTTGTCGGAGGACAAGCATCTCTCCCCGGTGAGCATACCTGCTGGAGGAATGGTGGTGCTTCTAGGATTCGGATGCCAAGCAGCAGCAGCAGAACATTCCCAAAGCACTTTCTAATGGAGGCTGGACTTTTTGAGTTTGGGGGAGGAGAGGAGGACGAGTGGCAATCATGGAGGGGGGGGCAGTCCTTAAGCCTTGTCCTCACAGATGCTGCCAACCTGGGCTGCTCAGGTGAGTCCCCCCTCATACCAAAAGTAAAAAAATATAAAAATCCCTACACTAAGAAAGCTAACATTTCAGGAGGATTCGGTCTAGTAGTCTAACACTGCCATGCTCAGTATTTGAATTAACTAGTATACAGGCGACCCAATATACGCACGATGAATCTACCACTATGTTCCTCTTCAGACCCTCTTTATTGCATAAACTAGAATTATAACATTAGGGGGGGAAACCATCCTCAGTGTACAGAGGAATATTGAACACTGAGGTTGATGTGTTGACGTGGAAACGTCTGTTTTAAGTTTTTTCTAATGCTTTAATTCTATTTTACGCAATAAAGAAGGTCTGGAGAGGAACAGAGACGCTCAGTATTTTCTACACGGGCTGGAAGCAGCTCCGTAAGGTTTTCGGACAGGGATCTTCCCCAGCCCAACATGGAGATGCTGCGGATTGATGGTGGGACTTTCTGGCTCTTCCCCTCCCGTGTGTATTCTACGCCACACAACAGCCACCAACCCACCCATTTTCTTCTGCTGAAGAAGGAGCACTTTGCTAAGCCCTAGCCTCTTTGCACATCAGGTACGGCATGGAAGGAGTGGCACAGGAGTGCGTCCAACCCACCGCAGGAGCTGCCAGCTGCTCCATTGCTGACGTCCAGATGTTCTCCATTATTCCCTACATGCTGAACGTGACAGCAGTGAACGCTCTGGGGATGGCGACCCACATCTTTCCCTTCTTCCTCAACGAAATCAGTGAGTCCACCCAGAATCATTACCCTAGGTTTTCCCCTCTGACACCCCACACCCGGCACCCCACAAGAGTAATTGCTGCAGCCAAAATTTATTTATTTAGGAACATAGGAAGCTGCCAGATACTGAGTCAGACCATTGGTCTATCTAGCTCAGTATTGTCTTCACAGACTGGCAGCAGCTTCTTCAAGGTTGCAGGCAGGAGTCTCTCTCAGCCCTATCTTGGAGATGCTGCCAGGGAGGGAACTTGAAACCTTCTGCTCTTCCCAGAGCGACTCCATCCCGAGGGGAATATCTTGCAGTGCTCACACATCAAGTCTCCCATTCAGATGCAACCAGGGCAGACCCTGCTTAGTTATGGGGACAAGTCATGCTTGCCACCACAAGACCAGCTCTCCTCTCCTAGGAGGAGCGGAGATTTATTTAGCATATTTCTATTCCACTCCAAACTCACATCTCCGGGTGGTTTGTAATCTCAAACCACATGGACTAAAGCAAAAATCAAACCATTTTTTAAAAACTATGACATCTAATTAAAAGTCTGGATGAATACATGTATCTTAACAGCCCTTTTTAAAGTTGCCAGAGATAAGGAGGCTCTTATTTCAGCAGGGGGAACACTCCTCCCTCTTCAGATATTTGAAGTCTGCTCTCATATCCCTCCCCTCGCTGCCTGGATCTTCTCTTCTCCAAGGCAAACATTCCCAGCTCCTTCAACCATCCCTCAAAGGACTCTGTTTCCAGAGCACTCCCTGTCTTGGTTGCCCTCCTCAGAACCCCTTCCAGTTTCTCAACATCCTCCTTTTAAAGCGGGGCTCAGAACTGAACAAAGGATTCCATGGGAGGTCTGACCAGTGCAGAACAGAGTGGAAATGACTTCTTGTAGAGTTTGACCCAGGGACCCACTCCCTGCTTCTTTGCAGGAGTCAGTAGACTTGAGTGGGTCTTCCTCCAATCAGGAATCACCCCTCTGGGACCAAAGACACCAGGGGCGGCTTGTGAGAGGGCAGGTAATTCTCTCCTCCCACACTGAGGCCCACAGGTTATACTAGTGATTATAACTCCTAGCAAGCACAAGCAGTGAGTGAGGCATGACCCTGGACAGCTCACTATAGAGCTGGATGGATACAGAGAGGCAGCAAGCGAAGGTGCTGCTCCAGCAATGGCCTGGAGGCGAGCGAGGGCTTATTTGGTGTGTCTGATATTTACCCAATTTATCTTTGAAATCAGCAGACACCAGCCAACAAAGCTCAAAATGCATCGCTGAGGGAGGGTAGGATGCCTCCATGTTTGAAGGAGGCAATGGTTAGACTGCTCCTTAAGAAGCCTTCTCTGGATCCCTTAGCGATGGATAGTTATAGGCCAATCTCCAACATCCCTTGGTTGGGCAGAGAGGGTGGTGGCCAACTAGCTCCAGGTGGTTTTGGAGGAAACTGATTATCTAGACTCATTTCAAAATGGCTTTTGAGCTGGCTATGGGGTTGTGACAGCCTTGGTCTGCCTGATGGATGATCTCCAATTGGGAATTGACCAAGGGAGTGTGACTCTGTTGGTTCTCTTGGATCTTTCGGCGGTGTTCAGTACCATCGACCATGGTATCCTTCTGGATCGCCAGGGGGAGTTGGGGATAGAGGGCACTGCTTTGCAGTGGTTCCGCTTCTATCTCTCAGGCAGATTCTAGATGGTGGAGCTTGGTGATAGTTGCTCCTCAAAACAGGAGCTGCTATAGGGAGCCCCTCAGGGCTCCATTCTGTCATCAATGCTTTTTAATATCTACATGAAACCACTAGGTGAGGTAATCAGGGGGTTTGGTGCTGGGTGTTATCTGTATGCTGATGACACCCAAATCTACTTCTCCTTTTCATCTGCGTCATCGGGAAATTATGTTCATTCCCTAAATACCTACAGGCAGTGATGGGCTGGATGAGGGATAACAAATTGAAGCTGAATCCACACAAGACAGAGGTGCTAATTGTAGGGGTTCCGAATCTGAGGGATGAGTTAGATCTCCCTTTGCTGGATGGGGTTAGCAGTTACCACCGATACATCTGGTGGCGACTCAGAGGCAGGCCTTCTCTGTAGCCACTCCTGGGCTGTGGAATGCACTCCCTGCAGAAATCCATAATTTGAATTCTTTATTGGCTTTCAAGAGAGCCCTCAAAACCTATCTGTTTGGCCTGGCCTTCCAAGGTTTTTAAATTATTGTAAATGGTTTTAATGTTGTAATCTGGTTTTTCAGGGTTTTAAAATTGCTTTAATTGTTGTTTTAAGGTGTTTTATAATCTCTGTTTTAACTGTTAATTGATTTTAATGATTTTGTTTTAATTGTAAACCGCCCTGAGCCATTTTGGAAGGGAATATAAACATTGAATGAATGAATGAATGAATAAAATAATAAATAAAAGCCAGAACCTTCAACTTGCTCACCGTACTTCTGAGGAAACAGGAAATCCAGACCTTTGAAAACCCCATCAAAACCCAAGAGTCACAGCCATACTCAGGGCTGGAGAAATCCACTAGTCTACTAGTCTGTGACGAGTAAAAAAGTCATAGGAAACATAGGAAGCTGCCATATACTGAGTCAGACCATTGGTCTATCTAGTTCAGTATTGTCTTCACAGACTGGCAGCGGCTTCTCCAAGGTTGCAGGCAGGAATCTCTCTCAGCCCTATCTTGGAGAAGCTAGGGAGGGAACTTGGGAACTTCTGCTCTTCCCAGAACGGCTTCATCCCCTGAGGGGAATATCTTGCAGTGCTCACACATCAAGTCTCCCATTCATATGCAACCAGGGAAGACCCTGCTTAGCTATGGGGACAGGTCATGCTTGCTACCACAAGACCAGCTCTCCTCTCCTGCTGATGTCCTGATGAGTAATGTACTAACATAGCTTTGACGAGTAAAATATTTTGTCTGGCTGATAAACTGAGCCAACATTTTTTCATCCCTGGCCATATTCATCTGCTGTGGCAAAAACAAGAGAGTCCTATTGCATCTCCAAGACTGCCACAGAAGCTCTTGTGGACCAGTGTGACTCTGCTGCAATAAATGTGATAGTGTTTTAAGGTGCTGTGGAACTCTGTGTGGATCAGAATTGCCTCTTCTCAAGGAAATTTTGCTCCCAAGAGAATTCTGCAAGAGAATTTCCTTCTTCCCCCATTTCTTCCCTCCAAGAAAGAATTCATTTCTTCTCCCCAGCGAGCATTTAACCCTAACTTCCTCCGTGTAAGAGATAACCTTTCCCATCACATGTATGGTCAAACACTTTTGATTTGCTAACTTGGGGTGAGACGATTTTCTTGGCAATGTTTTTTGTTAGTCAAGCCTGACCCTCCAGAAGACGTGGAGGTCTCCCCGATCCCAGGAGAAAGGAGGAAGCTGCTTTTGAAGTGGAAGCCACCCAGTTCCTGGCTGCTCCCTGAGTACTTCCCTCTCAAGTATAAGATCCTTTACATGAAGAATGGAACTAGCAACAATGGAAAGGTAAGGAGAGTGGAGAACAAGAGTCATACAGCCCCGGAATCTTTCCAATCAAACTCTGGGAAAGTTTCCTATCTCAGCCCAAGCAGCCAGGGCGGCCATTTCAAGAGGCGAGGTGAGGCAGTGGATTATGGGGATGTCAGTGGTGGGTGGGTGGGGAAGCGGGGAGATGCCCCTCACAACTGCCCTTGGAACAGCTCTTTGAGACTTATGAGGCAAGGCTACAGCATCTGGGGCTTTTTAGTTTGGAACATAAGAACAGCCCTGCTGGATCAGGCCCAAGGAAGCCCATCTAGTCCAGCATCCTGTTTCACACAGTGGCCCACCAGATGCTGCTGGAAGCCACAAGCAGGAGTTGAGGACATGCCCTCTCTCTCCTGCTATTACTCCCCTGCAACTAGTACTCAGAGGCATCCTGCCTTTGAGGCTGGAGGTAGCCTATAGCCCTCCGACTAGTAGCCAATGATAGACCTCTCCTCCATGGAGTTATCCAAACCCCTCTTAAAGCCATCCAGGTTGTTGGTTGTCACCCCATTTTGTGGCAGAGAATTCCACAAGTGGATTATGCATTGTGTGCAAAAGTACTTCTGTTTGTCAGTCCTAAATTTCCTGGCAATCAGTTTCATGGGATGACCCCTGGTTCTAGTGTGATCTGAGAGCGGGGAAAGGTGACTATGGGCAGAGAGGATTGAGGTGTACAAAATTATGCATGGAGTAGAGAGAGTGGACAGAGAGAAATTTTCCTCCCTCTCTCACAACACTAGAAGCAGGGGTCATGCCATGAAACTGAAGGCTGAGGAATTTAGGACTGACAAAAGGAAGATTGTTCAATTGTTTTGATGGTTTTAATGTTGTTTTTAGAATATTGTTTAAATTTTTTTGAATTGCTGTGTTTTAAATTTCTTGTTTTTGTTTTTAACTAACGTTTTACTTTTGTTTTTATCTCGTTGTAAACTGCCCAGAGACCTAAGTTTTGGGCGGTATAAAAATATGTTAAATAAATAAATAAATAAATAAATAAATAAATAAATAAATAAATAAATAAATAAAGTGCTTTCCCCACACTGTGCATAATTAACCTATGTAATTCTCTGCCATGGGATGTGGTGATGGTCACTTTTTTGGATGCCCTTAAAAGGGGCTTAGACAAATAGAGGACTGGTCTATCAATGGCTACTAGTCTGGTGGCTATAGGCCACCTTCAGCCTCAGAGGCAAGATGTCTCTGAATACCATTTGCAGCGGAGCAACAGCAAGAGAGTGCCCTCATCCACTTCTTGCCTGTGGGCTCCCCAGCGGCATCTGGTGGGCCACTGTGTGAAACAGGATGCTGGACGAGACAGACCTTGGGCCTGATCCAGCAGGGCTGTTCTTAGGTTCTTATGCCCAATCTGATCCTTGCAAGCTTTGCAAGGAGCTCCCCACTTCTCACACTTCTTGAAGGAAGCAGCAAGAGAGGAGGCTGCTAGTAAACATCCTTCCAAGTCTGAACGTGGCGTGGCCAGCAGGGAAGAAGGTTTGGTTTTGAAGGAGGGTTGGCCCCCTCCAGGTATGTGGGACAAGGCAGCATCTACAAACATTTCTTACAGGCAGTGTTAGCTATGCCAGTAGCCTTCGTTTTGCTGCTCTCTTTAGGTTATTCTGAGATGCTGCTGATAATAACATTTACAGTCTTATTGTTTTTCCAAGCCCAAACTGTCTGAGCAAACCTCCCTCGTCTTGTCTGGAATCTATCCCGGAACCACATACCACGTCCAAGTGGCAGCAAAAGATTTCCTCGATCATGGCGAGTACAGTCCTTGGAGTGTGCCAGCGACTGGGGCAGCTTGGAAGCCAGAGTAATGGACTCCGAGAGCATCTTAGGTCCCTACAGCAAGGAGGCTTTTTGACCTGCTCCACTCTGCCACATTGACACTCAAGGTTATTTGCCCTCTTTGATTCTCTCTGTATGGAATTCATCCAGAAACTGACCATCTGATTCCTGTGTCAATGTGGGAAATTAAGAATTCTCTTTTTCTTCTGTGTTTTAAAATCAGTAATTATTAACATTAAGAATATTTTATATACCACATTTCAACAAACAAGTTTACAAAGAACAAGGTAGTTTTTAAAGGAATAAGAATTTTTTTTTAAACTCCCCAAATAAACAAGTTTATTTTTTACTTGTTAAAAAAAAGAAAGAGAGAAATGAAGCTCATACAACAGTATAAACACCACGAAAAATAAAATATGCATTTCCTCATTGGCATAAAACAAACCTAAAGAATATAACAGCACCCGTTCATTAAAAAAATTGGGTTCCATTTGGTTCAGGCTCATCTGCATTTTTTAACTCTCAGGCTAATCTGCATTTTTAAACACTCAATCAACTTTAAAAAGTGATTCAGTAGCACTTTTGCTTATACAACTTTGTGAAATAAATCCAACTGTTTTAACTGAAGAGAGAGCCATTTAAACCATTTTAAACTTTATTTTTAGAATGAAAACAACACACACACACAAGATAAACAGCAGAAAAAAAATGTTAACCATAGCAAAAGGAAAGTGCTTGATTCTTGAACTGCTTATTCTGTACTGTTTATTCTGAATATATCTATGTGGTCGCTAAGAGTTGACACTGACTTGATGGCACCTAATCAATCAATCAATCAATCCTGAAGTGATTACCACTTCTTATGTTTAGGGATTCAGTTCAGGGGCAGGTTCAAGGAAACAGATATTTTAGGTTCAGGTACAGTTCTGGTTCATTGAAGAAAACCTCTCTGAATTAGTTTTTGGGTTTGTGTTCAGGTTCGATTCAGCCCCTGGATTTAGACCAGGGGTTCCCAACTTGGTCCCCTGATGCTGAACTACAACTCCCATCATGCCCAGTCACAATGGCCTTTGTCAGGGGGTGATGGGAATTGTAGTCCAATGGGATTGGTGGACTCAAGTTTGAGGAACCCCTGCTCTAGAGACATGGGCCTACAGTTCAAAGCAAAAATGCCCTATGATTCGATAGGGGTGCTGTAGCAGATGCCTGCATTAGTGGGGGGTTGGACTATAAGACCTCTAAGGTCCCTTCCTTTAGAATGGTACCTCTAAGCTCCATTCTAAAATTCTTTGATTTTATGCCTAAGCCCTGCAGAAAACAGCTTGCTCCCCACCAGATATTGGCCTTCCAGCCTGAGGTTTTACTCTTTCCTCTAAAGCCTTAGGAGGTGGTGAAAACCTTAAAGGTGTGGCCAAGTCCTAACTGGTGTTGCATAAACATTTCAAGGGAAGTGCTGGGCTGAGGACCTGTGGTTACCTGAAGTAATACTCCTCACTTCCTTGTGCGTAAGAAGTTCCACGTGGCACTGCTTGGGTTTTGGTTTCCTTTGGATAAGAGATGACTGAAGAGATTGCGTTTGCGATGCTGTAATACTTTATTTATTGTGGAGATGCACATGCGGCATCCCCAGGGTCCCTCTCTCCGGCAGCTCTCTCTCCTCTCTCAGTCTATTCCCCCTTTTGCAGAAACACAGGCAGGTGCATCATCTGACATCTGCCCATCCCTTCAGGACGCTGGAAAATTTGGTTGATTGGTCGGATTCAGCTAGGCTTCTTATTTACTATTTTACTATGCATAATCTCATCCCGCACAGCTGTTTTTTCCATTTGGCAGGATGAAAAGCAGCTTGGATTTTGAGCAGTGGAGTTTGGAGGTGAAAGGGTTAAGTAACACCTCTTGCTCCTCTGATCAAATTTTCTACCCCCACACTAAGTGGGAAAGGAACTCTGTAAATGCTCAGGGCCACCATTCAGTTTCTCTCCCATTAAGCAGGAAGAACTCTGTAAAACAACAACAACAACTTTCCAGTGAGGGGGAAAGGAATATCACACCTGCTCAGAAGGACTTCAGCCTCAGATTCCTTGGAGGACTTTTAGGAAGAAAGGAACTTTTAGGAAGAAAAGGTTTCCTTTTAGGAAGAAAGGAACTCTGCACATGCCCAGAGGCACTTGAGCCTTAGGACTGCTTCAGAGACCTTCCTTCTTTAGAAATAAAGGAACTCTGCACGTGCCCAGAAGCACTTGAGCCTTAGACTGCTTTAAGGACTCCACCCCCCTTTTAGGAAGTAATGAACTCTGCACGTGCCTGGAGGCACTTGTGCCTTAGACTGCCTTTAGTAAAAAAAAAAAAATGTTAAACACATAAAATAAATAAACTCTGCACGTGCCCACAGGGACTTGAGCCTTAGACTGCTTTAAGGACGTTAGAAGGAAAGCAGCTCTGCTCCTGCCGCTCAGGGACAAGTCAAGACTTCTTTCTCGGGTCTTTTCGGGCACGTGTGGGACGGGACAGCAGAACTCTTCATATGCTCAGAGGCACTGACAGCTGGCAGCCCCAATCTCTACAGAAGATTCAAGCCTGGTAGTGGAATGAGACTCCGGGTCCGGATACCATCACCGCTGAAACCGACCGCGCCTTTAAGAAAGTTTCTCACTCACCCGAACTCTTTTCCTCTCTCTCACCCTTGGACCAGCGGAACCTTTCTGCAAAGGCTTCGGCTGCATCCACGGACCACTTTCGGGGGGGGACAGAGGCACGGTGCACGCCAGACGCTCGGAAGCTGTGGGGCGGGCTTAACAAATAGATAGCCCGCATCAGCCAATGAAGATGGGCATATGGTGTCGGGCTCCAAGCTACCAGCCAATAATCACATAAGGGGGCGGGGCGAGTGGGAGAAACCCGGTAGTGCTCGGCATTAGAGGCTGCCTGATCAGAGGGATCTATTTTCTCCCCCCCCCCCACTTTTTTTTAGGAGGGAGCTGAATATCAGTGAAGGGGCAAAATGTCGGAGAGAAAAGTGCTAAATGTTAGTAAAGGAGGGATTTATTTGTGTGGGTCTGGGTGAGGATAGGGAGGTCGGACTGGGGGCGGGGGGCTGAAGGTCTCAGGCATGGGATAATAGGCTTAGGTAGGTGCAGGATCAGAGAGAACAGATCTTTGGGGCCGACCCTCCGTTATTTCTTGGAAGAGGTCTAAGGGGTTACTGTGGGTCTACATTAAGGTATGTAGAGCAAGAGTTGGGGGCGTGGTAAGCAGGGAAAGACAAGGCGGTGTCTATGTGGGGTGTGTGTGGGTCACATTTGTAATATGGGGAGGTTTGCAAAGGCATGAGGAGCAGCTACCCTGGAATTATGGGAAGGAAGCAACTACCGGAGTTATTTATTGATCTAGTGGGCCCTTGGGCCCCCAGATGTTGTTGCACTACAACTCCCAGAATCCTCAGCTGCAATGGGTTTTGCTTGGGGATCCTGGAAATTGTAGTCCAACAACATCTGGGGGCCCAAGGGCCCACTAGATCAATAAATAACTCCGGTTAAGAAACCCTGATCTAATGTATTTGTACACAACCGTCTTGGCTAGACTAGGAGGAATTTATTTTTATTTTACTTATTTGATTTCTATACCGCCCTTCCAAAAATGGCTCAGGGCGGTTTACACAGAGAAATAACAGATAGATAAGATGGAACTCTGTCCCCAAAGGGCTCACAATCAAAAAAATTGCCCGACTGTAAGAGCTCTTTGACTGTGCAGCAACCAGTCTTGCTCTGTGGTGGGCTTTTCTTTGGACAGAGGTTGGAGGGCCAGCTGCCGGGGATGCTGCAGCAGATTCTTGTGCTCCGCAGGGGGCTGGACTAAAAGACCTTCAAGGTCCCTTCCCGCTCTAAGATGCTCCTGATGTCTAGCCCATTGAGGCAGTCCTTCCACTGACGCTTCTTTCCTTGCATCCTAGAAATACTACCCACCGGACTTCGATCCGTCTAAAATCCCCAAGCTCAAACTTCCAAAGGACCGGCAGTATGTGGTCCGTTTGATGGCTCCTTTTAACATGCGGTAAGAGTCGGGACCCTGGGACCTGCATTACACCAGTTTTCCTTTTAAGACTATTGAGATTTTGTTGAGGTATTTATACTTCTAGATACATCTGTGGCTGTTCAAATGGGAGGGCAGAAGGGTTGGGGTTTTGATTTAGTTTATCTGGAGACCTCACAAACACCTCCAAGGAATGTGTTGCTTCTCCTGGGGATTCAAATACATCTCAGCTCTATTGGTCTTGACTCCTAAACCTTTGTGAAGATAGTTGAATGATCTTTCATTTGCCATTCCCTGCATCCAAAAAATGAATGCAGAAAACATTTCTCAACCCCGTTTCTATCAGCCTTTTAAAAGCTTAGCAGCTTGCCTTGAGATCTCCAAATAAGGCAATGGGGTGAAATGTATGTGGGTAATAAAGAATGGTTTTTTATATTGGCCTCATAGGAACCTAGGGAACGGCAGTATTCTGAGTCAGGCCACTGGTCCAACGCATAATCAGCTTGTGGAATTCTCTGCCACAAGATGTGGTGACAGCCAGCAACCTGGATGGCTTTAAGAAGGGTTTGGATAACTTCATGGAGGAGAGGTCTATCAAGGGCTACTAGTCGGAGGGCTACAGGCTACCTCCAGGCGCAGAGGCAGGATACCTCTGAATAACAGTTGCAGGGGAGTAACAGCAGGAGGGAGGGCATGCCCTCAACTCCTGCCTGTGGTTTCCAGCAGCATCTGGTGGGCCACTGTGTGAAACAGGATGCTGGACTAGATGGGCCTTGGGTCTGATCCAGCAGGGCTGTTCTTATGTTCAGTAATTACTACACTGACTGGCAGCAGCTCTCCAAGGTTTCAGGCAGCCCTACCTGGAGATGCTGCCAGGGATTGAACCTGGGACCTTCTGCATGCAATGCAGATGCTCTGTTACTTAGCGATGCCCACCCCCCACCCCAGACGTCCTGAAGAATGTACTTATTTGGGGGGTGGGGGGTCTACTCTGCTTTTCCCATAAAGATTCAAATCAGTTTATAGTAAATAAAACAGCCTGGATGAAATTATGCAAATAAGCACCTCCAGCCTCAGAGGCAAGATGCCTCTAAGCACCAGTTGCAGGGAAGCAACTGCCTCTCAATCCCAGTTGCAGGGGAGCAACAGTAGGAGAAAGGGCATGTCCTCAGCTCTTGCCTGTGGGCTTCCCAGAGGCATCTGGTGGGCCACTGATGCTGGACTAGATAGACCTGGAGCCTGATCCAGCAGGGCTGTTCTTATGTTCGAAGGCATTTCTGCTGTAAACTGCTCCTTTGGAGCTCTTCCTATTCCTCTTCAGATGCTTACATGTCCTCTTTTTCTTTATGAATCTCCTGCCAGCTTCTAAAATAAAATCTTTTATTTTATTCTATCCCTGGGACAGAGACTGGTCGGCTTCTTCTGAATGTCTTGGGAATCAGAAAGATTGTGAGAGACTCCTATTGTTATTGTTTATGATTCCAGGACAATTGTCAGCAACGGGTGGATGGAATGCTTTTTGCTGATGACCACAGTTAGGAGACAGGATCCTCTGGGCATCTCTTTTCTAAAATGGCCTTTCTGGCTGGGCAGAGTTAGGGCAATTGCTGAAGTCTCACTCATTTTCCAACCAATGTACTGTGGCACACTATGGTGCTGTGCGACTGAAGCCAGTGTGTTGTGCTGATGTGCCCCATAATGTAAAGTAAGCTCCCCACCTTAATAGGAACATAGGAAGCTGCCATATACTGAGTCAGACCATTGGTCTACCTAGCTCAGTATTGTCTTCACAAACTGGCAGCGGCTTCTCCAAGTTTGCAGACAGGAATTTCTCTCAGCCCTGTCTTGGAAATGCTGCCAGGGAGGGAACTTGGAACCTTCTGCTTTTCCCAGAGCGGCTCCATCCCCTGAGGGGAATCTCTTACAGTGCTCACACTTCTAATCTCCCATTCATATGCAACCAGGGCAGACCCTGCTTAGCTAAGAGAACAAGTCATGCTTGCAACCACAAGACCAGCTCTCTTCTCCAAGGTAAGCTCCCTGCTTTTGGAGTGGGTTCACATTCTTATACAGCAGGAGGGATGCATCCTTTCTGGTGCATTATGGGGCACGTCAGCTCAACACCCTGGCTTCGGTCCCACAGCACCATAGTGTGTCTCAGCACACTGGCTTGGAAATGCTATGCTCACAAGAACATAGGAAACGGCCTTATACTGGGTCAGACCATTGGTCCATCTAGCTGAACAACAGCAACAAATATTTTCATCCGCTTTTCAACAACAGTTTGCAAAGTGGTAAGATCGACACCATCAACAGTCACTGGAGATATACTGTGCTGTGGGGTGGATAGGGCCACTTGCTCTCCCCCTGCTCAATAAAGAGAATTGCCATGTTTAAAAGGTGCCTCTTTGCCCAGTTAGCAGGGCAAAGTTTACACTTTGTATTGTCTGCACTCAGTATTGTCTGCCCAGACTGGCAGCGGCTTTTCCAAGGTTACAGGCAGGATTCTCTCTCAGCCCTATCTGGAAATGCTGCCAGGGAGGGAACTTGTAACCTTCTGCATGCAAGCAGGCAGGTGCTCTTTCCAGAGCAGTCCCATCCCCTGAGGGGAATACCTTACAGTGCTCACATATGTAGTCTCCCATTCAAATGCAAACCATGGCAGACCCTGCTTAGCAAAGGGGACCAGTCACGCTTGCTGCCACTAGACCAGCTCTCCTCCCACAGGAGGAGACTTCATCAGTGGCCGTAACTCTGCCCAGTCAGGGAAGGTTGGACAAGAATAAAGGTTATAGAAGACTGATAAGGAAGGAAGTGAAAATAAATACGAATTGTGTGGCAGCTTTGCTGCCACCAAAAAAAAAGAAGTGTGTCTGTGTTCAGTTGGCAGTGTGCTCTCAAAAAATTAAAATGAAATTCTCCTGATGAAGCCGGTTGGCAAACATTACTCTAGCACTTGGGCCAAGGCAAAGTTGTCTCTTTCCAGGCAGTGAAGATGTTTTAGGAATGTAAATGCTTCTTCTGCTTCTGTTGTTGATGGAAAGCAGTTTATACATATTCTTAAGGCTGATGCTTGTTAGCTTTCTGTGTATCACTGGAATGTGGCCTCTGTGTTCTTCTAAAACTGAATTCTCCTCATAAATGTGGACACTTCCATTCCGTTTACAAATGTCGGGCGTGATTATTAACCGTCTCTCTAAACTTGGGCCAGTGTTTTCATCCTGCTTCAGAAGATGATTCTGTGGGGCTTGTCCTGTTTGAGTGGCTGGCTGTGTGTTGCTATCCTCCCCCACCCACCCCATGGCTTTGACTGTTTGAAGTGGATGGGTGTGGAACGGGAGGGCCCTGTTCTTGGGGCCTGTCGATTTAAAAAGTAACATCTGACAAAGAGGATTTTAGGAACAGCCGTAGCTCAGTGGAAGACTATCTGCTTTGCCTGCCAAAGGCGCCTGGTTCAGTCCCTGGCAGCATCTCCAGGTAGGTCTGGGAAAGCCTCAAATGCTGGAGAACTGCTGCCAGTCAGAGTCGACAGTACTGGGCTAGATGGGCCAATGTCTGACTCAGTAGGAGGCAGAGCTGGTCTATGGGAGGAGAGCTGGTCTTGTGGTAGCTCAGCGGGACCCACCCTGGTTTGCATTTGAATGGGAGACTGCATGTGAGCACTGTAAGATCTTCCCCTCAGGGGATGGGGCCGCTCTGGGAAGAGCAGAAGGTTCCAGGTTCCCTCCCTGGCATCTCCAAGATTCCTGCCTGCAACCTTGGAGAAGCCGCTGCCAGTCTGTGTAAACAGTACTAAGCTAGATGGACCAGTGGTCTGACTCAGTAGAAGGCAGCTTTCGATGTTCCTATGATCCATAACCCGGGGTAGAGCACCTGTGCTTCATGCGAGATGACTTGCCTGCTTCCTGCTTCAGTCTTAGCATCTCCAGGGAGGGTTGGGAAAGACCTTTCTCCACCTGAAACCCTGGAGAGCTGCTGCCAGTCAGTGTAGTCAGTGCTGAGCTAGATGAACCAAGGGTCTGACTCGGCATCAGGCGAGATATGCATAGATAATGGGGAGGGGGGGAGTTTTCAACCCAGTGGTAGAGCATGTGCTGTGCCTGCGTGAGATCCTAGGCTCAGTCATTCATTCATTCATTCAGTCCTCAGCATCTCCCGCTAAGGCTGGGAATGACTCTTGTGTGAAACTGAGGCGCACTGCTGCCAGTTGGAGCAGACAACCATAAGAGAGAGAGGCCAAGGTCTGACTCAGCAAGAAGCAGCTTCCTGTGTTTGGAAACCCCTGAAGGAGAGACTCTTTTTCCATTGACTAGGTGCAAGACCTGCGGCGAGTACATCTACAAAGGCAAGAAGTTCAACGCCCGGAAGGAGACGGTCCAGAATGAATCCTACTTGGGGCTTCCCATCTTCCGCTTCTACATCAAATGCACTCGCTGTCTTGCGGAAATCACCTTCAAGGTAAAAGGCTCCCTTGCTCTCCCTGCGTTCTTCTTGGAGTGCTGTGACACACTGATGCGGGTGCTTAGAGCCCAAATTGGGTTATTTCCTGGGTTCACATGGCACCTTTAATGATTTGGTGGCATCGTCCCGAATAGAAGAGAACAAAGACGTGTCTTATACCGGTACTGCATAGGAGGGAAAGTGTTCGGTGTGGACTGGAGAAACCTGGTTTCCTATTTCTGTTCAGCTTTGAAGGTCATCTTGGAAGCTCACCTCATGAACTCTCAGGTGAATTTGCTCCTTAGGTGGAGTTCAGATTGAGGGAGAACATAAGAGCAGCCCTGCTGGATCAGGCCCAAGGAAGCCCATCTAGTCCAGCATCCTGTTTCACACAGTGGCCCACCAGATGCCGCTGGAAGCTACAGGCAGGAGTTGCGGGCATGCCCTCCCTCCTGCTGTTACTCCCCTGCAACTGGTACTCAGAGGCATCCTGTCATGGAGGCTGGAGGTGGCCTGTAGCCCTCCGACTAGTAGCCGTTGATAGACCTCTCTCCTCCATGAAGTTCTCCAAACCCCTCTTAAAGCCATCCAGATTGTTGGCTGTCACCACATTTTGTGGCAGAGAATTCCACAAGTGGATTATGCGTTGTGTGAAAAAATACTTCCATTTGCTGGTCCTAAATTTCCCGGCAACCAGTTTCATGGGGTGACCCCTGGTTCTAGTGTGATGTGAGAGGGAGAAGAATTTCTCTCTATCCATTTTCTCCACACCGTGCATGATTTTATAGACCTCTAGCATGTCTCCCCGCAGTCGCCAAAAAGCCCCAGGTGTTGTAGTCTTGCCTCATAAGAAAGGTGCTCTAGGCCCCTGATCACCTTGGTTGCCCTCTTCTGCACCTTTTCCAGTTCTACAATGTCCTTTTTTAGATGTGGTGACTAGAATTGTACGCAGTACTCCAAGTGTGGCCGCACCATAGTTTTGTATAAGGGCATTATAATAATAGCCGTTTTATTTTCAATCCCCTTCCTAATGATCCCCAGCATGGAATTGGCCTTTTTAACAGCTGCCGCACGTTGAGTCGACACTTTCAATGAGCTGTCCACCACAACCCCAAGATCCCTCTCCTGGTCAGTCACCGACTGCTCAGATCCCATCAACGTATACTTGAGGTTGGGGTTTTTCATCCCAATGTGCATCATTTTACACTTGCCAACACTGAACCGCATTTGCCATTTTGTCACCCACTCCCTCAGTTTGGAGAGATCCTTTTGGAGCTTCTCACAATCTGTTTTGGATTTCACTACCCGAAAGAGTTTGATATCATCTGCAAACTTGGCCACCTCGCTGCTTACCCCTGCTTCTAGATCATTTATGAACAAATTAAAAAGCACCGGTCCCAGGACAGATCCCTGGGGGACCCCACTTCTTACTTCCCTCCATTGTGAAAACTCTGCATTTATAGCTACCCTCTGTTTCCTGTCTTTCAACCAGTGAGCAATCCACACATGTACTTGTCCCCTTATCCCATGACCGCTAAGTTTCCTCAGGAGACTTTGATGAGTCTTTGAGGGAGGGAGGGAGAGAGAGAACAGCGTAACTCGATGAAGGAGCCTCTGCTTTGCATGCAGAAGGTCCCAGGTTCAATCCCTGCAACCTCCGGGTCAGATGGGGAATAGCTCTTTAGAACCTAAGAAATGGACTGGGGTCTGCACAGTTTGGAATTCCCCCAGGAAGACTCTGAAACAGCCAGGAAGGCAGGCAAGCAGGGTGGGACGAGATGGGACTCCAGCTGCGGTGCCTCCTGTGTGCCACCAGAGGGCACTCCAGTCTAAGGAAATGGAGGCTACCTGTAGGATGCTGAGTTTGCCGAGAAGAAGCCGTCCTCCTATTTCGTACTCTGCGGGAAAGGAGGCTCTTTAGCTGACTCGGATAGCCAGAGCCTCAGGCTGAATGTCCGAGGCCAACCCCAAGAGCTGCTGTGACAATAGGCACCTGCCGAATGATGAGACTGGGTGCCCCTGCAGAATAGACCCTGTCCCTTGTAGGTAGTCCACCTTGCTTCCCCAAGTGGGGGCCCCGGTGGCCTCAGCTGAAGATCTCCACACCTGGGCAGGTTCATATTGTTGTTCACAACATTTATATCCCGCTTTTCAACCCCCCAGAAAGGTTCTCCAAGTGGTTTACATAGAAAAATAAAGTGTTGATTCCCTGTCCTCAAAGATCTCATAATCTTAAAACCAAAAAGACCCAAGAGAGACACCAGCAACAATTGCTTTTCTCCTGCTCAATGTAAGCAAACCACCACTTAAGAGTTGCCTCTGTGCCCAGTTGTTAGTTAGTGAGGTTTTTATCCCACTCTTCCTCCAAGGAGCCTAGAACAATGTACATGGCTATGTTTATCCTCGCAACAACCCTGCGAGGTAGGTCAGGCTGAGAGAGAAGTGGCAGGCCCAGTGAGTTTCATGGCTGAATGTGGATTTGAACTCGAGTCTCCCTGATCCTAGGGAGACTAACCACTACAACATGCTGGCACAGTCAGTTGACAACACTGGACCAGTGAATATATCGATATCTCAAACCTAGGGGAGGCGTTGACCCTGAGAGCCCATCTATCTGCTCCTGTGAACCTGTAAATTAGGAGATGCCAGAGCTGTAGCGTCTCCTATGCCAGAGCCGTAGTGTTTCCCAAGGCATGTGTTGCACTGAAATGGTTCCCTCATGTTTCCTTGTCTCCCTCAGACAGACCCGGAGAACACGGACTACACCATGGAGCATGGGGCCACTCGCAACTTCCAGGCTGAGAAGCTGCTGGAGGAAGAAGAGAAGCGCTTGCAGAAGGAGAGGGAGGATGAAGAGCTTAACAACCCCATGAAGGTATCCCGCGGGGCCTTCCCCTGGGAGACAAACCTCTGTTCTTTTTTTAACTATCTTCCAAAGGGATTTGGACCCAGCAGGACCCAGCGCCTTGCCATATCTGCACTTCCCCAAAAAAAACCCCAACCCGCCCCCCCCCATCCTGCTGGTTCATGTTGCTTAAATTACTTGTTTTTGTTTAAAGTATTCATACCCCTCCCATCCAGTACAACACTGCTCGGGGCGGCTCACAACACTAATAAAATAGATACAATATAAAGGAAAAGATTAATAAAATTAAACAACTTAAAAGACCAAGCTTGACCTCTGTTCTTAAATCTTGCATTGGGTAGCAGCAACCAGGACTGAGTGTTCACTGCAAACAGAATTCAGCTGATTTCAAATAGAAGTTGGCTTTGAATCGATTTGAATAAATCTCCACTCTGTTCAGTGGTTTCTAATGGATTCGAATTCATATCAATCTGTGCAAATTTCATGCACATCCCTAGTAAGGTGTTGGTCGAGAAGACCTTCAGCATCCCTTTCAACCCTTATGCTTGTGATTCTGGGCACAGAAGCCAAACTCCTACAAACACATACCACACGCCCCACTTTTCTTTCTGGTCCGCCTGCTCCACACACCTTTTAAGAGATATTTCTCTTAAGAACCCATTCTGCTTTTCTTGCCAGGTGCTGGAGAACAGGACCAAGGACTCCAAGCTGGAGATGGAGGTCCTGGAGAACCTGCAGGAGCTGAAGGACCTGAACCAGCGCCAGGCCCATGTGGATTTCGAGTCCATGCTGCAGCAGTACAAGGACTACGAGGAGGAGCAGAAGCGGCAGGAACTGGAGGATGACGAGAGGGAGATGAAGTGAGAGCTTGGAGCCGGGCCTGGTCTGGCTCAGGGGGTCTTGGGTCAAATCAAGGGCTGCGGCGTGTAACCCATCCATTTGGTTAGCTTAACCAACTCAAAATTATTCTGGAGTACTAAAAAGGTACCCCTAATCCCTGGTTGGTGGTTAAAAAAATCTCTTTAATACAGTAAAAACTGCAGGTGGCAAGTTCCATCTTAGAAGCGGTGTTCTCTCTGCGTAAGAGGGAATGCATCTTCTAAGTTGGTATGGGAAGAGGCATTCCCTTGTGTGTGAGAAAGAGGATGGGGCCTCCTGTGGTACTCATTGTACACAAGAGAGAAGATGTTCCTTCCTTTGTGTGTAGACGTCATAAAAATCTCCCTCATTTTTAAAAAACCAAGCTTCTAGACCTTATGGTCACAAAGATATCCTTGGATGTATATTGGCAGTGCTGCTTGGTTTTTTCAGCTTATGTTTGGTCAGTGAAGCACAAAGAAGAGGGAGTTAGTATTGAGGTAGGGATATGGAGTAGGGTTAGCCCGTGGAGGCAAAAACGTGGCATGACTTCCTACCCATCCCTGCACTGTTGTGGAAGCAGTCCGGGGGGGGGAGGGTTGTAGCTCAGTGGTAAAGCACCTGCTTTGCATGCAGAAAGTCTCAGGTTCAGTCCCTGGCAGCATCTCCAGGCAGGGCTGGGAAAGACCCCCCTGAGCATCGGAGCTGCTGCCAGTCAGGGTTGACGATCCTGAGCTAGGTGGACCGAGGGTCTGACTCAGTAGACGGCAGCTTCCTTTCTTCTTTGCGTGCTCTTGCGGTGTCCTAAAGCGTACAGCTGCTCACCCTGCTGTTGCCTTTTCTCTTTTGCCAGAGCAATGCTGGAGCAAGCTCAGAGCCGGCGGCTGCTGGAAGACTCCAGCTCGGACGAGGACCCGGCTCCGGCCCCTGCGAAGTCATCTGTGAAAGTAAACCCCACCGACATCCTGCAGGAGGTATGCCAAGGCAGCTGTGTGAATATGCAAAGCTGCCTTCTGAGTCAGTCTGCGGCTCTGACAAGCCTAGTGCTGTCAACTCTGACTGGCAGCAACTGTCCAGCGTTGTGGACGGAGACTTTCCTCTGGTCTTTGCGCCACAGAGAGAGATTTTTAAGAGATGCTGCAGCAGGCCCAGTGCCATGCTGCAGCTGCTGGTTCAGGATAGCCACTCCTGGGCTCCAGTTGTGTGCAGAGACATGAAGTATATCTGCAGAAGTATTGTGTGTGTGTGTTTTTCCTTGGCCCCACTCCAGGATTTGGAGCCCCAGCCCAAGAAGCAGAAGCTGGAGACCTGGGAGAGGAGCGTGGGCGCGCTCTCCAGCAAGGCCAAGCTGTCGGGGCTGGTGACAGCAAAGAAGAAGCCGGTCTCTGGCACGGCGAACGGAGTGGGGAACCGGAATGCACCGTCAGGCCCAGGTGATGGAGGAAGCGAGTTGGGGGAGAAAGGGGGAGATGGCAGGCAGAGAGATGCAGGCCGTTAAAAAAAACAACACCCAAAAAACACGTTGATTTCACGGTGGAGGTAGAGTCAATGGTGGTTAAGCACATAAGAAGAGCCCTGCTGGATCAGGCCCAAGGAAACTCGTCTACTCTAGCATCCTGTTTCCCACAACGGCCCACCGGAGGAATATGCACGCCCTCTCTCCTGTTATTGCTCCCCTGCAGCTGGTATTGAGAGGCATCCCGCCTCTGAGCCCAGAGGGAGCTTACAGGGGTAAGGACAGGTTAGGGACACAGGAGTCCGACCCTTGGTCCATCTAGCTCGGCATTGTCCACACACAGACTGGCAGCAGCTTCTCCAAGGTTGCAAGCAGGAGTCTCTCTCAGCCCCATCTTGGAGATGCTGCCAGGGAGGGAAGTTGGAACCTTCTGCTCTTCCCAGAGCGGCCCCATCCCCTGAGGGGAATATCTGACAGTACTCACACGTCGTCTCCCATCCAAATGCAAACCAAGGCAGACTCTGCTTAGCAAAGGGGACAATGCATGCTAGCTACCACTAGACCAGCTCTCTTCCCATAAGGATAGCTTCTCTTAGGACGGGGTCACTCTAGAGCACTGGGAGCACCTTGGCTCTCCAGTGGCTGTTGAACTACAACTTCCATCATCCCCAGCCACAATAAATGAATAAATTCAAGGCTGGGGATGGTGGGAGTTCTAGCCAAGGTTGCCTTTCCCTGGCCTAGATGACCCTTGGGGGTCCCCCTTCCCGTTCAGAATCTTAGAATTTAGGAGTCGGAAGGGAGCCTGGAGGGCTTCTTGTCCCACCTCCTCCTCCTCAGTGCAGGGATCTGCTACAGAGGGGGAGAGCTGGTCTTGAGGTTGCACGCATGAATTGCCCCCTTTGCTAAGCAGGGTCGACCCTGGTTTGCATTTGAATGGGAGACATGTGAGCACTGTAAGAGATTCCCCTCAGGGGATGGGGCCACTCTGGGAAGAGCCCCTGCCTTGCTTTCCTGCAGAAGGTTCCAAGTTCCCTGAGCTTTTTTATATACAATATTGCCTTGCGGACACAAGCTGTGAGATCACAAAAGGGGTGGCCAAATTTTTTTATATTGCTATGAGATTAAGGTCTCAATTTTGGGAGTTGTTTTACTGTTTTTAAAGTAATTTAACCTGGATGCTTGTATACTGTTTTATTGTGTGTAACTATCAGCTACCATTTGTGTATATTAGCTATATTTGTTGTTCTGGATTTTATCTTTTGGCTGACCAGTGGCTGTATTAAAAAAAATTGATTGATTGATTGTTCCCAGTTCCCTCCCTGGCAGCATCTCCAAGACAGGGCTGAGAGAGACACTCCTGCCTGCAACCTTGGAGAAGCTGCTGCCAGTCTGTGAAGACAATACTGAGCTAGACGGACCAAGGGTCAGACTCAGTATATGGCAGCTTCCTAGCCCATGGTCCTCCAGATGTTGCTGAACTACAATTCCCATGCCCCCCCGCCACCCCCAGCTACAATTTATTGTGGCTGGGAATGGTGGGAGTTGTAGTTCAGCAACATCTGGAGGACCAAAGGCTGGGAAGCCCCTGTGCTCCAGCATCCCTGACAAATGGCCATCTGGACTCTGTTGGAGAACATCCGGCGAAGGAGAGTCCACCACTGCATGAGGCAGGCTGTTCCACTGGCCTCCAGTGGGCCACTGTGTGAAACAGGATGCTGGACTAGATGGGGCTTGGGCCTGATCCAGCAGGGTGCTTCTTATGTCCTTATGTCAGCTCTTATGGTTCGGAACGTCGGGTTAAATCTGCTGCCGTCAGGCCAGCCCACTGGAGGGGGAGAGAGAGAGAGAGAGAGTATAGATTGATTGTTAAATTTATATACTGCCTTTCATTAAAAATCCCAAGGTGGTGTACAGCAATAACACAAGATAGTAAAAAAGATACAATTAAAATATTAAGTGAAAAATATTAAACAAATCTGATTAAAAATTTAAAACAAAAGCATCAAAGCAATACAGAGTACAAAGAGTAGCAGCAGAGAATCAAATAAATACCTGGGCAAAAAGCCAAGATTGTACACTCTTTCTAAAAGCTGTGATGGAGTCCGAGGAGCGAATGGCCACCGGGAGAGCATTCCAGAGTCTGGGGGCAGCAACAGAGAAGGCCCTGTCCCATGTGCACGACAACCGAGCCTCCCTCATTGTCGGCACCCGGAGCAGAGCCCCCTCAGATGACCTCGTCAAGCGGGTAGTAACCCTGAATCTACCTTCTTCTCTTTGGTTTTGACTCCAAGGTACCAGGAACCGGAGCTCAGAGAACACCACTGGGGGCGCCCCTCTGTCTTCCGGGTCAAGCGCAGGGGCCTCTTCCCTCAGCCTCCTGGGCGCTTACTCAGACAGCGAGGACAGCAAAAGCGACTGACTCCCATCTTCGGACTCAAGGTGGAAGCATTGCCCAGCCCTTTCTTGGCAGAGGGATGGCGTCTCGGTTGCCGCTGGCCACCTCCTTGCAAGCAGAGACTTCCGGGCCATTCACACACACACCCCCGACTCGAGAGATCGTTCCCCTCCATGGGAACGCTCTGCCATTAAACCTGCAGGGCATCCGTTCTTCGGAACTGACCTGCTCCCAGCGTCACTTGGGGGCCGGTGAATGGACACATTCCCCCCACCCCCCAAGCACAGATATAGCGACACCAGCAAACTCTAACGGCAAGCTTGGCTCTTAGCAGTATTTCCTGGTCCAAGTTTCTGTCGGCACTTTAGAGAGGAGGAAGAGACGATGATTGAGTGACCATGACCCGTAGGGGACTCTCTCTGTCTTGGCGAACCTAGAAATTCCTGGTTGATGAAGCTGAGATTGGTTTTCCGCCCTGGGCCGAGCATTTCCCCGTCAGCAACATAATGGCGTGCGCAGTGAAGTTGTCCGACGCCATTCACCCATAGTCTGGAAGATGGATTGTTCTCGCTCACTCGCTCGCTGAATCCAGGCCCTCTGATTTCTGCCAGTTGTTTGAGAGGGACTTTGAAGGAACTGGACAGAAAGATGATGTTCCTTCGTGCAAATGGATTCCCTCAACCCCAAACACTCTAGAGCAGGGCTGTGGATGTTGGACTACAGCTCCTATCAACCCTGACCACTGTGGCTGGGGATGATGGGAGTTGTAGTCCAAAGGCAGCTGAAGGGCCAAGGTTGTTCAGGCCTGCTCAAGAGGGAGCAGAACAGCTAGTTGCTACTCTTATCCACCCAGGTGAGTTGAGCTTTCTGTGTTTTAACCTAATAAAGGAAACGGACAAGTGTACAACTTTTTCCTGTTAACTTAGATGATGTCCAAGTAGACAAACCAGTTTATTTCAGCCCAGTTCTGTTTTTCCTTCTGCAGCAATGTCTACATTGCATGGCACCTGCAGTGGTGAAGCATCAAGCACAAGTTGAGCTGGCGTGAAGGCATGGGGTGTTCAGTGGGCATCTCGACGGTCTGGGGAACAAAGGTGTCAGAATGTTCAGAGGCCAGTTTCTGGAAGGGAAGAGAAGTTAGTATGGCTGGGAGGAAAACTTCACACCAGTGAATGGAGCAGGCCAAGATCTTAGAAGTCTTGGGAGGTAGAGGCACTAAGGAATAACCAGATGCAATGTGAATCCTGGGTGTGATTGTGGGGATTTTGCCAAGGGTGTGCACATGTGAAGTGGTGGGAGGCAGAAATTGGAGAGTCGAGGTGCTGAATGAAGCAGGGAGGGGCCATAGCTCAGTGGTAGAGCACTTGCTTTGCATGCAGCAGGTGCCAAGTTCAATCCCCAGCGTCTCCCAGTAGAGCTAAGTAAAACTCCAAGAGAGCTGCTGCCAGACAGTCCTGAGCCAGATGGACCGAGGGCCTCACTCAGTAGCTGTTCAGCTCCAAAGGGGCTGCCTCATTCCTGCCAGTGCTTTCTCTGACCTGTTGGGGGCAGACTGTGACTGTGAGATCCATCCAAGAGAGTTTGGCAGCTGAAAGGGCAGACCCAGCCAGGCGAATAGCCTGCTGCAACTCAGAGCATCCGCTCGGCCCTCTGGTTCTGCCGGTAAGTGCATCCCATTAGGGAAACCGGTGGCCGTTTGTTAGATAGAGTCTTCAGCAGAGTTCCCAGCCCATCTGTCTCCCCATCAACCCATCTGCGCTCATGCCCGTTTTATTTCCCTGCAAATGTTTTTTGGGCGAGTGACACATGGCGAGATTAACTTCAAAAAAAGGGGGGGGTCTGTCTCCGTTCTAGGTGAAACAATGTCATTCTACCCTCAGAGACACAAATCCGATATCTATCTCCAAAAGAGCTGGAAACTTTATGGACAAATAACTGGAGCAGCTGCAGGCAAGAGGGAGGTATTGGCAGCCTCGGGGTGACCCGCAGATATGTTGGGGTTCAAAAGAAATCTGAAGGGAAATATACTGGGAGGGAGGGAGGGAATTGCCCCATGTAAGTCAATGGGATGGAATGTTCATGGGCCCAGAATGCAGCTAACAGACAGGTGCACAGAGCTAGTGGAATGCCGTAGCGGGGACGGGGAGCAGAAGGACTTAAACAAAACAAAAGCTTGAAATTTCTCATCTTATAGAAGACTCATGCAAGACGGTCGCAACGCTTTTTGCTTCCGAGGGGAAAAGATGCCTAAAACTTCCAAAGTGCTCAAGCCCAGGCAATGCATACTAGGTCCATATTTGCCTTTATTTTTGAAGCTCTAAAGGGAAGACATAAGGACATCCCTGCTGCATCAGGCCCAAGGCCTATCTAGTCCAGCATCTTTTCACACAGTGGCCCACCAGATGTCTCTCAGATGCCCACAAGCAGGAAGATATTTCTCTCCCATATTCAATATTTATACAGCACCATCTCTGGGCTGCAACAAAAAAAGAGACAGATCTTATCTGGTGGGTTGCACCAGCACCCACAAGGAAAGATATATAATTATATTTTACACTTATATTCTGACATTTATATCCAGCTCTTCCGCCAAAGAGCCCAAGACGAGTATCAGGGTTTACCAACGTTGGGTCTCCAGATGTCATTGGACTTCGACTCCCATAGTCCCCAGCCCCAGTGGCCTTTGGTTGGGGATTATGGGAGTTGAAGTCCAAAAACATCTGGGGACCCAATGTTGAGAATCCCTGGTGTACATAGTTATGTTTATCCTCACTACAACCCTGTGAGGTAGGTTAGGCTGAGAGATTCATGACTGGCCCAGAGTCACCCAGCGAGCTTCATGGCCGGATGGGGATTTGAACTCGGGTCTTCCCTGCTGGGTGTTGGCATATTTTCTGGAAGTGTCCCCAGGGTTGAAAAGAACAGGTCCTGAGAGAGAAGAGAGCTCGTCTTGTGGTAGTAAGCATGACTTGTCCCCATAGCTAAGCAAGGTCTTCCCTGGTTGCATATGAATGGGAGACTTGATGTGTGAGCACTGTAAGATATTCCCCTTAGCAGAAGGTTCCAGGTTCCCTCCCTGGCAGCATCTCCAAGATAGGGCTGAGAGAGATTCCCACCTGCAGCCTTGGAGAAGCTGCTGCCAGTCTGTGAAGACAATACTGAGCTACATCGACCAATGGTCTGACTCAGTATATGGCAGTTTCCTATGTTCCTATGAGAGCTGAATTTGGCCTTAGAGAGAGGCAATAGTGTCATGGTGATGAAGGTCAGCTGCTCTGTGCATGCTCAGAGGTTATTTTGTTTTATTTTGCATGCGACCTTGCATGCTACAGGGCTGTGCTTGCCTGTTGAAAACTGGTCTCACGGCTTGAGCCTTTGTCCGAATCCAACCCTCTCCGTATTGCATCGTTCCTCCCAAACGGGCCTGTCCCCTCTGTTAACGGCCCACCAATGAGGTCTTTCCTCCCCGCCTCAGCAATGAGTTATGGCGCGAGGCAGCAAACCGTAGCGCAGGGAGATGAATCTCCATTAGAGGAGACAGGTTGTCCTCTTTCCGGGCTGCGCTCCAACATTTTCTGAGCCGGGTTCCTGGCAGCGGGGGGGGGGGGGGGGACTTGCAATCTGATGGCTGCTGCTCTGTGTCTTTGGCAAAGCTGGAGGTCACCGGGGGGGGGGGTGAAATTCATCATGCGTCCTTTCCCGAAAGCCTCCTCATCGGCGCCTAATGAAGTGCGCGGTCAAGTTGTCCCCGTTTCTCTCTCCTTCTGTTTGATCGTTTTTCCGTCGTCTTTTCGTACACTTGTCCTTTGTATTGCAAAAGACGTAAACAGTCTTCCAAGATTTTGCAATGGCCTGCGCTAAATAAGAATAATATGGCTAGCATTTACATCGTACTTGTTGTGGAGTGTCAGAGCTGGAAGGGACCTCTGAGGCCGTCTAGTCCAGGGATTCTCAACGTTGGGTCCCCAGATGTTATTGGTCTTCAACTCCCATAATCCCCAGCCCCAGTGGCCTTGGGTTGGGGATTATGGGAGTTGAAGGCCAATAACATCTGGGGACCCAACTTGAGAATCCCTGGTCTAGTCCAACCCCCTGCTCAGTGCAGGAATTGGCTGCAGCTCCTCTGACAGTAGTTTGAAAACTTCTGCCTGGCTATTCTAAAACAGGGGCTCTTGACTTTGGGTCCCCTGATGCTATTGGCCTGAAACTCCCATAATCCCCAGCTGCAGTAGCCTGGCCTTCAGTTTTTCTTAAATACTTTACTCCGGAGTCACCAGATTGGAACATATATAGAAACATAGGACGCTGCCATATACTGAGTCAGACCATCGGTCTATCTAGCTCAGTATTGTCTTCACAGACTGGCAGCGGCTTCTCCAAGGTTGCAGGCAGGAATCTCTCTCAGCCCTATCTTGGAGATGCTGCCAGGAAGGGAACTTGCAACCTTCTGCTCTTCCCAGAGCGGCTTCATCCCCTGAGGGGAATATCTTACAGTGCTCACACATCGTCTCCCATTCAGATGCAACCAGGGTGGACCCTGCTTAGCTTGGGGGACAAGTCATGCTTGCTACCACAAGACCAGCTCTTCACTCATCATCATGTTGGACTATAGCTCCCATCATCCACAGCCACAATGGCCTTGGAAGTTATAGTCCAACACCACCTGGAGACTCAAGGTTGAGAACCCCTGGCATGAAGATTTTTTTTTAAAGCCTGGGGATGATGAGAGTTGTAGTCCAACAACATCTAGCCCAGTTTTAAAATATTCAAAGCACTTCATTTATTATTATTATTTCTTGTTTACACAGCCAGACAGGTGTTATTGACTGGTTTGTTTTATCCAGACATCGAGTCCTTCCCAAGGACCTGGGATGGCTGAATTTTATTATCAGTGTTGTTGCTGTTATTATATATATCGTCGCAGAGTATAGGCTGTTCCCAGGAAAGTTGCTTTTTGTAATTGGCTGGTGGTGATTTCTGTGGCCCCTATAGTGTTGAGGTGCTCTTCAAGGTCTTTTGGAACTGCACCCAGGGCGCCAATGACCACTGGGATAATTTTGGTCTTTTTCTGCCACAGCCTTTCCATTTCAATTTGTAGATCTTTGTATTTGGTTATTTTTTCTATTTTTTTCTCTTCTATTCTGCTATCCCCTGGTATTGCTATGTCGATTATTTTGACTTCTTCTTCTTTCTTCTCGACTATAGTTATATCTGGTGTATTGTGTGGCGGATGTTTGTCTGTTTGTAGTCGGAAGTCCCATAATATTTTTACATCTTCATTTTCTACCACTTTTTCAATTTGATGGTCCCACCAATTTTTGGCTACAGGTAGCTTGTATTTTTTGCAGATGTTCCAGTGTATCATCCCTGCTACTTTGTCATGCCTTTGTTTGTAGTCAGTCTGTGCGATCTTTTTACAACAGCTGATCAGGTGGTCCACTGTTTCATCTGCTTCTTGACAAAGGTGGCACTTGCTTTTTGTTGTTGACTTCTCTACTTTTGCTCTTATTGCATTTGTTCTTAGTGCCTGTTCTTGTGCAGCCAGTATTAAACCCTCTGTTTCTTTCTTCAAGTTGTCATTCTTAAGCCATTGCCAGGTCTTGGTGATGTCTGATTTTCCACTTATATTGTGCAAATATTGACCATGCAGGGGCTTATTTCTCCATTTTTCTGCTCGGTTCTTGACTTGTTCTTTCTTGTAGGCCTGCTTTCTTTCATTGGTGTTGAATAGTTTCGTGTTATTGACCATTTGAAGTGCATCTTCTTCACTGTCCTTGATATATTCTTCAAGGCCTCTTTTCTTCTCCTCTACTGTTTGATGGACTTGCAGCATTCCTCTTCCACCTGAGCTGCGAGGGAGGTATAGCCTATCTACATCACTGCGGGGGTGCAGAGCATGATTGATGGTCATGATTTTCCTGGTCTTACGATCTAGCGTCTCTAGCTCTGCCTGGGTCCAATCTATTATTCCTGCAGTGTACCTGATAACAGGTATAGCCCAGGTGTTTATGGCTTGTATGGTGTTCCCGCCATTGAGTTTGGACTTGAGGATTTTTCTAACTTTCCTGATGTACTCACTCCCAATTTTTCTTCAGTGTGTGCGATGTTATCAGCCTGGAGAATGCCCAAGTATCTCTAATGTTCTTTCTTTTCCAGGTTCTATTATTTATTTATTTTATTCACATTTCTATCCTGCCCTTCTTACAAAGAATGGTGTGGACTATTGGTGCTCACAATACGGTGTGCACTATTCTCCTCTCCTGTTTCATGGTCACAACAACCCTGTTAGGTAGGCTAGGCTGAGCTAGTGACTAGCCCCCCAGGATCTCCCACTATGGGAGCTTCTGGCCATAGCCTCCCTTGGCTGGCTGGTGTTTGCAGGGTGTCTGAGATCCTTCCCTGCTGAGTACAATTCATGCAGCAACCCACATCACCTGGCTCATTAGATTGCAATGATGTTTTAGGATCTGTTATTAGTGACAGTGAGCAGAATCCAGACCTATGAGAATGCCTCACTGAAAACCATGAGCCTCTCTTAGTCTGAAGTCCAAGCCTGAACAGCATTTGGTGGCTGACATGCAGTGGTAATTCATAGCTAATATGCTGACATGCAATGGTATGTAGTAGTTGACTGCATTTGATAGCTGACATATTTTCATTCTCAGGTTGATCTACGGAACCTTGGATTTCCAGATTGATTGATTGATTGATTACATTTGTACACCATCCCAAACTTTTGTCTCTGGGCCGCTTACATCAACATAAAACAAATTAAAACAGGAATTAAAACCTTAAAACTATTTTAAAAACACAAATCTAGTTAAAAGCTTGGGTGAATAAATGTGTCTTGTGAGACTTTTTAAAAAGTTGTCAGAAACAGGGAGGCTCTTATTTCAGTAGGCAGCACATTTCAGAGTTTCAGGGTGGCAACAGAGAAGACCCGTCTTTGTGTAGCTACACAAAGACAAGCTGGTGGCAACTGCAGATGAACCTCTCTGGATTATCTCAATGGACGATGGGGCTCATAGTGAATAAGACATAGGAACATAGGAAGCTGCCGTATACTGAGTCAGACCATTGGTCCATCTAGTTCAGCATTGCCTACACAGACTGGCAGCGGCTTCTCCAAGGTTGCAGGCAGGAATCTCTCTCAGCCCTATCTTGCAGATTATACCAGGGATGGAACTTGCAACCTTCTGCTTGAAAGCATGAAGATACTGTTCCCAGAATGGCCCCATCACACAAGAGGAATATCTTATGATGCTTACACAGGGCCTACCTCACAAGGCTGTTGTACACTTTATAAGAAGATAGAGTACGTGAAGCACCTGACCAGTCCTAAGAACATAAGAACAGCCCTGCTGGATCAGGCCCAAGGCCCATCTAGTCCAGCATCCTGTTTTGTACAGTGGCCCACCAGATGCCGCTGGAAGCCACACCGGCTTAAGGTGGTGGCAAAAGTGGCACTGGCCAAGGGCGCAGAGATTTAGGGGCGCTGTTGTTTCCTTCTAAGGGTTACATAGCCTCTAGTCTCTGCCCTCACTGCCGCCTTCTCCCCTTCGTGGCTGCGTTGGCTTTTGCTGTAGTCAGAGCGGAAAAATTGGCTCTCTCAGTCTCCCTCTCTGGCCGTAGCAAGATGGGTCAACTTGGAAAGGGGGCAGGCCCCACAAGTGGCATGGAGCAGGGCAGCATTAGGGCACCCTCTTGCAGCTACTCCCCATATATATTATTATTTCTCCTGGGTGTGCCTTCGAATGTGCGTCCCAGCACCCAGCCTGATTGGCTGGGCAGCGGAGGCACCTAATAAGCTGGCGCACCCAGGAGAATTGGCCGGCGGTGGGTCCAGCCTGGCCACGGAGGCGAGGCGAGGCGGCAGGCCCAGCTGTGGAGGCGGCACTCAGCCTGGCAGCCTGAGCCTGTCCCCGCCCGGAGACTGGGGCAGAAGGTGGGGGTGGGGGGAGAGGTAGCCGGACCCGAAGAGGCTGGCAAGCGGCAGCAGCGGAAGTGGCAGTTGGTGTGGTAGGTCCGTCTGCAAAGGCGGCACTCGGCCCAGCGGTGGCCCAGGTGGTGGCGTGACCAGCTGCCGAGGCCAGGTGCCAGTGGGAGACTGGAGTGGGAGGGAACCAGGTGGCGGGACTTCCCTGCTCGCTGCCTGGGAGGAGGAGCAGTGAAGGAGGGGAGAGGGCAAGAGAGCAGGGGGGAGGGGGAAGGAGGGCAAGAGAGCAGGGGGAGGGGAGGGCAAGAGAGCATGGGGCAGGGGGGGAGGGGGAGGGCAAGAGAGAGTGGGGAGGGCAAGAGAGAGTGGGGCAGGGGGGAAGGGGAGGGCAAGAGAGAGTGGGGCAGGGGGGAAGGGGAGGGCAAGAGAGTGTGGGGAAGGGGAGGGCAGGAGAGAGGAGCAGGGGGTGGGGGGAGGGAGGGCAAGAGAGAGGAGCAGGGAGGAGGGAGGGAGGGAGGGAGGGAGGGCAGGAGAGACTGGGGCAGGAAGGGCAGGAGAGAGTGGGGCAGGAGGGTGAAAGAGGGGTGGGAGGGTGAGAGAGGGGTGGGGGGGAGGGCATGAGAGAGTGGGGCGGGAGGGGAAGAGTGGCAAGAGTGTGGGGCAGAAGGGAGGGAGGGAGAGGGAGAGTGGGGCAGGAGGGAGGGGAGAACAGCCGGCCCCAAAGAGCGCACAGTTGCTCTGTGCGGGTTGGCTAGTGTGATTTATTTCTTCATTTCCCACATTTGAAGTAATCACTCAAAACAGCATCCAGAAATAAGTCACATACTGTAGCTGACTTGAGCTTCTAAGACTGAGTTACCGTCAAGCCAGACTGAAATGAAGTTGATTTCATAGGAAGCTGCCATATACTGAGTCAGACCATAGGTCCATCTAGCTCAGTATTGTCTTCAGACTGGCAGCAGCTTCTCTAAGGAGGCACACAGGAGTCTCTCTCAGCTCTATCTTGGAGATGCTGCCAGGGAGGGAGCTTGGAACCTTCTGCTCTTCCCAGAGTTCCTCCATCCCCTAAGGGGAATATCTTCCAGTGCTCACACTTCTAGTCTCCCTTTCATATGCAACTAGGGCGGACCCTGCTTAGCTAAGGGGACAAGCCATGCTTTCTACCACAAGATCAGCTCTTTTCCTCTATTTTCCCACAGTCTTTTTGGATAGCCATTTTTTCTCTGGATGTGATAGTTTCCAACTCAACCTGAAGCAATATTATATCTCCACCCCCATATTTCCACACACACACACCCCAATTTGTTTTCACAAGATCAAGCTACTTGAATCTCCCAGCTTGCTTTCTAGAGATGGATGCCGGTTCCTGGGAAATCTGGGAGAATCCTATGTCATATCCTCCTTCCTTTGTGCTGGTTGCTAGGTGTGCAAATAGGGCTGAGGTGAGGATGGGGATTGGGGCAGCAAGTGCTGTTGTCACAATGTGGAAACTCCAGCTATCTGGTAGGGATGTACGCAGAACTGGTTTTGGAGGTTCGGTTCAAATTAGAACTGAATTCAGACTAATCCGCCAGTCCGCAAACCAGTTCCGTCCAACTGGCTGGCGGTCTGGTCCGTTCGATCAAACTGGGTCTACCTGGGAAAGCAAAGGGGAATCTTGTCTTTAAAAGGATGGTGGAATCATGTTCTAAGGACGGTAGGGGTGAGGGAGAGCATTCCCTTTTACAACAATCCCCCCCACCGGATCCCCCTTTACAAGCATAGCCCCTCGAACCTGTTTGAACCAGTCCGAATTGGATCGGGCCCAGTTCGGTTCAAAAACAGACCACCTGGTGTTTTTTAAACTGGTTCAGTTCGAGTTTGAACCAGTTGAACCGGTCCAGTTGAACCTGGTTCGATTCCAACCGGTTCCTCACACCCCTATTATCTGGACTGTTAGTATCTCTAGACTTGCTTTCCAGAGCTTCTTGGAGACTAAAGGGCCCTATTTGGCTTGCTGCTAATCTGTTTGCCACAGAGGTTGCTTGACCCCCTCGTAGTATTCTCTTGCTCCTGCCTTACCCTGTTCCGTTTCTTTTCTGCCTCTGCCTGGTTGGCTTCTGTTACTCCATCCATCACGTGTTCTCTGCGTTAATCTTCACCATCCTCTTCGGCGGGGTCTTGCCCGACTTCATCGAGGCTTCCTCCCTGAGAGCTTAGCACCCAACCCTCGGGGAGCAGGGCGACCTCTTGGAATGTGTGGGCGCATCCTATAATAACATTTTTCCTGGAAAGGCTTGAAGCATTTGGGACCTTTTAGCGTAGAAGAAAAGATGGTTAAGGAGGGGACGTGACCGAGGTTTTAAAATGGCGCAGGGTGTGGAGAAAGTGTACAAAGAGATGCTTTTCCTCCTGGGTGTCATGCTAGAACTGAGAGTGAAATGGGTGGGCAGGAGAGACAAAAGGAGAGACAAAAGGGAGGATTTCTTCACCCTGCACGCCATTAATGTATGGAAGTTGCGAGAGCAGGTGGCAGGGGTGGCTATCAGCTTTGCAGGCTTTCAGAAGGCATTGGACACACTCTGGCTGCTAGCAGGGTTTCATCTGCCTGCTGCCGGACACCCCGCTGTGAAACCCTTGGTGCTTTACCCGCTGGAAAATCTGCAACACATTGAGGAACAAGTGGCCGCTTTCGGGCATATATGAAGCCGCTTTCTTGTTCGCCTTAGCCCCTGAGTCTAAAATGTAAGGTGGTGGGTGGGTGGAATGAGGATTCGCCATTGACCGCTCCAGGGAGAAGAGGTTATAGCGGATTCCGCGAGATTGCCAGCACCCAACATGTTGATCTTCAAAGTAGTAATCTGTTGCTTTAAATTTAAATGGGAGGAGAGCTGGTCCTGTGGTCGCAAGCATGAATTGCCCCCTTTGCTAAGCAGGGTCTGCCTGGGTTTACATTTGAATGGGAGACTACATGTGTGAGCACTAAGATATTCCTCTTAGGGGATGGGGCCACTCTGGGAAGAGCAGCTGCCTGCTTGCATGCAGAAGGTTCCAAGTTCCCTCCCTGGCAGCATCTCCAAGATAGGGCTGAGAGAGATTCCTGCCTGCAACCTTGGAGAAGCTGCTGCCAGTCTGTGTAGACAATACTGAGCTAGATGGACCATGGGTCTGACTCAGTGTAAGGCAGCTTCCTACGTCCCTTAATGTTTGTTTTAAAATTTTAACTGTTTTAATGCTTGGTTTTAATTCTAGTTTTATCTTTTATTTTGTAAACAGCCATGAGAGAGTGCTATGAGGAGGTATAAAAATGTAATTAATTAACTGATTGATTGTTTGATTGATTGATCTTCTAAGAGGCAAGCAGCAAGGTCTGAGAAGAAACAAATGCCTTCTGGACTCTCCCTTCTGAAAACTTGTTTTGTTTTAAAAATTGTCAGCCCCTTTGGGACAGGATTATCAATTTTTTAAAATTCTGTAAGCTACTCTGAGCCTGTCAGAAAGAGCGGGATATAAATTGAACAAATAAATAATCTGGTTGCATTCTGGAGGCAACAAGAACCCCAAAGCTGGCTTGTACAGAACATGCTTAACATTAACATTCAACAAGATGTTGATTTTAAAAGGGCCGGTATTCTAGTCCAGATGCAATCTGGGAGCGTCAAGAGTTCTGTGTAACTCAAAAGACTGCTTTCATATGACATAGGAACATAGGAAGCTGCCGGATACTTAGTCAGACCATTGGTCTATATAGCTCAGATGTTGCTGATCTTAAAACTGACCATCTTCTAATCCAGATGCAATCTGGGGGTAGCAAGAGCTCTGTGTGACTCAAAAGATTGCTTTCATAGAACATGTTTACCATCATCGCTCCAGATCCAGGCAAGCTTCTAAGCAAGAACAAACTCAGCCCTCCCAATGGAAAGTGCTGTCTCGCTTGCTGTGCGTTTTCAAAACCTGCTTTCTTGGAAGGCAAAATGTTCCCCTCCCTGAGAAGGCCGCATTTGTGGCTCTGCTGGGAGAGAGCCAGAGAGCCTGTTGTGCACATAAGATTTATGTGATTAGCAATTCCAGATGGCACGGGCTTATTAAGTTACTTAGGTCAACCTTCGGTCAGAGCTGGCGGCTTCCTGCCCGTTTGCCTTGGAACAAAATTTTGCCCGGCTGCGTTAGCTTTGTAGAAAAGAGAAATGCCCCCCTCGCCTTTGTGCCAATGTGGAGCACAGTTGGAATTCTCTCCTACATGAAGGTCAGAGACAGACCCATGTTTTACAGTGGTGGCTACCTTACTGTGACATGGCTGTGGATGCATGCTTAGACTCAGCTACGGAACAAATGAATAGCAGTTCTCTCCCAAACATCCTAGGAAGCTGCCATATACTGAGTCAGACCATTGGTCCATCTAGCTCAGTACTGGCTACCCAGACTGGCAGCGGCTTCTCCAAGGTTGCAGGCAGGAATCTCTCTCAGCCCTTTCTTGGAGATGCTGCCAGGGAGGGAACTTGGAACCTAGATGCTCTTCCCAGAGCGACTCCATCCCCTGAGGGGAATATCTTCCAGTGCTCACACACATAGTTCCCCATTCAAATGCAAGCCAGGGCAGACCTTGCTTAGCAAAGGGGGTAATTCATGCTTGCTACCAGCAGACCAGCTCTCCTCCCCACACACATCCTGTTGTGTGTGTTTATTTAAAATACAGATACCCAGCCCTTCCTTCCGTTCAGATCCACAAAGGTGGTTTAACGATGTGAAATAGTTAGCATACAAGACAGAACAGTCACATGATAAACATCAGGCAGAGGAAGGAAATGAAAGTGAGACTGACGAACAGGAGCAACTGAACATCTGCCACCTCCAAATGCCCTCTGAAATAGCAGTTGTTCGTTGTTGCCTGGATCCTATTTGTGAGGGAAGCAGGAGAGCTTCCCTAGGAAGGAGTTCTATACCTTAGGTGCCACCACCGAAAAGGGCCCTGTCCAGCACTGACACGTAGGATCATAGGAAGCTGCCTTTTACTGAGTCAGACCATTGGGCCTTCTCACTCAGTACTGTCTGCACTGGCTGGGAGCATCTCTTGAAGGTTTCAATTAGGAGTCTCTCCTACCCTGGGGAAGCCAGGGATTGAATCTGGGACCTTCTTCATGCAAAACAGATGCAATGCCACTGAGCCTCATCCCACTGTAGACACTTACCACACAGCCGGTGGTGGTGGTGGTGGTAGTGAGGGTGAGGGATATACAGTAGATTCAGAAGAAATTATCTATGTGAGCACATTGATATGTATGGGAGGAGATGGTCCTTGAGGTCTAGTAGACCATTTGGGACCCCAGATGATGGCGAACTACAATTCCTATCAGTCCTAGCCCCCTGCAGCACCAAACTGGCCAGGGGTGGAACCGGGGGCCACAATTTTAGCCAGGAGGGTTTTGTGTTTTTTTGTCTTTTATTTTTTTAATTGTGTGTTTTATGCTTTTATTTTTTTCATTGTATGGTGCCCTGAGCAGCAGTATTCTGGAAGGGTGGGATATAAATATTTTCACATAAATCTGTGCCGTCCATACTCCCAGGAGGTTTTGAATGGAAGGAAAAAGTGCAAAAGTCGGGTAGGTTAGTCTCCGTAGGAATCGACACTGGGATCATCACAGACCCCATCCTCCCTCCCCCATGCAGTTGGAACCCAGGCCAGGGCGGCGGGGGGGGGGACGGGGACGACAATAGGCCACATGTGCACGTCATGAGGAACTGCCCCCCCCATTCTACTGTCTGCATTTGGACAACAGGAAACATCCTCCCTGCAGCCAGTGAGACTGCAGAGAGGAGGGGGAATTGGCTGTCCCGGCTTCCTTCTTCCATGAAGGACAGCCCACACAGCCAATCACGGCCTGAGTTGAGGGAGGAGCTTCCTACCGCAACTACAGTTTCCGGGGACTCCGCCTGCGGTTCTGAATTTGGACGACACGTAGGCTTCACCCAACCTCGGGTTGCGGCAATGAAACTCACTACAAACTGAGGGCTTAGATTGGAGTTCCAAATCTGAACCCTCGGTTTCGTTACCACACCAAACCCCAATTGCACTCATCCACATGTAGCTCCCGCAGAACCTCTGGCCCCTTTGACTGCGGTTCTGTGTTATGTGCGAATGCGGCCATTCCATTTTCAAAAGCTATTTATTGCTGTAACCCGCTTAGGGACTTCGGTAGTGGATGGTATACAAATATGTGAAATAAACATTGGTTTGACGGCAATATATCAAAGCGGGCGTTGCTTTCGGATGAGCTTAGGAAGGTTACAGCAAGTGGATGCATCCTGAAGGCACCAACATGAAGCGCCAATTGAATATTTTATTGCCTTTATTTTTCTCCCCTTGATTTTTAAAAGCCTTACAACACCCGCATTGGGGGACTTGGAGAAAAATGAGGCTATAAACTCGAATTCTTGCAAGCAAACCCGCCGCAGTTCCAATTTCAATCACACGCCTGGAGGCAAGGAACAGCCCATCCTCTGCCTGTTGTCCCTTCCCCCTCTTGGCTCTCACCCCAAATCCCCATGTCCCTGAGAGCGCTGTCGGCCGTCTCTCCGCCATGCTTGGCGCCGCATGCGACCAGCAAGATAAATTACCGCTCAAGGTAATGAAAGGAGATGAAGAAGCAAACGGGACTGACACGTCCAATTTATTACCCCGCCACCAGCCGTTTTTAACAGGGACTAATGCAATTCCACCAGCCGACGCAATAAAAAAAAAAGCCCTCTAGAACATACAGGTTTATTACGCGGTGCGCTAAGCTGCCGGCAGATATGCCGCAGAGGGAATTGAACTGCGAGAGAGATCCATTTGGCACAGCAGTAACCGAGACCGCTGGGGTGATGGAGGGACGCAGCGAGGATGGCCATCATTTCATGATGCCAGGCCACCGGCAAAATGCAGGGCTGCGTGTGTGGTGGGATGTGGACGCCGAGCTTCTCCATATACTCAAAATGCAGACAGCTTAATTCGAGGAATCATTAAGTTGGTTCCAGTGTGCACTGCGCTCCGTGACTTCGCTGACATCTAGGAACCCAGGAACATAGGAAGCTGCCTGATACTGAGTCACGCCATTGGTCCGTCTAGCTTAGTACTGACTACACTGACTGGCAGCAGCTTCTCCAAGGCTGCAGGCAGGAGTCTCTCCCAGCCCTATCTTGGAGATGCTGCCAGGGAGGGAACTTTTTTTTTTTTTAAACACATTTTTATACCGCTCAAAACTTACATCTCTGGGCAGTTTACAACAGAATAAAAACAAAGTAAAACATTTGTTAAAACAAAAATGCGATGGGGGACACACACACATATTACAACAATTTAAAATATTTTAAAACAGCATTAAAACCATCAAAAAAACATTAATTAAAAGCCTGGGTGAAGAAATGTGTTTTTAAAGACTTTTGAAAAGCTGTCAGAGATGGGGAGGCTCTTATTTCACTAGGGTGCACATTCCAAAGCCTCGGGGCAGCAGTGGAGAAGGCCTGTCCCTGAGTGGCCACCAGACGAGCCGGTGGCAGCTGCAGATGGACCTCTCCAGCAGATCTCAGAACTTGGAGCCTTCTGCAGGCAAGCAGGCAGGTGCTCTTCCCAGAACGGCCCCATCCCCTGAGGGGAATATCTTACAGTGTTCACATGTAGTCTCCCACTCTGATGCAAACCAGGGTGGGCCCTGCTTAGCAAAGGGGACATTTCTTGCTTGCTATCACAAAACCAGCTGTGAAGACAAGCCGCTGCCAGTCTGGGTAGGCAATACTGAGCTAGAAAGACCAATAGTCTGACTCGGTAGAAGGCAGCTTCCTATGTTCCTTTGAGATCAGCATCAGTGGCTCACTGCCACGTGTCTGCATGGATTTACTCCTGAAATGCGGCTACTGCTACATGTTGGGAGTGCTGGCAACTTTCCATGGCCTGGAGACTGGTAAAAAGCCAGCCACATCAAGAGAGTGTTGCCCGGGCAGCAGACAAGCACCTTCCGAGGTGCCTGAAGCCAATTTCAAGTTCTCCTCCTACCTCTCTAAAGTGATTTGCTCAACATCAATAACCTGGAGGTAGAGTGGGGCTGAATCACAGAATTTAGAGTGGGAAGGGTCCTTGGAGCTCTTCTAGTCCATTCCTTGCTCAGTGTAGGAAACTGCGGCAGTGTCTCTGATGGATGGTCATCCTGCTTCTGTTTGGAAATCTCCACATAAACACAGCCATTGCATGAGGCAGGCTGTTCCACTGCCTGAAGCAAAGTGAAGTGAACCCTTCACTTATATGCTATGTAAGAAGATTTTGCCCACAAAAGGGCTGGCAAACAGCTCTTATAGTGAGGAAATGCTGCCTAATGTACAGCCTAATTCTGCTCCCCTGTAATTGCAACCCCATGGTTCTAGTCCTCAGGAGCAACAGAGAACAAGACTGCTCTTTCTTCTATGTGGCAGCCCTTTCGAGATTTGAAGATGGTTCTCACATCTGCTCGTTTGGCCAGCGAGGTGGCCAAGGTTCCAAATCCCCTCCCTGGCATCTCCAAGATAGGGCTGAGAGAAATTCCTGCCTGCAACCTTGAAGAAGCTGCTGCCAGTCTGTGAAGACAATACTGCGTGAGATAGACCAATGGTCTGACTCAGTATATGGCAGCTTCCTATTCTTCCCATGTCTCTGGGTCATCTCGGAGAGACCATATTACTCTTGTATTGAAAGAGCTACACTGGCTGCCCATAAGCTTCCGGGCAAGATACAAGTTGCTGGTTATAAGCTATAAAGCTGTAAATGGCTTGGGCCCTGGATATTTAAGAGAACCTCTTCTTCGCCATGAGCCCCATCGCCCGTAGAGATCATCTGGAGATTCATTGTCTGCCGTTGCCACTGGCTCATCTGGTGGCTACGCAGGGATGGGTCTTCTCTGTTGCTGCCGCGAGGCTTCGGAATGCCCTCCCTGCTGTGACATAAGAGTTTTCCCATCTCTGACAACTTTTTAAAAGGCAGTTAAGACACATTTGTTCACTCAGGCTTTTAATTAATGATTTTAAATTATTTTAATGTTCTAATGTTTTATTTTTATTTTTATTTTTATTGTTTTATTGTAAACCACCCAGAGACATAGGTTTTGGCCGGTATATAAATATGTTGACTGAAAAGAACGAATAAATAAATAAAACTCTGGTAGGACTGCAGTTCAGCGTTCAGACATAACGCTGACACCTTCGAACCTCAGGTAGGAGCGGCGAAGCTCACAACAAACAGAAAGTTCAAACTGGGGTTTCGGGAGGGAGACCTCGGATCGCTTTTGTATCCGAACCTTGTATTTGGACATACAACCTCCGGTCCCTTCAACTACGGTTTCCAGTTATGTGTGAATGGGACCAATCTCTCCAAACTGGGCAACAAAATGGCAGATGCGGTTCAATGATAGCAAGTGTAAAGTGAAGCACATTGGGGCAAAAAACCCCAAATTCACATATATGCTGATGGTGTCTGTGGAGCGGTGACTGACCAGGAGTGGGATCTTGGGGTTGTGATGGACAACTCATTGAAAGTGTCAACATAATGTGTGGCAGCTGTGGAAAAGGCCAATTCCATACTTGGAATCATTAGGAAGGGGATCGAAAATAAAACTGGTCATGCAGGTGAACCCTGTTGTCTGTGGGGGTTCCGTTCCACGGGGGAACCGTGTATATCAGACCCACAGATAGTGGGGCATTGCAGCAGTCTGGATGGAGGAGGGTTAGATTCCTGGAGGCTGAGAAAAAGAGCAAAAAGGGGGCAAAAAATGGGGGCATAAAGGTAAAGTGTGCCATCAAGTCAATTTCGACTCCTGGCGCCCAAAAAGCCCTGTGGTTGTCTTTGGTAGAATACAGGAGGGGTTTACCATTGCCTCATCCCATGCAGTATGAGATGATGCCTTTCAGCATTTTCCTATATCGCTGCAGCCCGATATAGGTGTTTCCCATAGTCAGGGAAACATACCAGCGGGGAGTCGAACCGGCAACCTTCTGCTTATTAGTCAAGCATTCAGATCACTAAATAAAGTGCCCTACCAATCTCAAGCCTTCCAGGAATGCCCCCCCTTCCCCCGCAAGTTGCAAATTGGTCATTTCCCCATGAAAAATCACGGGGGAAATGTTTATTTGTGTGTGTGTGTTTAATGAGCCACAAAATGGCTCTCCTTCACAAAATGGCAGCTGGAAATAACCTCTGAGGTCATTTCTGGCCACCTAGGAGGAACTGCAGGTACATGGGTTTTAACCTGTTTGTATCCATGTATAACTAGGATGGGTGATAATTAAGCATCCGTGGGTATGTGGGACCATGACTAGCAGTACCGTATATAGCAAGGTCCACCTGCATCATAATGTCCTTATAATAATCTAAGGTGCGGCCACATTTGGAGTACTGTATACAGTTCTGGTCTCTGTATCTTAAGGAGGACATTGTAGAACTGGAAACGGTGCAGAAGAGGGCCACCAAGAAGATCAGGGGGCTGGAGCACCTTCCTTACAAGGTAAGCATCTGGGGCTTTTTAGTTTAGAAAAAATAAGTCTGAGGGTTGACGTGACAGAGGTCTATAAAATCGTGCATGGTGTGGAGAGAGTGGCTAGGGAGAAATCTTTCTCTCTCTCTCATAAAACTAGTACCAGTGTCATCCCATGAAACTGATTGCCAAGAAATTTCGGGCCGACAAAAGGAAGTACTTTTTCAAACAATGCATAATTAACCTATGGAATTCTCTGCCAGCAGATGTGGTGACAGCCACCAGTCTGGATGACTTTAAGAAGAGTTTAAATAAATGTGTGGAGGACAGGTCTATCAATGGCTACTAGTCTGATGGCTATAGGCCACCTCCTGCCACAGGGGCAAGATGCCTTTAAATACCAGTTGCAGGGGAGCAACCTGCCTTCTTAAAATGAGGAGTCCACAACAGCACGTAGCATTCTCAGTGAGGTCTGACCAGTGCAGACTAGACTGACCTTCCTGTGGGTTATGGTGACCAATGCTTGCACTTCACCATTCCAAATGTTTCCTTCCGTATCCAGCAATCAGTTTGTTGTGAGCGTTAGCAACATCCGTCCATGGGTTCCCCCAAGGGAAATCATTGTAATATACTTTGCTAATATTTTGTATCCAATTGTAAAAACAAAATTAAAACAGCAGGAGGGACCAACGCAGAGCTCTTCAAGCGGGAAGCAATTAAGATAAAGCACATATTAGGTGAGACACAATTTGATGGCGCTCACTTAAGCCCTCGCCATGTTATTAATGCACTTTCCCCCGGCACAAGACAGATTTTGGCATGCTGCTTCTCTCCGCCCCCCGCCCACCCACACTAGCCGAGCTAATCTGAACTTTCCTGCTCCGAGTCCAAAGACAGTATGCAGACGTTCACTTCTCCCAGGAAGACTTGGTGGGCAGTTCAAAAATGTAGGAAAAGCCTGGCTGGATCAGCCCAGCATCCTAGTACAGCCATAGTATTTTAGAGTTGGAAGGGACCTTTGAGGTCCTCTAGTCCAGCCCCCTGCTTAGTACAGGAATCGGCTACAGCACCCCTGACAGGTGGGCCATCCAGCCTGTGTTTCAAAACCTCCAGCAATGGAGAGCCCACTCTGCATGAGACAGACTGTGGCCACATTCTCATCAGGGGCAGAGCCATCATTGGGTAAACGGGTTCAAACAACTCGGGCCGCCGTCTATCAGGGGCCACGCCTGGTGGCCCCGACACCCCCCTCACATCTGATGTCAGATGCTGGGGGGATTATTTTGCTCCCAAACGGGGCCGCATGGAGGGAGATTGACCTGCGCTGCATTGGCAGAATGGTCGGAACGGCTCTCCCTGCCTTTAAAGGCAAGGAGAGTCGCTCTGGCCCACACTGCCCAATGCAGCGTGGGCCGATCTCCCTTCAAAACTGGGCCACGTGGCCCCATTTGGGAGGGAGGCCACACCCCCTACATCTGATGTCAGGGGCAGTGTCAGGGGGCCATGGATGAACACAGGCCACCTCCAGCCTCACTCCATGCCTGTTTCTCATGTAACGTGGAACTGTGGGTCGAATGGACCTGTGGTTCTGCTCCCCACCCCCCACTCTCCCATCCATATTCAGATGTTCAGAAGAGCAGCCTTTCTGCAGTCAGCAAGATTGCAGAGAGGAGTGAGAACTGGCTGTGTGTGCTTCCTTCTTGCATGAAGGACAACCTGCACAGCCAATCAGGGATGGAGGGAGGGAGGAGCTTCCTCCCTCAACTCCTGGACGGCTGAATGCGGCCTCCTGTGCTGCATTCCAATGGAACGGAGGCTCCGTTTACCCTCCAGAGTTGGACCGGAGTTGGCTGGGTTCGGACGTAATGGTAAGGAAACCGTAGGTCCCCCCGACTCCGGCTTCGCCTTACGTGTGAATGCAGCCTGTTCCACTGTCCAACAGCTTTAACAGAAATCCCTCCGAATGTCTTGCCTGAATCTGCTTCCTTGTCATTCATAAACTCCAAGTATTTCACAGTTGGAAGGTGCCTTGGAGGTCTTCTAGTCCAGCCCGCTGCTCAATAAAGGAATCTTCTACAACACCCCTGACAGGTAGCCTCTGTTTCGAAGCCTCCAGCAATGGAGTGCCCACCACTGCATGAGGCACACTGTTGTCCAACAGCTTTTAACAATTAGAACTTCCTCCCAATCTCTTGCCTGAATCTGCTTCCTTGTTGTTCATAAAGTCCTTCCTCCCAGAGGCCCACAATTTTAACCAAGGATAGTGGCTAGAAAGTAAGCTCTGTCCCTGCCCAGTCGGTGGAGCACCTGACTGTGCCAGTCCGACACAAATGCCAGGTTCGTTGTGGCTCCTGCTGCTGCTGGCTCCCTGTGGGCTAGCAAAATCACCCCCACAGACCAGATCCAGCCTCTGGGCCTTACGCTGTGCAGACCTGGTCTACACTGATTGGCAGCAGCTGCCCAAGGCTGCAGGCAGCCGTCCTTCCCACCCCTACTTGGAGATGCTGTCAGGGACTGAACCGGGGACCTTCTGCATGGAAGCAGAAGCTCTGCCACTGAACCATGGCCCCATCCTCTAAGGGAAATATCTTACAGCAGACCACGTTCACATGTAGTCACCCATCCAAAGACAAACCAACACACACACAGGGGATAATTCATGTTTGCTCCTGCAAGATCGGCTCTCCACCCCAGTCTGTAGAATCCGAGAGTTGGGGGTCTTGGAGGCCATCTAGTAGGGATGTGCGAACCGGCTCAACCTCGAGCCGGCTCGACAGCAAACCGGCCTGGTTCAAGGGCTCGGCCTCGAGCCAGACTAGGCCTGGTTCAGTTCAGTTCGGCTCGAGGTTGTGCTCAACCCCCTCAGCCCGGTTCGGGCCCGGTTTGGGGTACCAGGGTCATTCAGTTGGCGGAGAGGGGGGGGGCTGGTGGACTTACTGCCACCAAGGGCCTCTGAGGCCTCGAGGGTGCTGCTGCAGCCGTGGGGGGGTGGGGGGGTTCTGTCGGTTCCCCTTCCCTCCGCCAGCCTCCCCTGAGGCCAGTTCAGCATTTATTTATTTATTTACTTACTTATTTATTTGTTGGATTTATATACCGCCCTTCCAAAATGGCTCAGGAAGTGGCCATTTTGGAGGCTGCTGTGCATGCACGTGGGCCATTTGCATTGCTAGACTCGGTCACACAAATGGCCTGCATGCATGCATAGTGGCTTCTAAAATGGCCACCACATGCTCAGAGAGCCCTGAAACGGAGCGAACCGGCCTGGTGGGGAGGCTGGCGGTGGGAGGGGGAATCCACTGGAGAGAGACACACACACACGGCCGCAGCAGCACCCCTGAGGTCACGGGGGCCTTTGGTGGTAGTAAGTCCGCTCCCCCCCCCCAAATAATTGAATGTACCTCGCATCGAACATGCCCGGTCTGGTTCGAGTCCGGTTCGGACTTGAACCGAACCAGGCAAACAGGTTTTGTGCCCATCCCTACCATCTAGTCCAACCCCCTGCTGGATGCAAGGCGGCAGCACAGAAAGGGGCGCTCCTGCTTCCAAGGTTGGGATCCAGATTACTGAGATAACAGACGTGAAGGTTCTTCCAGCACTTGAACTGTCGAGCTGTTTCCATCTGGACCAGTGCTCAGACGTTCCATCTGCTCAATAGAGGGGTAGGATATTATGTGGCATTGATCCCGAGTCAATGCCATCGAATCAGAATATCGACGCTTCAGAGCGGGGGCTCGTTTCGAATCGCAGCCCGCATTCCCAAAGCAAGGGCCAGGTTTCTAATTAATGAGCAGGATATTTTCCCCTTTAAAACCAAAACCCAAAAAAACAATTAACCTTCATGTAACCGCCCCCCCCCCCAGCAAACAGGGACCCCTTTCAGGAGCAAGGTAGGAAGAATGGAGGCAGGCAGGTGCTTGGGGGATGCGATGGCAGATACATTAACCTCTCACATTTAGGAGAGGAGAGAGCTGATAAAAGGAAAATTCCTAGATGCTTCTTGATTTTCCTGTTAGCGGAGCGATTAACATGCTTGGCGTTCCCATTATAATTAGAGCCCTCTTCAAATATTCATGTGCTAGAAGTTGGGGTATTTATACAGGGTCTGCATTTATATTTGATGAGGTCTGTCAACAAGGGTCTGGCTTGAGCTCCTCTCTCTTTTCTCCCTTGCGTTCTTTCATTCCCCCCACCTCCTTTCCAGCCGTGCACATAAAACAGAACAATTAGCTCGCTCTTATGGTTATTCCCTGTAGAAAGACACTTAATGTTGCGTTCGCCGTTGTCGATCAGCAAGAAGGAGGGGGTACATCTTTGTTCACAGCAAAAAAGGAAGAAAGAAAGAATATATTATTGTCTGGGGGGGTGAGACAGGCAACACGGCTTCTTTTATGAATGCGTAATACAAAAGGCTACAGGAGGATTACGACTGAGGCACACCAAAAAAACAAACCCCAGATTCCTCAAAGAGAAATGGAACAGTGCACAAGAATATTCTGAATTTTTAAAATGTTAATTTATTTATTTTAAGGACAACATTTCTGCCTCAACAGAAGAAGAGGATCTGAAAAGATGATTTCATGAAGCCAAAGAAGAAATCTTTCTTAAAACCATCTGAAATCCTTTTCAAATCACAAAGGCCGCAAGCAAGAGCGTTTTCTCTTTTAATTTTATGAAAAATAGGCAGCCGTCGAGAGATCATTTTGCTGTGGTTACACAAGTATTTGCTGGAATCTCTGTATGTCACCACGAACATACAATTCACACCACCAAGTGCCAAGTACAACGATAGCACGTATTACAATTTATTTGAGATTGTTCCAAAACAATGCACCCAGTTTTGTGATACAAGTTAACAGCTCTTTGGGCAAACTAAGGAATTCTCTGTGTTAACATTTTACCTGCATCAGAGACCAAATGGATGTTCTTCGCCTCAGCAGTTGTGGACGTCATGGTGTTAAATATTCCCTTCTGGTTGAAACAAATGAAAGCAGTCCAGAAATGTGGTTGCCAAAGGCTAAAGCATGCCCAAAAAATCTTGGGAGCTGGGAAAGAAAATGGAAATGGCATCCCATCTGGCCTTTTTAACCCTCAACATATGCCATGAAATGAAAACAATTGTTGCTATCATGGGGAGGCGAACTGCTCTTGTGGCAGCAAGCATGAATTGTCCCCTTTGCCAAGCAGGGTCCATCCTGGTTTACATTTGAATGGGAGACTACATGTGAGCACTGTAAGATATTCCCCTTAAGGGATGGGGCCGCTTTAGGAAGAGCACCTGCCTGCTTGCAGGGTGAAGGTTCCAAGTTCCCTCCCTGGCAGCATCTCCAAGATAGGGCTGAGAGAGACTCCAGCCTGCAACCTTCGAGAAGCCACTGCCAGTCTGTGCAGACAGTACTGAGCTAGATGGACCAATGGAAGAAGGCTATCCTGTGTTCTGAAGGATATCTATGCATCCCATACCTCCACATTGTGCAGACTTCTGTTCTGCAGGTCTTTCACTATTACTTCTGTGTTGTGCCTTGCACCAAACAGTTCATATTTATACTCCAAAGATGCAAACTTGGCACATCCTAGGGTTGCCCCCAGCAATATGCTTCTGGCAGGTTGACGGTGGGGCTTTTGCAGGAGAATGTCTCAGTGCATCATTCCTCCATGGGTCAGTGCAATCTATCTCCCTCTGTCACCTTTGAAGATGTCCCAAATCAGTAGGCTGTCCGCCCAATGAGGCAGACACCTCTTCTTGCCTTGTAGTTAAACCCTTGTACCACCTTCCATAAGTTTATAGGGTGGGGGGGAATCTTTGTGAGTGGCCCATCACAATATCCTGTGACAATGAGTTCCGCAGGCTAATTTTATTTAATTTATGAATTTATTTAAAATATTCCGCTACCACCCCAAACCTGCATCTCTGGGAGGTTTACAATTTAAAAACAAACAAACAAACAAACAAACAAACAAACAAACAAACAAAAACCCTGTTAGCCGTGAAGAAGATATTTCCTTTTGTCTATCCTGCCCCATGTAAATTGATTTTTCTGGATAAACCTTGCCCTTTTCAGAAGTTACATTCAATCTGTGTGCAGCTCATCATCTATATCAGGGCTGTACAATTTTGGCCCTCCAGATGTTGCTGGACTACAACTCCTATCATCCTCAGCCACAGTGGCCAGCAGTCAGGGACAATGGGCATTGTACTCCAACAGCAGCTGAAAGGTCAAAGTTCTGCAGCCATGATCTATACGTTCCCAAAGGGTCCCTGTGTTGAATTTCCAATTGAACACACGCACAGTCATGAAAGCCCATTGTGAATGTAATGTGAGAGCTACCCTTCCAGCTTGCGGCATTTGGAGTGGATTATTTCCCCTGAGTTCTCTGTCTCCACAATATACTTGTGATTTTCTAAACCTCCACCGCTACCTCCCCTGATCACTAGCCTTGTCATCTGGAAAGCCCCAATGCTTTACATCTTCTTCTTCTTCTTTTTGCAAAATAGATTACTCCCTGCACAGAATATGATGCATCAGAGGCTGGCATGGAAGGTGGCACAGCCTCCGCATTACCTCCCTGGCTTACTTTATCTTTGCTCGGCTGGGTGCATCTTGCTGCAGGCACTGACGTCTCTTCATAAATCATCATTTCCCACTTTTCCCTGTTATGAGCATCCTTGTCCGATGTGTCACCAGAGATGACATAGTTCCAAGGTTGCTGTCTACTATCCACGCCCCCCCCCCCACTCCCGAAAAAAAGAAAAGAAAATCTTCCTACGGCTCATGAATGGCCGCTGTGAAAAATATCCTCATCAAGCTTCGGATCAGAGCAGGCAGCTTCCTTGGTGCTGGTGTGTTCACAGGTTCCAGGTGAGTGTCTATGAGTTTTGCCACCTCTTCTCTTTTCTAAAATCCAGACACCTCAGGCCAAGTGTCCCGGGCATGTGCAGAGTGTCCTTCCCCTGAATGAAGAAACTTTTTTTAAAAAAAGTATTGAAAGGAAAATTTCTTTTATGTTTGCCTTTATTTAGAAAAACAAATCTGGAGGTTTTAATGCCTTGATCGGGTGCAAGAAATTGGAAACATATTTAGCATGCCCAGATGGAGACTAAGACTGGCCTGGAGTCGCCAGTGGGGATGTGCTAGAGCTGTGGTTCGAGCAACGATTCGAGCAGCTGGTTGGAAGGGGGAGTGGGAGATTTAAGAAAGAAGAGAGCAGGTCCTTACCTGCTCTCCACTGCCCCATGCAGCTTCCTGCTGGGGTGACGCTTGGCCATAAGCCTGTGTATGCACGGACACCATGTGCATGTTGGCGTAGTGCCGAGTGCTGCCCCATCTGGAAGCTGCACGGGGCAGTGGAAAGCCCGATCCCAACTCTCGAACTCGAACCACTGCACGAGCACATCCCTAGTCTCCAGGAATCACCATCCATCCCCAGGTGATTTGTGAAATCAAGTCTGGAGATTTCAAGGACTTAATCTGCTGGAAAACATTGGAAAACATAAATCTCCAGGAATAGTTTCAGTCGGAGTTGGCAACCCTGTGCTGATCCCTAAGACCACCTCCATGGCAATAGCCTTTGTGTGGTGAAGAGACACTCTTGGCCAAGAGGGAAGCGAGCTGGTCTTGTAGTAGCAAGAATGGATTGTCCCCTTGGTAAAACTGGGTCCACCCTGGTTTGCATTGGAATAGGAGACTACATGTCTGAGCACTGTAAGATATTATCCTGAGGGGATGGGGCTGCTCTGGGAAAGTACCTGCATGCTTGCATGCAGAAGGCTCCACGTTCCCTCCCTGGCATCTTCAAGACAGAGCCAAGAGAAACCCGTCTGCAACCCTGGAGAAGCCGCTGCCAGTCTGTGAAGACAATACTGAGCTAGATGGACCAATGGTCTGACTCAGTATATGGCAGCTTCTTATGTTTCTATGTTCCTGGGCCTGCTCCATCATTGCTTCCTGTCTCCCATCCTGTCCATCTGCCAAGGCAAGTCCCACCATGAACCTTGGAGGAGTATCATTCAGATAGGATAGGACTGCAATAAGCCTCTGTGTGTGTGTGTGTGTGTGTGTGTGTGTACGAGAAGGCCTCCATGGTCCCTTATGACTGACATTCTAGGATTCGGTGACTCATGGAAGGCAGTTTGCCAAGAGCCCCTTGTAACCATACACACAATCCAAATTCCCTGGGTGGTCATTTCTTGCATAGTCTACCTGCTGTTAGTATGGCTGGCAGATGCCTGTAATCATAGCTGCTGTAGAGTGGATAGAGAGAAATTCTTCTCCCTCTCACATAGCACTAGAACCAGGGGTCATCCCATGAAATTGATTGCCAGGAAATCTAGGACCAGCAAACGGAAGTATTTTTTCACACAGCACATAATCCACTTGTGGAATTCTCTGCCACAAGATGTGGTGGCAGCCAACAACCTGGATGGCTTTAAGAGGGATTTGGAGAACTTCATGGAGGAAAGAGGTCTGTCATCGGCTACTAGTCAGAAGTCTACAGGCCACCTCCAGCCTCAAAGGCAGGATGCCTCTGAGTACCAGTTGCAGGGGGGTCATAGCAGGAAAGAGGGCATCCCCTCAACTCCTGCCTGTGGCTTCCAGCAGCATCTGGTGGGCCACTGTGTGAAACAGGATGTTGGACTAGATGGGCCCCGGGCCCGATCCAGCAGGGCTATTCTTATGTTCTTATTTATTATTATTATTATTTATTTATTTATTCGATTTCTATACCGCCCTTCCAAAAATGGCTCAGGGTGGTTTACACAGAGAAATAACAAATAAATAAGATAAATAAAATGGATCCCTGTCCCCAAAGGGCTCACAATCTAAACAGAAACATAGATAGACAGCAGCAGTAACTGGAAGTACTGTGCTGGGGGTGGATAGGGCCAGTTACTCTCCCACTGCTAAATAAAGAGAATCACCACATTAAAAAGGTGCCTCTTTGCCCAGTTAGCAGGGGTTGCACTTAACACTGGGCAATGGTTACTGAGATGAATCTCAAGATGGTGGCTGCCACCAGATCCAGGATGTAGCCATGCTTTTGTCCCCAGACTCAGAAAAGTCCCTCAAGCATATCCCAGCTTAAGCAGAGCTCCTCCAGTGCTGACTGCTCCAATACTGGATCCAGTGCTTAGCAAATCAGGTAAGTCCTCTTTAAATAACAGAGCCTTCCCCTAGGAAGGGGCGGGACTGATCCACTCAACTATTAACTATTAGAACTGGTAATCGTCTCCAAACATCTGCCGGAGCAACATCCCTCTTATGTTGCTATACCCAGCCCTCTTGCAGTTCTGCTTGGAGCTATCCAGGGTCCTGATTGCTTCTTCCTTGGAGCTGCCCAAGGTCTGTGTCACTCCCAGATCCCTGTCAGAGCAGATGCTCCATCTTGGCCAGGAAGAGGATACCATTGCCTGTATGTATCCCCAGAAATTCTCCCCCCGTCATCCACTGATGGCACACTTGGGTTCCTATTATCAGTACAGCTCATGGAGGAGGAAAGATGTCCAGTTCTGCTTGTTCACTCTCTGCTGCCGAAGCTGAAAATTCCCAGCTAGTTCACCGCTCTTGTTGGAAAGGACCTGCAAGAAATGAGTGGATGCTGCAGCCTCTGAAATTGGCAGTTTGCCTTTCCTCCAGAAATATGTGTCATGTCTGGGCAGGCATGTGTGCCAGGAATACGGTCCATCAGGAGGAAGCAACAGGCCAGGAACCAAGACGTCAGCCCATAAAACAAGCAGAGTCAAAATACAATGGGCCAGAGGTCAGGAACCAGTCAGCCAGTCCATAAATTTTAATTGCTGAAATATGTTAATCTTTTTTATTGGTTGTTTTTTATTGTTTTGTAAACCGCCCAGGGAACTTGCGTTTTGCGGTATAAAAATATGCTAAATAAAAATAATAATAAATAATTAAAAAATCAGGTAGAGTCAAAGTACAACAACAACAACAAACTTTATTTGTTAGTACCCCATAACAAATTGTTCTCTGGGCATCTCATAACAGAGGATTGAAACATACAATGAAAACACATAAAACATTAAATCAAAGCAGACAAAAATTTGAAAAGAAAATACAAAATACAATACAAAGCAGCTTAAAAACTCTTTTTTACGTTAGTTAAAAATCAAATCAGATCTGAAAATCAGAATTTAAAAGGCCTGGGTGAACAAAAAGGTCTTTGCCTGGTGTCTAGAAGAACAAAACTTCACTGGGGAGGCTATTCCATAAATGGGGTGCAACCACCGAAAAGGCCCTCTCCCTGGTAGCCACCTGCCTCACCTCGTTTGGCAGGGGCACCTGGAGGAGGGCCTCTGAAGGTCCGGGTTGGGACATATGGGGCAAGGCGCTCTCTCAGGCAACCTGGTCCCAAGCCATTTAGGGCTTTAAAGGTTAAAACCAGAGCTTTGAATTGGGCCAAAAAACAGACTAGGAGCCAGTGCCGCTGACGAAGCACTGGTATAATATGCTCAAAACGTCCAGAGCCAATTAATAATCTTGCAGCCCTATTTTGTACCAACTGCAGTTTCCGGACTGTTTTCAAAGGCAGCCCCACGTACAATGCATTGCGGTAATCTAAGCGAGAGGTTACGAGAGCATAAGTAACTGGCCAAGCTATTTCTGTCTAGATAAGGTCGCAGTTGGTGTATCAGTCGAAGCGGAGAAAAGGTGCTTCGAGCCACAGATGCCACTTGAGCCTCTAGTGACAGTGCTGGTTCCACAGGCCAGAGGTCAGGAATCAGAAAGGAAGTCCGTTTGTCAGGAGTAGGTGAGGCCAAAGTCAGAACAGGCAAGAGGCAAGAACCAAAAAAATCAGTTGAGCAGAGCAGGCTATGTCAAATATGGATCCTGGGAACAAACAAGAGATCAAGAAAACCAATCAGTCTGGGCATGTTCATCGTGAAGTTGCTTCAGCAAAAGACCAAGACGAACCGAAGCCTTAACTAGAGGCAGGAGTGGGAGGAGAGCAGATCTATGGGAAGAGAGCTGGTCTTGTGGTCACAAGCATGAATTTCTGCTTTGCTAAGCAGGGCCCATCCTGGTTTGCATTTGAAAGGGTTAGGTTCCAAATTCCCTCCCGGGCATCTCCAAGATAGAACTGAGAGAGACACTCCTGCCTGCAACCTTGGCGAAGCCGCTGCAAGTCTGTGTAGACAATACTGAGCTAGATGAATCAATGGTCTGACTCAGTATAAGGCAGCTTCCTATGTTCCTATGAGTACAGCCTGCCCTCCACCCCGCCAAGCCTGGAAAGATGCAAGATGAAGGGGCCTGTTCTCCCACTGCTAGCTGTTACAGAGGTGGGGAACTGTGGATAGGGCCTCTGCCAGGGGCGTAACAAGGCTGGAGTGGGCCCGGAGACAAAATTTTAAAATGGGCCCCTCGCTGATACACACACACACACACACATACACACACACTTCATAAAATATAGTCATGTGACTTGCCTCTGGGGGGGCCCTCGAGGCGTGGGGGCCCCCAGGCAGCCGCCTCCCCTTGCCTGATAGTAGTTATGCCCCTGGCCTCTGCCTCCTTCTCTTAATCAGAAGATGGGGTGAGGGTGCGTTGAGGGGCTCAGGAGATACCAGAGGCCCTGGCAGAGAACCCACTTCATCTTGCAATTCCTTTGTGCTTTCCTCAGGACCAGACTCGACAAACGGGTTGACCTGTGGATAGGTGAATGGTTGGCCGATGAAGCTAAAGGCCACATATTGTCATAAGAACAGCCCTGCTGGATCAGGCCCAAGGAGGCCCATCTAGTCCAGCATCCTGTTTCACACAGTGGCCCACCAGATGCCTCTGGTGACCCCACAGGCCAGAGCTCAGGGCATGCCCTCTCTCCTGCTGCTACTCCCCTGGAACTGGGATTGAGAGGCATCTTGCCTCTGTCCACAGTCACTGGCCCTTTTTGGGAGGCAGATCAATTGGCCCGGCTGGATTTTGCTTCCAGATGGGGCCTTGCGGCCCTGTTTGGAATTGAAATAACACCCTCTGCATCTGATGTCAGATGCGGGGGGCGTGTCTAGGGCCGCACTCGCGGCCCCTGATTGGTGGCAGCCCGAGTTCTTTGAACCCATGAGCCCAATGGTGGTTCTGCCCCTGTTCTCTCCCACACTCTGAGCAAGGGAGAGAACACTCTGAGTGAGGGAGAGAACAAAGAAAATCGGGAGGGGTGAGCCAGGTGGCTCTCAGGAGCTGGGCGGCTCAGGTTCTTTGAACCTGTCTGCCCAATCATAGCTCCACCCCTGAGGATGCAGCTGTTAACCTCTCATGCAAAGGGGGGGAAACCCACCAATTAAAAACACATATTTTAAAAGAAGCTCTTTAATGTTTTATCTGCTGCTGATATCTGGAAGCTTCTTTAGTTTTTATAGCCCTCAGTTTTCAGCTTTTTATTAATTTCCCCCCCTTTAAAAATGTAATTTTAAATGTGGGTTTAGCCTGGTCTTTTAAATTTTTTAACTTTATCAGTCTTTTATTTTACACTGTATCTATTTTACTAATGTTGCGAACCGCCCTGAGCAGCAGTGTACAGGAGGAGTGGGGTATAAATATTTTAAACAAACAAACAAACAAACAAACAAACAAATATTAAATTCTGTAGCACTTTTCAGCTGTGTATGTGTTGTATGTCAAATAATGTTCTTTCTGTGGAATAACATTCCATGACCAGCCTTTACAGAGTGGGAGATGGCAGAGAGAGCTGAAATCTTTTTGTACATAGAAATGCCACTTCAAGGGGTGATTCTCTTTATTGAGCAAGGGGAGAGCAACCGGCCCTATCCATCCCCAGAACAGCATCCCTCCAGTGGCTGTTGCTGGTGTCTATCTTATGTTTCTTTTTTAGATTGTGAGCCCTATGTAAACCGCTCTGGGAAAGTTTGTTGAAAAGCGGAATAGAAATATTACTCATCGACATAATTATATTTTCCCAATTCAAGCTCACACCCACTTCCCAACTGCCTCACGGTTTGACTGGACCAAGTTGCCTGATGTCGCTTCTGGTGTAGTCCATTTCAACCTGAGAGGAATGTTAAAAATCAACAAGGAAAGAAAATATTCTTAAACGGCAAGGTGATCCTGAAAGACTCTCAAGCGTTGGGAAAGTCAGGCTCCCCAACCCCCCCCCCAAAAAAACCTGGTTCTACGTCCCAGGGGGGCGGGCTGTCAGTCCACACAGGCCAGAAGCAGACAGGGGTCAAGTCCAGAGGCAGCAACAAACATAGGAACATAGGAAACTGCCATATACTGAGTCAGACCATTGGTCCATCTAGCTCAGTATTGTCTTCACAGACTGGCAGCGGCTTCTCCAAGGTTGCAGGCAGGAATCTCTCTCAGCCTTATCTTGGAGAAGCCAGGGAGGGAACTTGGAACCTTCTGCTCTTCCCAGAGCGGCTTCATCCCCTGAGGGGAATACCTTGCAGTGCTCACACATCAAGTCTCCCATTCAGATGCAACCAGGGCAGACCCTGCTTAGCTATGGGGACAAGTCATGCTTGCTACCACAAGACCAGCTCTCCTCTTCATAAGGACCAGGGCGCTTTCCAGATTAGACCCTGCAAGGGGGTCACGTCGGATCACAGAAGTGTGCTTCCACACTTCCTGTGTTGTGACACCGCAGTCCCTACACAGACAGCAGGGTGCAGTTCACATTCCCAATGCCTTGTTTCGAATTTAATTGCTGCAATATAGAGCTAAGACATCGTATATCCAGCATAAATAAGTTGCTGTTTTTTCAGGTTGTTCGTTTCCGCAAGACTGCTCCTCCTGCTGTTTACGTTTCAAAAGTGACTTGCCTGAATGGAGGCATTTTGCTGCTGTTGAGCAGCTAGTTCGGAAAGCGTCCGGAAGGACCAGAAACGCAGTCAAAGCCAGTCATAGGTCAAATCCAGAGCAGCCATCAGCAGGGCTAAAACCAATGGGTGACAAGGAAGCAGATTCAGGCTAGATATGCAGAGGCATGTCCTGATGGTAAGAGACAGTGGAACAGTCTGCCTCATGGAGTGTTGGGCTCTCCTTTGCTAGAGGTTTTTGAACAGAGTCTGGATGGCCTCCTGTCAGGGGTGCTACACAAGTTTCCTGGACTGAGGAAGGGAAATCTCCAAGGTCTCTTCCAACTTTAATGATTCCCTACTAATGGCACAGCAGGGAAATGCTTGACTTTCAAGCAGAAGGTTGCCGGTTCGAATCCCCCGCTGGTATGTTTCCCAGATGATGGGAAACACCTATATTGGGCAGCTGCGATATAGGAAGATGCTGAAAGGCATCATCTCATACTGTGAGGGAGATGGCAATGGTCAACCCCTCCTGTATTCTACCAAAGACAACTACAGGGCTCTGTGGTCACCAGGAGTTGAAATCAACACACTTTACCTTCACTATCAGCAGTGGAGCAGTCTGCCTCATGCAGTGATGGGCCCTCCTTTGTTGGAGGAAGCAGACTGAGTCTAGACATTAGGAATGATTTCTTGACTGTAACAGCTGCTTGACTGTAACAGCTGTGGAACAGCCTGCCTCATGCAGTGGTGAGCTCTCCTTCGCTGGACGTTTCCAAACAGGCTGGACAGCCACCGGTCACAAACACTGTGGCAGTTTCCTGCACTGAGCAGGGGGTTGGACTAGATGACCTCCAGTGTCCCATCCGGCTCTAATGTTCTAGGTAGGAGAGGAGAGCTGGTCTTGTGGTAGCAAGCATGACTTGTCCCCATAGCTAAGCAGGGTCTGCCCTGGTTGCATATGAAAGGGAGACTAGAAGTGTGAGCACTGCAAGATATTCCCCTCAGGGGATGGAGCCGCTCTGGGAAGAGCAGAAGGTTCTAAGTTCCCTCCCTGGCGGCATCTCCAAGATAGGGCTGAGAGAGATTCCAGCCTGCAACCTTGGAGAAGCCGCTGCCAGTCTGTGAAGACAATGCTGAGCTAGATAGACCAAGGGTCTGACTCAGTATATGGCAGTTTCCTATGTTCCTATGTTTTATAAGGAAGCGGATTTTATTCATTCATTTATTTTATTTATTGTTGGATTTATAGACCGCCTTTCATTAAATACAATCTCAAGCCGGATTCAGGCTCATCAGGAGGAATTTCCCGAATGTAGGAGCTGTTGGGCAGTGAGACAGCCTGCCTCATGAAGTGGCGGGCTCTCCTTCGAGGGAAGTTTCCAACAGGCTGGACAGCCATCCGTCAAGGACACTGTGGCAGTTTCCTGCACTGGGCAGGGGGTTGGACTAGAAGACCTCCGGGGTCCCTTCCCACTCTATGATCCCACAATTCTATGAACTTTGATTCTTGCTCCAGGTTTCCTAATCCCCCGTTCTAGTCCTCTCCTCTCAACATCAACCATGCCACACCCCTCTCTCTCCCTCCTCCTTTCCCTTTCTTTCTTTCATCTCCCATCCTTTTGCCTTCTTCTTTTTTTAACCGTGCAGCTACCCACCTATCTGACTTCCCCCACTTCCTTCCTCTCTCTGCAGCAGGGGCCACTTGCAATTTCACACCTCAGGAGCGGCTGCTGGGCAGAGAAGCATGGAGGCACACTTGGGCTGTCTCACCAGTGGGGCCTGCCACCTCCCCCACCCCCTTCCCATTTTTAAGGACTGTGCAGAAAAGGAATGGGAGAGGGAGATCTGTCAGCTCTGCTCCTCTTCGCTCCTCTCCCCTCCCCGCTTTTTAATGCCTCCACACACACAACCAACTTTTTGGCCTCCTCGTCAATAACAGCCCCCCTCCCTAAAATCGAAGCTACAAAATGGCCATTAACTACACTACGGTTGGTGGGGGGGGGTGTTGTGAGGAAGAGGAGGGCCCCCGCCGAGAGTTTATCCTCCAGGGTTTAGTGTTAAGGCAGACGGTGGGGGGAGGGCAAATGACCCCCACAGTCCAATCAATACCGGATCCCTGCCCAGCCACCCCCCCCCCCCGCTGCATTGATTTGCCTTTGCAAATCGATTTCTCCAGCTCTCCTAAAGAGGAGAAGGAGAGACTGAGCCCAAAGACTGGAGGTCTAAGGAAAATGATAGCAAAGTGAAGTTACATTTGCCCCTAAATGTAGAAGCACAGTCCTCCCTCCTTGAAATACCATCTCTCTCTCTCTCTCTCCTCCCTCCCTCCCTCTCCCCCTCTAGAACATAGGAAGCTGCCATAGACTGAGTCAGACCATTGGTCTATCTAGCTCAGTATTGTCTTCACAGACTGGCAGCGGCTTCTCCAAGCTTGCAGGCAGGAATCTCTCTCAGCTAGTTTGTTGGTGTGTATATATACTAGTTTGTTGGTGTGTATATGTTGGTGTGTGTATGTATGTGTGTATATATATATATATATATATATATATATATATATATATACCAACCATATATATATATATATACACACACACACACACACACACACACACACACACCAACAAACTAGCTGAGAGAGATTATATATATATATATATATATATATATATATATATATATATACACACACACCAACAAACTAGCTGAGAGAGATTATATATATATATATATATATATATATATATATATATATATATAATATATATATATATATATATATATATATAAAAAATCTTGTCCTATTTTGGAGATGCTTCCAGGGAGGGAACTTGAGACCTCAGATGCTCTTCCCAGAGCGGCTCTATCCCCTAAGGGGAATATCTTACAGTGCTCTCACTTCTAGTCTCCCATTCATATCCAACCAGGGCAGACCCTGCTTAGCTAAAGGGACAAGTCATGCTTGCTACCACAAGACCAGCTCTCCCCCCCCACCTGTCTCATTTTGCTCTGCTTCCCCCCACTAGGGAATTTGACTTTCTCCCCCCTCTTCTCTCCTCTTCCTTCCTTCTTTCCCTTCTTCCCGACCACATTTCTAAATAGCACAGAGCCAAGTGGTTAGAGTGTTGGACTAGGACCAGGGAGACCCGAGTTCAAATCGCGATTCAGCCATGAAACTCACTGGGGCGACTCTGGGCCAGCCACTTCCCTCTCAGCCTAACCTACCCCACAGGGTTGTTGTGAGGAAAAACATAAACATGTACACTGCTCTGGGCTCCATGGAGAAAGGGTGTGATAGAAATATAAGAAATATCTACTACTACTAAGGATATTTATATACCACTCTTCAACCAAAGTTCTCAAAGCGGTTTATACAACAAAATACATAAAATAAGATGGTCTCCTGACCCCAAAGGGCTCACAACTTTAAAAAGAAACATAAGATATAAGCAATACCCACTGGAGGGATGCTGTGATGGGGCTGGATAGGGCCAGTTGCTCTCCCCCTGCTAAATATCAGCGAATCACCACTTTAAAAAGTGTCTCTTTGCTCAGTTAGCTGGATCTATCTATCTATCTATCTATCTATCTATCTATCTATCTATCTATCTATCAAGAATCCTTTCCTTTCTTCCTAATGTTTTTTTTTGGTGGGGGTCTAGGTGGACCCCTTTCGTACTCTGCCCTCCTAGTATCTATAGGAGGGGGAAAGAGAAAGCTGGTGAAACCGACTAGGGAAATATGTGGAAACAGTGTCCCCAGCCCCCACCTGATAGAAATTTCCTCCAGTATTAAAGGGAGCTTTCTCTCCCTTTAATACTGCAGAAAAAATATCAGTAACCATATCGATATGTGATAGAATATACCATCGTGACTTCAGTTTTTTCCTTTTAAAAGCAGGGGAGGGGATAGGGGACACTAGGATAGGTTAAAGAAAGGAAGTGGGTTTTAAAAGGGTGTTGTTTTTTTATGGGATGGTCAGGATTTTACATGCTTTCAAAATGCAGAGGGACAATATTTAAAAAAAAAATGAAAAGGGGGGGATGGATAATGATTCGTCCTCCATGATGCTGAAGGTCTCTTTAACCTTCCTCCCCTAACCCCCCCACCTCACTCCACCCCATACATAAACCCTGTACGGGAGGGTCGCTGGACAGCAAAACACCTCCAGACTCCAGAATCCTGTGCGATCAGCTCCTTCTGATCCCCACAGATCTTCATCTTCCTGCTTCCCAAATGTTCCCCTCCCCAAATTACACCCCTCCCAACAACATGTACATATTAGGGTTGAAGCATGCGATTTCCTAAGAAGTCCCTATCAGGGGAGAAAGAATCGCTATCAAAGAGGAGTCTGGTGTGTTTGCAATTTAGTCTTTCTTTTCTCTCTCTCTTTCTCATGCTCGCCTGCCTGTCTCTGCTTTGCAAGGGAGCTGTTGCTGTCTGGATGCTTGGTTGTGTGTGTGAGAGAGAGAGCGAGAGCGTGCGCACATTTTGGAAAGACATCTCTGGATAGCCCTTGTGGAAGGAGCTTTAAATATTTTTAATCCCCCCCCCAAAAAACCTCACCAAATCTCTTCCTTACTTCTTTTCTTCTCCCCTTCACTGTATCCCTCCCCTCTCCCTCCTTCCTTCCTTTCTGCACTGTATCTTTCTTTCTTTCTTTCTTCTCTGCCTGCCGCTTTCTTCTAACTCTCCCTTCCTTTCACTGCTCTCTCTCATATATACACACACATATAAAAGGCAAGGCTAGGCAGATAAAGTTTCTCCAGTCCAGCTTTTACAGATCTCCCTCAGAAAGGGGAGGAGAGAGAACAAGAGAAGGGAGGTTTGGTTGGCTGGAGGTCTTTTTAATTTCTTCCTTTTTTTCACCTTTCTAAAGAAAGATCTCTGGTCTCTTTTTGTGTGGGGCCTTTGCAACAGATCAATGGAGCACCCGCCTGAAAGTAGCAAATTATGGGATGGCGTGTGCCTGTCTGTCTCTCTCTTTCTTTCTCTCTGGAGTGGGACATGGTTTCTTTTTTGCCAGAGACTGCTGGATTAGACGTTGAATGCATCACCCTTTTGGGTTGTTATTATCTTGAGCAGCGGTGGAAAGAAACAGAAATCAGATTTTCCTGGGTTTGTTTTGCAAATGAAACTCTACAGGCGGTCAGATGCAAACAAAGAAGAAACAACCCTTTATTTCGATCTCCTCTCTAGATAAATTTCTCCTTGGCTTTTTCACCCTGAACTTTGCCCCCCAAAAGGAAAGCCGTAGATGGACCTGAGAGAGACAGATGGAGCTAAAACTAGTAGTGTATTGATTTTGGGAGGGATGGGGGTGGGTAGGGGCTTGTGTGATCTTTAAAGATATGTTTTAACCTAGAAAACCACCCCTGGATTAATTTTCCTTGGATTCTTGCAGAAGGAACAGGTAAAAAAAATTTTAAAAGCACCCCATATTTCCTTCCTCTTTCTCATTTTGTTTTTTAAAAAATACTTTTAAAAATATATTCAGAGTTCTAAATCCATGTTAGGGCTTGTATAAAAAAGGAATCTCATACGGAGCTTAAACATAAAGCTTTTGGAGCAGAGGAGAGAACTACCTTTTGCTCCAGACAAGGAAGTCTGCAAGCATTTATCTTATACGTTGAGTCTGAGCCTAGGCAAGTTTACTCTCAAGTAAACCCCACTGAGTTCAGTGGGGCTTCCTTCCCGGGAAGTCTCTCCATGAAGAATGCAATTGTGTTGCGACCTGCTCCCCTGCATGCTTACTCAGAAGCAAGCCCCACTGAGTTCAATAGAGCTTACTCCCAGGTAAGTGGGTGTGAGGTCTGTAGCCTTGAAAAGGGGTTGGGGGGGGATTTTGTGTCTGTGTCTTGCAGATCTAATAATTACATTTTCAAGTAGGACTGAAGGCAAAAGAAGAAAATATTCTTTTGGACTATTTCGTGGAAGGGGGGGACTTGTCTAAGACGGAGTGCAGAGGTGCAATTTTGTCCAAGGCATGTATAGAGATGCAGTTTTTGTATTTGGCAGGATTTGGGAATGCAAATCTCCAGAGGCACGTTTTAGCAATTAAATTCTCTATTGCAACTAAATGCTAATTAATCCGTTCCTAAGTCCCCCCCGCCCCCACAAACCGCCATCTAGACCTGGATAATAATACCTAAAAACTCACAAACTCAATCAACCGGCAAATTCTCCTGCAAAAGCCCTATTGAAATGGACAAGGCTTGCACCCAAGAACTTTCTGCAAATTGATAATAATAACTTGGCAGCCTTTCGCTCAACACGCTTGGCGAACGTTGCTTCGTTTTTAACCTTTGCAATATTCACGCAAGGCAGTCTGATGTTATTATCTCCATATATGCAGATGGGAGGTGGAGATAAGAGTGGCTTCACAGAATAATAGAATTTTAGCGTGGAAGGGGACCTTGGAGGTCATCTAGTACAACCCCCTGCTCAGTGCAGGAATCGGTTACAGCATCCCTGACAGGTGGCCGTCCAGCCTCTGTCGGAAAACCTTTAGCAAAAAAAAGCCCACCAGTGCATGAGGTAGACAGTTCCACCCTCCAACAGCTCTTGAAATTGCTCCTAATGTCTGTCCTGAATCTGCTGGCAATTTCATCCCCTTGGTTCTAGTCCTCAAGAGCAACAGAGAACACCCCTCCTCCTATGAGACAGGCCTTCAGATATCTGAAATCAGCTCCCATATCTCCCCTTTCTCCTCCAGGCTAGCGGGGGTGGGGGCAGGTACATGCTTCTGTTACCACTGCCATTTCCATGATGTGATAAACTGGCAAATTCTGGGCAGAGAGGGTTTTTAATTGGCTTGATGATCTTGGGCTGAGGTGGGTAACTGACATTCACCGCCTGACATTTCTGGTTTCCCGCTCATACTTACTTGCTGCCATTATGTGTGAAGCCTCCCATTGAATTATAAAATATTAGAGTGGGAAGGGACCCTAGAGGTCTTCTAGTCCAACCCCCTGCTTGGTGCTGGAATCTGCAGCCGCAGCTCTGACAGGTGGCAGCCCCGCCTCTGTTGGGAAACCTCCCACAACAACCTGACCTGCTTCAGGCCAACTGGGGAATTTATATCAGAGGGAAGATTCAACCCAGTGATGTCTTGGGTCATGTTTAAAAGGAATCTCCAAAGATGTGGAGCTTGACCAGCATCTGGTTCAGATAACGGTTGTCACTCATCTACAACAGCCTTGCAGGGCTGGCCAGCTCTGTTAACCCAGTTTGCAGGTGGGGTTGAGTGCTTTCTCTTGAGCTGTCTAGTGAGTTCATGATGATGCGTGATTCGCACTGGGGACCCTCAGCTTTGCAGCTGTCTCTTAAGCCACTGGGCAACTCCATCTCTCAGTTTTGTCTCTGATATTTGGGGTTTTCTTTTCCCCTACAGTCTGAGGAATTTATTTCTTGGACTGTTGTGGGGTGGGCACAGAGAAGGATTGCTCTTAAGATCTACCTACCCACTTCTGCACCAGACCATGTTCGTATTGCATTTGATGCTGGGTGAAATGCAAACCAAACAAGTCTGCAATTCAGCATATCCGAAGGTAATGTAAGAACAGACTTCTGGATTTCTATTTTTCTCTTTTCTTTGTAGCAAGTGTAGCAAAGGAAAAGACGGATGATTCCTAATTTGGATTATAAATCACGTTGACCCGTGAAGGATTATCCGGTTGCGGTTAGAGAATCCTTTTCTCTTCAGGCTTGGCTTGTCTTTGCCAAGAAGGATCAGTAGTCCAGAGGCTGTTGGTGTTGGATTAAAGGGGACAGATGGCCAAGTGGTTTAAGGATTATTTGAGTTTCGGGAGCAGGAAATCTCCCCCGCAGCCCCCCAAACCGGACTACACCGAGAGTGAGATCCTGAAGGCGTATCGTGCGCAGAAAAGCTTGGACTTCGAAGATCCTTATGAAGATGGTGATGGAAAACCTGAGACGGACCCCAGAGGGTCCCCAAACAAAGTGGCAACCTCCGGCAGCAATCCGGAGGGGAAGTACGACTCCCCAAAACACAGGCTTATCAAAGTGGAGGCCTCTGACCTGAACCGGAGCAAAGCTCTCTTGGCCACTGCTGCAGAGGAAGATCTAATTCAGCCCGATCAGGTAGGTCCTGGCCAAGCAACTGGAGGAGAGGGTGGTGAATCAGCAGCTAAAATATATCTCTTGCCCAAAGAGCTGGAGATGTTATAAACCTTATGGATGCATAGTCAGAACACCTGCAGGCAAAAGGAAGGTACAGTATGAAGGGGGGGGGTCCCTAAGGTGGCAACCCCTGCAAAACCTGCCTCAATGTAATTCAATGGAGCGGAATGTTCACAGACTCCGAGGGTAGTTAACCGACAATCAGGTGGGTGGAGCTAATGGAACTCAGTGGTGAAAAGGGAGGGGGGAAGGACTTAAACAAAAAGAGCAGGACATTTTTCAGCTTGAAGAATCTTCCCTCCAGACAGTCACAACCCCTTCTGCTTCAGAGGGGGAAAGGTACCTAAAACTTTCACCATGATCTTGCACAGGCGTAGGCAGCCCATGCACACCAGGGATATACTGTGACATTTTTTCATGGGTCCATACTCGTGCCAATTAATCTTCCCTTGTCCACACATTTGGCATTTGTGCTATTGTGCCATGCCACGGGACACATTCTGTGACTTGTGATCACCCCAGAGGTGTCACTCCTGCTCTGCAGTGTGGTTTTACCACCCTGAGAAAGCCCAGCAGCTCTTCACCGCTTCTTTTAAATGCAAAGTATCTAGTCCTCATGACTTTAGAGCTCATTGTCAGACAGGACAGTCAATGCCAAAGAGTTGGGGGTCTTCAAGGTGAGTGGAAAGACCACATTCCTCATGCGAACATTTCTGTGCAGGGTGTCTAAAGGTAGACTTAAGTCTGTTCACACAGACATGGACATCCCTTGATTCCCATGCACTGGATGGCTGCCATGGGTGTGTGGACCAATTCCATTCACAAGCCTTGCGCCTGCGGTAATCTAGCTAGGATCCTGGCAGTGAAAGGAATATCTGTTTTGTGATGCATGGATGCATGGGGTGCTGTCAAGTTGGTGTCGACTCTTAGCGACCACATAGATAGATTCTCTCCAGGATGATCTGTCTTCCATTTGGCCCTTAAGGTCTCTCTGTGATGCATTCATTGCTGTCGTCATCGAGTCCATCCTCCTTGTTGCTGGTCATCCTCTTCTTCTCTTGCCTTCAGCTTTCCCCAGCATGATGGGACTTCTCAAGGGAGCTGGATCTTCACATAATGTGTCCAAAGTATGATAGTTTGAGCCTGGTCACTTGTGCCTCGAGTGAAAATTCTGGCTTGATTTGTTCTGTTGATCCATAGAACAGGTCGGAACAGGAACCAGTGTGGTGTAGTGGTTAGAGCGCTGGACTTGGACCGGGAAGACCCGGGTTCGAATCCCCATTCAGCCATGAGACTTGCTGGGTGACTCTGGGCCAGTCACTTCTCTCTCAGCCTAACCTACTTCACAGGGTTGTTGTGAGGAGAAACTTAAGCATGTAGTACACCACTCTGGGCTCCTTGGAGGAAGAGCGGGATATAAAATGTAAATAACAATAATAACAACAACGTGCCCTTATTCTCCTAAGAGAAGATGAAGTTGCCTGTCACGGAGTCCGACCATGTCTCCAGCAGCAGCTTTGCAGGGTCTCTGGCAGAGAGAGGTCTTTCCCAGGCTTCTCACCTGGTACCTTCTGCACGCAGTGCCGGTGCTGGGCCCCTGAGTGAAGGAGGCTGCTGCTGAGCATAGGAAGCGGCCACCTGCTGAGTCAGACCCTTGGCTCACCTAGCTCAGGTTTGTCTGCACTGGCGGGCAGAGGCGCTCCAGGGTCTCAGGCCGAGAGAGGTCTTTTCTGTCACCCCTTTGCAGCTGGAGGAGCCAGGCTGGGCCGGAGAGCTGGTCTGGTGGTAGCAAGCATGACTTGTCCCCTTAGCTAAGCAGGGTCTGCCCTGGTTGCATTTGAATGGGAGACTTGATGTGTGAGCACTGGAAGAGATTCCCCTCAGTGGATGGAGCTGCTCTGGGAAGAGCATCTAGGTTCCAAGTTCCCTCCCTTGCAGCATCTCCAAGATAGGACTGAGAGAGAATCCTGCCTGCAACCTTGGAGAAGCCGCTGCCTATCTAGCTCAGTATTGTCTTCACAGACCAGCAGCGGCTTCTCCAAGGCTGCAGGCAGGAGTCTCTCTCAGCCCTATCTTGGAGATGCTGCCAGAGAGGGAACTTGGAACCTAGATGCTCTTCCCAGAGTGGCTCCATCCCCTCAGGAGAATATCTGACAGTGCTCACACTTCTAGTCTCCCATTCATATGCAACCAGGGCAGACCCTGCTTAGCTAAGAGGACAAGTCATGCTTGCTACCACAAGACCAGCTCTCCTCTCCAAACGGGCTTCTCTTTCTCTCCTCTTTGCAAGTCACATCCCTAGAACTGAAACAGGACTGCCTCTGCCTGGGACAACCAATGACTGTATTCAATAACTCTGCCTCTGAACATCCTACCCCAGGTGCTACAGTTTAATTTTTAGTCACCAGGACTCCCTGGTGCCTGGGATTTGTCAAAAGCTGCCTTCGCTGCTGCTTCTAAAAGGTTACAGGTGGAGGGATATTCAGCTAAAATTGGGGGGAATCCGAGAATAGGACTTGTGGGTTATTAAGGACCCCCTTCCCCATAATTCGAGCACTGGTGGAACCTGGGGTCTTGTTGTGCATGCAAAAGCATGTGCCCTACTGTGACTTTAGGGATAAGTAATGCTTGCCTTCAATGCTCAGCGTAAAGAGTCAGTGATGCTCACCTTAAAAGAGAGGCAAGCCTTTGAAATTTGAAAATTCTTCCCCAGCTGTTGAATTCAATTGTGCACTGGATGTGGGAGGGAGATAGAAAGAATCTGGAGCCTTGAAAATGCCTGCACAGGCGTGGGGGGTGGGGCGGGGGAAACAGCAACCCCCTGCTGAAGACCTTCCTGCTCTAAAGGCCTTTAGGAGGGGGCGGTATCCCACCATCAGGTCCTCTTCTCAGCTCCGGAGCTGGAAACTGAAGAGAACTGAAAGCCTTCAATAACCCCATCTGCAAAGGAGAGCTTTGCAGCTGGGTGGGTCTGAATTCAGATGGCCTCCAAAATAAGTGAAACCACTTCCCAAGTTTGGGGGGCATGTAGCTTGGTCATTGTCGTCCCCCGCCCCAACAGATAGGAACATAGGAAACTTCCATATACTGAGTCAGACCATGGGTCCATCTAGCTCAGTATTGTCTACCCAGACTGGCAGCAGCTTCTCCAAGGTTGCAGGCAAGAATCTCTCTCAGCCCTATCTTGGAGATGCTGCCAGGGAGGGAACTTGGAACCTTCTGCTCTTCCCAGAGCAGCTCCATCCCCTAAGGGGAATCTCTTCCAGTGCTCACACTTCTAGTCTCCCTTTCGTATGCAACCAGGGCGGATCCTGCTTAGCTTAAGGGGACAAGTCATGCCTGCTACTACAAGACCAGCTCTCTTCCCATGTGTCTGACGGAGGCTTCGCTTGTCTCTACTGATAGGTGGCAATCAGATTCACGAGGAGTTCCAGTGGTTCAAAATCTACCAGCCAGGGTTGACAGCTTTACATCTAAATGGGAAATAGCTCTGAAAATGAAATTGTCTCATCTGGGCACGTCCCAAGAAAACCTTATAGGGAGTGGTTTAGATCAGGCGATATGTTTTGTGAGGCAACGACTATTGGATGTAGATCTGCAGGAGGAGTGTGCACAACTACCAAGGGGAATGTATATAGGCTCCCAAAATTTCAGTCACAAACTGGCTGAATATTTAGATCATATGTTTTCACCTAAGTTTAGGAGAGCATTGACCCCTGCATGTTTGAATGCCGTTCCTTCTGCACTCTTAGATGGGAAATATAAACAAGTTCCATATGCATTGTGTCGTTGCCCTTGTGGCTCAGGGGATATAGAGTCAGTTGTTCATGTTATTCTGTATTGTCAGTTTTATAGGGATGCTCGTATTAAGTTCATTGCTCCTCTCTTAAAGAATCATCCTGGCCATACGGATCAATTTTACTTGGATTTTTTGCTGTCAGATTTTAAATCGGTTACCTCTATTAATGTGGCCAAGTTTTGTTTTGTTGCATCCAAACTTTGTAGAGCTTGTACTAGCAATCTGAATATTTTGTAAATTATCAATGTATTATTTTAAATGTTAAGCTGGTCTAAGGACAGTAATAAACTTACTACTACTACTACCAGCCAGGGTGCCTAGGCCTGTGCTGATGACCCAACCCACTTAGGAGCACAGATCTGCGTACAGTTTCATCTGTGTCTATCCTTTGCATAGATCGTATGTGCTTTGAACATAATGTGTGCACGGGGCTAAATCTGGAAGCCTGAATTAGCCTGATCTGGATTCAACCTGAGGTTCTCCAGCTGAAAGTGGGCCGCACAGCTCCCATTTAAGATGATGCTTTCCCCCACATCCAGTCCCTGGAGAGATCTGTACTGTTCTACAGAGATCTATGCGAGGGAGAAATGTGGCCAATTAAACCAGAGATCTGATTCTGGTTTCTGGCTTCTGCAGCTCCCAAGTGAATACTTTCATGCAGCCTAGGCACTCGTCTCTTCCCGTTTGTCCTCATCTCCCCACACATTGAAGCTTACTGGGCCCTTCTTGCTCGTTCCTTTAAATAGCACGGATCCACCTGGAGGTGTTAATTGCCCCGCAGGGATTTCACATCACTCCCTCCCTGCCTTCCTCACCTGACGATGAATCTTGCACCCTGATAACGAGATCACAGCTTGCTTTGTGCACCTCTTCTGCTGCGTTCCTTCCAGCGTCCTAATGAATCCCAATGTAGAGCAGAGAACTCAGTAACGAGGGAGCAGAAGTGGACTGAGATGAGTGGTGTGTGTGTGTGTAGAGTGAAAGTGCCTCTAGCAAATTCTTGACGAGCATGCATGCAGACATTTGAGGTTGCCTGTTCCCTCCGTTCACATTACTGTACAATTCAGAGCATTCTGCTCCAGCGGGGAATACAGTAATCCCTTGCCGAATGAGGGTTTACCAACTGCGGGGTTGAAGTCTCCGCAAATGGGAAATTGTGGCCGGTCTTGCTAACCGTGATCCGAGGATCTGCAGTTGGCGAGGTATTTTAGTGGGTTTTGTGGGGGTTGTTAGTGATTTGGGGGAGGGGTTGTTCAGATGTTCAGTCTGCTCATTCCTCTTGATGACCCTTGCCAATTTAAAGTGCATTTGAGTGGGGTCAAAAAAATTGGGTGTGTGTGTGTATAAAACAAATTCCAGAGGTTCAATATGCTTATTCCTCTTAGTGACTCTTGGCAATACTAAGGTTTTTGTTGATTTTTGCTGATATTAAAGCATTTTAACCTTTATTTTTAGGTGTTTTCATGATCATGATTCCCCTAACCCCCTGTTTTCCATTCATTTCAATGTGCCAACCGCATATTTGCCAACCACAGGGTTTTGCCGGAACAGAACCCTTGTGGTTGGCGAGGGATGACTGTACTCAAATTCAATTTCCAGCATCTGCCAGAACCGGTGCTTTGGAAAGGCAGGTCAAATGCGGGCAGTCTGGTGGTGCCAGAGGTGCTCTTGCCCCTGGACGTTGGGGCCGAAGTCCAGGGCCTCCACAGCTCCTGGCCCCCCCCCCCAAATCCTCTTTAGTCTGTCTAGGTGGTGTGGTCACCTGACAGAGCATGATGCTTAATTTGCAAGGGGGGGAGGGCTCCAAAGGCCTTTAGGTCCAGGCTCCGAAATTACCTCTGGGTGGCACAGAGAGGAACAGGAACAGCACCCATGCAAAGGATCCTGTGTGGTTCGCAAGTAACAGGAACCCTTTAATTCCCTCAGCCCCAGATATGGAGCTGGAGTCCCACACAATCACGGAGCTCCAGGCATTCATAAACCCACTTGCCCGCTCACCAGTGGTGAGTGCTCCCAGCCCTCTGGCGAGCAGGACAACCAACCAGCACACAAATCTCCTTCCCAGAGGTCTCATTTCTACTGCCATTTTTGAGAAGGTAAGAAACCGCGGGGATCCTTCCTGAGCAGGAGGAGAGGCCGCCCCCCCCGTTTCTTACCCTCTCCCCATATCCCAGTGCCAATGACAAAAGACCCACTTTCCTCCTAAGACTTGCACTTGCATGCCGGAAAAGGAACTGAGAGAACTGATTGGTGGCGGCCACAATGAATGGCTGGCTAGTGAGCTAAGCCTAAATTTTGGATCTCTGCATATCTTGGATCATTGGCAGTGGCTGAGCTGAGCCAAAGATTGGCCCTCTGGCCAGCCTCCCACTCAGATCAGGCCTGCTCAACTTAGGCCCCCCAGCTGTTTTTGAACTACAACTCCCATAATCCCCAGCCACAGTGGCCAATAGCCTGGGATTATGGGAATTGTAGGCCAACATCTGCAGGAGGGCCGAAGTTGAGCAGCCCTGCCTTAGATGCTGTCCATGCCTACCTTGCGTTGCCCTTCAACTGGCAAGCCTTCCTTACATCATCTGCTTCTCAGCCATTGGTCCTAATGGGAAAGGGGGCGGGCTCACCGGAAACAAACCACAGGTTCTTGAAGAGTGTGGGTTCAGACATAACGCAGAGCATTCCCAGAGGTGACAAGCCACTTCCAGCTTTTGATTACACATCTAGGTTCCCCCATCTGAAATATGCAGTTCCTGCCATAGGGCGGGTTCACGTGATCTCAGAAAAGTGATTACATGTAGGTAGAGATGTGCATGAAACTGGTTTGCCTAGTTCAGTTCGAATCTGAACCAGATTCGAACCAGACCGGGCATTTTCAGTTTTGCCCCCCAAAACAGGAACCCTCGTTCGGTTCAAATTCGAACCGGTTTGAGCCTGGTTTGAGTGTACCAGATACCATTAAATTTTGTTTATTAAAAAATCATGAACCGGGTCACTCAAGTGGCCTGAGCATATGTGCGGCAGCCCAAAAATGGCTGTGTGTGCAAACAGGACTGAAATGGCCCCAAAATAGGAGACTCGGGGGTTGGGCATGTGGGGGAGGGGAGCAGCTGGAGACACACACCTCCATAGCCGCAGCACCCGCACCCCCTGGGGCCACCAAATCCCTCGGCAGTGGTCAGTCAAACTTTCTTCTTACAAAATTTAATGGTACCTGGCACCCCGAACCAGGCCCAAGCTGGCCCGGAGGGTTCATCTTGATCTCAAGCCAAACCAGTTCAAGCTCAAGCAGGCTCAAGATCGAGCCGATTCACGCATCCCTACAAGTAGGTTTCGAGTTATGGGTAAACCCAGTCATTCCGAAGGCATGGGTGTCCAGGTTGTGTGCACATGTCCATCTGTTTGTGTGAATGACTGTACAGTGCCTGTGTTTGTTTCAAAAGTGAGCCCAGGTACAGGTCCCCTCGAATGCAGGGCGCAGAGAGGAAGTGTCCTACTGTATGGGCACTGAACATCATGTGTGAATGTGTACAGCTTTGCATGTTCTGCACTGTGCACAGACTGTATATGTGCTAAGCATGAAGTACGAACGGGGCTAGGGAAAGATGAAAATCTCTATATCAGTGTGGCCAGCCTGAGGCTCTCCGGCTGTGGCTGGACTACAACTCCCATCATCCCCCACCATGGTTGGGGATGATGGGAGTTGTAGTCCAACCGCAGCTGGGGAGCCTCAGGCTGGCCAACCCTGCTTTGTCTTATCCAGTAGTACTCTATCGGCCCTTTGGTGTCTCCTGACATCCCAGGTTGGGAGGCTTCTGGGAAGCTGCGCATGAATCTGCCTTATACCAAGCACACCCTTGGTCTGTTGAGCTCATCGGCCCTCCCAATTTTCAGACAGGGGCCTTTCCCAGTCCTACATGGAGATGGCAGGACTGAACTGGGGGCCTTCTGCATGCAAGGGAGATGCTCTACCACTGAGCCACAGCTGTTCCTTCCAGTCAGCAGCCCTTGTGGACCCAGGAAAATGGGGTCTGGTCCACTTAGTATTCCTTCTCCCAGCCCAGCAGCTCTCAATGCTCAGAGTACATAGGAACATAGGAAGCTGCTATATACTGAGTCAGACCACTGGTCTATCTAGCTCAGTATTGTCTTCACAGACTGGCAGTGGCTTCTCCAAGGTTGCAGGCAGGAATCTCTCTCAGCCCTATCTTGGAGAAGCCAGGGAGGGAACTTGAAACCTTCAGCTCTTCCCAGAGCGGCTTCATCCCCTGAGGGGAATATCTTGCGGTGCTCACACATCAAGTCTCCCATTCACATGCAACCAGGGCAGACCCTGCTTAGCTATGGGGACAAGTCATGCTTGCTACCACGAGACCAGCTCTCCTCTCCACAGCCAGGGAGGGAACTTGAAACCTTATGCTCTTCCCAGAGTAACTGATCAGTCACTGACTCTCAGCCTAACTGAGCAGGTCTTGTGGTAGCAAGCATGACTTCCCCCCCTTTGCTAAGCAGGGTCCACTCTGGTTTGTATTTGAATGGGAGGCTGCATGTGTGAGCACCGCAAGAGATTCCCCTCAAGGGGTGGGGCTGCTCTGGGAAGAGCACATGCATGCTTGCAGGCAGAAGGCTCCTCCACGTTCCCTCTCTGTCAGCATCTCCAAGATAGGAGCAACAGGATCAGAGAGGGCATGCCCTGAGCTCTTGCCTGTGGGCTCCACAGAGGCACCTGGTGGGCCACTGTGTGAAACAGGAGGCTGGACTAGGTAGGCCTTGGGCCTGATCCCGCAGGGCTGTGCTTATGTTCTTAGGGACTCCTGCCCAGAGGCTCACTTACCCCCGGACCTTGGGGCCCCGGTCCGTGGCCTCCAAGGTCTGGGGGGTGGGCTCCAAATGGCCGGGGGGTGGGCGTCCTGCAGCCACCCTGCCCTGCTCTGCCATTGACCCCCGTGACGAATCTCCATTTTTTCATAATTTCAGCTGCCATGTGCTGAGTGGTGGCATCCGGGGGGCGGGGTGAGCCGAGCAGGCCTCGGCAGTGGCTGGAACGACCACTAGGCCTGTCTGTCTGGGCCACAACCCTGTGAAGAAGGTTAGGCTGAGAGAGAAGTGATTGGCCCAGAGTCACCCAGCTAGTCTCATGGCTGAATGGGGATTTGAACTCGGGTCTCCCCGGTCAAGTGGCGCTGGGCCAGGCGGACAGGCCAAGTGGTTGCTCCTGCCACCGCCGTGGGAGTGGGGGGGCCCTGCCCTGCTCACCCCCTGCCGCCACTCCTCGGCCGCACACGTGGTGGCTGAAATTGGGGGGGGGGAACCAGAGGTTCGTTGCACCGATGTTGGCGTGGGGTAGCAGCAGGCAGGCCCCAAAAGTAGGCTGGGGGGGGGGGCTTTGTGGTGGGGGGGCCTCATGGCAGGTGCTGGCCTCGCAGCGGGGTCAGTCCAGGCGCCAAAATTACCTAGGTGCACCCCTGTTCCCACCTGCAACCTTGGAGAAGCCGCTGCCAGTCAGGGTAGACAATACTGAGCTAGATGGACCAAGGGTCTGACTCGGTAGAAGGCAGCTTCCGATGTCCCTAATATGTACCTCACAGGATTGTTGTGAGGATAAAAATTGAGGGGACAGGGCCATGCATGCCTCTCTGAAGAGTGGAATTCTCACATGGCATAATAACAATCATGTTTAATACATGATGGTCTGAAATATTTATAGGCAATATTATTAAACTGCCCAGCAACCCTAAGTGTGACTTTGTGACTGATTGTTTATTGGATCTGTGTGAAGGGGAATTCTCTGCACAGTCCCTCTGGCATTACGTCAGGCCTGCTTAACTTCGGCCCTCCTGCACATGTTGGCTGACAATTCCCATAATCCCTGGCTATTGACTGCTGTGACTGGGAATTATGGGAGCTGTAGTCCAAGAATGGCTGGAGGGCCGAAGTTGAGCAGTCCTGCACTACGTGGAGGTAACTATTCCCAGTATGCAGTGCTGGGCTTTGCTCATCACTGTGGGGGCTCCTTTAAGGGAAAGGGAGCCACCTGGAGCCCCTGCACCATCTGGGAATGCATGCACAGAGTGCTGGGAAGTGTAGTCTTTCTCAGGGCTTTCCTTCAAGAGTTCTTAAAAGAGGGCTCCGTCTCTCTTAAAGGGCCCTGCCAGCACTGAGGAAAGTGCAGGACTGTGCAGAGGTCAGCACAGAAGGAAAATAGTGCTTTCATACTGAAGGTTTGACAACTAAGAGGAGACATTATAGAGGTCTATAAAAGTAGGCATAGTGTTGATTGAGTGGAGAGAGAGAGAATTTTCTCCCTCTCTCTTAACACTAGAACCAGGGGTCACCCCATGCAGCTGATGGCCAGGAAATTAGGACTGACAAAAGGAAGCACTTTTTCACACAATGCATAGTTAACCTATGGAATTCTCTGCCACAGGATGTGGTGACTGCCACCAGCCTGGATGGCTCTAAGAGGGCTTAGATAAATTCATGGAGGACAGGTCTTTCAATGGCTAGTAGTCAAAGGGCTTTGCCACCTTCATCCTCAGATCTTTCGTTGTTGTTGTTGTTCTCAGGATCTTTCAAGAACAAGGATCTTTCGTTGTTGTTGTTGTTGTTCTCAGAGGCATCTGGTGGGCCACTGTGGGAAACAGGATGCTGGACTAGATGGGCCTTGAGCCTGATCCAGCAGGGATGTTATGTTTTTCGCCCAAGTTGGTCCCTGTTCAAAAAATAGTGAAAGCCACCGATATATAGGATTCTTTAAGAAGAAGAAAAACCCTCCAAGTAGAATGCAGACTTTTCAAAAACTTCAAATTTTGCTTTGGAATTCCAAAACATCACCATAGTTGGGCCAGGTTTCTGCTTGCTCACAATGCATTTTGTGGCTGGGAAGATGGTGCACATCTCAAAGGTTGCAGAAAGTGTGAGGAAAGGACTTCATCTCCTGCCCGAATGCGTAGCTGAATTTTCTCCCTGGGGAAATGCTTTCACAAGGAAATGGTCTTCCTAAATGTGCGTGTGTCATAACACAAGGAAACAGTTGTGAGTCCAGGGGGCGGGGTGCCTCCTTGCCGCCGCCATCCAATTCTAATTAAACTGTCGGCAGAAGATTCGTGTCCAACAGTTAATTCGTCAGTGATAATAGAGCAGCAACACCTTCTGTAAATTGTGATGAATGTGTTCTCAGCGGCCATGGCAGAGATGGTGCAGGGTGGGAGAGAGGCTATCGTTAGTGAGAGAACCTGACATTTGATGAGCCAGGATGGAGGTTGGAATGGCCACCTCCATTCATGCAGATGGTGACCCGCCGTTAGTCTTCTTTTGCTTCTAAAGGCTTTGTCCTCATTGTACGAGTGTTCTAAGCTTTTTTGGCAAAAGACGGAGACAGGAACGTTATATCATCTCACAAGAGGCATTTTTCTTTTCTCACACTAGCGGGAATGCCTCTTGTAATATCATATTAGAAGATTGCTTTCACGTGAGATGGAATGCTTCTAGTCATACCATCTTAGAAGATGCATTCCTCCTCTCCCACACTAGAGGGAATACTTCCTGTAACATCATCTTAGAAAGGAATATCTCTTGTTATTGCCACCTTGGAAGAGGCATTCCTCCTCTCCCACACTGGAGGAAATGCCTCTTGTAATACCATCTTAGAAGAGACATTCCTCTTCTTCCACAGTGAAGGGAATGCTTTTTGTAACATCATCTTGGAAGGGAATACCTCTTTAATACCATCTTCAAAGAGGGATCCCTCTTAGCTCAGACTGGAGGGAATGCTTCTTTGTAACACCATCTTAAAAAGAGAGTTTCTTCTTTCTCTTCCGCACGGAAGGGAATGCCTCTTCTGAGATTAAACCTGCTGTGATCCATGCATGCCTCATCTAAAAACAAATCCACTTTCTTTCAGAACGGTTGTTTTATTTATATGCAAATGTGTGCCGTTTAATTAATTAGTCCATTGAAGCTGGTAGGATTAATTGACTGCGATCTCTTTGAGCGAGCGCGAGCCCTAGAGAATACCTCGTTTTGAACCTTCCTCGGTCTGTTTCAGCTTGTACTGGAGTGTTTGACTCCGACAGAATCGCTCGCCAGTGTGTCGGCGAGGAGGCCTCTCTGTTCCAGGAGCCGCGTCGCGAAGAACAATCGGGATGTCATTTTGCAGTCTAAACACTGCGCATCAGGCGCCAGAGCGCAGGCGGGGAACGCACTCCCCCCCCGCCGCCCCCAGTCAATCGAGCACCTTTCTGCGCCACTCAACTGGCAAGCACCAGAGGCTAGAAACAGGGTAATTGCTTAGAGGAGAGGCTGATCGCTGATTTCCATACGCCTGTCTTCTTGTCTGCTTTCCTGCGGCTTCTCAAAACATTTCCTCTCTGCGGGCTGTTTGAGCGCATCTAATGCGCCACGGGAGGGGGGGGACGGCAGCAATTAGTGCGAAAGAAGGGGAGACGCAAGGGAGGGAGGGGAACCCTCCGGGGAGGCAGTGCTAGGCCGCAAAGGGGAGAGCGGGAAAGCGCGCTCAACCTTGTTGCAGATGTCCTGTTGTCAGCAAAAGGCGAGCATCGCAACAGGGGAATTATACACACACACACACACACACATACTGGTTGCACTCAAGGACAAATCACTGGGGATTCGGGCTGACTGGGAAATGGCTCCGCTTCAGAAAAGCCACCTGGAGTCCAAACGCCTCCTGCGGGGATGACGCTTGGTCTCATCGCCCAAGAAGAGCTGGCCTTGGTTTAGCACCTGGGAGGGCAGCTTCACCGCCTGTCCCCCATGCCCCTTAAAGCGAAGCTGTGCATAGAGCCATAGAATGTCAGAGCTGGACGGGACCCGGGAGGTCCTCTAGTCCAACCCCAGATCAGTGCAGGAATCTGCAACAGCATCCCCAACAAATGGCTGCCCTCTGGCTGAAAGCCTCCAGTGGAGGAGCTCTCCACAGCATGAGGCAGACTGTTCCACTGTCCCACAGCTCTTGCAGCTAGGAGATTCTTCCTACTGTCTAGCCAGAATCTGCTTCCTTATCATTCATAGAATCACACTACCGCACAATAAACACACAACACTCACACACACCCCCACCCGCCCAACACACACCCGGGATATACTGCAACATTTTGTTCATTTTGTTGTGGGCCCCTACTTGTAACCTATAGTTCTGTAACAGTGGGAGGAAGCGAGTTGACGCCATACAGGCTATAGTCATTCCAGGTTTACCCACAGAACGTGTCTGAAGCAGAAGACAACCTGATTCCTCTCTGGTTTGGTTCCTGGGAGATTTAAGGGGTCTGGGAGACCCCAACTCCCAAAGAGTGATGCTTAAGGACATCGTCCCTTTGGAGAGACTACGATGGAGCTGAGAAGGCTCTGGGGCAGGTTTCCAGAATGGAGGGGGTGTAAGAGGGGATTTAAAATTGTATTTTCATACATTGCAAACCTGTGGGTCAGAACGCTGGAAAGTAAGTCCTTCACTGTGGCTGCTTTCTTGTCTGTAGCCCCCCGGAGAAAGTGAGTACTCAGACCCCTTCGATGCCCATCGGGAGCCCAAAGAAGATGCGGATGAGGACGTGGGGCAGGAAAACAACGGATATATGGAACCCTACGATGCACAGAAAGTGGTGGCTGGTGAGTGAGATGTGCCTAGGTTCTGGGCACGGCAGGAGGGAGAAGAGGCGAGCTGATGCCAGGCAGTGTCAGTCGGTTTTTAGAACCTCAAGGCAGAGGTGGCTCCAGAAATAGCCAGGGCTGTGTGTTCGCTGCTGTTCTTCACGAGTAGCGCATATTGCACTGGGTGCAGAATTCAGTATTTGGAGAAATCACAGCTGTCATTGACCAACACAGCTCCAGGTTTGTTCACCCAGGCTTGCAGTGAGATACTGTTTAAATAGTCTGATGATTTTTAATAGTTTTGACATTTTAAATTTTAAGTTGTTGTAATGTTTGAACCTTTTTATTTGTTGTTTTTATTGTTTTGTTGTAAACCGCCCAGAGACTTGCGTTTTGGGCGGTATACAAATATGTGAAATGAATGTTAAATAAATAAGGTTCTAGTCCTCATGGATGCAATGATATGCTTGAAATGTTGCTTGCATTGGTTACTGACATCCCAGAAGCCAGAGGGAGGTCTGAATAAAAACAGAACTTAACTTAGCGTGTCCCCATTCCTTGTGGGGCAGCAGGAACAGTCATCATGGGTGGGTGGGGAAGGGGTGGGTGGGAAATGCACCCCCTATCCACAGCTCATCACCAATTCATTGAACTGAGATCACAAAAATATGTAGTTGCCTAGATTATAACATTTGATTTGATCTATTTTATCAGGTTTGTACTTGGCCTTATCACCATCATCATCATAATTTGTTCTTAATCATAAAATGATAGAATGTTAGAATGGGAAGGGCCTTTAGAGGTCTTCTAGTCCAACCCTTTGCTCAGTGCAGGAATCTAGCTAGAGTATCCCTAACAGATGGCCATCCAGCCACCACCGCCACCTCCTCCTCCTCATTAGTATTATTTGGAAAGGTGGGACACACCTTATATCTTAATAGTAATAATAATAAATATATTTAGATAAATGTTTACTATTGAATATGAATACGGCAAATATTTATATGCTGCTTTTCAACAAAAGTTCCCAAAGTGGTTTACATAGAAATTAATATTATATTTATATTATATTATATTATATTTGTTTTTTGTTAGTATGTTTTTAATTTAGAATGTAATTTTAATGTTGCCTTGTTTGCATGTTTTTGTGCACCTCCCAGAGTCTTTGGAGTGGGCGGTATATTAAATGTTTCAAATAAATATTATATTATATTATATTATATTATATTATATTATATTATATTATATTATATTATATTATATTATGGTTCCCAGTCCCCAAAGGGCTCACAATCTAAAAAAGAATCCTAAGAGAGACACCAGCAACAGCCACTGGAGGGATGCTGTGCTGGGGCTGGAGAGGGCCAGTTGCTCTCCCCCTGCTAAATAAAGAGAATCACCACTTTTAAAAGGTGCCTCTTTGCTCAGTTAGCAGGGGTTTACTTTCCCTTTCCATTATTATTATTTTAAAAAATCACAATGTTGACTGTCTACATCCTCATGTCCAAACTTCCTGGCCTGCTTTCCAGACCTCCAGCGCAAAAGTGACTGGGATGAGCGAAAGGTGAAAAAGTCCCGGAAAGGGTTGCAGCTCTATGACACCCCTTACGAGGAGAAGGAAGCTGAGGTTGACCCGGAGGGTCCCACCTCCAGCAAGCCCCGGGAGAGCCGCCTGCCCCAGGATGACGAGCGGCCGGCAGATGAATATGACCAGCCCTGGGAGTGGAAGAAGAATCACATCTCTCGGGCTTTTGCAGGTGAGATTCCAAAGTGCTGGTCTTCCTGAGAGTAGGGGATCCAAGGACGGCAGTTCTCAGGCAGGACAGTGTGCATGCCATGATTGCTGGAGAGTGGGGAGGGGTGGACCACAGAGAATGTGATGCTTGATGCAAACAGCTTTGCAAGAATCACAAGTTTCTAGTCCTTGGGAGAGCATTGGGAACCACGTTGAAAGCCAAGCGCTAGGTGTGTGCAGAGATTCCGCAGGTACCATAGAGAAAGCACTAAGCGTTGCATTGCGCTGTTGAATTCAGCTTATTTTATTTACTGGGCAAAATTCTAGTCCTTATGGTTGTAGAGATATAATTGAACGCGCATAGGTAAGTCTGGCTGAAATCTCACAGGGTGGGACTACAGTGTCCTGCATTGATTCCCTCTTCTCCCCTCATTAGCAAAACTGGAATAAATTATGAAGAGGAATAACAGTTTCAGATTGCATCAGACCTGCTAAAAGAGAGTGTGAACATTTACTGGGTACATAAATCATTTTAGAGGTGTGTGTGTGTGTGTGTGTGTGTGTGTGTGTGTGTTATAAATAAAGTATTGTAGTACATACAGACCTTGTTAGGTGAAGGAGGGGTGTGAGGGAGAGAATGAGTTGAAATTAAAAATCCCCAACAGTTTTTCTTCATCCAGCACCCAGGGTTTGAGAAGTGGAGTCATCGTTCTTTAAATCAGGGTGGCTAGTTCAAGGCTCTCTGGCGATCGTTGGACTACAACTCCCATCATCTCCTGAAAGGTTCACAGCAGGGGGTGATGGGTGTTGTAGTCCAGCAACAGCTGGAGAACCTCAGGTAAACCTACATTCTCACATTTTCCCAGTGTTGGATAGAAAAATGTCATGGCTAACTAAATGCACCAGAAACTATGAAAATGTTTCCACTAGACGTTTGCAGCCTGGGATTGAGTTGAAATCAGATCAGGTCCCTCCCTACATCTGTTCCTGCCTCCTTCACTTCTCTTCCCATATTCCCAATATTGCCTCCTTCCCTGCCGATGCTCTGCAATGTTTTTCCTGGGCTCCCACTTCCCTTCCTTTATTACCTCTCCACTCCTAAATCCATCCTGCTCCTTAGTTCTTAGCTCTGTCCTGGTTTCTCAGACCATTCCCTGCAATGTACTTCTTGTTCCCCTCTTTTTAAAAACAAAACACGAAGTTGAAAAGGAGAGACAGAACTTTCCGTGATGGTTTCCTGGTAACGCTTATTTCCTCCCCCCCACCGCCACAAAAAAAGTTTCAGATGTAGCAGTTTCAGGGCATTGTGGGAAGACAAATGGCATTGCAAGGCATTGTGGGAAGACAGCTGCCCAAAGCTGCTGCTGAAAGACTTCTACTCCTTTTAAACATTGATTTTTCCAGAAAAAGGACCAGCCCCCAAAATGAATAGGGATAACATTATTAAACTATGGCAGTGCTAACATATAATAATATAATAATAATATAAGTAATAAAACTCATGTTTAGTTAGTTAGTCACTCACATATAAGCAACTCAGCTCATTCATGTGTTTACGTGAATAACAATAGCAATAGCACTTACATTTATATACCGCTCTATAGCCAGAGCTCTCTAAGCGGTTTACAATGATTTAGCATATTGCCCCCCAACATTCTGGGTACTCATTTTACCGACCTCGGAAGGATGGAAGGCTGAGTCAACCTTGAGCCCCTGGTCAGGATCGAACTTGTAACCTTCTGGTTACAGGGCGGCAGTTTTACCACTGCGCCACCAGGGGTTCTTAATAAAAAAATGCGGTTTTATTATTTATTTATTTGTTTGTTTATTTACACAGTCAGACAGGAGTTATTGACTGGTTTGTTTTATCCAGACATCGAGTCCTTCCCAAGGACCTGGGATGGTTGAATTTTGTTGTCAATGTTGTTGCTGTTGTTATAGATATAGTCGCAGAATATAGGCTGTTCCCAGTAAAGTTGCTTTTTGTAATTGGCTGATGGTGATTTCTGTGGCCCCTATGGTGTTGAGGTGCTATTATTATTATTTTATAATTTTTACATTTATATCCCGCTCTTCCTCCAAGGAGCCTAGAGCGGTGTACTACATACTTCAGTTTCTCCTCACAACAACCCTGTGAAGTAGATTAGGCTGAGAGAGAAGTGACTGGCCCAGAGTCACCCAGCTAGTCTCATGGCTGAATGGGGATTTGAACTCGGGTCTCCCCGGTCCTAGTCCAGCACTCTAACCACTACCCCACACTGGCTCCATGTTTTGACTCATGAAAACTAGGAGTAACATAATGAAGTGTGCATTGTTTTTCTAGTGCACCCCATCGCTGCCTTCCTTGGGTGCTGTGTTGAAGGAGGGAGCAGCCGTCCTGTTGGGCTAATGAGGCACTCTGCTGAGGGGCGGCCTTTCATGAGGCAAGGTGACACTGTTGCCTCAGGTGGCAGATTCTTGGAATGCCAGCAGGTTGGCAAGATGCCGCCCGCCCCCGCCGCCATCGGAGCAGCTCTTCTGACTGAGCAGACCCTTGCAAGCTTGCAACCTCACACATCTTGTCAAGCTTGCAAGAAGCACAAGGAGAGAAGAGGCTGCTGGGAACTTCCCCTCCTCCCTGTCTCCTGTGCCACTTTCCAAGCTTGCAAGGGGGCTGGCCCCACCAGGGATGTGAGGCAGGGCAGTATGTTGTGCTGTAATCCCTTAGGCCACCATGGCTTTGCTGATGCTCAGAAAAGATCCAGTCTGGCCTTCCTCCTGAGCTGGCCTTGCCCAGCAAGAAATCTGGCACTCTCCTCTCTGCCTCCTGCACATCTCTCTTCATTTCAGAAGCATCCATTGAAATCCATGCCCATCTTTTCCCTCCCTCCTTCCCTGCCTCTCCTCTCTGTCCCTGGCTTCTTCCCTCCCCTCTTTCCCCCCATTGCGACTTTATCACCGTGATCGATTTTGCTCAGGCAAGCATAAACATCAGTTAATAAAGTAATCGGCGCAGGGGGCATCTGGGTCCAGCGGGCGCCACCCTTTCGGGTCAGCCCCTGAAGACAGCCGTGGAGCAGCTGATCTTATGGGGGGTGGGGATCTCAGCAGCTCTCTCCTCTCCCCGCCCCGCCCCACCCCACTGAATAACAAGATCCCTTTCCACCTGGTTAACCAGTTGCCTTTGGGGTTCGCCCCACACAAAGATTGACACAAAGCCCCAAGGGTGAATGAGCCCACATAAAGCACTGTTTGCAAAACAAAAAAAACCAAAAAAACGGGCCATGTATTGGAGCACCAGGATGTGAATGCATTCAAGGCCCTGAGCAGCTGGGAGAATGCTACTGCCGTTCCCTGCCCCGCTGCGGATTTGGAATCAGGAGTAAGACTCCTGCACAGAACAAGACCAACAGTTGGTTTACAAAGCCACTGCAAGCACACTGTGGGGAGTTGCTTCTCTGGAAGCAGTGGGCTGGATTTGTCTCCCCTGCCCTGCTCATTTACTTCCCCATCATTGACCCTTTGCAAGTGACCATTTATCTTCCTCATCCTCACTCCATCTGACTAGGACAGAAATCCCCAAATTGTGAGCTCAGGGCACTGGAGTTGGCCTTGGCCTTTTGAAAAAAAGGGGAATTCTTATTATCTATGATGAGGAATACCACCTAAAGGCACGGTGGGGAAGTAACCTGACTAGAGGGCAGGAGGCTGTTGGTTTGAATCCCTGCTGGTGTGTTTCCCAGAATATGGGAAACTCCGATATCGGGCAGCAGCAATAGAAAAAAGTGCTGAAAGGCATCATCTCATACTGCATGGGAGGAGGCAATGGTAAACCCCTCCTGTATTCTGCTAAAGAAAACCACAGGGCTCTGTGGGCGCCAGGAGTCAACACCGACTTGTCGGCACAACTTTATGATTAGGAATATCTATAGAATACATTTCAACAAAAAGGTTCTCAAAGTATTACGAATATCTCTATATTGCTTTTCATCAAAAGTTCCCAAAGCAGTTTACATAGGTATGTATGTATGTATGTATGTATGTATGTATGTATACATAATGTTTTTAAAATGGCTCCCTGTCCCCAAAGGACTCACAATCTAAAAAAGAACCATAAGATAGACACCAGCAACAGCCACTGGAGGGATGCTGTGCTGGGGACGGAGAGGGCATGAGCGAAAGAACCAGCTGGTTCCCTTTCCCCAAAGGGCTCACAGTCTAAAAAGAAATCCAAGAGAGACACAGGCAAGAGGCACTGGAAATAAGCTGTACTGGGTTCAACAGGGACAGGTGGGAGGGGATCTCAGAGGTCTTCTAGTCCAACCCTGCTGCTCAGCACAGAAAACATTTTCAAGGGAAGCCAAATGAGTTTCTAGAAGGCAAAAGAAATGCCTCAGCAGTGGGGGAGGTCCCAAGAGCTCAAAGCACCTGCCCATAACAGTGGCTGCTTGTTCTGTGTCTGTATGATGCCCTGTTCTAGTCTGGCCTCCTTCCAATCAGTTGGCGCTAGGAGTGAGTACACAGGAACATAGCAACATAGGAAGCTGCCTTCTACTGAGTCAGACACTTGGTCCATCTAGTTCAGTATTGTATGCACAGACTGGCAGCAGCTTCTCCAAGGTTGCCAGCAGGAGTCTCTCTCAACCCTATCTGGAGGTGCCAGGGAGGGAACTTAGAACCTTATTCAGGTAAGCAGGCAGATGCTCTTCCCAGAGTGGCCCCATCCCCTAAGTGGAATGTCTTACAGTGCTCATATGCAGTCTCCCATTTGAATGCAACCAGGGCAGACCCTGCTTAGCAAAGACCAGCTACCCTGCTACCATAAGACCAGCTCTTCTCCCATTCTGTTCTGTCTGTGTTGGGTGTTACTGGATCAGGCAATCACAGCAGAATTATCCTCAGAGCAGGCTGCCTGTCACACCTCTGCATGTGTCTTGGATTGCATGCAACCATGGTCTCATCCAGCAAGGCAGTTCTTACATACTTATGGTATCCTAGCCAGAGTGTGAAAATGACTGTGGGCACGATAGTTTTATCCATAAAGCTGGGGAATTCTGCGCAGCGTCATTTGGCCATCGAGACCCCCCTTTCTACTGTAGGGTTTAAAATCAAGACCACATCTTGTCCTTACTTCTTCCTAGTAATGTCTGGAGTAGCATCATTCTGATATCGGGCTGTGCTCCGCCCCCCTCCAGCTAGCCTATTATGCATGTTGGGGCAAGGTTCTGTTTGATGTCATCCTGTCATGCACTGGGTTCGACTGGACTTCAGCAGGAGAGACACAGTGACGGGGGAGAGCTCCCCCTCCATCTCACTCCAAATGCCCAATTGGACCTGTGGACTGCAGACTGTGGGGGCTAAGTAGCCACTGTGCAGCTGGGGGAGGGGGAGGGTTGGGGACTGTTGCCTGTCTTCCCTTGTCTGTCTGTCATTTGGTCTTTTCTTTTTTATCATGTTTGTTTTGTCTTCCTCTTCCCTTTCCCACTCTCATTTCCTCTCCTGTCTCCTCTTCTGTACTTTCCTCACCATTGTCCTCTACCTCTCCTGTTCCATCCCATGATCTGCTCTCTCCCCTCTCTTTCCCTTCCCACAATCTCCTCTTTTCTATTCCTTCCCATGATCTCACCCTGTCTTCTCCTTTCCCCTCTCCTCTTCCCTCCCCTCTTTCCCTTTCCACTATCTCCTCTCCTCCTTCCCTTCCCACTATCTCTCCTCTCTTCTCTCCCTTCCCACTATCTCCTTTTCTCTCTTCCTTCCCATGATCTCACCCTCCCCTCCCCTTTCTCCTTTCCACAATCTCCCTTCTCCTCTCTCCCTTCCCACAATCTCTTCTCTCTTCTTTCGCATATCTCACCCTCTTCTCTCCTCTCCTTTCCCCTCTGCTCTCCTCCTTCCCTTCCCACAATCTCTTCTCCCCTCCCCTTTCCCTTCTCACTATCTGTTCTCTCCTCTCCTCTTTTCCTTCCTGCAATTGCCTCCTCTCTTATTTCCCATGATTTCACCCTCTCCTCTCCTTTCCCCTCCCCTCTCCTCTTTTCCTTCCCACAATCTCCTCTCTTCTCCTCTCCCCTTTCCCTTCCCACTATCTGTTCTCTCCTCTCCTCTTTCCATTCCCACAATTGCCTCTTCTCTCTTCCTTCCCATTACCTCACCCTCTCCTCTCCTCTCCTTTCCCCTCCTCTCTCCTCCCTCCCTTCCCACAATCTCCTCTCCTCTCTTCTCCTCTCCTCTTTCCCTTCCCACTATCTGTTCTCTCCTCTCCTCTTTCCATTCCCACAATTGCCACTTCTCTCTTCCTTCCCATGATCTCACCTCTCTTCTCCTCTCCTCTTTCCCTTCCCACAATCTCCTCTCCTCTCTTCATTCCCCCTCCCTTTCCATGATCTTCCACCCCTCCCCTTCTCCACAATGCCCCCTCCCACTGCAGTAGACATTAAGGAGACTAAGGTGTTGCCTTGGCCACCGCCGGTAGGACAACTCACAGGGACAGAGGAAGCCCTAGATCCAGAAGGTGATGTCTTGTTTTAACCCTCCCCTTTCTCAGTTTGCCATCAATCTGCCTTCGCCCTTCTGGAATCTTCTTCTCCCCGTTTTCCTTCTTGAGGTCATGGGACCTGGTTATGGTGTCCTTTTCTGGAGCTGCAGTTACTTGCTTCCAGCTTGGGGTGGTGGCAGAGTTGCTGTCTGTTTTATAGAGAGAGGTTTAAAGAAGTGACAGGCAGAAATTCCAGAAGTGTGCTATCCCCCATCAGTACATCTCCATCTGAGGCACCAGCTGCACCTGTTGAATGTCCATACATCATGCAGCTGCAAAAGGCACAGAGCAGGGCTGACCAACCTGAGGCTCTTCAGCTGTTGTTGGACTACAGCTCCCATCATCCACTGATGCGGTTGCAATCTAACAGCTGGAGTGCCTCAAGTAGGCCAGCCTTGACTCTAGAAATGGTGGCAACACATGGGCCCCTGTAGATAGGAACATACAGAATGTAAGCCTATGTACAAAAATTGAAAATCCCGTTGTACTTCTAAAAGAACTGAGTCATGGTTCTGAAGAAAACCTGAGCCTGGACATGGACCAGATCAGCGTTGACTTTTGAGGTTTATTTGGATTGAATTTTCTTCTTGAGGAAATATATGTGCCCTGTTTTTATGTATCTGCTTCCCACAGTGGGGGCAGGGAACACACATTCCATTTGTGGACGTCCTAAGAGAGCCCAGGAAGAGGAGAGAATTGGGCACAACGACTGGGTCGCCTCCAGTGCTCCCTCTAACTCCCTTCCAGATGTTGTTGACTACAATTGACAGAATCCCCAAGCAAAACCTACTTCACAGGGTTGTTATGAGGAGAAACCTAAGTATGTAGTACACCGCTCTGGGCTCCTTGGAGGAAGAGCGGGATATAAATGTTGTTAATAATAATAATAATAATAATAATAATAATAATAATAATAAGAAGAAGAAGAAGAAGAAGAAGAAGAAGCAAGATCAAGAACCTGGAAGAGAAAGAACCTTACAAATACTTGGGCATTCTCCAGGCTGATAACATCGCACACACTGAAGTTAAAAGAAAAATTGGAAGTGAATACATCAGGAGAGTTAGAAAAATCCTCAAGTCCAAACTCAATGGCGAGAACACCATACAAGCCATAAACACCTGGGCTATACCTGTTATCAGATACACTGCAGGAATAATAGACTGGACCCAGGCAGAGCTAGAGACACTAGATCGTAAGATCAGGAAAATCATGACCATCAATCATGCTCTGCACCCCTGCAGTGATGCAGATAGGCTATATCTCCCTCGCAGCTCAGGTGGAAGAGGAATGCTGCAAGTCCATCAAACAGTAGAGGAGGAGAAAAGAGGCCTTGAAGAATATATCAAGGACAGTGAAGAAGATGCACTTCAAATGGTCAATAACGCGAAACTATTCAACACAAATGAAAGAAAGCAGGCCTACAAGAAAGAACAAGTCAAGAACCGAGCAGAAAAATGGAGAAATAAGCCCCTGCATGGTCAATATTTGCACAATATAAGTGGAAAATCAGACATCACCAAGACCTGGCAATGGCTTAAGAATGGCAACTTGAAGAAAGAAACTGAGGGTTTAATACTGGCTGCACAAGGACAGGCACTAAGAACCAATGCAATAAGAGCAAAAGTCAAAAAATCAACCACAAACAGCAAGTGCCGCCTTTGTAAAGAAGCAGATGAAACCGTGGACCACCTAATCAGCTGTTGTAAAAAGATCGCACAGACTGACTACAAACAAAGGCATGACAAAGTAGCAGGGATGATACACTGGAACATCTGCAAAAAATACAAGCTACCTGTAGCCAAAAATTGGTGGGACCATAAAATTGAAAAAGTGGAAGAAAATGAAGATGTAAAAATATTATGGGACTTCCGACTACAAACAGACAAACATCTGCCACACAATACACCAGATATCACTGTAGTCGAGAAGAAAGAAAAACAAGTCAAAATAATCGACATAGCAATACCAGGGGATAGCAGAATAGAAGAAAAAGAAATAGAAAAAATCACCAAATACAAAGATCTACAAATTGAAATTGAAAGGCTGTGGCAGAAAAAGACCAAAATAATCCCAGTGGTAATTGGCGCCCTGGGTGTATTTCCAAAAGACCTTGAAGAGCACCTCAACACCATAGGGGCCACAGAAATCACCATCAGCCAATTACAAAAAGCAGCTTTACTGGGAACAGCCTATATTCTGCGACGATATCTATAACAATTGACAATAAAATTCAGCCATCCCAGGTCCTTGGGAAGGACTCGATGTCTGGATAAAACAAACCAGTCAATAACACCTGTCTGACTGTGTAAACAAGAAATAATTTTAAAAAGGCATGGCAGCTGGGGATTCTGGGAGTTGAAGTCCTCAACATCTGGGAGTCCCTGTTAGAGGGAACACCGGTATCCTCTTCCTGTGCCCCTCACTGGATGGAAGCCAGTGGGCTTTTTCTAAGCCTTCAGAGGACATAAGCCTTCAGGCATACATGGCAGGTTGTAAATCCCGAACATCATCATCATCATCATCATCATCATCATTATTATTACATTTATGTCCCACTCTTCCTCCAAGGAGCCCAGAGTGGTGTACTACATACTTAAGTTTCTCTTTCACAACAACCCTGTGAAGTAGGCTAGGCTGAGAAAGAAGTGATTGGCCCAGAGTCACCCAGCTAGTCTCATGGCTGAATGGGGAGTTGAACTCAGGTCTCTCAGGTCCTAGTCCAGCACTCTAACCACTACACCACGCTGGCTCTCTTTGAACATGAATCGATGCAACCACACTTGAGCTGTGGGGTGGGATTGCAGGGGGGATGATCGCCCCTGAAATCTTATCAACCTTCTTTCAGCATGCAGGTACACACAGGAGAAATCTATTCCTCCTGAAAGATTGAGAACTCAGATGAACTCGAGAGCCATATCTTGGCATTTTCCTTCCCTGCCAGTCCCTCACGTTCTCTCTCTCATTCACATATCTTTGTGTCTCCTCCTTGCTGATCACACATAATTCATCTCCATGACAGCCAGGTTGCATGCAGAGGCCTGGCGCGTAGCATGTTCTGGGGACCAGTAGCTCCTGTGTGTTTCCTTTCCCGGCCACAAATCCCCCCTTCCTAGTTTAATTTGAACAATTCAAACATATCAATTTCTTGCTGCTGAAAGTAGTAATGTAACATAGACACATAGGAAGCTGCCTTATACCGAGTCAAAACACTGGTCGTCTAGCTTTGTACTGTCTACCCAGACTGGCAGCAGCTTCTCCAAGGTTACAGGAAGGAGTCTCTCTCAGCTGTATCCTGGAGAAGCCAGGGAGATAACTTGGAAACTTCTGCATGCAGATGTTCTTCCCAGAGTGGCCCCATCTCCTAAAGGGAATATCTTACAGTGCTCACACATGTCTCCCATTCAAATGCAAACCAGGGCAGATCCTGCTTAGCAAAGGGGATAATTCATGCTTGCTACCACAAGACTAGCAATCCTCCCATAGACTAGCTCTCCTCAGAACAGTCATTCTCAGTTGCTTCACTACAAACGAGTTTCTTTTCTATCTGCTTAATCAGGATAATCTTATTTTGTAGGGGTTTTTTCCCCAAGTAGAGTTTTTAAAACAAACATTTGCAAAGCTGTATACATATGAGGACTGTGCCAAGTATTTTCCTGTGGCAATCTTCAGACCCAACGTTGCAACATTTTCCTGTTACAATGTCCAGATCGGCTTATGGGGCAGGTGGTTAAAAAAATGTCCTAGGTGAAAGGATGACAGCCTACTTCAGATGGAAGATTTTGGGGTGCTGTTAAAGGGTAGTAAAGGAAGGGAAGGAGCAGGGCCAATCCACTCTGCCTCGACAGCAGCTATAAAAACTGGCAGTCAGCTCCAGACATCTGCTGGAGCAACGTTCATCTCCTGCTACTGCATCCAGCTCTCTTGATTGCCTGCTTGGAGCTAATCCTAATCCCCTTTCCTCTTGGAGCTGCCCGTCCCAGATCCCTGCAGAAGCATTGCCTTGGCCTTAAACAGGATGATTATTTGGTGTATGTTTCTACCGTGTGTGGCAGGGCAGGGTTGCTATTTAGATTCCTATCCATCATTTTGGGTGGTCTCTGTCTAGCGCCCAACCCTCCACCCTTTCTAATGGCACCCTCACTCTTCGGTCCCTTCCTTTCCCTCTCCTCCCCTCACAGTGCAGTTTGAGACCCCTGAGTGGGAACGAACCTCCTCGGCCTCCTTGTCTTCCGCACACAAAGAGCGTTGGCACCAGCCAAAGCACCTAACCGGGAGTTCCAAGTTCAGCCGGTCACAAAGTCCTGAGCACAGCTTACCCATCGCTGAGTGCGTGGATCCCTCCTTGCCGCTGGATCAGCAGGCGTAAGTAAAGGGGGCATCTGAGAGGGGTGCATGACAGTGTGTGTGTGTGTGTATTGAAACAATGGGTCAGCAAGTCACAACCACTATGTGAAACTGCTATGACTCCTACCAGAGCCAGGGGCGATGGGAGTTCACTGGGGTTGATTCCTTATCCGTAAGGGATTCAAAGTAGGCTGCCACCACCAATTTTAGGGAAAGTGGATGTAGGAAAACCCACTCTCCTTATCAGGTTCCTAGTGGGGTAAAGGGGCGAAGCCCTGCCTAGAAGGGGCCAAGCCATCCTAGGCCTCCAGAGTCATGTGATTAAGGCAGACCCCAAATGAAGAGCAGCATACTTCACTGTGACACACTTTCCTGTGACACTCTATGGATGTGAAAGATGGACTTTGAAGAAGCAAGATAGAAAAAGCATTGACGCTTTTGAACTTTGGTGCTGGAGAAGACTTTTGAGGATACTATAGACAGCCAGGGAAACAAACCGATGGATCAAAATGGTTTTAATTGTTTTTGAATTGTTTTTATATTGTTTTTAGCACTGTGTTTTGAATTGTGTGTTTCTATGTCTTTTTAAAAATTGTACACCGCCCAGAGCCTCTGGATGGGGCAGTTTATAAATGTAATAAATCATCATCATCATAATCGAACAAATTAATCCAGAATTTTCACTTGAGGCACAAATGACCAGGCTCAAACTATCATACTTGGGACACGTTCTGCGAAGAACCAGCTCCCTTGAGAAGTCCATAATGCTGGGAAAAGCTGAAGGCAAGAGAAGAAGATGACGAGCAGAAGCAAGGTGGATGGACTCGCTGACGACAGCAATGAATGCACCGCTTAGAGACCTTAAAGGCCAAGTTGAAGACAGATCATCCTGGAAAGAATCTATCTATGTGGTCGCTAATTGTCTACACCAACTGGATGGCACTTCATCGATCAATCACACTTCACCAACCATGGTTTGTTATTAGATTAAAAGAAAAAGGTGTGCAATAAGATCAATGGTCTTTTCATAAAACAGGTTGTAAGAGAAAGTTTTCATGAACCTGGCAACGCAAATTGCAAGCAATCAGAAAAGAAAAATTACTTCCCTCGCATGTCTAACTGACTTGGTCCTAACTTATTACTCACAGGCTGTGGCCTTCCCATGTCCCCAGCAGCTCAGCCTGCTACTTCCTCAGGGCCCTCCTGAGGCAGACTAACAGACAAACTAAAGCAGGCCGCTTTCCAGACTAGCTGCTCAACAGCAGCAAAATGCCTCCGTTCAGGCAAGTCTCATTCAAAACGTAAACAGCAGGGGGAGCAGTCCTGTGGAAACACACAACCCGAAAAAGCAGCAACTTCCTTACACCGGATATACGACGTCCTAGCTCTAGATTGCAGCGATTAAATTCGAAACAAGGCGTTGGGAATGTGAGCGGCACCCTGCTGTCCGCGTAGAGACTGCGGTGTCACAACGCAGGAAGTGTGGAAGCACACTTCAGAGATCCGCCATGACCCCGTTGCAGGGTGTAATCTGGAAAGTGCGCTGGTGGCTGAGCCAGAAATCCTTGCCCCGTGCTCTGGATTGCTCCCTTGATTTGAACTTCCTGGGCTCCCCCCCCTTTTTTTTAAGAAAAGACCCTCTAAGGGAGTTGCTCTAAGGGAGGCCTAGCCCTCCCTCTAAGCCTTACCATCACACCAAAACATATTGGTCTACCAATGCCTTTCAGAAAGTGACAACCAGCTGATACTTTATGGCATGTGGACTAGGCTTCTACTCTTACCACCACTAGGCATTACTCTTACCACCAAGAAATACCTCCTAACGTCTCACCTGAATCGGCTTCTTCTTTCCTCCCACTGGTTCTAGACCTGCCTTCAGCAGTGACAGAGAACCAGTCTGTTCCTTCTCCTATGTGCTACTCTTCCGATATTTGAAGACTGCTCTCATATCTCCCATAAGTCTTCAGATTAAACAAAAGGCCATGGTGGCATGGGGATGATGGGAGTTGTAGTCCAACAACATCTGAGGACCCAAGGCCTCTGAGAACCTCTGGTTTAGGGATAGGTTAGAAACCCTTGAATTTTGCTCGCCCTTCTTAAAGTAACTTTCCCCCCCTTTGCTGTCCTGTGTTTCTCTTTTAATTATTTTTGTCCACGTCATTTTTCTCGTTAGCTGCTTTATTGACAAAATTATCGGAAAAGCGGTGGATGAACGGATTTCAGTAAATTGTCATTCCACAGCCACAGAAAATCCTCAACTGATGGACGTGGAGGGAGAGGTTGAAGCCAGATATCAGTCCCCCCACCTTTTGAATTGATATTCAGTGCCGCATGTCCATTACGGTCATTTGGCATTGATTTTCCTTTGCGGGGGCTCTGCGCTGTATTTCCCTCCCGTTAGTGGTGTCAAGCAGCCTATCGGAAAGGTGGCATGGTGATAACTTTTTAAAAGGTGAATAAAATGCTACTGGGCCTGCCTTGCAGGACTGTTGCGGGAAGGCATGTAGCAGAGCTACACAGAACTGTGCCTATGTGTCTATGCTGTTTGAATCCTTCAGGACCACAGACTCTTTGATCCTGCATTTAAAGCACTCCAGGATCTAAAGTTTCCCTTACCTTTCTGCTTCCATTGCCCACTACCAATTCCAGGACCTTCTTCCCAGCAGCTAGCTAACTGCCTTAAGATCTGCTCCTGCTCCCTTAAATGACTTTGCTCTCCCTACCTTGCTGCCTCTTCTACCTGACACACTCTTTAGGAGCCCTGTAGATCTTTGTCCTTTAAGTGACTCAACCCTTTCTGTCCCTTATGCCTGGAACTCTCTCCCATAGATCTCTTGCTTGCTAAAACAATTATTTCCTTGCTCGCTGGGCAAAACCCCTGCTAACTGGGCAAAGAAGCACCTTTTTAACGTGGTGATTCTCTTTATTTAGCAGGGGGAGAGTAACTGGCCCTCTCCACCCCCAGCACAGCATCCCTCCAGTGGCTGTTGCTGGTGTCTATCTTACATTTCTTTTTAGATTGTGAGCCCTTTGGGGACAGGGTTCCATCTTATTCATTTATGTAAACTGCTTTGGAAACGTTTGTTGAAAAGCGGCATATAAATACTTGTTGTGGTTGACTTCCATTCTCCCTTGCTGCCCTTTATGCCTGCAACCCCACTGCTGCATTAAGTAACTCTCCCCTTTCTCTCTTTCTGCCCCTGTGCAGTCTTTCTGTGCATGACTGCACAGCCCTTGTAAATAAGTAACAGAGAAATTAGTAGAGAAACAGGCCCAAAGAGCATCAGTTTGGTCTGGCAATAGAATCGTGTCTGAGCAAGCCACTCTGGTTGCAGGCACACATGAAACCGTGCGAGGGTTGACCCCAGTTCATCTTTATCTGCCCCACAGGTGGTTCCATGGTACGATCAGCAGAGCCGATGCCGAGGCCCTCCTGACTCTCTGTAAGGAGGGTAGCTACCTGGTCAGGAACAGCGAGACCAGCCGAAATGACTACTCCCTCTCACTCAGGTAAGAGGTCAACTGGCCCTTCCTTTCCTCTTTTCTCCCTCTTTATTTTTTGCGGGGGGGGGAGTGGGGAGGGCTGGTTGCTTTTAATATTTCTTGTAAGCCTCATGAGTGTGTTTAATGAAGAGACGGGATATGGTGCTGTTGGTTTAAAAAAAATAGAATCCTAGAATTTTAGAGTTAGAAGGGACCTTAGAGCAGGGATTCTCAACGTTGGGTCCCCAGATGTTATTGGACTTCAACTCCCATAATCCCCAGCCCCAGTGGCCTTTGGCTGGGGATTATGGGAGTTGAAGTCCAATAACATCTGGGGACCCAACGTTGAGAATCCCTGCTTTAGAGGTCTTCTAGCCCAACCCACAGCTGAGTGCAAGAAACTGCCACAGCATCCCTGACAGATGCTATACATCCCTGTCCAGCCCCTGCCTGAAAACCTCCAGCAAAGAGCCCACCACAGTTTAAGGCAGACTGTTCCACTAGCGAACAGCTTTTCCAGTTAAGAAATTCCTCCGGATCTCTAGCCTGAATCTGCTTCCTTGGAATTCATAGAACGATAGAGTTGAAAGGGACCCTAGATGCAGGGCTGGTGCCAGATAACTTTGTGCCCTAAGCAAGGCTAAGTACTTGCACACACACACACCCCAAAATTGTGCCCTATACTCTGTGCCCCTCTGAGGTCTACGCCCTAGGCGGCTGCCTAGTTGGCCAAATGGTAGCACCAGCCCTGCCTAGAGGTCTTCTAGTCCAATCCCCTGCTCAGTGCAGGAAACTGCTACAGAATCCCTGACAGAAGGCCATCCAGAAGGCCTCTATTTGAAAACCTCCAGTCAAGGCTAATCCACTACTTCATGAGGCAGACTGTTCCACTGTCCAACAGCACCTACTGTTAGGAAATCCTTCCTAATGTCTAGCCTGAATTGGCTTCCTTAGAGTTCCAACCTATTGGCTTTAGTCCTCAGGTTCTACAGAGAACAAATACTCTCCTCCTCTTATGTGAAGGCCTTTCAGTTATTTGAAGACAGTTCTCACATCTCCCTTTAGGGTGGGAGGCTAAACTTACCTAGCTCCATCAATTGTTTCTCATAGGACTTGGTTTCCAGACCCGTCACCATTTTGGTTCCCTCCCCAACCCATTCCAGTTTATCAACATCCTTCTGCTAACTGAGCAAAGAGGCGCCTTTTAAAAGTGGTGATTCTTTTTAAGAATTCTTTTTCAGAATCACCATCAGCAACGTGAAAGATTTCTCTTTAAAATTAGGATGGCACAATCGCCTGAGGGCAGGGGACGTTTGAATGTGGTTGAGGCTGAGCTCCATAAAGTTGTGGCCATATTATTTTGGCCTCAAAAAAGGCTAATTCCACCTTTTTAAAGTGGATCAGGGGGAGAGCAACTGGCCTTATCCATCCCGCAGCACAACGCCCCTCCCGTGGCTGTTGCTGGTGTCTCTCTTATGTTTCTCTTTTAGATTGTGAGCCCTTTGGGGACAGGCAGCCATTTTCTTTCTTTCTTTACACACACACACACACACACACAAATCTTTATTTATATCTACATCAACCGCTTTGGGGACTTTTGTTGAAAAGCAGTATATAAATATTTGTCGTATTCGTCTTTTTAAAAATTACTAAATGAACACACATACCAAGTAAGCACAATTAGAGCCGCACCCTAAGATAGGCGAAAGGGCTTCCAGGATAGATACCCAAAAGGGTTGAGTTCAAAAACATAGAATCCTAGAACGCTGGAGATGGAAGGGACCTTGGAGGTCTTCTAGTCCACTCCCTCTCAGGGCATGAAGCTGCTATTGGATCCCTGGCAAGTGTCTGCCCAGCCTCTGTCTGAAAACCTTTCCTTTCCCCCTCCTTCTTCTCGAAATTAAGTAGCAGCTGATCTGCCTCCCTTCTTCTGCTAGGCTGCCTCTAGCACCACTGTGCCCAGAGGAGCCCAGTTGCATCCATGCTGGTGCTCTTGGGTCATGCCAGGTGGAAAGGACAAGGGGTGAGGAATTGGGTTATTATGGGATGCCCCCTGGAGGCACCCAGCTCAGAGCAGACCAGCCTCCCTGCTTTCACCCTCTTAAATATTTGATATCTGGCTCTGGAGCAAGACAGCCACGGGGTGGGAGGGGGAGAGCCGTGCTTGTTGATCTGCACACGCAAGTGATAAAATATTCATTCCAGCATCTTTGGGCCGTCACCTCTACAGCCATGACTCAATATGTACCAACAACACATTTGTGACCCCCGCTCTGGCACGCGAGAGGCAAAGGCTGATGGGAGCAGTCGTGAGGCAGTGTGGGATAGTGGTTAGGGCGTTGGGTGTATGCTGCAGAGATCAGCAGGATTCTGTTCTACTCTGTGAACCACTCAGATTTTTATACGGAGGGCTATCTAAATAAAGCTTGTTTATTATTGTTGGTGTTTGTTTGTTTGTTTGTTTGTTTGTTTGAAATATTTGTATGCCACCCAAAACTTGTTTCTCTGGGCGGTTTACAATTAAAATCATTTAAAACATTAACTCAAATAACAATTAAAATCATTTAAATGAGTAAAAACATTTAAAACCCAGTATTAAAATTATTTAAAACTATCAATCTAATTAAAAGCCTGGGTGAATAAATGTGTCTTCAGTGCCTTTTAAAAAGTTACCAGAGATGGGGAGGCTCTTATTTCAACAGGGAGCGCATTCCAAAGTCCAGGGGCTGCAACAGAGAAGGCCCGTTCCTGAGTAGCCGCCAGATGAGTTATTGTTCCCTGGGTTCAGATTGTATTGGTTGGCCTTGAGCTGGCCATGCTCTCTCAGCTTAACCTACCTTGCAGGGTTGTTGTGAGCTAAAAAGGTATATGCTGCCCTGAGCACTTTAGAAAAGGGGCAGGATTTTTAAGAACATAAGAAGCTGCCATCTACTGAGTCAGACCCTTGGTCCATCTGGCTCAATATTGTCTACTCTGACTGGCAGCAGCTCTCCAAGGTTTCAAGCAGGAGTCTTTCCCAGCCCTGTCTGTAGTTGCTGCAAGGGATTGAACCTGGGACCTTCTGCATGCAAAGCAGACGCTCTGCCACTGAGCTATGGCCCCCATCCCCAAAGAGGAATGCCTTACACTAGAGAGTGCTCACATGTAGTCTCCCATCCAAATGCAAACCATGGTGGACCCTTCTTAGCAAATGGGACACTTCATGCCTGCTACCACAAGACCAGCTCTCCTCCCTTACACCCCTACACATATTATGAACATATGAAGTTTTGGTGGGTGCTCTGGTCACCTCTCACTTAGATTACTGCAATGCGCTGTACTTGGGGCTGCCTTCGGAAACGGTCCGGAAACTGCAGCTAGTACAAAATAGGGCTGCAAGATTATTAACTGGGCCTGGACGTTTTGAGCATTTTATGCCAGTGCTTCATCAGCTGCACTGACTCCCAGTTCAAAGGGCTGGTTTGGGACTGGGTTACTTGAGAGAGCGGCTTGCGCAATAAGATCTTAAGATCTTCTTTGGAGGCCCTCCTCTGGGCGCCCCTGCCAAACGAGGTGAGGTGGGTGGCTACCAGGGAGAGGGCCTTTTTGGTGGTTGCATCCCGTTTATGGAATAGCCTCCCCAGTGAGGTTCGCCTGGCTTCGTCACTTTGTTCTATTATTATTATTATTATTATTACATTTATATCCCGCTCCCCCTCCAAGGAGCCCAGAGCGGTGTACTACATACTTGAGTTTCTCTTTCACAACAACCCTGTGAAGTAGGTGAGGCTGAGAGAGAAGTGACTGGCCTAGAGTCACCCAGCTAGTTTTATGGCTGAATGGGGATTTGAACTCGGGTCTCCCCGGTCCTAGTCCAGCACTCTAACCACTACACCACGCTGGCTCTCAGATGCCAGGTGAAGACCTTTTTGTTCACTCAGGACTTTTACATTTTGGTTTTCAAACTGGATTTTTAACTGATTTTAAGAGAGTTTTTTAATTGCTTTGTATGGGATTTTGTAGTTTCTCCCCCGCCCCCTTTTGGGCTGTTATGGGGCGGCTAACAAATGAAATTGTTGTTATTAATTTGCACAATTGGTGAGCTGCATAATAGATGAGAACAGTAGAACTTCCTAATTCTGCGCTAGGTATTTGAAAAATCTGAACCCACCTTGCGCTTCCTGTTCTCCAATCGATGCCTTCTGCACCCAAGAAAGAGGAGACCACAAAGCAGAGAGAGAGAGTCAGCAGCATTGGTTGGGGAGGCTGCTATAGCTCCGATGAAGCAGGGAGAGGAAAGCCAGCCACGGAGCACTGACCTTTTCGCCGCAGATTATGAGTCAGCTGCCTCTCTGTTCTCTTTCCCTGTCATGGCACTCGGGGATTCACCCCTAGGGAACAAGCCCAGGGCTGCGTACTCTCCTGACAGAGAGGCTGGCTGGAGCCCTGGTCAATCAGGATGGAGGAGCTCGGTTCTCTAGACGGGCCCCTTAGAGAGGGGTCAGTGGGAAAGGATCTGCTTCACGTGAGGAAAACCCCCAGGTTCAATCGCAGGCATATTCAACTGAAAGGACTTTGGGCAATGGAGCTAGGAGGTTTCCCTCTCTGCTTGGAACCTTGAAGAGCTGTGACTGATCAGTGTAGATATGGGGGGAAGCTATGAGTGGGACCTTGGCGGTCATCTAGTCCAACCCCCTGCTCAGTGTAGAAAACTGCTTCAGCATCTCTGACGGATGCCTGTCCAGCTTCTGTTTGAAAACATCTAGCAAAGGAGAGCCTGCCTGCCTGCTTATCTATCCCTTCTTGCCCGCCCTCCCTCCTTTCATTATTATTTATTTATTTGTTTGTTTGTTTGATTGATTGATTGATTGATTGATTGATTTCTATACTGTCCTTCCAAAAATGGCTCAAGGTGGTTTACACAGAGAAATAATACATAAATAAGATGGACCCCTATCCCCAAAGGGCTCACAATATAAGAAGAAACTTTTCTTTCTTTCTTTCTTTCTTTCTTTCTTTCTTTCTTTCTTTCTTTCTTTCTTTCTTTCCTTCCTCCCTCGCTTTCTCTTCCTTCCTTTCTTCCTTCCTTCTTTCCTTCCCTCCCTCCATATCTATCTATCTATCTATCTATCTATCTATCTATCTATCTATCTATCTATCTATCTACTCTGATTTTGCCAACCATTCCCATCTTCCTTCAATGCCCATGAGGACTAGAACCTTATTTACCAATCATATGAGCATAGCACCCCCAGTGCGGCCAACACTTTATAAAGTACCAATAAGAAGACAGGTCCGTGCCCTGAGATCTGCAGTCTAATGAGCCTGGGTTTGTTTTGTATGTTAAATGAAACCCGAGATTGTCAGTAGTCTGGATTTCATGCTCGCAGCACGTGGGACAACCTCACACCCCTGACTTTCCCCTCTCTTTCCCCCAGGAGCAGCCAAGGTTTCATGCACATGAAGTTCACCCGGACCAAGGAGAACAAGTTCGTGTTGGGGCAAAACAGTGCCCCTTTCGACAGCGTCCCAGAGGTCATCCACTACTACACGGCCCAAGAGTTGCCTGTCAAGGGAGCTGAGCACCTTTCCTTGCTCTATCCAGTTGCGGTCCAGACTTTGTAATGCAACGTGTGGCTGCAGAGGAAGAGGAGGAGCTGGTTTGATCCAAAGAAACTGGCCTGATGATTGTCTGGACTGCAGGAGGGGTCTCACTGGGGGTGACCCACAGACAATCTCTCCCCATCCCTTTGGGGTCCTTGCATTGAAGGGGAGGCTCATACGGTGCTCTCTCCTGTTTTCAAGCAATAATTCTGCTTCTCTTCCAATGGCCAAGCTGCCATCAGCCTGTTTTTCTTCCTTTGTGACATCCCCAGAGGTGTGGAGGAACTCTTTGACAGTTACCTGCTCTCCCTTGACATGCTGGAGAATGTCTCAGCTCAGCTCTTGCAAAGTTTATCTTGTTCTTAAGAATGGATGGGAAAGCGGAACTTTTGCCAAGGGCTCCCGAGCAAGCCAGGGGCTCAGACTGTGCAGTGGGGCTCCCGCTTGCCGTGCGGAGGCACTTTTGGGCTGTCCTAGCAGCTCACCTCTTGCAAAGGTGATCTTTCTCATCATATCTTGCAGAGGAGCAGAGCTCTTGCAAAGAGGTTGGGCTGAAGCACTTACCTTGTTCCCAGTTGAGGTTGCCCCGTTGTCTATTTATTTCAGATGTCAATCTCCCTGCAAAGTTCCTCCTCTCCCATATTGCCTTGGGATATGTGCATTCCGGGATCCCCATGTGTATTTGTTTTGCTTATCTAAATTGGCAGAGCAGCTGAGCTATTGCACCATGCTTTGTGTGGGGTCATTTTCCCATTCTCCCCATACTTGGGGTTTTCCTTTTAGGCCCACGTTAAGCCATCTTGGGCTGCTTTTTTAATCAAGATTGATGGGGGTGGGGGAGGGCGAGAAACAGATAATTTTTGCCTTGCACAATTTATAGTACCCTCCCTCCCCTTTATATAAAATGTGACATTTAGGAGGAAACCTAAATGTCCCAGAGCTGCTGTTGGTTCCCACCCAGATCTCCCTTCACTGGGGCCTAAACGTCATGATCCAGGGATCATGTGGCCACCCCCCAAATCAGCCCCCACCTCTTCCTCTTCTCCCCAACATGCAGCCATCGCAGCGAGTGGGGAGTGGGAGGAAATGTCGAAACATGGTGGCAGCATAGAGATGCATTTCCTCTTCCTCGGGGCCAAACTAAACCACCAGTTTGCAGAGTTGTTGTTTTTTCTGTTTCAAATCGTCGCAGCTGCAGCAAGAGGGAAGTCCCGGGTGGGAACTGGCTGGCACAGAAGGGGAGAGGTGACCCTTTGCCTCTACCGCCGTCCCAATCCGGATCGGGGCCTTCCCGCCCCCCGCAGCTGCAGGAGGGAAGCTACCATTGGCCCCAAAGGTTATGGGGCAGAGGAGGAGGAGATGGGGACTGTCTCCTTTGGCACCACCCCTGTAGCAACCATAACGCCCATTTCTGGCCCGAGACTGATGCTTCCGCCATCCCCGCCTCTCCAAAATCCGTGCCATGTCTCGTCATGTTTATCTGGGCGTCTGTGTGGGACTGTTCCCTTTGTCTGTCCCGTGTTCTGGTGCAATATATTCCCCCCTCCTGATGGTGTTGCCTTTGCATTAAACTCTAAAACATGGCCTTGTTTTCCACGTCTCTTCATTATCCCGAGGGTCCCTTGCCACCAAAGATGGAAGCGAGAGATGACATTCGCACTGAATTAATCAATGAACTGATTGAAAAGGCCTTTGACCAACGGAAAAGGTCTCTGATTCAATGAACCACAAGTTTTTTCAAGTATTATTTTAAAGACAAGGACTTCGGAAAGAAATTACAGAAGGCAGGTATCATCCAAGAAGAGGTATTGTCTCTGACACAGAAGGGAGTGCCTCTTCTGCAGTGAGGCTCGGTATGAGACGAGTGCAGATGGCAGGTACCATATGAGAAAAGGTATTTCCTCTCGCCCTGCTTCTTTGACACACAAGAGGGAACGTCTCTTCTAATACATCAAGGAAGAGGCATCTCTTCTTCTCTCATGTACAGGAGGGGATGCCTCTTCTAAAACGAGGCTTGCTGCCACACAGGTGAATATGACGTGCATCATTTTAGAAAAGGCATTCCTCCTTCACACATGCACACAAGGAATGCCTCTTCTAACACAAGGGCAGGTGGCAAGCACCATCTAAGAAGAGGCATTCCCCCTTCTCTCATATACAAAAAGGAATGCTTCTTCTAATACATGTTCAGACAATAAGCACCATCTTAGAACAATAAGCACCTTTTTTCATGCACACGAGGAAATGCCTCTTCTTAGATGACATGGGTGAGGAAGGAAGGAAGGAAAAAGAAAGAGAAACAAACAGAAAAGGAAGGAAGCAGGGAAGGCAAGAAGGGATAGATAGTCAGGCAGGCTCTCCTTTGCTGGATGTTTTCAAACAGAAGCTGGACAGGCATCCATTAGAGATGCTGTAGCAGTTTTCTACAAGGGGCAGGGGGTTGAGATGACCTCCAAGGTACCACTCATAGCTTCTCCCCATATGTACACTGATCAGTCACAGCTCTCCAAGGTCCCTGCCATGTATAAGAAGAGGTCTTGCCCCTCTCACACACATAAGGGAATGCCTCTTCCAAGACAATGTTGAGACAACAGAAGTGTGATTGCGTGCAGGTGCTTTAGGAGACAGCATCCAGAAGGGAGTGCTATGAACTGGGATTAACTGACAAGAGTCAGACAAACCATGGGAAACCATTTTGCACACAGTCCATAAGAGGCCTCTGTAACTCACGGCCACTGGATGTGATCTAAAACCCTGAAATTGGATTCTAGAAAGATGAGATGAATACGTGGAGGAAACCTTACACTGGTGTTAGTTGTAGCTTTGATGGGTGATACTGCCACCTCCCCGTTCAGATTGTCTCCCTCTGCCAACCAGATGCTGGAGATTCACCGTGAGTTAGCCATATCCCCATCATGCCTTGCTTGTGCATCTCCCGGAGGACCTTAACCGGCTGCCTGTTTCTGAGCCGGCCGGACCGCCGCTCTGACCAACAGAGCCTGCAGGATGGACTCTTCAAACGGAGCGACTCCACACAGCTCGTCTGTTTTCCTTCTTTCTGCAGCCTCCCCAGGGAGGAACTGGCGCTAACCCAGCAGCTTCTGGAAGCAGAAGTCGAGAAAGGTGGCGGGGGGCGGGGGGGTGCGCAGGCAGGTCTGATCGAGAGTGGTTTTTGAATAGCTCCAGCCTCTCTGGGCATCCGAAACAGGCCTTTGCACCACTGGCATCGTTCCCGGACCGTGACAGGCCGGCCTATGTGTGCCAACACCCCCCCCTTTTGCAGGGGCTGGTGTGTGTCTGTTTCACGTCCATGCCGTTCCCCCCACCCACCCACCCACCCACCCACACACACACACTGCCCCCTGCCCTGGCTCTATCCCAGCCCGGGCTCCTGGAGGACACCCGTCTCCATAGAAACCAGAGCTCCCGCCAATCGCATCTCCTGTCACTTCAAGGTGAAAGAGGCAGAGATCGGAATTATGGCAGGCCCCGCGTCCCTTGGCTGCAAGCTCAAAAGCACACCAGCGCTTATTTATGGTGGGTTCTGCCGCTAGGCCATTGAACGTGTGCCTCCTCCTCCACTCCCTGCGGACAAGTCCCTTTCTAGTCTGTCTGCTTTCTTCTCCCGAGCAGCAAGAGGGTCTCCTTTCCCCCCACCCACACACAGGCACCCTGCACAACTCCTGGGTTAGGGTGATGCAAGTATGGAGCCACAGCAAAACGTTGCAGAATCTCTCTGATGTGTTGGGGGGGAGCATTGTGAGTTTATGGTGTGGCTGTGTGCATACAGCGATCAGTAGGTTAACAGTGTGCCACTTCCCCCTCCTTTCCTCAGGAGAGTTCGCACAAAGAGTGGTTTTTATGTTATTTGGGCGAGGGGTGGGGGTTAATACCCCACACTGCAAGCTTAAATGTGTTAAACCTGACCCCCACAGAAGCACAAATGGCTGGTGAGCAAATTTAAGGGTTTTAGACTGGCTGGGGGAAGTATTCCTAAAGCTGAGAAATGTCCTGCTTTTGTTGTTGTTCAAACCTTCCTTTTGTCTCCTTGCCACCGAATTTCATTAGCTCCACCCACTTGCGTGTCTGTTAGCTGCCTTCTGAGTCCACTAACATTCCGCTCCATTGAGTTACATTGGGGCAGATTGGGGTGTTTGTTTATTTATTGCTCCCTTGGGTATTTTCTCTCCAGGTTTTTGTGAAACTGCAGGTTACCCATGCAGACATGTTGGTTTCACAAAAATCTGCTGGTACCTGCCTCTGCCAGTCATCCGCTAGTAGCTCCCTCTCACCCACAGGCATTCCAGTTGTGCGTCTATAAGGATCATAAAATTTACAGCTCTTTTGGAAATAGATATACGATGTCCTCAACACAGTGTTTATTTGGTCCACAGACCTTATATTAGAAAAGAGCTGAGGTCTTTGAGATGGCCAGAGCCTCTGAGATGGCCAGAGGTGAGGTCTTTGAGATGGCTAGAACCAGGGGTCGTCCCATGAAACTGGAGGCTGGGAAATTTAGGACCAACAGAAGGAAGTACTTTTTCACACAGCACATTATTAGTCTATGGAATTCTCTGCCATGGCATGTGGTGATGGCCACCAGCTTGGATGGCTTTAAAAGGGGCTTAGACAGATTCATGGAGGCCAGGTCTAGCCATGGCTACTAGTCTGGTGACTATAGGCCACCTCCAGCCTCAGAGGCAAGAGGCCTCTGAATACCAGTTGCAGGGGAGCAACAGCAGGAGAGAGGGCATGCCCTCACTCACCTCTTGCTTGTGGGCTTCCCAGAGGGATCTGGTGGGCCACTGTGTGAAATAGGATGCTGGACTAGACAGGCCTTGGGCCTGATCCAGCAGGGCTGTGCTTATGTTCGTATGACACTGAGTGAGAAATCCTAAATTCAGATCTTGCCTCAACTTACTAGTACAGGGATTCTCCGACTTGGGTCCCCTCCAACCTAGCCATTAAGGCCAAAGTGGATAGCCACAGCCCACATTCATACATCTGGGATTAGTGCTCAGATGACATGATTTTTATTATTAATTATTAGTATTAGTATTTATTTACACAGTCATTATTATTCTCTTGTTTACACAGTCAGACAGGTGGTATTGACTGGTTTGTTTTATCCAGACATCGAGTCCTTCCCAAGGAGGTAGGATGGCTGAATTTTATCGTCAATGTTGTTGTTGTTATAGATATCGTCGCAGAATATAGGCTGTTCCCAGTATAGCTGCTTTTTGTAATTGGCTGATGGTGATTTCTGTGGCCCCTATGGTGTTGAGGTGCTCCTCAAGGTCTTTTGGAACTGCACCCAGGGCGCCAATTACCACTGGGATTATTTTGGTCTTTTTCTGCCACAGCCTTTCAATTTCAATTTGTAGATCTTTGTATTTGGTGATTTTTTCTATTTCTTTTTCTTCTATTCTGCTATCCCCTGGTATTGCTATGTCGATTATTTTGACTTGTTTTTCTTTCTTCTCGACTACAGTTATATCTGGTGTATTGTGTGGCAGATGTTTGTCTGTTTGTCGGAAGTCCCATAATATTTTTACATCTTCATTTTCTTCCACTTCTTCAATTTTATGGTCCCACCAATTTTTGGCTACAGGTAGCTTGTATTTTTTGCAGATGTTACAGTGTATCATCCCTGCTACCTTGTCATTCCTTTGTTTGTAGTCAGACTGTGTGATCTTTTTACAACAGCTGATTAGGTGGTCCACTGTTTCATCTGCTTCTTGACAAAGGCGGCACTTGCTGTTTGTTGTTGATTTTTCGACTTTTGCTCTTATTGAATTTGTTCTTAGTGCCTGTTCTTGTGCGGCCAGTATTAAACCCGTTGTTTCTTTCTTCAAGTTGTCATTCTTAAGCCATTGCCAGGTCTTGGTGATGTCTGATTTTCCACTTATATTGTGCAAATATTGACCTTGCAGTGGCTTATTTTCCCATTTTTCTGCTCGGTTCTTGACTTATTCTTTCTTGTAGGCCTGCTTTCTTTTATTGGTGTTGAATAGTTTCTCGTTATTGACCATTTGAAGTGCATCTTCTTCACTGTCCTTGATATATTCTTCAAGGCCTCTTTTCTCCTCCTCTACTGTTTGATGGAATTACAGCATTCCTCTTCCACCTGAGCCGCGAGGGAGATATAGCCTATCTACATCACTGCGGGGGTGCAGAGCATGATTGATGGTCATGATTTTCCTGATCTTACGATCTAGCGTCTCTAGCTCTGCCTGGGTCCACTCTATTATTCCTGCAGTGTATCTGATAACAGGTATAGCCCAGGTGTTTATGGCTTGTATGGTGTATCTGCCATTGAGTTTAGACTTTAGGATCTTTCTAACTCTCCTGATGTATTCACTTCCAATTTTTCTTTTAACTTCAGTCTGTGCAATGTTATCAGCCTGGAGAATGCCCAAGTATTTGTAATGTTCTTTCTCTTCCAGGTTCTTGATCTTGCTTCCATTGGGCAGTTCTATTCCTTCTGTTTTTCTTATTTTCCCTCTGTTCATTATTAATGCAGCACACTTATCTAGTCCAAACTCCATTGCTATATCGCTACTGAATATACAGACAGTGCTTAGCAGTGATTCGATTTCTGACTGGGACTTTCCATACAACTTCAGATCGTCCATGTACAGCAGATGGTTGATTTTGCTTGATGTTTTAGATGTTTGGTATCCGAGGCCTGTTTTGTTTAGTATTTGTGAAAGTGGGGTCATGGCGATTACAAACAACAGAGGGGATAGTGAGTCCCCTTGGAAAATGCCTCTTCTAATGCTAACCTGTCCAAGTGTCTCGCCATTGATTATTAACTGTGTACTCCACATGCTCGTTGCCTTTTTTATAAATATCTGAATGTTTTTGCTGACACCAGTTGTTTCTAAACATCGTAGTATCCATGTGTGAGGCAATGAATCGAAGGCTTTCTTGTAGTCAGTCCTTGCAACACTTAGATTTGTTTTTCTTCTCTTGCAATTTTCTAAAATTATTATTATTATTATTATTATTTATTACATTTATATCCTGCTCTTCCTCCAAGGAGCCCAGAGCAGTGTACTACATACTTGAGTTTCTCTTTCCCAACAACCCTGTGAAGTAGGCTAGGCTGAGAGAGAAGTGACTGGCCCAGAGTCACCCAGCAGGTTTCATGGCTGAATGGGGATTTGAACTTGGGTTTCCCCGGTCCTAGTCCAGCACTCTAACCACTACACCACGCTGGCTCTTGATTTAGGCCTTGCCGGATGGGTTTCTAATAACGAACCACTGTGAACAAGCTGAAGTCAAGACGGAAGGAGCTATCGGCTGCAAAGCTTACATACGCTTTCCAGAGATCAAGCCCTATTGAACACCATCGGACTTACTTCTGGGTAAATATGCATAGGATTATGCTGAAAGTCAGCAGAAAACACTGGTGCCTCTTTATGAATCTCTTCAGGCGGAACCCAGTGCGAGGCAGGATGGTGGGAGGTGGAGAGAGAAGGGGAGAGGGAAACCCAGTCAGTTGTGGGAGCAACATTGATTTCCCAGAGCACTTTCCATAAACCGGATTCCCTGACACAGCCTTTTCTGCTCTGAATCAATAGCTCCACAAAGGCCAGAGTGGGGGCTTGTGGGGGGAAGATCTGGAGCACCCTGTTTCCACAGAAATAAAATTTGCTAAGTGTACTGGGAGTGGGGAAATGACTTGCCAAGCAAGCAAGAGATTGCTGGTTCGAATCCCTGCGGGTATGTTTCCCAGAATATTGGAATACGCCTATTCCCTGCTGAATTCCTGCTGGTATGTTTCCCAGAATATGGGAAACACTTATATCAGGCAGCAACGATATAAGAAGATGCTGAAAGGCATCATCTCATACAGCGTGGGAGGAGGCAATGGCAAACCCCTCCTGTATTCTACCAAAGACAACCACAGGGCTCTGTGGGCGCCAGGAGTCCACACCAACTGGATGGCACAACTTTCTTTACTCATGCTTTGTTTATTCTTATTTTAAGGCAGGGGTGCTCAACCCTGGGTCCTCAGATGTTGTTGGGCAACAACTCTGTCATTGAGGTCATTTTGGTGAGGGATGAAAGATATTGTAAAGACTGTTCTCACCACCAGCCCTAGGTAGGAGGGTGGAAGTCTTCTCCGGGTAGCTTCCATAGAGTTTGGAGGGATCAGCCTGGCAGCGCAGAGCTCCACCATGAGGGGCATTGTGGGATACCAGAGGACACAGCCTGGTTTCCCCGCACGCACGCACACACCCCGTGCTCTGGGATCACTCGCACACCAGTTGTGTGGGCACTCAAGCTGCAGCAGTGACATTCCCAGCAACCATTAGAGCAGGCCTGCTCAACCTAGGCCCCCCAGCTGTTTTTGGACTACAACTCCCATAATCCCCAGCCACAGTGGCCAATAGCCAGGGATTATGGGAGTTGTAGGCCAACATCTGCAGGAGGGCCAAAGTTGAGCAGGCCTGCATTAGAGGGTGCACCGTACATCTGATTATGCCGTCCCCCAGCTATCTCCAAGGGAGCCACTGGTGACAATATGTTTTGAACAACAACAAAAAGACATAGAGATAACCAGCCAAAAAACCTACAGGGAGCAAGATCAGTTGCATATGCAACTCAGTCATGAGGCTCACTGGGTTACGTTGGGCCAGTTGCTTCTCTCTTGGCCTAGCCTACCTCACAGGGTCGCTGTGAAGGTACCAAAAACTAGGGACACTACCCTGAACTCCTTGGAGGAAGAAGCGGAACACTGTACATATTATTTACTTATTTATCTAAAATATGTGCCTCCCACCCATCCAGGATCAAATATCCATAGGGGCAGCTCACAGTTAATTAAACTGGACTCAGTTCAAACCAAACCTAAAACTCACTAGAGCAGACAAGAACAAAACAATAAAAGCCCCTCTCAAAAGATAAGTCTCTTTAAGTGTTTCTTAAAAACACCGATGGATAAAGTTCATTCGGGAGGGCATTGCAAAGCCAATGAAGAGGCCCTGTTTCTGGTCCCTGCCAGTCGGATTTCAGTCAATGGCGGGGGTATCAGCAGGGTCTGAGATGCAGAGCAGAGGGCCACGGAAGGTTTCCCTGGGCGAATGCGGCCGACAGATAAATGCAATTAATAAGAGCTGTGCTGGCTCCTGTGACCATCGAGCCTAGCATCTGATTTCCAACAGTGAGCAACGGCTTTCTCTCTCCCAAGAAGCAGCAGATATCTTCTATGGTTCAGCCAGGGATGGTGTCTGCAGCAGACGCATGTTGCACACGGCACGGATGGCACATGCTATCCAACGGATCGTGGCAGTTTCAGGATTTGTCAGTGCAACACACACAGACACACTGAGGTGCATTTAAAAGAAAGGAAATGCCACCCTGCCCTATCCACAACCAAGGATTTCCCCGGAGTGAAGCATCAGAGCTGACAGAACTGTTTCTTTCATCCCGGAGCATCAAGGCTGCAGACGCCTGGCACCTCCATCCCCCTGCAGGGTCAGGGCCTGTTCCCCTTTGTTAGCCATGGCCGGACCTGAGACGCACCCCGTCACCCCCAGCCTGTCGCCCCCACGGGGGTTGCCTTTTGTCGGCTAATTGGAGCTGAAAGGCAGTCAGAAGGCATCAGAGCTGAGCCGTGGGTCTTCGGCATGGAGCGCCCCGGTTGTGGGGCTGCGTGGGGGCCCCAGCTGTCTGATACATTATTAATCCGACATGCTTCGGCACTTCTCTGGGCTGAATTATTGATAGGCTTGGGGGCTTATCTGTCGGTAACAATTAGCCTTCCTCGGCTCAGAACACCGGAGGGGGGTGTTTCTTCTAGGTTTGCCTCATCTCTGCACACCCTGCGTGTGTGTCTCTCTCTCTCTCCGTCTCCCTCCCTCCTTCCTTCCTTCCCTCCTATCTTCTCTGGTCTTGTGGTAGCAAGCATGACTGGTTCACTTTGCTAAGAAGGGTCCACCCTGGTTTGCATTTGAGTGTCTGAGCACTGTCAGAGATTCCCCTCAGGGGATGGGGCCACTCTGGGAAGAGGCCCTGCCTTGCTTGCCTGCAGAAGGTTGCAAGTTCCCTCCCTGGCAGCATCTCCAAGATAGGACAAGATTTTTTTATAGGACAAGATTTTTTTTAATTGAACCAACAAACTACCAAAGCATACAATACGTTGCCAAAGCACAATTATATACAAAGTGGTTGTTTGTACATCATATATCTACAAAGATTTACACACAAGGATTTGGAAACCCACAAGGTTATGAAGTATATGCAGGTAGTACTGTAACTCGGGGGTGGGGGATTTCAAGGCACATCAGGTAATCGGGGGGGGGGGGGTTACGTCCAACATCCATTTCCACAATTTGTCCCATTGCTGTTTAGAAGATATACTCTTGTCTTTTTGCACATAACCATACAAACTTTTCCAGAAGAGATTTACCGCCTCATCTGCGTGAACCTCTTGGTCACGTCTTCCCTCCCTATTCCTATGCAGAGAGACTCCTGCCTGCAACCTTGGAGAAGCCACTGCCAGTCTGTGAAGACAATACTGAGCTAGATAGACCAATGGTCTGACTCAGGATATGCCAGCTTCTTATGTTCTGATCTCTCCCCCCCACCCACTTCCTTCTTTCTCTGAATCTGTCTCTCCCCTTATTCCGCCCTCCTTTCCTCCTTTCTCCATATATCCACCTCCGTGCCTACCTATGTATCCTTCCTTCCTTCCTCCTTCTCCTCTCTCTCCCTCCCTCCTCCTGCATTCTTAATTTTGTCCCTCTTTCTTTGTATCTCTCTGGTGCTTCATTTCTAAGCAGAGAGGGCCTGGAGGTTTTTCACACCCGGCTTTATTTCACTTCTCCTCCAGAATGGAGTTGTGCATTCACAATCACATATTGGCCAAATTTACCCCGACGGGGAGCACTTCACACTTGATTCAGGTTTTTCATCGTGCATTCGTGCATTAGAGTGTTGCCCTGTTTATATCTCAGGTTTTAAAAATCCACTTTTTGCATCGTGGGGTGTTGTTGTTGTTGTTTTTGCCCAACTTTGAACTCGCAGAAACTGGAGGTTCCACCCTTTACCTTGGAAGCCCTGCGTGAACGGGGTCAAATTACTGGAACCAAAAGGACTGGTGATAACTCCATCTAGAAGCCTGCTTTGAGGCCATCACCCCCTCTATCAAGGCTGGCTTTCAGGAAGCTTCAGGAGGCAGGTAACTTTCCGTCTCAGGCTTGTCAATTCTCCAGGCTTCACCTGAACTCTTTCAGTGGTTCAGCAGGGCGGGACCAGGGCCAGGGATGGTTATCACTGGACAGCTGCCAAGCCCCCAAGCCCTCAGAAGGGCCCACCGGTTCTAGCAGAGTCATTCAGTGGAGGTGGCCGCCGAGCAACTCTCTCAGGGCTCTCAAAGGTCGGAGGGGGCCACGGAGGCCAATGTCAGGGCCCCCCCTGAAGCCTGAAGGGGTTCCTCTGCAGCCCCCTGCTACAGAGGAAGGCATGGCGTCTCATCAGCAGGAGCCACATTCAAGCAAACAACTTGGTCGTTTGTTTTCCACTGCACAGTATCTGTTTTAAGCTCCGCCACCTTTTCATGAGGCTGCACCGCTGAGCCTTCGGTATAGCCCGGCTCTGCCCCCTGACCTGCCAGATGCCCTCCCTGCCTCCATCGGGCCTCCACTAGGCTCTGCCCCACCACAGGAGGGAGGGAGGGAGGGAGGGAGGGAGGAAAGAAAGAAAGAAAGAAAGAAAGAAAGAAAGAAAGAAAGAAAGAAAGAAAGAAAGAAAGAAAGGAAGAAAGAAAGACGGTAGTGCAGAATGAGATAGATATGCAGAGAAAGAAGAAAGGAAAGAAGATAGAGATTGACAGTAAAGATGGTGGTGGTGGTGGAGGAGGAGGAGGAAGAAGAGGAGGAGATAAACAAATAATATGGAGAAGGGAGGAGGAAGAATGATAGACAAAGAGGTATGCAGAGAAGGAGGAGAGAAAGAGGCCACCTTCTGACATCATGGCAAACTGTGGGTCCAATGGACCCACAGTTTGCCTCCACTCCCCCCCCCCGCCACATTCCCAGACAATCGTGATCTGCGGTCTGCAGAGTTGGTGGGGGCACTGGCTGCGCGGGCTTCTTTTGACGAATGAAGGAAAGTCACGACAACCAATCAAACAGGAGAGAGGGAGGAGCTTCCTCCCCTCAACTGGCTGCCACAAACTGGAGAATAGGGTGGGAAGCTTCAGATGACACGATGCCTCTTTTCAACCTGAGGTTTTGGTAGTGCCACTGAAATGCAACCTAAAGTATGAATTCAGGTCTGGGGGCTGAAATTGACCCACGGTTTGGTGATGAAACCGTAGGGTCACGCATTCGGACAGCCAAAATCTTCAAGCTCTGGCACTGTTGCCTCCGGTTTAGGGATATGGTCAAAGGTGGCCAGGAAGGAAGGAAGGAAGGAAAAGATAGATGGAAGGAAGGAAGGCCCTGCCCTCCTCTTCCTCTGACTACAAGGAATACTCCATGGAACTCCCAGAAATACAGGAAGCTCCCAAGTGCCCCAGAAACTAGCATTTGAGGTGGGAAGGCACAGCCCCTTTAAGCACCCAGAGTTCCTCCTGAAGGGGCGGAGCTGTCGGTATAAGTCAGAATCCAGCACTATTTCAACCCTCAGCTAGCACCAGCTCATTGCTGGAGCAACATCCGAGTTTGTTGTCTTGGGATGCCTTCTATCCAGCTTACTCTGATACCAGCTTACTCTGATACATGGTGCTGTTCTAGTCCAGAGAGCTGTCCGTGGTTGTTTTTCTCTGCCGAGTTCCCTGCTCTCTTTGCCAGACTCTGGCACCTGTAACCCCAACTTCAAAAAGAACAGGAGCAAAATCTGTAAGTTTACAGCACCCCCAAATCCTCTGGGTGTGATCTCGCTTTGCACAGGGCCTAGCCAGCCTGCCCATACACTTCCTCAGTGTCACCTTGTGTCATCAAGGACCTTGGAAAAGGAGAAGTACAGAATGGAAACGACGTTGTTCCCCATATCTTCTATACATTGTGTTGACAGGTATCTGGATGTGTGGAGGTTGGCTGAATATTTGAGGCCCAGTGTTTCTATTTAGCTTCGGCCTTTGACACCTGAAGATTTGGGAGTAATCACCAATATTTGACAGTATCTGACAGCTGTCATACGGCAGCAGTCAGGATTTGACATTGGTTGACAGCTGACAAGCAGGATCCATCAATGTGTGATCATATTCACGGCTGACGTTGTTTGCAATACAAATTAGCATATTACCCAGACATTTCCTGCCTTCATTTAACCAATCCAAACAGTCCAGTTTCATTTCTGGAATGCAAAATTTCGAAGTCCGATGCCAACCCTTCAATAACAAAACCCAGAATCTGTTACGGGCATCCCATGGTAGGCACATTGCTAAAATGCCACAGAATTTCATTTTCTCTCCAGAGACTTGACATTGGCTGTGCATAGGCAGCTGGAAAAGGTCAGAATTCAGGCAAATCTCATAGACTATTTCTAAATTTCTCAAGTGATCCATTTGTCATGAGAATAGAGTTGCACTCGACCAGGAGGTCCCTACAGTGCCATCTTATTGATGGCCATGTTGAATTCATTCTTTCATTTATTCTTTCATTTTATTTGTGCACTGCGCCCTTACATCCCTGGCCAGTTTACAAGAAGAAGGAGAGCTGGTTTGTGGTAGCAAGCATTAGGGATGTGCACAAAACCACCTGGCCCGGTTCGGTTCGAGTTTGAACCGAACTCGAACCGCACCAGGCCAGTTTGATTTGGGCCCCCTTCAACAACCCCCGCCAGTTCAGTTTCGTTCAGTTATGACTTGGCCATGTAGGGTCCCACTAAGCAGGCTCAGTGGCCAGGGAATAGGCCCGGAAAGGGCCGAAAACGCCCGAACCAGGTGATTTCTAATTGAAGGAAGGCTGGCGGGAGGAGGGTGAACCTCCACGGACCCCCTCTCCCACCACCTTGGAGAAGCCCCTCAGACGGGATACGTTAAAAAATGGGGGGGGGGTTAAAAATGTTTGTCGAACCCTCAAACTGGGTGTGGGGGTGTTTTCGGTACAGGGTCAAGCCGGTGACTTTGAACCGGTTCGGATTTGAGCCAGTTTGCATACCGCTAGCAAGCATGCCTTGTCCCCTTTGCTAAGCAGGGTCCACCCTGGTTTGCATTTGAATGGGAGACTACATGTGTGAACACTGTAAGATATTCCCCATGGGGCCGCTCTGGGAAGAGCACCTGCCTGCTTGCATGCAGCAGGTTCCAAGTTCCCTCCCTGGCATCTCCAGTTAGAGCTGGGAGAGACTCCTGCCTGCAGCCTTGGAGGAGCCACTGCCCACGCGTGGAGCCACCATTGCTCAAACGGGTTCGAAGAACCCGGGCTGCCGTGCTTCAGGGGCCGCACCTCACACCCCAGCCATGCCCCTGCATCTGACGTCAGATGCAGGGGCGTTATTTTGCTTGCAAACGGAGAAGCATGGCCCCATTTATGAGAAAAATCTAGCCAGCACTGTTAGCAGGAAGGGCTGCTCTGTCCGCACTGCAAATGTGGCGTCGGCCGGACTTAGCTTGCAAACGGGGCCGTGTGGCTCCATTTGTCAGCTGCGCTATGCCCCCTGCATCTCAGATGCAGGGGTGTGGCTTAACTATGTGCCCTGCGGCTGACGTCAGACACTCACATCTGATGCAGGGGGCAGAGCTAGGGGGCCATGGTGGTGGGCTGAACCCAAGTTGCCGCTGGTCTCGCTCTGCCCCTGCCGCCGCCAGTCTTTGTAGACAATACTGAGCTGGATGGACCAGTGGTAGAAGGCAGCTTCCTATGTTCCTAACAACAGGAAACAAATACATTAAAGCAATTTAACTCCACAATTTTCGTTAAAAAAAGCTTGGGCGAAGAAAGGTGTCTTTTAAAACTGCCAAGGTTAATGCCAGGGTCCCCAACCTCGCCGCCCCCCAGATATTGTTGGCTACAACTCTCACCATCCCCAGCCCCCATAGCCAAAAGGCAGAAGGTCCCAAGTTCAATCCCTGGCAGCATCTCCAGGTTGGTCTAGGAAAGACTCCTGTCTGGAGCCCCAGAGACCTGCTGCCTGCCAGTGTAGACAATACTGAGCTAGATGGACCAAGGGTCTGACTCGGTATAAGGCCGCTTCCTGTCTGAGGACCGGAGGTTGAGGAGCCCTGACATAAAGGACCACAAAGCACAAACCAGCGCCAAACTAAAAGGGGCTTTCCGCTTTGGCCCGCCTGTTCAGAGGCAGTGAAAAATGGGAGGGTGGTGGGGTATCTTGGCCGTCTTGGGTGGGGGGGGAGCACAAAATCGGGGCCCAGAAACTCGCCATTGGCAGTAGGAACAACAGCACTGGTCCATTTTGGAGACTGTGAGTGAGCAGCAGCCCTCCCCCCCCATAATGCTCCTCACCTTTAAGGTGGCTAAATTCTGTTCTATTGCAGTATTGTTGCAGCAGCGAGCTTTTCCTTGATTAACTTTAAAAATTTTATTGATCATTGGTTTGTGGATACTCATCTATATATTTAAATATTTTACTTCCCTATTGTTTTTCTCTATGCTATGAGATGTTGTTATGTTATGTTATGCTGACCTTGGGTCACAAATAAAGAACTTTGACTGGCTGAATGCTCCTCGGAATAACTTAGCATCATCCCACAGAGGGGGATTGCGGGGGGAAACATGGGGGACTCCAAGAACCCCTCTCTGGTAGTGGGAGTACACATCAGTTAAGGGGTGTGTGGCGAGTAGGAGGAGTGTGAGCTTCTTGGAGGAGGGGTGAGACCCCCTGCTAACTGGGCCAAGAGGCACTTTTAAAATGTAGCGGGCTCTCTTAGATTTGTGGCCACCTAATGGCACAGCAATAATCCACCTTAAGTCATGCAGTGGGGAATGCTTGACTAACAAGCAGAAGGTTGCCGGTTCGAAGCCCCGCTGGACTGGTACTATATTGGGCAGCAGCGATATAGGAAGCTGCTGAAAGGCATAATCTCATACTGCGTGGGAGGTGGCAATGGTCCACCCCTCCTGTATTCTACCAAAGACAACCACAGGGCTCTGTGGGGGCCAGGAGTCGACATCGACTCGACGGCATACTTTACCTTTTACTTTAATGGTGCAGCAGGGAAGGAACCTGCCTAGACAGCAGGAGGCTGTTGGTTCGAATCCCTGCTGGTATGTTTCCCAGACTATGGGAAACTCCTATATCGGGCAGCAGCAATATAGGAACGTGCTAAAAGGCATCATCTCATACTGTGAGGGAGATGGCAATGGTAAACCCCTCCTGTATTCTACCAAAGACAACCACAGGGGTCGACACTGACTCGATGGCACAACCTTTCCTTTCCTTTCTGGCTGTTGCTGGTGTCCCAGCCTTCGTGTTTCAGATTGTGAGTCCTTTGGGGACAGGGGACCATCTTCTCTGTATTATTATTTTTCTCTGTAAACTGCTCTGAGATCTTTTTCTGTTGAAAAATGGTATTGACTTATAATAAGAATAATTATCATTATCATTATTATTATTATTATTATTATTATTATTAATGGGTGACAGGATGAAGTAAATTACTCAAAGTAGTCCTATTAAAATTAAAAGGATGTTAGGCATTACCTAATTTGTCCTTTCAATTTCCATGGAACGACTTTGAGTAATTTTCTTCATCTTATCAGCCAGCAGTGAGAACCTAAGAACAGCCCTGTGGGATCAGGCCCAAGGCCTATCTAGTCCACCATCCTGTTTCACACAGTGGTCCCCGCCCCACCGAAACCTCTGAGAAGCTTCTGGTGGAGGCATGCCGTCTCTCCTGCTGTTGCTCCCCCCTGCAACAGATATTTAGAGGCATCTTGCCTCTGAGGCTATAGTGTAGTTATTTCACTTCATGCCAATGAAATGACTATATAAATCAATAAAATAATCGCAATTCAGGAAGAAGGCTTTCCAAATCAGAAGGTGTGGGGCCTCTCTGAGCTCTGGTGCCAGTCTTTTTAGAAATCAGATAGGCTTGGCTGGTGAAAATCTGTTTAGTCCACGGGGGAGTATTTGGAGAGAGCCTGCTCTCAGACTGCACATGCGGATGAGCTAGTGCAGCCTGCTGGACTGTTGTCTTCATTGAATGAGAGGATGATTCCGGAACAGCAGGCAGCATGGTGGTGTGTGTGGGTGGGGGGGAGAGAAGGATGGGATGGTGTGGGGGGGACAGAATTAATCATCCAAACCCTGGCATCTGCTTCATGCCCCGTGGGATGCCAAGAGCTGTTAGGAAATGCCGCAGCAGGGGGGCCTTTCCAAGCAATTTAAAGCAATTCATTAACTGGAAAAAGAAAGTGCCCCCCTCCCCAGTCTTTTCTGGTGGGGGAGGGGGAGGAGAGATCCTTCCCCCGCCAACTTTTCCATTCTGATCTGTTTGCAAATCAGAGCATGAAAGCTGAGAAGGAGGGGAAGCAACTCCTCTGATGGAGAACGTGTGGAATTTGGCGGGGGGGGGGAGTAGAATTTTGTCATTGTCAAAAATACAAAGAGCGATTTTGTTCCCCCAGGGCTCCGTCTGTGCTATTGAGCAGCTGGTCTAATCGAAATGGTCTTGAAAGCTGTGATTGAAGTTCATCTATAGAGATAGAGATATATAATGTTCTCTCCCATTACTTTTTCAAACAAAAAGAAGAAACCCTCCCAGGCCTTTGAACACGGATCAGTCGGTTGGTGGGCTGGAATTTGCTAGGTAAAATAGACCTGGAAGCAATCTGGGGGAGTGAGGAGATGGGTGGCGCTGGTGCTTAATTTGCCACATGCCTGCCAGAGCTCAGTCACAGGTACTATTTCGGAATTTAATCGTTGTTTCATTTTTTTGTGGGGGAGGGTCTCAGCAAAGTGGAAAGAAGCAATGAAAACGTTTCCGACTCTCGTATAATTAAACGGCATTGCGTGGGGGGGGGCGTGTTGCCTGATGAAATTGGACAGCAGTTGGTTGAGGAGAATCAACAACAGAAAGGATTTTCATGCAGGGCCTCGTGAACTGATGGAACTCCCTGCCACTAGGTGCAGTGGTGACCACACAATTTTTCTTTAAAAAAAAAAAGGATCATACAAATTCACAGAGGAGGAGAGTTCTGTTGCTGGTGATTAGCCATTACAGTTCCATGTAACCAGCACATGGCCTAGTAGTTCGAGTGCTGGACTAGGACCGCAGAGATCCGGGTTCAGCTCCCCATTCCGCCATGGAACTCACTGGGTGACTCTGGACCAGACACATAACTCTCAGCCTAATTTACCTCACAGGATTGTTATGAGGCTAAACATAAACCACGTACAGCTAATAAAACGGCTACTATTATAATGCCCTCATACAAAACTATGGTGCGGCCACACCTGGAGTACTGCGTACAATTCTGGTCACCACATCTAAAGAAGAACTGGAAAAGCTGCAGAAGAGGCAACCAAGATGATCAGGGGCCTAGAGCACCTTCCTTATGAGGCAAGGCTACAACACCTGGGGCTTTTTGGTTTAGAAAAAAGACGACTGGGGGGGAGACATGATAGAGGTCTATAAAATAAAGCATGGAGTGGAGAAAGTGGATAGAGAGAAATTCTTCTCCCCCTCCCATAGCACTAGAACCAGGGGTCATCCCATGAAATTGATTGCCGGGAAATCTAGGACCAACAAACGGAAGTACTTTTTCACATAACGCGTGATCCACTTGTGGAACTCTCTGCCACAGGATGTGGTGACAGCCAACAACCTGGATGGCTTTAAGAGGGGTTTGGATCACTTCATGGAGGAGAGGTCTATCAACGGCTACTAGTCAGAGCGCTATAGGCCACCGCCAGCCTCAAAGGCAGGATGCCTCTGAGTACCAGTTGCAGGGGAGTAGCAGCAGGCGAGAGGGCATGCCCTCAACTCCTGCCTGTGGCTTCCAGCGGCATCTGGTGGGCCACTGTGTGAAACAGAATGCTGGACTAGATGGGCTTCCTTGGGCCTGGTCCAGCAGGGCAGCTCTTATGTTCTTATGTACACTGCTCTAGACTCCTCAGAGGAAACGTGGGATATAAATGTAAAAACCCAAGTTGAGAATTCCTGGGATATGGAACGGTTTCCAGTAGCATTGCCTCTGATCCTAGGATGGCTGAACTGGCCCTTGGGATGCCCGCGGAACAGAGGAACAGGTGACTGGTCGGACTGCAAGAGAATGCACCCAAGGCAGTGGGCTTTTGATGTAACAAATGGTTTCGAAAAGCAAGACTCTCCCAGGAGAAGCTAGAGCTGCCGCCATCTGGGTCCCTGTTTGCCGGAGATAACAGGCTAGGCCCAGATTCCCATTGTCTGCACACTTCCCATCTGTGCTTCCATTCCGACCCTCCCCTCCCCCCCCCGCCACTCCACCCCACAACCGCAGAGAACCCTGGAGCTAGATGTCACGAAAGCCCATAATGAAGTTTCCCATCAATTACCACCATTAAGAATCCAATTAGTGCATTAGAACTGGGAGCGAGATGTGGGTGGGGGTGGGCGAAGCTGGGCGGGGGGGGGTAAGAAAAGGGAGGGCAGACAGTGCCAAAAAAAAGAGCTCCGCTCATTGTTAAGCACAATGCGAGCTTGTCATTCTTTTCTTCCGCCTACCCTAAAAGCTGGTTGACAGTTCTCCTGGAAACTGGGTCCTGTTTGACATGTCTAAAAGGAGGCTGATTTAGCAGGTTACGATAAGCCACGGCTTCCATCCAGTGCCATCTCCTCCCCCCCCCCGCCCTTTAACTTCCAAGACTCTGCCTAGAATCACAGAATGTTAGAGCTGGGAGGGACCTTGGAGGTCTTCTAGTCCAACCCCCAACTCCGAGCAGGAAATGGCACGCTTGACAGACGGCCGTCCTGCCTCATTTTGAAGACCTCCAGTGAAGGAGAGCCTGCCATGTCATGAGGCAGGCTGTTCCCCTGTCTAACAGCTCTTGCGGGTTTGGGGATTCCTGCTAAGGTTAACCCTTCTTATCTGAGCACAGAGGCACCTTTAAAGGTGGTGGTTCTCTTGTATTTCGCAGGGGGGGGAGCAACTGGCCCTCTCCAGCCCCAACACAGCATCCCTCCAGTAGCTATTGTGTTGGTGTTTACATTATGTTTCTTTTTAAACTGTGAGCCCTTTGGGGACAGGGAATCATCTTGCTTGCTTATTTATTTATTTATTTATTTATTTATTTATTTATTTATTTATTTCTGTGTAAGCCGCTTTGCAAACCTTTGTTGAAAAGCTGTATATAAATATTGGTAGTGGTAGCAGGAATGTCTTGCTTGAATCTGCTTCCCTGCCCTCAGGAGCAACAGAGGACAAATCCACTCCTCCTCCCATGGGGCAGCCCTTCAATATTTAAAGATGGCTCTTATATCTCCCCTAAGTCTCCTTTTATCCAGGTGAAACATACTCAGCTCCTTCCTTTGTTCCTCAAAGGACTGGGTTTGCAGTCCCTTCACCCTCCTCTGAACTTCTGCCAGTTGAGCAACATTCTTCTTAAAATATGGGGCCCAGAACTGGACACAGTAGTTCATGTGACATTTGGCCAGCGCGGCGTGCCGTGGAGCGACTGTATCTTGTGCTCATTATCTATGTCTGTTAATGCCTAGGATCGCATTGGCTTTTTTAGCCGCTGCGTCACACTGCTGGCTCATGTTCAATTTGTTCAACTATAACCTTTGATCAGGAACAACAACAACAACAACGGCACCTCTGGGCATGTTCAGAGTGCCACTTTGTTTCTCCATCACTCGTAAACCAACCCCTTGATACCTGAGTTTAAAGAGAGGGAGGGCAGCCAATTTTTCTAGCGGGGAGCACATTGCAGTCCAAGGCAAAAAGCAGCACCGCCTGCTCTTCCCCCGAGCCGCACGCCTGGGCAAGCACGGTGCAGCTCCAGTGGCGCCCCCCCCTTCAAGTGGCGCCCCGGGCACATGCCCTTCCTGCCCCACCCTGGACACATGTCTGTTTTGCTTGCTTCTTGTTCTTTTTTTTCTTTTTCTTTTTAGGAAAGGCTAAATATTCTTGCACTAAGCACTGAACGGACCAGACATTTGCTGGACCCTCTCAGGATTCCATCTTCCTGCAAGAACAAAAGAATCATACATATACACTTGTGTTTACATTGTTCTCCTTTTTCAGGGGAACTCTGCATCTGTGGTCCCTCTAATTTTTTTCATCTCTGTGCGGAATGAGTTTTGTTCTGGGCGGCGGTATCAAGGCACTGTGTGCACACTTGCATTCACAATGGGGCCTTCCTGATTCAACCTGAGCGGGATCTAAAATGAACTGAGCAGACATCCAAAAACTTGTGAGCATGTGCACGTGTGCATGCCCTAGAAGGAATAGTGCTCTGCATATGCACAGATGAACCCTGTTTGGGGGGGAAAAAAACCCTCTGCATCCCACTTGGGGGAAGACAGCCATCCTATGCAAATTCTAGCTCTGTGCGGCCTTGCAAGACCTTAGCTACTTGGCCTCTAAGGTCTTGCAAGGCCTGCTTACAGCTAAGCTCTCTGAAAGCCCAGATTTAACAAAGTTTCTCCCAAACTTTCTGGCAAAGCAGCTCACCCATAAAGGTGTGTTCACACACAACAGAGAACCTACTTGCAAACTTGGTACCCAGTGTGTCTGTGATTACCTGAACCCACCCACCCCCGGGGGGAGGGAGTTTCACTTGGGACCTCAAAATGTAATGCTTAACCAGGATTTGACATTGGCTTACCAAATCAAGTGCTCCTGAGGTGCATGCTATGTCTGAACCCATACTTTCAATGAACCTCTGATTCATTCTAAATGAGCCCATCCCCTTTGCCATCAGGACCAATGGCTGCAAGGCAGGCTGGGATAGCATCCCCTTTGCTAAGCAGAGTCTGCCCTGGTTTGCATTTGAATGGGCGGCTACATGTATGAACATTGGAAGATATGGGGCCGCTCTGGGAAGAGCACCTGCCTGCTTGCATGCAGAAGATTCCAAGTTCCCTCCCTGGCAGCATCTCCAGATAGGGCTGAGAGAGAGAGAGACGCCTGCCTGCAACCTTAGAGAAGCCGCTGCCAGTCTGTGTAGGCAATACTGAGCTAGATAGACCAATGGTCAGACTCAGTATATGGCCGCTTCCTAGGTTCCTTTCTGGTCGTCTCCAGCACCAACTTCAGACTGGGGGAACCTCAGAGTCTACATTATGTGCGGACACACCATCCCCCCAAAGTGTTGTGAGGCGCCGGGCTCAGATCCCACCACTCAGCTTTTACCAGGCTTCTTTTATTAGCAAAGGAGCCTCTAAAAAGCTCGCTTGGCTCTTGCAAAGCTTAATTTAAACTGCCGGTGAGATTCTTTGGAGAAACTGGTCAAAACAAAGGAAAAGTTGGAGAATCAGATTTTTTAAAAACAACCCCCTTTGGCACCCTGTGGATCACTCAGCAGTGAAGCAAGGACACTCTGCATATGCTGTGGGACATCACTCTCTCATTTGCTTGGTCATTCCCAGTTCCAGGGCTCAGCTGCGGCTTCTGCCACTCATTCCTGCTTCAAATTAAGCCTTGATTTCCCCTCCTCGACCAGCTCCCTGATTGATCCGGCAGTTTGAAAAATGATGCCGGAACACTTGCCTAATCAAGATAAATAGACCCTGCAGGCTGGATCTGTCTCTTCTGGTTACAACAAAATGAGAGCTTAGCAGAAGCCTCTGGGCCCTGGATGGGTGCCGCGTCCCTCTGTGTGACCTTGATTTTGCATTATTCTCACCTTTCCTTTCCTGCAAAACCCATGCCATGCGGAATGGAATTTCACAGAGGTAGGTGGCAGGAGGCGGCATTCAGCCTCTAAAATCAGGCACTGCCGATTAGCTTGGCCCACCAGCTAATTTTACACAGGAACCCAGGAAGTTGCCATATACTGCTAACTTCCCCTGCTAACTGGGCAAAGAGGCACCATTTAATGTGGTGATTCTCTTTATTGAGCAGGGGGAGAGCAACTGGCCCTATCCACCCCCAGCACAGTATCCCTCCAGTGACTGTTGCTGGTGTCTAGCTTATGTTTCTTCTTAGATTGTGAGCCCTTTGGGGACAGGGATCCATCTTATTTATTTATTATTTCCCTAACCCTGAGCCATTTTTGGAAGGGCGGTATAGAAACTGAATAAATAATAATAATAATACTGAGTCAGACAATAGGGTCCATCTTGCTCAGAACTGTCTATACAGACTGGCAGAGGCTTCTCCAAGCCTGCAGGCAGGAGTCTCTCTCAGCCCTGTCTTGGAGATGCTGCCAGGGAGGGAGCCTAGAACCTTCTGCATGCAAGCAGGCAGGGGTTCCTCACAGAGCATCCTCCCCATCCCCTAAGATGAAGATCTTGCAGCGCTCACATGTAGTCTCCCATCCAAATGCAAACCAGGGCAGACACTGCTTAGCAAAGAGGACAATTCATGCTTACTACCACAAGATCAGCTCTCCTCTGTTAAACCATTAAAAGAAAAACATCCTTATGGAGGAGGACTGTTGGACTACAATTTCCAGAGAGAAATATGATGTATCACAATGTGCAAGGTACCATCCGTGGGCCAACATCACAAGCAAACAGACAGGAAAAGGCGAGGGTCGTTTAACCTCCCAGAGGTCTTTGCAAAAGTACAACAGCTCAATTCTGAATCAAGCCAAGGTGGGATCTCCCAGCTCTATGGACTGAGACCTGGTGTCTGGCACCTGAACATGTGAAGTGACTCTCTGGAAAGCATAAGAAAGAAGTGTGCTTATGCAGTTAATGGTGATACTTGGGCAGGAAGGACACCTAGTGGTCAAGTTCAGAATGCCGCTGGGCCACCTACGGGCTTAGAGCACCCCCATGTGGCCAGGAGAGGGATTGGAAGGAAGTAACCATAGCCTAGGCGCATTTCTAAGACTACAGCACACTTACCATAAGAATAGAAGAGCAGTCCTGCTGGATCAGGCCCAAGGCCTATCTAGTCCAGCATCCTGTTTCACACAGTGGCCCACCCGTTGTCTCTGAGAAGCCCACAGGCAAGAGCTGAGAGCATGCCCTCTCCCCTGCAACTGGTATTTAGAGGCATCTTGCCTCTGAGGCTGGAGGTGACCTATAGCCTTCAAGTCTAGTAGCGATTGATAGACCTGTCCTCCATGAAATTGTCTGAGCCCCTCTTAAAGCCACTCAGGCTGGAATGCTCATCCTGTGGCAGAGAATTCCATGTGTTACTTATGCATTGTGTGAAAAAGTGCTTCCTTTTGCCAGTCCTAGATTTCCTGGCCATCAATTTCATCAGATGCCCCCTTGTTCTAGTGTTGTGTGTGAGAGGAAAGGATTTCTCTCTGTCAACTTTCTCCACACCATGCATGATTTTATAAAGCGGTAAGTCCAATTGAACATGCCTGGACTGACTTCCTTAGATAAATATGCATAAAGTTGCCCTATAAAGCTGCAGTTAGGAACACGGGAACATAGGAGACTACCTTCTGAGTCAGGTACTCGGTCCATCTTGCTCAGTACTGTCTACACTAACTGGCAACAGCTCCCCAGGTTTTAAAACAGGATTTTTCCCAGCCTTACCTGGAGAAGCTGTCAGGGATTGAACCTGGGACCTTCTGCATGCAGAGCAGGTGATCTGCCACTGTCCTCATCTCCAGTCTCTGCATCCTTTCTTGGGAGTAAGAAAGCCTGAGCACAGTGGGGTTTACTTTCAAGTAAGCACACACAGGACGCAGTCTGGATGTTAATTCCTTAGAACAGGAGTGGGGAACCTTGGCCCTCCAGCTGTTGTTGAACTACAACTCCCATCATCCCCAGCTTATTGGGGCTGGGGATGGTGGGAGTTGTAGTTCAAAAACAGCTGGAGGGCAAGAACAGAAGAACAGCCCTGCTGGGTCAGGCCCAAGGTCTATCTCGTCCAGCATCCTGTTTCCCACAGTAGCCACCCAGATGCCTCTGGGAAGCACACAGGCAAGAGGTGACGGCATACCCTCTTTCCTGCTGTTGCTCCCCTGCAACTGGTATTTAGAGGCATCTTGCCTCTGAGGCTGGAGGTGGCCCATAGCCGCCAGACTAGTAGCCATTAATAGATTTGCCCTCCATGAATTCATCTAAGCCCATCTTAAAGCCATCCAGGCTGGTGGCTGTCACCACATCTTGTGGCAGAGAATTCCATAGTTTAATTATGCCTTGTGTGAAGATGGACATACTTTTGTCAGTCCTAAATTTATTGGCAATCAGTTTCATGGAATGACCCCTGGTTCTAGTGTTATGAGAGAGAGAGGGAAAAAATTCTCTCTATCCACTCGCTCCACACCATGCATAATTTTGTAGACCCCTAACACGTTACCCTTCAGTCATCCTTTTTCTAAACTAAAAAACCCCAGGTGTTGTAGCCTTGCCTCATAAGGAAGATGCTCCAGGCTCCTGATCATCTTGGTTGCCCTCCTCTGTACCTTTTCCAGTTCTACAATGTCCATCTTAAGATAGGGTGACCAGAACTTCACGCAGTATTCCAAATGTGGTCACACCATAGATTTGTATAAGGGAATTATAATACTTGTGTTTTTATTTTCAATCCCCTTCCTAATGGTCCCTAGCATGGAACTGGTCTTTTTCACAGCTGCCACAAAATGAGTCGACACTTTCAATGAGCTCTCCACCACAACCCCAAGAACCCTCTCCTGGTCAGACACTGACAGCTCAGATACCATCAGCATATATGTGAAATTGGGGGCGGGGGTTGCCTCAATATGCATTACTTTACACTTGCTTACATTGAACCACATTTGCCATTTTGTTGCCAACTCACCCAGTTTGGAGAGATCCTTTTGGAGCTCCTCACAATCTCTTTTGGAATTCACTACCCTAAATAGTTTAGTGCCATCTGCAAATTTGGCCACCTCACTGCTTACCCCTGCTTCTAGATCATTTATGAATAAATTACCAAGTTGTTCTAGTAAGAACTAATCTGTCTGCTTTCCTTTCACTATCCCTACAACTAGGCTAAATCTGGTCCAAATTGGTTAGGCGGTTCACAAGTTAGCCCACTTTTGCCTCAAATGTTCATGTGTCCACCATCTTGAATTGGGATGGATGACATCATCACAAACTATGTCATTGAGGTGTCTATATATGTCCCTACAACTGTACCAAATTTGGTCCGAATCAATTTCCACTTGCACCTCAAATGTTCAGTTGTCCACCATCTTGAATCCGGGTGCATAGCATCACTACAAACTGTCTCCTTGAGCCATCCCTATGTATCCCTACATGTGTAGCAAATTTGGTTCAAATCAGTTAGGCAGTTGACATGTTAGCCCAATTGGGCCTCAAATGTTCATGCGTCCGCCATCTTGAATTGGGGTGGATGACATCATCACAAACTATGTCATTGAGGTGTCTATATATGTCCCTACAACTGTACCAAATTTGGTCCGAATCAATTTCCACTTGCACCTCAAATGTTCAGTTGTCCACCATCTTGAATCCGGGTGCATAGCATCACTACAAACTGTCTCCTTGAGCCGTCCCTATGTATCCCTACACATGTAGCAAATTTGGTTCAAATCAGTTAGGCAGTTGACATGTTAGCCCAATTGGGCCTCAAATGTTCATGCGTCCGCCATCTTGAATTGGGGTGGATGACATCATCGCCAACCATGCCATTGAAGTGTCCCTGTGTGTCACTCACTACACCTGTACCAAATTTGGTTCAAATCAGTTGGGCAGTCCTCAAGTTAGCCCTCATGCGCCTCAAATGTTCACACATCCACCATTTTGGATTGGGGAGCACGATATCATCACAGACTACACCATTAATATGTCCCTATGTGTCACTCACTACAATTGTACAGACTTTGGTTCAAATCAGTTAGACAGTCCACAACTTAGCCCATTTGCACCTCAAACGTTTACGCATCCGCCATCTTGAATCGGGGTGGGTGACATCATCACAAACTACATCATTGAGGTGTCCCTATGTGTCCCTAAAGCTGTATCAAATTTGGTTCAAATTGGTTAGGCGGTCCACAAGTTAGCCCACTTGCACCTCAAACATTCACACGTCTGCCATCTTGAATCGGGGTGGATGACATCATCACAAACAACACCATTGTGGTGTCTCTACAATTATACGGATTTGGTCGAAATTGGTCCTGGCATTGCAAAGTTAATGGGGACACACACGGAGACACACACACACGGAATGCCGGGTGATCTCATAAGCCTACTGGAAAGTAGGCTAAAAAGCACTGGTCCCAATACAGATCCCTGGGGGACCCCACTTCTTACTTCCCTCCATTTAGAGAACTGTCCATTTATTCCTACCTTCTGCTTTCTGTCCTTCAACCAGTTACCAAGCCACACATGAACCTGTTCCCTTATTCCATGAATATTAAGTTTTCTCAAGAGTATTTGATGAGGAAATTTAATTTATTCATAAATGATCTAGAAATGGAGGTAATCGGCGAGGTGGCCAGATTTGCAGATGGCACTAAACTCTTTCAGGTAGTGAAATCCCAAATGGATTGTGAGGAGCTCCAAAAGGATCTCGCCAAACTGGGTTAGTGGGTGACAAAATGGCAAATGCGGTTCAATGTTGGCAAGTGTAAAGTGATGCACATTGGGACAAAGTACCCCAAATTCAAGTATATGCTGATGGGATCTGAGCTGTTGGTGACTGACCAGGAGAGGGATCTTGGGGTCATGGTGGACAGCTCGTTGAAAGTGGCAACTCAATGTGGGGCAGCTGTGAAAAAGGCCAATTGCCATGAAATCTAGGACCATCAAACAGAAGTACTTTTTCACACAATGCATAATCCACCTGTGGAATTCTCTGCCACAAGATGTGGTGACAGCCAACAACCTGGATGGCTTGAAGAGGGGTTTGGATCACTTCATAGAGGAGAGGTTTCTCAACGGCTACTAGTCGGAGGGCTACAGGCCATCTCCAGCCTCCAAGACAGGATGCCTCTGAGTACCAGTTGCAGGGGAGTCACAGCAGGAGAGAGGGCACGCCCTCAACTCCTGCCTGTGGCTTTCAGCAGCATCTGGAGGGCCACTGTGTGAAACAGGATGCTGGGCTAGATGGGCCTTCTTGGGCCTGATCCAGCAGGGCTGTTCTTATGTTCTAACCTGGCCAAAGGCATTTTGAAAGACCAGATATCCAATGGGGCGATTCTCACGATCACCAAGAGTGGGGGGGGGGGCAGTGCCAGGACCAGGGGGGGAGCCACCATTGGGTGAACAGGTTCAAAGAACCCAGGCTGTGCCCCAGACACACACACACCCACGTCTGATGTCCGACGCTGGGGGCATTATTTCGCTCCCAAACAGGAAGCACGGCCCTGTTTGGGGCAAAAATCGGCCCGCACTGCATTGGCAGCACGGCCAGAGTGACTCTCCTTGCCTTTTAAAGGCAGGGAGAGCAGCTCCTGGTCCCGCTGCCAATGCAGAAGCCCCTGCCTCTGATGTCAGAGGTGGAGGTGTGGCTAGCCAGCCCCTGCCTCTGATGTCAGGCGCGGGGGCGGGGCCAGGGGGCCACGGTGGCGGCTGAACACGGGCTGCCACCAGCCTCCCTCCGCCACTGGGTGGGACCTTCCCCGCAGGTGACCCAAGGCTTGGTGGTGGGAGTGTGCTCAGTGCTCCCGCTTGAGCAGCCCTGCTCTGTGAAACACAGAGCGGGGCAGAGGGATCTGGGGCCAGAACTTGTAGTTTGGTCTCCAATCACCCCACATAGGAAACATAGGAAACTGCCATATACTGAGTCAGACCACTGGTCTATCTAGCTCAGTATTGTCTTCACAGACTGGCAGCGGCTTCTCCAAGGTTACAGGCAGGAGTCTCTCTCAGCCGTATCTTGGAGATGCTGCCAGGGAGGGAACTTGGAACCTTCTGCTCTTCCCAGAGCGGCTTCATCCCCTGAAGGGAATATCTTGCAGTGCTCACACATCAAGTCTCCCATTCAGATGCAACCAGGGCAGACCCTGCTTAGCTATGGGGACAAGTCATGCTTGCTACCACAAGACCAGCTCTCCTCCCTATTGTTGCATTGGGGGATTCCCCCGTCACACGATACACAGCATCCACATTAAGGATGTGATTGCACCCTTAACCTTGGCTAACAGCCAGGTTGTTTAGGAAGGTTTGGCGGGTGGGAAGCGTTGGGATCTGCGGGGACCAGCCTAACCCAGGCTGGGCTGCCACGGGCTGGGTTAAGGTGGTTGTGGCAACAGTCTCTATATCAATTGGATCCCCTTTATCCACATGTCTGTTGACACTCTCAAAGAACTCCAAAAGGTTAGTGAGGCAAACTTGCCCTTGCAGAAGCCATTCTCCCATTCACAGCATTCTCCCCTGCTAACTGAGCAAAGAGGCATCTTTTTAAAGTGGCGATTCTCTTTATTTAGCAGGGGGAGAGCAACTGGCCCTATCCATCCCCAGCACAGCATCCCTCCAGTGGCTATTGCTGGCGTCTGTCTTATGTTTCTCTTTTAGACTGTGAGCCCTTTGGGGACAGGGGGCCATCTTATTTATGTATTATTTATTTGTATATGTAAACTGCTTTGAGGACTTTGGTTGAAGGGCAGTATATAAATATCCATAGTTGTAGTAGTTGTAGTAATAGCAAGGCCCGTTCCTCTATATGCTTGATAAGTTTATCCTTGAGAATACTTTCCATCAATTTGATTCATACAGAGGTTAAACTAAGGCCTGCAATTTCCCAGATTCCCCCTGGATCCCTTTTTGAAAATCAGTGTTGCATTGGCTACAAATTTATGTAATTTATGCCAGCCATCATAATCATAGTCATCATCATTAATCAACATCAATCTCTAGGTGACTCTTGAAAGCAGTTTTGAAGATGTTAATGACTTGATATTGTGAAAAACGGGGGGGGGGGCAATATTGGGAGGAAAAAAATCTCCAGGAATAGCTCCAATCAGAGTTGCCAAGCCCACTATTATTATGATTATTTCTGCATTCAGAGGCAATGGGATTAAGTCTCCCTCTGTCTGCAGGAAGCTCTTAATCCTACAGAATGAGAGCTGGTTTGTTTGGTTCCCGCCCCGCCTTTACAGCTGGGAAGCATTCAGTCCATGTTCAGAGGTACACTTTCCTGGGCTGAAAAAAACCCTGTTCCTCATTTCAGCTCTGGAAAAAGGTCCGCTTGGAATGAATCCCTACCCAACACATAGAATTCTGGATTGTGGGAGCTGGAAGGAGCCAAGGAGGTCTTTTAGTCCCCCTGCCCCCTGCTCATTGCAGGAATCTGCCCCAGCATCCCTAACTGATGGCCGCCCAGCCTCTGTTTGCAATACCCGCAGCGAAGGAGAGCCGATCACGTCATGAGTCAGGCTGTTCCACTGTCCAACAGCTCTTACAGTTGGGAAAGTCCTCCTAATGTCCAGCCTAAACCTGCTTCCTTGTCTTTTCATCAACCCCCCGGTTCTTGTCCTGCCCTCAGGAGTAACAGCGATCGCGGCCCCTCCTTCCCACACACCAGCAACCTTCTCTCGGAGCGCATTCCTTTGTTCCCGCCTGTTCTCCTTTGTCGCCCTGATTTTCTCTAGCTAGCGCCTCTCTCCTTCTGGACTGCATTTCCCAGCATGCCTTCGCAGCTGCGCACAGAGGAAGGCCAGCAAGTTGCGAAGCTTCCCCCCCGCACCCCACCCCATCAGCTTTGTTAAATTCCACAAAAGGGAGGGCTACCTCAGGACCGGCTCTCCTCCGAGGGAAGGTAGCCTCGCCTCGCAGCCTTCCGGGTCCTTCCCCGAGGAAACAACCGCTGGGCCTCCCTCTCCAAAGGCGCGTCTGGCCACAGAGCTCCGAAGATGGGAGACCACAAGGTAAAGATGCTGATGGGAGGGATGCAGGCAGAGAAGATGCTGCAGCAGCAGCAGCTGGACCAGGGGATGGAGAGATGCTCAGAGCTGCTTGGACACACGTCAGGGCCTGGGGCAACTTCTAAGCCTTTTGCTGTTGGCTGCGTCTTTGCTCCTGTCCACATCCTTCTCCTCTCAGTGCTTTGTCATCCCTTGGTTTCATTTCTGGCGGCGCGGGGGGGGGGGGGAAGAGCCGCAGGGCTCAGCAGGTAGGAGGGCAGGGGTGGGGCTTTGTCGGAGGACAAGCATCTCTCCCCGGTGAGCATACCTGCTGGAGGAATGGTGGTGCTTCTAGGACTCGGCTGCCAACCAGCAGCAGCAGCAGAACATCCCCAAAGCACTTTCTAATGGATGCTGGACTTTTTGAGTTTGGGGGAGGAGAGGAGGAGGAGTGGCAATTGGAGAAGTGGGGGGGGCTTGTCCTTACGGATGCTGCCAAACTGGGCTGAATCTGGGCTGCTCAGATGCTTGGCCGCCCCCTCTTACCAAAAGTTAAACATTTTTTTTAAAAAATCCCTACACATAGAAAACTAACATTTCAGCGGGATTCAGTCTAGTCTAACACTGCCATGCTAGTTTTCTATGAGCGGGAAGAGTTTGGTTTGGAGGGTGCATTCCATCATAGGGGTGTGCACCTTGCAGTGAGTCTAACACAGTTCGAGCACCTTGGTGGCAATTAGGGCAAAGCCAGTAGATGTGTGCGGAGGAAACTGATTAAAAATATTTAAAAAGCAAAGGAATTGCATCTTTTGGTAAGCTTGTCTGAAATTTTCTTTTTTAAACTGTATCAGGTTTTGTTTGTCTTGAGGCAGTTTTAAATAGTGCAAAGCCTCTGTCATGAATTCAGATGGTGGTGAGTTATAAATCACTCACAAACTATCCTAGAGCTGGAAGGGACCTGGTAGGTCTTCTAGTCCAACCCCCTGCTCAGTGCAGGAACCTGCTTCAGCATCCCTGAGAGGTGGCCATCCAGCCTCTGTTTGGAAACCTCCAGTGAAGGAGAGAGCCCACCACTGCATGAGGCAGACTGTTCCACTGTCCAACAGCTCATACAGTCAGGAAATTCTTCCTATTGTCTATCCTAAATCTGCTTTCTTTCAGCCCATAGTTTTTAGTCCTGTCCTCAGGAGCAACCGAAAGCTAGTAGAAATGGATTGAAATAGGTAGGAAGCAGATCACCGTCTCTTTGGTGGTTTACCTGCAATTATTTATTTAATTATTTATTTATTTAACGTATTTGTATACCGCCCTAAACCAAGGTCTCAGGGCGGTTCACAACAAAACACCAAACAAAACATTAAAATCAATTAAATGCTAAAAACAGTTTAAAACAAGTCAATAAACAATCTAAAAGTTCAAAAGCCTGGGTAAAGAGTTGAGTCTTCAGACACTTTTTAAATTAATTTCCAAAGAGAGGTGCTGGGGTTGAAAAGCTGCCCACATTCTGTGACTTGGAATTATTCTAGTACTACACACCAATAGAGATGTAAAAGTGGCAGTATTTACTTTGTGGTGAGGAGAAATGCACTCTGTACATGATCAAAGGCACTCTTGACAATATTCCAGGGGCCAGCCTCATCATATTGGCATCAGGTTCTGTGGTGGAGCTTTGGCAAACACTGGCTCGGTTTACAATGGGGCGCCTTCTCCACTTTGCCCTGGGTGAAATGCAGGCCGTAGAAGGAAACCAGGCCAAGGGTGCCCCTTGCTGAAAAGTGGCATACACATTTTCTTAAAAATAACAGTAACAGTAAACACCAGGTGCTGTTTCTACAGGATTCTCTGCGGAAGATCATCACTACCCTTGCCGTGAAGAATGAGGAGATCCAGAATTTCATTTATGTCCTCAAGCAGATGCTCCAGAACGTAGAGGTAATGTGGGACTCCGCTTGTAGGAGAAATGCTGGGCAGACCCTTACCAAAGAAGAAGTGCAGGATAAAACCAAGGTTCTATCTCAGGGTGCCCAACCTGAGGCTTCCCGACTGCTGGACTACAACTCCCATCATCCCCTGTAACTGTGGCAGGAAGTGCTGGGAGTTGTAGTCCAGCAGCAGGCCTTCTGTTGGCCACTTCTGTTCTGTCATCCAGATGCCTCCAGGAAGCCCACAAGTAGGAGCTGAAGGTACCAGCCCTTCCCTAGTGCATGTCACCAGCAATCTCTGTATTGAGATAGAGTGCTTCTGTCCAAGGAGGCTCCCTTAATGGCTAATCACTGTTCCCCCTGAATTGCTTTCTGAAACTCCAAGATCTTCTGCTTGCTAATGTTGTACAACAGTAATAACTACAACAATGCAATTGTAATAAAAATTAAAATAATGAAAATAAGGCTGACATGATGAGACAAATTACTCAGAGGAGTCCACATAGGAACATAGGAAGCTGCCATATACTGAGTCAGACCCTTGGTCTATCTAGCTCAGTATTGTCTTCACAGACTGGCAGCAGCTTCTCCAAGGTTGCAGGCAGGATTCTCTCTCAGTCCTATCTTGGAGATGCTGCCAGGGAGGGAACTTGGAACCTTCTGCTCTTCCCAAAGCAGCTCCATCTCCTGAGGGCAATATCTTCCAGCGCTCACACTTCTAGTCTCCCATTCGCATGCAACCAGGGTGGACCCTGCTTAGCTAAGGGGACCTTTCATGCTTGCTACCACAAGACCATCTCTCCTCTCCCATGAAATTACATTACTACTTTGAGTCATTTTCCACACCATGCCAATGAGTGGAAAGGAAAGGCACATCTTTGTAAGCAGATACAAATTATGGGCATTAACTTCACAAGCATTTGTCTTACCCTGCACACTGGACTTTCAAGAATATGACAGGCTGGGCGGGTAATACATCAGATACTAAAGAAATGAGTCATCAGTCATATGTGTAGAGGGTGGTTGATGACGTCCTATGTGTGGTCCAATACCCACCCACTGAGAAATGTCTCTGGTTTCTCCCGCTCTTCTGTTCACTCCCATCAGGCCAATTCAGACAGGGTGCAGCAAGACCTCGAAGCCGAGTTCCTGTCACTGAACACCTTGCTGGATGAACTCAAAGAAGGGATGCTCATGAAAATTAAGCAGGACCGAGCCAGCCGGACCTATGAGCTGCAGGTGAGGAAGTGGGTCTCTAAGCGTGTGAGAATTGCCCGGCTGCCTGGTGGGGTGATCTCAGTGGCCACCCAGAGGCTTCCCAGCAAGCCTGGAAATACGGCATGATGGGAAGTAGTCGCTGTTCTCCTCCTGTTGCCTGTTCTCAGGTCTGAATGGGAGCTGTAGTCCAACAGGGTGCTGGGAGTTGTAGTCCAACATTTGGCAAGCCGCACTGGAGAACCCCTGGGTTAAAGTGGTGGGCTTGAATGAGGGAGACTAGAGTTTGCCATGAAACTCACTGGTTGACCTGGGGCAATTCACACACCCTTGTCCTACCTCACAGGGTTGTAAAGCAGGGTAAATTCCCAGCCTGCTGTCCTGCCTCAGAAGAAAGGCAGGATATCAAAGTGAGCAATCATGAAATGAAAATAACTCAAATGATAAAGCACCATATAGACATACATGGAAAGCTCTTAACAGCACTTTTTTTCTTCCCGTGGTTGAAAAGCAGGATAGTAATATTCTAAATAAATAAATAAATAAATAACAACAAGCCAAAAAAAGACCCTGCCCCAAGGAACATACACTTTGCATTCTTCTGGCAAAAGAGAAAGGGGAATAGGAGGGGCCAAGGTAGGGGGGCAGGGATGTTATGCTCCTCTCTAGTCATTTGTTCACACCATAACTACACTATAGTGAGGGCAGTGCACTCTGCACATGCCCAGAAGCATTCTTGTTTATTCTCATATTGGATTTTTTTCTGGCTAAAATGAAGCCTCAGTCAGAAATTTTTGCTGTAAAGCCCCCCCCACCCTCTGTCTGCCTTCTGTCTGCCAAAAAAAGACCCTGCCCCAAGGAACATACAATTTGCATTCTTCTGGCAAGAGAGAAAGGGGAATGGGAGGGGCCAAGGTGGGGGGGCAGGGATGTTATGCTCCTCTCTAGTCATTTGTTCACACCACAACTATACTATAGTGAGGGCAGTGCACTCTGCACATGCCCAGAAGCATTCTTGTTTATTCTCATATCGGATTTTTTTCTGGCTAAAATGAAGCCTCAGTCAGAAATCTTTGCTGTAAAGCCCCCCACCCCTTTTCCACTCTGTCTGCCTTCTGCCTCAGAATCAGCTGGCTGCCTGCACGAAAGCCCTGGAGAGTTCGGAGGAGCTGCTGGAGACGGCCAACCAGACACTGCAGGCGGCTGACAACCACGATTTCAACCAGGTAATGGAGCGCCTTGCTGGCAGCACCTCTTTCGAGGGGAGGGCAGGTGCAGAGCTGGCGGGGAGGTGTGTGTGTGTGTGCAGACCTTGCGGGACATATGCAAAACAGACCCAGATATGCAAAACAGACCCAGATATGCAAAACAGAGCCAGATATGCAAATAGACTTGAGTTGCATGCATTTCTACATTTCCCAGAACAATAAGAATAATATATGCACAGTTGGAATGACTTGTGGGGTTTCCCTGTCCTTACGGCTGTAGCCCTCTCCACCCCCAGCACAGCATCCCTCCAGTGGCTGTTGCTGGTGACTGTCTTATGTTTCTTCTTTAGATTGTGAGCTCTTTGGGGACGGGGGCCTATCACATTTTTAGTTTTTATTTCTCTATGTAAACTGCTTTGGAAACATGGGTTGAAAAGCAGTATATAAATATTTGTAGCTGTAGGGGTGTGTGTGTCACAAGTATGGACCCACAGCAAAATGTCAAATTGCATCCCTGGTGGGTATGGGCCGCCTGTGTCTGAGCATGGTGGGAAAACAAAAGTTTGAAACAAGACAGGAGTCCCTTTTATTATTTTTTTCTGCTTCCTGGGTTGTTTGTTTTTGGTTTTTGGTTTTGGTTTTTTGGGTTTTTGTTTGCTGTGGGAGGCATTGGTGTTCAGCCCCAGCTCCTTTTCAACACCCTCGGAAATACCAAAGCTGTAAAATGGCTGGTTTGTTTGTTTGTTTGTTTGTTTGTTTGTTTGTTTATTCAATTTTTATACTGCCCTTCCAAAGTGGCTCAGGGTGGTTTACAATTAAAACAAAACCATTAAAACCAGTAACAGTTAAAACAGAAATATAAACAATATAAAACATCAGTTAACAATTACAACATCATAAAAACAATTAAACAATCAGAACAATTAAAAAACCCTGAAAACCAGGTTACAGTATTAAAACAATTAAAGCTAATTAAAACCCTGAAAGGCCAGGCCAAACAGATAGGTTGGAAAAGAAAAGAGTTTTAGGCACCTTTCTCCCTCAGAAGCAGAAGGGCTTGCATCTGTATTCTTCAAGCTGAGAAATGTCCCACTCTTTGGGTTGAAATCCTGCTTGCCTCCCTCCTTACCTCAGAGTTCTATTGGCTTTGCCCCTCTGGTTGTCTGTTAACTGCACACTGAGCCCACAAACATTCTGCCCCATTGACTAACATGGGGGCAGTTTGGGTGTGTGATTTTTTTTTGCCTCCTTAGGTTTTTCCTCCCTTCATCTTTTTTTTTTTTCATCACTGATACATCTGCTGAGTCTGCTGGTACCTTCCACTGGTGCTTCAGTTACCCTTTGATGAGGATCATAAAGTTTCCAGCTCTTTCAGAGAGAGAGAGAGAGAGAGAGAGAGAGAGAGAGAGAGAGAGAGAGAGAGAGATGATCATCACAGGATTGTAGAATGTTTAGAGTGGGAAGGGGCCTTGGAGGTCTTCTAGTCCAACCCCCTGCTCATTGCAGGAGTCTGCTAGAAACAACCATCTGAAAACCTTCAGCAAAGGAGAACAGCTCAGAATTTCCACCTTCAGTCTAGACTAAGTCTGCTTCCTTGCAATAGTAATAATAATATGTACGAATCGTTAGTTAATAATTCTGGGACATGTAGAAATGTGCGCAAATGTCTGCTCAGCCACAAAGTTTGCTGAGTGTTCTTGGGCCAGTTCCCCCTGTTCTCAGCCTGGCCTACCTTACAAGGTTGCTGTGAGGATAAAAGAGGGAAGAGAGAGTTCTGCAACAACACCGCCCTGAGTGTCTTGGAATAAGAGTGGGATATGCACTTAGGAACTCATAGGAAGCTTGGAACCTTCTGCACGCAAGCATGAAGATGCTTTCTCACTGAGCTACAGCCCTATACCCTCAGGGGGATATCTTACAGTGCTCACACATGTAGCCTCCCATTCGTTTCCATCCTAGGGCAGACCCTGCTTAGCACAGGGGACAATTCATGCTTGCTACCCACAAGACCAGCTCTCCTAATTTAAGCAAAGATCATTTGTCTGTTATCCTTTATTTAAAATGTCACCTGCGCTGGATTGCAAAGGACAATGCTTTAGTGATGCTTCCCACTGCAAACTGATGCTTATGACTCCTTCTTGCAACCCCCCCCCCCTTTCTTTTTCTCTTTCATCTCTTTTCTGCCGCTTCTGTCGTGCTGCTTGGAAGGCTGCTAAGCAAATCAAGGACAGGTACGCCACACATCGCAAACCTCTTTCTCCCTCTGAGAAAGGCAGCGCCAATCTCTTGCATGTTGAGGGTGGGGGGCGTGGGAATACCCAATAGCAAAATGCTAGATTATCCGGTACTGGATTCAAAACCTGCTGGATCTTCTGCCTCCTTCCTGCTTTGCTGAGGCCCCACTTGCTGTGGCTACTTTCCAATGAGATGTTTGACACTCTCAGGTCCAGAAGGACTGTCTCCAGAATGAATTTCAGGTGCCTGGGTGGGAGGTTCTGGTGGTCAAGGCACTCTGTGTATGCTCAAGGGCACCCTTGACTTCCTTCTTAATTCATATTGCCCTGAACTGAGGATTTAAAAAAAAATGTTGAGAGGCCAAAACTTAGTTGTGATCAGTCTGTGACGAGAAAAAAAGCATCTGCTTAAAGCCAGGCTTGTTTTTAGTATTTCGTCACTCAGTCCAGGTCTACTTTGGTTCCAGAGCCCAGCCTGCTAAGATAGAGTCCTGCTTGCAGATCAGTGAGGGAAATGCATTCTGCACATGCTCTATGGCACTCTTTCCCCCCTGGAGTCTGCTGCCCTGCTGGTGTATCAATAATTTGCCGCTTGAGGTGACCGCCTCATCTTGCCTCATGAAAGGGCCTCCTTTGCTGTAAAAGCTTCCAGGTCTGAATTCTCTTGAGGTCTAGCCACTTGCATGCTAAAGAGCCTTCCTTCAGACCCCTGATCTCTTCTCCCCAGCACCCATTAGTCCAGGGCATGTGGGGCTCTGAGGACCCCTTTCTAATCACTCTCTTTCCCCTCCTGCCGGACCTCCTCAGTGTGACGATGGCGCCTGCGTTCCGGCTGTCCCTCAAGGCCAAAGTGAGTGACAACATGAGCCATCTCATGGTGGACTTTGCCCAAGAGCGTCGGATGCTGCAGTCTCTGAAATTCCTGCCAGGTAACCTGGGATGTCTCCACCGGCAGCGGGGAGGCTTCCCACAAGCATGAAACTGAAGGCTGAGAAAATTAGAACCGACAAGAGGAAGTCCTTTTTCACACAGCGCGTAATTAGTCTATGGAACTCTCTGCCACGGGATGTAGTGATGACCACTAACTTGGATGGCTTTAAAAGGGGCTTAGACAAATTCATGGAGGACAGGCCTATAGGACAGGCTTCTAGACTATAGGCCACCTCCAGCCTCTTAGCAAGATGCATCTCAATACCAGTTACGGGGAACAACAGCAAGAGAGAGAGGCATGGCCTCACCTCTTGCCTGTGGGCTTCTTAGAGGTATTTGGTGGTACTAGGCCTTGGGCCTGATCCAGCAGGGCTGTTCTTATGTTCTTGTGTTTAAGCAGATCCGAAGTGATCACTGTGCTAGCATCTTTCAATTCTTTGGAATTGCTCCCCTTCTAAACTTTAGAAACGCCCCACCTATGAGAGCCCCTGGTGGCGCAGTGGTAAAACTGCCGCCCTGTAACCAGAAGGTTACAAGTTCAATCCTGACCAGGGGCTCAAGGTTGACTCAGCCTTCCATCCTTCCGAGGTCGGTAAAATGAGTACCCAGAATGTTGGGGGCAATATGCTAAAATCATTGTAAACCGCTTAGAGAGCTCTGGCTATAAAGCGGTATATAAATGTAAGTGCTATTGCTATTGCTATTGCTATACTGTGAAAAATTACCAACCAGTGGCCACCTTTCTTGGTTGTCTCTCTCAGCTTAAATCACAAGAAGCAATGACAAGATATAATAATTCCCCTGTGCTGGAGGTTCTGGACCTCACTTGGAATGCCGTGTCCAGTTCTGGACCTCACTTGGAATTCCGTGTCCAGTTCTGGACCTCACTTGGAATGCCGTGTCCAGTTCTGGAACTCACTCGGAATGCCGTGTCCAGTTCTGGACCCCACTTGGAATTCCGTGTCCAGTTCTGGAACTCACTTGGAATGCCGTGTCCAGTTCTGGAACTCACTTGGAATGCCGTGTCCAGTTCTGGACAGGGGTTCCCCGACCTGTGATCCACGGTCCCCCTGGTGGTCCGCAAGAGTACTGCACATGGTCCGTGGGTGGGTGAGATAATATAATCCTGTGTATCTCTTATGTATGGCAAATACGAATATGATGAATATTTCTATACCACTTTTCAACACATGTATCATATTTGATTTTACATTGTTATTCGCAATGTAATATCAGCATCAGCATTATTTTTATTTGTTAGCCGCCACATGACAAATTGTTCTCTGGATGGCTCACAACACAGGATTAAAACATACAGTTATGCTACACAAACATCCCTGTGTAATATGACAGACATCAAAAATTATTAGGAATAGCTGTGTTTTTAATACTCCTTGATTTATAAGTTTGACTCCCGTGACCCCCAGGCTGTGTTCAAGATGTTCAAAATGGCTTGCTTACATGGTGGTTTGCAAAAGGTTTCAATGAAGATATAGTGGTCTGCATCAAGGGAGAGGTCGGGGACCACTGGTTTAGAGGGGATGCAAACAAGAAGGGGAAGGGTCCAGAAATCAGATATCTTTCTCCAGGAGAAGAGAAGCCTAAGGGGAGAGGGGAGGCTCTCGAACAGAGGCTGGAGGACGGCCACCTGTCAGGGATGAAACATAGGAAGCTGCCATATACTGAGTCAAACCCTTGGTCCATCCAGCTCAGCATTGTCTACCCAGGCTGGCAGCAGCTTCTCTAAGGTTGCAGGCTGGAGTCTTTCCCAGCCCTATCTTGGAGAAGATGCCAGGAAGGGAACTTGGAACCTAGATGCTCTTCCCAGAGCGGCTCCATCCCCTAAGGGGAATATCTTCCAGTGCTCACACTTCTTCATATGCAACCAGGGCAGACCCTGCTTAGCAAATGGAGAAGTCATGCTTGCTACCACAAGACCAGCTCTCCTGTTGCAGCAGATTCTTGCACTGAACAGGCAGTTGGACTAGAAGATCTCCAAGGTCCCTTCCCACTCTAAAATTCTAGGATTCTACAATTTCCCTGAGGAAGCAGCTAATTTTCCCTAGGAGATGAGAAGTGATGAGCCAGGAATTATTAGCTGCTTGACAGAGAGATCAATGGAGTAAACAACGGATGAGGAAGGGTGAGAGCATCTGCTTTGCTTGCAGAAGATCCCAGGTTCAATTCCTGGCTGCATCTCCAGGTAGGGCTGAGAAAGATTCCCATCTGGAGACTTGGAGAGCCACTGCCAGTCAGCGTAGACAATACTGAGCTAGATGGCCCAAGGGTCTGACTCAGTATACAGCAGTGAAGGTAGAAAGAAAGGCAGCTGGGGTAATACAAAACCCTCCAGCTTTCTCCACCTGCCTTTGTGTTGTCAGGAAATTCTTCCTAATGTCCTAACGGAAATTCTTCCTAATGTCCTAATCAGAGGTGCGTCTAGGTACATAGGAAGCTGCCATATACTGAGTCAGACCATTGGTCTATCTAGCTCAGTATTGTCTTCACAGACTGGCAGCAGCTTCTCCAAGGTTGCAGTCAGGAGTCTCTCTCAGCCCTATCTTGTAGATGCTGCCAGGGAGGGAACTTGGAACCTTCTGCTCTTCGGGAGCCTGGTCCTAAAAGCCTTGGGAGCCCTCACCCCTTGCGAATTAAGCATCATCATGCTCAGCCAGGTGACCACACCACCCGGAACAGACTAAAGAGGATTGCGGGGGGTGGTGGCAGGGGCTGTGGAGGCCCTGGACTTGGGCCCTGAAGTCCAGGGGTAAGAGCGCCTCTGGTCCTAGTTAGGAAATTCTTCCTAATGTTCCTAATGTCAACCCTGGGCAGATTTCCCCCTGTTCTCCTTGCCTCCATCTTTCTCCCCTCCCTCTCCCCTCCCTCTCTCTTCTTCTCCCCTCCTTCATTTCCATCCTTCTCCTTTTTGTTAGATTCTAGATTGGAAGCCCCTTGGGGCAGGGATCTGCGTACTTCTTAAAGGCTATCTATATTTGATAGTTCAAAATTCATAAGGATATTGGTGTCCAAGTGACAACTGAACCAGATACTTTACAAAACAGTGATGAACCTGCACTGAATCGAAGCCCAAGTTTTGGATAGTTCAACTTGGGCGCATCCAATCGGAATCCCTTTTTCCTCCTGTGTGTCCAACCTAGTCCCCAGCGCTCCGGAGATCGACACGGCGGAATCATTGGTGGCCGACAACTGCGTGACTCTTGTTTGGAGGATGCCGGACGAGGACAGCAAGATCGACCACTACGTGCTGGAGTATCGCAAGACCAATTTTGATGGGCCGCCCCGGGTCAAAGAAGATCAGCCGTGGATGGTCATCGAAGGAATCAAGCCAACCGAGTATACTCTTTCGGGTGAGGCTGACTGCCAGGTGATGGGGTGTATCTGGCTGAACCCAATTTTTAACCCCATTCCCTCTCCCTAGGGGAGCCTGGGAACCACATGCTGAGGTCCTCCTGCTCTCTGGGAGCCTTGGAACCTCAGACTACAGGCTATATGTACATGCTGTGATTTTTCAGGAGCACATCCTGAGGAACACATCAGTCCATCTGTTGATTTTTAATGAATTTTTTAAAAGTTTTTTTTTTTAAATCCATTAAAAATCAATGGGTGGACTGATGTTGCATGAACCCACAACCACTGGTTCCTGAGTCCTCCATCCGTCTTTCACCTGACAATTGCAGGAGATTAGAGGTGTGCGAGCCGGATCGAAACTGGCTTGGCTCAAAGGCTCGACCTCGAACCGAACTGGGTCCAGTTTGGTTCTAGGTCGAGCCGAACCAGCCAAACTGGCCCAATTTGAACTCCCTACTGCTCATTAAAAAGGGTTAAAAGGGGTTATTCACAGTGGCAGGGGCATCCGCAATCGGAGATGGTGGTGACTCCCTCAACAGAATATGGCTAGGGCCCTATTCAGGCCAGTTTGGGCCTTCTTTGACCTGGCTCAAGCCTCTGCACGTGCAGGATGAGGACGAAGACCCTCCTCCTCTGCTCCTGATTTTACTTATCCTATTAATTTCATTAAGACTGTTCATGTGGATGTAAGCCAGTGACTGGAATCGCCTTCCTTCCTAACTGTAACTTTAAAATTTGTGTACACACATACACACAATCTCTATGGGTACCTATGTTGATGGGACGTACTTGTTAAAAAAGATTGGGAACCCCTGTCTTAAGATATGCTTGGGTAATGGCTAACATGCAGGGATCAGGAAACCCACTAGTCTACTAGTCTGTGACAAGTGAAAAATGGTGGCTGGCGAGTGAAAAAAGTCCTGACAAGTAATGTACCAACATAGCTCATGGAACCATCTGAAGAGTAAAATGTTTTGTCTGGCTTATGAATTGAGCCAGAATTTCTTGATCCTCTGCTAGTCAGGTCTTGCAGACCAAAACAGTGGCCAAGGAAGTCATTGTGAGTGGATCTTTAGTATCTGTACACTTCCCAGGAGTAGCAAAACCAGAGTGAATGATGCAAAGGAAGAGAAACAGCTAGTGTTGTGGAGAAACCATCTGAGAAAATTCTCCAGATTTTCTACAAGGACAAAGTACTGAAAATACTCTTCAAATTTCAGTTTCTCCTTGAGAGAAAACTTAATGTACTCTTTGAATGTCTTCTATTTTTGAATTCCCATCCCTAGAAACGAGACAGAGTTGCTCACTCCACCACCATCTCACAAAGGCTACTGGCACAGAGGCAGGTCTTGGGGATAGTGTGGGCCCTTGGTAGATGCCCCCAAGTGTTAACCTTTCACACCAACCCTGCGGGGAAGGACCAGGCAGGAGTATCTCCCACAGCTGCTCTGCCTCCTGCTCAAGTTTAAAAGGGGCAGGGCAAATTTCCATATTGCAGTCTGACATGCTGCAATGTGGGGTGAATGGAGAGAATCCATATTTTGCCCCTCCGACCTTTCTTGTCCTTTTCCTTACAGGACTGAAATTTGATATGAAATACATGAATTTCCGTGTCAAGGCCTGCAACAAGGCCGTGGCAGGGGAGTTCTCGGATCCTGTCACTCTGGAAACAAGAGGTGAGTCACCCCCAGGAGCAGGGTTTCCAGATGTTTTTGACTACAACTCCCATAATCCCCAGTCAAAAGCCATTGCAGCTGGGGGTGATGGGATTTGTAGTCAACAGCATCTGGGAACCCCTGTTATAGGGAACACTGCCCAGGAGGCAGAATTGTGAGTGGGGGAGTGGGGTCTGCAGATCAGCCGGAGAGAAAAAGGGATGCCCCTTACAACATTTGTCTCCATGTTGTATGACAACAAAATGGGTGGGGCTTTCCACTTGGGACAGCAAACCCCACTCATGGGGCACAGAGCCCAGTGGCGCAGCTGTGTGTATTATGGGTGGGGCCTACTGCCACTAATATTCAATGAAATCACCCCTTCTTTCTGTTTTTCATTTGATTCAGTGTTGGCAGTGGTGGAGCTACAATAGAGCAAGGATGTGCAATGAACACGGGCTGCCACTAGGGTGCACTGTGCCTGAATCTCCTACTTCAATCATAATTTCCCCATAGGAATCAATGGGGAACTCAAAAATATTAATACAGTGCAAATGGTTTGGTATAAATTTCACATGGTGTTCCTACATGGTTTATAGTATTAAACCTGTGGATTTTCAAGGAAATCAGTCCATCTGTTGATTTTTAATGAATTTTTTAAAAAAGTTTTTTTTAAAATCCATTAAAAATCAACGGGTGGACTGATGTTGCGTGAAACCACAACCACTGGTTCCCGAGTCCTCCATACATCTTTCACCTGACAATCTCTGCCCAACCTCAAATCTTGGTTGCGGAAGTCAGGCAGAAGTCGGGCAGAAGTCAGATGAAGGGCTCAGGAACCAGTGGTGGGCTGGTTCTCAGGACACATTATTATTATTATTATTATTATTATTATTATTATTATATCCCGCTCTTCCTCCAAGGAGCCCAGAGCGGTGTACTACATACTTGAGTTACTCTTTCACAACAACCCTGTGAAGTAGGTTAGGCTGAGAGAGAAGAAGTGACTGGCCCAGAGTCACCCAGCTAGTTTCATGGCTGAATGGGGATTTGAACTCAGGTCTCCCCGGTCCAAGTCCAGCACTCTAATCACTATACCACGCTGGCTCTCTCTTTGGGCAGGAGCACAGACTCCTCAGGAACTGGAGGTTCCCATGAACTGGTCCTCCCGGTGATTGTGCGAAGCCACCCTGTATGTTGGTGTTTTTCAGGATGGCTTTAAGGTGAAGTTAGTTAATCCAGTTCAGTCAATCTAGTTGGTTCTCTGTTCCTCAAATACAGGATTAGTGAAGGAATTAGAATCAACTGGGATTCATTACATTCTGGAGTGACTAACAATAGAACCATGGAAATGGTCTACGTGACAACTAGTTTTCTGTTAAGAGAGGATTGGGAGGCTGACGTATTCCTTTTAGGATTTTCTCTTTGTCCCTGATATGTTTTAGGGTAAAAACTGTGTAAATTCAAATAGATTGTCGGGGAACGGAGGTTGCGGGGTGGAAGAAAGCAGGGGAACTTACCCCGATGATGGGAGAACCCAGTCGGTGTGCTGTGCGCCCTGCCTGCTGCCTCGACTGGAGGGTCACGGCGGGTTTGCTGTGGGTGATTTTGGCCCAGATGGCTCCAACAGGGGAAAGCGCCCAGACAGGGAGGCAGGGGCTGATTTCTCATGCGGTGTGCGGGGAGCCTCGTGCAGTCTGCCTGGTCTCACGAGATCTCAGGGTGAGATTTCGTTCCGGTCCGAGATTTGCCAAGGCTGCCGAGATCTATATAAAGGTGGACTGGCCAAGGATGAGGGGCCAGTTACTGATGAGGTCCTGTGTCGGATTAGGAGCACCATCACGGGGGTAGTCTGAATAAAACCAACTCTGCTATAGATGGTGCCCTGAAGACCTCTGAGACCTGCCTGGACCACTTGGACACTTCCCTTGCGATTTCAGCCCAGGTGTTTTAAGACCCCACTAAAGTCAAGATGTGCTGTTGAGTTGGTGTCGGCTCCTGGCGATCGCAGAGCCCTGTGGTTGCCTTTGGTAGAATACAGGGGGGGTTGACCATTGCCATCTCCCGCGCAGTATGAGATGATGCCTTTCGGCATCTTCCTATATCGTTGCTGCCCGATATAGGTGTTTCCTGTAGTCTGGGAAACATACCTACGGGGATTTGAACTGGCAACCTCTTGCTCCCTAGGCAAGTTACTTCCCTGCTGTGCCATTAGGTGGCTTCAAGACCCCACTACCCCACGTGGCTTTTTTAGGACTTCACTGACCCTCTGAGTATGACTGAGGTAACATTGGATTAAGAACTAGGCTCCTTCGCCGCTCTCCCACTTTTGAGCAACCACCACCACTAAGAAGGCACATCCCGTTTTCTGGGGAAAGCCCCGTCCCAAATAAAGCCATGCTTTACACAACGCTCTCAATCTTTTGCTGAGGAATGGGAAACGTATACCTGTTCCCAAAAGAGCTGGAAGTGTTACAATCTATATAGGCCCGTAGCCAGAGCACCTGCAGGCAAGAAGGGGGTGCTGGCAGACTTGGGACAACCCACAGATACGTCCGTTTCCTGAAATCCTGAAGAAAAAAATCCCAGGGGCAAAAAAGCCCCAAGCTGCCCTAACGTAACTCAGTGGAGCGGAATGTTTGTGGACTCAAAGGGCAGTTAACAGACAGCCAGGCAGGCAGAGCGAATGGAACTCAGTGGCGAAGACAGGGGGAGGGAGAGCTTGAACAGAAATGGGAAATTTCTCAGCCTGAAGAATACTCCCTCAAGCCAATCTCAACCCCTTCTGCTTCTGAGAGGGGAAAATGCCTAAAAATTTTCACCATGCTCATGCACAGGCTCAGGTAGAACATACATACCAAGTATATTCTGCAGCGTTTTGTTGAGGGTCTGTACCTGGAATATTTCTTTGGAATAGCTGGTATTTCATTGGATCCCATTGGGGAACACACTCAAACACACTGCCTCTCTGCATTAAGTTTGGTAGGCTGACAAATAATTTCTTGCCATTACACAGAGATCCCCTTGACTTAATCTAGGGCTGGGGGCGACTGAGGCAAGAAACTTGAATCCACTCCTGAGTTCCATCTCAGATGGAATATTCATAGACATTCCAAACCACCTCAGCCACAGAACTAATGGCTCAGGAGGTCTCCTTTCAGTCTGCTAAAGCCACAGCTCTTATATCCACTCGCTAGGAAGATCTCAAATACTGCAGCTGGATTTCAACCCCACCCCTTCCGTCAAGTTTATTTGATTTTTCAGGCCCACTGGCAGAAGCGTGATGCTTCTTTGGACCTGCATGATCTGTTCTCGAACTGAGGCCCTCCTTTATCACCCTGTGAAGGCAGTAAATGCCTTAGCAGATTATCCAACGCTGTCCTGACGGCACAAATCCATCTCTAGATGTTCTGTTCTTCACGCCTTTTGTGGGCTGTGTAACCGCATTGTCCATTGGATGGATGGTTGCGGGGGGAGTTGTCCTGGGAATCACCCATCTTGATAGGGAAAGAAGGTGACTGGAGATGGCGTGGTCAGGAGAAGGAGGTGTTGGTCTCTGAACCGGGGTGGCCTTTCTATGAGGCAGTTGCTGCAGGCATTGGATTTATGGAGTGCCAGCCAGGGGCGGAGGGAAGGAATCTAGGACAAAAATGCTGAAGGTGGGAATGAATACCATTTCCATGGGAGAGGAGAGCTGGTCTGGTGGTAGCAAGCATGACTTGTCCCCTTAGCTAAGCAGGGTCTGCCCTGGTTGCATCTGAATGGGAGACTAGAAGTGTGAGCACTGGAAGATAGTCCCCTCAGGGAATGGAGCCAGTCTGGGAAGAGCATCTAGGTTCCAAGTTCCCTCCCTGGCAGCATCTCCAAGATAGGGCTGAGAGAGACTCCTGCCTGCAGACTTGGAGAAGCTGCTGCCAGTCTGTGAAGACAATACTGAGCTAGATAGACCAATGGTCTGACTCAGTATATGGCAGTTTCCTATGTTCCTAGTTACCTGGGAGAACGCCTTCTTTTGCATGATCTCCACCGCACATTAAGGAGAGAGGTTTGTCTCTGGGTGCCACCAGCTCATCTGGTGGCAACTTGGGAGCAGGCCTTCTCTGTAGTCACTCCTGGGCTGTGGAATGCGCCCCCTATAGACACATTTGTGGGTTAACATCTTTGATTAATTGACTGATTGATTGATTAAGTGCTGCCAAGTCAGTGTCAACTCAGCGACCATATAGATAGATTCTCTCCAGGATGATCTGTCTTCAACTTGGCCTTTTATTTATTTATATTTATTTATTCACTTATTGTATTTATAAACCGCCGCATCCAGAGGCTCTGGGCGGTGTACAACAGCTTTTAAAAGACATAAAAACACACAAATGAAAACATAACCCTAAAAGCAATATAAAAACAATGAAAACCATTTTAGGCCTCTCTTTAAAAAGTCTCTCTTTAAAAGAGCTCTTCAGATGCAGTTTTTTAGCCTGGCTTTTAGTAATCTTTGAATGTTTCCAATTGTTGTTTTAGTAGCTGTTTTGTTTTGTTTTTGTTGTATTGATTTGTGTGAACCGCCTAGAGCCTTTGGAGTCAGGTGGCATATAAATTTTATTTATTTATTTATTTATTTATTTTTACTGATTTCCAAATCCTAGATTCTAAATTAAATGCTGATGGGGACAAGCAGTATCCCTGGCTGGCACGTAGGCCTCAGCGGGGATCATTCTAACATTCTCTTCACCCCAAATTAGTCTTGACGTTCCAAATGAGCTGGTCGAGTTTGCAGAACAGAACGGATCAGAATTCTGGTCTTTGGTTTTTCTCTTTTTGGTTTCTGAAGTTTGCCCAGAGCACAGTTTGCTGCAGCCAGGAGGCGAGGTGAGGGGCGGCAGATTATCAGGGCATTCAAGAGGGGTGGCAAAAGGCACCCCCCCCATCAATGCCATCAGAAAAGCTCTTCAGGACTGAACTGACCCTGGCAAGCTTGGCCAAGAGCGCCCCTCCCCACACACCTTGCGAAACTTGCAAGATGCATGAGGAGAGAAGAGGGGAACCTCTGCTGGGAACCTTCCCGCCTCCCTGTGCTATTGTCAAAGTTTGCAAGGCTCAGTTTTGCAAGGGGATGTGGGGCAAGGCAGTAATTTATTGGGGCCTCACTTCCAGCCCTGCAGTACCTTCAGCCATCCCTGTTCCTCATACTGGCTTTTCTGCTCGGAGTCCCACTTGGTATCAAATCACTGCTTCCACGCACCAGCCTGGTTTTGTGCAGCTCTATAAAAGACGGAGCAGGAGTGCAAATAGCAGGTGTAGTCCCTAGTGCAGCGGTAATACTCTTCTTAAAAGAATCAGGGAAACTCCGTTAATCAATGGGATGATTAAAGGATGGAGCAAGTCCAGCTTGGCCATGGATGATGAGGTGTGAATCCCCCATAAAGAGCGAGTGAACAATGTGAGAGCCCCTTTTGGAGGGGAGCGGGTCTTGTGGGGGGAGAAATGAATTGTCCCCTTTGCTAAGCAGGGTCTGCCCTGGCTTGCATTTGAATGGGAGACTACATGAGTGAGCACTGTAAGATATTCCCCTTATAGGATGGGGCCACTCTGGGAAGACCATCTGCCTGCTTGCATGCAAAAGGTTCCAAGTTCTCTCCCTGGCAGCCTCTTCAAGATAGGGCTGGGAAAGACGCCTGCCTGCATCCTTGGAGAAGCTGCTGCCAGTCTGTGTAGGCAATACTGAGCTAGATGGACCAATGGTCTGACTCAGTAGAAGGCAGCTTCCTATGAAAAGTGAGCGAATCCTGGACTAACCCCACTGTCTGGTGGTGCCCAAATAGACAGGCCGACAGACATCCAGAGAAGGTGTATAGGCAGAAGAGTCCCAGGTTCAAGTCTACCCCAGCAGGGGGTGAAGAATGGTTGGTGTGGGACAAAGCATAGACTTTGGAGAGGAGAGCTGGTCTTGTGGTAGCAAGCATGAAAGGTCCCCTTAGCTAAGCAGGGTCTGCCCTGGTTGCATATGAATGGGAGACTAGAAGTGTAGGCACTGGAAGATATTCCCCTCAGGGGATGGAGCTGCCACTCTGGGAAGAGCAGAAGGTTCCAAGTTCCCTCCCTGGCAGCATCTCCAAGATAGGGCTGAGAGAGATTCCTGCCTGCAACCTTGGAGAAGCCGCTGCCAGTCTGTGAAGACAATACTGAGCTAGATAGACCAATGTCTGACTCAGTATTTGGCAGCTTCCTATGTTCCTAATCTGGCACCTCGCCTGATGTCACAGTACCTTGGACAGAGGTGCTCTTACCTTTGGACTTCAGGGCTGAAGTCCTCCAGACACCCCCTGGGGGCCTGCAAATCATCTTTAGTCTGTCCTGGATGGTGTTTTTTGTGCCCTCAAGAACCTACATGTTAAAAAATGATGCTTAACTTGCAGCAGGGGGGCCTCCAAAGGCGTTTAGGTCCAGGCTCCAAAACTACTTAGTTGCACCTCTGACCTTGGACCATCCCTGCTCTGAACAGAAGCAAAAGGAAGGGAGGGACACAGAAGATCCATTGGCGCAATGTTAAATAGCCACCGAGTTGTGCTCCTCTCTGAGCTGCTCCAGTGGCGAGACCCAACTTTTTACAAATCCCCAGCTTTCATGTACCGCCTGGATGCCAGCACCAGCCACCAGAACCTCAAGGTGGAGGACCTCAGCGTGGAATGGGACGCCATGGGTGGGAAGGTGCAGGACATCAAAGCCCGAGAGAAGGACGGGAAGGGCCGCACGGCATCTCCAATCCATTCCCCGGCCAGGTAACATCTGTCTTCTCGGTCTCCTTCTCTGCTCTGATAGGGATGGCGGGAGGTTTTCTGGTAGTAGCCGAAACACATTTGGAACTGGTGAGGCACAGGGGAGAATTCTCAAGTGAATTGAGAACTTCCTCCTCCCGAATTAGATCTGTTTTAATATGAAGTTTAGACACGCAACGAGAAGACACAAGGAGAGCTGCTCTTGTGGTCGCAAGCATGGATTGTCCTCTTTGCTAAGCAAGTTCCTCCCTGGCTTGCATTTGAATGGGAGACTAGAAGTGTGAGCACTGCAAGATATTCCTTTTAGGGGATGGGGCCATTCTGGGAAGAGCAAGAAGGTCCAGAGCAAGGAGAGCTCTTCTCCTTGCTCTTCCCAGAGCGGCCCTATCCCCTAAGAGGAATATCTTGCAGTGCTCACACTTCTAGTCTCCCATTCAGATGCAAGTCAGGGAGGACCTTGCTTAGCAAAGAGGACAATTCATGCTTGCGACCACAAGACCAGCTCTCTTTGTGTCTTCTCGGTGTGTGTCTAAACTTCATATTAAACCAGATCTAATTTGGGAGGAGGAAGTTCCCTCCCTGGCATCTCCAGGTAGAGCTGAGAGATAGACTCCTGCCTGCAGCTTCGTAGAAGCTGCTGCCAGTTTGTGTAGATAATACTGAGCTGGCTGGACCAATGATCTGTCCCAGCAGAAGGCAGCTGCCTATGTTCCTATGTAAGATGCTCAGCTGGAAGGTGACCACAGTTTGGGATCCCTGCTCTAGAGAAAACAAAAAAGCCAGGGGTCTCCCTGGAGTGGTTGGACTACAGCATCCATTATCCCCAGCCACAATGGCCAGTAGCCAGGGATAATGGGTATTGTAGTCCAACATCTGCAGGAGGGCCACTCTTTGGGGCCCCTGCTCTGGAGAAAACAAAAGGGTCTCCCCTGAAGTGGCTGGACTACAATGCCCATCATCCCCAGCCACAACAGCCAGTAGCCAGGGATGATGGGTATTGTAGTCCAACATCTGCAGAAGGGCCACAGTTTGAGACCCCTCAAACTTAGATGGGGACTTAGATGATCCTCCAGAGAAAGGGGAATGCCCAAAGATCCAATGTCTCTGTTTCAGAGTAGAGTGCTTAGCGGCCTCTTTCCTCTCTTCTCTCTAGCCCTGTTCACATGTTATGTTCAACACATATACAGTCCGCTTACAGTGTATTCATGTACAGATCTGTACACACCTACACTTATTCACATATTATGTTCAAGTAGGACACTTTTCCTATCTGTAGCCTGCATTTGAGAGGGCCTGTGCCCAGGTTTACTTTTAAAAGGTAAAGTTATTCACACAAACACCACGTATGTGTGTACAGACACCCAGATATATACCTGGAACACCCTGTCCAAATACTGCTTTTCTCTCTCTCTCCATTCTTCCTTTCTGCAGGTGTGTGCAGTCACCCAAACGGATGCCGCTAGGTCGTGGCGGGAGGGACCGTTTCACTGCCGAATCCTATACGGTTTTGGGTAAGAAGGCCCATTGACTTTCCAGGGAGGGTTGCTAGGTTTTTGACTTGGAAAAATACTTGTGCTCCTTCCCTGAGATGGATCCAGCATCAGTCTCCAGACAGAAGGCAAATCAGGAGGTTTGCATGGCTTGATCTGCTGCAAAATCTTAGGGAAAATATTTGGTTAGTCCAGATTGGGCTGGGAAGAGGGTTGCCAGCCCACTGAAATGGGCTTGGAGTCTTCAAGATTGTGACAACAGCAGCCACTGTCCCAGTCCCCATCCTCCTCTCAGCCCTATTTGCACACCTAGCAACCAACACAAAGGGAAATGGGTATGACACAGGGTTGCCAACCCTCCAGGAGTTCATTGATCTGAAGTCTCCCAGAATCAACATCTATCCCCAGGCTGATCCATCTTAAGGGCTTGATACGGTGCAAAATCTTTTTTTCTTTTCCTTTTTAATGGATAAAAAGCCTCTGCTGGAATAGCTTCCACCAGAAACAAGCCTATAGAATCATAGAATTTGGCTTCCTTTTCCTACTCATTCAGTTTCCCTGTCCCGGCTCCATCACAGGAGACACACCCATCGATGGCGGAGACCACTACTGGGAGGTGCACTACGACCGGGATAGCAAAGCGTTTGCCGTCGGGGTGGCCTACAGAACGCTGGGCAAGTTTGACCAGCTAGGCAAGACCTCCTCCTCCTGGTGCCTCCACCTCAACAACTGGCTGCAGGTCAGCTTCACCGCCAAGCACAACAACAAAGCCAAAATCTTAGACATCCCAGTCCCAGACATCATCGGCATCTACTGCAATTTCCACGAAGGTAATTCCGAAGAGCTGCTTGCAGTAAAACTGGCCTCCGTTTTCTGGCGCGTTTTCTTCCTGGGACTTAAATGTCTGGCCTGAGGCTTGATGTGGGTCAGGGAACCAAATCCAGTGCTTTGTAGGGCTGTGGAGAAGGATTATTATTTCTTCTTTTTCTTTTTCTTCTCCTCATAGGAACATAGGAAACTGCCATATACTGAGTCAGACCATTGGTCTTTCTAGCTCAGTATTGTCTTCACAGACTGGCAGTGGCTTCTCCAAGCTTGCAGGCAGGAATCTCTCTCAGCCCTATCTTGGAGAAGCCAGGGAGGGAACTTGAAACCTTCTGCTCTTCCCAGAGCAGCTTCATCCCCTGAGGGGAATATCTTGCAGTGCTCACACATCGTCTCCCATTCATATGTAACCAGGGCAGACCCTGCTTAGCTATGGGGACAAGTTATGCCTGCTACCACAAGACCAGCTCTCCTCCTCCTCCTCCTCCTCATTATTATTATTATTGATTTTTAAAAATTATTATTAACATATTTTTATACCGTCCAAAACTTACGTCTCTGGGCGGTTTACAACAAAATAAAAACCCAAAGTAAAACATTAGTTAAAACCGAAACAAAAAGTTTAAAACATGACAACAATTTAAGATTTTTAAAACCATATTTTAAAACAGCAGTTTATTCAAAGCTTTGATTCGGAGATGCTGCCAGGATTCGGTGGGGCGGGTGCTTCGATTCGACTGCACGCTCCGTTTCGATTCAACCTGGTTCGGAGGACCGTATCAGTTCGGAGAGATGCTTTGGCCACTGACATTAATGGCCACTGGAAGGGCTGTGCCCCGGAGATTGGGGGAGTGGGAGGAAGGGCAACCATTCATCCAGGATCAGAGGACCCCACTTGGGTGGTTTACCTTAAGAACATAAGAACAGCTTTATTGGATCAGGCCTAAAGCCTGTCTAGCCCATCACAGTGACCCACCGGCTGCCTTGGGAAGCCACACAAGCAGAAGTCTTGTCCATCTCCTGCCATTCTTGCCTTCCTCCCTTTCCCCTGATTTCCAAAGAGCAGGCCTTCAAACCTTGCATCCTGGAATCAGAGAGCAGGGAGACAGGGCAGCCATCCACTGGGAACCCTCTGACCCTGGAGGTCCCTCTATGGAAGGCTGGCTATTGTGGCAGGGGGGTGATAGGGACTGTGGTTCCCTTTGCTAAGCAGGGTCTACCCTGGTTTGCATTTGAATGGGAGACGACATGTGTGAGCACTGTAAGATATTCCCTTTAGGGGATGGAACCGCTCTGCAAAGAGCACTTGTATGCTTGCCTGCAGAAGGTTCCAAGTTCCCTCCTTGGCATCTCCAAGATAGTGCTGGGAGAGACTCCTGCCTGCAACCTTGGAGGAGCTGCTGCCAGTCTGTGTAGACAATACTGAGCTAGATGGAACAAGGGTCTGACTCAGTAGAAGGCAGCTTCCTATGTTCCCAATACCTAGAGACCCCAAGGTTGGGAACCCCTGCCTCAGAAAATGCCATCACCAGGGCATCTCAGGGGTGTCTTGCACTGTTGGAGACAGGAAGCTAGGATGGATAGATTTTTGGTCTGATCTAGCCGGGATCTTCTTTTCCTTCTACTTCCACTTGCCCATGTTTCTGGCTAGTGGCCTGCTTCTCCGATCCTTGCTAGGGATCCTTGCTTCATTTCTCCCTGTCTGGCTCACATTTGCAGGTTTCCTCTCATTCTACAATGCCAAAACCAAGCAGCTGCTCCATACGTTTCGGGCCAGGTTTACTCAGCCGGTGCTGCCAGCTTTCATGGTAAGCAATGTGAAACGGAGTGTGTGTGTGTGTGTGTGTGTGTGTGTGTGTGTGCTGGGATTCTCTGCTGAGGATCTTGTCAGAGATACAGCCCCAGCAACAATGACCTTTTACATCTTCTGTCTTACTGACCACTAGGGACATTGGGAATTGAGATCGTAAGCAAGGGTCTTCCTCTTTGTTTGCCCACTCTCTCTCTCTCTCTGCGTTTGCTGGTCAGTGACCGAATAAACTTATATCTCTCTCTGTTCTGTATCTCTCTCTGTTCTGAATTCCTCTGATTGGTAGATTAATACACTCAGGTTTCCTCCTCCTCTTCCTAACTGCTTGCTGCATTTTTTTACCCTTCCTCCTTCCTTGTTCTGCTCTCACACTATGAAGACGTAGAAAGCTCAGGGACACAGGCTTTCTATTCAAGTATGTAACTCCCTTAAGAAACCCTATGGACCTTAAATGTCTGCCTTAAGAAACTCTTCATGGGCTGGGTTCTTCTCATGCACGCTTGCTCTGTTATAATTGGGATCATCGAAATCCCTTCTCTGCAACAGAATTCAGCACCTGGGCGCTTTCCAGACTAGCTGCTCAGCAGCAGCAAAAATGCTTCCATTCAGGCCAATCACATTTGAAATGTAAACAGCAGGGGGAGCAGTCTTGCGGAAACAAACAACTCGGAAAAACAGCAACCTTTTTTCACCGGATACACGATGTCATAGCACTATATCTCCGCAATTAAATTCAAAACAAGGCATCAGAAATGTGAACGACCCCCTGCTGTCCGTGTAGGGACTGCGGTGTCACAGCACAGGAAGTGTGGAAGCACATTTCCGAGATCTGCCGTGACCCCGTTGCAGAGTCTAATCTGGAAAGTGCCCTGGAGGATTATAGCTTTCATTTCAACAAGTTTCTAGTTCTTAAGGCTATGGAGATAGTCAGGATATTACCAGTGCCAGAGAGCAGGAATTCAGATGCCTATTGAAGGTTCTTTCATACATTAGGGTGGTGATGAATGTATTGCTTTTCCACAGAAGTTCCCAGAGCAGTTTACTTAGATGTTTAAGGGGGGGGGGGAAGGCTCCCTGTTCCCAAAGGGCTCTCAATCTGAAAAAGACACATAAGACAGGCAACAGTCACTGGAGGGACGCTGTGCTGGGGATGGAGAGGGCCAGTTGCTCCCCCCCCCTCCGCTTAATAAAGAGGATCACCACTTCAGAAGATGCCTCTTTGCTCAATTGATGGAGGGGTAGGGGTACTGTACTATCAATCCTAGAGCCAGCATGATGTAGTGGTTAGAGTGCTGGACTAGGACCAGGGAGACCCGAGTTCAAATCCCCATTCAGCCATGATACTAGCTGGGTGACTCGGGGCTAGTCACGTCTCTCTCAGCCTAACCTACTTCACAAGGTTGTTGTTGGGAGAAACCTACGTATGTAGTACACCGCTCTGGGCTCCTTGGAGGAAGAACAGGATATAAAATGTAAATCATCATCATCATCTCACACGCAGTACTTCAGACACACAGAATAATTTAAGATTAAATAAACTCTTTTTCTTTATTTATAGTAAACAGGACTAGATGATCTCATGGGGATCCAGTTCCAACATCTCATCATCGCCCTAACCACCTTCTCCCACTCCTTTTTTCCCCCACAAGGTGTGGTGTGGCAGTTTCCACGTCTATTCCGGTTTGCAAGTCCCCAGTGCCGTCAAATGCCTTCAGAAACGCAATAGTGCCACAAGCAGTTCTAACGCCAGCCTGTCTTAGAACCACGTTGCATTCCTCGCGCTGCAGGATGGTGTCATGAGTGAAGAGCTCAGATCTCCTGGAAAACCTACTCTGCAAAGGAACAGACTCTTATGATCGTATTTTAGTTTGAATTTTGGTTCTCCCAGTTCCTGGATAGGTTCTCTGACTGGCCAGCCCAAGCAAACTTAAGGTGCGGTGAAAATACACCACGAATGTATCGGATTATTTATCTATGATTGTAAAGTGTCTCCTGGTATCGCCTGTCACAGAGTCCTTTCCCACCACTACCACCACCAAAATTTCACTTTTGCCTTCAACAGATGCAGGGCCGCGGATCTTGCATGATCTGAAAGTTTGGGTTAAGAAGAAGCAAATTTTCAAGCAATGCTGTGCGTATAGTCTGTGCTAAAAATGTTCCAAATTCTGTGGCAAAATGATCCAGATTTGGGTTTGTGGAAATGTTCCAAATGAAGCAAATTCGTAGTTCTTGTTTTGTTCGGCATAATTTGTTCATGAGGAAGAGCAAAGAGCTCCGTAAACAGGATGAGGCCATTGATTGCCCTAAAAGGAGGACAGATTCGCCCCAGCTAAATTCCCTTCATTTGCTTTTAAAATTTGTGACATCTGAGGAATGAAAGTTTGTTTTTAGACTAGAAACATTCCTGATTTATTTTTTTTTAAAAAGAATGGTTATATTAGTGTTTCCCCCAAAGCATAGTCAAAGGCGACTCTGAATTTAAGATGACCCTCTTTCAAAAAAGGTTATAGCTGTATTTATCCCAAAGGAAGTGAAGTTTGTATTTAAATCAACTTCCTCACCCCAATTTGTAGCATCAAAGAACTTGGCGGGGGGTGGGGAACCAGTCTAGGATTCAGATAAGTAAATACAATAACACTGCTCCAAATTAGTATTCCCACTGGCCCTGATGGATTGCAGTTGGGAAGAAATGAAGGTGAGCCAGCAGTGTGATGCAACTGCTAAAAAGGCAAATGCAGTCATAGGCTACATTGTCAAGATCACTAGAAGTAATCATTCCACTCTGTTCTGTGCTGGTCAGACCTTGCCTGGACTGTGTCCAGTTCTGGGTCCCAAATTTTAAGAAGGATTGATAAAATGGAATGGGTCCAGAGGAGGGCAGCCAGGTTGCGGAGGGCTCTGGAAACCAAGTCCTAAGGCAAGACCTGATAACCATCTTCAAACACCAATCCCTGGAGGCATTAGATAGGAGGAGTGGATCTGTTTGTTGTTTCTCCTAAGGGCAGGACTAGAACCAATGGTTGACATTACAAGGATGCAGGTTCAAGCTAGGCATTAGAAATAATTTCCCAGCTGTAAGAGCTGTAGACAGTGGAACAGTCTCCCACATGCTGTGGTGGGTTCTGCTTTGCTACAGGTTTTCCAACAGAGAGACTGGACAGCCATCTTGTCAGGGGAGCAGCAGCAGATTCCTGCACTGAGCAGGGGGTGGACTAGAAGACCTCCAAGGTCCCTTCCAACTCCAAAAGCCTTGATTCTATGAATTAACCAATTTACCATTCACTTATCTGAAGTCTCACATGGAAACTGGACTGCCCACCCAGCAAGAGCGGCTAGCTACAATTCCCCCCCCCCCCCGCCGGGTCCTAGAAATTGCATTCATTCAGTCCCCTCGCTGGTCTCTGAAAGTCCAGCAAGCATCATTGCTGCTTTCCAAGCATACCTTTGAAAACATGATGGCTAGAAACTTCATTGTTGGTAAACAATGAAAATTGAGGAGGAGGCTCCACATATCCGCATTCTTGTAGAATCACAGCATATATACACAGCCTTGCTTTTAGAAACGTCCCACAAAGCTGGGAGCACCAATTCTTTTTCCTGAGGCAGTAACACCATAATCCAACAAGAGCCCAGATGCTTTGCTCTTATACATTAAAATGAGGGCCGCGTGTGCACTCAGGCCCACTTGTAGAATCAGTTTTATTTCACAACCACGCAACCAGCTTCCAGCCTTAACAATAAATTTTACATTTCTGCATAACTCTCACATCCGCTGTGTCTGTCTGAGGATTTTATGGGGAAACTCCCACCCTCCAACAAACGTTAAGTTACACCCACCTCAATGGAACTCATTGCCACAAGATGATGTGGAAGTCACACATTTCAATGATTGTTTTAAAAGAATGTAAAAAGAAGATGGAAGATAATAGGGCTGTCAATAACTCCTAGCCATAATAGCTCAATGGAGCCTCCATAGTCAGAGGAAGTATATCTCTGAACCCCAAGTGCTGAGGGGAAGGAGACAGAGACAGTTTGCCGTTCGAGCTGGTGCTTTCGTGCTCTACATTTGGGGCTTCCCAGAAATCTCTGGCTAGTCCCTGCTGTAAACAAGATGCTGCTTTATACTGAGTCAAGCCCTTGGACCAGCCAGCTCAGTACTGTCTACTCTGACCGGCAGCAGCTCTCCAGAGACTCTTTCTCAGTCTCCGCTGGCAATGTCAGGGATTGAACCTGGAATCTTCTTTCTGTATGCAAAGCATATGCTCTGCCTCTGACGAACAGCCCCTGGTTATCACTTATTTGTTCCGTCGAGCTCAGTATTGGCTACTCTGACTGGCAGTGGCTCTCCAGGTATTCTGGCAGGAACCTTTCCCTACCCTGCCTGGAGATGATGGGAATTGAACCTTGGACCTTCTGCATGCCAAGCAGATGCTCCAACACTGAGCTGTAGATGCCCCTGATGATGCTGTCTTCTGAGTCAGACTGTTGGTCCACCAAGCTCAGTACGCTCTACACTGACTGGCAGCAGCTCTTCAGGGTTTTAGAGAGGTGTCTTTCCTAGCCCTTCCTGGAGATGTGAGGGACTGAATCTAGGGCCTTCTGCAAGCAAAGCAATTGATTTCCCACTGAGCTAGCCTGCGTTGCTGGCCTCTGCTTCTCCCTTTAGCTTTCTGGTCACCAGTGGCCAGATCTCCCTTGTTTCTCCCATTTCTGCCTACTCTTCACAGCTCATCCTCTACCCGGGCTTGTCTTCAGAGTAATTGCCTCCCCCTTCCTCTCACGTGAGCTTTTCCTTTCCCTCAGTCACAACATTATCGCTGACTGACATCCTTACACGGCTGAGCCTTCCTCCTGCACTGAGAAGACAAACATTCTGTGACATCACAGCAGCCCAGCCAATCTCTAAGGGCGGAGGCCCCAGGCAGAGAACTGGCCACGTTTGCCTATTATGTATAACCGTTTTTGGTGAGGTCAACATTTCCTGCAGGGCTCCTGGGTCCGAACTTCGCCAACAGCAACAGGATGTGGAAGCTCCAGGAGGAAAGGCAGAACTCTTGGCATGCCAAATCCCAGAGGCTAGATGACTCGCTGGAGCAGAGATGGACTGGAGGACGTGCAGATTTCAGGGTCTTGGCTGGAAATCGTTATTGATTATTTAAGGCCGTATTTGGCAATGGACACTGTCTCAGTTTTTAAGAACTGCCAGCCGTTTCTGGAGCTTCTGTTTGAGTTCCGCAGTCACACTGACAAGGTTAGTTTGAGCAGAGCCTGTAGAAGAGGAAGATTTGGGGATTGAGCAAAGAAAGGTCTTTAAGGACATAGGAAACTGCTTTACATTGAGACATAAGAAGAGCCCTGCTGGATCAGGCCCAAGAAGGCCCATCTAGTCCAGCATCCTGTTTCACACTGTGGCTCACCAGATGCCGCTGGAAGCCTACAGGCAGGAGCTGAGGGCATTCCTTCTCTCCTGCTGTTACTCCCCTGCAAGTGGTACTCGGAGGCATCCTGCCTTTGAGGCTGGAAGTGGCCTATAGCCCTCCGACTAGTAGCCGTTGATAGACCTCCATGAAGTTATCCAAACCCCTCTTTAAACCATCCAGGTTGTTGGGTGTCACCACATCTTGTGGCAGAGAATTCCACAAGTTGGTATTATGCGTTGTGTGAAAAAGTACTTCCGTTTGTTGGTCCTAAATTTCCCGGCAATCAATTACATGGGATGACCCCTGGTTCTAGTGTTATGGAAGAACGAGAAGAATTTCTCCCTATCCACTTTCTCCACACCATGCATGATTTTATAGACCTCTATCATGTCTCTGTGCAGTCGTCTTTTTTCTAAACTAAAAAGCCCCAGGTATTGTAGCCTTGCCTCATAAGAAAGGTGCTCTAGGCCCCAGACCATCTTGGTTGCCTTCTTCTGCACCTTTCCCAGTTCTACAATGTCCTTTTTTAGATGTGGAGACCAGAACTGTACACAGTACTCCAGGTGTGGCCTCACCATAGAGTCAGCATTAGTCTGGATGTCAAGCCAGTGTGTTGAGAATTTGGGAGAAGGAATTTATTTTCCCCTTCTGGGAGGAGAGCATAGAGAATCAGTCTTGTGGTAGCAAGCATGAATTGTCCCCTTTGCTAAGCTGAGTCTGCCCTGGTTTGCATTTGGGTGGGAGACTTCATGTGAGCACTGTAAGATATTCCCCTTAGGGGATGGGGCCTCTCTGGGAAGAGCACCTGCATGCTTGCATGCAGAAGGTTCGACGTTCCCTCCCTATCATCTCCAGATGGGGCTGGGAGGGACTCCTTCCTGCAACCTTGGAGAAGCTGCTGCCAGTCTGTGCAGACAATACTAAGCGAGATGGACCAATCGTCTGACTCAGTATAAGGCAGCTTCCTGTGTTCCTATGTTCCTAATCTAAGAATCTGTAATACAAAGGATAGCTGACTGGATCGGTATTCTTGTTTATTATATCCAACACATAATATTGTGTTGGATATAATGAATCTTTTCCAAGGGAACTTAGAAATCTTAAGGAGCAAGTCAGTCCTATTTCACATGCACATTATTCTCCCAGAACCAAAACAAAAATATTTCTGAACTCCGTTGCGGGGTGTGAGGTGGATTAAAATTTGAAAAGCACCAGACAAAACAAACAAGAATGCTCATCCTTTTAGTTGTTTTGAGTGGATGTGTTTCGACAGACAGACAAACTTACCAGTGGAAAAGCTCCTGGGTATAGTATTTGCTTGGCCTGAGGAGACGTTGTCGCTGGTTTTCTGGTGGTGGGGGCTGCCAGTCACGTTTCCAGGCGTCATCCCTATAGGAATGTGTACTTATTATTGTATAAAACCATAGGAATGTATATTTATTATTTTTATAAAACCATTATATCCTGCCTTCTTTGAGTCAAGGCGGCTAGCGGTCATGGTTCAAATGCAGTCAGAAAAAATACATACAGTAAACATGAACAGTAGCACTGCCACTTCAGAAGAAAATAGGATATGTCCTTAATATCTGAGAGGTGGGAAATCCAAAGGGAGAATGCAAATGGAGAAGTTGATAACTACGTATCACATTCCTCACAACCACTTTAAATAAACACAATTTTTTAAAAAAAGAACAAAAAAGCTACAGTCACAGAAACAATCTGACCAATATTTTCTACGAAATTATATTTCACAATGCATACAATTCCAAGCACAATTTCTAGATTCACCTGGAACTTTTCACAGGCTCCCCTCTTAAAATAAGCAATTTCTTCACAAGTTACCCAAAAAATTGAAATCCACAGTTCTACCTCAAGGGTATCTTTAAACTGAGACAGGGATGGGTTCAGCTCACCCAGAGCAACCTCTAAACCCCAGAGCACCCAGTTAGAGATGCATTCTCTGACCCAGATTGTGTGGTCTGCCCTGTTCTTGCCACCCGATGAATACATGAAGCTGCCTTACTGAGTCAGACCCTTGGTACATTGAATTCACTATTGCATGCTCTGACTGGCAGCAGCTACCCAGGGTCCCTGAAACCTTCAGAACTGGAGATGCCAAGGAATGAACCAGGGACCTTTTATATTCACAGCATAGGTGCTGTCACTGAACTATCCCCCCCGCCCCGCCCGCTGCCTTAGAGAGCATCTAAGAGGCCAAGCTGCAAATCAGAAAGTCCCTGGAATGCAGAAAGCTGCCTTATACCTTGGTCCATTGAGCTCAGTATTGTCTACTCTGACTGGCAGCAGCTCTCCAAGGCTTCAAGTCTGAGACTTTCCCAGCCCTACCCGGAGATGCTGCCGAGGACTGAACCTGGGACCTTTTGCATGCAAAGTTGAAGCTCCACCACTGAGCTAGGCCCCCATCCCCAGGCTCATGTCTAGCCCGATTCTGCTTCTTTGCAATTTCAACTTCATCAGTTCTGGTCCTGTATTCAGGAGCAGCAGGGAATAAATCCACTCCTCCTTCTTTATGGGACAGGCCTTCCAATACTTGAAAAGGGCTATCAGAGCTCCCCTTAGCCTTCTCTTCTCCATGATAAACATTCAGAGAATTCTAAGGCTGGGAGGGACCTTGGAGGTCCTCTAGTCCAACCCTCTGCTCAGTGCAGGAAACTGCTCTGGAGCCCCTAATAGATGGCTGTCCAGCTTCTGGTTGGAAACCTCCAGTGAAGGAGAGCCCGCCACTGCATGAGGCGGGCTGTTCCACTGTCCAACAGCTCTTACAGTCCAGCAAGTCACAGCTCTGGCTGTGCTCCAGCCTCTTTTTTCCAAAGTGTCTTGCGGGGGCAAAGAGACCCAGCTGACACCCTGCCAAACACCTCCTAGAGTCACGCTGTGCTCCTTTTGTGTAGGGGACAATAGCTTCACTGTCAGAGAAACACAAAGCCGGATCTCCTTACCTCCAGGTGACCTGATCTGTGTCATCACAGCAACATCTTGAAGAAAAAGAAAGATGCCAAGCAGGGTGGGGTGGGGGACAAAAAGCGAAATTTTGTTAGTCTTGCTCCTTTAGCAATCCGAAACAAAAATTCCAAAAGTGGGAATGAGCCCCATTTCCAATGTTCGGTTCTAAATTAAATGCTAATGGAGACAGACAGGACCCTTGGATGACATGCCGGCATCAGTGGGGATAATTCTAAAATCCTCCTAATCACGTGTTAACATTCCAAATTAACTGCCAAGGTTTCCAAAATGGACCTGATAAGGGTTCTGTCTTTTGGTGCGGGTTTTAATGCTCAAATTTGGCACAGCGCACCATTTTCTGCAGCTGGGGTGGCCCTTTCAGGAGGCGAGGGGAGACAGTGGCTTCAGGCGGCTGATTAGTGGGGTGGCAACAGCATGGCAAGACACCCCCATCCATGGCAGCCATCGGAGCAGCTCTTCGGGACCGATCTGACCCTTGCAAGCTCTACAAGGGTCACCTCACATGCCTTCCAAAGCCTGCAAGGAGTGTTATGAGACAAGAGGGGGCTGCAGGGGCATAACAAGGGTGGGGCAGGCAGGGCACATGCCCTGGGCGCCATTGCAGGGGGATGCAAAATGCCTGCCATGCCCCGCCCCCCCCAACTGCGGTCCGGAGAGGCGCCCCACCTCCGCAGCGAGCACTTGCCGTTTATTTCAGACAGCGTTTGCTGCCTGAAAGCATCCCTTTCCCTCCCTCCAGAGAGGGAGAGAAAGGAAGAATAGATGCTTTCAGGCAGCAAACACTGCCTGAAATGATGCCGAAGAGCTTGCTCAGGCACTTCGGTGCGCAAGGCCATGCCCCCTTTGCATGTGATGTCAAAGGGGGTGTGGCCTCAAGCTCCAAAGAGCCTGAGCATGCTCTTCCACTATTTTCCTAGATATGCCCTGGGCTGCAGGCAACCTTCCCCCCTTCTCCACCCACTGAACCATTTTCAGCCTGCAAAGGATGGTTTTTGAAAGAGAGATGGCCCCTATCAGCCCTCTTTCCTTCTCCCCTCCTCTCTCGTCCTTCTCCTGTCCACTCGCATTCTGAGCTCTGGTGCTGCTCCTAGACAGCCAGCTCTTTAAATCCAGCATGCTGCAGTGGTTAGAGAGTCGGACTAGAACTGGGGAGACCCTGGTTCGAATCCCCGCTCGGTCACAATGCTCCTTCAGTGACCTTGGGCCAAGCTAGTTCTCAACCTGACCCACCTGACAGGGTTGTTGTGAGAGATGCAGATGGAAGTGGACGATGCATGCTCTTTGGGAAGAGGTTGGGAGAAAAGCACTGTATATAGCAAGGATGCCAGGCCCAGAAGGCCCCCTCGGCTCACCTTCATCATTCAGATACGTCCGGTCCGGTTCATCCTCCTCCACCTCGTACAGGTTGCAGGGCCTTGCTGGCGGCACCGGTGGCTTGGCGGGCAAGACGGCTGGGAGAGGAGCAGGCATTGGTGGGCGGCCTTTGGGGTTCGGGGGGATCTTTTTTCCCCCAGGGACACCTGCCACAGAAAAGCACAGCGGGGTGAAGGGGGCTTCCAGACCTGTTTTTTACTTGCAGGGTGGGCTGTGGTTTCAGCGGGCCTCAGAAAACAGGCGGATGTGGGTGGGCCCTGGGTGAACATAGCAACATAGGGAGCTGCTGTCTACCGAGTCAGGCCCTTGGTCCATCTAGCTCAGTCTTGTCAACACAGACTGGCAGCGGCTTCTCTGAGGTTACAGGAAGGAGTCTTTCCCAGCCGTATCTCGGAGATGCTGCCAGGGAGGGAACTTGGAACCTTCGGCATGCGTCCTTCTGCCACCATCACAGCAATGTTAGGAGCTCAGTGGAAGGATCAGCACTGGGCAGGGGCAGAACTTGCATGCGCGAGGGCGAGGCGGTCACTTCAGGAGGTGCGGGATTCTGGGGCCGCCAACAGAGCAGTGAAATCTGTCCCCAATTCACCATCATCAGAGCAGCTCTTCCGGACCAATCTGACCCCGGTGAGCTTTTCAGGGAGCGCCGCTTTCACCTGCCTTGCAACAAAAAGGAGGCGGCTACCAACGGGCCCTCTTCCCTGCACCCTGCTACTTTCAAGGCTTGCGAGGGTCGGTTTTGAAAGGGGGCCGGCCCTCACCAGGGGTGTGGCACAAGGCAGCATTCGGCCCCTTGCGTCAGGCGCTACAATACGGCCCATGCCAGCAGTGAACCCGTCAGAGGGCTCCTGGCATCTCCTCAACGGTGTTTAGCCCTGTTTAAGCGCCAAGGATCAACTCCAAAACCAGCATCAGCCATGTAAATGGAGGGGGTCCAGAATGAGCCAAGTGGAACCTCCATGTTTCAGGGCAGTCTACCTCCAAATACTAGATCCCACAAACAAACAAGAGGAGGGGGTTGTTGCCATCATGCCCTGACAAATGGAGTCTCCATGTTACAAGGTAGTCTACCTCCACATGATTTTAATGATAATGATGCTAATGTTTAGATTATTGTAATTGTTTGGTTGATTTAATGTTTGGGTACCACGGTATAGTTTTGGACACAGTATAGAAATATTTTAAATAAAATACATACATAAATAGCAGATGCCACAAATAAAGGGGGACAGTTGTCTCCATGCATTGCCAGAAAAAGCCTCCGCATTACAAGGCAGTCTACCTCTGAACAGCAGGTGCCCAGAGACAAACAAGGGCTCTCCTTCCCCACCATTACCACCACTAGGGAAACCCAAGGGACATGACCTTCAGTTATGGTCTGTGAGCAAGGCACCAAGGCAATATCCCCCGATCTTTCCCCGGCACCAGCTCTTCAGAGATAGACTGCTTTGTAACATGGAGGTTTCATTTGGCTCACGCTGAGCCCTTTCTGCCCACATGATTGATGCAGGTCATGGAGCTTATCTCAGGCATCAAAACAGGGGCAGAGTTGATGAAGGCCTTGATTTAAATGTAAAATCACAGATGTATGTAATTAAAGCACAGTTATTTGAAATGATGATATATAAATGTAAACAAGTTGTTCTGATAAGAACTAATCTGCCTACTTTTCTTTCACTATAATCTTAATTGATAATTACCCCCTGCTAATTAATATTAGCAGGGGTTAATAATTAATTAACCCCTGGTAATTAACCCCTGCTAACTTGGCAAAGAGGCACCTTTTAACATGGTGATTCTCTTTATTTAGCAGAGGGAGAATAACTGGCCCTATCCACCCCCAGCACAGTACCTCCAGTGACTGTTGCTGGTGTCTCTCTTGCGTTTCTTTTTAGATTGTGAGCCCTTTGGGGACAGGGAGCCATCTTATTTGTTTGTTATTTCTCTGTGTAAACTGCCCTGAGCCATTTTTGGAAGGGCGGTATAGAAATCAAATTTATCAACATCATCATCATCATCATCATAATTATTAATAACCACCCCTCACAAGTTAGCCCACTTCAGCCTTAAACGTTCATGCATCTGCCATCCTGAACTGGGGTGTATGACATCATCACAAACTACGTGTCCCTACACCTGTAGCAAATTTGGTTCAAATCAGTTAGGCAGTTCACAAGTTAGCCCACTTGCACCTCAAATCTGTCCACCATCTTGAATTGGGGTGGATGACATCATTAGCAGTGTGCCCGAACCGGTCCGGCTGCCATTCCAAAGAATGGCCGAACTGCTGGACCGGTCCGGCCCTGCCTGGTTCAGGTCCGGGTGGGGGGTATGCCTTTAAGGGCGGGAGGGCTTGCTTAGCCCTCCCGCCTCCTTGCCCCCGCCAGCGCCCGTATTGAACAGTATAGGGGCGCTGGAAACCAGCCGCCCCCCCCCCGCCGCCGCCGCGGCGAAATAACCCCCAAAGCCAGCCAGCCCTCCCTCCCTCCCAGCTAGCTGCCCTCCCGATCAGAGGCCCGGTCTACTCAGCGATCGGAGGCCCGGTCTACCCGGCCCTTTCCCGGCGGGTAGACCGGGCCTCCGGAGAACGGCGTGCTTTGCGGTGCGCGCATGCGCGCGCGCGCGCAAGCCGCCATTCTGCAGGAGGCCTTCCGAACGAGAGGAGCTCTGTGCCGGAGCTCCTCTCGTTTTTTATCCAGTGTGCGAGCGGGTGAGCGAGCGGGTGGGAGGGCAGCTAGCTGGGAGGGAGGGAGGGCTGGCTGGCTTTGGGGGTTATTTCGCCGCGGCAGCGGCGGCGGCGGGGGGGGCGGCTGGTTTCCAGCGCCCCTATACTGTTCAATACGGGCGCTGGCGGGGGCAAGGAGGCGGGAGGGCTAAGCAAGCCCTCCCCGCCCTAGAAACAAGGCCCCCCTTCGGTGCCGGTCCGGACTTCTCCGGACCGTGCACATCACTAGACATCATCACAAACTACGCCATTGAGGCATACCTAGGTGTCCCTACAACTGAACCCAATTTGGTTCATATCAGTCCAGGCACTGGAAAGTTGATATGGGGAGACACAGGGGTGTAGCTAGGGGAGAGGGGGCCCGTGTTCACCCCTCCTCTCCCCGGCGGCTCCTCAGAGTGAGGGAGCTAATCAAGGAAATTGGGAGGGGAGGAGCTGGAGGGTCAGGTTCTTTGAACCCATCCGCTCAATTATAGCTTCACCTCTGGGAGGACACACACTCAGAGAATGCTGGGTGGTCTCATAAGCTTATTTTCCTTAAGGAAAGCCGGCTAAAAAATCATAGAATGCTGGAGCTGCCAGGGACTTGGAGGTCTTAAGAACATAACAGCCCTGCTGGATCAGGCCCAAGGAAGCACATCTAGTCCAGCATCCTGTTTCACACAGTGGCCCACCAGATGCCGCTAGAAGCCACAGGCAGGAGTTGAGGGCATGCCCTCTCTCCTGCTGTTACTCCCTTGCAACTGGTACTCGGAGGCATCCTGCCTTGAAGGCTGGAGGTGGCCTGTAGCCCTCCGACTAGTAGCCGATGATAGACCTCTCCTCCCTGAAGTGATCCAAACCCCTCTTAAAGCCATCCAGGTTGTTGGCTGTCACCACATCTTGTGGCAGAGAATTCCACAAGTGGATTATGCATTGTGTGGAAAAAGTACTTCCGTTTGCTGGTCCTAGATTTCCTGGCAATCAATTTCATGGGATGACCCCTGGTTCTAGTGTGTTGGGAGAGGGAGAAGAATTTCTCTCTATCCACTTCTTGTCCTAAATGGCTTCAGTTTAAAACCCTACACCCTGCAAGAGACGTAACGTTTGGTGTTGATGAAGAAGTCGGCGCATCCCGAGGAAGAAAAACAGAGGCCTTTCGAGACAATCCAAAGCTGTCTGGAGTCACCTGTGGGGTTCCGTGGGGGGGGCAGGGCGGGCATCTTGCGGGGGGGCAGCACGGTGCTCTCTCCACTTTCGCTATCCATCTGCACCACCTCTGCAAAACAAAGAAGGCTGGGATGAAGAAGCAGCTGCCACCGTCGATGCATCTGCAGTCTATAACCTTGACTAGAGACCTGTCTCACGAGCTAAACCCCAGAGCTCCCCACTGAGAGCCTCATGCCAGGATTGTCTGCTGGGGGCGGGGGGTCTCGTGACCCTGAGCTCTTCCCACACATGGGAACGGCTGCCTCCCTTGCAAATTGGGATGGCCGGTTTAGCTGCCGGGCGTGCCCTCGGCAGGGCTGCCGGCCTGAGATTTCACCACCCAGTCCACACCCCACTTTCTCCTGCTGGCCTCACATTAACTGGGCCAAGAGGCTCCCTTTCCATTTGCGGGGGGGCTCTCTTCTATTTATCATGGGGAGAGCGTGGGACCATAAAATGGAAAAAGTTGTAGAAAATGAAGATGTAAAAATATTATGGGACTTCTGACTACAAACAGACAAACATCTGCCACACAATACACCAGATAGAACTGTAGTCGAGAAGAAAGAAAAACAAGTCAAAATAATCGACATAGCAATACCAGGGGATAGCAGAATAGAAGAAAAAGAAATAGAAAAAATCACAAAATACAAAGATCTACAGATTGAAATTGAAAGGCTGTGGCAGAAAAAGACCAAAATAATCCCAGTGGTAATTGGCGCCCTGGGTGCAGTTCCAAAAGACCTTGAAGAGCACCTCAGCACCATAGGGGCCACAGAAATCACCATCAGCCAATTACAAAAAGCAACTTTACTGGGAACAGCCTATATTCTGCAACAATATCTATAATAATAACAGCAACAACACTGATAATAAAATTCAGCCATCCCAGGTCCTTGGGAAGGACTCAATGTCTAGATAAAACAAACCAGGCAATAACACCTGTCTGATTGTGTAAACAAGAAATAATAATAATAATGGTGATGATGATGATCATGGCATTGCCTAACTTGTCCTTTAAATTTCAATTGGACTACTTTGAGTAATTTTCCTCCTTTTGTCTAATAAATAATAATAATAATAATAATAATAATAAAAAATTATGGCATCGCCTAACTTGTCCTTTTAATTTCAATTGGACTACTTTGAATAATTTTCTTCCTTTTATCAGATTATTACTATTACTATTACTATTACTATTACTATTACTATTTTAAATTGTTTTACCAGAGGAATTTTTCATAGAGAAAAGTCATCTTGTGGTGAATCTTCCCCTAAAAATATGGCCAGGTTTATAGGGCTCCTTTGGTTAACACCCTTGAGGGGATCCTCTATTGCCTCCTTCAGAAACATCTCTGGCTGTGGAAGAGATGAGCCTACCTAGCCGCAGGGCATAGCTCTTGTCGAGGCACAGCGGGGTAAGAAGCGTCCTGCTATACGTTACAAAGAATTTCACCACATCTTCAAGTGAAGAGCAGCGATACTAGAGAGAGAGTAAGAAGAAGAAATAACCATACTGTGCATATATATTTCTTAGCTGAGAGGTTCAGCTTTCTTCACAGTGGTTCTCGCTGTAATTCTTACAACAGCCCTGCAGCGTAGACCAGCATTATCATCCCCATGTTGAAAATGGAGGCAGGGCTTTTTAAAAGGTGCAGCCAGACACAAAATGTGCAGCTCCCCACCCCCAACAAAAAAAAAAACCATGCAGCTCTTGCAAGAACAATTGTGTTCAAACATTCAAGTCATGCTAACGTTTGTTTAGATCAGGGATTCTCAACACTGGGTCCCCAGAAGTTATTGGACTTCAACTCCCATAATCCCCAACCAAAGGCCACTGTGGCTGGGAATTATGGGAGTTGAAGTCCAATAACTTCTGGGGACCCAACACTGAGAACCCCTGGTTTAGATCAGGGCTGCTCAATTTAGGCCCCCCAGCTGCTTTTGAACAACAACTCCCATAATCCCCAGTCACAGTGGCCAATAGTGAGGGATTATGGGGATTGTAGGCCTACATCTGCAAGAGGGCCACAGTTGAGCAGCCCTGGTTTAGATGATATAAATAGTGACTGACAACAAGGGGAAAAGCCAGGCGAGTTGTCTAGGCACCACTCAGACCCAGATCCTGATCAAGCAGACCCATTTCTCCTCCCGCTGCCAAAGGCACTTCCTGCAGACGCCACTGCTGCTCCCCCAATGAATATCACCCTCTTCTGCAATTGTGCAATGCTCACACACTTAGTCAAGTTCCCAGTCCTGAGAATTTTCTCCCACATTATGTTGGCTTCAAAATGCCATGGAATGTGGCCTGAGGCAACACAGAATGGGTGGGCACAGGGACATCGGAAGCTGCCATATACTGAGTCAGAGCCTTAGTCTATCTAGCTCAGTATTGTCTTCACAGACTGGCAGCGGCTTCTCCAAAGTTGCAGGCAGGAGTCTTTCTCGGCCCTGTCTTGGAGATGCTGCCAGGGAGGGAGCTTGGAACCTTCCCAGAGCAGCCCCATCCCCTACGAGGAATATCTCACACATTTAGTCTCCCATTCAAATGCAAACCAGGGTGGACCCTGCTTAGCAAAGGGGACAAATCGTGCTTGCTACCACAAGACCAGCTCTCCTCCCATATTTTGCAGAGAGGAGTCTCTCCCAGCCCTATTTTGGGAGATGCCAGGGAGGCATCTTGGAGCCTTCTGCATGCAAGCTGGCAGGCTCTTCCCAGAGCGGCCCCATCCCCTACGGAGAATATCTTATAGCATTCTCACATGTAGTCTCCCATTCAAATGCAAACCAGGGCAGACCCTGCTTAGCAAAGGGGACAAGTCATTCTTGCTACCACCAGACCTGCTCTCCTCCCCTATGAGGATGAGGAAAATGCACAATCGTAGCGGTACATATTATGTGCACATATTACACTCACACCCCATTGTGCAGTTTTGAATTTTCATTTTTAAAAGCCCTAAGTGTAGGAGTTGAGGCTGAAGCATGGGAACTTGCATAAGTTCCCAGCTGAGGCAGGATCATTTGACCCAGGGGGTTCCTGATTGTTGGGAACTGAACCGAGGACCTTCGGCAGCCTCGTCCAGTAAACTGAGACCCCAATGATCCTGCGATCACTGACCTCAAGAACAGCAATCTTACCGGCTCCTCAACATCAATGATATATTCTTCTTCAACCATGTTAATTTTATAGTGTTTGATAATTCCAGTTCTGCAACAGAAAATAAAGGAAGTTCTGACAATGGCTTTCAGTAAGAAATGGCTTCCCCGTTTCACTGCCAGAGTCAGGCGTTGCCAAGTGTAGGGTCCCAAAGCTCAGAATCTGGAGCTGCAGAAGTCTGAGAATCCAGCAAGCAAAATGCCCCACTGTCAAGGCATGGGGTGCTTCCAGATGGAGAAATACTCCCTTTGAAAATGGAAGGATTTTTTGCTTTTCTACTCGGCGTCCAGACGATATCTTTGGCCATTGTCCGATTTCACAGCACCATCTGCTGGCCACCCACTGCCAATCTGTGATGAGAATTGAAAGTCCTTTTAAGGTATTTAAAAAGCCTCCATTCTCATCATGGATTGGCAGCCAACAGCCAGCAGGTGGCACTGAGGAGTTGTGCAATGGCCAAGGATATCATCTGGATGTTGAGTAGAACATTCATTTTCAAATGGAGGATTTCTGGAAACACCCCTGAGAAGAAGGTTGAGTGTGTCTTATTTATGTGTGCACTAGGATTGTGTAGTTATGTCCATCCAACAGACATGCCGGACCCAAGATGCCTCTGTCAGGCATTATTGGAATGCATTCAGTCATAACAGCAGGGGGTCCCGGCAGTCAGAACCTGAGCTCTCCGCTAGCATGTCTGAACTCCTTGAAAGTTCTAACATTCCCATCAGATCCAAGTTAAATGGCCAGCAAGACACCTCTCAGCTGAGAGGCAAGGCACTAACCATTCATCTTCCATTTAAGAACTTCCATTTAAGTTCGTCTGACAGGATGTCAGGTGTCAGGTGTCAGATTTCTAATAGGGATGTGCACAAATTTATTTTTGCTATTCAATTCGAGTTGGGATTGAATCAGCCTGATTTGATTCGAGTTCCAATCTGCTGCCTCGAATCTGGGGTTGATTTGATTTGAATTTTGATTCTATTCGAACTCGAATCAATTTGGCCTAATTTTTAAGAGCTAGTGGCACTAAAGTGGGTTGGGTGGTAGGGTGCCATGAATGCCAACTACCACCCAACCCCCAAAGAAATCAGGTAAAGGGGTGATTTTTTAAGGAATTTTTATGTGTTGTGGATTCTTGGTTTGAAATAACTTCATAGGGCATACCAATGAAGAAGGTATTTAAAACTGAGAATCCACACCAAGAAGCAAGGGAGATCACAAGGTAGTGCAAAGAAACCAACTGAGGTGTCAGAGAACCTCAGAGGGCTGGCATTGTGGGGACAACTTGGCAACTCGAGTCTCCAAATCGATTCGAGCTCGAATCTAGGGTGATTCAATTCAACCTCAAATCTGGTCAGTGCCCCCAAGGGTGATTCGATTCAAGGTTGAATCACTCGAATTGACCAGATTTGAATCGAATCGATTCAGCCACGAATTGATTCGTATATCCCTAATTTCTGATCTGACATGGTCTGACTGAACAATTTTGAGAGAGCCAGCGTGGTGTAGTGGTTAGAGTGCTGGACTAGGACCGGGGAGACCCGAGTTCAAATCCCCATTCAGCCATAAAACTAGCTGGGTGACTCTGGGCCAGTCACTTCTCTCTCAGCCTAACCTACTTCACAAGGTTGTTGTGAAAGAGAAACTCAAGTACGTAGTACACCGCTCTGGGCTCCTTGGAGGAAGAGTGGGATATAAATTTAAAATAAAATAATAATAATAATAATTTTGCGGGGCTGTGTTGGCCCACCTGACAATTTCTGTGCCGGGTAAGATCAGGTTGGATCCAACATTTTTTAGGCTGTACAGGCCTGTTTACCAAGCCTGATCAGTGAAGCAGCTCCATCCTGCCTGCCAGTCATAGGTTCGGGAACTGGGAGCTGTCAGTTTGAATCCTGGAGTCCCCGTCAACTCACCCGTTCACCAGCTGACGTGTGGTCACCGAGATGCTCTTGCCGTCCCCTCCTGGGCGCAACAGCAAGTTCCCGTTGTTTTCCTCCCTCGCCAGAAGCATCTCAGCCTCCGTCCTGGAGACTTCGAAGAAACAACTGGAGACGAAACAGAAAGCTCTGGCAAAGGACAATCTGGAGGGGTCTCCGTCACATGGTTTCCTCCTAGCCCCAAGCTGCCCCGTCTTTAAAATGGGATTAATCATATGCCATATCTGAGGGGTTTTGGTGGCAGGGAACAAGAAGGAATATTGTGGGATGGGTGGCACAAAATTCACAGAATTTGAGAATTTTAACTGGAAGGGACCTTGGAGGTCTTCTAGTCCAGCCTCCTGCTCTGTGAAGAAACTCCTATGGCATCCCTGACAGAGGGCCATCCAGCCTCTGTTTTGAAAACCTCCAGCCAAGGAAAGCCCACAACTGCATGTGGCAGGCTGTTCCACTGTCCAACAGCTCTTACAGTCAGGAAATTCTTCCTAAGGAAGCCTATTTCATTTCGACCCCTTGGATCTGGTCCTACCCCTGGAGCAACAGGGGACAAATCCACTCCTTCATCTATGGGACAGTCCTTCAGATAGTTAAAGACGGCTATCACATTCTACCCTTGGACTCTATTTCTCCAGCTAAGCATCCCCAGCTCCTTCAACCACTCCTCATACGACCTGATTTCCAGACCCCTCCTTATCTTGGTGCCTTCCTCTGAACCCGATCCAGTTTATCAACATCATTCTTAAATTGCAGGGCCCAGAACTAGTCACAGTATTCCAAGTGAGGTTTGACCAGTGCAGAATAGAAGGGAACAGTTACTTCTTATGGTCTGGACATTTTGCCTCAGTTAATGCAGCCGAGGATTGCATTGGCTCTTTTAGTTGCTGTATCACACTGCTGGCTCATATTCAACTTGCTATTCACTAAGACACCCAGGTTCCTTTTCACATATCTTGCTGCCAAACCAGGTCTCTCCCATCCCATACTTGAACATTTGATTTTTCTGACCCAAATGCAAGCTCTGACATTTGTTTCTGTTGAACTTTATCTTGGGGACATAGGAAGCTGCCATATACTGAATCAGACCCTTGGTCTATCTAGCTCAGTATCGTCTTTACAGACTGGCAGCGGCTTCTCCAAGGTTACAGGCAGGAATCTCTCTCAGCCCTATCTTGGAGAAGCTGCCAGGCAGGGAACTTAGAACCTCAGATGCTCTTCCCAGAGCAGCTCCATCCCCTGAGGGGAATATCTTGCAGTGCTCACACTTCTAGTCTCCCATTCATATGCAACCAGGGCAGACCCTGCGTAGCTAAGGGGACATGTCATGCTTGCTACCACAAGACCAGCTCTCCTCCTCTTGTTGGTCCTGGCCCAATATTTGAGTGTGTCCCCGCAGACAGAGCAAAAAGGTACCTTTATAAAGTAGTGATTCTCTCTCTTTTTTTTTAAGCAGGGGGAGAGCAACTGGCCCTATCCATCCCCAGCACAACATCCCTCCAGTGGCTGTTGCTGGTGTCTATCGTGTTTCTTTTTTAGATGATGAGCCCTTTGGGGACAGGGAGCCATTTAATTTATTTATGTAAATCGCTTTGGGAGCTTTTGTTGAAAAATTGTATATAAACATTTGTCGTATTCATATTTGTTCAGATCGGACTGAAATTTGATTCTGTCTTCTAACATATTTTCTTCCCCACCCACACAAGTTTGCACCATCTAAAAATCTGGCAAACATCCCCTTCACTCCCTCTTCCAGGTCATTTATGTAAATGTTGAACAGCACAGGGTCCAGGACAGCCCTGTTGCACTCCACTTGACACCTCAAGTGGAGCCACTAAGGAATACTCACTGGAACCAGTTGTTCAACCAGCTGTGAATCCCCCCAACAGTAGCCTAATCTAGCCCACATTTATGAACTCATCAACAAGGACATTGGGGGAGAGATTCTCAAATGCTTTTCTGAAATCAAGATAAACTATGTCCACAAAATTCCCCTGATCTACTAAACGAGTAACTTAAAAAGAAGAAGAAGAGAGATGTTAGTCTGGCATGACTTGTTCTTAACAAAGCCCTCTGTCAAAAACAAGGTCTCTGATCACAAGTGTTGGGAATTCTCTCTGGTAAGAGATACCCTTCTGTTACAGCAGAGTGCACAGAGGCAAAACACAGCAGTCTGCCTAGGCATGCATGTATGCTGAGAGCAAAAGAAACGTGGACCCAGTTCATAGTTTCAAATTAATATAAGGAGCCTTTATTAGTGAACTCCATTCTAGATAGGAAAGTGGAGAGATAGGATCTCTAATCTAGCTAGCTAGCTGGATGCAGAGGGATGGATTCTGCATCTCTGCACACATGGTGCAGGGAGAGAGGAGCTTGCATGTTGCAAGAAGAAAGGGAAAGAGGAAGAGGAAGTGTCAGGCAGGAAGGAAGTCCCTGAGAGTAGCAATCTGCATACCTAAGGGATAGTCTCAGAGCAGTAGAGATGGGATGACCAATATCTTGACCCCTCTAGCCCTCCAACTCACTAATCTGTCCCGCTCTGTCACTGAGACATGAGACAGCACAGAGACCTTCACTTCCAACAGCAAGGAGCCTACAATCCACTTACTCTGGAAACTTCTTCTTTTCCTCTCGTTTGGGGGAGTCTTCCTGGTCCAACTTAGAGCGCCGTTCCTTCTCCTTCTCAAGTGCCTCAGACAACATGTAAATGTGACCGGGAAGTAAGGTAAGGCTAGAAGGGACCTTCATCTGGGGGAAAACAAAGCATATGATCAGAGGCCAGCTGGGGCACAGGATTAAATTTTCAAAATATGCCCATCCCTTTTCAGAAGCTCAAAACAGCACACAAAAAGATTTAAGAGCACCCCATGAAAGCAAATGCATAAAAACTTAATCTTAGAAATAAATAAATACATGCAAACAGCATGGGCAAACGCACATGCTGCTTTGTAAACCTTGTCCTCGTATCCCAGAGCCAGAGAGGATGTAATGACCCAGCAGGGTGTGAGAAAGGAATTCTACACATGCCCAGAGGCCCCTCGCTCTTTAGGATGACTTCACATGTTCAGAAAACAAAAACTCCAGGGTGAAGAGACTCGGCTGAATCTAAGCCTGGATTAGAGTTGTGCTCACAACCCAGGCTTACTCAGAGGGGCATGAAGTACAACTCTGTATATGCTCAGAGGCTCTCTTTGTTATTTGTTCACCTGCCCTGGGTTCCAATTTAAGCCGCACCAGGCAACTGTGGTATTCCCATGCACATCTTACTGCCCCTGACCCCACCATCTCCTCCTGAAAGCCCCTTTGGAGTTCACGTGGCTACCCAGCTTTTTCACGTGGTATCAGTCTTTTCACATGGTACCCTCTTCTATTCTAAGAGTCTGTTGGCTGGATGGTACCTACCTCCACCATAGTGAGTATAAAGCCTTTCCACATTTCCCGAGACTCCAGACTCTCCATCTGTAGGCGGGAAATACAAGCACATTTGCCATACAAGTTGACTTTGGTCATGTTCACAGAATCATAGAGTTGGAAGGGACCTTGGAGGTCTTCTAGTCCAGCCCCTTATTCAGTGCAGACATCTGTTGCAGCATCCCTGACAGGTGGCCATCCAGCCTCTGTTTGAAAACCTCCTGTGAAGAAGAGCCTACCACTGCATGAGGCAGACTGTTCCACTGTCCAACAGCTCTTGCAGTCAGGAAATTCCTCCGGATGTCTAGCCTGAATCTGCTCCCTTGCTACTTCCGCTCATTGGTTCTAGGCCGGACTTAGGAGCAGAGCCCAGTTCCTCCTTCTATGCAAAAGCCCTTCAGATATTTGGAGATGGCTCTCATATCGCTCTATTCTTCTCTTAGTTTAACTCAGGGGTTCCCAACCTGGGTCCTCCAGATGTTGCTGGAGTGCAACTCCCACCATCCCCAGATACAAATTATTGTGGGTAAGGATGACGGGTTGTAGTTCAGCAACATCTGGAGGAGATCTGGTCTTGTGGTAGCAAGCATGACTTGTCCCCTTAGCTAAGCAGGGTCCATCCTGGTTGCATATGAATGTGAACACTGTGAATGTGAACACTGTTGCATATGAAGTGTGAACACTGTAAGATATTCCCCTCAGAGGATGGAGCTGCTCTGGGAAGAGCAGAGGGTTTCAACCCTGGCATCTTCTCCAAGATAGGGCTGAGAGAGATTCCTGCCTGCAACCTTGGAGAAGCCGCTGCCAGTCTGTGAAGACAATACTGAACTAGATAGACCAATGGTCTGACTCAGTATATGGCAGCTTCCTTCGTAAGACAGGTTGGGAACCCCTGGTCTAACTAATTCAACTTAACACTCCAATCTTACATCAATCCTACAGAAGTAAACCCTGAGGGTCTTGCCTTCCGGTATGTTTCTTGAAGACTAGACACTTGATTAGGGTAAGTTCACCAAGCATTTGGGAGTATCCAGTGCAGTAGCACACACGTGAGGGACATTAATTATGAATAGTTTGAAGAGAGAATTGCATTCTTCCTCTCATACTTATAGGTTTTCTTTCCCTGTCTCTTTCTGCTCAAAATGAATTGTTCCGAATGGAATGCACACACCCCGATTTCTCACCACGCCTTTTCACACTGCGAAATATCCCTAGTCATAGGTGGGGGGAGGGTCAGAGTTCAAAGGGACCTTGGAGGTCTTCGAACCCAACCCCTTGCTCAGTGCAGGAAACTGATACAGCATCCCTGACAAGCCACCTACCCTCTGCTAATGATGTGCAAATTGATTCAAATTTGAATAGATTAGAACCTGGCCGATTTGAATGATTTGAATTCGAATCAAATCACCCCTAAAGTGGGTAATTCGATTCAAATTTGAGTCGAATCAGCTAGATTCAATTGTGAATCGATTTGAATCCATTTGATGACAGTTTGGGGAGATTTTAGCACCTTTGGTACAGGCACCCAGATTGGTCAAAAATGTTGCCAAAATACGTCAAATTAGAATCAAATCGGCCTGTCTCAGGTCAATTTGAATAGAATCGGCCAGTTTTGATTCAAATCGAATCTGAAAATTTGATTCATGCACATCCCAACCCTCTGCTAGAAAGTGAAGCAGAGCCCACCACTTCATGAAGCAGACTGTTCCACTGCCCAACAGCTCTGACACTCTAATTTCTAGCCTGAATCTGCTTCTTTGTATGTATCATATAATTGTAGCATTGGAAGGGTCCTTTGAGGTCTTCTAATCCAACCCAGTCCAAGAATCTGCTCTAGCATCCCTGACAGGTGGCCATCCAGTTTCTGTTGGAAAAACTCGCAGGGAGGAAGGATTACCCTTAATTTCACTTCTTGATGCCTCATCTTCAGGTTCATGCCAGTCCCTTCTGTGGACCATGTAGCCATGGTACTCAGGGGGTTGTCATCAGTGAGGGACACAAAGTCAGCCAGCTCCACTTTCTCGACATACTGGGGAGAAGGAGGAGGTTAGGGTCTGCCTGCAAGTTTCTAGTCCTTATGTTTCAAGTTCCCGACATCTCTGCCGACAACTTTCTCTCCATTAGTATACCCTTCCTTGCTGACTGTACAGTTGCCTCTCCTCCACCCCCTACGAAATTTTCTCCTATTAAAGACCCTGGTTCAAATTTCACTTTTCTCTGCCACTGATGTTCCAAATGACCTTGGGCAAGCCTCTACAAGCAGGCCTGCTCAGCTTAGGCCCTCCAGGTGATTTTGAACTACAACTCCCATAATCCCCAGCCACAGTGGCTAATAGCCAGGGATTATGGGAGTTGTAGGCCAACATCTGCAGGAGGGCCGAAGTTGAGCAGCCCTGATCCACAGTCTCAGCTTCAGTGCTCAGCTCTGCAGGAGCGCAGTTCTGGATATGGGTTCCATTTTCCAAATATATATACCAGTGGGGGGGGGACATCATACGGTCCGGGGGCCACACGCAATCGCCCCCAAAAGGCATTTTGTGCAACTTTCCATGACCCCATAGAGCAGGGCTACACAACCGGGGCACTCCTGCAGATGTTGGACTACAACTCCCATCATCCCAGTCTACTGGTCACTGTGGCTGGGGATGATGGGAGTTGTAGTCCAGCAACAGCCAAGTTATGCAGCCCTGTCCTAGAGCCACTCCTTTGCCTCTATTCAAATACTTGAGTTGTCTTGTCCCATGCCATGGGGGCACCGGAAAAAGCACTGGGTGGGGCACAGAAGGGGCAAAGTGCATTTAGGGGTTGGAGGGCTGGGTCCCACACATTAGATTTCTGAAATAGAATGGTGGGGGAGGTGGGGTTAGCTTTCCCCTCTCTGGAGTGAGAAGTTACTAGGGCTGGGGAGACAAGAAAGAGCTCCCCCCGCCACTCACAGAACTCAGCTCTGCAAGAGAGATGCCTGTCAGAGAAACAAGCGGGGGGGGGGAGGGCGCTCTCCATTTTTCCTTGGGGGGATGCCGCCCCCTTGGGGGGGATGCCGCAGAAGCTCCTGCCCCATTTCCAGTCCTTGTCGCCCTGGCAAAGTGGCATAAATCACTTGTGTTCGGTCTTCTGTGCTGTACTGTACTTACTATCCACATGGTCATTCGATTCTATTTGTCTTCTCTTTCACCAGCCCACTTATTTTCCAGCCAAGCTTAATTCTGGCCCACATCAACATTTGGGGTGAGTACCCTCAATATATACCCACTAGGCCGCATTGCCTTACCTGGTTATCTCTAGTCGTATTGTAGAAATAAAGAGTGAGTCCTCGGAGGCCTGCCCAGTATTTCTTGTAATCCTGGGGGAGAAGAGAGAATAGTTAGCAGAAGTAGGCGTTTCTTTGCCGATCTGGGCACTAGACCCAGAATCTGGGGTCTGGTCTCATCCATGCCTGGTCTCAGCCTCAGTGGGGCTTGGAGTTAAACTGTCTCACCTGTTGTACGGACACATCCCCCTTAATATGTTTTTTAAAGCCTTATTTATTTATTTATTTATTTATTTATTTATTTATTTATTTATTTCGTGTATTTAATACCTTTCTAAGCTAACCTTCAATAAATATTCTCAAGACAGGAAAAAGCACAAAACCATAATGCATCAAATAAAATGATGCAGAAGATTGCATTGCAGCAGTATTTTTTTATTTTAAAAAAATTAATTTTAAAGTTTCTGTCGCTGCTTAAAACGCCGGGAAAATAAAACAATCTGGAGTGCTGGAGACATCAGAGGAGCACTACCAGGGTGCACCACCAGAGGGCCCCGCCATAGATGAACCAAGAAGGGGCCACCACCTAGAGGGCCTCTGCTTCACCCTACCCCTGACAGAGGGGGAGCCCAGAAAGGAACTCTGAAGACAGCCATTGCACATGGTTGATTTAGAAAACTGATTTGCAAAGAAGTTGATTTGCAAAACTGCAATATACCAACATTTGAAGAACAAGAGGGGGTCTGGGAGGTTTTGTAAACTGCCCAGAGAACTTGAGTTTGGGGCAACACAGAAATGTATTAAATAAATAAATAAGAGCTTGTTTTTAGAAGATAAACATTTGTGTGTGCATTTTAAAAATCAGTTTTAGTAGTGACACACACACAATTAGTAGCATCATAGAAACATACAGATTTAGAGATTTAGGACCTTGGAGATCCTCTAGTCCAACCCTCTGCTCTGCCCAGGAATCTGCCACCGCATCCCTAACAGATGGCCTACCCTGCAGGGCTATGCATCATCCATATGCGGAGCACCTCACTGACTGCAAAATTCAACAGCCAGTTTGAGGGGCTGGCACAAAATTTGGCTTTGATGGCTTAAATTTTACTTTATGGATGGTTGTAAACCTCTTGGTGTGGATTTGTGTGAACTGAAAAATGGTATAAGGTATTTAAATAAATAAATGTAGTGTTCATCTGGCTAATTTTAATTGGTGTGTAAATTAAGTTAACTGAAGGAGTATTGAAACCATTTCAATTTTCTTATGGTGCCTTTAGTGTATTATCCCTCAGATCTCACCTGGCACCCACTGGAAATGCAAACAAACCAAGGAAACCCCCTGGAAATGCAAACAAACCAAGGGGACAAGTACATGTCCCCTTGCTTTGTTTGACCAGTTGGTCCAGAATGCGGCAGCCAGGCTGGTCTCTGGGTCATCTAGGAGAGACCATATTACTCCCGCATTGAAGGAGTTACACTGGCTGCCGATATGTTTCTGGGCAAAATACAAGGTGTTGGTCATAACCTATAAAGCCCTAAACAGCTTGGGCCCTGGGTATTTAAGAGAACGTCTTCTTCGTTATGAACCCCACCGCCCATTGAGATCATCAGGAGAGGTCCGTCTGTAGAATTATGCTAGCTTTGTGATAGGAGTGATGCATAAAGTACTTGGCTAACTCGCAAGTTTATAAAGATCCAGAAATAAGAAACAATATATTAATTTATAACAGTGAAATACTTGGCTGAATTGCAAGCTTATAATGATCTAGAGATAAGAAACAATATACTGATTTGTAATAGCTCATTTCTGTAACCCTATGAGCCATGTGATCTTGACAAATTAAGAAACTTAGGTAGTGCTTACAAACAGTATGTATGGAGGAATGCATGAGTGAGCAACATCAAGTGTGCCCCAGCCCCACTCTCTCTCGAACACAAACAATGTTGGGAAAGATGCCAAAGGCCTGAAGAATCGGTGAAAACTGGGGAGAACTGCCAAAGACACTGTAAAGGAGAAAGAACTGGGAATAGAACAAAAAGATAAGATGAGTACATCTTGTGATCACGGAAATGGAAGTGGACTGCAGATGTACTAGCCGGAGTGGAAACATCCCTTTGTAAGTCAGGCAGGAAACCAGAAGATCCCTGAGAAGCATCACCACCCAGAGTGAGGCCTCCACGCTTCTTCCAACACCCCTTTCAAAGACTGATCATCTTTGGAGTGGGGCTGGTGTGTGTGTGTGTGTGTGTGTGAATTAGGAGCTAGCTTGCTGTTTAACTGACTATAATAAACATGAATCATTGATTGACTAAAACCAGCTGGTGTCTGTGTCCGTTTTCCTGGGGCGACCTTGTTGTTGGGCCGTGCAGTGCTAGAGGACTTAGAGTAAATAAAGGGTCCCACACGTCTGCATTTGCCACCAGCTCGTCTGGTGGCTACTCAGGGACGGGCCTTCTCCGTTGCTGCCCCGAGGCTTTGGAATGCGCTCCCTAGTGAAATTAGAGCCTCCCCATCTCTGACATATTTTTAAAAGTCTCTAAAGATGCATTTCTTCACCCAGACTTTTGACTGATATTGTTTTGATTGTTTTAATGTTGTTTTTAGAATACTGTTTTAAAATTTTTAAATTGTGTTTTAAATTTCTTGCTTTTAAATTTTTTGTTTTTGTTTTTAATTAATGTTTTACTTTTTAATCTTGTTGTAAACCTCCCAGAGATGTAAATTTTGGACAGTGTAAAAATGTGATAAGTAAAAAATAAAATAAATAAATAAATGTGTGGATTGCTAACTGGTTTAACAGGAAACAGAGGGTAGGTATAAATGGAGAGTTTTCACAATGGAGAGAAGTAAAAAGTGGGGTCCCTCAGGGATTGGTACTGGGACCAGTGCTTTTTGCAGATGATACCAAACTCTTTTGGGTAGTGAAATCCAAAACGACTAGTGAGGAGCTCCAAAAGGATCTCTCCAAACTGGGGGAGTGGGCGACAAAATGGCAAATGTGCTTCAATGTTGGCAAATGTAAAGTGTAAAGGGATGCACATTGGGACGAAAAACCCCAACTTCAAGTATACACTGATGGGGTCTGAGCTGTTGGTGACTGACCAGAAGAGGGATCTTGGGGTCGTGGTGGACAGCTTGTTGAAAGTGTCGACTCGTGCGGCTGCTGTGAAAACGGCCAATTATATTCTAGGGATCATTAGGAAGGGGATTGAAAATTTTAAAAAACTGCTAATATTATAATGCCCTTATACAAAACGATGGTACGGCCACACCTGAAGTACTGCGTACAATTCTGGTCACCATATCTAAAAAAGGACACTGTAGAACTGGAAAAGGTGCAGAAGAGGGCAACCAAGTTGATCAAGGGCTTAGAGCACCTTCCTTATGAGGTAAGCCTACAACTCCTGGGGCTATTTAGTTTGGAAAAAAGATGACTGCGGGGAGCCATGATAGAGGTGTATAAAATCATGCATGGTGTGGAGAAAGTAAATATAGATAAATTCTCCTCCCTCTCACATCACACTAGAACCAGGGGTCATCCCATGAAACTGATTGCCAGGAAATCTAGGACCAACAAATGGAAGTACTTTTTCACACAAAGCATGATCCACTTGTGGAATTCTCTGCCACAAGATGTGGTGACAGCTAACAACCTGGATGGCTTGAAGGGGGGGTTGGATCACTTCATGGAGGAGAGGTCTATCATAGGCTACTAGTCGAAGGGCTACAGGGCTACAGCCTCAAAGGCAGGATGCTTCTGAGTACCAGTTGCAGGGGAGTCACAGCAGGAGAGAGGAAATGCCCTCAACTCCTGCCTGTGGCTTCCAGCAGCATCTGGTGGGCCACTGTGTGAAACAGGATGCTGGACTAGATGGCCCTTGGGCCTGATCCAGCAGGGCTGTTCTTATGTTCTTATGTTCCTAATCCCAATTTTAAATTCTCGGGAAATTATGGGGACTGACTGAACATACGAGCCCTCCAATCTCATTTTGCAGAAGGCCTCAAAATATCTAGCAGCAGCCCTGCCTTCCCAAAGGAAGGGACTGCTTTGGGAGAGGAAGGGAATTGGTAACTCGAGATTGTGACTTACTTTTTTAGATTGTGAGCCCTTTGGGGACAGCCAGGAGACCATCTTATATTTTTATTCTTTGTTTTTCTATGTAAAGCACTTTGAGAACTTTGGTTGAAGAACAGTATATAAATATTCATCGTCGATGTTGTCGTCAAGATACATTATTCTCTCGGTTAAAAGCCTCAGTGCACTTATAGACAAGAAAGAACCAGCACTTTGTGTTTCACCCGGAAACATATCGGCAGCCAGTAGAGTTCGTTTAAAACCAGTGTTATGTGGTCCCTTTGTGTTGTCTCAGAGACCAATCTGGCTGCTGCATTCTGTACCAATTGTAGTTTCCCGACTACATACAAAGGCAGCCCCACATAGAGCGCACTACAGTAGTCAAGCCTGGAGGTTACCAGCATATGTACCACTGTTTTAAGGTCATTCACCTTTAGCAACGGACATAGCTGTCGCATCAGCTGAAGCTGATAAAAAGCACTCCTGGCCACCACCTCAGCCTGAGAAACCAGGGAGAACTTTGGTTCCAGGAGCACTCCCAAGCTACGTACCTGATCTTTCAGGGGGAGTGTAACCCCATCCAGAACAGGCAGATCTAAACCAGCTCTCGGGTCCTGAACACCCCCAATCAGTACCTCCGTCTTATGTCGATTCACCTTCTGTTTGTTATCCCTCATCCAGCCCATTACTGCCTCCAGGCAGACATTTAGGGAAGATGCCATTTCCTGATGAGGTCAGCATGGAGAAGTAGATCTGGGTGTCTTCAGCATATTGATAACACCCAGCACCAAACCTCCTGACGATCTCTCCCAGAGGTTTCATGTAGATTTTAAAGAGCATTGGAGACAGTATGGAGCCTTGTGGAACTTCACACTTAAGTTCTCACGTAGCGGAACAACAGTCTCCAAGCGGCACCATCTGGAATCTGCCAGAGTGGTATTTTTATTTTATTGCGGTATTTCTTTTAAAAAGGGAAGGGTTTTTTTACCATGTTGATGTGGATAATTGTATTATCTGTTTTCAGATGTTTTGTGTTGAAAAGTATCAAATAAAATGTTCGGGGGTGGTGGTGGTGGATGGGGAGAGAACACTGAAAAAATGCAACCTATTTGGGTTTACAGAGAAGAGCTTCCTCACAGTCTGAACCCCATTATCTCTCATCTTGGGAAGTAAAACTAGCAGCACCTTTAAAAACAAACCCTTCTTCTTGCTTTTTTCCTGCAGCATCATGAGGACTAGAAACAGGCTTTCATTTTAGCCTGCTTTCTGAAGGGAAGATGGCTTATGAGATCATAAGGATATAAGAACAGCCCTGCTGGATCACAACCAAGGAAGCCTATCTAGTCCAGCATCCTGTTTCACAAAGTGGCCCACCAGATGCCTCTGGGGAGCCCACAGGCAAGAGGTGGATGAGGGCATGCCCTCCTTCATGCTGTTGCTGCCCTGAAAATGGTATTCAGAGGCCTCTTGCCTCTGAGGCTGGAGGTGGCCCATAGCTAGTAGACTAGTAGCCATTGATAGCTCTGTCCTCCATGAATTTGTCCAAGCCTCTTTTAAAGCCATCCAAGCTGGTGACCATCACCACATCTCATGACAAAGAATTCCATAAATTAATTATGTGCTGGCAAAAGAGTACTTCCTTTTGTTGATCCTAAATTTCCTGGCCTTCATTTTAATGGGATGACCCCTGGTTGTAGTGTTGTGAGAGAGGGGGGGAAATTTCTCTCTATCCACCATCTCCACTCCATGCATAATTTTTATACACTTTGATCATGTCTCCCCTTAGTCGCCTCTCTTCCAAGGTAAAAAGCCCCCGGTGTTGTAGCCTAGCCCCATAAGGAAGGTGCTCCAGGCCCCTGATCATCTGGGTCGCCCTTCTTCTGCACCGTTCCCAGTTCTACAATGTCCTTCTTAAGATATGGCAACCAAAACTGCACACAGTACTCCAAATGTGGCAGCACCATAGATTCACATAGGCTCCTTGGAGGAAGAGCGAGATTTAAACGTAAAATAAATAAATGATGAACATAACACAGCTTCCTATGTTCCTATATGCAGGAGATACTTAAAATGAGAAAAGATTCAACTGCCCATTTCTGCATATCAACCTGCTGTTAAAGTCACAAGGGCAGACCAGCTTGCTTGCAATTTCCTGGTCAGACGGCAGCAAAAGGCAAGCAAAAGGCACTTGTCTTTCTGCCAACCCACAAAGCCATAATTCAGAAGAAATGAGATTTGTCAGGCAAGAGATCCAGAATTTAATCTCAATCAGGGCCTACCAATGATGAGAATACACCCCTCCCCTCCCCCGCAAGATATGTGATGTAGTAATCATGTAACTCTGAGAATGTGCAAAGTGCTTTCTCCTTAAAAACCAAATCAGCACAGTCCACCCACCAATCCTCAATAAGAGGGACAGGTTTCCAGAGCAAAAGGAGCGGATTAATCTCAACAGATCTCATTTTCCATAAAGAGCCACTGAAGGCAGATGGGGTTGCCAACTTTTAAACCAAAGTCTATACTTGTCCCTTTAACCACGGTTTCATCTGCAGCAAGAAGCAGGTGATCTCACTAATCTCCACACCCACAACAAAGTTTCACCGTCAAGTTTCTGCACTGCACGCCTCTGTTCAAAGCACAGGATCAGGCTAAGTCATTAGTTTTGGAAGAGTTGGCAACCCTTAAAGCACATACCTTTTCCCAGGCCATCTTTTTCTCCAGGAACCCCTCAAAATAGTGGGGGGGCAAGCTGGATTTCGACTTGCTGCTCCGGATGAGTGCGGCTGCCATCTCTTTCTCTTTCCTGAGAGTTTCTGGCAGCAGAGACGCTGTGGCTGTAAGTCCAGAGTCCTCGACCAGGAAGCAAAATGCAGTAAATGCAACCTGATTGTTTACCTCTATCAGGTGGTGTGTTTTCCCCCTTTATACCCAAAATTCCCCATGGCCCTCCCCTTTGCTGGCACAAATGGGCTGCTGGACTTTGAACAAAGTGGATCTGCTGAAGGTCGGCAAAATTGTAATCTCCTCTTGACAGGACAGAATAGACAACACCACGCCTTTTCCTGCCAGGGCTTGGGCAAAAAAATGCATTGATTGAGCCATCAAACAGGCAAGTTATGAAAGAAAGAAAGAAAGAAAGAAAGAAAGAAAGAAAGAGGGAGGAGAGGGCTTCAGACCATGCACAGAGTGCACTTTGTTCATCAGTGAGTGATCACAGCCCATTTCCACACACAGGCGGCCCTTCTGTGAGGCAAGGTGAAGCAATCGCCTCAGACATCAGATTACTGGGGTACCCGTACGACAGTAAAATGCCCCCTACTTTATTTATTTATTTATTCATTCATTCATTTATTAAAAACATTTATACCCTGCCCCTCCAGTACATTACTGCTCGGGGCGGCTCACAACATTTATAAAACAGTTACAATATAAACTCAGACTAATAAAATTAACCCAATTAAACAAGTTAAAAACAAGTTACCTTCCTTCTTAAAAACAAAAAATATGGACCCACAACAAAATGTTGCAGTATATCCCTGTTGTGAAAAATAATGGTGAATGTTTTTATTTATTTATTTATTTATTTAAAAAATTATTTATTTATTTATGAAAATTTGTACGCCGCACCAAACTTTCATCTATGGGCAGTTAACAATAGCATAAAACAAGTTAAAAACATATACAAAAACTAAAAACAATTCAACAATTTAAAAATAAAACAGAAATTAAAACCTAAAAATTTAGGAAGTTGAAAAAGCTTGGGCGAAAAGCTGGGTTGTCAGTTGTGTGCGCATGCACACATAAAATTATCAGCAGGTGAAAATATCCAGTGTGCAACTAAACAAACGAACTCCCCCCTCCATTCCTCAGGAGAGTTCGCATGCATACAGTTTTTAAAATGTTATCTGGGGAGGGGGGGAAGTTAACCCCGCCTCCACCAAGACCTTAAATGTGTCAAACCCTTTACTCCTCAGAAACACAATGCTGTGAAGTGGCTCATCAGAAAACTAGAGTTCTAGACACCTTTCCCCCTCAGAAGCTGAAGAGTTTGTGTCTGTCTTGAAGGAGTATTCTTCAGGCTGAGAAATGTCTCCCTCTTTTTGTTCAAGCCCTCAGTTCCCCTTGCTCCTGCCATTGAGTTCAATTAGCCCCCCCTTCTTGTCTGTTAACTGTACTCTGAGCCCATGAACATTCTGTCCCAGTGACATTTTATTCAGATTTTTGTGAGACCTACGTATTTGCAGGTTACTCTGAATCTGCTGGTATCTCCCTCTTCCCCACAAGTGCTCCAGTTATGCATCCATACGGATTGGAACATTTCTAGCTCTTTTTTTGTCGGGGGGGAAACAAGTAAAAGAATGGGGGAATGGTGCATCCAAGAGGGGGTGATATTTAGCACCCTTCCTCAGGCATACAGAAGGCTATACATTAGGTGAGAAAGTTTGGCATTTATTAATAATTAATAATACATTATTCATAAATGCATCTGCAATGCCTCTTTTCTGTGCTCCATCCCCTATTCATGAGGCAGCCTCTGAGCATGTACTGAGTGCATTTTGCTAGATTACTGAAAAACAGCAACCACTCACCAGCAATCTGGGATTAAGAGGCTGGGTTTTCCAGGCAGGCTCACTCAGACCCTCGCGACCCTACCTTTGGAAAAATTAACCAATTATTAATGTTTAGGGAACCAGAGAAAGCTGTGGAAGGCAGAACATATGAGCCATGTTGACATGGGGACGGTGGCCACATTTTGTTTGCCATTCCTTTTTTGATTTTTAAAGTGATTGATTGTTGTTAAAGGGATCATCTTTAGCTCCACGACAGCTGATTTCTGAATACCTGTTAAGGGCAGAGGAACGGGCAAGGGCGTTATTTTGCTGGTAAGCTGGCAACCCTAGTTGGCCTCCACTCAGAAGGGCGTTTTTGTCTGTCAGAACAATAAAGAGGTTTGCAGCACCTGAGGGGCAGGCAAATTCATTGTAGCTTTCATGGACGAGAGCTCAGATTATCAGATAAGCATGAGGAGAAAGGAAAAACTAACTCCTGCTAACTGGGCAAAGAGGCACCTTTTAACGTGGCGATTCTCTTTTATTTCGCAGGGGGAGAGTAACTGGCCCTATCCACCCCCAGCACAGTACCTCCAGTGGCTGTTGTTTGTGTCTTATCTTATGTTTCTTTTTTAGATTGTGAGCCCTTTGGGGACAGGGAGCCATCTTATTTATTTATTATTTCTCATGTAAACCGCCCTAAGCGGTTTACACAGGGTGGTATAGGAAGGGCGGTATAGAAATTGAATAAATTAAATTAAATTAAATTAAATTAAATTAAATTAAATTAAACTGTGCAAAGCAGGACTGAAGGAATACTGTCCTAAGAGGCTCACTGAACTCTAACCCAGGAAGGCTCAAGTTCAAATCTCACCCCAGATTCATGGGGTGCCTTAGGCTAGGGATTCTCAAACATGGATCCCCAGATGTTTTCAGACTACAACTCCCATCATCCTCTTTGGCCACTGCTGCTGGGGATGATAGGAGTTGTAGTCCAGCAATATCTGGGGACCCAAGTTTGAGAATCTCTGTCTTAGGCCAAACACTTTTAATTTGGCTTCAGCCCCATTTTTACAGCCCTACCTCAAAGGGCTGTTGTGAGCAACTCCTTATCTAATGTATGGCAAAGTGGTTTGGGTAGACCCCCAACAGGTACTTTTCAAAAAATGGAAACAACCCAAAACAAGAGGCAATGATTGTCAGGGAAAAGGTTGACTTAACTCTTGAAATGGGTTCAGTCCAATTAATCATCATTAAAATAATAAATGCAGAAGCAAATGGATCATTGCAGCCAAAAAGAACATACCTATTCTATCAAAACATGCAAAGCGCAAACATGCTTAGTTGTTATCTGGAGAGAGGCCACAGATCAAAGGCAATTCATCTTTTTTGCATGCAGAAGGTCCAAAGTTCAATCCCTGACACTTCCAGAAGGACTGGGGAAAACCTTCACCTGAAACTCTAGAGAGCTGCTGCCAGTCAGAGTTGACAAAGCTGAGCTCGACAGACCAAGGGTCTGACTCCGTAGAAGGCAGCATAAACTGAAGGGCTGTAGCTTAGTGGCGGAGAGGAGAGCTGGCCTTGTGGTAGCAAGCATGACTTGTCCCCTTAGCTAAGCAGGGTCCACCCTGGTTGCATATGAATGGGAGACTAGAAGTGTGAGCACTGCAAGATATTCCCCTCAGGGGATGAAGCCGCTCTGGGAACAGCAGAAGGTTCCAAGTTCCCTCCCTGGCAGCATCTCCAAGAGAGGGCTGAGAGAGATTCCTGCCTGCAACCTTGGAGAAGCTGCTGCCAGTCTGTGTGGATAATACTGAGCTAGATGGACCAATAGTCTGACTCAGTATATGGCAGCTTCCTATGTTCCTATGTAGAGAGCACCTGCTTTGGCTGAAAATGTTTCCAGGTTCAATTCCTGACAGCATCTCTAGGTCGGGACGAGAAAGAAGCCTTCTCTGAAGCCCCGAAGAGTTGCTGCCCATCAATGCAGACAATATTTAGATGGATGAAAGATCTAAATTAGTAGATGCGTAAATTATGAGGAAGAATAAAAGCTCAGTGGAAGAGCATCTGCTACTGTTCCGAAGCTCCATTCCAGGCAGCTCCAGGTAGGGCTGGGAAATCCCCGAGCCTGAAATCCTGAAGAGCTGCTGCCAGTCAGTGCAGACAGTACTGAGCTAGACAGACCAATGGTCTGACTCTGTTGGCAGCAGCTTAATCATTATTATGATGGGGGGGGAACCACTTACAAATCAGGTGATAAGCCCCTTTTCAGGTCTTCAGCTCAATGTTTCTAAGTGCCAAATGAATCCTCTCCCCTGCACCTCGCAGTTCTTATGGGCCGAGCAATCCAATGGTGCTGCTCCGCTGGTTTATTCACACGATTACACCATGATAGTGGCAACAGCCTATCACAGTGCACCAGGTTAAGGGGGCGTCTACCTGGGCTGCAGAGACTTTTTTTCCTGATGCATGCCTCTGGAGTCTCTAGGAACCTGCTTTATCATTGATCATTACTGCTGTTGTAAACTGTCATTACCCTTATCTCGTAGATTTAAACTTTGCGCAACCACAATCAATTGCAGGAGCTGCGGAAGCACTGAAGCATCTGTGGTGTGGCTGTCAAATGCCTACTGCTCTGGGATGTTGGCAGATCACCCTGTCTGACTTTGGGGCTTGTGTGGAGAACTAGCGGATCTTAACGTGATCAGTGCATTTCAGAAGAAATTTGTGCAAAGCTTTGGTCTTAGAAATAACTGACAGGAAGTTGGTTCAAATAGAATCAGGTTTATTTGAGGTCTTAGGGATACAGGAGAGAAATATTTATTAATAAGCAACACAGTATTAACTAGCAAAACTAACAAGGCTGATCAATCAGTAGGACTAAATTGAAGCTCACAAAGAGGCATTGAGGCCCGAATTAAATCCACTCAAGGCTGACCAGAGAAACGGCCTTAGAGAACAGCTTTAGACTTTGAAGGGGAGCAGGAAGAGAGCGGAGTAGAGATTTCAGAGTCAGGATTAGGATACCTCACTTCCTTCCGGTGGTGTGTATGGATACTTGTGGCTCAACCATGGTCAAGGGACCTCTTTCCTCCGGGACAGGCAAGGAGGCAGGAGCGAGGATCTGGGTAACCCTCGTGGGTCAGGGAAAGTCCAAGGGAGGTCTGATCCCAGGTTTGACACAGATCAGGCTTGGGGAAAGGACCAAGCTGGGGGCAAAACGTGGGATGAGCATGCAAGTCCAAGCACAGCAAAGTGGTGTAGCTAATGCCCAAACACACCAAGTTGCAATGGGTGAATCAACACTGCTTGGTGGTCTCAAACACAGAAATAGGCCACATGTTGCCCTGGGAGCCAAATGCTGACCACACCTTTCCGATGACAGGGGTGATATCCGTGACAGAGAAAAGAATACGTTGTGTCTGGTTCAAACTTTGCTGGGTGTGCTCTCGAAGCACAATGAGGTGAATATGCTTGAGGCAGCCTGTTCAGGATGGAGGAAGTGGGCGCATCAGAGCTTATCTCGTGCAGTCAAGGGGACCTTGATAGGTGCTGGAATGTTTTAGTGTCCCTCCCGAGCCTCGGGTCACCCATTAACATTCTTGTTAGGAAGAGATGAGCCTGTTACCTCTTAGCTGTCCCTTCCCTTCCAACTTAGAGCGGAGTATTTCGCCATTCTTGGTGGAAGAACTGCACTTAATTAAGTCAGGTCTACTTTAGCTCCCTCACCTGGGCAGCAACCAGGGAGGCAAACAAAGGAATCGTCCTCCTGCAGTCGGAATCATCCTTGACCTAGAGTTACCTGTCCCTTTGCTATCTGCCAGGTGACATACCCAGCGTGAATTGGCTCAGGTAAGCAAAATGGTGAGCCTACCATCCCGTGAGTTCAGAGAGGCAAAATGGAGACTACAAGCCCGTCGTGCCCAATCAGGTGTGGGGGTGCTCCTGGGAGAACCCAAACAGGCTACCTTGGTAACGCAGCAGCTCCCTTCCAAACCCAACCTTTGCACGTTTTGAAAGTGGTGCAGCGAGCGGGCAGAGTTGGGAAGGTTCCCAGCGCCTCCTCTTCTCTCCTTGGGCTTCCTGCAAGCTTTGCAAGGCGGGTGAAGAGAGGCGCTCCTTGGAAAGCTTGCCAGAGTCAGGTTGGTTCGGAAGAGACACTCTGATGGTGATGGTGAGGGGGGCATCTCTCACCACCCTGCTGATGCCCCCCAAACCCGCCACCTGAGGCAATCACCTCTCCTCGCCTTGCCTCATGAAAGGGCTGCCCTGGGTTGCAAAATTACAAATTCTAGGAAAGAACCTCCTCTAAAAGTCACAAAGCAGCTATCATAAAAATGTAAGAACAGCCTGGTGGGTCAGCCTCAAGGCCTATTTAGTCCAGTATCCTGTTTCACACAGTCGCCCACCAAATGCCTCTTGGGAGCCCACAGGAAAGAGGTGTGTGCATGCCCTCTCTCCTGCTGTTGCTCCCTGCAACTGGTATTTAGAGGCATCCTGTCTCTGAGGCTGGAGGTGGCCCACAGCCATCAGACTAGTAGCCATTGATACACCTGTCCTCCATGACTTTGTCTAAGCCCCCTTTAAAGCCATCCAAGCTAGTGGCCATCACCACATGCCATGGCAGACAATTCCATAGGTTAATTATGCAGTGTATAAAAAAGTACTGGCTTTTGTCAGTCCTAAATTTCCCAACCTTCAGTTTCAGGGGATGACCCCGGGTTCTAGTGTTGTGGGAGAGGGAGAAACGTTTCTCTCTGTCCACTCTCTCTACTCCATGCACAATTTTATGCACCTGTACCATGTCTTTACAAAGGATTTACAAGGATTCAATGGACTTCTCTCTGCCAAAGAAAAAGCTCGCTAGGGCTGAACAGAAAGTTCTCTGCCGCAGAACAGAACAAGTTCACTAAACAGGAAGTTTAGTTTGCATTTTTGGAGGAGTAAATCACCTAATGACGCAGCAGGGAAATGTTTGACTAACAAGCAGAAGGCTGCTGGTTTGAATCCCCGCTGGTACTATATCAGGCAGCAGCAATATAGGAAGAATCTGAAAGTCATCATCTCACACTGCGTGGGAGGAGGCAATGGTCAACCCCTCCTGTATTCTACCAAAGAAAACCACAGGGTTCTGTGGGCACCAGGAGTCGAAATCGACTTGATGGCACACTTTACCTTTAAATCTTCTTCACCTCCTTCCCCCCTCCCTTTTAATGGCAGGTTCATCCCACTAGACACTGGCTGGTGACACTCATCTTTCCCCTGGAATGGCACATCATGGCCTGGTGCTATTCTCAGGGAGCATTCTGGGAAACATGATGCCCACAGGGAGAAGTGCCCCCCCCTCCATAAGCAAAGCTTCATTCTGCCCTCCAATTTTACCACCTCTGAATGGGGTCCGACTCAGCCCTAGTTTTAGGAAGGGGAAAATGTCAGACCAGTACCGTGAGTGAATGGAGAGGCTCTGCAATATAATGGTTAGTGTGCTGGACTTTGACAAGTGAGACCCGAGTTCAAATCTCTACTCAGCCACAATGCTTCCTGGGTAATCTTGGACCGATCACCATCTCTCAGCCTCATCTTCCTCACCTTGCCACATGAAAGGACCTCTTGAATTGAAGGAGTTCTTGAATTCCAGAATCTTTTGGTACTGCCACTGAGTCCCTCCACTTAGACTCAGATAGAGATGATGGGTCCCTGTCCCATTACCAGAGCAGTCCTATGCCTGTTTCTGCAAAAGGGCCCCACGGTGTTCAATGGAGCTGACGCTCAGGTAACGGTGGTGCTGAGGACTGCAGCCTACCTGTGTTATTCACTTAGCAAAGCCAGGAAAATGTGCGTAATCACCCAACTTGTGTCAATCATTACTGGAAACACACGCTCAGAGGTCACAAGGAAATGCAGTTAAATCTTGGCTCTGCAGGATTTCTCCAAGCTTTAGGAACATAGGAAGCTGCCATATACTGAGTCAGATCCTTGGTCCATCTATAATTATTATTATTTCTTGTTTGCATAGTCAGACAGGTGTTATTGACTGGTTTGTTTTGTCCAGACATCGAGTCCTTCCCAAGGACCTGGGATGGCTGGATTTTATTATCAGTATTGTTGTTATTATTATAGATATCGCTACAAAATATAGTAAAGTTGTTTTTTGTAGTTGGTGATTTCTGTGGCCCCTATGATGTTGAGGTGCTCTTCAAGGTGTTTTGGAATTGCACTTAGGGCGCCAATGACTACTGGGGTTATTTTGGTCTTCTTCTGCCACAGCCTTTCAATTTCAATTTGTAGATCTTTGTACTTCGTGATTTTTTTTCTATTTCTTTTTCTTCTATTCTGCTATCCCCTGGTATTGCTATGTCGATTATTTTGACTTGTTTTTCTTTCTTCTCGACTACAGTGATATCTGGTGTATTGTGTGGCAGATGTTTGTCTGTTTGTAGTCGGAAGTCCCATAATATTTTTGCATCTTCATTTTCTACAAATTTTTCAATTTTATGGTCCCACCAATTTTTGGCTACAGGTAGCTTGTATTTTTTGCAGATGTTCCAGTGTATCATCCCTGCTACCTTGTCATGCCTTTGTTTGTAGTCGGTCTGTGCGATCTTTTTACAACAGCTGATTAGGTGGTCCACGGTTTCATCTGCTTCTTTACAAAGGCAGCACTTGCTGTTTGTTGTTGATTAACCTCTTCTAGTTGGACTAGACTTGTAATAGCAAATCATTATTTCCTTGTTATTGTTTTTCGTATATTTTTTCTGGTTAAGCGATGTTCTTCCAGTAACCTTGCAGTCTCCAGCCCTGGTTGCTCAGCTGAAGATCCTGAGTCCTGTAGCCCACTTGCCACCAGATATCCAGGGACTCCAGCACCTGGCGCGGTCCTTGTTGACCCGGGCAGCAACCAATCCGGTATAGATGTATTAAAGTTACGTCTCACCATTTTGTTGATGGGAGAGGCACTATTTGTCTGGCTCCTCTGGTGAGACCCATCCAGTATGGTTGGACCTCTGGCATAGCTCTCACCTTCCTCAGAGCACACAAGCCCCACAACCACGCCAAGGTAGTGCCTCACTGGGGGATGATGATGATGATGATGATGATGATGATGTATTTGATTTCTATGCCACCTTTCCAAAAATGGCTCAGGGCGGTTTACACAGAGAAATAAAAAATAAATAAGATGGCTCCCTGTCCCCAAAGAGCTCACAGTCTAAAAAAAACATAAGAGAGACACCAGCAACAGCCACTGGAGGTCTTGTGCTGGGGTGGAGAGGGCCGGTTACTCTCCCCCTGCTAAATAAAGAGAATCACTACATTAAAAGGTGCCTCTTTGCCAAGTTAGCAGGGTTTTTTTTAGCAGTTTTAGTCAGTATTGTCTACACTGACTGGTAGTGGCTTCTTCAACGTTGCAGGCAGGTGTCTTTCCCAGCCTACCTGGATATGCTGCCTGCCAGAGTTTGAACCTGGACATTTTTGCATCCAGAACAGGGGCTTTTCCACTAAGCCTTTCCCCAATGCTTCAGAAGCAATCTGGAGGAGAATGAGATGCAAATATCATATGAATGAACGAACGAACGAATGTAGGAGTCAGAACTTTGGTCCATCTAGCTCAATACAATCAACTCTGACTGGCAGCAGCTCTCCAAGGTTTCACGAAAGAGTCTCTCCCAGCCTTTGCTGGAGATGCTGCCAGGGATTGAACCTGAGACCTTCTGCATCCAAAGCAGGGGCTAAACTACCACCCCATCCTCTTGGGAACATACCTGCTCCCTGCAACTCTGTCCACGTGAGCCTTGCATGAATTCTACATCTAATTATGGTTGAAATGAAGCAGAGATCAGTCGTGATGTCTGAACTGACCAAAGTTGGTTATTTTATTTTAAAAATAATATTCTGTTTTTTTCCAATACAACTTAAGGTACGCATGCATGCGTGTATGCGCGCGCGCGCGCGCACACACACACACTACAGCAATAAAAATAAATAGGACAGACATTGTGCACAGCAATAAAATATCACAAAAGCAGGGAAGGTTAAAAAAAAATCAATAAAAGTAGAACAAACAGTGGAAGCCGCTCAAAGGACATTCTGGTTGGCCTGCTGGAATGAAAATGTTTTCAAGTCCTGTTTAGAAATCGCCAGGAAAGTTGACACCCAAAGATCAGGTGGCAGGGAGTTCCAGAAATAGGGGGCTATCCCCGAGAAGGCTCGTTCAGGCAAACCCACCAATCAGGGCTAAGAAGGCAACAGGACAGACACAAGAACCTCTCTAAAGATGTAATGGGGTGGGCAGATTCAAATGGGAGAAGGTAGCTTGAAGGCAGTCCACTTCGAACTTTGGATACAGATCTTGATTTATAGAACTTGGGAGACGCCTAACTTTGGGAGGAGAGCTAGTCTTGTAGTAGTGAGCATGAATTGTCCCCTTTGCTAAGCAGGGCCTGCCCTGGTTTGCATTTGGTTGGGTGACTATATGTGAGTGCTGTAAGATATCCCCCTTAGGGGATGAGGCCGTATGCATCCAGAAGGCCCGTTCGATCCCTGGCAGCATCTCCAAGACAGGGCTGAGAGCAACTCCTGCCTGCAACCTTGGAGAGCTGCTGCCAGCCAGTGTGGACAATGCTGAGCTAGTTGGACCAAGTGTCAGACCCAGCAGGTGGCAGCTTCACATGCTTATCAGGCGCATCCATAACTCAGTGGAAGAGCTATAGGAGACATTTAAAAAGCATCCGAACGCATATAAGGGCATAAAATAACATAAAAGGCATAAAAAGGGCATACGACATAATGATAGATAGATAGATAGGTAGGTAGGTAGGTAGGTAGGTAGGTAGGTAGGTAGGTAGACAGTAGAGATAGAGATAGAGAGATTGTTTTTGTTTTGTAAGTCTTGGATGTTCTTGCCTTGTAGACCGCCCTGTGGATTGGGAGGTATATTACATCTTTTAATAAATAAATGATAAATAAATGACAACAACAAAACAAACAAACAAACAAGGCAAAATGGGTTGGTTCAGTCAGGAGAGCAGGGAGTACACACTCTCAAAGATGATGATGATATCTGAACTGGCCCAGTATTTCTATGTTCAAACAACTGGTTAATCTTTAAGGTGCCACAAGACTCTTTGTTATCATAACAAAGGGTGGGGGGAGAGAAAAAATGGTCTACTGTGGTATCTTAAGGGCTAACCCAGGGGCTAACCTATTTCTTGTGGGCTGGTCTACTGTTTCTCTAGTGAAGTGTATCGTAGTCAGCAAAGGTTTATGCCCAGTAGATTGGTAAATCTTCAGGATTCCACAAGACTCTTTGTTGTTTTTGCGGGGAGTTGTTATCTTAAAGAGAGCCAATTAGGCTGAACTTGTTTACTTAACTAGATGGACCTAGATAAAGAGCTGAGAGGAGAGCTGGTCTTGTGGTCCCAAGCATGAATTGCCCTCTTTGCTAAGCAGGGTCGATCCTGGTTTGCATTTGAATGGGAGACTACATGTGTGAGCACTGTAAGATCTTCCTCTTAGGGGATGGGGCTGCTTTGGGAAGAGCACCTGCATGCAGAAGGTTCCAAGTTCCCTCCCTGGCAGCATCTCCAAGATTGGGCTGAGACAGATTCCTGCCTGCAGTCCTGGAGAAGCCGCTGCCAGTCTGTGAAGACAATACTGAGCTAGATGGACCAAGGGTCTGACTCAGTAAAAGGCAGCTTCCTATGTTCATGTGTTGCTAGAATATTGCAAAGATCTCTGAATACTCACAAAAGCTATGAAATGCTACGGTATAGGGAAGAGGTTTGCTTTGCTTCCTAGGTTTGCTTTGCTCCCTAGAAGATCTGCCCTGCCCTTTCTCTTTCCTGTCAATCTTCAAGCAAATATTTGTTGAGGTATAATAATAAAGGCCACGTCAAGCAACTGAGGGAGAAAGAAGCAGTGACTGAAAAATGAAATCACAAAGGAATCTTATGCTAACACGCGGAGGCACGTTCACCAGAGGCCAGAAAAAACACCAGCCTGAGAGATCTGGACTGCAGAAATTGGCAGAGGGAAGTTTTAATGACTGAGAGGTAAATGCTATATTGTTTCATTACTGTTAAAGCCACAGCTCTTTAGCCGCTGGACTTGTCCGTATGTGTGTGTTTGTGTGTGTGGATCCCTGCACTGAGAAAAGGGTTGGGCTAGAGGCCTTCCAAGGTCCCTTCCTGCTCTCACATCCTATGATTCTATGAAATTACAGGGAAGCAGATTCAGGCTAAACATTAGGAGGAATTTCCTCACTGGAAGAGCTGTGGGACAGTGGAACAGCCTGCCTCATGCATTGGAGGTTCTTCAAACCTTCGCTGGAGGTTCTTCTTCAAACCTTCACTGGAGGTGTTCAGACAGGGGCTGGATAGCCATCTGTCAGGGATGCTGTAGCAGCTTCCTGGACCGAATAAAGGGGTTGAACTAAATGATCTCCAAGGCCCCTTTCAGCTCAAACATTCTATGATCCCCCCACCTCTTTTTTTTTTTTTTTGGCCAGAGAAGCAAGAAAAAAATGGTGCAAGGTTTAAGGGTTTGACCTCAAGCTTAAGGATTTCAGGTTCCTCCTCAAGGTCTCCACAGGAAAGGAGACGAGTTAGATTCCGACTCAAGGGTGCAGGAACAGGGCTGTTTTCTGTTGGCTTGAGAAAGTTTGCTATTAGCCCCTCCCCTATGTCAAATAAGCCCCACCCCTTGGCCATACCTCCTACTGCCCTAACCAGGTGCCATTAGGCCCTGCCTCTGCCCTATTAAAGCCAGAGTGGTTCAGGGGTTAAAGTGTTGGACTAGGACTGGGGAGACCTGAGTTCAAATCCCCGTTCAGCCAGGAAATTGACTAGGTGACCCTGGGCCAGTCACTTTTCTCTCAGCCTAACCTACTTCGCAGGATTGTTGTGAGGATAAATGTAAACCATGTACTTGGGCTCTTTGGAGGAAGAGAAGGATATAAATGTCAAAATAAAATAAATATTAGCTCCTCCCCATGCCAATATTAGCTCCTCCCCTGTGCCAATATTAGCTCCTCCCCCATGCCCCTTGATCCACCGAGCACAGCCACACCTTCCATTGCTCTCACCAGGTGTCATTAGGCTCCACCTCTATCCTATTAGCTCCTCCCCTGCCAATAAGCTCCACCCTTTGATCCACCAAGAACAGCCCACACTTTCCACTGCTCTTGCTAAATGCCATTTGGTCCCAAACGGCACCCCGAAAGCCCCATTTACCACCCCACTGAATCTCAGGCTCTGAGCAGCTCTTTCCCACACCCAGTGTTAATTTTTTGATTGCCCACTTCAGATGGTTTTTGCACTGGGCTCCACCCCAGACCTGTCCAAACCCAGAACCTCGACCCTGGGGCGCTCAGGGCCCCGATTCAGAAAAAAGTTGGGTCCCCGATGTTGGATTTAAAAGTCCAAGGCCCATCGACCTGCAAGACGAAAGCAAACCGAGATGACAGGCTTTGCATGGCTTCATTTCCGAAAAACACTTGTGGAATGAGGAACTTGGCAAGTCGGTGGTGAACCTGGCTCTGAATTGCCAGTCAGAGGCTCTGAAAGAGAATTTATTTGCTCTTTTGTTTGACGTGCAGGGCCATAAGCTCACGCAGGGATCAGGCAGCGATAGCAGAAAGCAGGTCCCTCCCTTGACAAGGCACAGGGTGGATTCCCCGGAGAATTGGCCCTCTCGGTCACCTATTTTGCTTTGCTGGTTTCCTGCTAAGCCACCTGCAAATTCTGCAACACCTGCAAATTTGGGGTGGCAAGGTTTTCTCCTTGCCACCCAAAAGCAAGGTGGCCACCCAGCCGGGAAGACACCTGGTTGCCTGCTGACTGGACCAGAAAATGACCTGGCCTGTTGCTATGCCTTGAGCAGAGCTTATATCCCTGTGCAGCCTCCTAGTATCCACTGAGGGAGAAAGGGGCTTCGATGAATTAATGGAAGACAGGTCCATCAATGGCATTGGCTACTAGTCTGGTGTAAGTCATCTAATGGTGCAGCAGGGAAATGGCTTGACTACCAAGCCAGAGGTTGCTGGTTCAAATCCCTGCTGCTGGTATGTTTCCCAAACGATGGGGAACACCTATATCGGGCAGCAACGAGATAGGAAGATGCTGAAAGGCATCATCTCATACTGCGTGGGAGGAGGCAATGGGAAACCCCTCCTGTATTCTACCAAAAAGACAACCACAGGACTCTGTGGTCACCAGGCGTTGACACAGACTTGATGGCACACTTGACTCGACTTTATTTTACTTTACTTTTCTAGTCTGGTGGCTATAGGCCACCTCCAGAGGCAAGATATAGAAATCAAATCAAATCAATAAAAATAAATAAGATGCCTCTGAAATGATTGATTGATTGATTGTTCAATTCTTATAATTTATTTGTTAGATTTTTATACCGCCTTTCATTAAAAGAATCCCAAGGCAGTTTTCAAAAGTTAAAATACAATAAAATTCCATAAAGGTTAGATCTAAAGCCTTAAAATCAGTGAAACAGTAAAAACCATAAAGCAGCAAAAAAACCGAATCAAAAAAACATTAAAAAGACAAACAGAAACAGAAAAGCTGAGAGATCTAGCAGCCCCTAAGGGGTAAAAGCCTCAACAAATAAAAGGGTCTTTAGTTGTTGTTTTTAAACAAGTTGCAGGCAGGGGTGTAACAAGGTTGGAGTGGGCCTAGAGACAAAATTTTAAAATGCCCCCCCGTCACTGCCTTCCTCTAAAATTAAAAATATATATATTCAAGGAAGCTCAGGTGGGTGTTGGGTGGGCAAGGCTTTTCTTATGTTCCTTGAGCAGAGCTTAAATCTCAAGAAATGGGTACATCGCAAGCTTTCCAAGGTATTAGATCAAATATACGTCTCTGCAGGACAATTTGGTGGCCACAGGGTAGCCATTTCAAGAGGTGAGACAACCCTAGCTTCAGAGGATTTGAGAAAACAAACTCTTTTAAACACACTCTTCTTTTCAGCTGCAGGGCCATCCCCACACTTTGCCCTCTGCCCCAATTTTTGTTGAAGTCCCTCTGTCTCATTAGCTCCCCTCTCCTCAGTCCCACCACCAGGAAACGTCCTTTCCTGTCTACATGGCCCTTTATATCCAGTATGCAGGGCAGGGATGATAATTCGGTATGATTCCTGCTTCAGGGAGCAGAGGAAAAGCCAGGGAGAAATCCAGCATGGTTGGTTGGTTTTGTATATCAAATTTGTAGACCGCCCCAAACTTCCATTTCTGGCGATTTACAGCAACATAAAGCAAGATAGAAGTCCATAAAATCATGCATGGTGTCGAGAAAGTGGACAGAGAGAAATTCTTCTTCCTCTCACATCACACTAGAACCAGGGGTCATCCCATGAAATTGATTGCCAGGAAATTTAAGACCAGCAGACGGAAGTACTTTTTCACACAACGCATAATCCACTTGTGGAATTCTCTCCCACAAGATGTGGTGACAGCCAATAGCCTGGATGGCTTTAAGAGGGGTTTGGAGAACTTCATGGAGGAGAGGTCTATCAACGGCTACTAGTTGGAGGTCTATAGGCCACCTCCAGCCTTCAAGGCAGGATGCCTCTGAGTACCAGTTGCAAGGGAGTAACAGCAGGAGAGAGGACATGCCCTCAACTCCTGCCTGTAGGCTTCCAGCGGCACCTGGTGGCCCACTGGTGGGCCACAGGATGCTGGACTAGATGGGCTTCCTTGGGCCTGATCCAGCAGGGCTGTTCTTATGTTCTTAAACAAAAATGTAAACCTCAAAACAATTTAAAACTACAGTCAGGTTAAAAAGCTTAGGTGAAAAAAAGAGTGTCTTTAGGCACTTTTTTAAAAGTTCTTCAGAGATGGAGAGGCTCTTATTCCATCAGGGAGCACACTGCAGAGACTTGGGGGCAACAACAGAGAAGGCATCAAAACAGAGACTCATAGGGTTGGAAGGCACCTGAGAGGTCTTCTAGTCCACCCCCTGCTCAGGGCAGGGAACTGCTACAGCATCCTTGACAGGTAGCTGTCCAGCCTCTTTGATGCCATTAGCTGTTTCGTTAAGACAGAAGAAGGAAGCATACTGAGGTTAGAGATTAAGAGGAAATTCATAGAATAATAGACTGTTGGGCTTTTGACGTCTTCTAGCCTAACTTTCCTGCTCAATTCAGAAAACTGTTACAGCAGCATCCCTGCTACAGCCATCCAGCCTCCAAAAGAGAGCCCGCCACTGGCTGTTCCACTGTCCAACAGCTCTTACAGTTAGAAAATTCTTCCTAATGTGTCTAGCCCAAATCTGCTCCCCTGTCATTTCAGTTATTGTTTCTAGTCCTGCCCTCAGGAGCAACAGAGAAGCAGGCATTTCCTGTCTGACACAGCTGTTGGACAATGGAACAGTCTGCCTCATGAATGGTGAGCTCTCCTTCTCTAGAGTTTTTCAAACAGCGGACGGGTGGCCATCTGTCAGGGGTTCAGCTGCAGTTTCCTGCCCTAAGCAGAGGGTTGGACTAGAAGACCTCTATAGTCCCTCTCCACTCTGAAATCATATGATTCTGTTATCCATGTATAGACTTCCTGCCTTGTAAACGAGAACATTTATTGATATTGCAGATGGAAGGGTGTAGCTGCAAGACAGGGGCTTGTCAAAGACCTCACATTGAGGCTATGGCCAAGGCAAGATTTGAACCCAGGACTTCCCAGCGTACACTTTAAAGCCACTTACGGTGCTTCTGAGTCTCTCTCCTGCTACTGGCATCCAGTGGCAATGGGGTACGGACATTATTTCACATTTATATCCCGCTCTGCCTCCAAGGAGCCCAGAGCGGTGTACTACATTCTTCAGTTTCTCCTCACACACCAACCCTGTGAAGTAGGTTAGGCTGAGAGAGAAGTGACTGGCCCAGAGTCACCCTGCTAGTATTACAGCAGCAGAGCTGTTAAATATTCAGTGTCCACTTGACCTGGCAATATTTCTGCGCAGTTGTGCAAAAGACCTTCGTTCTCCCTGAGAAACTGCATGAACTAAAAGCAGCCAGATGCGTCTAGGCCAGACCCTGGGAAAGGCGAGACCCATGCTCTGTCTGGAAAGAGTAATGGTGGATCCAAGATCCGTGCCCAGCGACTTACCTCCTACCTGAACAGACATCAGGATTCGACTTTCCGTTTCAGAGTGTTGTGTAGCAGGCAGCACCATGGGGGTGGCGGTGGTGTCCCTACCCTTGAGTCCCCATATGCGCTTGGACTACAACTCCCATCATCCCCCACACAATGGCACTGTGGCAGGCAGTGATGGGAGTCGTAGGACATCATCTGGGGACCCAAGGTGAGAACCCATGAGAGGAGGGTGTCGGGCTTGGGTGTGACTTCCCCTTTCGAATGTGGAAGGGTTGCATGCTTTTCTCTTTAGAGCACTGCTGTGTTCTGCTCACTGGATTCTGGCTGCATCTGTGGCATGTAACCTTTGTCGTTGGCATTTGCAAGATAACGCCCAAGAAACCGGCGCTGCTGGGAGGTTTTCTCTTCCCGCTTCCTCCCTTTTCTCTCCCACCTTCCTTCTCCTCTCTCTGTTTCCTTTACATACATAGCTTACATACTGAGTCGGACCCTCGGTCCCTCCAGCTCAGTATTGTCTACACAGACTGGCAGCAGCGGCTTCTCCAAGGTTGCAGGCAGCAGGAGTCTCTCTCAGCCCTATCTTCCTTCTCTTTCCCTTCTTTCTTCCTCTCTTCTCTCCTCCTTTCTCCCCCCCCCTTCCATTTTCCTCTTTCCTTCCCCCTCTTCATCTTCCTTCCTGTGCCTCTTCTCCATCACTTTCCTCCTGCCCTCCCTCCTCGCCTCCTCTCCCCTTCTTCTCTTCCCCTCCCTCCCTTTGTCTCCCTTCTTCTTCTTCTTCCTCCTCCTCCTCCTCTCGGGGCTTTTCCAACGGGGGGGGGGCAAGCTGAGCAGCCGCTGGAGGCGGAGACAGGCGGGCGGGCGCTTTCTCGGCCGCCGCAGCCGCATCGTGACGCTGGGCGGGGAAGAAAGGAAGGCGCGGGGGGGAAGCCGGCGGCGGCGGCCGGGATGGAGCAACCCCGCCGAGGATGAAGAAGGGCGCTGGCGGCGGAGGCATGGCCGCTGCAGGTACCGCCGGCGGCGAGGGCGGATCGGGGCCCCCGAGCCAGCCCACCCGCGTCATGGGATGGAGGGCGCCCGCCCCCAGCAGCCTTGAGGGTCCCCGCCCCCCGATTCCTGAACCTCAGAACCTGCTTCTAGCTCAGCTCGGAACCCGGGAGCCTAGACTAGAACGCGTGCCTGGGACTGGAGGCATCTCTGGAAGGCTCCGGAGCTCAGCGCAGCAGGAGAGGGCCCTCTGAGCATGTGCAGAGTGCTCCCGGGCACGGGATCTGGAGCCTTCTGGCTTAGAGCGGAGAGATGGCCCCAGGGCTCCAAACGAAGAGCGCCTTCTGGACACCTGTAGACGGCTTAAGCTAATCTGGACACACCTGTGGACTGCTTAACACATGTTTTAGCCTTTTCTCTTGGCATTTATTTTGTTTTATTGTCAACCGCGCCCAGAGACGTAAGTTTTGGGCGGTATAAAAATATGTTAAGGAAATAAAATAAATAAGTGAAGTGAAGACTTCCCAACTTTGGGTCCCCGGATGTTGTTGGACTGCATTGGCTGAGGATGAGGGGAGCTGAAGTCCGACAACATCTGTTGACCCACTATTGGGAAGCCTTGGCTTAAGGCAGGGGGTCTCAGCCTTGGGTCCCTGTAGGCTGCTGGTGGACAATGCACATCATCACCGGCAGATATTTCCGTTTGGCAAAAATCTGAAGAAATAATCCCTTAAGAGCCCCCAAACCCCAAACTGCCCTAATGCAAATTCAGTGGAGCGGAATGTTCATGGACAGTGTGGGCAGTTAACAGATCTCCAGGTGGGCGGAGCTGTTGGAACCCGGTGGCGAGGAGGTCTTGAACAAAAAGAGCCCGAAATGTCTGCACTTGAAGAGTGCCCCCTCAAGACAGTCACAACCCCTTCTGCTTCTGAGGTGGGGAAGGTGCCTCAGACGTTCACCGTGCCCAGGCACGGGCTCAGGGAACGCATGCACTAGGCATTTCCTGCAACATTTTGTTGGCGTTCTAAGCTTATGAAATAAAATAAAATCACCCTACTTTTCTCCCCCGGCAACTCCCTCTTCTCAGCCCTAGATGCGGAGTCTCTCGGGGGAGATGAGTGCCTGGAAGAAGACGAGGAGGAGTTGGAGACGGGCCTGGAAGATCCGGAGAGCGTGGGGAAGTTGACGCCGGGTGGGCGCGGCTGTTGCATCCTGACCCGCCGCGGGATCACCCTGCGTGTGCTACTCAAGGACGGGCTGATCGAGCCGGGAGAAGGGGTGCTCTCCATTTACTACCTGGTGAGAGGATGGAGCTTCCGTCTCACTTCTGCCCCACACACACTTCCCACATTTCTGCTGGACGTCCCCACTTTGTGGGGTCCAGCCAAGCTCTCCTCTGTTGCTCAATGCTGTGCATACCTCCACAAATCACACCAAACAGAATAGGATGGCTGGGGGGTAGAATCCAGCATCTGAGGAGCTTGGCTTTTGTTCCTTTAAAAACAAACCAGCCAACCAAGTTTCGAGTCCTTATGACTGTAGCTTGGAAATAGGTTGGGAAACATTCTTGGGGGGAACCTAGAAGACAGAGCAGTGGTCAGGGGGGTGGGGAAACGATGCCCTCTATTCCTCGTCCCATTGCAGCCACAATTTAAGACGGGGGTCTCAAACTGTGGCTGTCCAGCAGTTGTTGGACTACAACTCCTATCATCCCCAGTTACAGTGGCCAGTAGCCTGGGGTGATGGGCATCGTTGGCTAACATGTACAGAAAGGCTGCAGTTTGAGATCCCTGATTTAGGCAACAGAAACCATTATATCCAATTGTAATGGGACGTAAAGTACATTATATTGACTTAATATGGATGACTTTAAATGCCACTCATTGGGTGAATATAATATACTGAATAGATCCAAATTATAAGGTACAAAATTAAGCGCTTGACCCACAGTTTGGATATCTTTAGTGCAGTCTGCAGAGCACTGTGACAGGGTTGCCAACTTTATCTCCTGGCCCTGCTCCTGTGCTTTGAAGAACCGTGTGACATACAGAAATGTATTATTTTATTATTTATTTATTTTTTAAAGTTATATACCACCTTTCATTAAAATTCCAAGGCAGCTTGGAATAGAGCCAGTGAAAACCTTCCCTCATTCTTTCAGTCTGCAATATGGGCATAATAATAATATTACTACCAAAAGTCATCTTACAGGATTCTTGTAAGTACTAAACGATTTGATTCTGAACACCCTAAAGCACTTTATAAATCTGTTTAATAATAATAATAATAATAATAATAATAATAATAATAATAATAATATTTTGTGGAAAGACATAATAGGTACTGCTGCTGCACTTGGTGACCACTGCTGTGCCTTCTAAGCTTCCCCCCAAGAATTGTCCGTGTGTTTCAGAACTGACCTTTGCAGTCATAAGGACTAGAACCCTGGTTGATCGACTTGATTTTAAAGGAGGCATCAGATTCTTGCCCATTCTTGCTCTATTTATTATTATTATTATTATTATTATTATTATTATTATTATTTTTAAATGTATCCTGCCCCTTCAGTACAATTCTGCTCGGGACAGCTCACAAACCATAAAACTAACAAAACAACAAAATTCAGTTAAATTTTATTAACTGAATTTAAAACCAGATTTACACATTAAAAACCTACTAGATACAAACAAGAACAACTAAACTGCCTCTCTAGAAAGATGGGTTTTTAAGTGTCTCTTTAAAACCCTGAGAGAGGGAGCATGGCGAAGCTCAGCTGGTAAGGGTATTCCAAACCCAAGGGGCCACAACTGAAAAGGCCCTGCCTCTCGTCCCCACCAACCGAATCTCCATCGATGGTGGGACGACAAGCAGGTCCTGAGATGCAGAGGGCCCTGGTAAAATGAGGTGTGCATGCTGTCCAACAGATAACCCAACCTTAAGCTGTCTAGGAGAGCAGTGCCTGACCCCATGCGTGGAGAAAGGCGGTGAAAACTAGGGGTCGCCCAGATATTCAGGTACCCATGCACCACCACTGTTGGGGGCTGGATCTCCAACAACCACAACCTCTTGTTTTCTGATCTGCTCTCCAGGGCAAGAAATTCTTGGGCGATCTGCTGACGGACGGGAAGATCGTGTGGCAGGAGACGGGTCAGGTCTTCAACTCACCCAGCGCCTGGGCAACGTACTGCAAGAAACTCGTCAACCCAGCCAAGAAATCGGGCTGTGGCTGGGCCTCGGTCAAGTACAAGGGCCAGAAACTCGACCAGTATAAGGCCATCTGGCTGAAGAAATACCAGCCCCATGCCTCCGTTGCCGAGGAGGTAAATCCCTCTCGCCCTTGTTCATGGAGACACTGAGCACATCCACATTACTGGCTTTAACCTCGTTGACCGGTGTGAGGGGTCTCCCTGCTTCCGGCTATCTGGGCTGCCACCACTCAGATCCATTTTGGCAGGAGCTGAGACCAAAAGTTGCCGCCTCCTCCTCCCTCTTGTTTGTGTGATAGTGTGGGGTATCTCTTCTGGCAATGTAGGAGAGGAAATGAAGTGTTCTTATTCCTTGATACTTTTAAAATAAGAAGTTATATTGTTTTAAGCACCAGTTCTTAAAGCGTGATGGTTACGAGGTTTCAGTGTAAAGAAGCATCATGGTTTCAGGCTGTTAAAACTCTTAATTTACAAAGGTACTGCTATTTTTCCGACTAAAAAAAGTTGTGGTTCTTTCCTAATTTTTTTTTCTCCACCTTGGGATTGGGGTGCATGGCTTAAATATTTTGTTTCTGACCTGCCTTCTTTCTGACGCCTCTGAGGAGAGCTGGTCTTGTGGTAGCAAGCATGACTTATCCCCTTAGCTAAGCAGGGACTGCCCTGGTTGCATATGAATGGGAGACTAGAAGTGTGAGCACTGGAAGATATTCCCCTCAAGGGATGGAGCCGCTCTGGGAAAAGCAGAAGGTTTCAAGACAGGGCTGAGAGAGATTCCTGCCTGTATCCTTGGAGAAGCCGCTGCCAGTCTGTGAAGGCAATACTGAGCTAGATAGACCAATGGTCTGACTCAGTATATGGCAGAGCAGCTTCACCCTCTGACTCTATTTAAGTTGCGCTTCTCTCTTCCTAAGATAAGTCTTTCCTGAGCAGTACACATTTTCCCCTCTAGGGCCTTTCTTAGACAGCACGCTTTACCACGGGATTAAGAAGGGTGAAGTACTGTGAGTTATGGGGCATATTGGATATTTTAAATATGGCGGGGGCGGGGGGGCCGATGCAAAAAGTTTGGTTTTTTAATCCCGGACATAAATTGGGCAAAGCTCCAGTGCGCAATGAAAAACCCGAATCGTGTAGTATTGTGCAATGAAAACCCCAAATCGTGTAACTCACAGGGACTTCAACGTAAATATGGATGATATGTGAACACACACCTGCCCTTTCTGTAGTAAAGGAAAGTAAAATTGCTGTTTGGGAACGGCCCTGCTCACCCTCTCTCTCCTCCTAACCTTCTGAGCAGCTGTCCTCCAACGGAATCTCTTAACTGTTTTTTCCCCTCTCTCTTGCCATCTTTCTTCTCTCTCCTGCATTCTCAGCAGGGTTTCTCTGTCTTTCCTTCAAGGGTTTGCCTGCTGCAGCTGCTGTCAATCAACCTCGTGCACAGACTTCCACACTTCTCTAAACAGAACTTTTAAACACACATTTGCAACTGTAAATACAGATCAATGACACATTTATCAACAACACTAAAAAAATGCAAACCGTCACAAACTCTCGTTCCCAGGGAAGTCTGGAAATTGATATTGGCTGGCATAATTGGATTGAATAGCATCGAAGCAGAGTGTTGCACAAGTCTGGGAATCGATATTTGATGGGATGTTCGGATCGAATGGCATTGAAATGAAATAATCAAGCCGTTTATCTCCCAAGATAAATCAATATTCGATGGGCTATTTGGATCAAATTGGATCCGAATAATCCAGTCCTATTGCGCAAGCCACGCCTGGATCGAGGGTGTGTTCTGACCTTTCTGTGCTCCCAAAATATGTTTGGAGCAGCTCTGAGAATAACACCCCTGTGTTCTTTTGGGGGTGATCAGAAGGAAATTAAGCCAAGGGCAGTGATCTTTCCAGGAGTTTATGGAGAGATGTCAGATTTTTGACCTGGGTTTGTGTGCCTCTTTTTCCTAGAGTTTGGTGAGTGAAGGGGAAGAGGAGGAATTTGCTGAGGAGGAGGAGGAGGAAGCCAAGGGGGTAAAATCTATGCCCCCAGATTCTGTGCTGGCCAAGAAACTGGAGGAGAGGACCAGAAAACAGCAATGCAAAAATCTGCCAGAATTGCACAGCACAGGTCAGTCAGAGATCGGGAGGTGAATGGGGTGTTCCCAGAAAAGCTTTGCACCATCTTCGTTTTTCCAAGCTCTTGATTTCCAGATTGGAATAATAGAATGTTAGAGCTGGAAGGGACCTCAGAGGTCTTCTAGTCCAACCCCCGGCTCATTGCTGGAATCTGCTGCAGCATCCCTGACTGGTGGCCTCTGTCTGAATACCTCCAGCAAAGGAGAGCTGACCACTGCATGAGTCGGGCTGTTCCACTGTCCAACAGCTCTTATCATTATGAGATTCTTCCTAATGTTGCCTAAATCTGCTTCCTTGGAATTGAACAGAATCATGGGATGTTAGAGTTGGAAGGGACCTTAGAGGTCTTCTAGTCCAACCTCTCATTTTATGATGGATTTTCTATAATGGCAAGTTGCTATATTGTAATGAATGGACTCAACTCTTGACTCGACCCCCTTCTCAGTCCAAGAAGCTGATACAGCATCCCTGACAGATGGCTTGTCCAGCTGGGAGGAGACCTGGTCTTGTGGTAGCAAGCATGTCTTGTCGCCTTAGCTAAGCAGGGTCTGCCCTGGTTGCATTCGATGGGAGACTACATGTATGAGCACTGTAAGATGTTCCGCTTAGGCGATGGGGCTGCTCTGGGAAGAACATCTGCATGCAGAAAGTTCCAAGTTCCCTCCCTGGCAGCGACTCTAAGATAGGGCTGAGAGAGACTCCTGCTGCCTGCAACCTTGGAGAAGCCGCTGCCAGTCTGTGTAGACAATACTGAGCTAGATGGACCAATGGTCTGACTCAGTATATGGCAGATTCCTATATTCCAGCTTTGGTCTGAAAATGCCTAGAATAATTAAATTTTAGAGTAATGCAGTGAACATGTTTTGTTTTTGTTTTTTAAAGAATTTTATTTCGTGGTAGATGATTTGGTTTCTCAGCAGCATCTTGGTGGATTGTTTCCCCAGATAATGTCAAGAGGCTGGACAACAGAAACCGTGTCCCAGTCCGCTACTGCAACTTGGGAAGTCGTGATTCTGCCAGGTAGTGTTTTCCAGTGCATTCTTCTAGAGTCCTGTGTGTTCTGCAGATATGCTCAAACATGGAATTGGGGCAGTGTTTGAAGTAAAGGACTTTGCGCTGTCTCTTGTCTCAAAGACAGTGGAGGACAGACTAGTGAGTCAGAGGGCCAGAGGGTCAAGACATTGGTCATCCCTTCTCTACTGCTCTGACACTATCCCTTTGGAATGTAGATTGCTATTCTTAGGGACTAACTTCCTTCCTTCCTGCTTTGCACTTCCTCACTCCCTTTCTGTTCGTGTTCCATCTACCTTGCAAGCTCCTCTCCCCTGCACCATGTGTGCAGAGAAGATGCAGAATCCATCTGCATCCAGCTAGCTAGCTAGAGATCCTAACTCCTCACTTTCCTATCTAGAATGGAGTTCTCTAATAAATACTCCTTATATTGATTTGAAACTATGAACTGGCTCCAAGTTACTTTACTCTCAGCATACACGCATGCCTACTAAATTCCGCTGTGTTGTGCCTCTGTGCACTCTGCTATAATGAAAAAAGGATTCTGTTACCAAAGAGAATTCCCAACAGTAATTCCCGCACTGTAAGATATTCCCTTAGGGATGGAGCCACTCTTGGAAGATCATGTAGGTTCCAAGTTCCCTCCCTGGCAGCATCGCCAAGATCAGGCTGAGAGAGATTCCTGCCTGCAACCTTGGAGAAGCCGCTGCCAGTCTGTGCAGGCAATCCTGAGCTAGATAGACCAGGGCTCTGACTCTGTATATGGCAGCTTCCTATGTTCTAGTCCTTAAGACCAAGGCAGGTGTGTGAACTGAGCAAAGAGGCAACTTTCAAAGTGGTGATCCTCTTTATTGAGTAGGGGGAGAGCAACTGGCCCTGTTCTGGCCAACACTGCATCCCTCCAAGGGCTGTTGCTGGGGTCTCTCTTGTCTTTCCTTTTAGATTATCAGCCCTGTGTTGGGACAGGGAAGCATCCTGTTTGCTACATCTCTTGTTTATTATTTATTTTTTGTATGTAAGCCACTTTGAGCCCTTTCTTGAAAAGCGGTATCTAAATATCTGTTGTAGTACCTGAAATGTGCCACTTAAAGGTGCAGTGGGGAAGCAACCTGCCTAGAGAGCAAGAGGTTGCTAGTTCGAATCCCCACTAGTGTGTTTCCCAGACTATGGGAAACACCTACATCGGGCAGCAGCGATATAGGAAGATGCTGAAAGATATCATCTCATACTGCGTGGGAGAAGGCAATGGGAAACCCCTCCTGTATTCTACCAAAGAAAGCCACATGGCTCTGTGGTCACCAGGAGTCGACACCAACTCATAAGAATGTAAGAACAGCCCTGCTGGATCAGGCCCAAGGAAGCCCATCTAGTCCAGCATTCTGTTTCACACAGTGGCCAACCAGATGCCACTGGAAGCCACAGGCAGGAGTTGAGGGCATGCCCTCCCTCCTGCTATTACTCCCCTGCAACTGGTACTCAGAGGCATCCTGCCTTTGAGGCTGGAGGTGGCCTGTAGCCCTCCAACTAGTAGCCGATGACAGACCTCTCCTCCATGAAGTTCTCCAAACCCCTTTTAAAGCCATCCAGGTTGTTGGCTGTCACCACATCTCGTGGCAGAGAACAAGTTGATTATGTGTCGTGTGAAAAAGTACTTGGGTTTGTTGGTCCTAGATTTCCTGGCTATCAATTTCATGGGATGAACCCTGGTTCTAGTGTGATGTGAGAAGGAGAATTTCTCTCTATCCACTTTCTCCACACCATGCATGATTTTATAGACCTCTATCATGTCTCCCCGCAGTCGTCTTTTTTCTAAACTAAAAAGCCCCAGGTGTTGTAGCCTTGCCTCATAAGGAAGGTGCTCTAGGCCCCTAACAACTTTACTTTACTTCCCCAGGTTTTGGAGCTGTGTGTCCTCCCAATTTCTGGTTGTGTGGAAGCAAGGCGGGAGGAAAACCTGGGTAGCTTTTCCACCTACCTCACTTCCCCACAATCACATCTTCAACCCAGGTTTCTCTCCTACCCTGCTTCCACACAACCGAAAACTGGGAGCACACACAGCTTGCAAACCTAGGTAGAACTCAATTTTTGTGAGAATGACCTCAATGTGTCCATAGTACACACACACTTACTTACTTACTTATTTATTTATACAGGAAAAACAAATATTGTATGCAAATAAAGTACATACAGTCAACAAGAGCCCCTAGGGTACTGCTTCTGATCCCACTCTGTGTACAGTACTCAGAAGGAAGAACTTTCTTCTGCATTCAAATTTGCACTCAGTCATGAAATTCGCTGGATTGCTTTGGGCCCATCACACACACTCTCAGGGTTGTTGTCACACCGCTTGCCTCCTTACAACTGAGGAGTCCATCCTTGATCTCCTGCTCCCAAATTCTGCCTTATCCAGTTTATTCCATTATTATTTTTTAAACAACGGGACTAGTCTTCATGTTCTCTGTCTTTAGGAATCCCCACACTCTGGTGGAAGTGACCTCTTTTGCAGCCCTGAACAAGTTCCAGCCTTTCAATGTTGCCATTTCCAGCAACGTTCTTCTGCTCCTGGTAAGGACCGCACGGCTACATACAATGCGTAGTTAACTTACGGAACTCATGGCCACAAGATGTGATGGTTGGCCACTCCCTTTTGGTAGCTTTAAAAGGGTTTAGACAAATTTATGGAGGGTGAGTCTGGACAGACATATCCTAAGCAGGATAGACTTCTCCTGTCAATGCCCATTAGCTATGCTCACTAAATGGAGCCCCCATGTACAAGGCAAGTCTATTTTTGTTGACTTCATTCTGTGGTGTGAGCAGACAGAAGAAGCATTTGGCTGATAGGAACAGGATGACAGATGAGATGTGGGCCTTTGGTCTGAGTCTGCAGAGCTGCTCTTGTTGTTAAGTTTCCAATATGGCTCCCAAAGCTTGATCTGAGTTCTAAATAGTGTCTCTCCCCCACCCCACCCCTTCTAGGATTTCCATAGCCACTTAACGAAAAGCGAAGTGGTTGGTTACCTGGGAGGGCGCTGGGACATCAACAGCCAATGTAAGTGTCTTGGTGTTGTTCATTTATTTGTTTGCCGCTTTTCGACTCAAAAAGTTGAAAATACTTTTTCAGGGCCATTTATTTATTTATTGTTAAATGTATATACTGTCTTTCATTCAGAACAATCCCAAGGCGGTTTACAAAAGTTAAAAAAATACAATAAAAATGACAATTAAAACTATTACGCTAAAAATATGAAACAGATCTCATTTCAAATATAAAATACAAACATAAAAACTGTGAACGTGGGTAAAAACACACAGAAGCAGCAATAGAAACAATCATGTAAAGGTCTGGATAAAAAGCCAAGATTTAACAAGCTTTCTAAAAACTGTGATGGAGTCCAAGGAGCGAATGGCCACTGGGAGAGCATTCCAGAGTCTGGGGGCAGCAACAGAGAAGGCCCTGTCCCGCGTGCACGACACCCGAGCCTCCCTTATTGTCGGCACCCAGAGCAGAGCCCCCTCAGATGACCTCGTCAAGCGGGCAGCAACCCTTGGGAGCAGGCAGTCCCTCAGGTATCCCAGGCCCAAACCGGGCTTTAAGGGTCAAAACCAGCACCTTGAATTCGACCCGGAAACACACTGGTTTACACAGCAAAAGGAGGAGAAGATGGTTCCCTGCCTCAGTGGGATTGCAGTCTAAAAAGAAACATAAGGAAGACATGGGCAACAGCCACTGGCGGGGGATACTCTTCTGGGCTGAATAGGGACAGTTGCTCTCCCCCCATTAAATAGAAGAGAGCCCCCATTTGAAAGCGGTCTCTTGGCTCAGTTAGCCGGTGATTCCCAAACTCAAGAGAGCCTGGAGAGTATTCCTTGCCCACAAATGCTCACAATATTAAAAGAGACACAAGGGAGACCGCAGCAAGAGCCTCTGGAGGGATGCTGGGCTGGGCTGAATAGGGACAGTTGCTCCCCCCCTGCTAAAAAGAAGAGAGTCTCCAATTGAAAAGGTGCCTGGGCTGAGTAGGGACAGTTGCTCCCCCCCTGCTAAAAAGAAGAGAGTCTCCAATTGAAAAGGTGCCTCTTGGCCAAGTCAGGAAGGGTGATCCTCAAATATAAGAGGGCCTGAAGATAGTTCCCTGCCCCAAAGAGTTTACAGTTCTTCTATGCTGGGCTGAATAGGGACAGTTGCTCTCCCCCTGCTAAATAGAAGAGAGCCCCCACTTCAAAGGGTGTCTCTTGGCCCAGTGAGCAAGGCTAGATCGGGGAGATCCAGCCGAGCCAAAGTTTTGCAAGTTTCCATTTTTGTTTTGAAAGTCGAAGAGAGACGTTTTGTCTCTCATGCAAATCATGTGAAAATGAAAAGGGTTCTCTTAATGTTTGCCTAAGACCCAGATGCAAACACCGATTGCAGGGAGCTGTGGGGAAGTCCCAAAGGACTATATTTTTGTTTGCCTTTTTAAGGCTCTTGTCCACAAGGACTATGCTGAGATATGACTGAGCAAAAGCTTTTGTGGATAAACCTCTCCTGTCCCATAATATGCATAAGCCCTATCCTGAGTCGGCTTCGGAATAAAATGCTTTCAATTACTTGCATTTTTAAAAAAAATCATCACTGTTTTTAAAGACTTCTTGGAACATCCAGAACATGTTAAAAAGTCCAGATAGGAGGAAGGGCTCCAGGAAGGCTTAGCCTGACCCTGCCATCCAAGACCATAACCCCTGGATTCTGTTGCAGTATTGACGGTGCTGAGGGCGTTCCCTTGCCGGTCCCGTCTTGGAGACATTGAATTGGCTGCTGTTGTGGAGGAGGAGGTGAGGAGATGGCTTGTGGGACGGGGAAGGAAGTGGAGGTCATGCTGCGGGAAATAAGGTCCCTGCCCCAAGGAGCTCACAGTCTAGATTTCACTAAAGTGGGAGGGAAACCCCATGCAAAAGATTTAGCTTGAAGCTGGGATTACATATGAAGCTGCTATATACTGAGTCAGACCATTGGTCTATCTAGTTCAGTATTGTCGACACAGACTGGCAGCGGCTTCTCCAAGGTTGCAGGCAGGGGTCTCTCTCAGCCTGATCTTGGAGATGCTGCCAGGGAGGGAACTTGGAACCTTCTGCTCTTCCCAGAGCGGCTTCATCCCCTAAGGGGAATATCTTGCAGTGCTCACACATCATCAAGTCTCCCATTCATATGCAACCAGGGCAGACCCTGCTTAGCTAAGGGGACGAGTCATGCTTGCTACCACCAGACCAGCTCTCCTCTCCCCAGATGTCAAGACTACAACTGCCATCATTCCCCACCATTGTGACAGGGGATGTTGGGAGTTGTAGTCTACATCTGAGGACCCCTGGCCACTTTCTATTCTCAGTCAGAAATCCCAGTGAGCTTTTGGCCATTGTGGTAGGGGGTGATGGGAGTTGTAGTCCAACGACATCTGGGGACTCAGGTCTGAGGATCCCTGGCTTGAAAGAAAACTTCACTCGTGAGACTCACTCAGTTAGTGGCTGTCAAGGAGGCTTAGACAAATTCACGCTGGAAGAAAGGTCTATCAATGGCTATTAACCATGATGGCAAAGTGGAACCTCCATGTTCAGGGGCAGGCTACCCCGAGCACCAGATGATGGGAGATCAGGGGAGGACTTTCTTTCACTTCTTGATTCTGAGCTTGTCCAAGGCATGTGGGGCTGACCACTTTTGGGAGCAGAGTGCTGGGGAGGGTGAAACTTTCGCTCCCCAGGGCTGTACATACATTCTTCTTCTAAGGAGAAATAGAGGGGATATTTAGAATAATTAATAACAGGAGTTAACCCTTTTGGCACCTTTGTCCATGCCCTCTCAGATCCTCAAGTACTTCCCGTGATCCCCCAGCCTATGTATATATTCTCATAAGACTCCAGTAAAAATTATAGTGGGGAGAATACTAAGGTTAGTTCTTTTCAAGGACTTTATTCTGGCTTGCGCCGAGAAAGGGTGGGAAGGGAACACATTGAACCAGGGTCCTCAAACTTGGGTTCCTAGAGATGCTGTTGGACTACAACTCCCATCATCCCCTTCTGCAAGGGCCTGACAGGGGGTTATGGGAGTCCATCATAATCTGGGGACCCTAGTTTGAGAACCCCGGGCCACCTGGGTCTCCCCTGTGGACCCCAGGGGAAGAAACCCTGGAATAATAGAATCATAGACTGAGTTGGAAGGCACGTTGAAGGTTGATGGATCTTGTACATAGAAATATAGGAAGCTGCCATACAGAGTCAGACCCTTGGTCCATCTAGCTCAGTATTGTCTGCTCCGACTGGCAGCGGCTCTCCAGGGTTTCAGACAGGGAGTCTCTCCCAGCCCTACTTGGGGATGCTGCCAGGGAGGGAACCTGGGACCTTCTGCATGCAGCTAGGAGCCAATGAGCTTTATGGCTCCATCGTGTATTGTACGGTAGTCTGTTTTGTTTGACATAATAAGGAAATGGCCAATGAAGGCTGCTGATATGATGCTGTTCCTCTCTTCTCCAGATCTGCCAGAACCTCTTCATGCGTGGGCTGTCCCTGGTGGGCTGGTACCACAGCCATCCCTTCAGCCACCCCCTCCCGTCCCTGCAAGACATCGACACTCAGATGGATTACCAGCTCAAACTCCAGGGGACCAACAACAGCTTCCAGCCCTGCCTGGCTCTCATCTGCAGTAAATGTCTTTTCATGGTTTTGGTTTGATCCTCACTGAGGACTAGAAACTTGTTAAGGACATAAGAACAGCCCTGCTGGATCAGGCCCAAGGCCCATCTAGTCCAGCATCCTGTTTCCCACAGGGGCCCACCAGATGCCTCTGGGGAGCCCACAGGCAAGAGGTATGTGCATGCCCTCTCTCCTGCTGTGGCTTCTCTGCAACTGGTATTGAGAGGCACCATGCCTCTGAGGCTGGAGGTGGCACACAGCCACCAGACTAGTAGCCATGGATAGACCTGTCCTCCATGAATCTGTCTAAGCCCCTTTTAAAGCCATCCAAGCTGGTAGCCATCACGACATCCCATGGCAAGGAATTCCACAGATTTATTATTATTATTATTTACATGTTATATCCCGCTCTTCCTCCAAGGAGCCCAGAGCAGTGTACTTAAACATACTTAAGTTTCTCCTAAGTTTCTCTAGAGAAACATACTTAAGTTTCTCCTCACAACAACCCTGTGAAGTAGGCTAGGCTGAGAGATAAGTGACTGGCCCAGAGTCACCCTGCTAGTGTCATGGCTGAATGGGGATTTGAACTCGGGTCTCCTCGGTCCTAGTCCAGCACTCTAACCACTACACCATGCTGGCTCTGAAAAAGTACTTCCACTTGTCGGTCCTAAATTTCCCAACATTCAGTTTCATGGAGTGATCCCTGGTTCTAGTGTTGTGAGAGAGGGAGAGAAATTTCTCTCTGTCCACCCCCTCCACTCTATGCATAATTTTATAGACTTTTGATAGACCTGTCCACCATGAATTTGTCTAAGATCTGGTGACAGACCTGTCCAAGATCATGGTGATAGACCAGTCCACCGTGAATTTGTTTTTATTCATTCATTCATTCATTCATTCATTCATTCGATTTCTATTCCTCCCTTCCAAAAATGGCTCAGGGCGGTTTACACAGAGAAATAATCCATAAATAAGATGGATCCCTGTCCCCAAAGGGCTCACAATCTAAAAAGAAACACAAGACAGACACCAGCAACAGTTACTGGAGGGGTACTGTGCTGGGGTGGATAGGGCCAGTTACTCTCCCCCTGCTCAATAAAGAGAATCACCACGTTAAAAGGGGCTTCTTTGCCCAGTTAGCAGGGGTTGTTGCCACCTCTTCTGCTGTTTCTTCTCCATGGGCTATTTTAATGTAGAAGTAGGAAAACATGGCCCTCCAGCTGTTGTTGAACTACAACTCCCATCATCCCCAGCCACTAGGGATGATGGGAGTTGTGGTTCAACAGTAGCTGGAGGGCCAAGTTTGTCCAGCCCTGTCCTCATGCCTCGAGTTGCCAGGTCCCATCCACACTCTGGTCAGGGCAGCCGATTTTTGAGGCCAAAGAAAGAAAGGGGGAGAGGAGAAAGGGAAGCAAGTTTGTGGAAATTGGGGATGTCACCCTGGATTTTTCCACATTGGGCACTGAAATGTGGGATTTGGCCACAGCTCAGTCGAAGAGCATCTGCTTAGCATGTCGAAGGTCCAGGATTGAATTCCTGCAATCTGCAAATAGGTCTAGGAAAGACCCATCTGGAACCTTGTGAGAGCTGGTCTTGTGGTAGCAAGCATGACTTGTCCCCATAGCTAAGCAGGGTCTGCCCTGGTTGCATCTGAATGGGAGACTTGATGTGTGAGCACAATAAGATATTCCCCTCAGGGGATGGAGCTGCTCTGGGAAGAGCAGAAGGTTTCAAGTTCCCTCCCTGGCAGCATCTCCAAGATAGGGCTGAGAGAGATTCCTGCCTGCAACCTTGGAGAAGCCGCTGCCAGTCTGTGAAGACAATACTGAGCTAGATAGACCAATGGTCTGACTCGGTATATGGCAGTTTCCTATGTTCCTAACCTTGGAGAATTGCTGCCGGTCAGTGCAGGCAGTACTGAGAAAGGTTGGACCCAGGGTCTGATGCAAGAGTTTATATTGAGAGGCCAATATAGCTCAGTGGCAGAGAATCTGCTTCGTAGGCAAAGGTCCCAGTTTCAGTCCCTGGCAGCATCTCCAGGAAAGACCGGGGGGGGGGGGACCCTGTCTGAAACCTTGGAGAGCTGCTGCCAGTTGGTGTAGGCAGTGTTGAGAAAGACGGCCCAAGGGTCTGACTCAGTGTGAGGCAGCTTCCTCTGCCAGAGATGGTCTCTGGGGATCAGCAGTATGCCCTCAGGAGTTGCCCACACAATCTCCACTTATTAGTAAATACATGTAAATCCGCTCTTTCTTCCATCATGGAAAGCAAGGCAAACTATTTTGGGTCCCCAGGTGGTCTCCCATCCAGGCAGTGACCAGACCTAAACCTGCTTAGCTTCATCATTAAACCTTCATTAGCGCCACCCAGGCACTTCTTTGTATGGGGCGTTATTTTGTATCGGGCGGTATAGAGAGCCAGCATGGTGTAGTGGTTAGAGTGCTGGACTTGGACCGGGGAGACCCGAGTTCAAATCCCCATTCAGCCATGAAACTAGCTGGGTGACTCTGGACCAGTCACTTCTCTCTCAGCCTAGCCTACTTCACAGGGTTGTTGTGCGGAGAAACTTAAGTATGTAGTACACCGCTCTGGGTTCCTTGGAGGAAGAGCGGGATATAAAATGTAAAAAAAAAAAAAGTAAAAAATAAATAAATCATGTCCCCTTTTCTCATCAGAATGCATGCCTTTTGTTCTCCAGGTCCTTACTTCCATGGTAACCCAGGTGTGGAGTCTAAGATTTCACCCTTCTGGGTCTTGCCCCCTCCAGAGGTAGGTTCTATGGTTGCTGGCCTAAGAACTGCTTGTTTCGTGGGTCAGCGTGTGGGGGGTGGGTGGGAGGAGAGACCTAGGGATCATCTTGCATGAGGGCTGGCTAGCACCCCTCGCTGCCAGATGCAACCCCCAAACCAACTTTGATTGGTTCCCCGGCTTTGCATGTAGAAGGTGCTGGGGTCACTCCCTGGCAACAGACTTCTAGAACTGGAAGGGACTTTGGAGATCATCTAGTCCCGACAGCATTCCTGGCAGATGGCAGGCCAGCTTATTTGAAAACCTCCAGTGAAGGAGAGCCTGCCACTGCATGAGGCAGACTGTTCCGCTGTCCAACAGCTCTTACAGAAATGCCTCCTAACAGCTAACCTAAGCCTGCTACCTCGGCATTTTGACTCATTGGCTCTGGTCCAACCCCTAGGAGTAACTGCTGAGAAAGACCCCTTCTCTTGTTCTGATCCAGCTCTAGTTATAGAATTTTAGAGTTGGAAGGGACCACTAGAGGTCTTCTAGTCCAACCCTGCTGTTGCTCATTACAGGGAAGTAGCTAATTGCCAAGATACATAAATGCAACCCCCACATTCCAGGGCAATCTGCTTCTGCTTGCTTGTATGCCCCAATAAATCTGTTCGCCTTTAAAGATGCCTCCACACACCTTTTTCGTGTGACTGCTGTAACAGACACACACAGTTACCCCTCTGGTAATCATTGGGGTAGGCAACAGGGGTGATCATTTCCATCTTGTTCAGTTTGAAAGTTTCCCAGGGTTGGCCAGTGCTGGAGACAGGCGTTTGGTTTAATCCAGCACTAGCAGGTCTTAAATGGTAGTAAGCAGGACTTGTCCCTTTAGCTAAGCAGGGTCCACCCTGGTTGCATATGAATGGGAGACTAGAAGTGTGAGCACTCCAAGATATTCCCCTGAGGGGATGGAGCCGCTCTGGGAAAAGCAGAAGGTTCCAAGTTCCCTCCCTGGGAGCATCTCCAAGATAGGGGCTGAGAGAGATTCCTGCCTGCAACCTTGGAGAAGCTGCTGCCAGTCTGTGAAGACAATACTGAGCAAGATAGACCAATGGTCTGACTCAGTATATGGCAGCTTCCTAGGTTCTTCTCTAGCCCAGCATTTGGGATCCAGAAGCTCAGAAGTCACCTACAAAGGCAACAGCCTTGTCTCTAGCACCTGCTATTTAGAGGTATACTACCTCTGAATATAGAGGCTCTATTAAGCCATGTACTGTTCATGTAGTTCCAGTCTGCCACCACAGGGGGGAAGCACTGCCACGTTACTTGAGTGCAGATGACACCTTCCTTCTTATTATGGTAAATTGCTAATGTACAGCAAGGAAAAATACCAATACTTCCTGAAATTGTTGCGTGTTTTCTCCTCCCCCTTTCCAGCAAAGGCCTTACGATTACGGCATCCCTATGGAAGTGGAAGTCACTTATGTCCAAGATGGATTTTTAACCAACGACGTCCTCCACGAGATGGTATTTATTTCAGTTTTGCACTTGCTGCCTCAGTGATCGCTGTATTACTTTGCCCTGGATGCAATAGTGTTACGAGCTACAGTGGAAGTTCGTAAAGGAATCCCTTGTGTGGTTTCACTTTCCAGTCATGTGCCTACCAATCTTCATGAGGACTAGAATTCTGCTGTTCTGGCAAACAAAATGTCAGCCACCACCATGAACCCGCATTTCCCACTAGATTCATCAAGCCCTGTCACATTTCTGATACTGCTCAGAAAGCCAGGCTGGTGGTGGCAATGCATTTTCCCATTTTTAACCTAATTCCCAGTAGGCTTATGAGATCACCTGGCCTTCCCTGTCTGTATCCGTCCATGTGCCCATCCTCCCCCTGCCCAACCCATATCAACTTTGCAGTGTCTGGACCAATATGAACCAAATCTGGTATAGTTGCAGTGAGTGACACAAAGGGACATGTCAAGTCCCGTGGATGACATCATCACAAATGTGATGATGTCATCCACCCCAATTCAAGGTGGCAGACATGTGAGAGGCCTTCACGAGGACTAGAACCAAATTTGCTACAGCTGTAGGGACCCATAGGGACAACTCAAGGGCATAGTTTGTAATGATGCCACCCACCCTGATTCATGATGGTGGGCGCATGAACATTTGAGGTGCAAGTGGGGACCAATTTGGACCAAATTTGGTACAGTTGTAGGGACACCTCAAATGCATAGTTTTTGGTGACGTCATCCACCCCAATTCAAGATGGTGGACATGTGAACATTCAAAGCACAATTGGGCTAACTTGTGAACCGCCTAACCAATTTGAACCAAATTTGCAACAGGTGTAGGGACACCTCAAGGACGTAGTGGTTAGATTGCTGGACTAGGGAGACCCGAGTTCAAATCCCCATTCAGCCAAATACTTGCTGGGTGACTCTGAACCAGTCACTTCTCTCTCAGCCTAACCTACTTCACAGGGTTGTTGTGAGGAGAAATTTAAGTATGTACTACACTGCTCCTTGGAGGAAGAACGGGATATTTAAAAAAGGGGGGGGTAGTTTGTAATGATGTCATTTACCCCAAGTCAAGCAAGCGGCTGCATGAACATTTGAGGCCCAAGTGGGCTAACTTGTGAACTGCCTAACCCAGTGTTTCTCAAACTTTTTGGAGTCAAGGACCGCTAAATTCTTCGTGCAGAGTTTCAAGGACCGCTACATTCTTCATGTGCAGTTTCCCGGACCAGCAGTTAGTAAAGGGGTTTCAAGTCTGTCTATCTATCTATCTATCTGTCTGTCTATCTATCAGACTTCTATACTACCCAAAACTTGCATCTCTGGGCAGTTTAGAATGAAAATAATATAAGCATTAAAATAATTAAATTTGGAATCTTTTGCAAACATGGAATATTAGGGGTTCTTAACCTTGGGTCCCTCAGTTAAACTCCCATAACCCCCAGCAACAATGGCATTTGGCCATTATGGCTGGGGATTATGGGAGTAGAAGTCCACCAACGTCTGGGTACCCAAGGTTGAGAACCCCTGAATCTAAAAGCCTGGGTGAACAAATTTGTCTCCAGTATGTCTGGAGTGGAGGTGCTTGTGATTACTCAGTGGAGAGGGGATGTTGGGCCATTAGAAAAATTCAAAAGCTACATGGGGCCAATGAAAACAACATACAAGCAAGCCCCACTGATGCAAGAGGGAAACAGTGTTCCCTCTCAAGGTGCCTCGACCACAACAGGCAGCTGGGTTTCAATCAACCAACCTTTGGCTGCAAACAATGAGCATGCAAGAACCAGCAGCCCTTCAAGTGGCGCCCACTGCCATACTTTTTCCTCCATGCCCCCGCACCGCATACAGTTTGAAGCTGTAAAGATAGGGAATAAGATAGCTGTAGGAAGATCTCAGCAGCACGTGGAGGCAAGGCACAAGAAGGGTCCCATGCCTCCGTGATACTCTTCCTCTTCCATGCCATGTGCAAAATTGAGGAAGTGAGTGCCTTGATTTCAGTTGGGGGGGGGTTGACTCCCAGTCAGGGACCGGCACTCAACCCTTCGGGGACCGGCAGCGGTCCAGGGACCGGTGGTTGAGAAACACTGGCCTAACCAATCGGGACCAAAATTAGTCCAGTTGTAGGGACAGTGAAAGGAAAGTAGGCAGATTGGTTCTTACTAGAAGAACTTGTTTTGTCACTCAGTTTTACCCGACAGACACCAACTTCCGTCCTCAGAGCATCATCACTGGTCAGGGCCACGGTTTCTCCTGGTCAGCATTTTATCTTCTGGCCACCATGTTCCTTAGGGAGCATCCAAAGTAGGGCTTGATGGGGACATCTGCCCCCTTGTTCAGCATCTCTCCGGTTTCTTCATCCTTAGATGCTGCTGGTGGAGTTTTACAAAGGAGCCCCCGATTTGGTGAAGTTTCAGGAAACGTGGAGTCAGGAACAGACGTACTTGGACAAGCTTAAGGTAAGAGAGAGGCAGGGGGAGCCATGGAAACTGCCTTCCTGACTTGGCTCGTGTTTATTTTGCCATTGATCTCCCCGCTACGGCCACCACCATTTTTTCCATACAAGAGGCTCCGCTGGGGGCATTGGGAGGATAGGACCATCGCACGGCAGTAGAGCATCTTCTGTTTTGATGTCCAAGGTCCCAGCTTCAATCCCTGGCAGCATCTCCAGGCAGGACAAGACGTCTGTCTGCAGCCTTGGAGAACTCCTGCCAGTCAGTGTCGGCAATACTCAGTTGGATGGACCAATGGCCTGCCTTGGTAGATAGGAGCTTGAGGAATTCCAAATGCATGATATTTGAGGGAGGGCATAGCTCAGAGATCGAGCATCTCCGTGCATTTAGGAGGTCCCAGATTCAGTCCCTAGTAACACCCCCAGATAAGGCTGGGAAAGACCCCTACCCGAAGCCATGGAGAGCTGCTGCCGGTCAGAGCAGACAATACTGAAAGTAGACAGACCAAGGTCTGACTCAACAGAAGGCAGCTTTCTATGTTTTGAGAAAAAACAGGGCAGCCCCTACCCAAATTACAGCTGGGCCCAGTCCTCTCTGAGAGAGACAGAGGACAGGCAGCAGCAGTGGGCACTGCTTGGGGACGCCAGGGCTGGGGACGACGACAACACCACCACCACTGCCGCCGCCCACCCTCTTGGTCAAATTGCAATCTGTTTTCTTAGTCCTGTAGAATAGGAACCTCTGGAATTCTGTGTCTTAGGAACATAGGGAGCCGCCATATACTGAGTCAGACCATTGATCCATCTGGCTCAGTATTGTCTTCACAGACTGGCAGCAGCTTCTCCAAGGTTGCAAGCAGGAGTGTCTCTCTCAGCCCTATCTTGGAGATGCTGCCAGGGAGGGAACTTGGGACCAAGATGCTCTTCCCAGAGCGGCTCCATCCCCTGAGGGGAATACCTTACACTTTTAGTCTCCCATTCATATGCAACCAGGGTGGACCCTGCTTAGCAAAGGGGACAAGTCATGCTTGCTACCACAAGACCAGCTCTCCTCTCCTCTTGGTCACACCTTAGTGTGACAGAACACTTGGAAGCAAATTTTATATAGAGCAGGGGTTCTCAAGCTCTGGACCCTAGATGGCGATGGACTACAACTCCCATAAACCCCCATCATTGGCCATTGTGGCAGGGGATGATGGGCATCGTAGTCCAACCATCTGGGGCCAAACTCTGAGCACCTTGGCTGTACGGAGATGGTAATGTGAGCTACCCTGTCTCCTTGCAGGGCTCCCTAGCCTCCCGGACACCTAAGGACCAAGGCTTCGGACATATCTTGGAACAAGTTTACACGCTTCTTAAGCACAAAAGCTGAAGAGGAGAAACCGGATTCTGAACTCTGCTGGTGCGGTTGGTGCTAAGGCTTGGGGCAAAAGATGCTCCCACCTATGAGCTGAAGGTGCAGCACCTCCCTTGATTTTGGAGGGGTGGGACATGGGTACTCTTCGTAGCCTTTAAAAGAAAATAATGATAATTCCAAGATTTTCAGAGTAGGGGCTACCCAAGAGTGCCTTGGCAGTAGCGTATTGCCCATCCTGGACTTCCTTGAAGGGCCAGAAGAGAGGAATTTTAGATGCCTTTTGCCTTTGAGTTCAGATCTTCACCTTGGAATGAACCGGGGTGGATGGCATTCCATTTGATACAGCCGGTTTGTAGTATCCTTTGGGGTCATATTTACCCCCAAAAAACACTTTGTAGAGATACTGAGCAAAGAAAGAACACTGTCCATTACAAAGCTAGAAAAGACCTTGTGTGTTGAGCCTCTGTGCCCTTTCCCCCCAAGAAATCGAGAGATTCTGGTTTGTCTCTAGACAAAGAACGGATTACATTGTCACAACAGCATTTTGTGAGCTCCCTTTGACCCCAAACACCTTCAGTGCATCCTGGGGTTGGCAACACTCTACCATCTGTATTAGTAAAAACTGCAATTTTGGACAAGAGGGAGCTGAATGAAATGCCACAGGGCACTTAAATCTGATTCCGGTTGAGCCCAGCCTGGAAGATGGAGTTGCAGAACACTGAAAAGAAGCTCTTACCATTGTTTTCCTTCTCCAGTGGGGCTCGATCGACCCCGGTTCCTTCCAAGGGTTAAGGAGGCCAATGCTGCCATTTACAGGCGAGTAACAGAGTGCAAGAGCGGAAGTGATTTGGCCAAAGGGGCTCACTCTGGATTTGCACCCAAGCCCTGCAGGCTCAAGGTAGAAGCGCTGCAACACTGTTCAGTTCTTCCTCTGCTTTTCCAAGATGAGTCGAGACCCTTCACCTTGCAGGCCTGCCTTTAAACCAGGATGCTGTTGGCCAATAAAGGATGGAGGATCATTCACCTGTAAACATGGGGGCAAGAGCTGCATATTGATGGGGAAGCACCACTCTCTTCTGAAGATGTTATTTGTAGAAAAGCGGTAGATTTGAGCTAAGAGGAGGACAGTTTTCAGTAGATTTGCGGTAGAAATATGTAGACTTAAGCGGCAAGGACGGCAGTTTAACAACACAGGAGCTGGATAGCCACCTGTGAGGGATGCTCAAGCAGTTTCCTGCACTGAACAGAGGCCTGGACTCGAAGATCTTCAGCAGAGATGTGGGTTTTCTGGAAACCTTTGAATGGGAAAACTCTCTGGGACGTTTTCTGGGGAAATCCCCATGCAAATTCCCTTTTTCACATAAAAGCTGCATTAATTTATTCTCTCAAAAAAACCCGACTGTATACATTTTTCTGCTGTTCTACCTATTCGTGCAGTTTGAAAAACAACCACCCTCCATCATATACATTTAATTTCAGAAATGGAGTTTTCAATTCTGAGATTCTGCAGCCCTTGCGAAATAGGAGTGGAGGAATTTTTAAAAAACATGCAAAGAAAGGGGTGGGGGAAAGAATGGAGACTAGGTTTTAACACACCCATTTTCCTAGATTTTTTTTAAAAAGATCTTTGAATATCTGTATCTCCCCCAATAACCCAGCTGTCAAACTGGAGCAGCCCAGAGGAGGCTGTCTACTGGATCTCTCTATGGTTAACTGTTCTGATCTTGTCTCAAGGAGCCACCTCAGTGGGGGCTGCACTTTGATCGCATGCTCTCGTCTGAGGCAGAAAAATTATTTGTCCTATTTTTTTAATCTCTCTAGAGTTTATTAAATATTTGGGCTGCTGAGCCGTGTAAGCGCCCAGTTTTATGCGCAATGATAGGGTAGGCCTGAAAGCAAGGCTTCGTTACTGCCGACATGTAGAGATGCACTTCAGTATATATGAACGTCTTTACGAAATTTCAAGGAAACCCATTTGTAGAAGGACTCAGTAGTAAACCTTTTCGAGGTGTAAGAGTGAAGAGTCAGCTTCAACGATCTACCTATCAAATGCGTTGAAAATGTTACAAATAGTTATCCTTCTCCTTTAAAAAAAAAAAAAAGACCAGACACCCTCAAAACATTTAATACTTTTTATTTCAAGGATACAAGGTTTTTATTTTATTCCAAAACAGGGGGAAGGGGGGGGGAACCCATAACAAAAAGGGAGGAAAGAGACACTTTTTCAATAAATTGTTCAGCCTAAGAAAAGTCAGACTTGTTCATTCCACGGGACCAGGCACCAGAAGTTACACCCTGGCTGACGCTGCTATGGATCAACGAGAAACAGAATATATTTACAAAGGCCTCCCCCTCCCCCCCAAAAAAAGAGTGCTTATTTTTATGGTCCCTATAGGTATGTAATGGGAGAGAGAACAGAAGACTGGGGTGGGGTGGGGGGGAATTACTTTGTAATAGCAAACAGCTGCTGCTGCATTCCCCCCCACCCCCTAAAGAACAGGATCAGGCCTGCAAATCAAATGTAAGTTTTGGGGAATTTGGGAGGTGGGGGAAACAACTTGAAAGGGGAGGGTACACATGACCACTAAACTCTTTGCAGCTGGCTAATGCTTTGCAAATCACATTCGGGCAGGGTTTCTGCAACTTGGGTCCCCAGTTGTTGTTGGACGACAACTCCTTTTGGCCCTTGGGAGTTGTAGTCCAACATCATCCGGGGACCCAAGCTGGAGAGCCCCTGCGATAGGGACACAATACAGATTTAGGCGAACACGTTTGGTTTTTTAAAAAGGCGGGGAAGGGGGAGTTACAAACGATGTTTAAATAAGTTGCGGAGCATGGACAGTGAGAAGAGTAAAATAGAAGCGACGCTTATGAGACGGTTACAGATGAAATCGCAGGCGCTGAGCAGCAAGGAGAAATTAAATTACAAAGACGCTACAAAGATATTGCTTCGGGACTGGAGCAATCGGTTTTTGGGGAGGGGTCGCTAAGAAGAAAAGAGTTATGGCTCGTGTGGGCAGGGAGGGAAGGGCCCCATCCTGCCTCTCACCACCCGTCCCCAATTAGGTTTCTAAACTTGTGGGTGTAGCAGTAGAAAGCTAGGGACCACCACCACCCATCCAGCCATACAAAAGCACTGCTTTTGAGCAAGCGGGTGGGGTGGAATGAATCATCACAGACACCCCACCCACCCAAGCGAATCAATTGTGGCTGTGCTTAATCCCACTGCCTGCAGTGAGAGAAGGGAAATACATCTAAAGCCTCTGCAGATCATCTCTCCCCATACCTGCCCCCCCAACTAGCAGCTGCATCGAAGGGGGAAACAGCAATTCCGGCTTCAGGCTGAACCTGAAGGGAGGAGGATTCCCGGGGAGCAGAGACAAGCATTGAGTGCATTGCTGTTATTCCCTGCCCACTTTCCCCACCAAAGCCACATGGCTACTGTGCTTAGCCTAAGGTGCTGGGTACGTTCCACATTTGGGGTGTGTATGTGTGGGGCTTGGGGGTAGGGGAGAACACATCGAATCAATGTGTCACTTTCGGGGTGAGTGTGGAAGGTCTGCTTCCCCCAACTAGAAGCAGACAGAAAATGTACGGATATTTTAACGGTGTAGGTACAGCAGTTAAATATCCGTGCACTTCCAAAAGCTGGACTTGTATGCGTCTGGGCAAACTCCGCTGGTTTTAACTCTACATTTCAAAAATCATGAAGCGGCAATCTCCAGCCATCTACTGCCTTGGTTTTCTTGCAGGATGAAAACCAAACAAATTCCCAGAGGCCAGGTGAGAATCTCGTCACCTTGGCAAAACGTGGGCATTGGCCCTTATACCTGGTTTTTAAATTGTGGCTTTAAAATGTGGGCATTGGCCCTGAAAGTTGGTGCATTTTGCTTTGCAGGGATCATAGATTTCCCAGAGGTTTCTGCAGTCAAGGCCCAGGGGCTCACCTTTGCTAGGAAAGAGACTGGAATTCATACATTCCCTCTCCAATTTCTAAATACATCTAAGAGGTGCCTGCCTTCGTGTTCCCGGGGACATGCCTCTAGAAATATTCACCAGTTAGCCTGTCCCGGTTTCAAATCTAGTATTTCTGCAGCAGAACTCATAAAGAACTACAACTCCCAAGGTTTCACAGTGGAAGGCAAGCCAGGCAAGCCATTTGTAGTGTCAAGACGTTCTTGTGAACATAACGGAACAGCAGCCTGAAAGGCAGCGAACCAGAAGGGAGGCACCGACGGGAGACGGGACTGAAGCAAGACCTGAAGGGGTGGAGAAAACGGTACGAGAAGCTTCTCTCGCTGCGAATGGACAGGACCCCCAGCGTTCAAAAGGAAGCTGAGACAACAAGGCACGTACGTAGAGACGGGACGAATAAGAGGAAGGGCGGGGGGGGTCTCCTTTTGGGCAAGGAAGCCAACTGAACACAAAGTGTAGGGCGGGAAAAAGTTCAGGATGGGCGTCGACCGGGCAGCGCTCAAAGCAGAGCCCCTTGACCGTGTTGCCACCAGGTTGGTGCCCCTATCCTGCAATGGCTGTCTCGGCCACCACATTGCAGGCGTCCACACAGGGGGTTAAGAAAACATGGCGGCTGTGGCTCAAGCACCCGCAGCTGCTCAACGAGTAGAGAGATGGCTGCTGAGGCAATATGGCTCAAGGCAGAGGGGCTGTTAAGGCCTGGAGGACCAAGTGTGGTCCAGCGACTAGAGGGCACCTCGAGGTTTCCACCTGAAACCATGGGCGGGTGTGTCTTAAAATCCACATCGTCAGACTAACGTCGGTGTAGGGAAACACGTCCAGTTTCCCTCCAAGCCAAGTCCTTAGAGCAGAGTCATTTCTTAACTGGGGGGCCTCAGATGTTGGGCTACAACTCCCCTCAGCCATGGCCTTTGTGGATGGGGAGCTGTAGTCGAAGAACATCTGGGGACCCAAGGTTAAGAAACCCTGCCTTACAAGAACCTGGAAGAAGAAGTAGAGCGGGGAAGAAGAGACGGCCAAGAAGGCTGTCGTCTGAGGGATCGAAAAAAGACGTGCGCTCCCTGTGACAACTGTGGAGAGAGGAAAAGTCTCTGGTAGTGTTTTGTGCAAGCCAGACCTGAGAGAAGGCCTGCCGTGCATGCGGCATGGGTGTTCTCGTTGGGCGTCTCTGCACCGCCGGCACACACCCAGCCGCAGACAGCTGCTCCCCAGGTTGCCACGTCCCCACCGCCCCCCACCAGGCAGAGGGAAAACATATCCGACACCCACAGCTGCGAGCCCCACAATTCCCGGTGCGGCCAGCACCCCTCGCAAGGAAAAAACACAGAAACCAAACAAGCCAAGCACCACAACACATGACGCGCAGCACGCAACAAACCGGGACAACTCCATGCGCCTTGAAAATTCCTGCTTCAGAAATTTCTTTTGGGGGGGTGGGGTGGGGTTGGTGGTCAGTCTGAGCCTCTCTTGTGCTTGCCCCTCGCCCCCGCCCCCAGCTTGTTCCCTTCTGCCATGGCTGCGTGTGCCGATACGCTGGCACTCTCGAATCGTCCCCCCGTGCTGGACGGGAAATTAGTGTCGGGTCACCACACGGAATGTAAGAAGAGGAGAGTAATCGTCCAGGCGGGCACGGCCCCCTCAAGTGTGGGTGTGCTCTTCTCTCGGTGTGCAAGTGGGTACAGGGGGTGGGGGGGGAGGGGGGGAGGAGGAGGGGAGGCGGGGGAGGCCGTTTCACTGAGGTAGCGGGACCAGCACTTCCACGTAGTTGAGCGGGAAGAAGCCCGACTGGCCGTTGATCATGCCCTCGTACCAGTTCTCGTCGATCTGATTGGTCAGCGTGATGATGTCGCCCTCTTTGAAGCCCAGCTCCCCGTCGTTCTCGGGCTCGAAGTCGTACAACGCCTTGCAGCAGGGCTGGTCCAGGTGAGCTGCTGGAGAAGGCAAGGCAGGCGGGTTACGGCGCGGAGGCGGCCCGTCTCGGCAGATCCCGTTTCCGGCTTCCGGGGGTCTCAAATGCGGGGCCCCAGATGATGTTGGACTACTGGCACAGGGACATAGGAAGCGGCCTTCGACTGAGTCAGACCCTTGGTCCATCTAGCTCAGTACTGTCGACACAGACTGGCAGCGGCTTCTCCAAAGTTGCAGGCAGGAGTCTGGGAGATGCCAGGGAGGGAGCTTGGAACCTTCTGCCTGCAAAGGAGATGCTCGAGGGCAGAGATTCTCAAAGTTGGTCCCCAGATGTTATTGGACTTCAACTCCCATAATCCCCAACCAAAGGTCACTGGGGCTGGGGATTATGGGAGACGAAGTCCGAAAACATCTGGGGACCCAGTGTAGAGAACCCCTGCTCTAGGGCAGTGTTTCTCAACGTTTTTGGAGTCATGGACTGGTACATTCTTCATGTGCAGTTTACCGGACCAGCGGTTAATAAAGGGGGCGCCCCAACCGCAGGCCCCGCAAACACTTTTGGGCTGGTAGGGGCCACCACCAGGAACTCTCCAGAGCTCATTTCCAGGCAGCCTTCATTGTTGGATGATGTTTATTCGGGGACGCTAAATGTTTCTCCAGCAGCGAGGGAAACGAGCTCCTAGAAACGAGCTCCATAGAGCTCGCCCGGGCTCTGTGGATCCCAGGCCCCACCCCTCTAGATGGGATGGACCAAAACCCTCACGGACCAGTAATCAACAGCTCATGAACCGGCACCAGACCGGCGGTAGAGAAACACTGCTCTAGGGAAGGAACTAAAATGAAGGACAAGGAATGCCCATGGAAAAGCCTTGGTTCCTTCCAAAAGGCCATGGAATGCATTGAATTTCCAAATGGCCTTTCACTAGAAGAGCAGCCATGCATTTCTTTGTGCATGCTATGCCATGCATTCCTATGGCCCTTTGGAAGGAGCAACATAGGAACCTAGGCAGCTGCCACAGACCGAGTCAGACCCTTGGTCTATCTAGCTCCGTATTGCCTTCACAGACTGGCAGCGGCTTCTCCAAGGTTGCAGGCAGGAATCTCTCCTATCTGGGAGATGCTGCCAGGGAGGGACAGAGTGGCAGGGAATAACGGGAGTTGTAGTACATCAACATCTGGGGACCCAAGTCTGAGAACTACGGAAGCAGGTAATCATTCCTCCACCCACCCCCCACCCCAAATTCTGCTTCTAGTCTTGAGAAATGGGCAAAAAGCAACTCAGTCCCCACCCACCAAATGCTTTTGCAAGAATACAACAGCTGTCCTGCTGGATCACGCTACAACAGGCCTGCTCAACTTAGGCCCCCCAGCTGTTTTTGAACTACAACTCCCATAATCCCCTGCCACAGTGGCCAATAGCCAGGGATTATGGGAATTGTAGGCCAACATCTGCAGGAGGGCCAAGGTTCTAGTCCTACAGTCACGAGTGGAGCTCAGAAGCAACATGTTGAGTTTCTACCCCAGCAACTGCCATTCAGAAGTAGACTGCCTCTGAACATGGAGGCTCCACACAGCCACATAATATAGCTACAGATAGACCTCTTGCTTCAGAAATATGTTTGATCTTCCCTCAAAGCTTCTGTTAGCCAGTAGCCACCACTGCAATCTTGGGGTACAGAATTCCACATTGTTCCAAACTGTGTGTGTTGTGAGAACAATTCTATTTTTCTTTTTTGGGTCTTTCCTGAATATACTGCCTATCAATTTTATCAAGTGACCCCGAGTTCTAGTGTTAGGAGGAAAAACAAAGGAAGCTGCCTTCTCCCGAGTCAGACCCTTGGGCCATCTATCTCAATATTGTCTGCACTGACTGGCAGCAGCTCTCCCAAGGTCTTAGGCAGGCTCTTGCCCAGCCCTACCGGGAGGTCCTGCCAGGGACTAAACCTGGGACCCTCTGCCTGCAAAGCTGGGGCTCTTCCTCTGAACTACAGATGCTCCTTGTGAATGTAGGAAATGAGCTTCTGCTGAGCCTGATCCCTCTGGTCCATCTAGCACAGTAGTGTCTATTCTACGCTGACTGGCAGCAACTCTCCAGAGTTTCCAATAAGGGTTTTTCCCAGCGCTACCTGGAGATGCCAGGAACTGCACCGGGGAACTTCTGCCTGCAAAGCAGGTGCTCTACCACTGAGCTACAGCCCATGGGGGGGGGGGGAGAGTCACTATTCACTTTCTCCACCCCACACATTTTAAACTTCCCATCACATCCCCTGCTCACTGAACATAGAGGCACCTTTCAAAAGTGGTGATTCTCTTTATTTAGTAGGGGGAGAGCAACCGGCCCTATCCATCCCCAGCACAGCATCCCTCCAGTGGCTGTTGCTAGTATCTATCTTATGTTTCTTTTTTAGATTGTCAACCCTTTGGGACAGGGATCCATCTTATTTATTTATATCTATGTAAGCCACCTTGGGAACTTTTGTTGAAAAGCAGTATATGAATATTTGTTGTCTTTATATCTGTATCAAGTTCCCTCACATCAGCTTTTTTTCCTCCTAACCCAAGAAGCTCCTGAAATGCCTCTCTCCTTGTAGTAAAAGTATTTCACCCTCCTGGTCATTTTGGTTGCCCAATCCTGCACGTTTCCCAGTTCCACAAAACCCTTTTTGAGACGGAGCAACCAGAACAGTACAGAACTTTCCTCAACCATCTTTGCGTTTCTGAAATTCCACCAAGCTTTGCCTGCTTGATTAGCAGCTTTAAGGGCTAGAAACTTGGCTTCTTAAACAGGAGGAAGGAGAAAAACAGAGATTGGCGGGAGGGCGAGTGCACCAGGCATACAAAGAGTTACTGAGGATAGCCAGAAGCACCGAGGGGACCCACACTCAATCTCAGGACAGGAACGTCAGCAAATCAAACTGTTAAAGAGGAAGGAAGAGAAAAGGAGGGGAAAGGGAAGGTCATGCTTCATGCAGGGGACAGAGGAAGGAAAGGAAGCGTCAAGGCAGGGCAGGGAACTCACAAAAATTCCGGCTGGGGGTCCGGGACGGTTTTTCGGATCGGAAAGAGGAGGAAGCTGCTTCCAAAAGGAGAAGGGGGAAAAAAAAAAAGACATGCTTAACCAAAAAAAACCTATGGATATAAAATGCTCTCTTGACGAGACGTAACACCAAGCAGCCGGGGGTAGGATGCGGGGGGGGGGGGGTGTCAGTTAGGAGGCACGCAGGAGTAGTACCAGGAGACTCGACTATAGGTCTCTACGTGGGTCTACAGCGGAAACGGGAGAGTGCGGATATTGAGGCTGTGCAACCTCTCTCTCTGCCCTGATCTGTGGCAGGGCAGCGATCTGCAGTCACAGCTGCACGGAAGTTTTGTACGTGCATCCTGACCTGTGCCCCAGGTTGCTGCATTGGGGGGGGGCACTGCTGCCATCATCCCACACACACACACACCCAGCATTGTTTCAGGCTCTGTGGGACGGGGAGGCATCAGAAGGCAGGCTCTCCAAACATACTCTCTGCCTGCACGGCTTGCTTGCAACTGCATTCCCAATGCTTCTCCCCACCAAAAGCTCACCAAACCCGAAAATGGCATCAGGTCCCCTATGCTTCCTGGTAGTTTGTGCCACTAAACTAGCCAACCAGGGATCCCAGCACTAGCCTTGGATGCCAGGCTTATCAGTTCTCATTGCGGTGGGTGTGGGGGGACCAATGCTGTTATGTACCTGCTCCCACTCCCAGGGCCTGGGATATACATGTAAAAACCAGGATTTTTAAATTTATTTTTTAAAAACGGGATATACATATACAAACCGCCATTGTATGCATTTGGACATAATGGAGCTCCAACCTCTGCCTCATGTAACTGCGGTTTCATGTTACGTGCGAATGCAGCCAGACACAAGTTTTGCACTGCAATTTGCAATGCCTTTTGCAACCTTGCCTTGAGCTGGTTGGGTTCTGGGCAAAGCCAGGTTATTTACTAAAATTTAACTCCATTTTTCAGCCAAGAATTGGGCCCCACTATGACTTCCAGCAGCACAGTACTGTAGGTTCCCTATGCTCCCTGATAGTTTGTGCCACTGGGCCTAGAGAGCAATCAGGGATCCCAGCAGCAGCTGGACTGTGGGTTCTCCGTATGGGGGGCGGGGGGAGTGCTGTCCTGTGCCTGGCCCCAAATCCCAGGGACTTTTCTGTACATCCAGATTACTTACTATTTTTTAATCTCACTTTTCACCCAATATTTGTCTCCCACTGCAACAACTAACTGCATAAAACCTTAAGAACAGCCTGGCTGGATCATCGGGCCCAAGGCGGCCGATCTTGTCCAGCATCCTGTTTCACACACTGGCCCACCAGATTCCTCCGAGAAGCACGTAAATCCCAAAAGCAGTCAACTAGAAACTAACGCCACAATGCTGCGGGCAGCAGCGGTATCCCAGCTGGTGGGTGGTGCGGGGAGGCATGAGCGTGTTCTTGACTTCCGTCCTTTTGGTGGCCTCAGCAGCAGTAGCTAATAACTGGATTGGGGGCGGGGGAGAGGGGTGTGTGTGTGCGTGTGATTCACCAAACCAAATAGCAAGGAAGTGGCCATGCGGACACACCCCAGAAGCGCAGACCCCTGACTGATGTTGGACTAGAGCTCCCTGCTCCGCACCCCTTCTCCAGCCCCCAAAGCTAAGCATCTAGCTGCCGCCTTCTTAAAAGGGGTCCTTTCGGGTGCGGGAGGCTCTCCCTCCCCAGTGTGTCCTGGAAGGGTCCCACCCACTACAGCTATCACGTTCTCAGCGCTCCACCTCTGGCAGGAGGAACATTATCGAGCCATCCTTACCCGAGACTCTGGGGGCAGGGTTGCAGGCAAAGCCACCGTTGGACTGGTCGCTCTCCCCAAATTCGTAGGATTCCCGGGGCTTTGGTTTATATTCTCGTTTGGGGCGTGAGGACGCCTCCCTCACTCTGAGGAGAGAGGAAGGAAGCGGGTCATTAATAGAGCTACGACATTTAGTTAAGTGATGAGCTGGCCTAACTGATGAAAATAAAATAGCAACTTTTTAGGCTATCAATTGACAGATTTAAAAAAAAAAATTAAATAAAGTAATTATAAAAAATGCAAGTAGCCAGCACCGTTTTAGAAGAGGCATTCCCTCTGCTGTGAGAAAGAATGCCTCGTCCAAGACTATGAGCCTCTTTGGGGCAGGGAAACATAATCATCTTTTTCGCTTTGTAAACCGCTTTGAGAACTTGTGGTTGAAAAAGCAGTGTGTGTGTATGTGTATGTGTATGTGTGTATGTATGTATGTGTGTATATATATATATATATATATATATATATGTATATATATATAAAATAAGCAAATAATAATGTCTGCATTAGAAACCTTCCTGCTCTCTCACACATAGGGCAGCCCTCTAGCTCTTACTGGACTACAACTCCCATCATCCACTGTGGCCGAAGAGTACAGGAACTGTACACAACTTGAGGGCTGAAGCTGTGCACCCCTGCGTTACAAGTAGCCCTCCAGACCTCCTTTACTGCCAGAGAGATCCCAAGCCCTCCTCTGTAGTTCCTAGGGTCCCCTACAGTTCCCAACGCTATGCTTCCCAGGGATCCCTGGGGAAGACGAACTGAGTCTCAGATCACACTTTAAGTGCAGATAGCCTCAGAGTGAATTACGCTCGCTTGGGAGGAAGAGACACATACAGGAGAACTTCCATATTCGTGGGGGCTCCGTTCTCCGCTACTACTGAGGATATGGAAACCGCTAAGACAGAGGCATTGGGCCAATGCAAATGCAGGGCTTAGGTGCCCGGAGGTCGGGGAAAATGGATAAAAAGGGTTAAATGGACCTTTAAACGCGTGGGGCATTTAAAGCCTACTGTGCTTCACGGGTCTTCAGCAGTCCAGCAGTGTCCCTGAATAGCAAAAATACCCAGCTGAAAATGACAACCCCCCATCCCGTTTTTTTGGGGGGGGAAGGAGCAATGTTGAGGCTCCCGATCTCAAAATGGCAGATGGAAATTACCTTCGAGGTATCCGACCTGTGGATATGTAAGGTTAACCCTTTAAAAAAGCTGCTTTCACCCCGCGTAAGGTCAGCTGGTCTTGGGGTAGCAAGCATGACTTGTCCCCTTAGCTAAGCAGGATCTGCCTTGGTTGCATATGAATGGGAGACTAGAAGGGTGAGCACTGTAAGATATTCCCCACAGGGGATGGAGCCGCTCTGGGAAGAGCAGAAGGTTTCAATTTCCCTCCCTGGCTTCTCCCAAGATAAGGCTGAGAGAGATTCCTGCCTGCAACCTTGGAGAAGCCGCTGCCAGTCTGTGAAGACAACACTGAGCGAGACAGACCAATGGTCTGACTCAGTATATGGCAGCTTCCTATGTCCTTATGTCCTATGTCCCTAATTATCCGACCGCGGATACGTGAAACTGCGGATACCGATTCCGTGATTAATGATGTTCTCCTGTATATGTTTCAATGGGTTGGAGTCCAAAAGCAGTCCGAGTTGTGCAGTTCTGCGCGAAGGCAATGCCTTCCACAGCACGCACTCGCCTTCTAAAAGAAAGGGAGTATGCCCCTTTTGCATTCAGACTCTCGTTTCTCATCTGCAAATTCACGCAGATTTTGCTGGTCAACCGGCTAAAATGCATATTAAATTAAGTCATCCAAAGTGTCTGACCAGGGCACCAGGCTTACTGGAAGATCTTAAGGCACACATTTACAGTGCCCTGTTTCAACACAACAGTGGAGATAGTGGAGAACAGACAACCCCCGACTGACCTGCGCTTGAGTTTATCGGCTAGCTCGTCCAGGATCTGCACTGCTTGCCTGTGATAATCGAGCTGGGCATCCACCAAGGCCGAAAGCTGGCTCACTTGCTCGATCTGTAGCAAGACCAACAGAAATTGCACATGTGAATACGAGAAGCTGCTGCCGAAAGAGTCAGACTCTCTGTCCAACTAGTCTAGCATTGTCTGCTCGGATTGGCAGCAGGTCTCCAGGGTTTCAGACAGACAGAGGTCCCTTTCCTTGCCCTGTTACCCGAGACCCTTTTACCTGGAGATACTGAGGGCTGAATCTGTGGCCACCTGCCTACAAAGCAGGTGCTCTACCATGGAGTTGTGGGCATCCCCACCTAGTTCCATTTGGTTTCCAGGAGACAGAAGGTCCCAGGTTTAATTCTCAGGTAGGACTCGGAAGACTCACACCTGAAACCCTGGAGAGCTGCTGCCAGTAAAGTGTAGATAACAATGAGTTAGAGAGACCAAGGGTCTGACTCAGTAGGAGGCAGCTTCACATATTCATCCAGAGCATCCATATTTCAGTGGAAGAACTCCTGCTTTGTGCACAGAAGGTCCCAGGTTCAATCCCTGGCAGCACCTCCACGAAGGGCTGGCAAAGGCCTTCTCAGCCTAAAACCCTGGAGAGCCGCTGCCAGTCAGTGGAGACAACCCTGAGCGAGCTGGACCAAGGGTCTGACTCAGTAGGAGGCAGCTTCACATATTCATCAGGAGCATCCATAACTCAGTGCTGGAGCACACATTATGTACAGAACGGGTTTGAACAGGGGGTGGGAAGCACTTCATTAGGCACAGAGCATTTGCTTGAATTATTCTGGCTTTGCAAGAAGGATCTTCATCATAATACACATCGATGTACTATGGAGTTATATAATTGAGTACTATAATTGTCACAACAAGCTTTCAAGGCAGGCCAGCTTGATTCTTCCCGCATTGCCCATTTAGAGGTCTTGGGGTCAAAAGATCAGTGGGTCACCTCTGGCAGCAAATTCAGGCCCAAAGAAGCTAGATTTGAACACAGAGCACACACACTTATTCCCTATGTCAGCTCTCACCAGCTCTGAGGAAAACCCCATGTCCCAGCACAGCCGGCAAGAGAGAGGACAATCTTAAGAACAGAAGAGCAGCCCTGCTGGATCAGGCCCAAGGCCCATCTAGTCCAGCATCCTGTTTCACACAGTGGCCCACCAGGAGTTGAGGGCATGCCCTCTCTCTTGCTGTTGCTCCCCTGCAATTGGTATTTAGAGGCATCCTCCCTCTGAGGCTGGAGGTGGCCTATAGCCCTCCGACTACTAGCCGTTGATAGCCCTCTCCTCCCTGAAGTTATACAAACCCCTCTTAAAGCCATCCAGGTTGTTGGCTGTCACCACATCCTGTGGCAGAGAGTTCCACAAGTAGACCATGCGTTGTGTGAAACAATACTTCCGTTTGTTGGTCCTAGACCTCCTAGCAATCAATTTCATGGGATGACCCCTGGTTCTAGTGTTATGGGAGAGGGAGAAGAATTTCTCTCTCTCCACTTTCTCCACCCCATGCATGATTTTATAGACCTCTATCATGTCTCCCCGCAGTCGTCTTTTTTCTAAACTAAAAAAACTAACTCTTCCGGGCACACTCACATCCGTCTCTAGGAGGTTGTGCATGCTCGTCTCGGCGACTTCCTTGGACTCCTCAAATTTCTCCAGGGCTTGCCGGAGCTCCTCGTCGGGGATTTTCCCCTGGCGCTTCTTCTTGTAGTCAAAGTCTAAGCGTCGGCCCTCCAGTTTCTTCAAGTGGTGCTGTTTGAGGAAGAGAGGAAAGAAAACAAGAGTGGGGGGATGCAATCATCAGAAATATTATGGGTACTCGTAAAGCCACAAAAGGGGTGAATTTTGGTCTCTAACTGGGCCCCAGTCTAGAAGGGCTTTACAACAATTTTGTAGGGGACTGAACAGGAGGCTGGACTAGATGACCTCTAGCGTCCCTTCCAACTCTGCTGGATAGCTATCTGTCAGGGATGCCAAAGCAATTTCCTGCACCGAGCAAGAATGTCCCTCTAAGGTCCCTTCCAACTCTTAACATTCTAGGATTCTAAAGGCTCCTTTGGAAGGATTCTGTGATCTGGGATTAGTACTGCCTTGTGAGATCGGAGTTTTAAAATCGTTTGGGGAACCAAAGTAATCTTTTGCCCCACAGCCCACCTGCCCTCACTGCTGGACGACAGGGGACAGCCAGGCCTCGGATGGCCAAGCAGACCAGTGCAGGGTGCCTTGCCGGTTTAGACCACGGGGGGCGGGGGGGGAATGGATGGGCAGTAAGTTCAGAACTGACAAATAGATATATCTTAAATGTATTTCCGAATGAGCTGGCAACGTTATGATCCTTATGGGCAGACAACTGGAGTCTCTGGATGACTCACAGATGTGTAGATGTTTAAAAAATATGAAGCGGAAGGGCAGAGAAATGAAGGGAGACAACCCCCAGCAACTGCTCCCATGTTGGTAGATAGGACGGAATGTTTGTGGGCTCAGAGCACAGTTAACAGACAAGCAGGAGGGCAGAGTTAATGGGACTCAGTGGCAAGGCGGGGAGGAGGGCTTGCCCAAAAAGAGTGGAAAAGTTATCAGTGTGCTCCCTCAAGATGATCACAGGCCATTCTGTTTCTGTGAGGGAAAGCTGTGTAAAACTCGGGGATTTTTTACCAGCCATTTCAGAGCTCTGTGTTTCCGAGAGTGAAAGGATCTGAAAAGGAGCTGGGATTGAGCACCACACCCACCTCTGCCTTGCACTAGAACACCCCAAAAACCAGAAAAAAATTAAAATTTGCATATGAAGTAAGATCCAAGTTGCAGGAGGGACTCCTGGCTTTGTTACTTATTTTCGTTTTAACTCCATGCTCAGACACAGGCTCAGGTAATACATGCACACCAGGGACATACAACACTTTTGTCTGGAGGGTTTGCAGTCTTGCTGATGCGTGACTTTTGTTATGTGGATTTGTTTTAGAGTTCCAAAGTTCTAATGTGGGGGTTGTTCTCAAAACATGGTGCGGGCTGGAAAATGATGCTGGAAAGGGGTGGAAAGGGTGGTGGTGGTGAAGAGTATCAAGAAGGGAGAGGATCGTGATGCCAGTACAGCTTTTCCCAGCCACCACCAGCCAAGGCCTGGGTGGGTTTGAATGCCTCCAGGTAGCTGTCCTCATTCATTGCCATTGGATCAAGGGAAGGGAGATTCCTCCCCAAAGAGGAAAGGGGGCCCTTCCATCCTCTGCTGAGTATCTTTTGGGGACTCCCTCAGAGGATCGGACACACCCTGCCACCTCTCGCCCATCCTAACTGCTCTGCTTGCTTGTCACAACCTGAGGATTTCCTCTCGCTCCAACCGTCATGCTTACATAGGAACCTAGGAAGCTGCCACATACTCAGTCAGACCACTGGTCTGTCTAACTCAGTATTGTCTTCACAGAATGGCAGCAGCTCCTCCAAGGTTGCAGGCAGGAATCTCTCTCAGCTCTATCTTGGAGATGCTGCCAGGGAGGGAAATGGGAACTTAGATGCTCTTCCCAGAGCAGCTCCATCCCCTGAGGGGAAAATCTTACTGTGCTCACACTTCTAGTCCGCCTTTCATATGCAACCAGGGCAGATCCTGCTTAGCTAAGGGGGGCAAGTCATGCTTGCTACCACCAGACCAGCTCGCCTTACTTGGATCTCTTTCAAGTCCTTGTCGCACAAGTTCTGGAGCGGGTCGATGAAGTTCTGCTTGACTTCGATATCCAGGGAGTCCTTCACTTCAGCCAGGCGCTTCATGGATTCGCCCGCATCGAGCAGCGCGTCACCTTTGTGCACAGAGAAACGGAGAGAAGAAAAAAGATAAAAGAAGAGTCCGTCAGAGAGCTGGCTAAGAACAAGAGGGCTTTGTATAAAACAAGGTTTTGACCCTGTGAATGTATCACAGAGGAGCTTGCCACACATACAGCATATAAGAACAGCCCTGCTGGATCAGGCCCAAGGCCTAGGAACATAGGAAGCGGCCATATACTGAGTCAGACCATAGGTCCATCTTGCTCAGTATTGTCTGCACAGACTGGCAGCGGCTTCTCCAAGGTTGCAGGCAGGAGTCTCTCTCAGCCCTATCTTGGAGAAGATGCCAGGGACAGAACTTGGAACCTTCTGCTCTACCCAGAGTGGCTCCATCCCCTCTGCTTAGCCAAGGGGACAAGTCATGCTTGCTACCACCAGACCAGCTCTCTAGTCCAGCATCCTTTTCCCCCCAGTGGCCCACCAGAGGCCTCTGGAGAGACCACAGGCAAGAGCCCTTTCTCCTGCTGTTGCTCCCCTGTAGCAGGGATTCAGAGGCATCTCATACAACAAATATTTATATACTGCTTTTCAACAAAAGCTCCCAACTGTTCAGAACGGTTGAACAGTGGAACACCCTGCCTCCTGCAGTGATGGGCTCTTTGATGGGGGTTTTCAGACAGAGGCTGGACAAGAGATGCTGTAGCAGTTTCCTGCACTGAGCAGGGGATTCAACTAGAAGACTTCCAAGGTCCCCTTCCAACTCTAATATTCTGTGATTCCAAAACCTCCACCCCTCACTTTTGCCTTATTCTATTCTAACAGATGAGGAATGAAGGAGTTCCTAACTGTAAAGAGTTGTGGGACAGCGGAACAGCCCGCCTCATGGAGTGAGGGGCTCTCCCTCTCTGGAGTTGCCCAGCAGAGGCTGAATGGCCACCTGTCAGGGATGCAGCAAACACATTTCTGCACTCTGCAGAAAATTAGAAAGCCTTCCAAAGTCCCTTCCAACCCTCTGACTCTAGAATTACTGGCTGGGCGACCACAAACCAGAGACTCTAGCTCAGCCTGACATATCAAATAATCACAATAATATGCAAACCTCCCTCCAGCTTTCCTTATTTATTATTATTTTTATTTATCAACATATTTTATACCGCCCAAAACCTACGTCTCTGGGTGGTTTACCACAAAATAAAAACAAAGTAAGACATTCGTTAAAACAAAAATGAAAAGTTGAAAACATTACAACACTCCTTCCAAGCAAGAAGCAGGCCAGCTTCCTGGTTCTCACAGCTCACCCTGATGCAAACTCTGAATGTTACCAAGATGACTTATGGGAGCTCAATAAGTGAGAAAACGAGGATGCGCTTTAGGTCCACGCGCGGAAGAAAGGGGCTCCCCTCAGGAAGAGGGCACACTCACCAAAGTTTGATTCATCACCCAACTCTTTGCCGTATCGGATCATCGATTCGCCAAGCAGCCCTTCGGATTGCGGGTAGCCCGGGTTCTTCACTTGCCCTCGGATTTTGGACACTGTGTTTAGCATTGTCAGCTTGGCCCGGGATGCTGGCACGGAAGAGAGAAAGCCACAACTGAGTTTCCATTTCACAGTCCTGCCAACCGTCAGAAGACTGCCAAGCTTTCTTAAAGTGATTGTCACCCTGGCCAAAGAAACCTATTGTCTTAACCACCGAGAAATATCCTGTGCTTTAAATAAGGGTCGCTTTCCAAGATAGCAGGCAGAAAATAGTTTGGCGTGAAGCTTGCCAAAAAAACGGATCTATGAATTCCCCACAGCCTTCTGGCCAGCTCCCAATTAGTCCCTGGAGTGCTCTTTGCAGAAACAGTGCTGGGAAGTGGGCTCATTCCAAGAGGCGATTCAAAGCCATCAGAACGGCCTTGCAGTTTCGCTTCCCAGCCTGTGCTCTGCCTCCAGCCGCAACCAGCCCTGAAAGAAGTTCACAAGCAAAAGGACAATGGAGACTGTCTTTTTCATCTCATGAGATCCAGCACAGGACCAGCAGCATGAAGTTGGGTGGTCCCCCCAACTCCCGTATACAACGACCTCACCCCAGGATCACCTGCAAAGTGCAGAGGCGCCAGAATTGAAAAGTTTCGTCCGTTTCACCAGAACTACAGGTTACTCACCTGTCACTTTGGTTCTTCTAGTGGTCATCCGTACTTCCTTCTATACAAATGGGCTTTGCGCCTGCGCAGAGACCTCGTCGGAATCGAACCAGCTCAATTCTCCTGCTTTGGGTGGGAACCCCACCCCCAGCCTGCACCACTCTTTATCCCCTCAATCGCAGAGTCCAGCTTCAGTGAACCCCACGGGGAGGACGGGAGGGCGTGTAGAAGTACAGAGGACCACTAGGAGAACCAACGTTACAGGTGAGAAACCTGTGGTTCTTTGACATGGTCTCTCATCTTCTACACAACTGGGTGCATAACAAGCTAGAACCCAAGGAGAAGGGAAGAGACAGAAGCAATATGTAACTGCCAGGAAAACTTATTTCAAAAACAAGTACATCAACTGAAAATGGATTGCAGGACACTCCTGCCAAAGACAGCATCATTTCGTGCCCTAGTATCAATTGCAGAATGATGGATAAACAAATGGGGCAAAGCCCAAGTAGCTGCCTGACATATAGCGTCCAACGGGACCGCACGATCAAAGGCCACAGAGGCCGCCACGGACCTAACATAGTGCGCCTTAACTGTTGCAGGCAACTGCTTATGAGCCAATTGATAACAAAGTTCAATCGTGGAAACTATCCACCTGGACATGGATTGGGCCGAGACCTGTAGACCTTTACGTGGCCCATCGTACAGAATGAACAAGGAAGGAGATTTCCTTCACCCAGCAGACCTTTGGATGTAAAAGGACAATGCCCTACAAACGTCCAAACGGTGCAATCGTCTTTCTGCATCCGATGAAGGATTTGGAAAAAACACGGGCAAAGTGAGCTGTGATGAACGGCGAAACATGGACACCACTTTGGGCAAGAACTGAACATCAGGCCTGAGTACAGCCTTGGCCTTATGGAATTGAAGGTACAATTGGTCAACCCTCAGGGCCCGTAACTTATTAACCCTCCTGGCGGAGATAACGGCCACCAAAAAGGTGACCTTCCTATTGAATGCAGTTTGAATATTTTGAATTATTATAGCAGTGGTCTATATGTATAGTTATTGTGAACTGTGCAGAAAGGTGAGCTGGAAGTCAACATTTATTTACGTGTAGAGCTAGGAAATGAATGTAATTGAATGTAAAAGTTATTGTAAAATCTAATAAAAATTTAAAAATGCAAAAAAAAGAAAGAAAAGGTAACCTTCCAGGTCAGGAGATGGGGATCAATTGAAGCCAAAGGCTCAAATGGCGGCTGTAGCAGACCAGCCAATAGTATGGACAGGTCCCAAGCCGGTGACGTGACTGGATCGTCTGGGAACATGTGTGTCAAACTTTTCAGAAAACCTTTTACCACCAGATCTTTAAACCATGAAGCCCAGTTAGAGGGGGAACATGACACAAGGGCAGCCAAATACACCTTAAGGGATGAAATAAGATCCTTAAGGGATCTTATTTATTTATATTTCTCTGTGTAAACTGCCCTGAGCCACATTTGGAAGGGCAGTATAGAAATCGAATGAATGAACGAACGAACGAATGAAAGCTTTAAACCAGATTCCTTATGCGACAATAGTTACATATATCTTGTATAGATGTATTAAAGGCATCAAAGCCATGTAGGGAAGCGAAGGAAGTAAAACAAGTCCACTTGTGCTCATATGACTTCCGTGTGGACTGCTTTCTAGCAGCAACCAAAACTTCCTTAAGTCTCAACAGGAAGCTGGCAGGACCTGCCGTGCAATCAGATGGAGGGACCGAACATCTGGGTGGAGCACCCGTCCCTGTCCCCGAGACAGCAGGTCTGGCAGGACAGGTAGGCGTTTCCAGTCCATCACCAAGCACTGCAGGGTTAGAAACCAAGGCCTCCGGGGCCACCACGGGGCTATCAGGATTGCCCTGGCTCAATCCACCCTCATTAGTGCCCTCGGGATGAGGGGAAACGGAGGAAGCACATACAGAATAGGGCCCGTCCAAGATAGGATGAAGGCATCAGCCAGAGAGCCCTTGCACTCCCCTCCCCTGGAGCAATAGAGACACACTGCGTGTTGTCCCGGGAAGCAAATAGGTCCAGCAACGGGACTCCCCAGTACTACGCAAAGATTAAAGAAAGCAATAAGAGAAGAAACAAAATTTGTAAACAAGCAAGGAGAAAACAACTCTGGAATGCTCTCCTGGTGGCTATTCGCTCATTGCATTGACAGCTTCACCATCACAGCTTTTAGAAAGAGTGTAAAATCTTGGCTTTTTGCCCAGGCATTTATTAGATTCTCTGCTGCTGCTCTTTGTACTCTGTATTGCTTTGATGCTTTTGTTTCAAAATTTTAATCAGATTCATTTTATATTTTTCACTTAATATTATAATTGTGTCTCTTTTTTACCATCTTGTTTTTAAATTTTGCTGTAAACCGCCTTGGGATTGTTTTAATGAAAGGCGGTATATAAATTTAATAAACAAAAAATAAATAAACAAACAAACAAAGGGGACAGCAAGATCCTATTCGTTGCCAAGCTGCAGACTCCACGATGTTCACTGAAAGGCAGATGGAGAAAGATAGCGGCTGGGGGCAGGGTTCCCACCCAAAGCAGGAGAATTCAGCTTGTTAGATTCCGACGAGGTCTCAGCGCAGGTGCAGAGCCCATTTGTGTAGAAGACAGAGACCACGTCGAAGAAGCTGCATTATACTGACTCAGACCCTATCTAGCTCAGTATTGTCTACATAGGAAGCTGCCATATACTGAGTCAGACCATTGGTCTATCTAGCTCAGTATCGTCTTCACAGACTGGCAGCGGCTTCTTCAAGGTTGCAGGCAGGAATCTCTCTCACCTCGGGTTTGAGCGATAGAACCTCTTTCCGAGGTCCCAGAAAGAAAACTTCAAGGAAACGGGACGGAACGGGTGCCCTCATACTAGGGAATTGGAACGTTCCCCTTCTCATAATCAGGTTAGTAAACCTGTATGTCGTTTATGCAATGCTCCTGCATAGGAATAGGGAGGGAAGATGCGACCAAAAGGTTCACGCAGATGAGACAGTAAATCTCTTCTGGAAAAGTTTGTATGGTTATGTGCAAAAAGACAAGAGTATCTCTTCTAAACAGCAATGGGACAAATTATGGAAATGGACGTTGGATGTAACCCTCCCCCCCCCCGATTACCTGATGTGCCTTGTAATCCCCCACCCCTGAGTTACAGTACTGCCTGCATATACTTCATAACCTTGTGGGTTTCCAAATCCTTGTGTGTAAATCTTTGTAGATATATGATGTACAAACAACCACTTTGTACAGAATTGTGCTTTGGCAACGTACTGTATGCTTTGGTAGTTTGTTGGTTCAATAAAAAAATCTTGTCCTATTAAAAAAAAAATCATCTTGTCCTATCTTGGAGAAGCCAGGGAGGGAACTTGAAACCTTCTGCTCTTCCCAGAGCGGCTCCATCCCAGTCTACACTGGCTGGCAGGGACTCTTTAGGAATTCAGATGGGTCTTTTCCAACCCCGACTAGCAGAGTTCTCCAAGGTTTCAGACTGAACCTTTGACCTTCCGTAGGCAAAGCAGGCACTCTTCCACTGAGCTATGGCCCCATCAGATATGGAAAGGGGCCTCTGGAGCTAGAAAGGTGGAGAGTAACCGATGTGCCAGATGCAGGTCAGAACACATGGGTTCAAATTCTCAAAAGCTCAATGAGCGATCTTGGGACAGTTAACTTAACCTACCTCACAGAGTTGTAGCAAGGGCATATTTGGGAGCTGGGGAGGAAGCCCTGGTCTATGGGAATGGGTAGGAGAAAGAGCACAGGATGCAGGTTCCCATGAGCACACTCCTTGTCATAGAGAAGCGAGGGATACACGTTACGATTAAATGATTATAACTAGCCCCCCAGCCAGACACACTGGCTACGGCATGGCTCTCACCTGGATTAGGCTGGAGGTACTCTGTCGTTCGGGCCAACACCTCTGTAACAGCCTTGCTGGTGAGATCCACTTTCTGTAGAAACAGAAGCAAAGGGTGAAAAACTGTAAAATAGAAGCAGACGGAGAATGTGTGGCTAACTTCTAAAATGGTGTGACCAACTTCTAAAGGTCTAGATTTAGAAGACATTTGCTTTGGAGCAAGCTTTAAACATTTTGTCGAATACTTAAAAGTGTTAAAATATTCTAGAAGGCCCTTATAAAGAATAAGGGCCTTCCAGAATATTTTAACACAGAATATTTTAACACATTTATGGACTAGCCTTCTCCGTTGCTGCCCCGATGCTTTGGAATGCGCTCCCTGCTGAAATAAGAGCCTCCTCATCTCTGACCATTTTAAAAAAATCTTTAAAGATACATTTGTTCACCCAGGCTTTTAATTAAATACAGTTTTAATAGTTTTAACATTGTTTTAAAATATTGTTTTAAGGTTTTAAATTGCTGAAATGTTTTAACTTTTTGCTGTCATTTATTTTAACCAATGCTTTAATTTCTTTGTCATCATTTATCTGTTTTAACTAATGTTTTAACTTTTCTGGTTTTGTTGCAAACCGCCCAGAGATGTAAGTTTAGGGTGGTATAAAAATATGTTAAATAAAAATAAAATAAATAATATAATATAAAAGATATTGCAGGCTGGAGGCATTCTGCGTGTAAAGCAGATGCTTTTCCAGTTCACTACCACCCCATCCCATAGCAGCAGCAGATCACAGCGCAGCTTCCACTAGCATTCCTTCTAGGATATTATGGGTTATTAACAAAAACAAAACCCAAGCCAATTGCAATTAAAATCAAAACAGGAATCTGCAGAGAAACAGAAGCTCCTTTCGCTGGAAGACTGCACCAACAAATAAACCTATAGATTACATGAGACTGTGGGCTGGTAAATCAACTGCCACCTTTAAATTAATCAACTGTTGCCATTTTGGGGCAACTGGTGAATCTTCAACATGTACCAATGCAAAAATTAAACCACATGAAAATGGAAAGCAAGCAACGCTGGCTATTGCCGTATTTACCCGAACAGAAGGTGACTGAATGCAAGACAATGCCTTGAAAGATAGAGGCTAAATACAAGTTATACCTGTATTTACCTAAAAGAAAGAGGACTCTGAATCTAAGGCAACTGCCCTGTATGGAAGCCAGTGTGGTGTAGTGGCTAGAGTGCGGGACTAGGACCGGGGAGACCTGAGTTCAAATCCCCATTCAGCCAGGAAACTAGCTGTGTGACTCTGGGCAAGTCACTTCTCTCTCAGCCTAACCTACTTCACAGGGTTGTTGTGAGGAGAAACCTAAGTATGTAGTACACCGCTCTGGGCTCCTTGGAGGAAGAGCGGGATAGAAAATGTAAAATAAATAAAATATTTAACAGGAAAGAAGAACTGGGGGGAAACCTCATCTTAGATTCAGGTAAATACTGTGTTTAAGACAGGATAGCCTACAACTGTATCAATGTCAATAGTGTTACATTATTTTATTTATTTGAACTATTTATATCCCACCCCTCCAGTGCTAAGGGTGGCTCAAAAAATGGTCAGTCAACATATTAAACAGAATAAAATAATATAAAACATTAATAAAATGAACGAATTTGTCTAAAAAAATAACACAACTAAAAACAGGACCCAGTGGCAACCATTAAGATATGGCCGAAAACAGAACCAACTCCCCTCTCCCTCTTTTTCCCAGGTCTGCAACCGGGAGGGGTCAGCTCTGGGCTGGGCACAGTTGCTGGAGGACTCTAATGGCCATCGCACATGTGCACCTCCACGGGCCCTCACACGGCACTGCTTTCCTGGACTCACCTTTTCCATTTCCTTGAAGTCCTCATCGAGCTTGGTCCCCTCGGCACCTCCAACCTTCTCACTGACCAGCTGTAATAAAACCACAGAGACAGTCAAGAACGTTCCGACGAACTAATACGTATTGGACTCATCTGAAATTCTTTCTTTCTCCCCCTTGGTAGGAACACAAGGGGAATACACCTTTAACATACATTCCTAACCATATAAGTCACTGTGTAAAGGTAAAGTGTGCCGTCAAGTCGGTTTCGACTCCGGGCGCCCACAGAGCCCTGCGGTTGTCTTTAGCAGAATACAGGAGGGGTTTGCCATTGCCTTCTCCCACGCAGTATGAGACGAGGCCTTTCAGCACCTTCCTATATTGCTGCTGCCTGATACAGTAGCAGCGGGGATTCGAACTGGCAACCTTCTGCTTGTTGGTCAAGCATTTCAATGCCTTCTTTTTTTAAAAAAAAGGCACTTAATAAAGATTACAAAAACAGTGTTTTTTGTTCTGACGCTTTTTGTTCTTCAGTTCTAATAACCTTCCACATGAGCTAGAAATATGAAGATGTGGCCCTGTGGGCTGGGGGTGGTTACATAGAACAATCTTTTACTGAGTCAGACCCTTGGTCCATCTCGCTCAGTAGTGTCTACACTGACTGGCAGCTCTTTCGAGTTTCAAACAGGGGTATTACCCAGCAGCCTTACTTGGGGACAGTGTTCCCTCCAAGGCGTGCGCACACTCACAATTATTATTATTATTTTTTTAATGTCCGCTCAGTTCATTTTAGATCCCGCTCAGGCTGAATCAGGAAGGCCCCATTCTGAATGCATGTACGCACACACTGCCTTGATACTGCCGCCCAGAACAAAACGCATTCTGCACAGAGATGAAAACAATGAGAAGGACCACAGCTTGGAGATGTCGTCAGGCCTTGAACGTGGGGCCTTCTGCAAGCCCAGCAGATGCCCTTCCACCAGTTCATGGTGGTGGAGGGATAGAGCACAATGCTGCTCTGCAAGCAGATGTCGTCTCTGGGATCTCCAGCTGAAAGGACTGCAAGGAGGGAGGGGATGGGAAAAGACTGCGACCTCAGGCTGTGGCTACAGGTGGTCCTTCCGAAGCTTGGGTCTCTAGATGTGGCTGGGCTACAACTGCCCAGCATGATGCAAGAACTGGTCTGGCAGTAGCAAGCAAAAATTGTCCCCTTTGCTAAGCAGGGTCCACCCTGGTTTTCATTTGAATGGGAGACTACGTGTGTGAGCAGTGTAAGAGATTCCCTTTAAGGGATGGGGCCGCTCTGGGAAGAGCAGCTGCCTGCTTGCCTGCAGAAGTTTCTGAGTTCCATCCCTGGCATCTCCAAGATAGGGCTGGGAGAGAGACTCCCGCCTGCAGTCTTGGAGAAGCGGCTGCCAGTCTGGGTAGACAATACTGAGCTAGCTGGAGGAATGGTCTGACTCAGTAGAAGGCCGCTTCTTATGCCCCCATGTTGCAGCTACTGTTTGAACAACAGAATAATTAAGTTTCCCATGCAAGGGAGGAGAACTGGTCTTGTGATAGCAAGCATGAATTGTCCCCACTGCTAAGTCAGATTCACTCTGGTTGGCATTTGAATGGGAGACTACATGTGAGCACTGTAAGATATTCCCCTCAGGGGATAGAGCCACTCTGGGAAGAAGAGCATCTGCATGCAGAAGGTTCCAAGTTAGGAACATAGGAAGTTGCCATATACTGAGTCAGACCATTGGTTTATCTAGCTCAGCATTGTCTTCACAGACTAGCAGCGGCTTCTCCAAGGTTACAGGCAGGAATCTCTCTCAGCCCTATCTTGGAGAAGCCAGGGAGGGAACTTGAAACCTTCTCCTCTTCCCAGAGCAGCTCCATCCCCTGAGGGGAATATCTGACAGTGCTCACACTTCTAGTCTCCCATTCATATGTCACCAGGGTGGACCCTGCTTCGCTAAGGGGACAAGTCATGCTTGCTGCCACCAGACCAGCTCTCCTCTCCAAGGTAGGGCCGAGAGAGACTCCTGCCTGCAACCTTGGAGAAACTGCTGCCAGTCTGGGTAGACAATATTGGGCTAGATGAACCAAGGGTCTGAGCTTGCTATGTTCCCAGTTGTAGTCCAACAATTCTAGTGCAGTCACCTGGGGTTCTCCAAACAATGCCCATATAAGTGTTTTCACTTGTGCCTGCTAAAGCTAACTCTGCCATTGGGAGAATCAGACAAGGGTGCTTCTCATTCATAAATTGTTCCTAACACAAGCTAGAAATAGAAGACATGGCACACTGGGGGTGGCTGTCAGTGTTCCCTCCAATGTGCATGCATGCACACATTTTTGTATGTCCGCTCAGTTAATTTTAGATCCCACTCAGGTGGAATCAGGAAGGTCCCACTCTGAACCGCATGTGCGCGCACACTGCCTTGATGCTCAGAAGAAAACTCATTCCGCACACAGATGAAAAAGATGAGAGAGAACACTGGTGGTTACATAGGATAGAGTCTCCTACTGAGCCAGATTATTGGTCCATCTAGCTCAGTAGTGCCTACACACTGACTGGCAGCAGCTTGTCTAACTCTGTGTCTACACTGACTGGCAGCAGCTTGTCCCCTTCCTGTGTTTCGTTTCTGACATCATGCCAAGCTATCTTTAAGGACACAAATATGGTTGGTGAGCTTATGCAAGCAAATCAGAAGAGTCAGCAAGATCGCCACTGTGAGCTCCTTGGATGAAGAGCAGGAGAAAGGCAATTAAATACATGCAAATATTTAAAAAGAGGGTTTTCCACCTTCACTGCAGAAGAATAGGAACGCATCTGTGCAGACAAACCCGTGGCAGACCCTCTCAAGAGCACTTGTTTTTAAGTGTGTGTATGTGCGCTTAATCTGTTTATTCGAGTTATGACCTACGGTCAAAACAATAGAACATAACTTCCTCCTTGTTAGAAAGTGAACTACAGAGGCGCTCCGGATGGGCTCCTGTTGACTCAAATATAAAAACTGGGAGGCGTCTCACAGTGAGATTGGAATGAGGACAAATTGAGTCCGCTGAGAGTTTTCACAGGCTCTTTCTCCAACAGCACGTAGTGCTATGCGAGTCAACTTTGTTGTGGCTTCAAGCCACGGATGTAACGTAACTGCGCATGGATCAGATCGCAACACGGATCTTCACCAATACGACTGTCAAACGCAGAGGGGCGGGATGGGCTTCAGAGGCCCTGGTAGTTTTCTTCCATTTAACAACCAAGAGAGGGGTGAGTGTGAGTGAGAGAGAAGGGGAGAACTGCTTCGACAAAGATCATGGGTGACCAGCTTTGGCACCTTCCTCTTATTTTGAAAGAGCGACAGCTACAGACAGGCACCCGGAGGAAACAGGTGTCCCACGCTGATAGACAGACATCTATCAGCACCCGCAGGAAAGAGGAGGACAGAGGCCCACAAAGGCCAGGGCAGAAAGAGTTGTGGCAGGTTGCACATGGAGATCCATCCGCAGTGTTCAAGCAAGTCAGGCCGTTTGCAGCGTGGGATTTCCAAATGTTTTGCGTTTCTCTGCTCTCGCTCTCTCTCTTGCCCCACAAAGGCTCTTCCGCTGTAGGAAGGGTTATGTATGCACGCATGCTGAACTTCTGCAGGAGTGCAGAAAAAGTGCAGGGTGTGGCACTGGGTGTGGGAATTCACCTTTCATTTAAAACAATATGCAAGTTTCTAGCCCCTAAAGCTGCAAGGTCATGCTTGGAAGTGCGTAACCAGGCCTGCTCAATTTAGGGGCCCCAGCTGTTTTTGGACTACAACTCCCATGATCCCCAGCACAGTGGCCAACAGCCAGGGATTATGGGAACTGTAGGCCAACATCTGCAGGAGGGCTGAAGTTGAGCAGCCCTGGCTGTAAGCCAATGCCTGCAGGCATCTCAGAAAGCAGGGGACTGGCTGACCAGGGACTGATTAGGAAATGCAGCCTGAATGCTGAAGAAAATGTATACACGTCTGTTCAATTTGCCCCAATATTACCCCTGGCAGAATCCAGCTTTCCTTTATACCACCTTTGGATTCCTTGGGAGCAAACTTCAATTTTTGAAATTATTATTACTGATGAGGACAGTCCTGATTATAGCTCCCTTCCCTGACGCCCATTTCTGTGCCACCCGGCAGCAGCTCTTTCCTGCTCTCCACTGCTGCATCAAGCTTCTAGTCCTTATGTCTAAAGCATCGCAATCATGTCTCCTCTCTCACTGCTGTTTGCTCCCCTTTACATTCCCCTCTTCTCTGCACTAGCTCACCTCTTGACGGCCAGGAGCTCCTACAAGGAAAAACAGTATTATAGGAAGATGCTGAAAGGCATCATCATCTCATACTGCACAGGAGGCGGCAACGGTAAACCCCTCCTGTATCCTAACAAAGAAAACCACAGGCTCTGTGGGCGCCAGGAGTCGAAATCGACTCCACGGCACACTTTACCTTACCTTACCAACTTGAGTACAGACACTGTTGCTGTGAGGGGCAACAACCTAGAAGTGTGAGCACTGTGAGATATTCCCCTCGGGGGATGGAGCCGCTCTGGGAAGAATATCTAGGTTCCAAGTCCCCTCCCTGGCAGCATCTCCAAGATAAGGCTGAGAGAAATTCCTGCCTGCAACCTTGGAGAAGCTGCTGCCAGTCTGTGAAGACAGTACTGAGCTAGAAGGACCAAAGGTCTGATTCTAGGAATAGAGGAAGTGCTTCCTACTGATCAGATGCTCTACCACTGAACTCTGGAGTTTCCTCTAAATATACAAAGCTGACACTTACTGAGTCATACCCTTGGTCCAGCCTGGTTCATCATGTCTACACTTGACGAACAAGTGCAGCAGCTTTCTGGGGTTCAGACCAATGTTTCTCAGCCCAGCCTGAAGCTGCTGCCAAGGTGTGAGCCCGGGACCTTTTGCGTGCAAAGCAGGTGCTCTAACATGCAGCTACAGCCTGCGATTATCAGCCCTCTGGCCCATCTCGCTCAGGACTGTCAACACTGACTGGCAGCAGTTCTCGGACGTTTTAGGCAGTAGTCTTCCCAGCCCCAGTGGGAGACATTGCCAGGAACTGAACCCGGGACCTTCGGCGTGCAATGCAGATGTCCCCACGGACTGGCTACGGTCCCAGTGTAGGTTCAGGGGCACCCACACTGATCAAGGGTCTTGACAAGGGGGAAAAACATATATAAATACAGGCATGTACCATACAGCAGCAAAGCTTCCCTTGTAGGACTGTATTTACCCAACTCCCAAACTAGGATTTTCCCAAGTTGTATTGTCTGTTGTATTGTTTTTATGCCTGTTTTTATATGTTTTTATATTTTCTAGCTTGATGTTTTTATTGCCTTTTTATTGTATGTTTTAACTTTTGTAAACCACCTTGGGGTTGTCTTTTAACGAAAGGCGGTATATAAATGTATAAATAAATAAATAAATAAGTTCTTTTGGGTTAGAAATCAGGGGATCATCTTAAATTCAGAGTCCTCTTCTTTTGGGGTAAATAAGGGTATAATCTGTATTCCTTAGTTGCCTTGTACTTGGGTAAATACGGGACATTCCTTAACCATTATCAGGGTAGTTCCATAAAGAAATCATTTGCACACCCAAACTGCTGTTTACCATAGATAAACTTATCTGCATGCCTAGTTCTCCTCTTCTGGCTTTTGGCTTGAACTAGCTCCACCTAAGCTGCTGAGAAGTGGCTGTGCTCTTCCAAGGGACATGGATCGGGGCAAAGCAAACCCTTTGCACACACAAGGCCCTACTCTCAGTTTCTGGGATCTCAGATTAAAAAGATCTCACGTCCACACTCACACTGCCCGGAGACCCTGGGGGTATTTCACACCCCTCAAGGAATGTAGTTCCTTGAACTATGCTAACTGAGCAAACAGGCACCTTTTAAAAGGTGCCAATTCTTTATTTTGCAGGGGGAGAGCAACTGGCCCTATCCATCCCCAGCACAGCATCCCTCCAGGGGCTGCTGCCGGTGCCTCTCTTATGTTTCTTTTTAGATTGTGAGCTCTTTGGGGACAGGGAGCCATTCTATTTATTTATATATATCTATGTAAACCGCTTTGGGAACTTGTGTTGAACAGCGGTATATAATTTTAATAAATTTGTTTTAATAACTGTTTTACGCTGGTTCTTATTGTGTCATATATTTTAATCTGTGTTGACTTTTAAATATTTTAAATTGTGCACACCGCCTAGAGATGTACATATCAGGTGGTACAAAAATATGATTGATAAGATAGGATAAAATAAAATACAATAAATTGGCTTCATGGTCGTCCTATTCATTTGTAGGTTGTACCGGAACCTCTGAGGGCCATTTTGCACACCAATTGCACTGATTAGGAAACTGAAATTGACCAGCACCTGTCCAGTATTTTAGGTACACACAAAAACTTTGCTCATCACCCACCCCACTGATTGTGCAGCTGTGCTTCTCCTGAATTGCCAAAGGGAAATACTACTACAACAACAACGGATATTTATATACCGCCTTTCAACTAAAGTCCTCAAAGCAGTTTACATAGAAAAATAAACAATACATAAATAATATGGCCGCCTGTCCCCAAAGGGCTCACAGTCTAAAAAGAAACATAAGGTTGACACCAGCAACAGCCACTGGAGGGATGCCATGCTGGCGTTGGATAGGGCCAGTTGATCTCCCCCTGCTAAATAAAGAGAATCACCACTTTTAAAAGGTGCCTCTTTGCTCAGTTAGCAGGGGTTAACCCTACTTAAGGAAGGGTTGGATTTTTTTTTTTTTTAAGTTCACAGCCAGTGTCACATTCAAGGCAACCCCAAGAGTTTATTTTTGGAGTGTCATTTGGGGTATATTTGATGAGAAGACCAGATTAGCAAAAGCACACTTTCCACACAAATCTTCTCATTACTTTTGCTAGGGAAATCACTTTGGGAATTCGGGTGTGAGTGAGAGTAAGCAAGTGAAAAGGCACAGATTCCAACAGTAAATAACAACATGTGCTGCCCCACTTCAGGCCAAGGTTAGTCTCATTGTAGCCCAAGAGGCATCTTTTAAAAATAGTGTTTTTTTCCTTTTCTGTTTAGCTGGGAAAGAGCAACTGCCCCTATCCAGCCCACAGTGGCATCCTTCCCAGTGGCTGCCGCTGGTCTCTCTTTCTAGATTGGGAGCCATCTCCAGCCCCTCTTGGGGCATGCAGTCTACTCTAGGAAACCTCTGCTGGCCAGCCAAAGAGGCACCTTTTCGAGTGGTGGTTCTGTCTTGAAAGATGGCCGGCCAGTCTCTGTTTGAAAACCTCCAGTAAAGCAGAGCCCACTACTGAACAATCTGTCTGATGCAGTGGGGGGCTCTCTGTTGCTGGAGGTTTCCAGACAGAGGCTGGACAGCCATCTGTCAGGGATGCTATGGTGGATTCCTGCACTGAGCAGGGGGCAGAATAGAAGACCTCTAAGGGTCCCCTCCAAGTCTAACAATCTGTGGGTCTATTTAGCGGGGGGAAAGCAACTGTCCCTATTCAGCCTGCATAATGTCCAAAGTGGCTGTTGCTGGGTGGGGTGGGGATGTGGGTCCTCCTTTGTACCATAGTTACCCAAATAGAAAAATAGAAGATGACTGAATTAAAGATGATCCCCTTAAAAAAGGGATTAAATACAGATTATACACATTTACCCAAAAGGAAGAGGGTTCCAAATTTAAGATCTTTCCTCACCCCCTCCATTTCTAACATCAAAGAACCTGGAAAAAACCTAGTCTTAGATTCAGGTAAGTAAGATGTTTCATTCATATATTCATTCATATATGTGTGTGTGTGTGTGTGTGTGTGTGTGTGTGTGTGTGTGTGTGTATCTTTCTCTACAGAGAGAGAGAGAGAGAGAGAGAGAGCGCCTTTTGGGGACAGGAAACCATTTCTTTATTCCTTTTGCTTCTAACGTTATGTTGACAAGCAGTGTATAAAAGCTAATGATTAATTAATTTTCACGCAGAAAGATATAAAACGTTGCTTGTAATGTAACTGTATAAAAACAATTTAGCTTGAGAAAAATATTTAACTGAGGGTTTTTTTGGGGGTTTTTTAAAAATGGTTTTTATAAACGAAGTACAGGTTCATTTTCAGTTACAGCTGACTGGAGAGGGGGAAAGCCCTCTGTGAACCAGTTTTTGGGTTTAGTAAAACAGGAAAAGGTCATGGCAGAAATTTTAAAGGACAGTCATGCAGTGAGTGACGGCTATTGAAGGGTGCCCTCAGTGACACTATGAGCTGGAATGTTGGGCAAGCAGGAAGAGGTGGTTAAACCGGCCCAGAGACTGATCTCAAGGCAGGCCACAATTCCACTGATGCAGCTATGCAGGTTTGGCCCTGAAAGCTACTCAGAGGGGAGAAACTCGAGTATTTGGGAGGAAGAACAGGTACTCGGCATCAACCAAAAACGGACAGGCATTTCGGTTGAGCAGCTCAGCTCAAACACTGGTTTAGAGGAGTTTCTCAGTAACCCAGAGCTGAACCCAAACCTAACTTGATTGCCTCAAGCCAGGACTGAAGCCCTAAACACACAAAGTGGGGATGGGGCCGTAGGCGTAGTATCAGAGCAGCTGCTTAGCATGCAGAAGGTTCCACATGCAGTCTCTGGCAGCATCTCCAAGCAGGGCTGAGAAAGGCCCCAGCCTGAAACCGAGTTGCTGCCAGTCAGTGTAGACAATACTGAACTAGATGGACCAATGGTCTGACTCAGTAGGCAGTAGCTCCTTATGTTCCTTCTTATTACCCCTGCTAACTGAACAAAGAGGCAGCTTTTAAAAAATGGTAATTCTCTTATATTTAACAGTGGGGGCTAACCGGCCGCAGCACAGCATCCTTCCAGTGGCTGTCTCTGGTGCCTCCCTTGTATTTCTTCCTAGACTGTGAGCCCTTCTGGGACAGGGAACCACCTAAATCTGCCATATACACCGAGTCAGACCATTGGTCCATCTAGCTCAGTATTGCCTACACAAAGGGGCAGCAGCTTCTACAAGGACACAGGCAGGAATCTCATCTTGGAGATGCTGGGGAGGGAACTTAAACCCTCTGCAAGAAAGCAGCAAGGTGCTCTTCCCAGAGCAGCTCCATCCCCTTAGGAGAATATCTGACAGTGCTCACACATGTAGTGAGGGCATGCCCTCCCCTCTTGCCTGTGGGCTTCTCAGAGGCATCTGGTGGGCCACTGTGTGGAACAGGAGGCTGGACTAGAGAGGCCTCCTTGGTTCTTATGTTCTTCATCTCCCATTCAAATGGAAACCAGGGCAGACCTTGCTTAGCAAAGGGGACAAGTCATGCTTGCTAGCACAAGACCATTTTTCTATGTAAACTGCTTTGAGAATTGTTGGAAAGCAGTATATAAATTGTGGAAACTGTTATCATAAACTTGTAGCTTGTAGTTATGATAACTACAATGTCTGTAGCAAAGGAGGGCAACCAAGATGATCAGGGGCCTAGAGCATCTTCCTTATGAGGCAAGGCTACAACACCTGGGGCTATTTAGTTTAGAAAAAAGACGGCTGCACAGAGACATGATAGAGGTGTATAAAATCATGCATGGTGTGGAGAAAGTAAATATAGATAAATTCTTCTCCCTCTCCCATAACACTAGAACCAGGGGTCATCCCATGAAATTGATTGCCAGGAAATCTAGGACCAACAGAAGGAAGTACTTTTTCACACAACGCATAATCCACTTGTGGAATTCTCTGCCATAAGATGTGGTGACAGCCAACAACCTGGATGGCTTGAAGAGGGGTTTAGAGAACTTCATGGAGGAGAGGTCTATCATCGGCTACTAGTCAGAGGACCAAAGGCCACCTCCAGCCTCAAAGGCAGGATGCCTCTGAGTACCAGTTGTAAGGGAGAAACAGCAAGAGGGAGGGCATGCCCTCAACACCTGCCTGTAGGCTTCCAGTGGCATCTGGTGGGCCGCTGTGTGAAACAGGATGCTGGACTAGATGGGCCTTCTTGGGCCTGATCCAGCAGGGCTGTTCTTATGATAACAGGCTCAAAATAAGTATTTCAATTACCCGGGCACTCAGTTCTCAATTGCCCATCTCCTCCGCCCTCCCGCCCCGAATGCATTTTATCTGTAAAAACCTTTAGAGAAGCAGAAGGCCCCCGAAACACTCTAGGCTTTGAGGACCACCCCCCACAGACCCGCACAAGTTTGGCCTTCCCCACCCCCATAACCCACATTTTGCTTTTGTCCAAACGGATGCGGGGAGGAAATCGGAATGCTGTTGGAAGGAAACCAACTTTGCTGCTAGGGAGGCCACCAGAAATGCAGCTGCTGCAACATCAGGCTAGTGGGAGAGACTAGGGAGAAGAAAAGATCTGCTTCAGGGTCTCAGTTCTTTCCCCGGGCCCTTGAACTTCAGCCTTCCTTCCCAACACCTCCTCCCCAAACCTCTGAAAAGCTTAATGCGCGCTGCGGCCAAGAACCTATTTATAGAATGGCCAACCACTAAATTCTGGGTTATTTTTAATGCCGCCGCCACCCCCAAAATGTGGGAACGTTTCCCTTCAGTATCCTGGCATTTCAAAGCCTTCCTGGCGGTTAACGACTCCTTACGCCCAAGCTATGTTGCTTCACGTGTTAAACAGAACCACCGCCGCAGAGCAGCAGACCACTGACAAAGTCAATTAAAGTCAATTTAATTGGCAATGCCAATTAAAAATGGGAGGGTGACGAGTTGGCTTGAGCTATTAAGAAAGAGTAGGGGTTCCCAACCTTGGGTTACCAGATGTTTCTGGACTACAACTCCCATAATCCCCAGCCACTATGGGACCATAAAAGATGAAGCTGCCTTTTACTGAGTCAGGCCGCTGGTCCATCTAACTCAGTATTGTCTACACTGACTGGCAACAGCACTCGATCGTTTCCAAAATGGTGGGGGTCGTTCCCAGCTCAATTTGGGGATGCAATGAACCTGAGGCCTTCTGCATGAAAAGAAGGTGTTTTCACAGAGCTACAGCTCTTCCGTATATGCCGCCTTTTGCCAATTCAGATCTTTGGTCCATCTGTCTACACTGGCTGGCAGTGGCTCTCCAAAGTTTCAAGCAGGAGTCTTTCCCAACCCCACATGGTGCCAGGGATTGAACCTGGAATCCTCTGCATTCAAAACAGGTGCAATGAGCCTAGAATAGGAAGCTGCCTTCTAACGAGTCAGACCATTGGTCCATCCAGCTCAGTACTGCCTACACTGACTGGCAGCAGCTCTCCAAGGTTTCAGGCTCAGAGGTCTTTCCCAGCACCAAGTGGAGATACTGCCAGGGATTGAACCTGGAACCTTCTGCGTGCCGAGCGTTTCACCACTGAGCTATGGCTTTCCCTCATCATATGAACATAGGAAGCTGCCTTATACCTTGGGTCTATTTTAGTACTGTCTACACCAAGGCTGCTCAACTTTGGCCCTCATGCAGATGCTGGCCTACAACTCCCATAATCCCTAGCAATGAGCCACTGTGGCTGGGGATTATGGGAATTATAGTCCAAACGCACCTGGAGGGCCAGAGTTGAGCAGCCCTGGGACTCTACACTGACTGGCAGCAGTTCTCCAAGGTTCCAGGCAGGAGGCTTTCCCAGGCCTACCCGGAGACGCTGCCAGGGGTTGAACCCGGGACCTTCTGCATGCAAAGCCGATGCTCCAACACTGAGCTCGGAGCCCATCTCCCCAGACGCCAGGCCTGGCCATTTTAGACACACTGCGACAGCCGCATCTGCCAAGGTTCAAAATCTAAAGCCGCTCCCCGGCCGTCGAGGCCCTGCCCCACAACCTGACAGGCGAGGAAAGGAAGAGGCACGGCATTTTCAAAACGGCCATCAACGAGGAGGTCGCCTTCTGCAAGCAGAGAGCCATCCATCCCTTCCCAGCTGCAGCAGCCAATGACGCCCCCCCCATCCCCCCCAACTGGAAGCCGATCCAAGTGTGTGAAGGGGGAACTCCCTCCCACCGGCCCGCCCGCATTCCAGGCTGAGCCGTGGCTTGGCACTCTGCAGGAGTGCTGGCTGCAACTGGAGGGAGGTTTCGCTCGGCATTTCCCAACCGCCAAGCACGCACACAGAACAGATGCTGCCTTCAACCTTCACTGGGTATCCAGGTGGCAAATCGGAACACTCTCCCTGCTGTAAAATAGACCTGGACTCCACAAACACCACTTCAGTGAGCAAGGAGGTCAACGCACTGTTCCAAGTTTACATTTGCACCACTTCTCTAAGCCATGGGGGGGGGGGAGAATCACCGCATTCAGGTCTTCTGCCCCATCATGTTTTGGGGCGGAGTCACAGGCTCTCAAACCTGGCTCCCCAGATCTTGTTGGGACTACAACTCCCATCGTCTGCAGTCACAATGACCCAAGCTTGAGAACCCACGGTCTAAGTCTTTATCATTCTAAACCAAACCTGCCTTTCTGATCTAGACACAAGAGCTGAGCTGGTGGTAGCAAGCATGAATTGTCGCCTTTGCTAAGCAGGGTCAGCCCAGGTTTGCATTTGAATGGGAGACTACATATCTGAGCACTGCAAGATATTCCCCTCAGGGGATGGGGCTGCTCTGGGAAGAGCACCTGCCTGCTTGCATGAAGAACATCCCACGTTCCCTCCCTGGCAGCACTCAGGGAAGAGCAGAAGGTTCCAAGTTCTGTCCCTGGCAGCATCTCCAAGATAGGGCTGAGAGAGATTCCTGCCTGCAACCTTGGAGAAGCCGCTGCCAGTCTGTGTAGACAATACTGAGCTAGATGGACCAAGGGTCTGACTCAGTATATGGCAGCTTCCTATGTTAGTTCAGATTATGTCGGAAAAACCTTGATTATTGCATCCTTCATTAGCAAGAATTAGTACAGCATTCCTAGTTCAGCACAGGTTGCATGGGAAGCTGCTGTATACGGAGTCACACATTTGGTCCACCTAGCTCACTATTGCCTACACTGACTGGCAGCAAGCAGTTCTCCGGGATTTCAGACTCGGGGGTCTTTGCCAGCCCTACCTGGGGATGCCAGGATCGAACCTGGGACGTTCTGCAAGCAAAGCAGATGGTGTTCTTCCCCCTTAGATCCTTTCCCTAAAGGAATGCTTCCTCTTCCCCTTGGCGTAGGACTTGCTTAGGAGGGAAACCTATCCAGGTGTCACACCTAAGCCAGAATCTGCAGGGCTTATTTCACATGTATTTGAATTAGCTTGCAGAGTCATTAAGTAATGGCTAAGTCGTAATTAAGAACCTCCGATAAAGGCCAGCTGCTAGGCAACTCAGGCTGGAAAAACGGGCGGCTTACAGGTGTTCGAGCACAGCGGAAACACTGCACCAACCACTGGAGAACATTCCTGGGAACTTGGCTAAAATGCTGCACTCTACTGGTGCTGGACAGCACATATCTAAGGTCCTGCCCGGTGCAATTATTATTATTATTATTATTATATTTGATTTTGTTTATTTAACTCAATTTAACTTATTTATTTAATTCAATTGGCACTTTAGTGGTCCAAAAGCAAGACAAACCAAAACTCTATATCCCTTTGTCAACTGACCAAACACCTATCTGTACAGAAGACAGCTGCCAATACTGCGTCACATTCTAGCCTGCCCCCCGCCCTCACAGCCTACAAATGGGAGAAGCCCCACAAGCTGGGGAGAGCATCTTTGGATCAGCTGTGGTTCCATTAACCCCACCCACCACTTCTCAACATTACAGGCCAAAATAGACTCTCTCTGGTAGCGGGGTGGGAGCAGAAATGTGGGTTTTCTGCAATTTCCCCAGAAAGTTCTGAATTGAAAGTTTTTTTTCATGCAAACTTTCCCTTCGTTTGCATAAAATCTGCATTAATTTCCCCCCTCAAAAAAGCAACAAGACAAATTTTTCTGACGCCACAAAATAATTTGCAATCTGATTTGGCATGTTTTTTGACCTATGGATAACTTCTCCTCACTGTATCTCTGAAGTTTTCCAAGTAGCCAAGCTGAAATTTTATAAATGGAAAATTTCCCATGGAAAAATAAAGTGTGGGGAAATTTCCCACCCCACATCTTTGGGTGAGAGGCAGGCACTCACCTACTTTTGGCCTACACAACTCTGTAAGGTGCCGTATGCAGACTGATGGGCCAGTATAAAATGTAATTTTAAGAACGGTGCTGTCTGAAAAGCAAGAATCAGTGGCTGGGCAGTGCTGACCCACACACACACACACACACTCCAGAGGCTCAAGGAACATCACACTCCAGCCTCGAAGGCAGGATGCCTCTGAGTACCAGTTGCAGGGGAGTAATGGCAGGAGAGAGGGCATGCCCTCAACTCCTGTCTGTGGCTTCCAGCGGCATCTGGTGGGCCACTGTGCGAAAAAGGATGCTGGACTAGATGGGCCTCCTTGGGCCTGATCCAGCTGGGCTGTTCTTATGTTCTTATGAACAGATGTTGTAGCAATGCCACAACAATTCAGGAGGGGCTTTGGGGTGCATGCACCCAGATCTTTTATCTTTCCATCCACTCTTTCTTTGGCAATGTCATTAAGATGCCCAAAGAACAACCTGGCACCTTTAGGCAGTTCCATCAGGAAAGGCCAGTTGCAGAGTTGGGTGGAGATGATTCTGCAAGGTTTTGGAGGCAGCTAGGGCCCAGGATGCTGGCCAGAGTGCCCCACTGAAAAGGTAGGATCCTGGCCTCCCTGGCCTCCTTTCTAGGACAGTAGCAGCTCAAGGTCTGTGTGTGTCTGAGCCAGGGTGCTCGAGGGGCATAGGAAGACCACCATTGGACCATCTAGCTCAGTAATGTCCACCCAGACTGGCAGCGGCTTCTCCAAAGGTGCAGCAGGAGTCTCTCTCAGCCCCATCTGGAGATGCCAGGGAGGGAACTTGGAACCTTCTGCATGCAAACACACAGGTCTTCTGACATGCACCCTTCTCACCATCTTTCCTCCTCCTCCTCCTCCTTTATTATTTATTATTATTTATTTATTTATTATTATTATTAGCTGCCTAAGCAGGCTGCCTCACCTGGCCTCATGGAAGGGCTGCCCTATTCCAGGCAGGGTTTTAACTGAGGTGTGCTCTGACTGTGGAGCCCTTCTTTTGCTAAGTAGCTGCAGGTTGCAAGGACCCACCAGCAAGGAAGACACACACTGTGTATGCTCAGAGCCACTCTCTGAATTATCCCCTGCTTGCTGTCCTTGGCAACACCCCTGCTAACTTGGCAAAGAGGCACCTTTTAACGTGGTGATTCTCTTTTATTTAGCAGGGGGAGAGTAACTGATCCTATCCACCCCCAGCACAGGACCTCCAGTGACAGTTGCTGGTGTTGATCTTATGTTTCTTTTTAGATTGTGAGCCCTTTGGAGACAGGGAGCCATCTTACTTACTTATTTATTTATTTATTACTAGTGGGCCCGGGCGCAGAGCATCTGCGCCTCTAGCGTGGCACAGCCTTTCCCTGCCGTCTCGGGGACTGGGGGCAGAGCCAGCCGTGCCGCCGCCGTCGGCGGCTACCTCCGCCTCGCCCCCCCATGCCGCCGCTGCCTCCTCCCTCCACACACCCCTTTTCCTCCTTGCGGCGGTGGCGGCGCTCCGCCTGCCGGCCCAACCAGCTCCTGTTGCACTCTTCTCTCCGGCGGCTGGCCCCAGAGTGCGGCGGCCGTCGCCGCGGCCGGTCTCAGAGCACGGCCGCCGCCGGCCCCAGAGCGCCGCCACCGCCGCCGCCAGAGCGCCGCCGCCTCGCCTCTGCGGCTGGGCCCGGCCAGGCCTGCCGCCTCGCCTCTGTGGCTGGGCCCGCCTGGCTCCCCGGCCATGGCCTCCGCTGCCTCACATAATTCTCCTGGGTGTGCGCCAGGACCAATCAGGTGCCCCCGCAGCTCAGCAAATCAGCTGGGCTGCCGGGATGCATTTTTCCTGGGCACACCCAGGAGAAATATATATATAGATTTCTCTGTGTAAACCACCCTGAGCCATTTTTGGAGGAGCAGTATAGAAATCGAATAAATAATAAACACCACCACACACACACACACACCAATTTTTTAAAGCACCAGGGGAACCTGGCATTGTCCATTCCTGAATGACTTTTATTTTTGCTTTCTGTCCCACAGCTTGGTGGCAGGATCCAAGAGAACGGCTTGATTAACCTTTGTGCCTCGAGGACCGGCCACCACCACCCCCCAGCCTACACTTCTGGACCCGGCCACTTCCTGTCAACAAGGGCCCACCTCTGAAAGTGATGGGCTTGCAGTTCGATGGGATGTGGGACAGGAAACCCTATGTGAAAAGGAGGATGTTTTCTTTAAAAAAAATAAAAATATTATGAAACTCCAGAGAGAGAGACCTCGTGAAAGCTGAGAACGGGCAGTGTTTTGATGAAAACAAACGGAGGGCGAAAAAAGGGGACCAGAGAGCTTCTCAAAGGCCACGTGGAACATTTACAACTTATCACGGACACTTAATTTTGAGAGCTGCTCAAAAACACAGCAAAGATAGCGCGGTGCCCAGAAACCAGGTCCTGGGATGAACAGGGGTAGGAGCTGGGGATGTTTAGCATGGAGAAGATAAAGGGGAGAGATGAGAGCCATCTTTAAAGACCTGAAGGGCTGGCATAGAGGAGGAGGAGGAGGAGGAGGAGGAGGAGGAGGAGGAGCGGGCTTGTTCTCTGTCGCTCCTGGGACTAGAAGCAGTGGGTCTGACTCACAAGGGTGCGGGTTCAAGATGGATGTTAAGAGGAATGTAGCAGAAGAGCTGTTCAACAGCAAGGCCTGCCTCACACTGTGGTGGGCTCTTCTGCTCTGGAGGTTTGCAGACAGAAGCCAGATGGCCACCTGCCAGGGATGCTGTGGCAGATGCCTGCTCTGAGCAGGGGGCTGGACTAGATGACCCCCAAGGTCCCTTCCAACTCTATGATTCTATAACTCGAGCCTCCCAAGGAGTCCTTTGTCCCCCAAAGTGTGTGTGTGTGTGGGAGCGTTTACTTGGCAGTTTAGGCCTGCATCTTCCGGCCCAGAATCGGGAGTCAGCCACACTGGCCACTTGGCCCAGGGCCACCAGAAGAGTCCAGGCAGGGATTGCCTTTGCTTCTCCTGGTGGCCCCATATCTGAAGATGGGCATGTCCCCCAGATGCTGCTCTGTTATGATGAGGACCTCTGTGGGAGCCAGGAAAACATAAGAACAGCCCTGCTGGATCAGGCCCAAGAAGGCCCATCTAGTCCAGCATCCAGTTTCACACAGTGGCCCACCAGATGCCTCCAGAAGCCACAGGCAGGAGCTGAGAGCATGCCCTCTCTCCTGCTGTTACTCCCCTCCAGCTAGTACTCAGAGGCATCCTGCCATTGAGGCTGGAGGAGGCCTGTAGCCCTCCGACTAGTAGCCCTTGATAGACCTCTCACCCATGAAGTGATCCAAACCCTTCTTAAAGCCATCCAGGTTGTTGGCTGTCACCACATCTTGTGGCAGAGAATTCCACAAGTTGATTATGTATTGTGTGAAAAAAATACTTCCGTTTGTTTGTCCTAGAGGGAGCACTGGAGTGACTCGTTCGGCCCAGAGAGCCATTCAGTTGCCACCTTCTCTCGCCCTCCCCATCCAGAATTGGGCTTCCACCAGAGGCCCCAATGCCATGGTCCAAGGGCACACGATACAGCCACCTTGCTGAAGCTAAGCAGGGCTTGGTGTGACCAGCGCCTAGATGGGAGAGCCATGCATGACACCTTTGGGGAGAAGGCCGTAACTCAATGGAAGGGCATCTGCTATGCATGCAGAAGGTCCCAGGTTCAATTCCAGCATGAAAAGACCTCCAGCTGCTGCCAGCCAGTGCAGTCACTCCTGAGTTTAGAGGGACCAAGGGTCTGAGTAGACAGCAGCTTTCTATGTCAACACAGGAGCTTTGGGGGGGGGAGCCCCATTCATGAGCAGGGAGAGATGGGAGCTGTGGTGGCCCCCACGTGCCGAGGGTCCTACCACACTCCAAAGGGGGCCCACTTGCCAAGGGTCCTCTCAGACCTGGAGCTGAGGGCTCTACATTCAGGCTATAAGCTTTCTGGGGAGGAGAGCTGGTCTTGTGGCAGTGAGCATGAACTTTGCTAAGAAAGGTCCACCATTGTTTGCATTTGGATGAGTGACAATATGTGAGCACTGTGAGATATTCCCCTTAGGGGATGGGCCGTTGCTCAGTGGAAGAGCATCCACTTGCATCTAGAAAGCCCCAGATTCATTCCCTGGCAGCATCTCCAGGTAGGGCAAGAAGAAACCTTGCCTGCCTGAAACCTTGGAGAGCTGCTGCCAGTCCGTGTAAGCAGTACTGAGCTGGACGGACCAATCGCTTGGCTCGATATGTTCTTAGAACTCAAAAAGCTTGCTCCTCCTGATTCTATGACATTTTGAATAAGGAAGCTGCAACGTCAGGATGTCTAATGGACCCAACCTAAGCCTGTTAAGGCTTTAGCAAGCTGGCTTTCACATGCGTCCTCAAGCCAGGTCCTGGAACAATTATATTCAGTTGAGCTGCTCACTAGCCAAGAAATAGTGGCGGGGGGGTGGATCAGATTACTACTTGGAAGAATATTGGGTGATCCAATCCCTTTTGGCCCTAGCTTACTCCTCCCGTCCCAAGTCTGAATGACACAATTCCAGCAGGCTTGCAGCTCATGTTATTGTGGCTGCTAGGAAACCATTTGCAAAATATTGGAGGCTCCTAAAATTCCACTGGAAAGAGGGTGGCAAGTGCCAATGGAGAATGATGTGCCCAATGGCTCCACTGAGGAATCATGCGAGGGCTGGAGGAGACGAAAATGGAACAGGGTTATGGGGGAATTGGCTATGAACTTCTGCAAAATTGATCTGTCTTATCTGATGCGCAGTTGTCATTTGATGCTCTCTAGTTTATTTATGCTCAAGAAACATACCTAGATCTATTACTTTCCAATGGGAACATGTTCTGTATAATGTTTATTTATTATTATTATTATTATTATTGAAGGAGAGAAAACACAGCGCTTGACAGCTTTTCTGTGGATCTGGGAACTAGCCAAAAATGTGGGAGTCCAACAACAATGGTCACTGGGAATAGGGCCTTAAATCAGTGGTAGAGCATCTGGAGAGGTTCGCCAGCGGCTGCTGCCAACTCATCTGGTGACTACTCGGGAACGGGCCTTCTCTGTTGCTGCCCCTGGACTTTGGAATGCGCTCCCTGTTGAAATCAGAGCCTCCCCATTTCTGGGAACTTTTAAAAAGGCACTGAAGACACATTTATCCACCCAGGCTTTTAATTAAATTTATAGTTTTAAATCATTTTAACACTGGGTTTTAAATGTGTTTAATCTTTTAAATCAGGGATCCTCAACGTTGGGCCCCCAGATGTTCTTGGACTTCAACTCCCATAATCCCCAGGCCCAGTGGCCTATGGCTGGGGATTATGGGAGTTGAAGTCCAGGAACATCTGGGGGCCCAACGTTGAGGATCCCTGTTTAAATTTAAATGATTTTAACTGTTAATTGATTTAATGTTTTCAATGATTTTAATTGTAAACTGCCAGACACACAAGTTTTGGGCAGTACAGAAATATTTAAATGAATGAATGAATAAATAAATCTGCTTTGCATGAAGAAGCTCCTGGGAAAGACTCCTGCCTGGAGTGCTGCTGCCAGTCAGTGCAGACAGTTCTGAGCTAGATGGACCAATAGTCTGACTCAATATAAGGGAGCTTTCTAGGACGATTGACAAAATTACTAGACTTATTTATTTATTTAACATATTTTTATAACACCCAAAACTTACGTCTCTTAACGACATATTGACTTAACGACATATTGTGGAGGAGGAGAGTAAATGGGTTTCTCTTTCATCCCCTTTACCAGTAACATACTTAGAAGAGAAACTGGGCTGTCTGGGACAAAGAAAGGCTTTATTAAATAACACAACCTCGAAATATCCTGGTCTAGGCACCACGGTTCAATTTCTAGGCACCATGACTTCCCAGCCCCTGGGATTTGTCGAGCCCTGGCAGAACGGGATATTCCTGCTTCCAACTTGGATTCTCCAGAAGTATCCAAGGCTGTACCCACCAAGAGGTGTGCCCTCTCGCCTCTGACGTCCTGCCCTCTTACAGTGAGCAAGCAGCTTCCGGGGTTCAACTTTGCATATTCCTGGGCTGGTCTCTGCTGGCTCCGAGGAAACTGTTTTTAGCAGCAGTTGGCGTCCAATTTTTGCCTCGCCGCCTCCCACAGCTGGACGGAGGCTGCTGACTCACAGTTTTCAGAAGGAGGTTTCGGCAGAAGCAGGGAGGAAAGCAACTCCGACAGCAATGGCCCCGGGGAAGAACGTGCCATTTATACCAAGAGAGTTGGGGAGCGGTGGAGTTAATTAGGTGGAGTTGTTAATCATGCGTGCCAAGGGGACTCAGTGGTGAGCTCGGCTTGCCTTATTAATCATTAACAGCAGGAGTTCTGAAGACGCCTGTGGAATAGCTCCACACACCCACTCAAAGCAATACAATGCACTGCCTCATAATAGCCCTTTCCTTGTTCGCCTGTGGTGAGCAAAAGCTACCTCCAGGCGAGGAAGAACAAGCACTGGCCACCTTATATCCACCTCCAATAGAGCTGGGAAAGTTGTGATCCTTACGGGCACATCAACGGAGCACCTGTGGATGAGAGGGAAGTACCGACAGACTTGGGATAACCAACAGTTACGTAGGTTTCATAAAAGCTGGCAACCCCTCCACCCAAACAAATTGGCCCAATATAATGCAGTGGAGCAGAATGTTCGTGAACTCAAATGGTGGTTAACAGAGAACGAGTTGGGAGGGGCTAATGGAACTCAGTGGTGAGGATGAGGGAAGGGGGGGAAAGTGGGAAGTTTCTCAACTGAAAGTATATTCCCTTAAAATAGTCACCACAGGAGGAAAAAGAGCAGGAACTGAGCACCAATAAGGCCCACCCCGCAAAGAACCCAGAAAACAGAAAAAAATTATATAAGAAGACAGACCCAAGTTACAGCAGGGACTCCTGTTTGTTTTTTCCACCACATTCAGCCACAGGCTCAAGTGACACACACACAGCAGGGATATACTGCAATCTTCTGTTGCGGGTCCAAACTTCTTGTATCTATTTATACCACAGAATCACCACAGGGACCATAAGCAGGCTAATAACTTTGATACACATGCAAACAGCGCACTTCCACAAAAGTATTGGGGCGGGGGTGGGGGGAGATGAGATTGTGAGACAACAGAATCCGACATTCTACTAATCTAAGCTGTCAGGCTTTGCTTTTAGGTTTCTAGTCCACAGGATGCAGAGATCAGCTTGGACCAGGCAGGCTGAGCGGAAGCAGCCTTAAACACAGCAGCTGGGGGTAGACGGGAATACAGTAGACTCCATCATCACCACCAGGTTAGTTCTTCAGGGCCACTCCCGGCTATGCCACCCTCTGCCAGTGGAATCAAAACTACGTATAGAAGATGCAAAACATCTGGGCTAGATGGTGCTGCCGTTGGAAAAATTCACAGCTGGCTGAACAACCAAACCCAGTGGATGCTCACGTCAAGCCAGAGGGAGGAAAAGCAAAGCACCACAGAGCTCTGTACTGTGCTAGTCAGCATTTTCACAAACGATTTGGAGGAGGCAGGCATAAAGGGGATGCTTAGCAAGTTTGCAGAGGACATGAAGCTGGGGATGGGTGAAATTAGCGTGTACTTTAAGAGACAGAATCAAGATACAAAACTAGCTGGACATGCTTGAAATACTGGGTCAAAATCAACAAGATGAAGTTCAGGGACAAACATGAAGCATTTGGGAAAGAAAAATCAAATGCGCCAGAATGAGGGAGATCCAGTTTGGCAGCAGTACACGTAAGCAAATTCCAAATGCCTGAGTAGACTACAAGATAAACACGAGCCAGCAGTGCGATGCAGCAGCTAAAATGGCCAATGCAATCTTCGGCTGCATTAACAGAAGCATCGTTTCCAGATCATGAGAAGTAACTGTTCCACTCTGTTCTGAGCTGGCCAGACTAGGGATGTGCACAAACCTGTTTGGCGTTCTATTCTTAGAACTCCGAACAGGTTCAGAACCCCCATGTTCGAACCGGTTTGAACACGGGGGCAGGGGTGGCTTTAAGAACAGGGAGGGTGCACTTCCCCCCCCCGCCCCATGCTTCCCACTCCGGCATTCTGTGTATAAACAGTCTGGCGGGGTGGCAGGGTACCTCCACGTCGCCCCGTTTCACTGACCGGAAGTGCCGTGTATGCATCACAGGTGGGTGCATGCACGTTGCATGCACGATGTGCACCCACTCACCCACAATGTGTGCACGGCACTTCCAGTAAGTGAAACAATGGGGCGGCAAGGAGGCACACTGCCATCCCACTGGACTATTTATACACAGAGCACTGGAGGGGTTAGTGTGACGGCGGGGGGGCGGGGGGTAAGTGCACCCTCCCCCATCCTTAAAGCCACTCCCACACCACCATCGGCCTGAAGGGAGCCAGATCCGTGTACATCCCTAGGCCAGACCTCACCTGGAATACTGTGTCCTGTTCTGGGCCCTGCACTTTAAGGAGGCGGCTGATAAATTGGAAGGGGATTGGAGGAGGGGAACCAAGGCAGTGAGGGATCTGGAAACCAATTCCTACAAGGAAAGGTTGAAGGAGCTTGGGTATGTTTAGCCTGGAGAAGAGAAGCCTAAGAGGAGGGTAGGAGGGCCAACTTCAAGTTCTGTTCTAGATGGGGTCACACTTCCCCAAAAGGAACAGGTTCGCAGTCTGGGAGTACATCTGGATTCACACCCCTCCCTGGTTTCTCAGGTTGAGGCGGTGGCCAGGGGTGCTTTCTATCAGCTCTGGCTGATACACCAGCTGTGCCCGTTTCTTGAGATCAATGACCTCAAAACAGTGGTACATCTGTCGGTAACCTCCAGACTTGACTTCTGTAATGCGCTCTACGTGGGGCTGCCTTTGTACGTAGTCCAGAAATTTCAGTTGGTTCAGAACGCGGCAGCCAGGTGAGTCTTGGTTCATCTCGGAGAGACCATGTTACTCCTTTGCTGATGGAGTTACAACTGGCTGCCAATAGGTTTCCGGGCAAAATACAAAGTGCTAGCCCTAAACGTCTTAGGCCCTGGGTATTCAAGAGAGCGTCTTCTTTACTACAAGCCCCACCAAGGTCATCTGAGGAGGTCCGTCTCCAGTTACCACCAACTTGTCTGATAGCTACACAGAGACGGGCCTTCTTGGTTGCTGCCCCGAGATTGTGGAATGCACTCCCCACTAAGATACGATCCTCCCCATCTCTGGCAATTTTAAAAAAACATCTAAAACCCCATCTTTTTAACCAAGCTTTCTCAATCTTTTAAAATTTGTTGGTTTTAATTTTGTGATTGATTTTAAACTGTTGAATTGTTTTAACTTTTTATATGTGTTTTAATTGTTTTATGTTAACCGCCCAGAGACAAAAGTTTGGGCGGTATATAAATGTGATGAATAAATAAATAAATACTGTATCTGAAGGGCTACCACATGGGAGGAGGAGTGGATTTGTTTCCTGCCATGCCTGAGAGCAAGACTAGAACCAATGGGTTAAAATTACAAGGGGGTAGATTCCGGTGAGATACTCGGAGGAAATTCCTGACTGTTAGAACTGACTGCCTCATGCAGTGGTGCGCTCTCCTTCGCTGGCTGAAAGGAAAGTTTTTCCTGGCTGAAAGTTTTTAGCAGCACTTAGTCAAACAGGGCCTATTTGACCTGTCAGGGGTGCTGCAGCAGATTCCTGCACTGAGCACGGGGCTAGACTAGAAGGCCTCCAAGGGTCCTGCCGACTAACATTCTCTGAGGGATACAAATTGGTATACTTGGACTTCCAAAAAGCTTTTGACAAAGTTCCCCACCAAAGGCTCTTGAGTAAACTTAGGAGTCAGGAGATAAGGGGACAGGTTCAGGTGTAGTTTGGTAACTGGCTGAAGGACAGGAAACTCTAGGACAGGAATAAATGGACAGTTTTCACAATGGAGGGAAGTAAGAAGGAAGTCCCCCAGGGATCGGTACTGGGACCAGTGCTCTTTAACTTGTTCGTAAGTTATCTAGAAGTAGGGGCAAGCAGCGAGGTGGCCAAAATTGCAGATGACACCCAACTAGTTAGGGTAGTGAAATCCAAAACAGATTGTGAAGAGCTCCAAAAGGATCTCCCCAAACTCGGGGTAGTGGGCAACAAAATGGCAAATGCGGTTCAATGTTGGCAAGTGTAAAGTGATGCATATAGGGACAAAAAACTCAACTTCACATAGACACTAATGGATTTTGGGGTCATGGTGGACAATGCGTTGTCAACTCAGTGCGTGGCAGTGGTGAAAAAGCCAGCGTGGTGTAGTGGTTAGAGTGCTGGACTAGGACCGGGGAGACCCGAGTTCAAATCCCCATTCAGCCATGAAACTAGCTGGGTGACTCTGGGCCAGTCACTTCTCTCTCAGCCTAACCTACCTCACAGGGTTGTTGTGAGAAGAAACTCAAGTATGTAGTACACCGCTCTGGGCTCCTTGGAGGAAGAGCGGGATATAAATGGAATAATAATAATAATAATAATAATAATAATAATAATAATAATAATTTTAAAAAGCCAATTCCAAGCTAGGAATCAGTAGGAAGGGGACTGAAAATAAAAAATGCTAATATTATAATGCCCTTATACAAATTTATGGTGCAGCCACATTTGGAGTAATGTGTACAGTTCTGGTCACCGTATCTTAAGACGGACATTGTAGAACTGGAAACAGCAGAAGAAGGCAACCAAGATGATCAGGGGCCTGGAGCACCTTCCTTATGAGGCTAGGCTACAACACCTAGAGCTTTTTAGTTTAGAAAAAAAGACAACTGATGGGAGACATGACAGAAGTCTATAAAATCATGCATGGTGTGGAGAAAGTTGAGAGAGAGAAATATTTCTAACTTATTTCTAAATAAGATTAGGACCAACAAAAGGAAGTACTTTTTCACACAATGCATAGTTAACCTATGGAATTCTCTGCCACCAGATGTGGTGCTGGTCACTAGCGTGGATGGCTTTCAGAGCGGTGTAGATAAATTCATGGAGGACAGGTCTATCAATGGCTACTAATCTGAGGGCTATAGGCCACCTCCAACCTCACAGGCAAAATGCCTTTAAATATCAGCTGCAGGGGATCAACAGCAGGAGAGAAGGCATGCCCTCAGCTCTTGTCTGTGGGCTCCTCGGAGGCATCTGGTGGGCCACTATGTGAGACTGGATGCTGGATTGGATGGGCCCTGGGCCTGATCCAGGAGGGCTGTTCTTATGTTTTATTAGGGTAAGCATTCACCCTGACCAATGTACTTTGCAATGGGAGGCACACATGACTGTTCTCAGTCAACTCCTTAAGGAGGACAGGGAAAGAAACTGAGAAGAGAGAAAAAGTGAGGACAGAATTGAGACCTCCAGGCTTCAGAAGCTAGCCACGCCATCCTAGCTCTAAAATACACTAACAACCTTTGCAACCAACAGGAAATCCTCTGGAGGCTTCAATGCCAGTTTGCAAAAAATATTGGGAAATATGCTTGAAAACCACCCTGAAAATTCACCGTGCACAAGATGGGCGTCTCCAACACATCTGGGGTCAAGCTGGAGCCCCACACCTCTCCTTTCAGAAACTAAGCTTGTGGGTTATCTGTGTGTGGGGTGGGTGGGCATGAGAAGCTGCCCAATTCCCACCTCTATGGGAAAGAAGGGTGGGTTTGGAAAGTCACAGTTCAGCTTCCCGAAGCAAGAAATTACACCCCCCCCCCAAAAAAAGTGTCATGGCTTGTGATGAAAAACACCAGCTTTGCAAGGTTCAGCTGGTCATCAATATTCAGGTTAAAGCAGGCTAAGCCTGTTTTGTAGGACAGATACTTGATACAACCTCTTCCTTCCTGCCGACTTTTAGAATGCTTCCCTTGTTTTCCTCCAGCCAGACTCCTGGCTTTCTCCATCTTGCGTTCTCTTAAGCCCCTAACTATTCTTCTCTCCTTCTCAACAGCCAGCTGCCTCTTCTGTCCTACCCTTGAAAACCAGTTTTCTGTTTCTGGACACTAAATCCTGACCCCTTTTCGCTGAACTTTCTTGGCCTCTCACTTCTCTCACATCGGTGGTACTGTTAACCAACTTTCTCCTGCTGACATTCTGACTCTGAGCAGCTACCGGGTTTCTGTGACGTCATGGAATCCTCACCAGGTTCACTCAATGGCTAATGACAATTTACAGATAAGACACGGCTTACACAGGCGGACATCATCTGTGCCTATAAATGGCAGGGAAGAAAGGGGTCTGTACTGACGGGACAATCACCTCCACCTTTGCAGAAAATAGTGATATTGCCACTCTGTGAGTGCCAAACACAAATTGCACTCATGTCATCGGAGAACATCCCTGGCAGGGAGAGGGTAGACTCAAACCCTGGGCCACTGGGGTGGAAGAAGTAGGTACAGGTGGACTTTGTCACTCACAGTCCCAGCACCCACCATTTTGCATATCCGCGTTCAGGCAATCAAGACCCAGCCTCAGTATACACCGTTCACAAAAGGATTAAAATCCACATATCCACAGTTCCTAGGTGGCCAGAATTGACCTCAGAGGTCATTTCTGGCCACCATTCTGTTGAAAGGAGCCTTTTTGTGGCTCTTTTGTTTGTTTTAAATCTGTAATTTTTCCAGAGAAAATTGGCCGAATTGAGGGGTTTGGAGGGCATTGCCAAACAGCATGGTACATTCCTTCCTTTTTTTAATGTTTGCCTTTTAAAGCTTTTTTGTTTTGCTTTTTTGGCCCTCCAGGAACCAACACCTCCCCCACCACTGACATCACGTCTCATTATCCATGATTCCATTATCCACAGCTGGAATCGAGAACGGAACCCCTGCAGATAACGAGGTCCACTTGTACTAGAAAGGAAGCCAGCCATCACAAGTGATGTAGGGGGCTAGAACTGCCTTTTGAAGAAGTCCCTGCAAATCCAGTTCATCCTTAAGAATCTAACATGAACTATCCCTTGAACGATGTGAATTCAGACGATACATCGCTCAGGTTCAATTCCCCACCCCAATTCTTCACACTTGGTTCCACTTAGCACAGACATTCTCAATTTTGGGTCCCCAGATGATGTTGGACTACTATCATTCCCAGCCACAATGGTCAGAGGGATGATGGGAGTTGGGTTCCAACAACATCTGGGGACACAATTTTGAGGATGCCCAACTTAGCATGTTTATTTACACTCAGTGAATCCTTTTCACGTGACCTCCTCTGCCAAGGAACCCCGTGTGCAGGTTGAAGGTTCTGGGGAGCATTCTAAGTTGCGCTCACACCCTGGTGTGTGTTGCTCTGTTGGGCTTCTTCAGCATGGATTGAGGTGAGGATGCACCCAAGACCCAACACACTGGAGCAGGAAGCCTGTGGAGGTGAGCAAGTTGTCCGCCATGATTGATTTCCCCATCGAGTTCAACTGTGGACCAGCCGGCCTCATGCAGTGGTGGGCCCTCCTTCTTGGGAGGTTTCCAGTCAGAGTCTGGATGGCCACCAGTCAGGCACGTGGTAGCAGCTTCCTGAACTGAGCAGGGGGTTGGATTAGAAGGCCTCTGAAGGTCCCTTCTCACATTCTAGGATTCTATTCTAGAAGCTTCTGAGGGAATTTTTGAAAGGCTTAGAGCAGGGATTCTCAACGTTGGGTCCTCAGATGTAATTGGACTTCAACTCCCATAATCCCTAACCAAAGGCCACTGGGGCTGGGGATTATGGGAGTTGAAGGCCAATAACATCTGGGGACCCAACGTTGAGAATCCCTGGCTGAGAGGAACATGTCAGTGGGAAAGGCGGGGCTGCAGCTAATTCGCACCCTGGATAGGCCTCAACGTCCTGCCTTCACGCTTCCAGAAACCTGGCTTCCAGCCCCACAGCACTAGTATTTATTTGATTGCTATACCGCCCTGTCAAAAAATGGCTCAGGGCAGTTTACATTAAAATAAAACTAAAATCAATTAACTGTTAAAATCAAAAAATGTAAAAACATAAAACCATTATTAAAACAGTTTCTAAAACCCTGGAAAACCAGGCCAAACTTTTTCAGTTTAAGAACAGTTTAAAAGCCCAGTACCAAACAATCAACGGATGAATCAGCCCCCAGGACTTCCCTGAATGTGGAGCACCAAGTCCTCGGCTTTGTGGGCTGGCGTCTCCCATGGCACGCCTAAGAAACCCAGCACGGTGGCATTCTGGAGGCCTCAGAGCAGCTCCACCCGGATGAGGCCCCAGGTTGTCTGCCTCCCATGAGGAACAATTTCTCCTCTCTTTGCCGAGGGTGATCATGACACCCAAGAAAGAGCCAGTGGGAAGAGCATGTTTGCCCTGGCCGGGTCTGTTTCCCACGTCGCATTTTCAAGGGGAAAGGGGAGCCGCCGCCCAAGGAGGTTTTCTGCACCGAGCAGGGGGCTGGACTAGAAGACCTCCAAGGACCCTTCTGACTTGACACCCTACAACTCTGTATCCCCATCCCAAGCCACCACTGCCACCCAACACATTTCGGAGGAAGGGCCAGCTGCAGGAAACCGAACAATTCCTTAGTCCTGTACGATAAAGGCTCTCCAACTTGGGTCCCCCAGATGTTGTTGGAAGCTGACCCCCATCGCCTCCGGCCATTGTGGCAGGGGACGATGGGAGTTGTAGTCCATCTGGGGACCCAAGTTGGAGAACCTTTTGCTCTTGCTATATAAACGGCTTTGGCAGCCTTTTGCTGAAGAGTGGCGGGCAAATATTCTACAGCAGTAACACTGGTGCAGCGGCTGCAAGGGAAGTAGAGAGCCAGCTTGGCTGGAGGAATGAAAGACTCTGACAGGGCCAGGAGGAGTGCTGGGAACTGTCTGCCGAGGGAAGAGAGGGAAGGGAGAACCCTCATCCCAGGTTAAAGGGGAGAGAGGCTGATGCATCCCTGCACAGGGCGGGTGCTGAGTGCAATGCAGCTGAATTTCACATCCGGATCTGAGCTGCACCAAGAGGTTTCCCCCAACTTCACCAACATCTTCAATACTAAAGCTTATACCTACATGCACCCCTTTTAAAGAAAGCATGGAGAGAGACAGAGATTTTTATTTATTATTATTCCTCTGGAAGGCCTAATGTCTTCTGTGCCTCTTGGCCTCATTTTTTAAAGAGCCAAACAGGAATGCTCAGCTAGGGGGAGGATGCTGCCAGAGCGAGAGACAGAGCATGTGTGGGCAGGCGTTCCAGTTTCTCCGGAGGAGGAAGGAAAGCCAAAACACTCTTGCTGGCTTGGGTGCTCCCAGTTCTCCCCCACTGTGGCCCACGGAGCAGGAAAGGCAATGGAGCCGGGTGGGAGGGGAGAGAAGGGAGGCCAGGACGGGTACAATCCAGGCATTGTCACATTACAGCAGGGCTTCCCCAACTGGGGTCCCCAGATGGTGGTGGACGACAACTCCCATCCCAGAGGCCACTGTGGCTGGGGATGATGGGGTTTGCAGTCCACCACCATCTAGGGACCCGAGTCGGAGAACCCTTCTAGTACAGGAATATGAACCTGTTCAGTGATCTGGAATTGGAATCCTCATCAGCTTCAGCCTGGGGATGATGGGAGCTGTAGTCCAACACCATCTGGGGACCCTAGCTGACGAACTTACAGCTGCATTACAGAATTCCCACACAGGACAACCTCTTTGGCCTCTAGGCTAGCATCTCTTGAGGAAGGGGCAGATTTATTCTGGTGGGGCCCCCAGTGGCTACCTCTTCATTCTTACTGTATTTACCTGAATCCAAGACTAGGTTTTTCCCTAGTGTCTGGATATTAGAAATTGGGAGATCGTCTTAAATTCAGGGTCTTGTTCCTTTTGAGTAAATGCAAGTATAACCTGTATTTAACCTCTACTTTTTAAGGGGATCGCCTTAGATTCAGAGTCGTCTTTGATTCAGGTAAATATGGGCACATCACAAGAAGTTACCATAAGAACATAAGAAGAGCCCAGCTGGATCAGGCCCAAGGCCCATCTAATCCAGCATCCTGTTCCACACAGTGGCCCACCAGAAACCAGACATCACAAATTTTCACTAGCCTACTTGCCCTCACTAACGTAGGCTATGTTGCTGGCGTTCTTAAAAAATACAGACCCTGGCTGTAAACCACCTATAGCTATTAGATTATGGCAGTATAGAAATGTAACAAACAAAACACATATACAAAATCTGGCCTCTTGTGGGCGATCCTTGCTCTCCACTGGTGACTCAACTGAGTAGATCTTTAAAAGCCTGCCCTACTGTTAAATGAATACTTCACATCCAAACTGCAATGGGAGGGCGGCCTAGGTCACGGCCACCCGGCACAGATACAGCCAACACAAACACTCACAAGTAAGGTTGCCAGATTGTGCACTCTGCACACAGGTCTCTTGCTGGTCCCTTCTGTGTGGATTTTAAAGAAAAACTCAAAATACAAAGCTGCTTTTAGTATAGGGAAGACGCCTTATGAATGCCAGGAAGAGCAGTATTCAATGCTTTAAAAAAATCAACAACCAAACAGCAATAACCAATTCCCAAGCACTAAGCAATGGAAGGAAGGGTGAGATCCAGCGTTCCCTATAACAGGGATTCCCAGATGTTGTTGACTACAACACCCAGAATCCCCAGCTACAATGGCGTTTGCTTGGGGATTATGGGAGTTGTAGTCAACAACATCTGGGAATCCCTGTTAGAGGGCACACTGGTGTGATGATCTTCCCTGGGGAGGGGAAACTGGTGCACAGAATCATTCCCAAAGCTCTGAAGCACTTGAGCAGACAGATCCTACCCATCTCGGTTTTTATGAGTTTGGCTATTATCAGCCAATAAATCACTTAAAATGCACTTCCAACATCCGGCCTGCAATTCCTTAAGTCTCCATTTCCTGAATGAGTAGAAAGTCACAGCACAATGAAGGCCAGCTTCCACTATGTACGTACACAGAAAACCACGAGATCTTTTCACAGGATTCCCCACCCCTCCAAATGGTAGCTTGAGTTCTGTTCTTCCTCTCTCCAATGAGTGGCCCACCTTCCCGGTGCCATTTATCAGCTTCCCCCCCTTCACCGCCCACCTCGACACAAATCCCCTGCTTCATTTTTAACAGTCATTTGCAAGAATCAAAGGCCTAATTTGGAGTGGCTCACAAGAGCCAAGGACTCTCTCCTGCTTACTGGCTCAGAAGCCCCTTTTCCAAGTGGGGGGCTCTCTTCTATTCAACGGGGAAAGCAACTGTCCCTCTTCAGGCCAGGATCCCTCCCAGCGGCTCTTGCTGGTGTCTCTTTTTAGATCACAAACTCTTTGGGGCAAGGAACCATCCTCCGGCCCTCCTGGGTTTGGACCAAGAGCCACTTTGGTAGAGCCACTTTTCAAAATGGCGGCCTCTTCTACTTAGCAGGGATAGGCTTAGCAGCAACTCTCCCTAGTCAGCAGAGCAGAGCACCTTTCCCAGGGGCGGTAGCTGGTGCCGCCCTTGTATTTTTTCGATTGGAAGACTCTGGAGGTAGAGAATCCTCTTCAGGTCCTTACACTGGCCAAAGAAGTACCTTTTCAAGTGGGAGCTCTCCTCAGTTTAGCAGAGGCGGAGAAGCTGCAGCGCCAAACCAGCACAGTGCCCCCTGCAGACCCCCGCGACTCTTGGCTGCTGCCTCCCTTCGGTTTCTTTTTTTTTTTAATGGCGAGCCCCTTTGGGAACCATTTTCAAGCCCTCTTACAGCATACAGTTTTGGAACCACCCCTGCCAACTGAGCCAAAAGGCACCTTCCAAAATGGGGACCCTCTTCTATTTAGCAGGGGGAGAGCAACTGTCCCTATTCAGCCCAGCCCAGCGCCCCACCTCCCAGTGGCTGTGGCTGGCATCTCCCTGGGTTCCTTTTTAGCCCATGAGCCCTCTGGGGACAGGGTACCATCTTCAGACACTCTGGAAATCACCCCTAACTGGGCAAAGGGGCATGTTTTCAAGCGGGGGGGTTCTTCCAATTAGCAGGGGGAGAGCAACTATCCCTCTTCAGGCCAGCACAGCGTCCTTCCAACTGGTTGCTTCTGGGGTCTCCCGTGTGTGTGTGTGTGTGTGTGTGTGTGTGTGTGTGTGTGTGTTTAGATTGTCAGACCCCTTGGAGAACCATCCCCTAATTTTCTTTCGCTATGCAAACTGCTTTGAGCTTTTGTTGTGGTTGTTGGAAAGCAGGACATACTTTTATTATTAATAATAATAAAAGTAATAGCAGCAGTAACAGACGCTCTTCAGCTCTTACGGGTGGGGGTGGCACAAAGCTTCCTGGCTGAGCCCATGTCCTGAATGCAGAAGGGTCACAGGTTCAATTCCTGGCATCTCCAGTTAGGAGGATTTGGAAGAGTAAGACAAGCCAGCTAAACATGGGAAACTTCTCCCCAGCCTCTCGGTGCCTACATCGTCTCTCAAGGGAGATCATGCATGTCACCACTTCCTCAGCGTCAAGCCACAGAATCTCTGCAGACGCTCCCCTCGTCACAAGCTGGGAAGTCGCCAAGGGCGACTCTCACGCTGTCGAAGCCACGTGGCCAGAGAGCTCCCAGAATGTGCACAACCATGCAAATGTGCTCAAGTTCTCGTACACCCAGCGAGCTCCAAAAGCAAGGGGTTAAAATTCCCAGAGACGAGAAGAGGGACAGATGGTTAAAACATACACACACCCCACGAAACGCTGGATACGAAAGCACATCGCGCTGGAGGAGGAGGAGGAGGAGGAGGGGGGAGATGCCAAGATCACAATAAGCAGCCATCTGTTCCATCTGCTGCCCCCTCATACCGCTCCCCACGACATTTGGAGGGAGCAGAAACAAAGCCAGCGACTCAGACAGGGTGCAGGGCTCATGTAGTGGCTAGGGGCACGGGAGATGGGTTGATCTTCGACTATTCGTTGGGACGTTGTTGAACAGAACCTCCCCGTTCAAAGGCAGTATACCCCTAAGTATACTGTATACCACGTAACTAGCTTTGGAGCTAGGCGAGATGATCCCACAGCACAGGAACACGGGCAGCTGCTTTATACTGAGTCAGACATTGGTCCATCTAGTTCAGTATGCCCAACACTGACTGGCAGCACCTGCTCTAAGATTTGAGGCAGGAGATCTCTCTCAACCCTTCCTGGAGATGCTGCCAGGGATTGAAGCTGGGGCCTTCTGCATGCCTAGCAGGCGCTCCGCCACTGAGTGACAGCCCCCATCCCCGAAACACCGATAGGTCGCCATTTTTGCTGTGTGAACTGGCCATGCCAAGAGGCAGAGGGGTGCAATGACCAGAGCAGTCTCTCACAAACCTGATCCAGCCACACAGTTCCAAGGAACTAGAAACTATCCGGTTCAAACATCGCCTCCCCCATGAATTCACTGGGCCGTATCTCCTTCGCCTCAAGCCAAGCCTTCAACAGGAATTCTGGCCTACCTCACAGAAGTGCTGCAATTGTAGCATTTACACTGCCCTTTGGATACTCAGAACATTTTCCCATTTATTATCTCAGTTCTTACAATGGCCCTGTAATCCTCAGTGGGCGGGGAGAGGCTTGGTAGAAACCGCCACATGAAACTGTGCCACGGGAACCACTAGCATAGCCACTATGCGACGCTACCAGTATAGAGGCTACGGACACAATCTAGCCAAAGGAAGCAACATTTAAGTCCCACTGATTTGCAAGGGGGAGAGATTAATCAGAGGCTCTGGGCCCTTTTGCACCTATGGACCCCACCCCACCCCAGACCCTCAAGTATTACCCATGGACCCACACCCCACTTATAGAATTTTCAGAAGACTCTGGTAAAAATTGGAGGGGGGGGGAGATTAGGCACTCCGGATAGTTATTTGCACAAACTTTAATCTGGCTCCCCAGGAAGAAAAGTTAATTCAGTGCAGCAAAGATTTCTCAGGGGCCACCTGGACCTTCCCCCCCTCCCCCCCGCCGCCCAGGGGGGAACCATGGACCCCAGATTAAGAACCACTAGATTAAAGTTACTGTGTAACCCTCCCCTTGAAACAAACGGGACTTTAAAATTCTTAATTGTGCTTGGATCATGTGCTACATATTATTAATTATTATTATTCCTCCTTAGGAGTTAACTGAGGGTGGTGGTGGTAAGACAAGTTTAAAAACAAACACTATGGGGGGAAGTTCAATTTTTTTCCTGCAATTAAGTTGCAAATTATACAGGAGACAAGTTGACTTTGTTATGCATCAGAAGCAGCTGGTGACTTAGCCAGCAAAGGTTATGGGTAGTAATAATGGGGTAGTCAAAATATTTTTGTTTTTCAACAGAGATCCATGAATAGCATGAGGAGCAGGAATTCACTTCTCACCCCCACAAACCAACTCGAAGCCATCCACTGATATGAACAGCCAGCAGAGTTGAGGCAAACGCAAGACAGCACCCACCTCCCTACTGTTTATGCTATGCATAAGCAGTCAATGGAACTCAATGCCACAAGAGCGTTACAACCACCATTTCAGATTGGCCCAAACATGAAGATTAAATTCTGGAATCTAGCTCTGGCTTCAGTTCTTCATTTGCAAAGAAGAAGAAAACTATGACTACAACAACGAATATTTATACGCCACTTTTCAACCAACAGTACTCACAGAAAAATAATAAATAAGATGACTCCCTGTCCCAAGAGGGCTCACACTCTAAAAGGAAACCTAATTAGATACCACCAGCAGCCATAACTGTGGGTGAGCTGGATAAGGACCACCGTTGCTCTCCTGGGGCTGAATACAAGAGAGCCACCACTCGAAAAAATGCCTCTTTGCTCAGTTACCAGGGACTCAAAACCCCCTGGAAGGCAACCTTCCCCAAAGCAGAAAGTGTTCCCCTTCCTCCCAAAAGTCTGAGAGGGACAGATTTGGTTTCTCTAGGTGAGAGAAATACAGAAGCATGAAGTGTTAGAGTGAGACGGGAACTTGGAGGCCTCTAGTCCAGGGTTTCTTAACCTTTGGCCCCCAGATGTTGTTGGACTACAACTCCCATCATCCCCAGACATGGCCTTTGTGGCCGAGGATGATGGGAGTTGTAGTCCAACAACATCTGGGGGCCCAAGGTTAAGAAACACTGCTCTAGTCCAGCCCCCCGCTCAGTCTAGGAACACTACACAAGCCCAGAGTCACTTCTGCCGTTATTCAAACTACCCGTGCGCTGGGACTGAAATCAAGCCAGATCTGCCCTGAGGAATCCCATTCTTGGTGTCATCTCAGGGATGGGGCCATATTCCAGGGGTAGAGCATCTGCTTTGCATGCAGAAGGTCCCACGCTCAATCACTGGCAGCATTTCCAGGTAGGGCTGGGAGAGATTTCTGCCCAAAACCTTGGACATCCATTGCCAGTTGGAGTAGAGAGTACTGAGCTAGACAAACCAATGGTCTGACTCCGTATACAACAGCTTTGCATGTTCCAAACCCAACTTCCCCTTGAAAACAGCCAGCATTCCCCCCCAAACCTCACCATCCTGACCAAATGAATACCCTACATTCACATGCTGTGTTGAACCTTCCAGTAAAACCTCCACTCTTTTTGCTGTCAGAGAGCCCGATGCAATTCTCAGCTGGCTACCTTTCCCCAAGATGCTGCCTGCTAATTTGGGGGAGAGAGAGAGACACAGACACTGGGTAAGCCAACCCACACACCAAAACTACAACCTTCCTCAGGAAAATGAAGGATGGTAGAAGAGGTTTGGGTGCAAAGCCCCCAGGAATCAAGCAACAGCAACATCAAAAAGCCACTGAGGGGTTAAAGTCCTCGCACAGATTGATCCATGGAAGAGCGCGTCACCAGTGCCAAGACACAGGGTTAAGGTCAGAAGGGCCAGGAGATCAGCACTCTGACGCTTGCCACGTTTGCGCCATGCAGAGTCTCAGCAACTGAAAAAATTTACTACTATCAATTACATCATGGGCGCTAGTGAAGAGAGGAAGTGGAGGGCAGTTTCCCCTGCCCCACACCACCTGCCACGGTGTAGATCAGGGATCCTCAAAGACAGGTCCCCAGATGACTACAGCTCCCAGCATCCACAAATATGACAAATAAATAAAACAAATACATGATTAGAACTCAGGGACATCTATATTTCTGGCCTGAGGAAGGGGGAGGGACTCCCCCCACAAATGGTCCAGAAATTACAGAAAATGAAGGTATGTCAATTTCATATCTCCCTCTCCCCCCCCACACACAGAGGTTCACAGTTGTTTGTGTGTTGTCATTTGTGAGATGCTGTGCGTAACATACAGATTTTCCCAGTCTGCCAGTTCTCCGCACTGGGCAGCTATTGTCAAGAAGTCAATGGGTCTGTGTACCACAGCTGTAGGCCTAGGGGGCGGGGTGTGGGGGCTCTATTTGTCCTGCCTTGGCGGCATTCCTATAGCCATGAGGAGAAGTTACACAGACATGGTAGCTACCAACGCTCTGGGGAAATACACAACTTTCCCCAATAACCATTCACCAGCAGTGTATCCACCTTTCGGAACTACATTGCCGTCCCCACACACACACCCGCTACCCGCTGGCCCACCACACTACATGACTGCCCTCTCCCTGTCAGCTGGCCACGTTGTGGCAGGAGGCATGAGCTCACGCTTTGCACAACCGCCTCTCTGACCAAGCCAGGGGGGAATCAAACGCCCTTTAGAGAGCGTTTTTGACGGGCCCGGCGCCCAGCTGGGGAACACAACCTCCCTTTGACACAGCAGCTCACAACCTGGGCTGCTGCCAAGTGGGTCATTTTTATTCTCTTCCATGTGTGCTTCCAGTCAACCTGCAGAAGTGGCCAGAGCAGCCGGGTTGGGTTCAAACCCTCCTTCAGTCACGACACTTCACAGGGTTGCAAGGAGGGTAAAAATGGGATAATTTCGCCCTGGCTGACATCCTGACTACATTCCTCCATGGTCCTGCTCAGGTGATCCTCTAACGAGAAAGTCATTTCCATCACTAAAGTCCCGTAATTTTGTCAAGTGGCTCCTAAATCCTGGGGCTGGATCTTAAATCCAGAGAGAATTTCCCACGGCCTAGTAAATGTAGTCAGGATGTTGGCCACTGTAGGATGCACTGTGTTTCTGAGAGCAAGAGCAAAACTCCAAAGAAAGCAATTCTTAGAACCAATACATTTCCCATATTGCCACATTTCAAGCTAGAATGCACTTCAACCAGACTGCTTTCTGCCTTAAAATGGGGCAACAGGAAATATGCCTGTTCCAAGATCTGCTTAGCTGTCCTCTTTGTGCTCTCTCCAGTGTGGTATTATCCCATTTTATCCCATCCAGTGTGGTATTATCCCATTTTTCATCCTCATAACAATCTTGCAATGTAGGCCGGACCGGCCACTTGTGTAGCACGGTGGCTTAGAGCACAAGCTAGGTGCCTGAACAGCTCCAGCCGCAGTCTCCCCAGAGCCACGGACTCAGTTAAACGGCCTTCAAGAAATCTTTTGTCCTCACCCGCACGATCTGCAGAACAGATAGCGTTTAGAAGGGCTGTCATACAGATGAGTGAGGTCAGAGCACTGCAGAAGGTGCCAAACTGAAATATTATTGTAAGTACCACAACTTGCAATTTGAAGATACTCTTGAGATCTTAAAACCTGTGTATTTGCACAAGAAGAGAGAATTCTGAGAACTTGCTGTCATGAGAGTCGTGGCAGAAATTAAGAGCCCGTGACAGCTTTTGTAGGGGGCCAGAAGGGGCAAGCCAAGCCAAGAGGCTCCTGCTTCTGGCAAACAACACCTCAGATCCATCACTGGGTGTGTGTGCCACAGCTAATCTTAACGCGTACCCGTATAATGCCGGATACACCCATGTATGAAATGTTGTGCAAGCCATGAAGGCTTCAAATGTTTGTTAAAGCACCAAATGCAGGTTCCTAGATGTTGCTGGACTATAGCCAGTGTTACCTGACAGGGATTCCCAGAGGTTTGACTACATCTCCCAGCATCCCCAGCTGCAACAGCCTTTGGCTGCGGATGCTGGGACTTGTTGTAATCAACAACATCTGGGAACACTGAACGACTCTCATGATCTCCAGCCACATGGGCAGAGGATTTTATTTACTCATTTATTTATTTATATGATGCCCTTCGTCCTAAGACCCCAGGGCCGTTAACAACAAGATAAAAACAGTCCAATCAACAGATCAGATACAGCCAATTTAAAAAGAGGATTATGGGAGCTGTACCCCAGGCTTGAAACCCCTGGCCTAAAACCAGCCTTTTACAAAACCACTACACCCACCTCCCACAATTAAGGCAGGCGGGGAAGGAGGTGGGAAAGGAAGGAGACATCATCATTTACAAGTTTGCACCACTAAAAACCAACAGGCTTGTTTAAGAAAAGAACCAACCATTATTCCACCTAGCAAACACGCCATTAAGAATTTACACACCGTTTCACTAGCCAGCCAGCCTGCCCACACATACCTTGCCTATTCATTTGTGGCCTACATTTTATTTTAACGCTTTTATAAAGGGTTCCGACCTATAGGCAATTGGGACTTGCAGCAACTACCAAGCAGCTGCTTACAAGCCTTCAAAGAGTGACTTTGAAGCTATCCAAAGGTGGACAGTTTCATCACAGGCAGCAGCAGCAGTAGAGAACAGTCTACATCCTGTGGTTTGTCAAAAACAGGGTCATGACACCTGAAGCTTACGGCTTCAAAACGAATACTCATATTCTGCAATTGCACCAGTACAGCAGGGGTGGTGGTGGTGGGTGATCTTGTTGATATGGAAAAGGGAGTTTCGCAGAGCTTCTCCCTCCATCCAACGCCGTTTGTAACTGACAACCTGCTACAATCTATATATGCCCCTGCAGAACGATCCTTTGGATGGAACATAGGAAGCAGCCTGATACCGAGTCAGATCCTTGGCCCACTGAGCTCAGTACGGTCTACTCTGACTGGTAGTGTCTCTGCAGGCTCTCTGGCAGGAGCTCTTCCCAGCTCTAACTGGAGAGGCTGCTAGGGATTGAACAGGGCGCCTTCCGCATGCATAGCTGATACTCCAAGACTGAGGGCCGGCAAGGAGCACACATCTGGCTTACTGGCGCGTACATTCCAGCAAATTCCCCAAGGCCCAACTGACAGGAAACAGCCAACTCTTCTGATTTTAAGGAGGGAGGTCTCAAGAACTAGGCAGAAAACAGACAGGAGCATCAGGGTGCAGGAACAGCCCCCCCCAAAAGAGAGCCTCGTTTCTCACCTGGCTGGCTTTGTAGAACTGTTTCTTGAGCCCCGCCACAGACATGGTGTGTCCTCTTGGATGCCGAAAGCGGCTCACGCAGGAAGAGAGACTGAAGGGAGCCCCAAGCAGGCAGATCTGGATCAAGGTCTATAGGGTCTACAGCAAGGACTACTTGGGGAGTCGAGACCAGCTCTTGAGAGAAGAGACAGACTGACAGACAGAGAAGACTGAATAGGTGCCAATAAGCAGGAAAGGGTCAAAACGGTGCCCGAGAGTGGATTATACACCGAATGAGAGACCCCACAAAGCCCTGAGAAAAGGCAGACAAGCTCTCAAAGGACAGCCAAGCCAGCAAAGACACACAAAGTTGCCCCTCCCAAAATAAACAAGGAACAGATGAAGCACCTCCCCAGGAGTCACACAGGATGAACAGACAGATGAGAAAAGTGTCTAATTCACACAGAGATGGTGAGAGACAGAAACAAACACACACTCAAAGAGGAAAAACTGGGTAGCCACTCTCACCCTCCAATTCACAGAGGGAGAAGCCCCCTGTGTGGGGGTGGGGGGTGGATATAGAGCTAGGCAGGCTGAGCCCACAGTGGCCTCAGTGACAGTTCTGAAGGCTCAAGAAACTAGTCCTCAATGAGGTCAGAAGCAAAGTAGTCCCTGAGAAAAAAGAGAGGCTGACCGAAGAGAGCGGCAGGCTAGTCTTTTGGAAAGCAAAGAAGAAGGGAAGAGGGAGGAAGACGGGCAGACAGGCAGGGCTGGAGAGAGACAGAAGGGACGACGGGGGTTGACAGACTGGGTGGCGCGGAAGGACACACCAAGTAGCCCCAGTCGAAGCAGCCCACGCGGGGGCGAGAGAGCTAACGAGTGGGGAGATCCACACGCAGGCAGGCGAAAGCTGAGCGGAGCAGAGCTCAGCCCCGCTCGCTCTCTCCCCAGCTCCCTCAGGATGTTACACCACTAGCTGCTCACTTCCGCCCCCCAGCCAGTGCGCAGGCGCAGAAGCGCTTTCGTTTGGCGGAGGGATACGCGCGCACCTCTTCGAAAAACTGAAGAGAGAAGAGCCAAGTTCCGGCTGGTCTCCACGCTTCCAATCATAGATGCCGACGCGACAGAGCGTCGGCTTACGAGATGCCCTCCCTTTTCAAGGAGCGCAGAGAGGACGGAGCTAGAGCGCCCCCTCTCTTCCTTGCAGATATACACCCCCCCATAGATAATTATAATGACGTATTAAATCAGAGAGAGAGAGATGCAGAGAAGGAAGAAAGAGATGGAGATAGATAGGTTGATGCTATAGCATTTCAAAACACGAATAAATAAATAAATAAATAAATAAATGACACCCCTGCTGGATCAGGCCCAAGGAAGCCCATCTAGCCCAGCATCCTGTTTCCCACAGCGGCCCACCAGATGCCTCTGAGACGCCCACAGGCAAGAGGGGAGGACATGCCTCCTCTCCTGCTGTTGCCCCTGCATCTGAGGCGGGAGATGATGATCCCCTTCCTTGCCTGTGAGGCTGGAGGTAGCCTGCTAGGGATGCCAACAGTCCCTTATTGTACTGGAAGTCCCATATCTGAAGCAAAAATGGCTTGTCCCTTAGGGGTTGCTCTTTTCCCCGTGTTAATGGCAGCGTCTGAAGCTCTCCCTCATCCCCTGAGGCTTGGCTTGATGAGAATGCCTTTGCATTGAGCCCTTTGAAGTCCAGGTGAAGTCCATATTATAATGTGGAAGAAACAACATCTAACACAAATGAACCCCCGATTGCTTCACAAACTTGTCTCTGCAAACTTGTAAGAGCAATTGGCTTGGTCAATTTGCATCTTCCTAATCGGTTCCTTGTCAAATGGAAATAGGAAAACAAAAGACCCGTTGGTTCTTCTGAATACCTGTCTGGCTCTCAGCAAGAGTAAGCCTTTCCCCCAATAATACCATATCAGATTTAAGAGCATTAGAGCAACTTATGACTGAGACAAGTGAAAGGTGACCCAAGAAGAATGCAATCAGCTAAGACATGTTTATATTTTGCTACATTGATCATAGGGAATTGTTTTCAAACCTGCCTCCCTCCCATCCAAGAATTGTTTGTTTATCCAACAACAACAACAACAACAAGGTAGCAGCAATGATACAGTACACTGGAACATCTGCAAAAAATACAAGCTACCTGCAGTCAAAAATTGGTGGGGCCATAAAATTGAAAAAGTTGTAGAAAATGAAGATGCAAAAATATTATGGGACTTCTGACTACAAACAGACAAACATCTGCCACACAATACACCAGATAGAACTGTAGTCGAGAAGAAAGAAAAACAAGTTAAAATAATCGAAATAGCAATACCAGGGGATAGCAGAATAGAAGAAAAAGAAAGAAAAAATCACAAAATACAAAGATCTACAAATTGAAATTGAAAGGCTGTGGCAGAAGAAGACCAAAATAATCCCAGTGGTAATTGGCACCCTGGGTGCAGTTCCAAAAGACCTTGAAGAGCACCTCAACACCATAGGGGCCACAGAAATCACCATCAGCCAATTACAAAAAGCAACTTTACTGGGAACAGCCTATATTCTGCGACGATATCTATAATAACAGCAACAACATTGATAATAAAATTCTGGCATCCCAGGTCCTTGGAAAGGACTCGATGTCTGGATAACACCTGTCGATGTCTGGATAACACAGTCAATAACACCTGTCTCACTGCGCAAACAAGAAATAATAATACCTGGGGTAGCTTCCTTTGTGCTTTGAAATCAGATTGGTTGTAGATATATGCTTGACTAAATTGCTTTTTTTGGCTCTCCTTTCCTTTCCTGATTAGACCTTTGGCAAGATAATTCATATACTTTTCTTTATGAGGAATATGTATTTTCTCATTTGTCTAAGGAATAGTTTAAATAACTTATTGAGATTATAACTGTTGTTCAGAGGTATACTGCCTCTGAACATGGAGGCTTTACATAGCCATTGTGCCAGTGGCTTGCACAATGAGTACATATATGTGAGTGCTGTAAGATATTCTCTTTAAGGGATGGGGCCATAACTCAGTGCAAGAGCATCTGCAGGCTTGCATGCCTAAGGTCCTAGGTGGGGACCAGGGAGGGTGAGGAACAACTTCTGTTTGAAAAACCCTGGAGAGCTGCTGCCAGTCAGAGTAGACACTACTGAACTAGATGGACCAATGGTCTGACTCTGTAGTATGAGGCAGCTTCCTGTGTTCCTAAGGTCAGTAGGTGGTGAATAACCAGATGAGGTTCACGCTTTATAAGCTTAGGAAACGTGCCTTGACTCCTTGTAACAGAACCCCAGAGTTACTGCATCTATTTAACTGCGATGTGTGGCCATGGGGTGTGACCATTGGGGTGGGCATGGCTGTCATCAGGGTGAATGAGTGTGGCTGTGTGGCCTGCCTGCTGTCCCTGGAGTGGGGGGGAGGAGGAACCCAAAGATTTTCAGCAGTGCCTGAAAGGAGGGGCCCCAAAATCTTATTTTGCAGTAGAGTCCAAAATCCCACCCCCAGTGCTTCTAGGGTTGCCATATTCAAGCTTCCCAAATCTGGGTGGCCTAATTTGCATATTATGCAAATTATGTGGCAACTAATTTGCATTTTATTTATTCATTTGACAGATCTGTATACTTTCCTCTCCTTCTCTGCCCTCCCATGTGATCGGATCCAGAGTAAAATCCAGGCAGCACATTTGAAATCCGTGTAAATCTGGGTGGAATTTAGCAGCCGGGTGGAGGAGCCAAAATCCAGGGGCTACCCTAAATACTTAGGGACACGTGGCAACCCTAAGTACTCCTCATCTACTTTCTTCAAGCGGAGAAAAAGTAAAATACACATCCTTGTCCCCAAAATATACACACAGTGGGGTTCTCTTTTCTCCTGACACTTGCTCCATTAAGTGGGATGGTCTGTGTCAACTCGCAGGAGAAAGAAGGAGGCTTCTCTTGGTGTCTTCCTCTGAAATGCTCCATATCTAAGTCAGATGTGCTAAGTCAGCTTGTCAACATTTTAACAAATGCATCGCTGCTCAGGCTTCTGATTACCCCCAGGATGACCCCACCTGCAGATGACCCCCCCCCAATTACTCCCCAACATGTATCCCTTATTCAGTCAATGGAATGTTGGCATCGCTACCTAGAGCCCTCAGACTAGTAGCCATTGATACACCTGTCCTCCGTGAATTTATCTAAGCCCTTTTTAAAGCCAACTAGGCTGGCGGCTGTCAAATACAGTTATAATAATACCAACATATGCACATTTTGACATAATGAAAAACTCTGGGGATGGGGCAGTAGGTCAGTGGAAGACCATCTGCTCTGCATGCAGCATCCCTGGGGAGATGCTGCCAGTCAGAGCAGACAATATTGAACTAGGGCTGGGAAAGGCTTCGGCCTGAAAAACTCCTGGAGAGACACTGCAAGTCATATCAGACCACCCTGAGCTAGGAACATAGGAAGCTGCCATACACTGAGTCAGACCATTGGTCTATCCAATATTGTCTTCACAGTCTGGCAGTGGCTTCTTCAAGGTTGCAGGCAGGAATCTCTCTCAGCCCTATCTTGGAGATGCTGCCAGGGAGGGAACTTGGAACATGTAGATGCTCTTCCCAGAGCGGCTCCATCCCCTAAGCGCAATATCTTACAGTGCTCACATGTGGTCTCCCATTCAAATGCAACCCCCGCAAACTTGACAAAGAGGCACCTTTTAACATGGTGATTCTCTTTATTGAGCAGGGGGAGAGTAACTGGCCCTCTCCACCCCCAGCACAGTATCCCTCCAGTGACTGTTGCTGGTGTCTAGCTTATGTTTCTTCTTAGATTGTGAGCCCTTTGGGGACAGGGATCCATCTGATTTATTTGTTATTTCTCTGTGTAAGCCACCCTGAGCCATTTTTGGAAGGGCGGTATAGAAATCGAATTAATAACAACAACAACAACCACCAGGGTGGACCCTGCTTAGCTAAGGAGACAAGTCATGCTTGCTGCCACAAGACCAGCTCTCCTCTCCTAGATGGACCAATAAGGCAGCTACCTATGTTTCCAACTATACTTCATGTTATAATATGATGTAAATCGTATATATAAATCTAATATATAATAATCTCATATCAAATTGGATGTAATCTTTATAATTCTAAATAAACTACAAGTCTAATAACAATGTTAAAATATGCACTTCAACATGGAGTATTTGTTGTATAATGACAAATCATTAATATAAGCTAACATATTTGTGTGTGTGTGTGTGTGTGTGTGTGTGTGTGTGTGTGTGTGTACAGACATTTATTATCTTCCTCCAAGGAGCTCAGGGTGGTAAACATGGTCCTTTTTATCCTCACAACAACCCTGTGAGGTAGGAGAGGCAGAGAGAGAAGTGACTTTCCCAATCACCCCGTGAACTTCATAGCTGAATGGGGATTTTATCTATATTACTAATATATGACTGAAGCTATTCCTACATATTATCCCACTCCGCCCCCGCCCCGTCCCCATATTGTTACCATCTCAAGCCATTCAGCCTCGTTCTCTAGAGGCACCTGGAAACGGATGCTGATTTCTGGACATCCCAGGCCTATCCTGACAGCCCTACTTTCACGGGGTTCAGTGGAGTTTACTCCCAGGAAAGTGTCATAGGACTGCTGCCTTTGGTACTCTTTGGTAGAAAGCAAAATGCATTATGCATTCGCACCATAACTATTTCCAAACAAATATGCACGCAAATAAACAGGCATGCAAACTACTCCAATGTGCAACCTTTAAAAGTCACAAAAATTACCGCACCAATAATAACACCCAGCATTGCACCAAAGCCATAGAGAAGGAAGCTGGTGGGCAGAAAAAAGAAGAATGTTGGCAAGGGGAGCCTTGGGCAACGAGAAAACCAATCAAACGCTCTCTAAGACCTTCCACTCTCTACCCCCCCCCTCATTAATACAGACATCTAGATTGACCAATAAGAATGACCTCGCTAAGCCCCAAGCCAATTGGTGGCTGGGACTATAGAGATGGAAAAAGACAAACTTTACACAACAACCCTATTTTCCGGTTGTCCTTGGAAACACCCTCATGTGCTGACAGGAGCTTAATACCGAATGAGGAGAGCCAATTTTCCCTCTGTCCCCTAATTTCTATGCTACTTTTACTTAGGAGAAGGCCCCACGGAGCCCAGTGAGACTTCTCTGAGTAAATGCAGTGGATTGCGATTGCAAAAATCTACACAATTCTGAGCCAGAAATCTAATTCATAACTGCCTCGCTGCCAGTGAATACAATGCTTGTCTGTGAGGGACAAACTAATGCAGGCAACTAATTTTAAAATAATCTGATTTCCACTTTAAAAACTTTTGGAGAAAAGGGGGGGATCTATACCCCTCCCCTATCTATATCTATAAGGTCTAGATTAAAAATACACTTTAAAAAGCTATAAACAGTATTCAATACCAGTATTACCTGGATCCAAGAAGGATGCAGTTAATTTTTAAAAATGAATAAGTATGATGTTATTGTTGATTAATATGATAGATTTAAATCTGGATATATTATTTGTTTGTTTGTTTGATTGATTTATATACCGCCTGACTCCAAAGGCTCTAGGCGGTTCACAAAAATAAACACAAGAAAAACAAAATAAAACAAATTCTTAAAAACAGCAATTTGAAAATTTAAAACATTCAGAGATTACTAAAAGCCTTGCTGAAAAAAATGTGTCTTAAGGGCTCTTTTGAAGGCTGGCAAAGATGTTAAACCACGAATGTCTACAGAGAGCGCATTCCACAGCCTAGGAGCGACTACAGAGAAGACCCACTCCCAAATCACTGCCAGATGAGCCAGTAGCATATGGAGATGGACCTCTTTTGATGACCTTAATGTGCGGTGGGATCATGCAGAAGAAGGTGCTCTACTAGGTAATCCGGTCCTAAGCTGTTTAGAGCTTTAAAGGTAATCACCAGCAGTTTGTATTGTGCCCTGAAACCTATTGGTAGCCAGTGCAATTGCTTTAAAACAGGCATAATATGGTCTCTCTCAGACACACACCCCCCCCCCCAGGTCAAGCAGCTGCATTTTGAACCAACTGAAGTTTCCCAACTGCATACAAAGGCAGCCCCACATAGAGTGCATTGCAGTAGTCAAGCCTAGAGGTTTCCAGAGAGTGCACTGCAGTTCTGAGATAACTGAGATTAATATTAACATATTAACAATAAACGTTTACTGCAGCGTGTATCTTATGGGTTTCTAGCTTTTTCACATCTAGTTTTGATTGGTTGTTTTAGCTGGTCTATAAATTTTATAGTGTTTTATCCATTTTTAATAATAATAATAATAATAATAATAATAATAATAATTCAATTTCTAGACTGCCCTTCCAAAAATGGCTCAGGGTGGCTTACACAGAGAAATAACAAATAAATCAGATGGATCCCTGTCCTCAAAGGGCTCACAATCTAAAAGAAACACAAGATAGACACCAGCAACAGTCACTGGAGGGATGCTGTGCTGGGGGTGGATAGGGCCAGTTACTCTCCCTCTGCTAAATAAAGAGAATCACCACGTTAAAAGGTGCCTCTTTGCCAAGTTAGAAGAGGTTTTTACTGTTTTGTTTTTGTTACACTGTTTTTCTTTCTCTCCCAATCCCACCCCCATCCCCCAAATCTGTTTTATTGTTTTGTAATTGTTAAAGCCTCGAGCAGTATTGCATGGGAAGAGTGGGATATAAATGTTTTAAATAAAATAAATAATAACAGCAACGATAATAATACTAGTTATGATTTCAAGGAGCGCATGGTGAGCCTTTACAAGACAGGTCCCTGCCCCGAGGGGCTCTCTGTTGTTCTTGTGATGATGATCAGGAGCCAGCGTGGTGTAGTGGTTAGAGTGCTGGGCTAGGACCAGGGAGACCTGAGTTCAAATCCCCATTCAGCCATGAGACTAGCTGGGTGACTCTGGGCCAGTCACTTCTCTCTCAGCCTAACCTACTTCACAGGGTTGTTGTGAAAGAGAAACTCAAGGATGTAGTACACCACTCTGGGCTCCTTGGAGGAAGAGCGGGATATAAATGTAAAAATAAAATTTAAAAAAATGTAAATAAAAATATAAATAAAAAATAAAAAATATGGTGGTGGTGATAGACTGCAGAAGAATAAGGAAACTGCAGAGGAATAACCAATACGCGCCCCATAATGCATCCTATACTGTCGCTCTAGTGCCGGACGTGGCTCCTTGCGGCATCTTTTCCTATCTCCGCGTCGTCCTTTCTCGCGCGGCATTCTCGCGAGAGCTCCTAGAGGGCGACCTCTGTAGCGCGCACTCACAACCACCCTCTCTCCCTGACGGGTGGGGGGGGGGGGGTTGGTTGGTCACGTGGCTGCGCGTCCCGCCCTATCAGGACGCCGGAGCGCGAAGGTCGCCCGAACTCCCGCCAAATACGAGCGAGCGGGAGAGAGAGAGGGAGGAAGGCAGCCTGGGCGCCCCCCCCCGCCCGCCACGGTTATGCGAGGGGAGGAGCCCCCCTCCCAGGTCAGTGTCCTGAGGGAGGGGGCCCGGAGCTCCTCAGGCAATGGGGGCTCTGAGGAGGGAGGAGAGGGGCTGGGGGGGGGCGAGAGGGGGGAGGAGGGGAGGTGAGAGGGGCTGAGGGGGGAGGGGGAGGAGAGGGCTGGTGGGGGGCTGAGAGGGAGGAGGGGGCTGGTGAGGGGCAGAGAGGGAGCAATGGGGTCTCAGGAGAGAGACCTCAAGGGGTATGGCAGAAAGGGGGCTAGTGGAGGGTTCTGAAGGGGAGTGGGACTTCCAAGGGTGGGGTTCTCCTGAGGAGGGGGTCTTGAGGATTGAGAGGGAGAGTGGGATCTTGAGGGGGAGAAGGAGGGGGGACCTTAAGGGCTTGGGGGTCTGGTCATGGGGGTGGGGGGTTGGGGGGGGTGAGAAGAGAATGGCGGTCTGAGGAAGGGGAGGTAAGAAATGGGAGTTATGAGGAAGGGGCCTGAGAGGGCATGTCCACCAGTTCAGGTGGATCTTTGCAGATGAAAGGGGGCCTGAGAGAGGCCATTGGGAAGGAGGCCTCAAGAGGTGGGGGAGGAGGGGGGCTTCTTCCCGAGGGGGAATAGAGTCTGGGGAGGTGAGGCTGAGAGGGAGAAGTGAGGAGACGAATGCACGGGGTGTGGGTCTTGAGGAAGGGGCTTGAAAAGGGCCCTTGGGAGGGGGACCGGAGGGGCTGAGGAGGGAGACTCCAAGGAGTGGGGGTCCTGAGGGGTGTGTGTGGGGGTGGGATATCCTATGGGGAGGGGCCTTGGAATGATGGGTCCTGAGAAGGGGATCATGGGGTGGAGATGAAGAGTGGGATACTGAGAGGATGAGTGGGTGGGGGTTGGTAGAGAATGGAGGCTTCAGAATGGCAAGAAGGGTTGGGGGTCCTGAGGACTGGGACTGAGGCGGTCCCTAGGTGAGGGGCTGAGAGCGGAGGGAGCCATGAGGTGGAAAACCCCAGGGAGTGTGAGTTGCTGACGAGGGAGGGAGTGAACGGTGGATCAGCAGTGAATCCCGAGGGAGGCTTGGCCTTTCTCTCTCTCTCCCTATCTTCTTTTTGCAACCCTGGGGGGAATAATATTGTGGTCATAGGGGGAGCCTCTGACAGGAGATGAGGACCCTCTCCCTCCCTAACCCTCAGGATTTCTGCCCACTATTTCTCTGTCATGTTAGGATAGGGGATGCAAAAGTGCCTTCTGCCCCCCAAAAAGAAAAGAAGGGCAATTAACAAAGCTGAAAAAATATTATTTACCGAATATATGTTGTATGCCTTTTTTATATAGCACATCCTCCCAAAGTGGTTACCAGTTTAAAAGACAGTGCAAGGTGCTGTAATAAAATAATGAACACCTAATGCATTTCAAGGTGATACTCTTCCTTAAGAGGCAACTCAGTTTTTTAAAAGCTCAAGCTTTTATTTATTATTTTATTTTATTTTATTTTATTGTTAAATTTATATACCACCTTCCATTAAAAAAAATCCCAAGGTGGTTTTACAACTATAATGTTAAAATATTACACATAATTTGAATATAGCAAAAAATGAAGAACCATATCACCTTTGAAAACCAGTGTTCAAAATTTCATTGAATTGTACATCTTAAGAACATTCAGTGACTAGTTTGATGGGAAGGTTAGGGTTGTGATTTGTTAAGTGGGGTCACTTTGGATGATGTAGCTTAAGGGTTGAGGCAGGTGGAAGTGGGGTGGGAGATGGGGTGCATAGGATCAGAGGAGGGCAGGAGGGAGGGAGGTAACACCGATGGCAACATGTTACGAGAGTGAGGTTGTGTGGTGTCAAGAAATGCTAACCTTAGAGTTCTAACTGGCATTCTGTTTTCAGTCTGCAGCTATGGAGTGTCGGGATAAATTGGCCGTTCCAGCCAGGAAGCTCATACAAGGTAATTCATTTCAAGCAAAAGCAGATACTTATTTTCAACCCCATTTGCCATTTCACGTCCTTCCTGCGTGGCATAGATTTCCTAAATTATTTACCTTCAGGCTGTTACTTCAGTAAGGTAGTTGGCCATGCAAGGCAAAATGCAGCAGGACTGGGAACAAGGTGTTCCATCACCCAGCCTTCTCGGCCTTGGCGATATGGAGGTGCTGCAACTGAGGCTGCTGCAAAGGCACCATGCAAGGCCTTGCTGGATGCTGATGTGCACATAGAGAACAGGATGAGGTAACTCATTAATTAGTGTAATCCTAACTGCACTGACAGGGTTAGGGACGAGCCCCTCTAACATGACAAAAATTCTGCCCTAAGTCCCTTTTAGCTGTATCTGTGTGCTAGCTGTTGTAGTTTTATAATCCTTGGACTGTAAGCTTGCAGACAGGGCCTTATTAGATTTATCTAATTTAGCAGTGTCTAGTCAATTTAGACACGTCTGAGTTCTTGCCTCAGAAAGTTAGGATTCCCAAGTCCCATTGACATGGGTTGAGACTAACCCTATTAACTTGTCTAATTGATTTTAGTGGTGCTTAGTCCAGACTCACATTCTTCGGTGACAACCTAAAGCATATGATTGTTAGTTTGAGGTCCTTTTTATCTTAAAAGATAGATGGACTTGTACTTAATTACTGGATACACATTTATCCTATTCTCCTCTAAGCAGTTCACATGTCCTATCTGATTCGCTCTCCCGTCTTATCTCACAATACAGTAGCCCTGAAAAGAGAGGTTAGATTGATCTTTACTGAGTGAAGATTTGAACCCAGGTCTTAGTCCAGCACCCTCTCTGTTTCCGATATTGGAAGAATGCCCCCTAAGAGAACACGCCTCAGGCCTTTTACCTGAATGTGTTTTATTTAGAAGACTTGTATGTATTCTTATAGGGCTCAGTAAGCTGCATTTGCAAGCACTTCGGATATTTATTACTTCTCTTACTAGTAAAACCTTACTGTTTCAGCTCGACTGCCTTTCAAACGTTTGAATCCTGTACCAAAGGAGAAACTGGATGGAAACCCAGGGGTCAAAAAGCCCAGGAACCCTCAACATGTTCTCCATCAAAATGCCACACCTTGTCCTGGTTTACCACATCCCTTGCCAGATAATGTGGAGAACAGCTGCCAAGTGGAAACGGAGGCACTGTTTGTTCCTAAACTTGTTAATGGCAAGGGCCCGTTGGATAACTTTGTGCAGAAAAATGCAAAAAATGATACGAATCAGTCTTTAATTTTGATAGACTTGACGGAGGATTCTAACCACAGACTGAGCAATAATGTAGACCATGGCAAAGTAAACAAAGTAGCAGCATCTGCAGAGAAAGCTGGCAAGGAGCATAGGAGCGAGTCAGTCCAGTGTGATGCTCACAAATCCGTTTGTAACGCCCAGGAGGATGTTCCAATGAAAACTTGCCCAGCGACAGCAGATGAGGATGAACTATCAAATACATTTTCTGAGGGAGAAATTGATGGTGCCAAGGAGAGGAAACTCGAGATTGTCATGTTTGAAAGGAAAATGCCCGTGGTTGTCTTGGAGGATATAATGACAGCCAGATCTCTCCAATCTTCACCTTTGGAAAGGAGTCTGTCTTCTGGAAATGAGACAATTGAATCTTGCCCTGAAGGGGACACAGCATGTACAAATACTTCATTGAGTTCTCTTTCTTCTACCGGCTCACCTGAGTCTCTGTCTACACAGGAGTGCAAGAACGACGTTAATCCATTAGCAGCTTCAACACCTGTTGGAAAGGTTAGTGTCTGTGACAGGAAAGCAGCAAATATGGTAGTGACTACTTGCCTGTTCAAGAACTTTTATTTCTATTGCACACAGTCCTTTGACAGTCTGGGTTGTCTCCCTTTTCACAGCTCCTGCAGTTGCCACCTCCAGCCTAGCCATCCCTTGGGTTTTGTCTCTTCGCAACCCATTACCTTTTCTTGTTTCACTCTTTGCAGTCACCGTTTGTGTGCATCCTTCATCTACTTTCTCCGCTCATTCTTTCCATTCGGTTTTCTAGGCCTCAGTCTTTTTGTTTTTTCTCACGCCACTCTCCCTGCTCCCTGCACCCCAAATACATGTTAACTTTTTTCCCCTTTGTGTTGGGTGACCTTCTGTTGTGGATACCTGTATCCTGAGCAGTTAGAATGTTGTGAAAATTATGTAGCATCACAACAGCTCAGCAATTGCTTAGCAAGGCTCACAGCCAACCAGAATCTATTCTACGTTTCACTTTTTAAAAAAGGGATACATTGTAACTTTCTATATAATACTTTATTTTACTTTGTTGCCAGAGAGAAGCTCATCTAGAATATGATTTACTTGACTACTCCAGAAAACATTTAAGCTTTGGAAGTGATGAGGGGACAGGGAGACACTAGGCCAGGAATTCCTTGCCTGTGTCCTAGTAACTGAATCCACAGTCCAATGGCATTGTCAGTCTTGGACAGGAGTCCACAAATTTGAGCTTAGCTCCTTTGCCAGCCATTGCTTGTGGCTGCCACCATTTCCCTCTCTTTCCTCAGACCCTCTTCTGGCACACAGACATAGGGCTTAGGAGAGATGCAGACCTTGTGTCACTGGCACTGGGATATGGAGAGGGTAAAAAACAGTGGGAGCTCTCTCCTACTGCTTTGGAAGGATTCCTGCAGTTTCTCACCTTTTCAAAACTGGCCATGGAAATGAGACCTCTGGGAAGGAGACTTGTGTGGGGTGTCTCTGATTATCCTACTTGCCAGAGGGCTGAGGGCACTTGCCAGTGGCAAGTGGACTTTTAGATGCCTAGACTTGAATTGTGATAACCTTTGAGAAGTGGTATAAGTTAAACATTGCCATGGAAAAAGGTAATCTTACCCTTAAAATGTATATATGAGAGAAGCTCAGTATGTATGCAGACTGTGCTATTAAATACTACCCATAGAAGAGATTTAGTAAAATAAGTCAACATTTTAATCCAAGAGTGGGAAAAATAGCTTTCAGATTCCTAGCCCATAAGATCTAACATTAGGGGAAAGGAGAGCAAGGGGAACTTGTAGAGTTGGATAGCTCATTGTATTGAGATCATCCTTGCTGTTCAGAAAAAGGAGACTGGTTAACACCAATGCCTCTTTGGGAAACCATGCACAATGCTTGGGGCTGGTGCAGATTAGCTTGCCAAGTATGACTGACCCCACCCACTGGGCACACTTGTCCAAAAGGATGCACAAAAAATCCAGCCATGGAGGCCCAAATCTGGCAGCAGTTGCTGTACATAAAGTTCCACCATTCAATAATAATAATAATAAGCACCTCAACACCATAGGGGCCACAGAAATCACCATCAGCCAATTACAAAAAGCAGCTTTACTGGGAACAGCCTATATTCTGCGACGATATCTATAACAATTGACAATAAAATTCTGGCATCCCAGGTCCTTGGGAAGGACTCGATGTCTGGATAAAACAAACCAGTCAATAACACCTGTCTGACTGTGTAAACAAGAGATAATAATAATAATAAAACGTTATTTGTTATCTGCCCCATAACAAATTGTCTTCTTGGCAGCTAACACAACATTAAAACACACAACTTGTTTGTTTGTTTGTTTATAATACTTCTATGCAGCCTAAAACTTGTGGTTTTTGAGGTTTACAATTAAAATCATTTAAAAATATTTAAAACCCAGTATTAATAACTATAAATCTAATTAAAAGCCTGGGTGAATAAATGTCTTCAGTGCCTTTTAAAGGTTGCCAGAGATGGGGAGACTCTTATTTCAACAGGGAGCTCATTCCAAAGTCCAGGGGCAGCGATGGAGAAGGCCCGTTCCCAAGTAGCTGCCAGACGAGTTGGCAGAAACCGCAGCCGAACCTCTCCAGATGATCTTAACAGGTGGTGGGGCTCATGTTGAAGACAATGTTTTCTCAAATACCCAGGGCCTAAGCTGTTTAGGGCTTTATAGGTAATAACCAGCACCTTGTATTTTGCCCGGAAACGTATCAGCAGCCAGTGTAGTTTTTTCAACACAGGAGTAATATGGTCTCTCAGAGACCAACCTGGCTGCCGCATTCTGGACCAACTGCAGTTTCTGGACTAGATACAAAGGCAGCCCTACATAGAGTGCATTGCAGTAATCCAGCCTGGAAGTTACCAGCATATGTACCACCATTTTGAGGGCATTCATCTCAAGAAACGGACACAGCTGTCGTATCAGCCAAAGCCGATAAAAAAGCCCCTCTAGGCACTGCCTCAACCTGGGACACCAGGAAGAAGTTTGGATCCAGAAGCACCCCCAGACTGTTTACCTTTTCTTTCCCGGGGAGCATGACCCCATCCAGAACTGGCAGATCAAAATTGTCTCTTGCGTTCCAACCCTGCACAATAAGTATCTCCATCTTACCTGGATTCAGCCTCAGTTTGTTATCCCTCATCCAGCCCATCACTGCTTCCAGGCAGGTATTTAGGGAGGTTATGCCTTCTTCTAATGATGTTGACATGGAGAAATAGATTTGGGTGTCATCAGCATATTGATAGCACCCTGCACCAAATCTGATGATCTCTCCCAGCAGATCATAAGACGAAGAGGCATCCTGTCATCCCTCAGAGAAGTATTTAAGATATCTACCAGGCCCTCTACAACAGCCTCCCTGCCAGATATTAGTAGCCATGTCGGGCAAGGATCAAGAGGGCAGGTGGTAGGCCGCACCATTCCAAGCAACTTGTCAACATCCTCAGGGGTCACAAACTGAAACTGAATCATTAAATCATAACAGACCAAAAGAAGAAGAAAAGAAAATACAAAATACAATACAGAGCAATTTTAAAACTAAGTTAAAAAATCAAATGTAAAAAGCAAAATTTTAAAGCCCCCACATGTTGGAATTTTTGGGGGGGGGGGGTTTCATGTGGGCCTTACACAAATGTGTTGGCTGGCAGGACAGATACTGCGGCTGGGTGCCTTTTCACAGAGTGTAGGCAGTTGGTACATCCAAACTAATCCTTTGCCAAGTTTCTACCGGGCGCCTCCTGTGTGCTTGGAGGCCAGGCCACTCTGTTCTCTGACAAAGACTGGGAGACAGAAATGTACAGTAGCCATAAAGCAGTTTTGATCACAATTAGTCGATATGTTCTGCCTCAAAACTCCAAACACTTTGAGGATTATTATGAGGACTCCTTCCTCTTGTTGATTTAGTTCTATCCTAAATCAGTTGTTACCTTGGTAGGGGACTTGAGCAACAGGATAGGCCATAATGATGTCTGCCTAGTCAAAACAGCTGAGAACTGAAGCAGACCAGTGTTCCCTCTTAAAGGGATTACCAGATGTTGTTGACTATAACTCCCAGAATCCCCAACTACAATGGCTTTTGCTTGGAGGTTATAGGAGTTGTAGTCAACAACATCTGGAAATCCCTCTAACGGAACACTGAAGCAGACTATATGTCTGCTTCAGAAGACAGAATCATAGGATGCCCACCAGAAGATAGAATCGTAGGATTTTAGAGTTGAAAGGGACTTTAGAGGTCTTCTAGACCAACCCACTGCTCAGTGCAGGAAACGGCAACATCATCCTTGACAGATGGCCATCCTACTTCTGTGTGGAAACCTCCAGTGAAGGAAAACCATCTATAATCAGAGGTGCACGACTCAAATGCCCCTGTGGGCCAGAACCAACCATGATTTGGTGTGTTGAGGGTTAATTTCCCACCAAGGTTAACTTTCAGTACATCCGTTATTGCATTAAAATTAATTCTTTAAAATATTAATGGAACTGAGAGGGCAGAGAGTTGGAAGGAGGAAAGGTTGGGGTGGAGAAAGATTCTGTCAGCAGGCTCTGTCCCAGGGGTGGGGGACATCTGCTCTCAAGCAGCTAACTGTATGGAACCTCTGTTGCTCATCAGCAGGACAGGCCAAGAGCTCTTCATGGCTCCTGCTGTTGCTACAGGTTATCAATCCTGAGAGCCAGTCAAAAAAGGTTCCCATGGGCCAGAGCTATGCTGTGCAGGCCAGGTCTAAAAGGAGAGCTAGGGGTGCACGTGTTAACATGATTGGTACCGCCTTGACAGAGGTCCTGTATAAAATCATAGATTCCTAAATGAAAGAGGACCTGCTGATATAAATAATGGATTTACATATCTCTCTGCAAGAGGTTCTAGCATTACTGATTATCTGTGTGTCACAGCTAATTGCCTGGACAGGATTTCTGACTCTTGCTGTCATATTTCTTCAGACAGAGACTATCTGTGTTATAGCCTGCAGCCCAGCCTCTTTGTGGAAAGTCATAAAGTCAGTACACTGCTAAATAGCAGTAAGGGCCTACGTTTAGGAAGCCAAAGAATCAGGTCACAGGTACATAGGAAGCTGCCTTCTACGGAGTCAGAACCTTGGTCCATCTAGCTCAGTATTATCTACTCTGATTGGCAGTACCTCTGCAGGGTTTCAGAGTTGGTTCTTTCCCAGCTCCCCCTGGAGATGCTGCCAGGGACTGAAGTGGGACCTTCCACATGCAGAGCAGATGCTCTGTCACTGAACTATAGCTGCAGTGAAGTCTTTGTGTCTGATGTGGCCAGTCAGGAGCTGGATCCTTGGTTGTGAGAAGACCTGCTTCTCTACAGCTGCTATTTCATCTCCCTTATTATACTGCTTTTCAACAAAAAGGTTCTCAAAGCCATTTGCAAAGAAAACATTATATAAGAAGAGCCCTGCTGGATTTATTTATTTATTTATTTATAAGTACTTCTTATTTATTTATTTAACATATTTTTATACTGCCCAAAATGCAAGTCTCTGGGCGGTTTACAACAAAAGAATAAAAACAACAGATAAAAATTAAAACATTACAACAATTTAAAATTAAAAATGTTAAATTTACGTTATCTGTCTTGAATGTCCTGACTTTCAGTTTCATGGGATGACCCCTGGTTCTAGTGTTGTGAGAGAGGATGAAAAATTTCTCTGTCCACTCTTTCTACTCTATGTGTAATTTTATACACCTCGATCATGTCTCCCCACAGTTGCCTCTTTTCCAAACTAAAGAGCCCCAGATGCTGTAGCCTAGCCTCATAAGGAAGGTGCTCCAGGCCCCTGATCATCTTGGTTGCCTTCTTCTGCACGGTTTCCAGTTCTACAATGTCCTCCTTAAGATACGGTGACCAAAGCTGTACGCAGTACTCCAGATGTGGCTGCACCATGGATTTGTATAAGGGCATTATAATACTAGCGTTTTTATTTTCAGCCCCCTTCCAAATGATCCCTAGCATGGGATTTCCTTTTTTCTCAGCTGCCACATACTGTTACTTCCCTGTCTCCAAAGGGTCTCACAATCTGAAAGGAGGACACCAGCAACATTCAGTGGGAGGGTGGGGGAATACTGTGCCAGGCTGAAAAGGGAGAGTTGCTCTCCCCTTGCTAAATAGAGAGTCCCCACTTGAAAAGGCACCTCTTCGCCTACTTAACAGGGATAACGAAACAGTCACCTCAGATTATTAAATCATTACCAGCTAGGCCTTGAAAGTTGAGTCAATGTTAACTTAATCATTGTTTTTTAAAAAAACCAAAAGCTGTGGTTAAAATGGTGCCTCAAATTTCAACCAGGCAGTGGTCTGCTAATGGTTTTAGTGTAGGAATTTGAGAGAGAGATGGCAGGAATCATCTCAGAAGAGGCATTCTCTTTTCTTCCATAGAGGGAAAGCCTTTTAGAAGTGCCTTAGGTAAGTGATTGTCTCTCAGCCTGGCCTACCTCACAAAATTGTTGTGAGGTTAAAATGGGATTCTCTCCTGGACACTTTGAGCTCCTTGGATGGGGGCATAGCTCAGTGGTAGAGCATCTGCTTTGCATGAAGAAGGTCCCAAGTTCCCTTGCAACTCCAGGTCGCACTGGGAAAGACCCCTGTCTGTAACCCTGGAGAGCTGCTGCCAGTAGGATGTGCTCAAACCAGTTCGGAGGGGGGCCTTGCCCGGACCTCTGAACAGGTTCAGTGGTCGTGGGCTTTACCTTCAAGCAGGAGGGCGGGTGCTCACGCTCTCTCTCTCTCTCTCTCTCACACACACACACACACTCAGACACACACACACACACACACACACACACACACCCCTGCCAGTGCTGTGCCGAAAATCACTGGCTCATTGAGCAGGGGTCATTACTGAAGAGTTCAGTTCCTTCATCATCCTATACTTTGCAGCAATTATAGATGTGCAGAATTAATCTTCTTCTGACTTATATCTCACTTCACCCCAGTAAAATATCACCAAAAAGAATAGCGTAACTCCAAGTGTATTTTTACACATGTGGACAAATGTGTTGGTACCCCTCCACAAAAGTCTCTGAAATAACTTGAAACTGACAAATGTAATTGGCACCCATCATTGTTTATTCCGCATTTACCAAAAATCAGACTTTGCTTTAGAGTTTTGATGCAAAAGAATATTTCAAATAATAACACAAATGAAAATGGCATGGACAAAAATGATGGGATCCTGAACCTAATATTTTGTTGCACAACCTTTAGAGACAATCACTGCAAACAAGCAATTCTTGTAGCTCTCAATGAGACTTCTGCACCTGTCAACAGGTAGTTTGGCCCACGCTTCCTGAGCAAACTGCTCCAGCTGTGTTAGGTTTGAAGGGTGCCTTCTCCAGACTGCATGTTTCAGTTCTTTCTATAGATGTTCGATAGGATTCAAATCAGGGCTCATAGACGGCCACTTCAGAATAGTCCAATGTTTTGTCCTTAGCCATTCTTGGGTGCTTTTAGCTGTGTGTTTTGGGTCATTATCCTGTTGGAGGATCCATAACCTGTGACTAAGACAGCTTTTTGACACTGAGCAGTACGTTCGCTCCAGAATGTCTTGATAGTCTTGCGATTTCATGGTTCCCTGCACAGGCTCAAGGTACCCCATGCCAGATGCAGCAAAGGAGCCCCAAAACATAACCAAGCCTCTTCCATGTTTCACAGTAGGCATGGTGTTCTTTTCTTTGAAAGCTTCATTTTTCCGTCTATGGACATAGAGCTGATGTGACTTGCCAAAAAGCTCCAGTTTTGTCTCATCTAAAAAAGCTCCAGTTTTGTCTCATCTGTCGAAAGGACATTCTCCCAGAAGCATTGTGGCTTGTTAATATGCATTTTAGCAAATTCCAGTCTGACTTTTTTATGACAAAACTGGAGCTTTTCGGCAAGTCACATCAGCTCTATGTCCACAGACTTACAAAGATGAAAAGCTTGCAGAAATTTAAACAGGTTGCTCAACCCTTCTTACAGTTAGTTTTTTTTGCGGGGGGGGGGATTAAATATCCATAACTTCTTTTGTGATGCAGAAGTTGGAGTTTGAGGGAAGTGAGAGGAATCAAGAGGCTGAGTTATATCAATATTTTGCTATTTATGCTGTTGAACAGTTTTCTTGGCAGACTCCCTGATTGTTCTCTTGCAACCCATACCTGAATGTGTTCTATATTATGCAGCTTTTAAAAGTGCTCTTCCAACGCAAGTCTTCTAAGAAAAGCACTTGTTGAATAATCTCGTCAAACGTGCAAGCAATGCCAATTATTGCTAACATTGAATCTTAGATCAAAGACTTCTCAAGCGTGACTTGGAAATCTGTTCTAAACTGATTTTTTTTTAAAACCTTGCTTTAAAAAGTACAGCACTTAACACTTGGAAGGAAAATATTTCATGAGTTATGGTATTCATCTTTGTCCATAACTCCCATTATTCCTCCCAACCTCCAAGCCTTCAGATGGGTGTCTCCCCCCGCACCCCACCGCTAACTTCTCAATTTCTTACCTGGGCCTCTTCTGAACAAATTCAAAGTGTGAGGAGAGCCAACTCTCTTCCAGGTTTTTTTTTTTAAAAAGCTTTCCTGCTTGGTCACAGAGATTCTTACTGGATTTTGTTTTTGTTTTGCAACTAAAGATTACATCATTACATATAACATAATCAAGGATAGGAATTATATGTATAACTGAAGAGAAAAAGAAGAAGAAAAATCCCTTAAGCATGACTTTAACATAATATAAACACAACCTGCCAAGGAAAGGGGGAGGGGGCAACTTCTTCTAGTGATATATTTATTCAAAACATAATCATTAAAATTATACCAAATAGCTGAAAGTTCCTCTTCTTTACCTTTCCATCAGGGGGGAAAAAACCAGTCCAAATGCTAACAAGGAACACATTTTGGTTATCCAAAGCTGCAATTTGGGAGTAAATTTGTCCTTCCAGTGCTGTATTATAATCCTTTTGGCAACACACACACCCCATGCATGAAGAACGACTCTTTTTGGTAGCTGTAGTTGATCAAAGAAACGGTTTATGGACTTGTTTTGTATCCATTTGACTTGAGTTGCTTGCTGTGTTGGTACCCACCCATTCCAGTCCCTGCTCCTGTGCAACCCCATTCCTTAGCCCCCTCAACCCTCTTCCCCACTTCTAGCATCACAGCTCCCTCCAAGGTGATTGTCCTCCTCTTTTAACTTCTCAGCCCCTGCTTGTAGTATGACAAGCTTCTTTCTGAGACTTCAGTTTAAGCTGCACACTCACCCTGTCCCAGGTTTCCCTGTCTCCTTTTTTTTAAAGTGTGTATGAGTAATTCAGGTACATAAGGAGACACCCGTGTTACACACATCTGTGCCTTCTTGGTTCCAGGTGTCTCAGAAAAGCCACAGGAATTCTGCAGAGAAAGAGAAACTGAAGCTGCAAAGGGTAAGGTGTCTAAATGGACTAGAAAACTTCATTGCTGTGCTTTAGCAGTAGATACTGTGCAGATCCCCTTCTGCTCTCCCGTGCTCCACTTCTCACCCCCTTAACTAGTATAGGCCTTCTTTATGTGTGGCCTGTATGGATGGATGAGACACCACTTTGTTTTATTTATTATATTTGTACACTGCCCCAAACTTATATCTCTGGGCAGTTCACGACAACATAAAACAGATTAAAATAAAAATTAAAACAATTGAAAACCGCAATTCTTGCTAAAAAGCTTAGGAGAAGAAATGTGTCTTTAGAGACTTCTTAAAAAGTTGTCGGAGATGGGGAGGCTCTTATTTCAGCAGAAAGTGCATTCCAGAGTGGCAACAGGGTGGCAACAGAGAAGGGTGGCAACAGAGAAGGCCCATCCCTGAGTAGCCACCAGATGAACCCCTGCTAACTGGGCAAAGAGGCACCTTTTACCGTGGTGATTCTCTTTATTTAGCAGGGGGAGAGTAACTGGCCCTATCCACCCCCAGCACAGTACTTCCAGTGACTGTGGCTGGTGTGTGTCTTATGTTTCTTTTTAGAATGTGAGCCCTTTGGGGACAGGGAGCCATCTTATTTGTTTGTTATCTCTCTTTGTAAACCGCCCTGAGCCATTTTTGGAAGGGCGGTATAGAAATTGAATTAATAATAATAATAATAATAATAATAACTGCAGACAGTCTCTCTGGATGATCTCAATGGGCGATGGGGCTCAAAAGTGAAGAAGACAGTTCTCTTTATCTCTCTGATGCTACATGGTCCTGATGTGTAGCTGTCCAAATGTCAGTGCCTTTCCAACTGCAACTTCCTAGGAGGACAAAAATTGTACTCTAGAAGCTTTTAAGGATTGGTTGGAGGAGCTGGGGATGAGAAGGGAAGACTAAGGGAAGATATGAGAGCTGTCTTCAAATAGTCTTTTTTGTAGTTGCCCCAGGGCTGTGGAACACACTCCCAGTCAAAGTTAGGACTGCACCATCTCCGATGGCCTTCAGAGGGGCATTGAAGACACCGGTTCAGTCAGGCCTTTAGCTGGTTTGTTGTTTTTTAAAATCTGGTTTTAGTTTTAATTTTAATGTTAATGGTAATAGATATTTTAATCAATGGTAAACCGCCTTGAGACCTAGTTGCAGGTGGCATATAAATGTGATGAATAATATTGGAGGGCTGTCCGAGAGGAGGAGGATCGGGCTTGTTCTCTGTTGCACCTGAAGGCAGGACCCAATCCAGTGGATTGAAATGACAAAGAAGCAGATCCCGGCTAGACATCAGGAGAGATTTCCTAATTATAAGAGCTGTTTGACAGTGGAACAGCCTGCCTCATGCTCTCCTGAGCCCTCGTGACGGGCTCTCTTTCACTGGAGTTTTCCAAACAAAGGCTGGGCGGCTACCTGTCAAGGATGCTGCAACAGCCTCCAGTACAGAGCAGGGGGCTGGACTAGAAGACCTCCAAGGTCCCTTCCAGTTTGGTGACTAGGATTGTCCAAACATTCTCTTCCATGCTTCCTACTTAGCCAACTGCTGTTGCGGTGGTTAGGGCATGTCCAATAGCACTGGGATGAAGTGGGGTGAAGAGGGCCCCGGAAGCTTCAGGACCTGGGATTGAGATGCAAGAGGAGGGTACTGCTTTATGTTTTAATGTTAACTGCTTTGCATAAAGGTGCATAATCTTGGGTCACCAGAAGCTCCCTCCCTTAAGGTGTGTGTGGTTTTTTAAAAAGATCTTAGAACTTACTTTTTAATAATAATAATAAATAATAATAATTTGATTTCTATACCGCCCTTCCAAAAATGGCTCAGGGCGGTTTACAAAGAGAAATAACAAATAAGATGGCTCCCTGTCCCCAAAGGGCTCACATTCTAAAAAGAAACATAAGACACACACCAGCAACAGTCACTGGAAGTACTGTGCTGGGGGTGGATAGCGCCAGTTACTCTCCCCCTGCTAAATAAAGAGAATCACCACGGTAAAAGGTGCCTCTTTGCCCAGTTAGCAGGGGTTTTTAGAGTGGCTTTTAAATGTTTTTAGAGAGGCTTTAAATGTTTTACTACAGCTTAAAGGGTTCTTGATTTTTAATCGGTTTTTATTTGACGTTGTGTCTTATTGTGTTAACTGTTGTATTTTACTGTTGTGAGCCACCCTGAGCAGTATTGTACTGCAGGGGTTGGATATAAATACTTCAGATATATAATTGGGCTACACCTGTCATTATGCCCAGCCACAATAGCTGAAGGCAACTTGGGACCCCATTTGCATTTTCTGCACGTCTATCCTGCTCCTTGTCTTTGAAGGATGGCCAGATGCCAAGGACACTGGGGAAAGCGCTTGCTCCTCTAATTTAATTAACCTTTGCGCCAGGGATTTCCCACTTTGGGTCTCCAGATGTTGAACTGCAACTCCCTCTTTAACCCAGTTTCTAACTTCTGGAGCAGATGCCAGGGATTGAGCCCGGGACAGTCTGCATGCAAAGCCGTGCTTTACCCACTGAACTTTATTCCGGCTCTCGCAAGGCATTCTTGTGTGAAAGGCCTCTTCATGAGTTCTCTTTGGCAACCCAGGATCAAGAGCGGGCAGACAAACTTCAAAAGCTGCAAGCCGAACGAGAGGAGAAGGGCAGGCTGAAAGAAGAGGCCAAGGCTGCAAAGGAACGTGCCCGGGAGGAGGCGAAGAAAAAGAGAGAAGAAGAGAAGGAGCTGAAGGAGAAAGAAAGGAGAGAGAAAAAGGAAAAAGAAGAGAAAGAGAAGGCCGAAAAGCTACGAGTTAAGGAGGAAAAAAGAAAGGAGAAGCAGGAGGCATTAGAGTAAGTTGGTCTCTTTTGTAAGAAATGGAGTGTCAGGGAGACTGCCTTTCAGGTTGTTTGTCTTCAGTTCGTGCCCTTAATAGATGCTATATTGTCTGCTGATGCTGATGCTGTATTGTCTCCTTAATTTGTCTGCACTGCAATAGTGATGCCAGTGGTGGGTTTTCATCCAGTAATCTTGTTCAGTTTTTAGATGTGTCCTGCCTTATCACAGGGGCTTGTGGGTGGGTAAGAACAGTTCTGAAAGGGGAAACAAAGTGGGCCCCTGTGTCTGAAACGCTCTTTTCAAACAGGGTGTACAGAGCAGAGAAAATGACTTGGGAAAACTTTCTTGATCGTTAACAACAAAACTTCTTAACCTTCTGACTAGTTGGGGGCCTGGAAGGGTTAGCCCCAAACATTTCAGCAACAGGAGTAAACCACTCTCACACACTATTTATATTTACACTTCGATCTGCTCCAAGGAGCCGAGAGCGGTGTACATGGTTATGGTTGTCCTTACAACAACCCTGTGAGGTAGGTTAGGCTGAGAGAGAAGTGGCTGGCCCAGAATCACCCAGTGAGTCTCATGGCTGAATGGGGATCTGAACCAGTCCCAGTCTCCCCAGTCCTAGTCTAACGCTCTAAACCATTGCACCCCAGACTCCCTTATTTGTATGTGTTTTCCAGAGCCTTCAAGCCAGTGTCCAAAAAATAATAATCATAACAATATAAGCAAACTCCAGCAACATAATAAAATACTTAATTAAAAAAACAACAACCGCCAAGCAGCACGAGTAGGAAGAAAGTCCCCAAAGCCTAAGAGAATAAAGAGAGAAACTTTGTCTTGTTTAGGTTTTCTCCTAAGAGAGTGCATCTTGATGAACCACAGTGGTGGGCCACTGTGCGAAACAGGCTGCTGGACTAGATGAGTCTTGGGTCTGATCCAGCCGGGCTGTTCTTATGTTCTTATGAACACCATGGAAATTGAGAACACGATAGTTATGGCTAATATTTCATAAACCTGAATCTCACTAACTTTTTAGCCAAAGGTGAAGGGCTACAGTGGCAGCCGTATGGTGATGCCACGGTTGCAGCCAGCCTCGTGTTGGCCCTGCCCATTGTGGCTCCTAGCCTGCCAGTGTTCTGTGGCTTGTTTGAGACGTAGAGTGTTAGAGCAGGCAGGGGATTCAGAGGGTCATTTACCTCCCCCTGCCAGTCCCTTGCAAAGGAGCTTTTCTCCCTCGAAATAGTAGGTCACGGCTTACATATGGTTAACTTCCACTCCTTTGCTCCCAATAGACAGGAAGTCTCAGGTCTTTCAGGTGTCGTAGGTCCGTCCCCTTTCCCAGCATGCTCAGGTGTGTTCCCCAGTTCCTTCCTGTCTACGCTCCTGATCAGACACACCTGGGCTCTCTGCCCAGTTTCCTCCCTCCGTTCCATGGAGAATGGGGGCTCTTAAGCAGGTTCCCTTTTAATGGGCAGCACTTCTTTTTAAAGTGATGGCAGATATATAAATATAATTGGTAACAGGGCCTCTCCTGTTCTGGCACCATCCCATCTATTAGCAGGATGGCTGAATGGGACCTCCCTGTTCAGAGGCAGTTATGCCACTTGCTGAGGAGGAGCAGTGGGGAAAGGGTGCCTTCCTGCCTGCTTACCTTGTGGGCTTTCTGGATGTATCTGGCTGTCCAGTGTTGGAAACAGAATGCTGGGCTAGATGGACCAATGGTCCGATCCAACATGGGGGAGAACTTGTCTTTCCAAGGCACAAAGTGGAGCAGGGGGCGAGGCACACAGTTATCCCCAAAACTGAGGTGGTGCCCAGCTATCTTGGAAAAAGCCCCACTTGACTCATCTGGCATAGCCGTCTGTGTTGAAAGCACACCTTTTGCCCCTCAGTCTGCCGGGTTTCGGTGCGCATTAAGTACTATGTGTCTGTGCCTGTTTTCCCTGAAAGTGGACTTTATTTCGAAGGGCCAAACTCGAAGAGAAAAGGAAGAAGGAGGAGGAGAAACGGTTGAAAGAGGAAGAAAAGGTAAAGCTTGAGTCTCTTTGGGTTTATTCTTTACTCCAACAAGGTGGCTGGTCTGGAGGGAGAGTTTGCAATGGTGGTGTTAGTTAAGGGTTGGAGGCTCACTTCCTTCCCTGAGTATTCCATCATCCATGGTCCAACTTTCTGTTTCCAGCGCATCAAAGCTGAGAAAGCCGAAATCACCCGATTCTTTCAAAAACCCAAGACCCAGCCTGCCCCGAAGGTGAAGTTCTTGCTGATTATTTGGTTTTGTGTCTCTGCTTCAGTGTCACTTCAGCTCCTGCAAGCCACCCTACTCCACTGCGCTTTTCCTTCTTCCGCGAATTGCTATAAACTGCTGTGGTTTGTTTTTTTCATGGCTTCAAGTAGCATCCGGGTTAAGTTAATCACAACTAAGCACCATTGAAATCAATTAAGATATGTCCCATTAACATCAAGAACGCTTGAAGGAACTGGGTGTGTTCAGCCTGTAGAAAGGAAGGCTAAGGGGAGATACGGCAGCTGTCTTCAGATATCTGAAGGGCAGCAGCAGCATGACTGGGTTCTCTGCTGTTCCTGAGCGAAGGGCTAGAACCAAAGGGTTGAAATAGCAAGGAAGCAGATCCAGGCTAGACATTAGGAATTTCCCCACTGTACAGCAGTGGAGCAGCTTGCTCAAAAATTGCTCCCTAAGGGGGCAGTTTTCTGTGCTGTGCAGGGGGCTGGCCTAGAAGGCCTCCACTGTGGCTCATGGGAGTAGTAGCCCCACAACATCTGGGATCCCCTGCATTCAGAGGTGTGAGTTCTCTGGGGAAATTTCCCATGCAAATGTCAACCTCACTTGCATTAAAAATTATATTCCCCCCACAAAAAAAACTCATTATACAAACTTTCCTAATAGATTTTCCTAAATAGATTGTGATCTGATTTGGCATGTTATTTGACCTATTTACACAGTTGTGTGTTGTTGTTTTTAAATCTTTCATCAAATTAATTTCCCTTCTCCTTACCAAACGGTTTCCAAGTGGGCAAGCAGAAATTTTAGAAAGGAAAATTTCTCTGATACCTTGTTTCCGTGGGAAATTTTCCCAACACACATCTCTGCCTGCATAACCCAAATACTTATGTCTAGAGTTCCATCTTGTCCTGCCTTGAAGGAATATGGCACAGGTCCACTAAAGGCAAACACGAGATGCTGCAGAGCTTCGAACAGTTAAAGCCCATATGAAACTCGTGAAACCTTTTGGCTTAACTCCCATGCCTAAGAGCCAACCCAAGCAGGCAAATCTGTTTGGACCTACTTCCAAACTTGGCTGGTGCTCTAGCAGACCTCTGTCAGAAGGGGATCTTTTATATGGGGCGGGGCTGGGGTCTGGGAGGCTACCTTGGCTCTCCAGTTCTTGTTGAACTAGAACTCCCATCATCCCCAGAGACAAACTATTTCTGGAGGTTGATGGGAGTTGTAGTTAAAACAGCTAGAGCACCAAGGTTGCCTCCCCCTGTTCCATACTGATGTTGGTGCTACTTACAAGCCCTACCTAGTGCTGTTGATTACTGAGGAGGGTATTGGGAGAGTTCCACTGACTGCAGAGAGGGAGGAGAGTCTGGCAAAGCTGGGGATTTAAGAGTCAAAATTTCACTCAGTGGGATGTGCAGAAGATAAGCCTTGGGATACGTTTTAGGGAAGGCGGTATATACATCTGACAATAAGAATAAGAGGAAACCAGTGTGGGAGCTGAAGCCCTGTTAACTTGTAATTAAGGTCTAGTTATGGGTCAGCCAAAATGCCCACAAGAAAATCTGACCCAAATCCTTGCTCTCAACTCCAGACGCTGGCTGGCTGGTGCGGGAAGTTTGCCCCCTTCGAAATCAAGGAGAACATGTTCCTTGCCCCACTCTGCCGCGTAGCTGTGGAGCAGGACCTCCTAGACCGCCTGGACTGGCTCCTACAAGATCAGAGCTGCGACACGTCTCTCTTGGATGAGCTGAAGAGCCGCGAGCCGTGTAAATCGGGACCTACCCTCAGCAGGAGCAGCAGCACTGATGTCGTAAACAGGTTAGCCCCTCTGCTTGGGACAGGGAGGTGGGCAAACTCTTGTTCCCCCTCCAGCCTTCCTCCCTCCTTCCTCAAATGTCTTGCACCAGTGCTTGACTTCCAGTACAAAAATGACTGGCCCTCAGCTCTGCTTGGAGATGTTCCTGGTTGTCTGCGCTGGGCAGTGGTGACTCAGTGCCTGTGGAAAGACACTCCGCACAACTTGGGAACATCGGAAGCTGCCTTCTACCCAGGCACACCATTGGTCCATCTTGCTCATTATTGTCTATACAGACTGGCAGCAGCTTCTTCAAGGCTGCAGGCAGGTGTCTCTCTCAGCCCTGTCTTGGAGATGCTGCCAGGGAGGGACCCTGGGACCTTCTGTATACAAGCATGCAGGTGCTCTTCCCAGAGTGACCCCATCGCCTAAGGGGAATCTCTTACAGTGCTCACATGTAGTCTCCCATTCAAATGTAAACCAGGGTGGACCCTGCTTAGCAAATGGGACAACTCATGCTTGCTACCACAAGACCAGCTCTTCTCACTTGGTGCATTGGTCAGGAATCAAACTCAGGCCTCCTGCATGGCAGGCGAGAATTCTACCACTGAACAACTTCAGGAGCACTGTTCTTGTTTGCTTCTTCATATGCAAGCATTGGCCTTGAAAAGAAGTTCTGGGGCTTAGCTGGTACTCTGACTGAGCCCTGACAATCACCCAGAACTGCAGAACCCTTCCTACTGGAGAGAAACGTCTTCCCACTTGACTTGCTTCTCTGCAGGAAATTGCAGCCTGCGATGCCTTAATCCGTGGCCTTCTTTCTGAAAACCCTCCTCTGCGGGATGCTGAGCCTTTTGAATGTCCAACACAGAAGGGCCTGGGTTCATTCTCTTCCCTCCTCTCCCACCCACTGGCTAGTTTGCATTGTTTGAAGAGCAGGGCACGGTTTCCTTAAAGCTCTCTTGCTTTAACTGCCTCCTAACTAAGGCTGGCTTAGTTCTAATGAATTGGTGGGGTTAGCAGGGACAAAGGCCCTTTCTGGTTAGCCTGGCATTGTTGTCTTAAGGACCCTTTCAGTTAAAAGGGGAGGGGGCATCTTTCAAGCCTTCCGGGATGTGCGGGTTTTCTTTCATGGCCTCGGAGACCTGGTGGGCTGTGGAATTGCTGAGTACCGCATTTTGTTCAACAGCGATGTAGTCATTGTGGGTAGCCACCAAGCGGGAGACGTCCCAGAAAGGAGGAAGTTCGGCAGGATGAAGCTCCTGCAGTTCCGCGAGAATCACCGGCCGGCCTACTGGGGCACGTGGAACAAGAAATCTTCAGCCATATGCCCGCGAAACCCTTGGTCAAAGGATGTGGTAAGCCCAGGATATGGTGCCATTTCCTGTTCCAGAAGGAACTTGGCAGATCGTGGCGGTCAAGTTGCTTTCAGAGGCGAGCATTTGTGTGGCAAACGGCAGCATGTGACTTATCGGGCTTCTTAAAGGTTCACTTGGAAATCATCATGGGGTGCTAGTTTTTCTACTCGGCAATGATCCCTGGTGGCCATAAAGTGTCTAACCATTCTCACTCTGCTGCTAGCCAAGGTTGTGCATATCTGGCCTTAATGGGAACCACTTTGCGTGCTGGTTCTCCTGACAAAAGGCTCAGTTCAGGCAACCCATCAAGCTGTGGTAACTGTAAAGTTATGACTAAGGCCCATTGAAATCAATGGGACTTAAGTTGGTCAGGACTAGCTAATTGATTTCAATGACTAACTCTTCTTGGCTAGAACCCATAATTTAGAACCAAACAGTGCTTTCAGGTCACAGCAGACCAGTCATGATTGAGAGCAGTGTTTTCCAACCAGTTGCCACGCTGACTTGCTCTAAATGCAGGGCACTCATGCTCCCTAATTTTGGAGCTCACACACCCATACTGCACCAGGAAGGACACATCCTTTCCAATGCATTATGGGGCAAGTTGGCTCCAAAATTGGTGTATAAGCACCCCATCTGCTACCATTGTAGGGACACCTCAATGGCATAGTTTTTAATGATGTTGTCCACCCCAATTCAAGGTGGTGGTGGTGGTTGTTTTTACATTTTATATCCCGCTCTTCCTCCAAGGAGTCCAGAGCGGTATACTACATACTTATGTTTCTCCTCACAACAACCTTGTAAAGTAGGTTAGGCTGAGAAAGAAGTGACTGGCCCAGAATCACCCAGCAAGTATTATGGCTGAATGGGGATTTGAACTTGGGTCTCCCCAGTCCTAGTCCAGCACACTAACCACTACACCACACTGGCTCTTGTTGGCAGATGCATGGACATTTGTGTGGTGATGCCATCCACCCCAGTTCAACAGGGCAGATGCGTGAATATTTGAGCTGGAAGTGGGCTACCTTGGGAACCGCCTCTCCGAGTTGGACCAAATTTGGTACAGTTGCAGAGACACACAGGGACACCTAAATGGCGTAGTCTGTAGTGCTGCCATCCACCCCAAGTCAAGATGGCAGATGCATGAACATTTGAGGCAGAAGTGGGATAACCTGTGAAGATGGCAATTATCAATTTAAGATTATAGTGAAAGGAAAGTCGCAGACCAGTTCTTTCCAGAACTTCTTGTTCTTCTGTTGTAGAAGCTGCTGGACTACGAAGTCGAGAGCGATGAGGAGTGGGAGGAGGAGGAGCCAGGGGAGTCGCTCTCCCATAGCGAAGGGGTAAGTCTGGGCCATCTGCTTCTCCCTACAGGAGGGGGGCTCTCTTCAGAGACCTCCACAGCACAGAAGCCCAGATTTGTGACAAACAAGGAACTTGAACCATTCAACTGCAATACAAGCCTCCATTGACTTCTCCTCACTGGATTCAGTTCACTAGTCTGTTTATGTTAATAAAGAAACACTGCAGTGAGCTCATGATGTCACAGCTGCTAGCCAATAAACACCTTCCATGGTAAAAGGCTCTTCCTCATTCCAAATTCCAACATGCTGAAAACCTACAGAACTGAGGTTTAAACAACAACCCTTTGGGGGGGGTGGGGTGAAGAAAAATATATGTGGGTCTGCCGCTGTTCCTACAATGCTGCACACTTGTGCATATCCAGACACCTTGATAAACTCAGAGCCTTCTTTCCCTCCCCTTTTGGTCTGACAATATTAAGGGATCAACTTCTGGCTGGTGTGGTGTTGTGTTTAATTCCAAGGGCTCCTTTATCAAATGTTGCTTCTGTTCAATCATTTAGGATGACGATGAGGATGGGGGAGAGGAGGAAGATGACGACGATGGCTTCTTTGTACCCCATGGGTACCTCTCTGAGGATGAGGGTGTGACTGAAGTAAGCCATGGCATCATTAGGGAACCTTCTTGCATCAAAGCAGGGCTGAGAAAAGATCTGAAATAAGTTGCATGGGGATAATTCAACAAGGATATAGAGACTACTCTTGGAGAACAAGATGCCGGCTCTAGAACGCCAAAGAGATTTTACTTGTCCTGCCCCTCCCAGGAGTTCAGGGCAGTGGTCAGCAGTCTTTCTCTCCCACTTCTCCTGACTAGCACATTGACCCTTGGTTTTTAATTGCCCAGGACCACACAGGTCCCCTGATACCACCTGGTCTAGGCTCACTCTCAGAGGAACCCCATTCTGGTAATGTCTGCTTGAACAATTGAGGAAGAGGACACTGTTCCCTTTAAGGCGTGTGCATGTGCGCATGCTCAAACATTTTCTGATGTCCGCTCAGTGCATTTTAGATCCCGCCCAGGTTGAATCAAGAAGGCCCGACTCTGAATGTATGTGCACACACAGTGCCTTGATACTGCCGCCCAGAACAAAACTCATTCCTCACACAGATGAAAAAAATTAGAGAGAGAACGCTGGAATTGGGGTTCAGATGCATTAAGAAAAACAGAGCCTGTAGTTCTCTTCCCCTCCCACTTTATCTCCTCTTTCAGAGCTGATTCAAGCATGCAGAAAGGGCATGTGGTGGTGTCCTCTAGGACCACTTCAAAAGTGTGGATTTGCATGTTTAAATCTTTACCCATATACACATCCCTAGTTGTGAGTCTGGCCTAGCTTTCCCTATACTAATATGCAGGGTGAGTTTTGGTTTTGTAATTTCCTCACCTACTCTTTGAAGTGGAGCAGTCCGGGAAGGCCTGTACCACAGATTTCCAACACACTTGAATCTGCCTCGGCAAGAGGGAAACTGGACTTGGAGCACTCACAGTTTGAACAAAAGTGAACTGTTGCTGTGAACGGTGCTTGGTGGTTTTAATTTTGTGATCTATTTGGAGTAGCTGCTCATGGGGGAGTAATGATGTGGAAGTCCCCCCTTCTTTCCCCTTTCAGGAATGTGACCCTGAGAACTACAAGGTTCGCCAGAAACTGAAGGCCAAGGAGTGGGATGAGCTCATTGCCAAGGGAAAGGGGTTCCGTGTCCTGCAGCCCACAAAGATTGGCTGCATCTGGGAAGGGCAGGAGAACGGCAATGGCGCCGGCGTGGATTTAAAGCTGCTACAGCAGTTTGCAGCTTGCATCCTGGACCTGAGCATTACCGACGAAGAGAAGCCGGAAAGAAGCTGCAAAAATAAGACGGAGGACCGGGAAAGTAAGTGGGGTGGGGGAGCAAACGGCTGTTCTTTTTCCTGGAGAAATGGGTGGATTGGTCCAGAAGTGCGGTGTGTGTATCTTGGAGGGATATGTTGTGGTTGGTGCACATAGCCAGCTTGGTCCCTTATCACAAAAGTTGGGAAGTGGGGAGGAGAGCTGGTCTTGTGGTAGCAAGCATGACTTGTCCCCATAGCTAAGCAGGGTCTGCCCTGGTTGCATCTGAATGGGAGACGATGTGTGAGCACTGCAAGATATTCCCCTCAGGGGATGAAGCCGCTCTGGGAAGAGCAGAAGGTTTCAAGTTCCCTCCCTGGCTTCTCCAAGATCCGGCTGAGAGAGATTCCTGCCTGCAACCTTAGAGAAGCCGGTGCCAGTCTGTGAAGACAAAGACTGAGCTAGATAGACCAATGGTCTGACTCAGTATATGGCAGTTTCCTATACTCCTATATGGCTGGTCTGCATGGATGCCATCAGCTTAGGATGGTGATCTTCACTATTTTTCAAGTGGGGGCTGCTTCTTGGCAAAATAATTTCCCTGTGAGAGCCATTTCCCACTGTGTGGACCTCTGCACAGTACTGTCCTTTAAGAGGGACGGAGCTCTCTTTTAAGACCTCTCAAACCCTGGGAAGGGCTACACTTCTCAACACTCCATGCACACCTTCCACTCAACAGGGCCCCATTTCCCTCAAAGGAGCCCCACCAGAGTTGGGCCAAATGCAACACTGCAGAGTGGGAAGGGTTGTCTACAAACGGTGCCTGCAGGACGGTGCAGATTATTCAGCTTTGGCCAGAGCTTCACCCAGACGTACAACCATGTCAGGGTGCCACGTTTCAGGTGGCTGGGGAGCTGCCTCAGGCCTTGCAGCGAAGAACACTGGCATAGGCTGTGCAGATTGCCGGCGTCCTGCCTGCTTTGCTTGAGGGCAGGGGAGGAAATGGAGGGCGGATGGGTTGACCAGGCAGCTTCCCCCTTCCTAAAATGTGCTTTCACCCCACTCCAGTCCTGGGCCAGCTGCTCCCCTTGCTGCATGGAAACGTGAACGGAAGCAAAGTCATCATCCGGGAGTTCCAGGAGTGCTGCCGCAGGGGTCTGCTCCTGGGCAACAGCTCCGTCTCCACTTTGGAGGGTGGGGAGGCGAGTCCCACAAGCCCCAGCACCTCCCGGGCCCAGACTCCTGTGCACGAGGGGAACGCCGTCCCCTCCAAAGCCCGGCTAAAGCGAATCATCTCGGAGAACTCCGTGTACGAAAAGAGGCCTGAGCACCGGATGTGTTGGTACGTCCACCCCGAGGTGCTGAAGTCCTACGGCCAAGAGAGCCTCCCCGTCCCATGCCAGTGGAACGACGTCACGCCCATTCCTTCCGTGGCCAAGGAAGACAGTGGCAGTTCTCCAGCAGGGGCGGCGACACAAATCACTCCAGTCTCAGCCAAGCGGAAGTCGGCAGGAAGCATGTCGATCACCAAGTTCATGAGGAGACGTCTGGGTGCTAGACAGGTGAAGCCCTTTTGATTCGTCCTGCTTCTGCACAGACCAACATGCATCACGACGACACTTACATTGCATCACCCTCCCTGTTGATATGAATTAGACCAGGGCTTCCCAACCTGTGGTACTCCAGAAGTTGCTGAGCGACAGTTCCCATCTCCAATCACAAATTGTAGCTGTGGATTTATTTATTACGTATACCCCGCCTCTCCAGGACACTACTACTCAGGGCGGCTTATATAAGCAATAAAACAGATACAATGTCAGGTGAAAGTTAAAAGATCAAGCTTAACCCACATCTAAAATTTACAAATTTTACAAGTTTCAAATTATTAATTTTTTAAAAAAGGTAAACTGAGAACTAAAAATGTTTTGTAGTTGGGAGTTGTAGTTGAACCACAGGTTGAGAACCCCTGAATTAAGATTGGCTTCTCAAACTTGGGTCCCTAAAATGTTGAACTACAACACCCAAGAGCCCGTGGGAGTTGTAGTTCAATATCATCTGGGGATCTAGGTTTGATAAGTTCCTTATCAGATTCCCCTGGAAAGCAGCTTAAATCAGTAACTGTCATGGCATCTTGGGCAATGAATTCCATACACCAACCGTCCATTGTGTGAAGATGTCCTTTCTTCTCTCTCTCTCTCCTGAGTCTACTGCTAATCAGTTCTGTGAGCAGTCAAACCTGAAGTGTGTGTGGCGGGGGGGGGGGGGGTGTATTTAACTTGCTGCTGTCCTGTCTCCTACATCTGCTTCTCAGTTACTGTTTTGATGCGATTTAGTCCCTTAATGTCTTAAAAATGCCCAAAGTGGCATACAACAGGAAGGCACCTTAAAAAACCCAAAAAACTTTAGAATTACTCCAATGCTGGACAATGGATTCTGACACCACCTCTTTCTTCAAAGGCTGAAGCCACAGAGATGGATGGATTTCAGGCAGACACAGAGGAAGAGGATGAGGACGACTGCATGATTGTGGATGTGCAGCAAAGCAAAGGAAACACCCCTCTGGCTGCTACACAGGCACCCTGGTAATTGCATCGTAATAAAAATAAACCTCTGTTAGCTTCCCCATAACAAGTTGTTCTCTGACCCTCTGCCCTCCCCCCCCCACCTGCCCTGAAACCCTATTGGGGGGCCCAGGTCAGGGACTTGACATCCAGACTAAATTACTCATGAGGAATCTCATTGAAATGGATGCTAGTCATGGCTAATCTGTCCATTTTTAATGGGAGGACTCTGGATGACAACCTTGTACTCCCTAAGCCTTAAGAATCCCCACTCTTTGCTTAAGATTCTTAGATGCTGCCATACGGAAAATGGGAAAGTTGGTCTCTAATCCTAAAATGTTACCTCCACAGCAACTGTGTCGAGGAATCCTGAAACCACTTCAGAGACAGAAGAGGAAGGGAGCGAAGTTCCCGGCCGAGCCACCTTCTGCTACAGTTGCTCTTAACTGCCTCTTGCCCTTTGATATACCCAGCCCCTCCCTTTACTCTCTGTATGTATGTAGAATTCTTTAGAAGGTTCCTGCAATCTTGTGTCTTTCTGTACAAGATACTTGAACATACTCTGTATTCCTTTGTAAAGAGAAGACAGCACTTTGTTCCACTTCAGATCAGTGGAAGCTCAAGACATGTTTTTAGAGACTTAGGGGGGTTTATTTTTAGAGAAGAAATACTGCATATAATCACTCTAATAAAAGCATTATTAAATGTTGATGGGCCCTATACACAAAAGTAGTCTCTGATGTGGTGTTTTCTCTGAAGGGGGAAAAAAAGCTAGGCTTGAAAAATGAGATGCCCACCTGCAGATAGGTGGGTGTGTATGCATTACAGTAGTCCATTACTTTACTCCCTTTTTGCTCTTTCTTTCTCTGCCAAGTTGACTTTGTTCATCTTATGGGAGCTGTACTGTCAACACAACCTAGACCAGGGGTTCCTAGAACTACAACTCCCATCATCCCATAAGAACCTAACAGCCTTCCCCAGAGGGACTTGCTTCACATGAACCGAAGCGTAGAGGAGAACCACACACAGTGTCTGAGAACCACACACAGTGTCTGAACCACACACAGTGTCTAGTGCGGGGAGGGGCACACAGCCACCAATTGTGGCTGGGGAAGATGGGAGTTGTAGTCCATTAACAGCTGGAGGGCCACGTTTGCCCACTCCTGTGTATGCAGACAGACACACACACACCCTCTCAAAGAACAAGCCGCAAAATATTTGCATAATGGCGTTTCTTTTAAATCCAAGCAGGGTAACTGCAAAATCTTCCTGCAATACATTTGGGCACAAGCTGTTAAAGGACATGAGTACATGCTGGCAACATTCATAGTCTCTAGTGCAACAGGACCCCCACAGGACAGGGGCTGGCCAGCCCTGCAGTCCGGCTTCCTGCATTGCTCTACACCAGCCGCCCTGCAGATGTGGGCCTACAACTCCCATCATGCCTATGGCCCACTGTGACTGAGAATGCTGGGAGCTGTAGTCCAAAGCCAGCTGGAGGACTGACGTTGTGCCCCCCTGATTCGCACTTCTCTTTTCACGGACCACTTCTGCTTCTAGGTCAATCCCAAGAAGTTTCATCAACTGGAAAAATCAGAGACACTCCAACTGCTTTATCGAAGAGGTGGTTTTATCCTCATCGCTACATTTTCGGAGACAGGACACACTTTTATAACCGTCTCAGCCCCCCCTGCAGTGGACGAAAGTCAATCTCTTTCTTTCCTCGCTCCCCAAAACTGAAAACAGCTGGAATGTGCCACATAAATTAAACATAAAAATATATCAAACACAGAACAGTCACCTGGCTCTAAACCAGTAGGAGGGGCTCCCTGTGTGCACCCAATCCTCAGCTACCTCTAGATGAGCCCCCTCCCACCACAAATCAGAGCTATAAACTAAAGTACTAAGAAACAGATGTAGTGTTTAGAAACGGAGCATTTCTAAAGTCAGCGGGAAATCGCAGCAATCATCTCCCTCGCCACTGAGAAAGCAGCAGCCGTGAAAAGAGAACCAGGTTTCAGCCCCAGTCCTCTTCCCCCACCTTCCAACCCCGCTTTACCCCTCGCCTGAAAAGATGGAATAGTCCCAATCGCTGCAGGATCCTATGCAAATACTTCCATTAAGATACTCGTAATTCAAGACAAAAAATATACCCCTTTCAGGATTAGGAGCCAAAAGTGCTTCTTGAGAGCCAAAAGGAGCCCAACGTCTGCCTGCGCAGGGCCGGGTACAGGCTGAAGCACAGCACTGCTCTCCAGTTTGCCATACTTCATGGTGGGGGAAAGAGAGTTTTAATCTTTTCCCAGCGCACTCTGAGGTTAGGAAGAGATTAAAACTTCAAGCTCGCTCTTGCAGCGGAAACTTTATCTCACATCGCTAGAAAAAGCAGCAATGCAAGAAAATACCCCACTCGTGCTGCCATCGCACACATGAAATCAGTTCACGTCCCAAGGCCGTGGGCCCGGCAGAGGCGGCCTCAGACTCCGTCGGAGAGGCCTCCGTGCTCCTGGACGCCTACTAATGCACACTAAGACACGGCAGTCTCTCTCTCTCTCTCTAGTTTCACAAGACAAAAGAGTGGCCGAAGCAGCTTCCATTTGACACACGGGAGAAGGGGACCGCCCACGGGATGGAGCCGGGTCCGAGCCCTTTCGCTTTTATTTCAGGACAGGAGCTGTACAGCCAAGAGCAGGTCTGGCTTGAGCACGCTCCCCCTGTGCTCCCCTCCGGAAGCTTTGATGTCAGCCATGACCTCGGCATCCCACACGAACGTCAGGAGGGCAGAGGGCACCTGGAAAGGGAACAAAAAGGGCCTGAGGGAGGGCTGCATGCAAGGCCACTGGCCAGCCGACCAGCACCACACAGACCTCCTTCCCAGAAATCGAACTTCCACAGGCATTTTTCAAAGGCTAAGAAGATTAGATTGCTCTCAATTAGTTGGACAGCAGGCTCCAAAGAGTTCTCTGTTTTAATACAATCAATCAATCAATCAATCAATCAATCACTCTCTCTCTCTCACACACACACACACACACAATTTTGAGGATGTTGATAAACAGGAAGGGGTTCGGAGGAGGGCATCCAAGACAGGGCGGGGACTGCAAACCAAGGCCTATCAGGAGCAGTTGAAGGAGCTGGGGAGGTTTAGCCCAGGCAGGTGGCCATCCAGCCTCTGCCGGAAAACCTCCAATAAAGGAGAGCCCATGAGGCAGGCTGTTCCACTGTCTAAAGCTTTTACAGTTAAGGACGTTTTCCTAGTGTCCAGCCCAAATCTGCTTCCTTGCCATTTCATTCCACTGGTTCGAGTTCTGCTCCCACGAGCAACAGAGAACAAGACGGCGGAGGCGGCTTCTATGCAACTGCCCTTCGGACACTGAAAATGGCAACCAGATCTCCCCTTCGTCTCTGCTTCCCCAGACGAAACCTGCCCAGCTCCTTCCACTGTTCCTCACAGGACTTGGTTTCCAGACCCCTTTGCCACCTTGGCTGCCTGCCTCTCAACCCAGTCATTTCATGTTGCTATCTTATTTTTATTGTTAGGTTTATCTACCGCCTTGCATTAAAAACAATCCCAAGGCGGTTATACGTTGACCACATTCCCAGCTGACACCACACGCCCATCCTTGGCTTGCCAATCTCCAGGGGGAAGGGAACTGCAGACACCCACCCCTCTAGACAGCTCGCTCCCATGACAAACTGCCCCGAAGCTTTGGGAAATCCGTGTCCTACCCGTATCAGGCAAGGGCAAGACACCGCCCCTCCCTGCTCCCATCCCACAGTCAAGTCTCCAAGGGGAGAGCTGCAGCAAGGGGGCTGCAAATCCCCCCGCCCCGCTCCCCTCGCAAGGCGCCCCCCCCCACTTACCAGCCCACACTCGTTGAGCGCGGCACTCTCGTCTGCCAGCTTGTGGCTGCCGGGGGCCAGCAGCTCAAAAGGCAGCCAGTCGTTACGCAGCGTCTCCCGCACAAAGGTGTAGAGTGCCGAGACGGGCTCTCGGGCGTAGAATGTCCCTGCAGCGGAACAAGACGGATTTGCTGTGCATGGGTCATGAAATGCTGGAACAACAAGCAGAAGGTTGCGGGTTCGAATCCCCGCTGGGACTATATTGGGCCGCAGCGATAGAGGCAGGTGCTGAAAGGCCTCCTCTCATACTGCGCGGGAGGTGGCAATGGGAAACCCCTCCTGTATTCTGCCAAAGACAACCACAGGGCTCTGTGGGCACCAGGAGTCGAAATTGACTCAACGGCACACTTCACCTTTAGTCATGCAGCAGTGTCATAAAGGAACATGGCAATGAGGACTCCAGAGCTGGAAGTTCGTGTAAGCAGCGGGGAGAAGCCTGCCAATCGGCAGGAGTGAGAAGGAAGGGACAGAGGCCTGGAGGGCTAGACAGAGGAATGTAGGAGCCTGCCTTCGCTCCGCGGCATGCAGAAGGCCCCAGGCTCAATCCCTGGCAGCATCTCCAGGTAGGGCTGAGAAGGACTCCTGCTCGAAACTTTGGAGAGGAGCTGCTGCCAGCCAGTGTAGTCCTGCTGCCAGAGGCGAGCCAAAGTGGCCCCCCAGCGGTTGTTCAACTCCAGCTCTCAACATCCCCACCCTTCGTGTCGGCAATACTGAGCTCGCTGGACCAAAGGTCTGACTTGGCAGAAGGCAGCTTCCGAAGTCGATGCCCCCCCGAACCAGACCTCCAGCCACCTGGAGTACCTTGCAGGATGTATCCGTCAGGGAAGCGGACCCGCAGCAAGGTGTAGTTGTACTTCCTCAGCTCCCGCTGCTCTTCTTTCTCCCGCATGGCCTTGGTCCGCAGCATGGAGGCCTTCTCGACAGATTCTGCCCTTCGGAGGCAAAACACGGGGAGAAAATGAAATGTAGGCCAAGGGGGAGCCTGAAAGGCGGGGAGGGACGGGAAGGGACCCTCCAAAGCCAGCTCCAACCCCAGGGTCACATGGTAGGGGTTCCAGACTAACTCCTTTGCCTATAAGTGAGCCAGCGTGGTGTAGTGGTTAGAGTGCTGGATTAGGACCGGGGAGACCCGAGTTCAAATCCCCATTCAGCCATAAAACTAGCTGGGTGACTCTGGGCCAGCCACTTCTCTCTCAGCCTAACCTACTTCACAGGGTTGTTGTGAAAGAGAAACTCAAGTATGTAGTACACTGCTCTGGGCTCCTTGGAGGAAGAGCAGGATATAAATGTAATAATAATAATAACAATAATAATACAATGCCCTGTACAGAACTCTGAGCACAGGAAGACTGGCAGATGTTTCTGCCCTAAAGGTAAAGTGTGCCGTTAAATCGATTTCAACTCCTGGCGGCAAAGGAGTCCTGTGGTTTTCTTTGGAAGAATACAGGAGGGGTTTACCGTTGCCACCTCCCGCACAGTATGAGATGATGCCTTTCAGCATCTTCCTAGATCGCTGCTGCCTGATATAGTACCAGTAGGGATTCGAACCGGCAACCTTCTGCTTCTTAGTCAAGCATTTCCCCGCTGCGCCACTTAAGGTGGTGTTTCTGCCCTAGACACCACTTATAGAAGCCTGCAGCCAAAGCAGTGGTAACTAGCCGATCAATGTGCCATTCCTGGCCCTACACAGCTCTCTTCTCTGGTCACTCTCTCCCAGTGTCTCAAGGAGGACCACAACCAAACAAAAACATCCAAAGTTTAAAATCAAGCAGAACTTACTTACTTAAATAAATAAATTTTAGAAACCAAGTCAACACGCTGACACTTCCTGACTGTAAAAGGTGTTCCGTAATGGAACTGGCTGCAGGTCAGCCTTCAGGAAGAGAATAACAGAACGTTCAAGTTGGAAGGGACCTGAGAGGTCCTCTAGTCCAACCCCCTTGCTTAAACGCAGGATTCTGCTGGAACATCCCTGACAGATGGCTTTGCACCCTCTGTTAAAGCCTCCAGTGAAGGAGAGCATGCAGCAGACTGTTTCAGCATCTCCCTGGGGTCCTAGGCAAAGGACCTATCCATGGCTGTAACCTGGGACCTTCTGCACACATCATGACAAGTTTGGGTCCTTTCTCCTCATAGCTTCCGGCTGCTGGAATTCCACAGCCCCCCCCAGCACAGCCACTCACCGAAGCCTCTGCTCCCGTTTCAGCTCCTCAGCGGTGAGGTTGAAGAAGTCGCTGGGCAGCTCAAAGTGGGAGGCCTGGGGGGACGGCTTGAAGATGCAGAGCTGGCGATCCAGCTGGACTCTCACCGGCTCCCCACTCAGCAGCTTCTCTTTGTGTGCCTTGAGGTCATCCAGCTTCTCCAAGGCCTCCTCTTTCAGCACGTAGAAGTCCTCTGTTGTCTCTTCTGCGGGGGGGGGGGCGGGGAGGGGGTGCAAGGAAAGAGGACCAAGCTGAGCATTTGGGCTACCCTCCAGGGCTTTCTGCTTGCCCACCTGCTTGCATCCCATCCCACAAAAGCATAGTAGGAGCCAGTGTGGTGTAGTGGTTAGAGTGCTGGACTAGGACCGGAGAGACCCGAGTTCAAATCCCCATTCAGCCATGAGACTAGCTGGGTGACTCTGGGCCAGTCACTTCTCTCTCTCAGCCTAACCTACTTCACAGGGTTGTTGTGAGGAGAAACCTAAGTCTGTAGTACACCACTCTGGGCTCCTTGGAGGAAGAGCGGGATATAAATGTAAAAAATAATAAAATAAATAAATAGTATCTTGTTCTCCAGGAATGCCGCTGCTGCCACCCCCCGCAAAGCCTCTTATTTTTCATTTGTTTTTTTTATTTTAAAACAAAGAATAGCCACAAAATGGCTCTTAAAAACAAAATGGCAGCAAAAAATGACATCAGAAGTCATTTCCGGCCACTCAGCAACCGCGGAGGGGCGAAAATTGCCTATATTTCATGCTGCGGATAAAGAAACTGGTTCTCTAAGACCCGTCCGTGGATACATGAAACCATGGATAACAAGCATCTCCCATATAGAAAGATAGGTCCCTGGCCCATAGAGCTTACTCTAAAATATGACACCGGGGGCGGGGGGAAACAGAGGAAGGAGACGTTGCTAGTGATTGTATAACTTGGCTGAAAAATTAATTTTAATTTAAAAACAACAACAACAGGAAGAAGGGGGGAGTGGGGCAGGGAAGCCTAATCAGGGAAGAGAGCGGGTCTTGTGGTAGCAAGCATAAATTGTCCCCTTTGCTAAGCAGGGTCTACCCTGGTTTGCATTTGAATGGGAGACTACATATATGAGCACTGTAGGTATTCCCCTTAGAAGATGGGGCCGCAATGCTTGCTTGCAGAAGGTTCCCAGTTCCCTCCCTGGCAGCCTCTCCAAGATAGGGCTGAGAGAGACACCTGCCTGCAACCTCGGAGAAGCCGCTGCCAGTCTGTGAAGCTAATACTGATGGTCTGACTCAGTAGAAGGCAGCTTCCTATGTTCCTATGGGCAGGAGGAGTCCATGCATTGTTTCACCCACACATATTAGGCTGAAGTCACAGGAGGGCCTGGAGAACCGGGGACTGAGCCAAAGGAGGATTTCCACGGCAAAAGGGGGCTTTGAAGGAAGGCAGTGAGGCGGCAGCACACAGGCGCTCTGGGGGGCTGCTGTGGGGTCACGCTGCTACTAAACAGAGAGGAGCAGGCCTTCTACCCTCTTGGTCCCCCAGCTGCATAGTGAAGCCGGACTCCCCTTCTCCAACCCACATCAGGAAGGGCAAGAGGCAGCAACGAAGCCAGGAGGTTTGAGCAGGCCCCACGGTGGCTTTCCACCACCCCTCCCCAGTGCTTCAAACCAAGCAGCCTTGGGGGGAAAGCCCACGTTCCATGCGAGTGCCCCACAGAAACCGCAGGTCCTTGGCCAGTGAGCCACGCAGGGAGGGAGAGAGATGGCAAGATGGGCATTTGGAGACGGGGCACTGAAGGAGGAAGGACTGGAAGGGAGCCAGTCGCCAAGGCACTTGCGTTTTGCTCAACATGCGCAAAAAGGGTTGTTGTTTTTAAAAGAATTTTAATTGGTTTTAAATAGTTTTAATCATTTTTGAATTGTTTTTATATTGTTTTAGCATTGTTTTGATTGTGGTTTTTATGGGGTTTTTTTAAGTTATTGTACACCGTCCAGAGCCTCTGGATGGGGCAGTTTATAAATGAAATGAATGAATGAATGAATGAAATAATAAATAGATGAATGAATGAATGCATGCTTCTTCACTCCCCAATCCAATTGCTAATAATGTATAGTGTGCTTTGAGTGCCTTGGGCATTTCACACACGTCCTCCTGTTGAATTTGCATCTTCGTATAACAGACAGAAAGACTGAGGGGTGTGACTTGTCCGAGGTCATCTAGGGAGTGTGTGGCAGAGGAGACCTCTCTGCCACCGCGCTACACAAAACACTCGCAACAAGCCTTGCCTTGTCCTGGGACGCTCAGGGTTGCCTTCTCGAAGCCAATCGCCTGGAAAAAACTGTGCGCCCCCTCCAGAGAGTGGATCCTTTCCTAGAAGAAAAGCAAGGGGGCTGGAACTGATGACTCACATTTCATTACAGCCTCACTACCGGCTTAATGCCAGCCTGGCAAATCCCAAGTCTCCCCTCAGCTGAGAAATCAAAGATGGGAGCCCCCAAGCCACAATTCTTAGGATGTTCTCATTGGAAGGGACCTTATTCTTGTCCAGCTCCCTGACCAATGCAGGAAACTGCCAGGAGAGAAACCCCAGAGAGACGCTGCCAGTCAGCGTAGAACAGGGCTGCACTGCTTTGGCCCTCCAGTAGTTTTTGGACTACAACTCCCATCATCCCTAGCCACAGGGGTCAATAGTCAGGAATGATAAGAGTTGCAGTACAACCTGGGTAGGAGGGTACTCCTCCACAGTTGCCTCCCAGCACCGAGTATTCACAGGTAGATTGCCTCTGGACTTGGAGGTTCTAGTCTGCTGTTGGTAGGTCTCTGTGCTCTGTAACCTTGTCTCGTGACAAAGAGGCTGCCCCCCTCAGAAACAGACCCACCTGAAACACCTTGTTCTGAAGCTTTATTTTTCGGTACTTCTCTTCCTCTGGGTGGAGGTGGATGTTATCGAGGTACCTTGGGAGGAAAGAGACCAACAAGCACCATGAAGGCTCTTGCAAGCCCCAACCTGCAGAAGTTCATCCTGAAGCAAGTCCCACTGTGTTTGCTGCCCAGAGCTCTGACCGCCGAACGGATGAAGCTGCCACCAACTGAGTTGAACCCTGAATCCATCTAGCTCAGTACTGTCTACTCTGACTGGCAGCAGCAGCTCTCCAGCACCTTCTGAGTGCAGAGCAGGAGCTCTACCACGGAATCGCAGCCATTCAGTAGGAGTTCCCTTCTACTGAGCCAGGTCATGCCACACCTTGCTGAACTGTAAGGGGTTCAGGGGAGAGCAACCAAGAAGGTGAGGAGTCTGGAAACCAAGTCCTAGGAGGAATGGTTGAAGGAACTGGGTATGTTCAGCCTGGAGAGATAAGAGACGCACTTCCAAAGATCTGAAGGGTTGCCACATGAGGGAGAGCAGACTTGTTCTCTGCTGCTTCTGAAGACTAGAATCAATGGGCTGATATGGCAAAGAGGCAGATTCAGGGTAGACATCTATCTATCTATCTATAATTGCCTAAGATGTAGCCTTGGCTAATCCCGTGAGTGGCAACTCTCGTGAGATTTCATGGCAAGGCAGAGCAGAGCAGAGCACAGCAGGGGGAACCTCTGAGCCAGCCTGCCAGGGAGGGAGGGAGGTCAATGAGGAGGAGGAAGAGGCGCCACTGTGAGCCGGTCGGAGAGTGCACGTCGGCTCCAACCGCCCGTCTCTTCGCGGCGGCGGCCGCCAAGCAGGCGGGGGCACAGGCGGCAAAACCGGGGACAACTACCACCCCACTCACTTTGGCTGGTTTGAACCAAACCCCCCAATTGGGTTCGAATTCGAAGCAGCTCAAACCTAATGGCTGGTTCGGTTCGGAGTCGAACCGGTTTGCACATCCCTACAGGAGAGGGAAAACCAGGGCCGAAGGGGTGGGGACAAAATGAACACGGGGCAGGGAGCTGGATCGGTTGCGGGTGGGGGAGACAGGGAGAACTAGGGGCGCAGGTGCTCTGCGTCAGGTCAGCTAGTTCAGAGTCATGTCCTAACTGCAAAACTTGTTCAACAGCGGAACAATCTGCCTCACAGCGATCAGCTCTCCCTCACTGGCAGTTTTCCAACCGCTATCTGCCAGGGGTGCGGTTGCAGTTTCCTGCACAGAGCAGAGGGCCGGACTAGTAGACCTCCAAGGCCCCTTACAAGACTGACATTTTCCGATTCATCAGTCCATACAGCTAGGTATTATCAATGCCGACTATCAGGGCACTTTCCCAGCCCGGCAGAGACTGGATCTGGGACCTTCTGCATGCCAAGCAGGTGATCTCCCACAGGGTGATGGGTTTCTCCCCCCACAGAACTGCATCAAACCTCAACTAAAATTAAGAACAAGACACAGGGAGGAGAGCTGGTCTCGTAGTAGCAAACATTAATTGTCCCCTTTGCCAAGCAGGGTCTGCCCTGGTTTGCATATGAACGAGACACTACATGTGAAGGCTGTGAGATACTCCCCATAAGGGATGGGGCTGCTCTGGGAAGAGCACCTGCCTGCTCGCATGCAGAAGGTCCCAAGTGCCCTCCCTGGCAGCGTCTCCAAGATAGGGCTGGGAGAGACCCCTGCCTGCAACCTTACAGAAACCGCTGCCAGTCCGTGCAGACAATACTGAGCTAGATGGACCAAGGGTCTGACTCAGTGGAAGGTAGGCTCCTATGTAATGAGCTGGAATCGACAGCACCACAGCAAACCGATCACCTACTTTGCGATGGTCTCCACGCCCAGTCTGACCTTCTCCCGGTCCCTGTTGAAGGTGTGGATCTCCATGATGGAAGCAGCCACAGGGTCTTTGGACGCATGCTGGGAAGGGAAGAGGAGCCTGTGAGACAAAGGAGCTACCATGATGCTCAGAGGGTATGGGGAAGGGGGGGGGTATCTAGAGATGAGACCAGGTGTGCCCCTCCCACCACCACCACCTTTACCGCAAGAATGGCCTCTCTGAGATGGGCCTCCTTTTTGTTTTTCCGGACGGTGACCCCAGTCAAGGGGCAAGTGAAGTAGACACCTGAGACCGACAAGGCAGAGAGGTCTTCCACCAGGGTGGGTGAGGAATTCTAAAAGAGAGAATACATAATGGAAGATCTGCTGCTTCAAGAGGAGAAAATATCCCTGCAAGCTGTAGTTTGTTGGCACTGTGCCTCAGAAGAGGACTCCGTTCCCATTTGCACACATCCAGCCTCCAGAACCTCCACCAGCGGAAGGGAGGGGGCTGTAGCTCGGTGGAAGACCATCTGCTTGGGATGCAGAAGGCCCCTGCTTCCATTTCTGGCATCGCCGGTTGAGGTCTGAGAAAGACCCTTCTTTGTCAGAAATCTTGGAGAGCTGCTGCCAGTCAGAGTAGGCAATACAGAGCTGGATGGACCCAGGGTCTGACTCGGTATAAGGTACCTTCCTTTGAGACAGGGCGATAGCTCAGCAACAGAGCATCTGCTTTGGGTGCAGACAGTCCCAGGTTCAATCCCTACAGCATCTCAAGGTAGGGGTGGGAAAGACTCGTGCCGGAACATCCTGGAGAACCCCTGCCAATCAGAACTGGTCTGGTGGAAGCAAGCATGACTTGTCCCCTTAGCTAAGCAGGGTTCACCCTGGTTGCATTTGAACGGGAGACTTGATGTGTGAGCACTGGAAGATATTCCCCTCAGGGGATGGAGTTGCTTTGGGAAGAGCAGAAGGTTCCAAGTTCCCTCCCTGGCAGCATCTCCAAGATAGGGCTGAGAGAGATTCTTGCCTGCAACCCTGGAGAAGCCGCTGCCAGTCTGTGTAGACAATACTGAGCGAGATGGACCAAGGGTCTGACTCGGTAGAAGGCAGATTTGTTCTGCTTCAGCACCTTGGTCCGATTCAGCTTTAGCGGGCGCTATCTGTGCCGAGCTCTCTCGAAGCACCAGCCCCAAGGAAGTCTCTGCAACTCCTGGGATGTCTACCTGGCCCCATTTCAGTCCCAGATCCAGATGCAAGCCACATCTGCAGCCAACGTGCACATGGGCAGATTCCGGTCAAGACAGTTCAGAACCACCACACACAGGTTGTCGACCGATATGGCTGTGGGTCTTGCAGGAGGGGTTGTCAGCAAAACGTAGGTTGTGTGGGGTTGGGAGGGGGAAGCAGCACCACCCTGGCACATCACCCCATTCAAACTGAAAGCATCCCCCCCACCCAAAGACTTCCTGTCCAGCCTGCCTGGGGGAAACAGTTTTTTGTTTTGTTTTTTAAAAGATCCTCCACAAGCCACCTAGACAGTACATTTCAAGGTTAAGTTCTTTTTGACCCCAGGAGGTTTTCATGAACATCTGAAGCCATCATCAACTTCCCTGAACAAACCCAGAGGCTTCTCACAGTCTTCCTACCTTCTGATCCACAGATGCTCCTTTGTCACAGGCGGCAGCTTCGGCCATCAGCTCTTTTTTCACTAGAGGGAAGACAGAGACACGTAAGCAAAACGGCCCGGGGCAGGAGGCAAGGGAGCAGAATCTCCAGCATTTCTATCCAGGTCTGTGTGTTCAAAGCACAAACTGAAGTTCTGAGCAACTCTGCCTCATTTCAAATGTCCCAGCAGACCACATCCTCCAGGGGAAGGTCATTCATTCTGCCCACTTGGGTTGATGCTGGGGCAAACCTCAGGAAGCCGTTAGAATCCTAGGGTGTTAAGAATCAGAATGGACCTTGGAGGTCATCGAGTCCAGCTCTGGGCAGGAATCTCTAACAGCATCCCTGACAGATGGCTGCCCAGCCTCTCTCTGAAAACCTCCAGCAAAGGAGAGCCCACCACTCCAAAAGGCAGACTGATCCACTGTCCAACAGCCCTTAACTGTTAGGAGAATTTCCTAGCATCTAGTCTGAAGCTGCTTTCTTGCCATTTCAAGCCACTGGTCCTAGTTCTGCCCTCAAGGGCAACAGAGATCAAGTTTGTACCTCCTTCCATATGACAGCCCTTCAGCTAATTGAAAACAGCTCCTCATATCTCCCTCTAAGGCTTTTCTTCTCCAGGCTAACCATACCCAGCTCCTTCCTTAAAAGGACCGGGTTTCCAGACCCCTCACTTGGTCACCTCCCTCTGAACCGGTTCCAGTTTATCGACATCTTTATTGGACACAGGATTCCAAGTGAGGTCTGCATCTGAGCAGTGCAGAATGATTACCTCTTGGGATCTTATTGGGCGGGGACACTATAGGGCAGGGCTGCACAACATACGGCCCACGTGCCAGATTTGGCCCGCAGGCATATTAGCGCCGGCCCATGGTGGAAGCTGGCTTAGGCACCACCCATCTCACATGAGTGGGCAGCAGAAGCGGTGGAGAGGCGATTGCACTGCTATGGGGGCACCACTCGCCCCACACCCCAGCTCCGGAGCCCCTCTGCCTCCGTCAAGACTGGGAGCTTCCTGGGGATGAGAGCATGTATGCGCCCTGATGGAAAAACATTATCTAGATAATGGATTATCTAGATCCATTTCAGTCAGGCTTCAGAGCTGGTTTTGAACAGAAATTGCTTTGATTGCCCTATGGGGTGACCTGTGCAGAGAGAGAGAGAGAGGAGTGCAATCCTGTTCATTCTCTTGGACTTCTCAGCAGCTTTCGATATACCATTGACCATGGTATCCTTTTGGATAGGTTGGCCACAATGGGTGTGGGAGGCACTGCTCAGAGATAGTTCCGCTTCTACCTCGAGGAGCATTTCCAAAAGGTTGCTCTGGGGGATTACTGCCCAACCCCTTGGCAGTTCTGCTTTGGGGTTCCACAGTGGTCCCTTCTTTCCCCTATGATGTTTACATCGACATGAAAGTGCTGGGAGAGGTCATCCGGAGATTTGGCCCAAGGTGTCCTCAGTATGTGGATGACACTCAGTTGTATCTCTTTTTCATCTGCCTTATGGTACAGAATTCATCCTGGACTTGCTAGTCATGGGAAGACTCAAGGAGGTCAAGACACCACAGCCACACCCTGGACTGCTGGGAATCTAACACACCTTGCCTTCAAAGAGTTCCATAGGCATTACTCATCCACTCTCTAGCATGCTTTGCAGCCATAAGGACTAGAAGCTTGCCTTTGTTTGTGTGTGTTCATTAAAGCTGAGATGATTAAGAGGCCAAATCCTGCACCTGAAACCAGTGAGTGAGTGAGTGTGTTTTCTCAGCCCTTCTGTGGAATTCTGGCGGCCACAGCTCCCAGTGAAATACCTACACTACCCAAGAAGAGCCATCAGCAACTTTTCCCACTTACCCTGATTTCGGATGGCATCTTGGGATGACGGGGGCCGAGGCTTGGGCTTCTGTTCCAGCCTGGCCAGGGCTGCTGCAGCGGCCATCTGAGCTTCATTGGTTGGCCCTTGGCGAGGCTTGGGGGTGTCAGCTTTGGGTTTCTCTTTGGGGGTTCTTTCCCTGGCGAGGAGAGGAACACACACACAGAAGCTTGAGAGTAGTACCCCAGAAACTCAGAGTTCGAGCAGAAAACATGAGACACAGTAGATTGAGACCAGGCATAATGGTGTTAGAGAAGCCGGTGTTAAAAGATCCACACAATGAGTCCCCAAGCACCAGCCACATCCCCTTATCATTGGGCAAAAATACCACAGGATGGACCAGCAGTTTGAAGCCACCAGCACCAGGGGGTGGAGGGAGCTGAGAGTGATGGCTGTTCCCGACTACCCACTATCAGCACAAACTCAAAAAGCTGGCTTCCGTAAGCTTCCCTGCCTGGTTACCTGGCCCCAGTCTGGTACTCGCCATAGGCAACCAACCAGATGAGTGGTTACTTCCATGCCTGCACGGAGCAGAAGGAGAGCTGGTCTGCAGGAGGAGAGCTGGTCTTGTAGTAGCAAGCATGACTTGTCCCCTCAGCTAAGCAGGGTCCACCCTGGTTGCATATAAAAGGGAGACTAGAAGTGTGAACACTCTAAGATATTATCCTCAGGGGATGGAGCCACTCTGGGAAGAGCAGAAGGTTCCAAGTCCCCCCACACTGGCATCATCTCCAAGACAGGGCTGAGAGAGATGCCTGTCTGCAATATTGGAGAAGCAGCTGCCGGTCTGTGTAGACAATTCTGAACTAGATGGACCAAGGGTCTGACTCAGTATATGGCTGCTTCCTATGTTCTTGCATCAACTTGCCCAAGATTACCCACAGCATCCCTGAAGTGTGCAGCCCAAAGTTAGCCCTCAAAATGATCAGACCAGGCTAGGCTGCTCCACCACCTATCCCCCAATACCAAGCAGGGGAGGGAGGGAGGGAGAGAGAATGAACAAACAGGTTACAAACCTGTTCATAAAGAAAAATATGTGCCAGGAAGACCACAGGATGATACCCAGGAGTAGGTACAGAAAGGTGTACTGAAAGGATGACATGTACCGCTGGGGAGGGGAGGCGGATTAGCTGAGCAAAGAGGCCAGTGCTGTGTAGTGGCCCCTCCCCAGGCCCCTCTGCTCTCCCCTCCACAGCGTCACAACATCCTAGGTGAGCATCACAAAGGGGCCCCTGATCACCAACTGCAGGAAGAGGCCTTGCCAAACCAGTTTAGCTGCAAATAGAGATGCGCATGAACCTGTTCGGAGGCCCTTTTACGGGCCTCCAAACAGGTTCAAACACTGGGCGGTTCAGAGAGTTCAAAGGCAGGGGGAGGATAACTTTAAGGGTAGGGGAGGGTGCACTCCCCCACCCCCAACCACTGCGTTTCCACCGGCGGCACCCACTGGAAAATTGGTCCGGCAGGACGGAAGTGTACCTCCCTGCCATCCTGCCCATTCCTCGGACCGTAAGTAACCATAAGTAGCGCATATGCATGCCGAGCACGCACACAATGTCCGCACGTGCTAATTCTGGTCACTTCCGGTTCAAGGAGGAGACGGGGAGAGGTACGCTGCCACACCACCAGACCGGTTTTCCAGCAAGCGCTGGTGGGGGAAATGCTGGTGGGGGTAAGTGCACCCTCCCCCATCCTTAAAGTTATCCTCCCCCCGCCTTTGAACTGGCCCCCTCCGGTTCTGTGCATATCCCTAGCTGCAAATCCTTAACAGCTCAAGGACCCAAATGGATTCAAAGTTGGAGAGGGCCCAATTAAGTTCTGGGAGTACTGGAGTTTGCTTTAGACACACACACACACCCACCACCACCACCACCACCACCTCCCAAAAAAAAGCAGAGGAAAAGTAGCCAGGGAACAGTTTTCTTATGTTCTGATTGCCAATTGGTTTTGTCTTTACTATTACTACATTTATATATCACTTTCCAAAGTTCTCAAAGTGATTTACATAGATAGATAGATAGATAGATAGATAGATAGATAGATAGCATATTTTTGCCATATTAAGCCATCTTAGCATGGACAGGTCTATCAATGGCTACTAGACCACCTTAAGTGGCTCAGTGGGGAAATGCTTGACTAACAAGCAAGGTTGCCGGTTCCAATACTCGCTGCTACTATATTGGGCAGCAGCGATATAGGAAGATGCTGAAAGGCATCATCTCATACTGCGCGGGAGGAGGCAATGGTCAACCCCTGCTGTATTCTACCAAAGAAAATCACAGGGCTCTGTAGGTGCCAGGAGTCAAAATCGACTGGATGGAACAATTTACTTATCAATGGCTACTAGTCTGGTGGCTATAGGCCACCTCTGGCCTCAGAGGCAAGATACCTCTGAATACCAGTTGCAGGGGAGTAAGAGAAAGGGCATGCCCTCATTTCCTGCCTGTGGGTTTCCCAGAGGCATCTATCTGGTAGACCACTGTGTGAAATAGGATGCTGGACTAGACAGGCCTTGGGCCTGATCCAGGAGGGTTATTCTTATGTTCTTATCTTAAGAGCCATGCCTTGATAACTAGATGCAAGTTCTCCAGTTTGAAATTATGTATTTATTCATATTAATATTGTTTTTTGTCTCCAGGCCCATGATCTCCCACCCCACAACTCTCTCTCCATCCCACTTACAACTCTCTCATAAGAACCTCATTGATCAGGAACCAGAGGAACTGTGGAATGAAGCTGTTCAGGACAAATGTGAAAAGAGACTGCCAAAGACCAAGAAACAGAAGAAAGCAAAATGGATGTCAGAACAGATGGCGGAAATTGCCCAGAAGAGAAGAGAAGACAAAGCCAAGAAAGATAAAGACCTCAGGAAAGAACTCAATAGGGAATTTCAAAAAGCTGTTAGAAGAGACAAGGAGCAGTACTACAATGACATCTGTAAAGACCTTGAGGATGGAAATAGACACAGGGGGAAAGGAAAATTTCCCAAAATATATCTGAACTGATACTCCGGTTTCTCTTCAGATTGTATAAATCTTTCGCCTTTTTTATCTCTGAACTGAAGAAAGTTCCAACCTCGAACTGGTATGTTAAGAGATGCCAAAGGACAAATAGTAACTGATTCAGAGAAGATCAAACAGAGATGGAAGGAGCATGCTGAAAATCTGTACAGCAGGGACATCAACATCCAAGATACTCTAGAAGATATTCCCTACTTGCAAGAATCTCTAGTACAGGAACAGTGTTCCCTCTAACAGGAATTCCCAGATGTTGTTGACTACCACTCTCAGAATCCCAGCTGCAATGCCTTTTGCTTGGGGATTATGGGAGTTGTGGTCCACAACATCTGGGAATCCCTGTTAGAGGGAACACTGTACAGGAAGGTGAAGTTAGATCAGCACTCTGGTCATTACCAAGTCAGAAGGCTACAGGAATTAATGGAATAGCTACAGAAATATGGCAGGCAACAGAAGAAGAATCAGTCAAGGCTCTAACCAAACTATGCCAGCAAATTTGGAGAACAACACAGTGGCCAACAGATTGGAAGAGGTCAGTCTACATACCCAAAGAGCGGAGACTTAACAGATTGCGCAAACCATTGCAAAATATCCTTAATTTCACATGCTAGCAAAATAATGCTCAGGCTCATCCAACGCAGATTAGAGCCCTACGTGGAAAGGGAAATGCTGGATTTTCAAGCTGGTTTCGGAAAAGGCCAAGGAACAAGAGACGTCATTGCTGATGCACGCTGGAAAATTGAAAAAGCCAGAAAATACCGCAAAAAAATCAAGATGTGCTTCATTGACTACAAAAAAAGCCTTGGATTGCATCAACCATGTCAAGTTGTGGAATATCCTCAGGAAAATGGGCATCCCAGAACATCTCATTGTTCTCATGAGAAACCTATACACAGGAGAGGAAGCCACAATCCTTCGGGACATGGTGAAACAGACTGGTTCCAGATTGGCAAAGGAATAAGACAAGGCTGTCTACTTTCTCCTTATTTATTCAATTTATATGCTGAATACATACAGAGAGAAGCTGGATTGGAAGAGGATGAGCGTGGTTTGAAAGCTGAAGGAAGAAACATCAATCTGCGCTTCGCTGATGACACCACTCTGATAACTGAGAATGCGGATGATCTGCAAGCTTTAGTAATGCAATTCAAGGAGAACAGTGAAAAAATGGGATTATGACAAAATGTAAAGAAGACTAAACTAATGATAACAGGTACAACAACAGGGATGTGCATGAACTGGTTTGGAGGCCCTTTTACGGACCTCTGAACTGGTTCGAAGGTCTGGCGGTTCGACTGTGGGAGATGGTTACCTTTAAGAAGGGAGGGTGCTCTTCCGCCCTGCCAGGACTGTCTGCAGAATCACTGGTGTGAGGCGGCGGCATACCCGCTTGCCACCCAGTTTTGTCTGTGTGCAATGTGTGTGTGTGAGAGAGAGAGTTATGTGCACACATTAACTTGATGCTGCCGCCCGACAAAACTCTTTCCGCTTACAGATCATAAAAATTAGAGGGAACACTGCTTGGAGCCTTCTGCATGCAAGCCTGCAGATGCTCTTCCAAGAGTAGCCCCGTCCCCTACGGGGAACATCTCACAGCCTTCACATGTAGTCCCCCGTTCATATGCAAAGCAGGGTATACCCTGCTTAGCAAAGGGGACAATTCATGCTTGCTACCACAAGACCAGCTCTCCTCCTACAATAATGGGGGCACAAGGGAGGACAGCCTTTGCTCAGTGGTGGAGTTCATCCTTTGCATGCAGAAGCTCCTGGATTCAATCCCTGGCTGCTCCAGTTAAAAGATCTCTGGGTGCAGGTGATGGAAAAGGCCCTTCTTTGCCTAAGAGCTGCTGCCAGTCAGTGTTGACAGTGCTGAGCTAGACAGACCAAGGGTATGACTCGGCAGAAGGCAGCTTTCTGCATTCACCAGGAGCATCCATAGCTCAGAGGCAGAGTACCTGCTTTGCAAATGGAAGCAGCATCCTCAGTCAGGGCTGGGACAGACCCCTGCCTGGAACACTGGAGAGCCACTGCCAGCCAGTGCAAACAGTATTGAGCTCAATGGATCAAGAGACTGACTTAGTACAAAGCAGCAAACCATGTTCCTAAATGTGATGTTCCGTGCATGGAAAGGTGAGATTGATGGGTGGGATGAGGGGGGATGGTGAGGGGCTGCAGGAGACAGTGATGGCCAAGGGGGACGTGTGAAGCAGGGCAGAACAGATGGGGGTGGAAAAGGAAACTGGTACAGTTGAGGGAGAAGAAAGGATAGTGGGTGAAGAGGCGATGATGGGGCTCTCTCTCCCACAACACTAGAACCAGGGGTCACTCCATGAAACTGGCGGCCAGGGATTTTAGGACCAACGAAAGGAACTACTTTTTCACACAGTGCATAATTAATCTATGGAATTCTCTGCCACAAGATGTGGCAATGGCCACCCGCTTAGATGGCTTTAAAAGGGACAGACAAATTCATGGAGCGCAGGTCTATCAACGGCTACTAGCCTGGTAGCTTTACCCTCAGAGGCAGCAAGAGGCCTCTCAACACCAGTTGCAGGGGAGCAGCAGCTGCTGCTGCAGGAGAGAGGGCATGCCCTCCCCGCTTGCCTGGGGGCTTCTCAGAGGCATCTGGTGGGCCAATGTGTGAAACAGGATGCTGCTGGACTAGATGGGCCTCCTTGGGCCTGGTCCAGCAGGGCTGTTCTTATTTTTATTTATTTATTTATTTATAAATTATTGTATACCGCCTCCTCCAAAGAGGGCTAGGCGGGGAACAATAACAATCAATAAAAACAAAAAAGTTCTGAACCTCGGCCCTTGTAGCCCTCCATAATTTCACATCCTAAAGCCCCCTCTCCAAATATTTACCCCTCCCCATTTGAGCGCCTCAGATGGCCCCCCCTCCCCTCCCCGTCTCCCCTCCCCCCCAGCGCGTCCCCTTGCCCCCACCCCGACTGCTGGGGGAGCGGGGCGGTTACCTGGGCGACTCGGAGAGCTTCTGGCCCGACCCGGCCGCCTTGAACTGCAGGTCCGCCTTGATATCCTGGAAGAATTTCTTCATAGCGATACGCCCCTCCCCCCTTGCCCTCCCCCCGCACACCAAAGAAAACACACACCGCCCAAAACAAAACAACCCCCTCCTTCCCGCTCTTTGCTTCCGGCGGCGCTAAGCCGGAAGCAGGAAGCCAAGGCGGGCTTCCACTACCCATCACGTGACACGGGCTCCACAGAGGCCATCTTCAGCTAGGGCAAGGGCGGCGGGGCGTAGAAGGCGAGAAAATAAAGGCACTTCCGGTATAGGGTTTCACCACGGAGATTTTACGCCCTAGAGCGGCACGATAGGGACACTAATTCAGGGTGAGGCGGGAAGAACAGAGGGAGAAAATAAGACAGGCTTTACCGGTATAGAGTTTTACTACGGAGATCTCAAAGCCTAGAGCTGTACCATCTCAAAGCAATTTTATACAAAGAAAAAATCCAGCCGTTTGAAAACAAGGACTGACACCCTTGGTTGCACGGGCTGCTCTTTCCCTCGGAGGAGATCACCTTTTCTTCGCTATTGGCCAATAATGCAATTTCCAAATAATTCCAACGAGCATGAAAATAGAAACAGAAAATAGAAGCTGCCATATACTGAATCAGACCCTTGATCCATCTAGCTCAGTATTGTCTACACAGACTGGCAGTGGCTTCTTCAAGGTTGTAAGCAGGAGTCGCTCTCAGACCTATCTTGGAGATGTGAGGCAAGGAACTTGGAACTTTCTGCATGCCAGCAGCATTCAGTTCCACTGAGCTACAGCCTCATCCCCTAAGGGGATTTCTTAGTGTTCAGACACATAGTCTCCCATTCAAATGCAAACCAAGGTGGACCCTGCTTAGCAAAGGGGACAATTCATGCTTACTGACAAAAGATCAGCTCTCCTCCCCTAAAATAAAAGAAACTTCAATGGTTTATCAAGCCTCTCTGACCCACCTGGGGAAAAGTCAGTCCTGTTAGAGACCTGATCAATGTCAGAATTCAGGCAGGACTAAAAGCTATTTGTCCTTTGAAAACAAGGATTCTTGTGACAACCTTTAAAATGTTTATTGCATTCAAAGCTTTCATGGGCAACAGCCGACCTCATCAGATAGCAATAGCAATAGCACTTACATTTATATACCGCTCTATAGCCGAAGCTCTCTAAGCAGTTTACAATGATTTAGCATATTGCCCCCAACATTCTGGGTACAACATTCTGGATGCATTAAGTGTTATTCTTGTTAGGCAGGGGTAATGTCAAGTCGAGTCAGTGTCGACTCCTAGTGAACACAGAGCCATGTGATTTTCTTTGGTAGAATACAGGAGAGGTTTAGCATTGCCTTCTCCTGCACAGTATGAGATGATGCCTTTCAGCATCTTCCTATATCACTGCTGCCTGGGAAACATACCAGTGGGGATTTGAACCAGCAACCTCTTGCTCCCTAGGCAAGTTTAGGGATAGGGGAATATATATGAGAGAAATGGCCATACCTTGCAAAAGATATCAGAGAGTCATAGAATCACAGAATGTTCAAGTTAAAAGGAAACATGGGGGTCTTCTATTCCAGCCTCCTCTTCAATGAAGGAATCTGTTACAGCATCTCAGAGAGATGCTTTTATTTGAAAACCTCTAGAGACTTTATATGAAAACCTCTAGAGCGAAGAGCCCACCACTGCCACAGTCTTTCCACAGTCCAACCCCTCTTACATAATAAGAGCCCCTGGTGGCGCAGTGGTAAAACTGCCGCCCTGTAACCAAAAGGTTACAAGTTCGATCCTGACCAGGAGCTCAAGGTTGACTCAGCCTTCCATCCTTCCGAGGTCGGTAAAATGAGTACCCAGAATGTTGGGGGGCAATATGCTAAAATCATTGTAAACCGCTTAGAGAGCTTCCAGCTATAGAGCGGTATATAAATGTAAGTGCTATTGCTATTGCTATATAGACAGAAAATTCTTCCTAATGTCTAGCAGGAACCTGCCTCTTTGTCATGTCAACCCCTTCGTTCTAGCCCTGCCCTCAGGAGCAACAGAGCCCGCTCCTTAGAATATAAGAACAGCCCTGCTGGATCAGGCCCAAGAAGGCCCATCTAGTCCAGCATACTGTTTTGCACAGTGGCCCACCAGATGCCGCTGGAAGCCTACAGGCAGGAGTTGAGGCCATGCCCTCTCTCTTGCTGTGACTCCTCTGCAACTGGTACTCAGAGGCATCCTGCCTTCGAGGCTGGAGGTGGCCTATAGTAGACGTTGATAGACCTCTCCTCCATGAAGTTATCCAAACCCCTCTTAAAGCCATCCAGGTTATTGGCTATCCTTCTGGGTTTGTGACATCCTTTCATATATCTGAAAGCGGCCATCATATCTCCCCTTCTCTTCTGCAGGCTCAATGGGTGCACCTTAACGACCCATCTTTTTAGCCTGGCTTTTAATGTAGTTTTAAGGTTATTTAGTTTTATTTGTAATTTTAATCTTTAAAATTACTAATAAATTTGGTTTTTATTTGTCTTTTAATTGTAATGGTTTTTGATTTTAATTGTTAATTGATTTTAATGTAAACCACCCTAAGCCATCTTTGGAAGGGCGATATATCAATCAAACAAACCAACTTATCCAGCACCTTCAGTCATTCCTCAGATAAGACTTGGTTTCCAGAACACTACAGGTCATAGATATTAGAGTTGGAAGGCATCTTGGAGGTCTTCTGGTCCAACCCCATTCAGTGCAGGAATCTGTTGCAGCTATTAAGAACATAAGAAGAGTCCTGCTGGATCAGGCCCAAGGCCCATTTAGTCTAGCATCCTGTTTCACACAGTGGCCCACCAGATGCCTCTGGGGAGTCCACAGGCAAGAGGTATGTGCATGCCCTGTCTCCTGCTGTTACTCCCCTGCAACTGGTATTGGGAGGCCTTGTGCCTCTGAGGCTGGAGGTGGCCTATATTATATTATTATTATTATTACATTTATATCCCGCTCTTCCTCCAAGGAGCCTAGAGCGGTGTACTACATACTTAGGTTTCTCCTCACAACAACCTTGTGAAGTAGGTTAGGCTGAGAGAGAAGTGACTGGCCCAGAGTCACCCAGCTAGTTTCATGGCTGAATGGGGATTTGAACACGGGTCTCCCCGGTCCTAGTTCAGCACTCTAACCACTACACCATTGATAGACCTCTCCTCCATAAAGTTATCCAAACTCCTCTTAAAACCATCCAGGTTGTTGGCTGTCACCACATCTTGTGGCAGAGAATTCCACAAGTTGATTATGCATTGTGTGAAAAAGTACTTCTGTTTGTTGGTCCTAGATTTCCTGACAATCAATTCCATGGGATGACCCCTGGTTCTACTGTTATGGGAGAAGGAGAAGAATTTATCTCTATCCACTTTCTCCACACCATCCATGATTTTATAGAACTCTATCATGTCTCCCTGCAGTTGTCTTATTTCTTAACTAAAAGGCCCCAGGTGTTGTAGCCTTGCCTCATAAAGAAAGTTCTCTAGGCCAGGGATTCTCAACATTGGGTCTCCAGATGGTATTGGACTTCAACTCCCATAATCCCCAGCACCAGTGGTCTTTGGTTGGGGATTATGGAAGTTGAATCCAATAACATCTGGAGACTCAACATTGAGAATCCCTGCTCTAGGCCCCTGATCATCTTGGTTGCCCTCTTCTGCACCTATTCCTTAACTATACTTAAATATAAGATAGCCCAATTCTAGGTGGTGCTGATCACTTGGAATCCTGTGTCCAGTTTATTTTATTTAAAATATTTATATCCTGCCCCTCCAGTATAATTCTGGTCCCTGCATTTTAACAAGAGCATTGATAAACTGGAAGGGGTTCAGAGGAGGGCAACCGAGATGGTGAGGAGGCTGGAAAGCAAGGTCTATAATGAATGGTGGAAGGAGTTAGGTTTTGCCTGGAGAAGAGAAGATTTATGAAGGTGGTGGGGATAGCCATCTTAGGAACATAGGAAGCTGCCTTATGCTGAGTCAGACCATTGGCCCATCTCTAGCTAAATATTGTCTACCCAGATTGGCAGCGGCTTCTATTGGGAAAAGAGCTGGTCTTGTGGTAGCAAGCATGACTTGTCCTCTTAGCTAAGCAGGGTCCGCATCTGCTAAGCAATCTGGGTGAGATGCTTAAAATCCGGGAGAAACCCGGGATATTTTTTTGGGGGGGGGCATGGCAACTCTAGGCTTGGTTACAAATAAATGGGAGACTAGAAGTGTGATCACTGTAAGATATTCCCCTCAGGGGATGGAGCCACTCTGGGAAGAGCAGAAGGTTCCAAGTTCCCTCCCTGGCAGCATCTCCAAGATAGGACAAGATTATTTTTTTTAATAGGAAAAGATTTTTTAATGTAACCAACAAACTACCCAAGCATACAGTATGTTGGAGAAGCCGCTGCCAGTTTATGAAGACAATACTGAGCTACATAGACCAAAGGTCTGACTCAGTATATGGCAGCTTCCTATATTCCAAGGCAGGCAGGAGTCTCTCTCAGCACGATTTTGGAGATGCCAGGGAGGGAACGTGGAACCTTCTGCTGGCAGGCATGCAGATGCTCTCCCCAGAGCTGCCCCATTCCCTAAGGGGAATATCTTACAGTGCTCACATAAGGTCTTCCATGCAAATGCAAACCAGGGTGGACCTGCTTAGCAAAAGGGACAATTCATGCTTGCGACCACAAGACCAACTCTCCTCCCTGTCCTTCAAATATCCAAAGGGCTACTTAGCCTCTCTTACATTTCACAGAAGAAAACAAGAACACACTTGAAATAACCAATTTTCAGGCGCAAACTGAGAAGCGCGACCATTCGCACAAAAGCATGCAGTTGTGTACAGATGCATATAGAACATATAATGTCCAGGGGAGTAGGAAGCTGGGGGGGGGTGAGGGACATGGAAATTGGTGTCCCTTGGTTGCACCACAATGCAAGGAGATTGGGGGTGTGTGTGTGTCAAACCTTTATTGGTTCACAGCTAAGGAGATACTTTTACAAGCTTGTTACTCTCTATCCAGGCCAAGCTAGAACTGTTCTGGGGGTTTCCCCTCCCTTTCCTCAGAGTTCCACTAGGCTTTTCTTTTTAAAGTGACAGCACCATATTAACAATTAATACCAACAAAGCCTTAACCAGCCTGGGTTGTATTTTAATTCCTTTCACATGTGCATAGTGTCTGTGTGCCCTGATGGTCCCTGCATCAACATCAGATGTAGGAGGCATAGCCAGTATCTGTATCAGAGACTTGCTCCTAATTCTCCCCAGTCAGCGTTTCATCCCAGCCTGTCTGGGAACTTCTTCCACTGCCAACCAGGAGAGCTGGTCTGGAGGTAGCAGCAAGCACGAATTATCCCCTTTGCTAAGCAGGGTCTTCCCTAGTTTGCATTTGAATGGGAGACTACATGTGTGAGCACTTTTAGATATTCCCTTTAGGGGATGGGGCTGCTCTGGGAAGAGCACCTGCCTGCTTGCATGAAGAAGGTTCCCAGTTCCCTCCCTGGCAGCATCCCCAAGATAGGGCTGAGAGAGACTCCTGCCTCTAACTGTGGAGAAGCCGCTGCCAGTCTGGGTAGACAATACCGAGTTAGATGGACTGATGGTTTGACTCGGCAGAAGGCAGCTTCCTGTGTTCCTAATGTGTGGGTCTTTTAATTCTTCATCTTCTCTAAAACCATTATGCCTGCTTCTCATTCTCCTGGTGCTCACGTTTTCTCTGGGTGGCCCTGCTCAGGATACTGGCCACACACCCCGTGCCTGATGTGGACGCAGGGGGTGCAGCCACTGCCTAGAAGAGGGGCTGCTCGGCCCTCCTCCCAATGCTCCTCAGTCTGCGCTTTGTTCCGGCACTGGCTGGCTGAGGCTTTCTTTCACTGCCTAACTGAGAGCGAGGCAGGGAAATAAGCCCCCAGCTGGCACAGGAACAAAGCACCTGCTGTCAGGAAAGGGGCACACCTTATGCTCCCAGCCAGAGAGAGTGTGATTCACCAGCTGGATTTGGGAGCAAGTGGGTGCCTTGGAAGCCCCCCCCCGACTCTGGGGGCCCAGCAATGGTCATCCTCCTTTGTGCAATAGTCCCTACGCCCCGATAATGTCTGAACCCCTGCTAACTGGGCAAAGACGCACCTTTTAATGTGGTGATTCTCTTTCTTGAGCAGGGGGAGAGCAACCGGCACTATCCACCCCCAGCACAGTACCTCCAGTGACTGTTGCTAGTGTCTTATTTTATGTTTCTTTTTAGATTGTGAGCCTTTTGAGGACAGGGATCCATCTTATTTATTTATTATTTCTCTGTGTAAACTGCCTTGAGCCATTTTTGGAAGGGTGGTATAAAAATCGAATGAATGAATGAATGAATGAATGAATGAACCCGGCTATGCTGTGTCCATAAGAACAGTCCTGCTGGATCAGGAACACGCAGGAAGCTGCCATATACTGAGTCAGACCATTGGTCCATGTAGCTCAGTATTGTCTACACAGACTGGCAGCAGCTTCTGCAAGGTTGCAGGCAGGAATCTCTCTCAGCCCTTTCTTGGAGATGCTGCCAGGGAGGGAACTTGGAACCTTCTGCTCCTCCCAGAGCGGCTCCATCCCGAGGGGAATATCTTACAGTACTCACTCATGTAGTCTCCCATTCATATACAACCAGGGCATATCCTGCTTAGCTAAGGGGACAAGTCATGCCTGCTACCACAAGACCAGCTCTCTTCCCTTCCCTTCCCGAAGGCTTATCTAGTCCAGCATCCTGTTTCACACCGTGGCCCAGCAGATGCCGCTGGGAAGTCCACAGGCTTCTGTTGTGCATTGTGCATTAGTGTTGCACATCTTAGGAACATAGGAAGCTGCCTTTTACTGAGTCAGACATTTGCTCCACCTGGCTCAGTATTGTCTACACCAGGCCTGCTCAGCTTAGGCCCCCCAGCTGTTTTTGGACGACAACTCCCATAATCCCCAGCCACAGTGGCCAATAGCCAGGGATTATGGGAGTTGTAGGCCAACATCTGCAGGAGGACCAAAGTTGAGCAGGCCTGGTCTACACAGACTGGCAGCGGCTCCTTCAAGTTTACAGGCAGGAGTCTCTCTCAGCCTGATCTTGGAGATGCTGCCAGGGAGGGAACTTGGAAACCTTCTGCCCACAAGGAGGCAGGTGCTCTTCCCAGAGGGGCCCCATCCCTTGAGGGGAATATCTTACAGTGCTCACACTTTTAGTCTTCCATTCAAATGGGAGCCAGCGTGGTATAGTGGTTAGAGTGCTGGACTAGGACCGGGGAGACCCGAGTTCAAATCCCCATTCAGCCATGAAACTAGCTGGGTGACTCTGGGCCAGTCACTTCTCTCTCAGCCTAACCTACTTCACAGGGTTGTTGTGAAAGAGAAACTCAAGTATGTAGCTCACCGCTCTGGGCTCCTTGGAGGAAGAGCGGGACATAAATGTAAAATAATAATAATAATAATAATAATAATAATAATAATAATAATAATAATATGCAAACCAGGATGAAGGCTGCTTAGCAAAGGGGACAATTCATATATAGGAAGATGCTGAAAGGCATCATCTCATATTTCACAGGAGATGGCAATGGTAAACCCCTCCTGTATTCTACCAAAGACACACAGGGCTTTCTGGTCACCAAGAGTAAACACCGACTTGACAACACAACTTTACCTTTTCTGCACCATGCAGCTGAAAGTACAGCAGAGACACAAAGCATCCACCACCTACCCACTGGGAGATTTAATTTATAGAGACTCTGGGGAGGGAGCTGGATCCTGAAGGACAACTAGGTACATGGGAAGCTGCCTTATACTGAGACAGATGCTTGGTCCATCTAGCTCAGTATTGTCGACTGGCAGCAGCATCTGCAAGGTTTCAGCTAGGAGTCTTTCTCTGCCCTACCTGGAAATGCTGTCACAGATTGAATCTGGGACCTTTTCATGCAACTTAATAACAGCCCTGCTGGATCAGGCCCAAGGCCCATCTAGACCAGCATCCTGTTTTGCACAGTGGCCCACCAGATGCCGCAGGAAGCCTACAGGCAGGTGTTGGGGGCATGCCCTCCCTCCTGCCATTACTCCCCTGCAACTGGTACTCAGAAGCATCCTGCCTTTGAGGCTGTTGGTGGCCTATAGCCCTCCGACTAGTAGCCGTCAATAGACCTCTCCTCCATGAAGTGATCCAAACCCCTCTTAAAGCCATCCAGGTTGTTGGCTGTCACCACATCTCGTGGCAGAGAGTTCCACAAGTTGATTATGCGTAGTTTTGTATAAGGGCGTTATAATATTAGCCATTTTATTTTCAATTCCCTTCCTAATGATCCCTATCATGGACTTGGCCTTTTTCACTGCTGCTGCACACTGAGTTGACACTTTCCAGGAGCTGTCCACCAGGACGCCAAGATCCCTCTCCTGGTCTGTCACCAACAGCTCAGATCCAACCTAATGTGAAAAACACTGAATAACTAATGTGGAAAACACTGAACAAAGCATGCCCGAGAGGCCAAGATAATGATTTCCCAGGGACAAACTGCAAAAAAATAGGGAGGTACTGTCCCTGGTAAACAGAGACAGTTGGAGCCTTGGGGTATGTGTGACTTAAAATATAAATCACCCTTGAAGCTATTAATATGATCATCTCTTGGAGGAGGAAAAGCTGGAAGAGGCATTTATATTGCAAATGAGCATGTTCAGAGGCATTTGTAATGCAAACGAGCAGGACAGGACCTAGCTTTCAGGCTCAGGTGTGAAAATAAGGGTGTTTGACGCTTGAGGCAAAGTACAGGGACTTGGGAGAATGTGGGTGTGTAGGAGGAGGCAAAGTGGCAACAACTTCTTAGCCTGAGGTAGTGAGAGCATTAATCTTACAGATTCACAGAGGCATTCTTGTTGTGTGCAGGAACTTCTCTGTCTCCATTTTCTGCCCTTGACTCTCTCTCCCTCAGTTCGCACACAGGCTGGCATATTTACATTCTCCTCTCACACACAGACCCTGGGCTAAAGGAAATATTCACACTCGGCCAATCCTGAAATAAACAATCGTAATGACTTTATTTATATGGCCACCCTATAACAAATTATTCTCTGGGCAGCTCACAGAATAAAACCATCAAACAGCAGCAGAATAAAACATTCAATTAAAAATGCATTAAAGCAAACAAGAACGAAAGCTACCCACAGATACAACTAAAAAAGCAAGAACATTTAAAATGTTTAAAATACATTTCAAAAGCCTTGGTGCAGACCTGTAGTGGGGGGATGCTAGGGTGGGTCTGCTCCCTCTAAACTTTTCTCTGCCCCCTAATTAAAAAAACAACCCTCAAATAATTTTAAAAGAACAAAATGTAGCTTGCAGTTAGGACTGTTGGGGACGTGATAAACTTTTTTGGCCCCCCCCAAAACATCCAGGTGGGCTATAGGGCTGCCTGGGTGAAGAAGCAGCTCTTCACCTGGTGTTTAAAACAGCACAATGATGGTGCTAGACAGGTCTCACTGGGAAGGCTATTCCATAGACAAGGTGCCACCACCAAAAGGTCCCTCTCCTTAAGCAGGGTTGCGAGAACCTAAGGGGTATACCCGTGGGTCAAATGGGCCGTAAGCCAGAATTTGGCTTTTTAAAAGCCAAATCTGGCCACCTAGCTCCTTAGTTCCAAATCTAGCCACCTAGCTCCTTAGCTCCAAGTCTGGCCACCTTAGCTCCTTAGCTCCAAATCTGGCCACCTTAGCTCCTAGCTCTGGCCACCTAGTTCTCATCTCACCTCATTTGGCAGGGCACTTGGAGCAGGGGCCAGGCCTCTGTAGAGGATCTTAAGGTCCGGATGGAGGCATAAAGGGCATGACACTCTTCCAAGGTAACCCGATCCCAAGCCGTTTAGGCCTTTAAAGGTTAAAACCAGGACTTTAAACTGGGCTGGGAAACCAGCATAGCTGACAGAGCACTGGCATAAAGTTATCAAAATGCCCAGTCAGTTTATAACCTCCTAGCTCAATTTTGGGCCAACGGAGCCTTTCTAATCCATCGTCCCACCATCTGTCCCTCCTTAGGTCTGGATTAGTTTTTTTATAAAGTAAAAATGCATCACAGCACCTTGGTAGCTGCATCAGTAGCTAGGAACACAGGAAGCTGCCATATACTGAGTCAGACCATAGGTCTATCTCGCTCAGTATTGTCTATACAGACTGGCAGCGGCTTCTCCAAGAATGCAGGCAGGAATCTCTCTCAGCCCTATCCTGGAGATGCTGCCAGGGAGGGAACTTGGAACCTTCTGCTCTTCCCAGAGCGGCTTCATCCCCTGAGGGGAATATCTTACAGTGTTCACACATATAGTCTCCCATTCATATGCAACCAGGGTGGACTCTGCTTAGCTAAGGGAACAAGTCATGCTTGCTACCACAAGACTAGCTAGAGAGGATTTATTTCAGTATGCTAAAGGCAGAGTTCTTACAGTCGACAGTTGCAGAGGTTTCAGAAGCTGCAGCCTTTGTCCATCTCTATTATTTTGTTCATCTTTTAATATTATAATAGGGAAAGTACATGCATACATTTATCATTGTATTCACACACTTGTATTATACAATATATCATCTCACTGAAAACAAGAGATATTATACATTGTATCTCAAATAACTGAAAATAAATTTTAAAGATATATGCAGTCCCACACCATTGCCTTCCAATACAAAATAAGATTCATTTTTGCACCAATTTATCCACATTGTGCATCAGCCTCATTTGAAGTTTTCTAAGAAGTCAATGTAAGCATAAAACCATTCTCCAAATACAATTTAGGAAGCCTTAATTTAGAAGGATTTTTGCTTTAATTGTTGAGCTGTGTGGTTTATAATCCTCTATAAACCTCTTTATTACCCTAAAGGGCCCCTCCTGAATTTTCTTTGTTTGGGGGAAATCCATGACAGGCAAAGTGCCTTTCCTCCTGGGTAGAAATTAATTTTCTTTTGGGTGGAATCCTTAAAAGGCAAAGGGCTTCTGAACATGTGCAGAGGGTCTCTCCCTCTGAGCAGAACTGAGTTTTGTTTGTTTGAGAAATAAAACCCTTGAAAGGCAAAGTATTCTTGGTCCAGGGTGGCTTTTACCCTGAGCAGAACCGAATTTTATGTTAGGAGTGAGAAATCCCGAAAAGGCAAATTGCTCCTGAACATATGCAGAACGGTGTAGAACTGAGCTTTGCTGGAGAGACCTAAAATCCTGAAAAGGCAAAAATGCTCCTGAGCACGTGCAGTGTGCCCGCGGCCCGCCTCTCCCCACCCCCAGGGCACCTGAGGCCAAGGCGCGAGTGCCTCGGAGGATGTGCAAAGCGCCCTCTGCCCTCCCACCCCTCCTTCCCTCCCCCATCCCCACGTGCCCCCACCCCGATGGCCAATCTGCTCGCTTCCCCGCCTCCCCGCAGGGCCCGGATTGGGCAGCCCGCGAGGAGCGCGAGCGGCGGCGTCGGCGACCAATGAGCGGTGCGGGCGGGCCAAGAGCTCGGGCCAATGGGCGGCCGCCAAGCGCCCCCGTCGGCCCGCCTCAGGCAGGCCGGCCGGCCACGCCCCCTCGCGGTTGCTTGGAGAAGCCTGCGGCCTGGCCCGGCCTGCTCGCCCTGTTGCCGCTGCCTCCGCCTCCGCCTCCGAGATGCCGCACGGCTTTAAAGCCGGGGACCTCGTCTTCGCCAAGATGAAGGGTTATCCGCACTGGCCGGCTCGGGTGGGTGAGAAGCTAGGAGAGAGAACGAGCCCCCCCGCTCCGTTGCCTAGCAACCGCGCCCCTCCCCCTGCCACGGGGGCGTCGCTCCCCCACCCCACGTGACTGGCCTGGCCTGGGGAGGGGGCCCTCCGCGGGGGAGGCGGCTCGGCCCCTGGGGTCTTCCCCCCTCCCTGCACCGGTGTCCTCCTGCAAGGGGAAGAGCGGAGGGGGCGGTTAACTTTATTTCATTTTTTCCAAGGCATCTTCCTCTCCCCCCCCCCGCCCTGCCAGAGACTTTTGCAGAAATCGCGCCGCAAAATGGAGCTTTGCAAGGAGGGGTTGGGCTGTCCCCCTCCCAGGTATCTCCAGGTGGCCCCCTCGGCAAATCGGGGAGGGGGCGGCCTCGGGTCTTGGGTAGCCAGCGTCTTGCCAAGCGGGGAGGGCAGCGGTATCTCGTGGGTGTCTGCAACCCAGGCATTTTGCACGAGGCTCTTCTTCCATTGCAAAAGCATCCTTTTTCAAGGGCCTGGGGGAAAGGGGGAGGTGGGCTTGCATTCTGGTCCCCCCCTTTCCCCCCACCCCACAAGATTTCTGCAAAAATTGCAGTACGAAAAGGAAGCCTTGCAAGAATGGGTTTAGTGCCCCCCCCCCCCGTCCTTATGCAAACTGGGCGGTGGGCAGTCTCAGCTCTTGGGTATCCTATTGCAAAAGCCCCTGGGTATCTATCTTCCTGCAAGGGGAAAAGGGGGGAGGGGCTTTCATTGTGGCGGTTTAATTCAGCCTTCCTCCAACAAAAGTTTTACAAAATTGTAGTCCCAAAGCAATCTGGATTTGGTGAGATATACCTGGTCTGCCTGGGTATCTTCATTTGGAGCCTTCCTTTTGGCAGCTGGGGGAGGGGGCAACCTCAGCTCTTGGGTACCCTGCCGCTCAGGCACTTTGCAAGCAGGGAGGCAAATGTTGCTTGTTCTCTCCCTTCTCTGCTTTTGTGATTCCAGTATTGGGGAGAAAAGAGGGGGGAGGTCCCCACAAGGTTTGGCATGAAAAGACCCTGGGGAAAGGGGGAGTTCTCCATCTCTTCTTCATCTCCAGACATTTACGATTGCAAAATTGGGCAAGTGGTGGCAACCCAAGAAGTCAGGGGGAGGTCTAGAAGCCCCCCAGGTGTGTGACTGCTGTGTGGAGGGTCCTTACTGCGAACTGGGCATGGTCAGGGAGTGAGGTTGAATCTTGAGTAACTAACTGAAGGCTCAGTGTCTTGTAAATGGAGAGGGTATGGGTGCCTTCTCCCTACGTGCTCCATGGGATTTTGGACACTCTTCTTTCTGTGCACCAGCATCATTTTGGAAATGGCTGGGTGGGGGGGGGCAGTATGGGAGAGAAAGGGGAGAAGGGTTCCTGCAGGGAACATGGAAGGGGTTGCTCACCCTTGGGGGGTCTCTCTTTATGTGGTGGCCGTTGGGGTCCTTCTCCAAATTGTACGGAAGGGGCAACTTTGGCTCTTGGATGTCCTGTTGCAGATGCATCTGGCAATGGGTGTGTGTGTATTTGTCAACTGTCTGTCTTCGTTCATGACCCTCCAGGGTTTTGCTTGAGGTATGTGCAAGGTATGCTTGCATATACCCAACACCATATCCATCTGGCATCATCTTAAGGAGGTCCTCTTGCCCTCCCCTGTCAAAAATAGGCAACGGGGGGAGGGTATGGTAGGTATTTGGGACCTTAGGAGGCTGACCCTGTATCTGTCATCTTTGGGAGCGGGGAAGGCTGGTCTCTTTCCTCACCTCTCCTTTCAAGTCTTTGAATTGTGAAGGCCTTCAGCTGCCCCCCCCCAGGCTTTCTAGAGAGGAAGAGTTGGCCGATATCCACACAGACAAAGTTTATATGGGGTCCTATTGCACCCCCTCCTCTTTGTGCAGTGAGGGGTGGACTGTGGATAGCACGTCTTTACTTAGGAACATAGGAAGCTGCCTTATACTGAGTCAGACCATTGGTCAATCTAGCTCAGTATTGTCTTCAGACTGGCAGCAGCTTCTCCAAGGTTGCAGGCAGGAATCTCTCTCAGCCCTATCTTGGAGATGCTGCCAGGGAGGGAACTAGAACCTAGATGCTCTTCCCAGAGCGGGAATATCTGACAGCGCTCACACTTCTAGTCTCCCATTCATATGCAACCAGGGCAGACCCTGCTTAGCTAAGAGGACAAGTCATGCTTGCTACCACAAGACCAGCTCTCCTCTCTTCTCTCTTTGAACCCTCCTGCAGTGGGGAAGGGTTAATTCATGGATCTACTTCCTAGCATTTTGCATGCTGTTGGTTGGGGATTCCCAAATGTTGTGCTACAACTCCATCATCCCCAGTCACAGTGACCTGGATGATGGGAGTTGTAGACCAGTGACATCTGGGGATCAGTGTGGGGGAATCTTTGCTCTCTGTATCTCATCATGCTTGGGGGGGGGTCATCTTGTACACTCAGAACTCTGCAGTGGGTGGCAGTCTTAAGCATTGGAAGTTCCATTGTGCTGTCAGGGTGAGGGGGTCATCTTTGCGCTCCCCCTGGTCCTTATGCCCTCTCCTCAGAAACAACGTGATCTGCCAGTTGTAGGTTTAGAGTGTCCTTCTGCACAAGTTTTGTGAAATGGGTTGGAGGGTGCATTTTTCTCTTGTCCCCTGTTGCCCGGTTTTGTACAAAGTTTACTATTTGTATATCTGACATCATGGTGGTAGGTTCTTCCTATGCTGTCTGCCCCAGTCGTGTGCAGGGGGGCGGAGGCATTGAGCACCTGAGTGTATGGTTTCACATGTAGGAGCCTATGAAATGTTGGGCAAGAGACACATCCCTAAAAATTTGCATTTGCAACATGGGGGGCACCCAGGGCTCTGTAGTGTGGGCTCTGTATAATAGTCTGTTTGCACCCTTCTCCCCAAATTGGAGCAAGAGGAAAAGCCTTAACTGGTGTATATGTTCTACAGTTGTGCAGGTGGTAAGGGGGTGCATTTTTCTGCACCTCAGGATTTTTGATGGGGGAGGCCATTTCTGTTGTCATGGGGGCCTTGCACCCCTTTGAAACGTAGCCAAAGGAGAGCATTACCTCTTTTGCTGAGTGTTGGGTTGGCCCTGTATATTTGCAGCCTTCAGAGGCTTCTTGTACGCCCGCCCCAAGATATTGTACAACTTTGGCACTTTGCATAGTGGGGTTTCTATACTCAAGTTGGCCCCATACTTGCTTCTTCGGGGGGGGCATCTTTTGCACAACCCCCAAATTGCAGAGGTATCTCTTCTAACGTGCCACAGGATCATGTCACCCAAGACTTTGCTGTCCTTTGCTTACTCTAAAGACCTAAACCCAAGAATTCTCAAACTTGGATCTTCAGATGTTGGACTACAACTTCCATCATCCCCAGCCACACTGACCTTTGGCGGGAGATGATAGGAGTTGTATCCAGCAACACCTGGAGACCCAAGTATGAGAACCTCTGCTCTCTTGCATAGTCTTGAGTTCCTGTATGCCATGCGCCAGTGTGACCCGGTTTCTTTATTTCCATGTTCTCCTGGGACTTGCCAGGCTGCGGACTTGTAAACCACCCAGAGACGTGAGTTTGGGCGGTATAGAAATATGTTAAATAATAATAATAACTTGCGTTCAACAGCAAGAGACTCTTGCAACTGACCTACATGGCTGGTGAACCCCAAACTTCTTAAGTTCTTGCAACCCTGAAGCCATGCAAAGAAAAATTTTCAGGTACCTTGCAATGGGTAAGATCCACTCTCTGCATCTTGTGAGCTTGTAGGATCTAGCCCCATGCCTGCAGCTTTGGGATCTCATCCCTGAACCATGTGAAAGGGGGTCCCTTACCCTTCAGCACTCCAGGATGTTTTCACACGGGTGGTGCAATGTTCTCACTTAGATTTGTAAATATAGCATCCCTGTCCCTCCCCAAACTATAGCCACAGGTTCTTTGCTGTCTCTAGCACACTTGTGGTGGAGAGGGGGAAATGCCCCACACCCCACATAGTTGGGGATTTTGCTTGCGGAACTAGACAGGAAAAGATGGTGCAGCTTCCATCCTCATGGTGTTGTGTGCTGCACAGAGCAGCAGCGGGGAAGCCTGTTCTTAACCCAATATGCATTTTGTGTGCAAAGCTGTTATGGGGAGCACTTCACACACCCATAAGAAAACGGGGAGTTTCTGCATGCTTATGGAAAGGGAAGTTAAGCACCAGTAGTTCCAAGACATCTGATGGCTGAGCTGTGCTATATTTCTAAATAGTGTGGCTTCAGGGCGCTTGTATAAATACTTTAATACGTGAATAAAAATGGGTGTTCACCAGTCACTCTTACTCATAGCAAGGTATACCTTGCTATTTATTTTATTTAGCATATTTGTATACTGCCAAAAACTCACGGCTCTGGGCAGTTGACAATGAAAACGCATTAAATTAAGATTTAATTTAGCAGATTAAAAACAAAGTTAAATCTTCCAAGCAATGATCAATTCTATAAGTTAAATTATAGACTTAGGTCTTCCTGGAGTAAGACTTACCACCTTCAGAGAAGACCCTCCAGTGTTTCTGTGGGAGTTGCTGTTCAGAGTGTGCCACCTGCTTGGAAGACTACAATCCCAGACTCATTCAGAGATGTAGTGGATAACCTCTACTGCGGTTAGATGAGTGATCCAACCATACCCGATGCAGGGACATCTGCCTCTACAGAGGCTGATGGAAAGGAGGCAAGGACAGAACAGCAACTCGTGGAGAGACACAGTGGGGGAAGCAGAATTGGCCCAAAGACTCCTCGCTGCAGCCTTTATTTAATTTTGCTGCTGGTGTGCTCACAGTTCTCATGTGGTGCAGAGTTTGGGGATTCCTGGGTCTTATAAAGAGGTCCTAGTTGAAGGGTCAGCTGCTGGAGACCCCAGGCCAGCTTCCTACCTAGGTGGCAACGGTCACTGGGAACACTGTCCCCACTTCAAAATCTGTGGGTGCTGCTGTTGTCCACAGAGACACGGTTGAGGGAGAGAGAAAGGAAAGCCCCTCCATATCTACTCGCCTAGATATCGGCTCTAGTTCATCAGTGGCGACCAGGAAGTGGTTAGCGACAGGATTGGTCAAGACATTCCCTTCTTTTCGGCCCTCTGGGGAAAATCTTGTCCTGTGCCCAGGTGGCTACTCCGTGCTGTGCAAGTTTTTAACCCTTTTGTTAAAAGGGAGGAGCAAACGGGGAATTCCTAACCCCACGTTGGCTGCTGATGTTCAGACCAGCAGTATGGAGGCTGCCGAGCCTTCCCATGCGAGCCATTTTACCGCTACAACTTGCTCTTTCCACTCCTCTAGGCTTGCAAAAGTCTCCGGACCCCAGCTAGGCAGGGGACAAAAGGGGCTAGTGGGGTGGGGCGGTCAGGTGGGGAGGGCTGGGAACCTTCCCCCGTTCTGCCTCTCCGCTGCTCCTCTGCTGCTTTGCAAATCAGCAGGAAATGTGGGGCTGTGACGCTCTTGTGTGCTGCTGAATTTCGCCAAGTGGTGCTCCAGGTTCCAGGATCTGTATTGGGGACGCACGTGCAAGCGCATCACCTGCGCCCTCTCACCACGTCCGTTTCGCTCCTCTCTTCAGATTGACGACATCGTCGACGGCGCAGTGAAGCCCCCGCCCAACAAGTACCCCATCTTCTTCTTCGGCACCCATGAGACGTGAGTTCTGTGCTCGGGGGGGGGCACCGTGCGGGGCCTTGCCCTTGCTGCCCCCACAGCCAGACCCTGTTAGCTTAACCTTCCCTTTCTTGACCTGTCCCGACTGCAGGGCATTTCTGGGACCCAAGGACCTGTTCCCTTACGAGAAGTACAAGGACAAATACGGGAAGCCCAACAAGCGGAAAGGCTTCAACGAAGGCTTGTGGGAAATCCAGAACAACCCTCATGCCAGCTACAGCGCACCTCCTGTAAGTGACATGAGAGCAGTCCATAATCCCATCTCCTCTTTCCAGGCTGCAAGAAGAGAGGAGCGTAGTGCTGCTGCCTACTGAGTCAGGCCCTTTGTCCGTCTAGCTCAGGATTGTCTGCACTGATGGACAGTGGCTTTCCAAGGTTCTGGGTGGGAGTCTTCCCTCAGCCCTACCTGGAGATATCAGAGACTGCCCTGGGGCCTTGCGGAGCTCGACCTCTGAGCTACATACTTTGCAGAGACTTTCTCATTGCCTGGAAGGAGGCACTTTTCTTTGTTGAAAATGATAATCTTTCTTTTCATCAAAGTCTGGGGAGGGAGCAGGGCGCCATGGCAGACTTGCACAGATCCATAAAGGGTCTGGGGTGTTAAGACCAGGGTTCATTTGAATTAAATAAAATCAATTCAAATCGCTTCACAGAAGGACTGCACAAGAACAGCCCTGTTGGATCAGGCCCAAGGCCTATCTGGACCAGCATCCTGTTTCCCACAGTGACCCAACAAATATGAGTATTTAGACCGCTTTTCAATATAGATATAAATATAGATATTTAATATAGGTATTTAAGAAAGCGTCTTCTTCGCTATGAGCCCCACCGCCCATTGAGGTCACTTGAGGAGGTCCGTCTCCAGTTGCCACCAACTTGTTTGGTGGCTACACAGAGACGGGCCTTCTCGGCTTCTGCCCCGAGATTGTGGAATGTGCTCCCTGCTGAGATATGATCCTCCCCATCGCTGGCAATTTTCAAAAAACACCTGAAAACACATCTCTTCAACCAGGCTTTCTCAGCTTTTAAAAACTTGTTTTTAAATTGTTCTGATTATTTAATTGCTGTTTTACGATGTTTTTAATTGTTAATCATTGTTTTTATGCTTTATATTTTTTGTTTTAATTATTAACTGATTTTAATGGTGTTTTAATGTAAACCACCCTGAGCCTTTTGGAAGGGCGGTATAAAAGTTTTAAAAATAAAATAAAATAATAAATAAATAAATAAATGGTTGATGCCCCTGAGATGCCCATAGGCAGGAGGTGAGGACATGCCCTCTCTCTTGCTGTTGCTCCCCTGATAAAGAAGGTGCTTTAGGCCCTTGATCATCTCGGTTGCCTTCTTCTGCACCTTTTCCAGTTCTACAATGTCCTTAAGATACCATGATCGCAGTACTCAAAATGTGGCCGCTCCATAGGGCATTATAATATTATAATATAATATTAGCATTTTTATTTTCATTCTCCCTCCGGATGATCCCTAGAATGGAATATGCCTTTTTCACCACTGCCACACACAGAGTTGACACTTTTAATGTTCTGTCCACCATGACCCCAAGTTCCATCAGTGTATATGTGAAGTTGAGGTGTTTTGCCCCAATGTGCATCACTTTACACTTGCTTACATTGAACCACATTTGCCATTTTGTCGCCCACTCCCCCAGTCTAGAAAGATCTTTTTGGAGCACCTCACAGACTGTTTTGGATTTCACTATCCTGAATAGTTTAGTGTCATCTTCAAATTTGGTCACTTTGCTGCTTACCCCAACTTCTAGATCATTTATGAACAAGTTAAAGAGCACTGGTCCCAATACCGACCCCTTCATTGTGAAAACTGTCCATTTGTTCCTATCCTCTGTTTCCTGTCCTTCAACCAGTTACTGACCCACACATGAACCTGTCCCCTTATCCCATGATTACTAAGTTTACTCAAGAGCCTTTGCTGGGGAACTTTGTCAGAAGCTTTTTGAAAAGTCCGAATATACTGTGTCAACCAGATCACCTTTATCCATGTGCTTGTTGACACTCTCAAAGAACCCCAAAAGTTTAGTAAGGCAAGACTTTCCCTTGCAGAAGCCATGCTGGTTCTTCTTCAGCAAGGCTTATTCTTCTCTATGTTTAACAATTTTGTTCTTAAGTATGCTTTCTATCAACTTATCCAGCACATAAATTAAGCTACCTAGCCTGTAGTTTCACAGATCCCCCCGGATCCCTTTTTGAAAACTGGAGTTACATTGGCTACTTTCCAGTCCTCTGGTACACAGCCTGACTGTAGGGACAGGTCACATATTTTTGCTACGAGATCAGCAATTTCACACTTGAGTTCCTTCAGAACTGTCAGGTGGATGCCATCTGGCCCTGGTGATGTGTTAATTTTTATTTAATCTCTTGTCACCTCAAATTGGCCCAGTTCTTCAGCATCCAAGCCCAAGAAGCTTGGCTTCCGAGCAGGTATATATTCATACTCCTCCACCAAAAAGATAGATACAAAGAATTCATTCAGCTTCTCTGTCATCTCCTTATCCTCCTTAACAATCCCTTTCATGCCCTCATCATCTAAGGGTCCAACTGCCTCCCTGGCAGGTTTTCTGCTTCTCATAGATCTAAAGAAGTGTTTGCTCTTTTCCTTGAGGGGAATATCAAGCTATATGTTCCTCAAGCTCTTTTTTGCATCTCTTGCATTTCTTTTGCCAAAGTTTTATATTCCTCTGTTCTTTTCATTTGGGCAGGCCTTCCATTTTCTGAAGGAAGTCTTCTTCCCTTTTATAGCTTCCCTGACTCTACTTGTTAGCCAGGCTGGTGTGCCTCCTGAACTTGGTGGCACCTTTCCTCCTCCTTGGTATACATTCTGACTGAGCTTTTAGTATTGTGGTCTTGAATAAGTTCCATGTTTCTGGAGTGATTTGACCCTCCTGACTTTCCCTTTCAGCTTCCTTTTTACCAGTCCCCCTGGCTTTTGAGAAGTTTTCTCTTCTGAAGTCCAACACATCCATGTTGGACTTCCTTGGCAGTGCTCCACTCACATATAAGCTGAATTGGATCACACAATGGTCATTTTTCTCCAGTGCTTCTGCAACTCTGACATTCTTGTTGTCTAATACAACCTTAATACATATTCAGATACAGATGTAGGTCTCATTTTTAGAAGGTAGGTAAACACTATAATAGGTACACACGTCTCACAATGCTATTTCATGCAGACAAGCAGGCCTTGTATTTCTTTGTTGAACTGTTTGCATTTTGCACACATACCTGTCTTATCCACAGATACAGGAACTTCATTAAAATATTTCCAAGTGGGGTCTCTTACACTGCCTGCTGCCATGATATTTATTGATTTATTATTTACATTTCTAACCCGCCCTATATGCATAGGTCTCAGAGTGGATTACAATAAAACAAATATAAAACATAATTTTCTTTTTTCTTTTTTTCTTTATTGTTAAATTTATATACTGCCTTTCATTAAAATAATCACCCTTCTGCAATGAAGGATACACCTGGAAAAGGTTTACTTGGGACTGCATGAATATGTTCTGTTCCCTTTTGGTTTCACTTTCTATCCCCCTCCTCTATTCTTTGCATTTCATTCATTGGCTTGCTTTGTCTTTGCACCTTGAGGGGTGTGTGTGTTCAGGGGCCTGACTGTGTGCACGCACGTGCACAGCATGTACACCACCAGCAGAATAGGATTGATCAGGTCTGTTATCTCTCATCTCCATATACTGCTATTAACATGTTCATAGAATATAATTAGAAGTTATGAATAATATTCATGGTGATATCTTCAACCTAGGTTATTTTTATAATTTTTTAAAAAAAATCAGATTTAAATCAAAAAAGCTGATTTAAAAAAAATGGTTTTAAATCATTGGTTTTTATCAACCCTGGTCTAGACTAAGGGAATCATAGAGTGTTAGAATTGGAAGGGACCCTGGAGGTCTTCTAGTCCAACCTGCTGCTCAGCACAGAATTGGGTGTATTATTTTTAATTTATTTTTATAATAATATTCAATTTCTGTACCGCTCTTCCAAAAATGGCTAAGGGCAGTTTACACAAAGAAATAATAAATAAGATGGCTCCCTGTCCCCAAAGGGCTCTCATTTCAAAAGAAACATAAGACAAGACACGAGCAACAGTCACTGGAGGTACTGTGCTGGGGGTGGGTAGGGCCAGTTACTCTCCCCCAGCTAAGTAAAAGAATCACCACGTTAAAAGTAGGGATGGGCCCGGACCGGTCCGGAGGCCATTGTAAAGGCCTCCAGACTGGTCCGGATCTGGGCGGTCCGGTTCGGGTGGGGGGGTGCCTTTAAGAGCGGGGGGAGGGTTTACTTACCCCTCTCACCGCTTTCCCGCTCTGGTGCTGTAATTTCAGAAGTAATTGGGGCGGCAGGATACCTGCCTGCTGCCCCTTCCCCGCTGTCACTATTAAAAACGCTCAGGAGTCCTTTGTGCGCGCGCGTCACAGAGATATGAAGCGCGTGCACGATGTGTGAGTGCGCAAAGGACTCCTGGGAGTTTTTAATAGCGACAGCGGGGACGGGGCGGCAGAGAGGTATCCTGCCGCCCCAATTACTTCTGAAATTACGGCACCAGAGTGGGAAAGTGGCGGGAGGGGTAAGTAAACCCTCCCCCCGCTCTTAAAGCCACCCCAGTGCCGAACCGCAGTTTGGCGGTTCCGTGCACACCCCTAGTTAAAAGGTGCCTCTTTGCCAAGTTAGCAGGGGAGGCATGCCGCTTGCTCCCAACACCCCTCATCCTGTTCCCCTCCTGCCATGGCATCGCTCTACCTTTCCTCTTCTCTCCCAGCCCCTCAAAGTCACCTCCTCTTCTGCCCTGCTCCCTTGGTAACCTTCTCTTCTGAGCTCCATACCTCCTCTGGTTCTTTGTGGCATGTTGTTAATCTATGTCTCCGCAAAATCCCCCATATTTCATATCCTGCTCTCTCCCTGCCAACAGCCGGTGAGCTCCTCAGATAGCGAAGTTGCCGATATAGACCCCATTGGGGGAGGAGGAGGAGGTGGTGGAGGAAGTGATGTAGCGGAGGAGGAAGAATCCGCCCCCACAGCAGCAGTTGGCGCGGTGGGAGTGGCCACCGAGAAGATGGAGAGCGACGAGGAGTCCGACAAAGGAAGCGACCACAGCGGTCTGAAGCGGAAATCATTAGCCATGAAAGTGAGTGCCCGGTGGGTGGATGCGGGGAAGAGAAGGCTCTTAGCATCGGGACGTGGTAAGGCGCCGCACCGCAGTGTCGGGTGGCTGGGGCTGGCCGTGGAAAATGGGTGGGGCTAGGTTTCTTACCTGAGCCTCTCCACTTAATGCAGCAGAATTTTAATTCTGGGTCATAGGAACTTTGGAAGCTGGCTTATGAGTCACAGTGGTACAAAGAGGGGTAGTGTTTGCAGACTAGTGTGAATACAGATACAATAAGTGCTAATGTAGCTGAACAATGAGAACCTTTTAATGCGATAGACACATGTTAAAAATACAACTTTTAGCACATGACTGCCAAATTGAGTCCAAAGGCAGCAAGAAATGGACACGTGCAGTGCTAATACCACATTTCCTAGTCTTCATCAGTCCACAGTGAAAAGCATTTCAGTAGGGATTTTTTTTTAATTCCACCAAAAAAGTGTTTTCTTTATGAATATGCAACCCTTTTTTAGTCGGTGATCAAATGTACATTTGTGGGATCTGTGATGACACAACTATAAGTGGGGTACTGTTCTCCCCCCCCCCATTTCCTTTTTTTAGAGCATGGAGAATCCAGTTCTGGATAGGAGTGTGCATTAACAGTTTGGTGCTGACCTGGTTTGCCTCAAACCTGGCTGGTTTGGAGGTTCGATCACAGACTGAACCAGGGGTGGTTTGGTCTGTGATTGAACCGAACGAAGCCCAGTTTGGGCAGACCAGTTTGGTACCCAGTGGGCGGGGAGGCCAACATCGAGGGAGATAGTGAAAGGGTCCCTTTACTGGCCATGCGCACTGCCCCCCCCACCGCCCCCCCCCCACAGCACAGCCCATAACTAAAGCGTGCACGATCCTCCCTCTTCACCTCCATGCATGCGCAGATGCCAGAACTGAGCACCCACAGAATGGGTGGCTTGGGAAAGAGGGAGGATCTCACAAGCTTTAGCTATGGGCTGCGCCAGTGGGGGGAGTGGGGGGTGGGGCAGCATGATTTGTGGGTAAGGAGATCCTTTCACTTCCTCTTGCTGCCACCCCCTCACCACCCCTTCACACTGGAGCCAGGATCACCCACCCCTGTACTTGTAAAGGGGTATCCTCACTGGTGGAGGATTCCATTGCTAAGTAAATCCTCACCAGAGCAGGGAGGAGAGTTGGTCTTGAATTGTCCCCTTTGTTAAGGTGAGTCTGCCCTGGTTGCATTTGAATGGGAGACTACATGTGTGAGCACTGAAAGAAATTCCCCCTAGGGAATGGGGCAGCTCTGGGAAGAGCATGTCCCAGGTTCCCTCCCTGGCATCTCCGAGAGAGATGAGAGAGATTCCTGTGCCTGCAACCTTGGAGAAGCCGCTGCCGGTCTGGGTAGACAATACTGAGCTAGATGGACCAGTGGTCTGACTCAGTGTATGGCAGCTTCCTATGTTCCACATTCAGCTCCACTGAGTTACATTGGAGCACTCTGGGGCAATTCGATTTGAATTTGAGCCAACCTGCAATTTTTGGTTCATGCACACCCTTATGTCTGGATGGTAATGGGTCCAAACCTTAGCGGATAACATATAGGGTGAGAAACAAAATGGTCAACCACTGTTAGCAAATGTACATCCATGGGATCCATGATGGTGCAAGTATAAGTACCATACGCGTGGCCATTTTGTGTTTTGCCCTATAATTTCTATCTGCTGGGGTTTGCAGCCCATCCCTATTTAGAACTGGGTTCTCCATGCTCATACTAAAAGAATGGTACCCCACTTGTACTTGTAGCATCCCGGATCTCACTGGATGTGCTTTTTGTACATTTGCTTACAGACTATCTCTAAAAGATCAGTAAATGATTCTGGATGAAGGGGCTGATCTGGTATGTATTACAGAGACTTGGTTGGGGGAGGCTGGTGGCCCAGTCTGGTCCTGGCTTCTCCCTCCAGGGTACTCTGTTGAGGAGCAGGTGAGTGGATGTGAGCGAGGAGGTGGAGTGGCTGTGGTCCATAAGATCAATATCTCCCTGACTAGGATCCCTGTCGAAGTGTCTGACCATATTGAATATGTGTACCTAGGTTTGGGGACCAGGGATAGACTGGGACTTCTGTTGATGTACTTATCGCCATGCTGCCCGACTGAGTCCCTAACTGAGCTGATGGACTTGGTCTCGGGCTTGGCGTTGGAGTCTCCCAGACAGTGTTCCCTCTAAGGCGTACGCATGTGCACACGCTCACATGTTTTTTGATGTCCACTCAGTTAATTTTAGATCCTGCTCAGGTTGAATCCGGAAGGCCCCATTCTGAATGCAGGTGTGCACACACTGCCTTGATACTGCCGCCCAGAATAAAACTCATTCTGCACACAGATGAAACACATTAGAGAGAACGCTGCTCCAAGGCTTGTGGTGCTGGGGGACTTCAATGTTCACTTTGGGGCCAGTTTGTCTGGGGCAGCTCAGGAGTTCATAGCGGCCATGACAACTCTGGGCCTATCCCAGGTGGTCTCAGGACCGACACAAATTGGTGGTCACACACTTGTTCTCGTCTTTCACGCTGAACAGGGTGATGCTCTGTGGGTGGGGACTCCTTTGATTTCTCCTTTTTCATGGGCGGACCACCATCTGGTTAAGGTTGGACTCACGAACACATCCCACCTCCGCATAGGCGGAGGGCCCATTAGGATGGTCTGCCTGAGAAGGTTACTAGTTCCAGTAGGATTTGAGAAGCCTTGGAGGAATTTAGTGTTGGCTCTGCTGGTGACCCTGTTGACACTCTGGTGGAGAATTGGAATAATCAACTCACCAGGGCAGTGGACATGATTGCTCCTAAGCGTTCTTTCCGATCTGCTTTGAAACTGGCACCTTGGTGTATGGAAGAACTATGGGGGCTGAAGTGGTGAGGTAGACGACTAGAGAACAAGTGGAGAAAGACTCAACTCTCTAATCCGACAGATCATTCCATAGAGCACATTTGAAGATCTATGTTCAGGCAATACATGTGTCAAAGAAGTGATTCTTTTCTCCCTGTATCACGTCCACAAGTTCACGTCTGGTGGATTTGTTCAGGGTTGTGAAGGGGCTAATGTGCGCCCCTTCCCCCTTGAATTGGTACTTGGAACCAACAATTACTCGCTGTGACATTTTTAAAGAGTAGTTTTTGGACAAAATACCTTGTATTCGGGCCGACTTATATTCAGGCTCTATGATTGTTACAGAGTCTCATGCCGGTGTCCAGCAGCTCCTTTTATGTGATGATCCTGGATCAGTTTCAGTTCATGACTCACGAGGATGTGGACAAGTTGCTCAGAATGGTGTGGCCTACCACCTGTCCTCTTGATCCTTGCCTGACATATACTATCTAGCAGGGAGGCTGTTGTAGAGGACCTGGTAGAGATTATAAATGCTTCTCTGAGGGAGGGCAGGATCGCCTTGTTTTTAGGAGGCTATCATTAGACCGCTTCTGAAGGAGCCTGCCTTGGATCCCTCAGAGTTAAGCAATTACAGGCCTGTCTCCAACCTTCCGTGGTGGGGCAAGGTGATTAAGAAGGTGGTGGCCTCCCAGCTCCAGGTGGTCTTGGAGGAAACTGATCATCTAGACCCATTTCAAAATGGCTTTCAGGTGACCTGTGGGGTGGAGACTGCCTTGGATGGCCTGATCTCCAGTAGGGAATTGACAGAGGGAGTGTGACTCTGTTGGTCCTTTCGGATTTCTCGGTGGCTTTTGATACTATTGACCAGAGCTGCACAACTCAAATGCCCTGATGGGCCGGAACCATCCACAACTTTGCATGCAGGGGCTGAGGTCAAATTTTTACATTATTACATTAAAATTAAAAATATTATTAGTTACTTGTGGATCTATTCCCCTTGTCAATGGACCCATAGTTTTAACCAAGGATAGTGGCCAGAGAATAGGTCCTGTCCCTGCTCAATCAGTGGGCCCCCTAGAGTGCATGCCAGCTTCAGACAAATGCCAAGTCCTCTTCTCTCCCTAAATTGTTGCTTTCAGGCTGCAATGCTAGGCATGCTTACATGGGCATAAGCCTCTCTGGGCACACCATGGAGCATAATTCTGAGAAAGCATGCACAGGATGGTGCTGTAAGGCAGTTTCCAGCTCCTGTGTTGCTGAAGGATACCTGGGGGCCAGTAAAATAGTCCCTGTGGGCCGAATCTGGCCCTCAGGCCTTATGTAGTGCAGGCCTGCTATTGACCATAGTATCCTTCAGGAACGTCTGAGGGGACTGGGAGGCTCTGCTTTGCAGTGGTTCCGCTCCTCCTCATGGGCAGATTCCAAAGGGTGTCTCTGGAGACTGTTGTTCTTCAAACTCTGAATTTTCGTATGGTGTCCTTCAGGACTACGTATTGTCTCCGATGTTGTTTAACATCTACATGAAACTACTGAGAGAGATCATCAGGAGATTTGGTGCAGGGTGTTATCAATATGCTGATGACACGCAAATCTTTCTCCATGTCAACATCAACGGGAGAAGGCATAACCTCCCTAAACACCTGCCTGGAGGCAGTAATGGGCTGGATGAGGGATAACAAACTGAGGCTGAATTCAGATAAGATGGCGGTACTTATTGTGCAGAGTCAGAACTCAAGAGACTATTTTGATCTGCCTGTTCTGGATGGGGTCATGCTCCCCCAGAAGGAACAGGTACACAGTCTGGGGGTGCTTCTGGATCCAAACCTCTTCCTGATGTCCCAGGCTGAGGCGGTAGCCAGAGGTGCTTTTCAGCTGCGCCTGTTTCTCGAGATAAATGACTTCAAAACAGTGGTACATTTGTTGGTAACCTCCAGACTTGACTTCTGTAATGCACTCTACGTGGGGCTGCCTTTGTACATAGTCTGGAAACTGCAGTTGGTCCAGAGTTGGTCTCTGGGTCATCTCAGAGAGACCATATTACTCCTGTGTTGAAGGAACTACACTGGCTGCCGATATGTTTCCGGGCAAAATACAAGGTGCTCGTTATTACCTATAAAGCCCTAAACAACCTAGGCCCTGGGTATTTAAGAGAACGTTTTCTTCGCCATGAGCCCCACCGCCTGTTAAGATCATCTGGAGCAGTTTAGTGGCTACTCGGGAATGGACATTCTCCGTTGCTGCCCCTGGACTTTTGGAATGTGCTCCCTATTGAAATAAGAGCCTCCTCATCTCTGGCAACTTTTTAAAAGGCACTGAAGACACATTTATTCACACAGGCTTTTAATAAGATTTATAGTTTTAATATTTTTAATATTGTGTGTTCAGTGTTTTCCATGATTTTAATTGTAAACCACCCAGAGACGCAAGTTTTAGGCGGTATAGAAATATTCCAAATAAATAAATATAAATAAATCAAATGTAAACAAGCACCTCATTGGAATATACAAACAGCACACTGTAACAATAAGGGGATAATAGGAAGAGAGACCTTGAAGTTGTTCACTACTTAGTGCCGTTGTCTTTCTGAAAATCTCTGCTTTGCAAATAACCAATATTTTAAAGTACTTGTTCACTGGTCTCACTAGAAGCAAATGAGGAAATAGAAAATTTGCTTAGCAGTGGCCAAACTTATAAAACATGTTTGTAAAGACCCAACAATGGTCATATCCTATCTTGCTTACTCACGATAGTGAAAAGTTCTTCTGTGTTCTCTTGGGAATGATTGGTTTAACAAACGCTGTATCTGGTAGGGGTGTGCAATTCGGAAATTCGGTGATTCGGTTCGGGACCCGAACCGAATCACCCCTGTTGTGTTTTGTGCCCGAATATGGGCCACCTGAATCACCCTTGATTCGGTTCGGATTCGGATTTAACCCAAATCCGAATCGATTCGGGGGGTAAAAAAGGGGCCCAGGGGCAAAATTTTGGGGTGGGGTGGTAGTGCCCAATGGGTGGAGTCTACCAGCCCAATTTCAGGGGAATTGGGCAAAGGGCTGATTTTTGGGGAATTTTTGAAATTTTAGTGACTTTGGGGCAGTTCGGGGGCATAGCATGGGATCTGGGCAAAAAGAGTGGGGTGGTGTGGTAGTGCCTAATGGGTGCAGGCTACCACCCCAATTTCAGAGTGATTGGGCAGAGGGGTGAATTTTGGTGAATTCTGAGTTTTGTCTTCATAAGCTGAAGTGTGCTAAATTGATTACTTCCTCATATTCATAGTAATTGAGAGTGTGAAAAAGTGAAAGTGGGGTGATGAGAGTTGTCTAATTCAAAAAAATCTCATTTGCTATGATAGAATGAGAATTCACACCTCAGAAAAAACTTCTGAGGTGTGAACTCTCATTCTATCATAGCAAATGAGATTTTTTTCAATTAGACAACTCTCATGACCCCACTTTCACTTTTTCACACGTACTATGAATATGAGGAAGTAATCAATTTAGCACACTTCAGCTTATGAAGACAAACCTCAGAATTCACCAAAATTCACCCCTCTGCCCAATCACTCTGAAATTGGGGACGGGTGGTAGCCTCCACCCATTAGGCACTATCTACCACCCCACCCCACTCTTTTGGGGCAGATCCACTTTCTGCCCCCAAACTGCCCCAAAGTCACTAAAACTTCAAATATTCCCCAAAAATCAGCCCTTTGTCCAATCCCCCTGAAATTGGGGTGGTAGCCTCCACCCATTAGGCACTACCACCCCACCCCACTATTCTGCCCCAGTCCCCACTTTCTGCCCCAATCTGCCCCAAAGACATGAAAACTTCAGAAATTCCCCAAAAATCAGCCCTTTGCTCAATCCCCCTGAAATTGGGGTGGTAGCCTGCACCCATTAGGCACTACCACGCCACCCCACTCTTTTTGCCCAGATCCCATGCTATGCCCCCGAACTGCCCCAAAGTCACTAAAACTTCAAAAAATCCCCCCAAATCAACCATGAACCGAATCACCCGAATTTTTCGTGCCCGAAATTTGGGTGATTTGGCTCGGGCCCGAAAAATATCGGGGGACATCGGGGGTGATTCGGTTTGGCCCCGAATCACCCGAAATTGCTCGTTTCGGGCACAGATCATTCTGTGCCCTAAATATTTTGCACATCCCTAGTATCTGGTGTTCTTAAGTAGCTGTAACAGCTGCCTTTAACATTGCATGGTATTACAAGTAAACAGAGAGATTCATTTTATCATTTAGGCCTAGAGGAAACATACTTTTAGTGAGATGCAACCCTCTCATTCCCTTTTGAGATGGCATTTCTCGTACATTCATTCTAAAGTGTTTTTGTGATGTAAATTTGTTCACAATAACACTATTTGTAATAAAGAGCCACAACCTGATACTATAGGATGTCCTGGAGGTGGGAAATCTTTTTAATGCAGTTTTGGTAAAACCTTGAAAAAGAAAAAAAGGAATCCTGTAATCTTGTTGTTGATGTTTTTTGTATTTTCAGCTATACAACCTAAAACTAATGTTCTTTGAACGCATATTTTGATTATTCTATCTTGCTGCTGCTGCTGCTGCTGCTGCTACTACTATACATATTTATATACCGCTTTTCAACAAAAGTTCCCAAAGCGGTTTACATAGAGAAATAACCACAAATAAATAAATAGAATGGTGCTCTGTCCCCAAAGGGCTCACACTCTAAAATCTGCTAGGGTCTTGATTCAGCTTCTTATACACCACTTCATTGTTGAGATGTTTTTGAGCCTTTGTACAATAGCCATCTTGGTTCATGACTACAATGCCTCCTCTTCTGTCTGCTGCTTTTATGATAATTGCCTCTTGTTCTGTAAAGATTCTGTTGCTGGCTGCTGTGTGGATAAATTGTACCAACATTTTGTACCCTCTTCCTCTTAACGATTGGGCATCCCTGAGGATCACCCTTTCAAAGCACTGTGTACTTCCATTCGAACGAAAGGGAACAAATGTAGATTTTGATCAGAAAGGTTCTAGTCCAGCATTGTTATGACCACCATGATTAGAGAGATGTTAGTGTTTGTGTTTATATTGAGGCATGTCATTTGTCCATATAGCGCAATGTTGTCTACAATGACTGGCAGCAGCTTTCCAAGGTTTCAGGCAAGGGTCTTTCTCAGCCATACCTGGAGTTTCTCCCTGGAATTGAACCTGGGACCCTCTGCATGCAAACCAGGGGCTGTCCAACTGAGCGACGGTCCTGTGGGGGAGGGATGGCAGTGAAATCCACCAGTCCAGCCTTGTAAAGACGCCTAGAACTTTGTACGTAGTTCGGGAACTTCAGTTAGTTTAAAATGTGGCAGCCAGACTGGTAACCCGGAGAGACCATATTTACAGGTGAAACTCGGAAAATTAGAATATCGTGCAAAAGTCCATTAATTTCAGTAATGCAAATTAAAAGGTGAAACTGATATATGAGACAGACGCATTACATGCAAAGCGAGATAAGTCAAGCCTTAATTTGTTATAATTGTGATGATCATGGCGTACAGCTCATGAAAACCCCAAATCCACAATCTCAGAAAATTAGAATATTACATGGAACCAATAAGACAAGGATTGAAGAATAGAACAATATCGGACCTCTGAAAAGTATAAGCATGCATATGTATTCAGTACTTGGTTTGGGCCCCTTTTGCAGCAATTACTGCCTCAATGCGGCGTGGCATGGATGCTATCAGCCTGTGGCACTGATGAGGTGTTATGGAAGACCAGGATGCTTCATTAGCGGCCTTCAGCAATTCTGCATTGTTTGGTCTCATGTCTCTCATCCTTCTCTTGGCAATGCCCCATAGATTCTCTATGGGGTCAGGTCAGGCGAGTTTGCTGGCCAATCAAGCACAGTACACTGTATACTTTTCAGAGGTCCGATATTGTTCTATTCTTCAATCCTTGTCTTCTTGGTTCCATGTAATATTCTAATTTTCTGAGATTGTGGATTTGGGGTTTTCATGAGCTGTACACCATGATCATCACAATTATAACAAATTAAGGCTTGACTTATCTCGCTTTGCATGTAATGCGTCTGTCTCATATATCAGTTTCACCTTTTAATTTGCATTACTGAAATTAATGGAGTTTTGCACGATATTCTAATTTTCCGAGTTTCACCTGTATTTATTATTTATTACATTTATAAACCACCCCATCCAGAGGCTCTGAGCAGTGTACAATAACTTTTAAAAAGACATAAAACCCACAATTAAAACAATATAAAAAGAATTCAAAAATGATTAAAACTATTTAAAACTAATTAAAATACTTTAAAAAAACCCAACACTTTATAAGCCTTGGAAGGCCAGGCCAAATAGGTTTTTAGGGCTCTCTTAAAGGCCGACAGCGAGCTCAAACTGTGGATATCTGCCAGGAGTGCATTCCATAGACCAGGAGCAGCTGCAGAAAAGGTCCAGTTCCGAGTCGCCACCAGACGTACTGGTGGCAACTGGAGACGGACCTCTCCAGATGACCTCAACGAGCGACGGGGATCATACTGAAGAAAGCGCTCTCTAAGGTAACCTGGACCCAAGCCATTCAGAGCTTTAAAGGTAATAACCAGCACTTTGTATTTCGCCCGGAAACATATTGGCAGCCAGTGCAGCTGTTTTAAGACAGGCATAATATGGTCTCTCCGGGTTACCCCAGAGACCAATCTGGCTGCCGCAAAAATGCCTGTTTTCAAACAGTTGCACTGGCTGCCGATATGTTTCTGGGCAAAATACAAAAGTGCTGGTTATTACCTTTTTAAAGCCCTGAACGGCTTAGGTCCGAGTTACCTTAGAGAGCGCCTTCTTCTGCACGATCCCCACCACACACTAAGGTCATCTGAGGAGGTCCGTCTCCAGTTACCACCAGTACGTCTTGTGGTGACTCAGAGGCGGGCCTTCTCTGTAGCTGCTCCTGGGCTGTAGAATGCACTCCCAGCAGGAATCCATAGCTTGGGTATCTTTATTGAAGGCCAACAATGAAAAGTGTGCTGTTGAATTGGTTTTGACTCCTGGCAACCTCAGAGCCCTGTGGTTGTTTTTGGTAGAATACAGGAGGGGTTTACCACTGCCTTCTCCCATGCAGTATGAGATGATGCCTTTCAGCATCTTCCTATATCGCTGCTGCCCGATAAAGATGTCTCCCATATTCTCGGTTAGAGCCCTTAAAGCCGATCTGTTTGCCCTGGCCTTCCAGGGTTTTTAAACTGTGTTAAGTATTTTAATGATTAATGGTTTTATGCTGTTTTTAAATTGTTCTGTAATTATTGTTTTTAAAAGGATTGATTTGTGGGTTTTATTTTTATTGTTGTGCACCGCCTAGAGCCGTTTGGATGGGGCGGTATAGAAATGTAATAAATAAATAAATAAATAGAACTGTCACCATGTCAAAAGAAGGATCTTTTTGTAAAACCTTCCTACATGATTGCCTGCTCGCCACAGGTCTCCGGGAGAAGGGTTGCTGATGAGCAACTCTTATCCCTGACAGCTGGTAACAAGAAAACCTTCATGGCTCACCATCCAAACCCAGCTAATAATGGCCTTTGCTTACATTTCTTCTTCTTTTGGTTTTTTTTAAAGATGCCAGCAGCCAAACGGCCCCGGAAATCCTCAAGTGACCTCGACCAGGCCAGCCCATCTCTATCGGAGGAGGAGAACTCGGAAAGTTCTTCTGAGTCGGAGAAGTACAGTGATCAGGTGAGCTCATCTGTTGGAGGTGACTCTCATTGATGGGGAAGCCTGGCTGACATATATGTTTGGGGGAGATGTGAGAGAGCCCGACCAAGTTATGCATATCTTGCTGGTCAGGGAAATATTGGATGAGCCTCCCTTTACCTGGCACAATATAGCTTCTGTCTCTCTCTTTCCCAACTTCTGGGACTCTAGAGACCCATTTCTGGGCCTCTGTTTTATAGCAGAGCAACTAAGAATATCATTCAGTGATAACATGGATGGAGTTACCACCTCCCTCCTTTCTTGTAGGCTGGTAGAAATTACTCTGCCTTTTCAAGTATTTGGAAACGTTTCCTTTGTGGATATTTCCAACAAAAATCAAGCCATTTCAGAAATAGCTTGAAAGAATTGTGTTCACTCTGCTGCAACGCAATGCTCCGTCTGCCCCTGAACTAGTCCATTCAAATTGAATGTGAACAAGTATGAACTTGTAACAAAATGTTGCCATATATCCATGGTACACATGTAGGGAGAAGCTGCGTGCTGATCCCTGCCTAAATCCCTTCAGTCACATACCGTTGGTTTTATGTTGTTGGAGGTGGGTGTGGTAGATAGACACCTTTCCCCTTCAGAAGCAGAAGGGGGTTGTGAGTGTCTTGAAGGAGTATTCTTCAAGCTGAGAAATTTTCCACTCCTTCCCCTCGCGACCACTCAGTTCCAGTTCCATTAACTCCTCCCACCTGACTGTCAAGTGCCCCCTGAGTCTGCAAACATTCTGCTCCAGTGAGTTACATTTGGGGCAATTTGGGGTTTTCCCTTCAGATTTTGAAACGAAGGCCTTTAGAACAAGCCCCTCATGTGGAACTGGAATTGTCCAGAAGATTCCTTGTGAGGGAGGTGTGTGTGTGTGTGTGTTTGCATTGTGGCTAGACCCATCTCCTGTGTAAATTTGTGTTCTTCCTTTCATAGGATTTCACTCCAGAGAAGAAACTTCCACCGAGAGCTTCTCGGAGAGCACCTGCAGGTGGATGGAAAAAAAAGGCAAGAGCCCTTGAAATGGGAAGGCCCCATCCCTTTGGACTTTCCCCCCTTCTTTGTCAAGTGCTGCCCAGAATGATCCCAGGGTGGGCATGAGGCCAAGGTGGGGAAGGGCCTAGTCTTGGAAGCAGTTGAGACTGGGGCAAAACTAGAACTGCTCCCGAATGGGTGGGTTGCTGAGTTAGCAGAATGCCCGAGTTGGGAGGCACTTGGGAGGTCGTCTAGTCTAAGCCCAGCCCAGTGAAGGAGTCTGTTGCTGCATCCCTGACAGCTGCCCAGCCTCTGCCTGCAAACCTCCAGTGAAGGAGAGCCCACCACTGCATGAGTCGGGCTGTTCCACGGTCTCTTACAGTCAAAAAGTTCCTCTTGATGTCTAGCCTAGACTGGTTTCCTTGCCATTTCAATCCCTTGGTTTTAGTCCTGCCCTCAGGATCCACATAGAACAAGCCTGTTCTTCCTCGTGTGCGACAGCCATCATATTTCCCCTTAGTCTCCTCTCCTCTGGGCTTTCCTTCCCTAGAGGTTTTCAAGCAGGATGGACGGCCACCTCTCCGGGATGCTGCATCAGATTCCTGCCTTGAGCAGGGTGCTGGATGACCTCCGAGGGCCCTTCTAGCTCTGTAACTTTCTGATTCTATGGGGCTCCTTGTATATTGGCAGAAAGTGGAATCGGGATCTGATTCGGAGTCCAAGGCGGAATCTGAGGAGGATGAGGATGACGACGAAGAGAAGGTCAGGACCCCTGCAGTGAAATCGGATTCCGACTCTGACTCCGATGAGTCCGTCAAGAAGCCTTCCCGGGGCCGGAAGCCGGGTAAGCGACCTGGTTTTCTTGTTGTAGCGGAGCCCGTTTCTGTCTGTGTGTGTATTTGGTCCCGCGGGTGAGTTTATGAGGTTGAACCTTCCTGTGGCCACCTTCACATGAAATAGTTGCCTCCACAAACCTGGTGCTTGCACTGCTGTTCCATCCTCACAGAAAAGAGGTAAGGACAGAGATTCCTCTTTGGGAAGAGCTCCGTGTCCCCTGCCTCCCAATTCCTCCCGCATGTGAAGATTGGCAGACGGAGGCCTGCTTCTGCTCGGACTGACCTGGGCCATTGTGAGTTTGTAAAAATAAAATCCCCACAGGCATTGCCCCCACACTATTTAATGGGTCCCGGTCTGCCAAGAAATTCTCCTCTTCAAGCCTCCTTTTAGTGGAGTTTGCCTGGGAGAGCTTCAGTGGCTCTCTGTGGCTCACTTTTGCTGCCCAAAACAGACCACCTTAGTGGCTTGTTGTTAAGAATATTACACATGGCTTTTCAACAAAAACGTCTTCAAAGTGGTTTCAGTAGAAAAAGGAGTCAGATGATTCCCTGTACTAAAAGGTGAAAGTTTTATCACCCAGACAGAGATGTTAGTTTGGGGTGGTATACAAATACGCTAAATAAATAAGAGATCACAATCTGAAAACCAATTCCAAAAGAGATACCCTTAGAGGGAGGCAGAGTAGGGACTGTTGCCCTCCCTTTTTAAATAGAAGGGAGTTGCTACTTTAAAAGGTGCCTCTTGGCCCAGTTCGTAGAGGTGACCCAATTCTGTGGGGACCTGAAGATGGCCCCTTGCCCCAAATTGCTCACAGTCTCGAAAGAAGCGCAAGCAACAGCCACTGGAAAAATGCTATGCTTGAAGAGGGGCATTTGCACTCCCCCTGCTAAATAGGAGAGAGCCGCCATTTTGAAAGGTGTCTCTCCCACAAGAGGAAACCTGACCATGCTGTTCTGTCCCTAAAGGACTCGCAATAATAGGAGGCAAAATAGTTACGCAAGGGATACATCAGCAACACCCACTGGGAGGAGGCTGTGTTTGGGTTGGATAGCGACAGTTGCTTGTGTAATGGTGTGTCTGCTTCTTTACGCCATCCCATCTTGGAGCACCTTGAGAGAAGGAAAAAGCTTGTTTGCTCTCCAGAAAGCCAGACAAAGGAGAATTCTGGGATACCCTCCCATGACTATACACAATTCCTTTCCTTGAAAGGGAAAGAAACACAGGTCATTCACATGACCATTTTACCTGTGGCCGGAGAAGGCTGTGGGGAAAGCAAGGTTGTTCCTACCTTCCTCCACACAGCTGCTGCTCCTGTCCCACTCGCCACACCATGCTCACACAGGGCAGTTGGGGGGCGGGGGGACACGTCCAGCCACCAGGAATCCCCAAATGCACCACATGAGTAGCTCATTGTGGAAATTCCCGAGGCCGGGTTGCTCCTTCCCCCAGCCTCTATGGTAGCAATGGCTGCCATCAAGGAGCCCCTGGTGGCGCAGTGGTAAAACTGCCGCCCTGTAACCAGAAGGTTACAAGTTCGATCCTGACCAGGGGCTCAAGGTTGACTCAGCCTTCCATCCTTCCGAGGTCGGTAAAATGAGTACCCAGAATGTTGGGGGCAATATGCTAAATCATTGTAAACCGCTTAGAGAGCTTCGGCTATAGAGCGGTATATAAATGTAAGTGCTATTGCTATTGCTATTGCTATCAGCCCGTGCTCACACACAACTGGTAGGAAAGTGTGGGCACGCCCGGGCTACCTGGTGGAGGAGTGCTGGGATCGGGACCAATCCTGGTGGTTCTTGCAACCAGGTCTGCCTGGGTAGGCTTGCGCTAGCCCGAGTAGACCTGGCCGTGTGAACGGCCTCAGAGCATGTTGCATTACATTGGCACAGGAGAGCTCTGATTAGGGATGCACCTGATTGGCTGCTGGTGGATCCAAGATGGCAGATCTTGGTTTGTTCTCAACACTACCTCCCCCGTCCCCGAATAACTACCGGACAAGCCACCTCTTTGCTCGTGTGAATGTGGCCAACAGCTTTGCCATTTGGGGCCTTGCTTTGCTTTCAGACCGGGTGGGCAGGCAGGCTATTGGTTTTGCTAAACCTCTGCTCTCTCCTCCCACCAACAGCAACGGAAAAGCCACCCCCCAAGCCTCGTGGGAGGAAACCGAAACCAGAGAGACTTCCGAGCAGCTCCAGCAGTGACAGGTGAGAGATGGTGAGGAGATATGACTTCAAGAATCCAGAAGTCTGGGGTTCTTTTTTCTGGAAATTCTGAATGGGGAAATTTCCAGAAAACCTTCCCAGGCAATTTCTCATTTTCATAAAATGTGCATTATTTTTTCCTCAAATTTTTACTGTGCAGATTTTCCTGATGTCTTAAATGGATTGTGATATGTATTTTGTTTGACCTCTATATTTAGTAAATACAATAACAAAAAATCCATGCCCACAACTTCCCCTGCTGTATCAAAGTTTTACAAGGAGCCAAGTGGTTGAATTTGAAGCACAAGTATGGTCTTGCAATAAATGTTTAAGTACTTCCCTGCCCCTGCTCCCACAGCAGAAGGGGTTGTGACTATCTTGAGGGAGTATTTTTTAAGTTGAGAAACTTCCCATTCTTCAAGCCCTCCTTCCTCCCCGCTTGTCACTGAGTTCCATTAGTTCTGTCCATCTGGTTGTCTGTTAACTGTCCTCTTGGTCTGTGAACATTCTGCTCCACTGATGTCTATTGAGGCAATTGGGATTTTTAGCTCACTAAGGGTTGTTTCTTCAGATTTTTGTGAAACTGACATACCTGCATGTTACTGAGTCTGCTTCATTTATGCACCTATAAGGATTACATTTTCAGTTCTGTTGGAAATAGAGAGGATTCATTTGCTTCTGTTCTTTGCCATTTCCTTTCCCAGTGACAGCGACAGTGATGTGGACCGTATCAGTGAGTGGAAGCGGCGTGATGAGGAGCGCCGGCGGGAGCTGGAGGAGAAGCGGAAGCGTGAGCAGGAGGAGGAGATGCGCCGGCTGCGGGAGCAAGAGCGGGAGGAGAAAGAGCGGAAGAAGGAGAAAGCCGAGAAGGGCGAGGTCGAGCGCTCGGACAGTGACGACAGCGTGGACAACGAGGTCCCCAAGAAGAGCAAGAAGGGGCGGCCCAAAGCCCCCTCCTCCTCGGACTCAGAAGTGGAGAAAGAGGTGGGCGCGGCAAGGATGAGCAATTCCGCACACCCTGCAAAACCTCCACTTGGTGGTTGAGTATAAAGGATCCCACTGGCTCAGCGAGTGCAGTGTGGGTCACTCCGTGACATTTTGCAAGAGTAAACACGGGAGAGTAAACTACTGTATTTACTCGAATCAAAGATGAGATCCCCCCCCGCCCCAGTTCGTTCTTGTTAAATGGGGTGGGGGTGAGGGGTTGTTCATCTTAAATTCAGAGTCTTCTTTCTTTGGGGTAATTAGTTATAACCTGCATTTGACCTTTATCTTAAGGCATCGTCTTAAATTCAGAGTTGCCACCTTTTGGGGTAAATACGGTATGCGAAGTTGGGGATGTTTACATAATTTATGCAGGGTACAGAATTTTTGCTTTCTCACTTGGAGTTCTAGTGATGAGCTCCACCTCATAGGAACATAAGAAGCTGCCACATACTGAGTCAGACCATTGGTCTGTCTAGCTCAGTATTGTCTACACAGACTGGCAGCAGCTTCTCCAAGGTTGCAGGCAGGAATCTCTCTCAGCCCTATCTTGGAGATGCTGCCAGGGAGGGAACTTGGAATCTTCTGCTCTTCCCAGAGTGGCTCCATCCCCTGAGGGGAATATCTTACAGTGCTCACAAATCAAGTCTCCCATTCATATGCAACCAGGGCAGACCCTGCTTAGCTAAGGGGACAAGTCATGCTTGTTAGCACAAGACCAGCTCTCTGAAAGCACCTGACCTTTTTAGGAGAAAAATGAACGGAGTGCGTGTGCAACTTCAATATCCCTTCTAGTATATGTATTCATCAAATTCCCACCCTGCCTTTCTCGCCTTCTGGAGCTTGAGGTGGTAGGCATGGAGTGCCCAGATGGTCCCCTATCTAGGCACTGGCCAGAGCTAGACCTGCTTAACTTTGGCCCTTTGACTGTATCGTGTGCCCTGGGTAGGCTGGTCGTTGTGCCATAAAAATGGATCAGATGTAAAGACTGGCAGGGCTCCCCACCTTTAAGGGGGCCGCACATTGGGTCCCTTCTTGAGTCACTGCTCTGGGATGGCCTCATTCTGCATCAGGAGCTGCAGTCAGAGCTGTAGCTTGCTCAGTCTCCTTTCCTACCTTGTCGTGCTTTCAAAGGAAACCCCTTGGGTGCAAGTGTGAGATTTGGATTGCCCCCAAATGTACCGAGGATCCCATCTGAATTGCCCCCAGTTGCACCAAAGTCATTGCAAATTTGCAATGAGCTGGCTTTCCATACAGCCCGGTTGCCATGGAAGGCGGCCGGGTGGGAAATCCCAGTGCAGTAAGTTTTTGCTATATGAAGTGTGGCCGCCTTGTGGAATCTCCTCTCTTCCCACTCCCTCTCTCAATTCTAGGTGAAAAAGCCACCAAAGAAGCAGCCGTCTTCAGAGCTCTCGAAGAAGCAGGGTCTCAAGGAGAAGAGGGGCCAAGGTGACGAGAAGCCACGGAACAAGTGAGGGCCCAGCTTGATTCTGCTGTCTGAAGGATGTGGGGAAGGGGGGGGGTAGAGAGGCAGAGGTTCTGTGCCTTTTCTGCCCAGCACCATGGGGTTGATCTACACGGGGCTATTTGCCATAATTCTGTAGCTGTGTAGGAAAAGGGCAGGAGGTGGTACTGAGCACAGAACTGGGCATCCCGGGAATCTTTGCTTTCAATGCCCGCTGGAATTGGAGCAGATTCCTGCACTGAGCAGAGGGCTGGACTAGAAGACCTCAGAGGTCCCTTCCCATGCTAACATTCTGTGATGCTATGAAATTGCAAGGAGACAAATTCAGACTAGACATAGCAAGAATTTCTGGGTCGCGGAACAACCAGCCTCAGGTGGGCTCTGCTTTGCTGGAGGTTTTCCAACGGAAACTAGAGAGCCATCTATAAGGTATGCTGGAGCCACTAGACCTCCAAGGTCCCTTGAAACTTGAGCAAGCTAGAAAGCTCCTTAACCTTCTCCCTCCAACTAGCAGTGCCAGTGTAAATATGCAGTAGCATAAACCTTGCAGGATTACACTTCTTAAGATTTTGCCTAACTCTTATGCAGACTGTGGGCCTTGCTCTGTTTTTTGTTTGGGTGGGGTGCAAGATTGCCTGGGTGCAGGTTGAATGGATGCCTGATTAACGGTCAGCAAGTGTGTGCAGATTCTTATTGGGTGCAGGGTCACCACTATCCTCTCTGTAGCTGCCTCCCCTCCAGCAGTCTGGTTTCTAACCGTCCTTTCCTTCGCCTCTCCAGAGCGTTGAAAGTGGACCGAGGGCGGAAAAAGTCGGATCTGCTCCCTGAAAGGAGGGTGGAGAAGAAAAAAGGTACAGTTACGGCAGGAGAGAGAGTCCACCCCCTAGGGATCCAAGCGTGGTTTGGTGGTGAAGGAACCCTGGAAGGAGGTGGGGGCAACCCCTCTGTCTCCACACGCTTCTAAACCTGTGCTGTTTGCAGAGCCGACAGTCGAGGAGAAACTGCAGAAACTCCACAGCGAGATCAAGTTTGCTCTGAAGGTCGACAACCCGGTAAGCCAGCTCTCCTCTTCTTTGAACCTGGGTTTTGGAAGCAAGGTCTTTCTTGCCCCACAGACTTCTGTCCTGCCTGCTTGGTGACCACAGCGGTGCCTGGCAGGCCAGACTGAGGTGGGGGCGTTCCGTGCCCAGCTGCCTTGGCACAGCAGAGAAGCCCTTGCAGTCGTTTGGGCCGGTCCCAGATCTCCTCCTTCCTCGCCTATCCAAATCAACTTGTCTGCCACAGAGCTCTTGTGTCTTGGCTGTGGGGTCCTTGCCCGTTGTGAAAGACTGGGGCAGCGCATACCCTGTTGAACTTCCAGTTGAGCCTCTCTGACTAGCCACCAACTATTGCTTCCACCTGTGGGCATGGTCTCGTCTGAACGCATTGAGTCCTGGGGATTGGGAAGGGCAGAAGTAAGGCCCCCCGCCCAACAAACAAACAAACAAACACTCACTCACTCCAGAGCATTGATCCTTCCAGTCTTCAGAGACAAGGTGGCTAGTGTGTTCTGCTACTACAACTGCTACTGTTTACATACCATTTTTCAACAGAAGTTTCCAAAGCAGCTAACATGGAAAAAATAAGTAAGAGATTGCATGCCCCTAAAGGGCTCACAGCAGCCACCTAATGGCACAGCAGGGAAATGGCTTGACTAGCAAGCCAGAGGTTGCCAGTTCGAATCCCTGCTGGTGTGTTTCCCAGACTATGGGAAACACCTATATCGGGCAGCAGCGATACAGGAAGGTACTGAAAGGTGTCATCTCATACTGTGCTGGGAGATGGCAATGGTCAACCCTTCCTGTATTCTGCCAAAGAGAACCGCAGGGCTCTGTGGGCACCAGGAGTCGACACTGACTTGATGGCACACTTTAGCTTCAAAAGGCTCACAGTCTAAAAAGAAACACAAGGGAGATGCCAGCAACAGCCACTGGGGGTTGAATAGGGCCAGTTTGCCCTCCTCCCGCTGCTAAATAGAACAGAATTGCCAGTTTTTAATATGTGCTTCTCCTGTGCATGCAATAATTAAAAAAAAGTGACCCCCTTTCTTTCACTAAAACTTGATGAAGCTCCACTGAGTTCTGTGGAAGTCTGTCAGAAAATTGCCATTGTGAGGGAAACCGTCCCCCTCCGCCCCCATCCCCCAATCCCAGAACCTATTATCAGCAGAATGGACTGTACCACTTTTAAGCTACAGGTGAAACTCGGAAAATTAGAATATCGTGCAAAAGTCCATTAATTTCAGTAATGCAAATTAAAAGGTGAAACTGATATATGAGACAGACGCATTACATGCAAAGCGAGATAAGTCAAGCCTTATTTTGTTATAATTGTGATGATCATGGCGTACAGCTCATGAAAACCCCAAATCCACAATCCCAGAAAATTAGAATATTACATGGAACCAATAAGACAAGGATTGAAGAATAGAACAATATCGGACCTCCAAAAAGTATACAGTGTACTGTGCTTGATTGGCCAGCAAACTCGCCTGACCTGACCCCATAGAGAATCTATGGGGCATTGCCAAGAGAAGGATGAGAGACATGAGACCAAACAATGCAGAATTGCTGAAGGCCGCTAATGAAGCATCCTGGTCTTCCATAACACCTCATCAGTGCCACAGGCTGATAGCATCCATGCCACGCCGCATTGAGGCAGTAATTGCTGCAAAAGGGGCCCAAACCAAGTACTGAATACATATGCATGCTTATACTTTTCAGAGGTCCGATATTGTTCTATTCTTCAATCCTTGTCTTATTGGTTCCATGTAATATTCTAATTTTCTGAGATTGTGGATTTGGGGTTTTCATGAGCTGTACGCCATGATCATCACAATTATAACAAATTAAGGCTTGACTTATCTCGCTTTGCATGTAATGCGTCTGTCTCATATATCAGTTTCACCTTTTAATTTGCATTACTGAAATTAATGGACTTTTGCACGATATTCTAATTTTCCGAGTTGCACCTGTACAGGTGTGTGTGTGTGTGTGTGTGTGTGTGTGTGTGTGTTGGGAGGTGGAAGGCTGTAAGCTGGAATGCCCATCCACCCGACACATGCTAACAATAAATGCTTCCTGGCCTTTGCGTGTTGGGAGGAGAGCTGCCTCCTGGCCTTTCCCAGATGGACTTATTTGCCCCCCTGCCCCATATGCGGGAAACATTCGGACATACGCCCTCCCTACCTCCAGTGTTGTCCAAGGTGGCCTTTCCCACTCTGCTTGGAGGAGGAGGAGGAGGAGGAGGAGGAGGAGGAGGAGGAGGAGGAGGAGGAGGAGGAGGAGGAGGATTTATTCGATTTCTACACTGCCCTTCCAAAAATGGCTCAAGGCGGTTTACACAGAGAAATAATAAATAAATAAGATGGCTCCCTGTCCCCAAAGGGCTCACAATCTAAAAAGAAGCATAAGACAAGACACCAGCAACGGTCACTGGAGGGGTACTGTGCTGGGGGTGGAGTGGGCCAGTTGCTCTCCCCCTGCTCAATAGAGAGAATCGCCTTCTTCAAAGGTGCCTCTTTGCCCAGTTACCGGCCCTCGTTGGCTGCAAAAACGGAGCAGTCCCAAGGTCTTGATGCCGCTTTGTCCCTCCAGGACATCAAGAGGTGCCTGAGCGCGCTGGAAGAGCTGGGGAGCCTCCAAGTCACTTCTCAGATCCTCCAGAAACACACCGACGTGGTGGCCACGCTGAAAAAGGTGCGGGGGTGCCTGTGTCGTCCCTCTGTCGGGGCATCGCTTGTCTGGATGCCGCATGTGTGTGGGTGCTGCGTGGCTGGCTGAGGAGTCCATGATGGTGTCTGTCTCGCATTGTTATGCTCCCTGCCCGGAGGGCCGGACTGGGGGCACTGAGGGGGTGGTGGGATGTATGTGGGGGTGGGCGCCAGGCTTTGAGCAGAACGGGTACTCAAGGGTGGGAGTATTTGCTGCTGCCGAGTATGGCGGGGCACAGAGGCGCCCCAGGAATATGCCTTGTGCCTTGTGGGCCAGTCCAAGCCTGCCCGCCCGACTGATCTTTGTTCCTGTGAGAGCCTCCCCACTTTCTCTCCAACAAACCACCTTCCTCCCCTCCAGAATCCTAGCCTGGGTCTTTCATCCTTACTGGTTTTTCCTTCTCTTCCTCACTCATCTCCGTGCAAGCCTGTCCTTTGGTTCCTTGAGGCCGTCCATGTGCATGTGTGCGCCCATGTGCACTGAGGTGCTTTCCCACTGGCTGCTTTAGCTTTTGGGCTCTGGGCAGGTTCAGACGACCTGCCGGAAGCAAGCTGGAGGGAGCGGCCAGTTCCTCGGGGAACCTGCTCTGCCACCTCCGGCCGTTTCCGAGTCCGAATCCGGAAAGCTCAGCCAGCTAGTGTCAAATTCCCTCTGACATGCTCGGCCCAACTTCATTGCGTGTGGCAGACAGAACTGGCGGTTCCTGCTGCAGGTCACCTGAACCTGCCCTTTGAGTGTTTTGAAGCCTCTCTGCCCCAGTGACTCCTCCTGGCTGCCTTCACCACACCCCACCCCACCCACGCTCATTCCAGACGTCAGCAAACCTCACCTTGCCTGCCTCTTCTCCTACCTCATCCCTACAACATGGTTGCCCTTCCCTCCATGGGCACACTCTCCCTACTTGTTGTCCTCCTGCGGTCCAGGCTCTAGGGTGTTCCCTGCTTCATCCACTAGGGGGCAGTCACTCTTGAAGAAAGACCTGGCCAGATGTGGGCTAGGAGAGAGAACCTCTCATTTCCTCTCCAGAGTGCAGGCCTGCTCAACTTCGCCCCCCCAGCTGTTTTTGGACTACGACTCCCATAACCCCCAGCCCCAGTGGCTGGGGGTTGTGGGAGTTGTAGGCCAGCATCTGCAGGAGGGCCGAGGTTGAGCCGCCCTGCCATAGAGTGTCTTTTCCTGCCTTTGCAGTGAACAGACACAGGCTTGTTACCTGGCCTGAAGGACTGGCTGCAGCTGGTTCTCTTCCCCGCCCCCCATCTTCTCAATCCATGCCCTCTGCCCCGGAAAACAGAAATTGGGCGGGGGGCGCGCGGCGGTACGTGTTTTGTGCCATGTTTAAACTTGTTATCATTTTAAAGACACAAAGTGAACTATGAACAACTTAGTTGATTTTAGAGTACTATGTACTCTATGTACATATATGTACTCTATGTACATATACTATGTACGAAGGCAGGGATCCTCCAGCTTGAGTCCCTAGATGCTAGACTACAACTCCCAAGAGCCTTTGGCCATTGTGACCGGGAATGATGGGAGCTGTAGATCAACATCTGAGGACCCCGTACTAAGGTATTCATTTTTAAATTCCATAAGCATACTGAAAATTATATAAGGGGGCAGGTGTGTGTGTGTTTTTTTTAAAATCAGTACAAACCACACTGTAGGGAATCGGAGATAAGGTTAATTATCCGGAACGAGAAACAGTTTTTCTGTAGTCAGCATTACCTAGGTTGGAAGCAGAAGAAACTCGTCGGAGCTTCTTCCCTAATGATGACATCCCGACCATTATAAGTCATTGTGGGGATTAGAGACAATTGTATGTTTGAGAAAGTTGACAGTAGTTTGAGGAATTGCTTCTGATGGTACACCCATTTTGTCTTGCGTGTTTCTGGTCAAATAGCTTTTGCAGGTTTTATAAGCAAATTATGCAAAAAAAGAAAAAAGTGTAAAGCGTGGCAGAAGCAAAAGTACAGTGAGGGCGTGTACCATTGCAGCGATCTCCCTTTCAAACTGCCTTCAGTTCTCTGAAAAAGAGGGGGGATGTTGTTGGAGCTGCCGTTCTGAATTCTCGGAGGCGGAGCATTCATTGTTCCGTGTGTGGATGTGTGTGTTAAGATTCGTCGTTACAAAGCGAACAAGGATGTGATGGAGAAGGCGGCCGAGGTGTACTCATGCCTGAAGTCCCGCGTCCTGGGGCCAAAGGTTGGCACGAACCAGAAGGTCAACAAAACTGACACGGAGAAGGACAAGGGAGAAGGGGACAAAGGCAAAGAGAAGCTGCCAGAAGGAGAGACACTGAATGAGAGAGGCGAAGAGGAGACCAGTGCCGGTAAGGCCAGTGGTTGGGATAAATGTTTTATTTGTTTTGTTTATTTAAAATATTTATTTCTATACCGCCTAAAACTTGCATCTCTCATGGGGTTTGAATCTTCCTTACTTGGATCCTGAGCGGGGTGGCTTGAGTGTGTGAAGGTTCCCGCCTTCCTTGGTGTCAGATAAACCCATCCCTCCCCCCCCAACCCCTACATCATGCATTTGGGGAGCCATGGGAAATGTCTGATGAGAGAAGAAGTGGCTACTTCTTGCAAGTACTTCTTACTTCTCGTCTTTTTGTCTCTTGCTTTGAACAGCCCTGCTGGATTGAGCCCAAGGCCTATCTGTTCCAGCATCCTGTTTTCCATAGTGGCCCCCCAGATGCCTCTGGGAGGCCCACAGGCAGGGGGTGAGGGCATGCCCTCTCTCCTGCTGTTGCTCCCCTGTAACTGGTATTTACCGGCATCTTGCCTCTGAGGCTGGTTATCCTATAGCCACCAGACTAGGAGCCATTGATAGACCTGTTCTCCATGACTCTGTCTAAACCCCTTTTAAAAGCCATCAAAACTAGTGGCCATCACCACATCCTGTGGCAGAGAATTCCATAGGCTAATTATGCACCATGTGGGAAAAGTACTTTTTTGTCAGTCCTAAATTGCCCGACCTTCAGTTTCATGGGATGAGTGTTCTGTGAGAGGAAGAAAAATGTCTCTACTCCATGCATAATTTTATACACCTCTATCCTGTCTCCCCATAGTCGCCGCTTTTCCAACCTAAAATGAACTTCTTTGTCATCCTCAGATCTGCCAGCTCCTGTAAACGGAGAGTCGGCAGCCCAGAAGGGGGAAGGCGTGATGGAGAACAAGAACAGAGATGAGGACTGGACTTCTGGAGATGCCAAGGGAGGGGCATCCCCTGAAGACACCCACAATGAGTAAGGATTGTGCCTCGGACTGCACTGCGAGGGCAGAGTTGCTCTCAGCCGCAGTAGTACTGCTGGGGAGATGTCAGGTGCTACTTCCATACCCAAAGGCAACCAGCTGCAGCTGTTGCAGGAACGGTGTCCGTCAGGGAATCTGTCACAAACATCCCGAGCTCGGTAACCAAACGGTGTAGCTACCCCAGAGAGCTGGTGTGTGTGTCGTGGTGGCTAAAGCTGTGAGCTGGCAAGTCCTGAGTTAGTTCCTGGAAGAGATGAGAATCTCTTCTAGATGGCTTTGGGCAAGCCTCTCCCTCTCAGCCTGCCATCTGCAATATGAAGGAAACCGTACTCATTGGGGTTGTTCTAAGGGTTTACAGCACCATCAATGCTAGCTTTAGAGAACCACTGAAAGCGCCGACCCAGGGTTGTCAGCCTTGAGTCCTTCGATGTTGTTGGACAACAACTGCCAAGGGCCTTTGTGACTAGGGCAGATGGGAATTGTAGTCCAACTCCATCTGGGGACCCAAGTTTGAGGACCCCTGGATAGGTGAGTGGGCCGACGTGGCAAGGGCAGACTGATCCTCTTCTCCACTTTGTTTTAGCATTGCCCTAAAGTAGGCTTCCTGTTGTCTTCTGTTCTTCCAAGGTGAAGTTCACACTCTTCTTCTCCTCTTTTTGCAGAGCGCAAGACTATCCTGAGGCAGAAATGCCAGGGGCAGAGCGGGAGAGGGTCCGTGTGGAGTCGGAGTCGGCCGATGAAGATGACGAGAGCTGAGGCCCCCTCGGAGGAAGCCCCACTTGCTTGGATTGTCGTGACACTGCAGCGCCTGAGGACTCGGCCTCTGCCTTGCCCTGTGTTTTCAGAAATGCTTCTCAAGCCACACAGTAGATGACATTCTAGGTCATGTCCCCTCCCTGTCCTTCCCTCCCTCCCTCTCACCCACTGATGATCTCCCCCCCGCGCCCCCCGGCCATCCTCCATCACTCTCTAGAGAATTATGAACTTCTGGTGCAGTCCCCACACCTCTCTACGTTTGTATTGGTCCCACATTCTTGGTCCCCCCCACCCTCTTCCACCAATGCGTTCCGTTCTCTTCTCCTCTCCCCCCCCGCCCCGCCTCTGCTCTTGTGATTTCAACAAACATGAAATATATAAAGGGTTGTTTTTTAATGAAAAAGGAAATGCTATTTATCTTTGTCTGACTTCTTTTATTGCGTGTTACTCTCCCAGGCAAGGAGCAGGACGGAAACATGCTTGTGGTTTTTAAAGGAACCCCGTGGCCCCAGGGTGGTTCTCTGAGGCTAGGGGGTCCTCCTCTCCAAGTGCCAAAGGCTGGTTTCCTTCCCAGCTTGACTGATTCTGGCGGGAAGGAATGAAGCTCAGCCCTCATTTGGATCATCCCCTTTGTGACAGCGTCAGAGCCCTGTTTGTGTTGCGTGACCCACAGGTGACCTTTTTCACCAGTTTTCTGTCTCGATTGTCTCCCACCACCTCCTCTGATTTTTGGGATCCTCTCCTGCCAGTGTGCAAGGATGTCCTTCCAAGTTAATTCTAGCGGTGTGGAAGCCTGCTGCATGAGGCCCTCCTTGTTGGCTTCAGCTCTACCATGGTGCCATATGTATGCAGGTAGGTGGTCCTTCTGCAGGCTGGATGTGATTATTACACTTGCCTGTAATAAATATTTGAATCTTCCCTGCAGGTAGAAAGCTAGCACTGCATGGTGGCTGGCCAGTGCTAGTTTTCTAGTTGCAGGGAGGTTTTTATGCAAGTGGACAGTCAGAAATGTTTGAAGTGGTACAGCCCATTCTGCTTCCTTAGGTCCCTACTGCCTCATTTGAACTCTTGGCATACCAGGCTTGGCTTCTGAGGGACTAGCTTTCCAACAAGTTGGAAGACCTAGGTGGACTGGAGTCCTCCACAAAATTATTATGGGTAACAATATGAGGACTGAAAGGAAATGTGTTACAATGGATGTGCTATCGCCCTCAGGATCAAAATGCTGAGAGTGACCTGGAGCTGGAGAAGCAAATAGATTGCTTGGAGAGAGATTGAGAGTGAGAGAGCTGTAGTGATTGACTTAAATTACTCTCACGTAGACTGGGCAAATTCATGCGTGGATATTGACAGAGGCCATATTTCTACTAGACATGCTTTATGCCTGTGCCTTGGAACAATTGGTCGTGGAACCAACCAGAGAGAAGGCGACCTTGGACTTAGTATCCTGCGTGGTGCCCAGGACCTAGTGTGAGGTGTCAGAGTTGTAGAACCATTGGGAAACCAGGACCATAGTATGATCCAGTTCAGCATATATATGCGAGTGAAACACTGCCAAGGAAGTCCAACATGGATATGTTGGACTTCAGATAAGGAAGCTTGTTAAAAATGAGGGGACTGGTAAAAAGAAAACTGAAAGGTAAAGTCAGGAGGGTCAAATCACTCCAGAAAGCATGCACCTTATTTAAAACCACAATACTAGAAGCACAGTTGGAAATAGAATGTATACCAAGGAGGAGGAAAGGTGCCACCAAGTTCAGGAGGATGCCAGCATGGCTAACAAGTAGAGTAGAAGACTTCCTTCAGAAAATGGAAGGCCTGCCCAAATGAAAAGAACAGAGGAATATAAAACTTTAGCAAAATAAATGCAAGAGATGCAAAAAAGAGCTTGAGGAACATATAGCTTGATATTCCCCTCAAGGAAAAGAACAAACACTTCTTTAGATCTATGAGAAGCAGAAAACCTGCCAGGGAGGTGGTTGGACCCTTAGATGATGAGGGCATGAAAGGGATTATTGAGGAGGCTGAAATGGCAGAGAAGCTGAATGAGTTATTTGCATCTGTCTTCATGGCGGAGGATACAGACCAATTACCGGCCCGGGAACTGAGCTCAGGCTTGGATGCTGAAGAACTGGGCCAATCTGAGGATGAGAGGATGTTCTAAATCAGGGTTTCTTAACCATGGGCCCCCAGATGTTGTTGGACTACAACTTCCAGAATCCCCAGCCACAAAGGCCATGTCTGGGGGTTCTGGGAGTTGTAGTCCAACAACATCTGGGGACGCAAGGTTAAGAAACCCTGTTCTAAACTATCTTGGAAAAACAAAATTAAATCGCCAGGGCCAGATCACATCCACTTGTCCCTAGAATCAAGCTCTGTACGAGAGGACTGGAAAGTAGCTAATGTAATTCCCATTTTCAAAAAGGGATCCAGGAGGGGATCTGGGAAACTACAGGATAGTTACCTCTCCCCCCCCCCCCCCCGAATTTTTGCTTTTATTAGTAATAGAAATAGGACCGGTTACATCTCTGAGATTGACATAATCCTACATGAATAAGAGCAATTACTCATCCACAGCAAAGAAAGCAAGAGAAAGGGGGGGGGGGGCGTACAGAGTAATAATATTTAAGTATACTTAAATGAGTTAAGATAATCTGTAAGAAATAGAGAGTACATCTAAAAACTAAATCTAATTGTCAGAGGAAAAAATGAACCTTGAACCTCACACAGAACTCTCACCTTGGCCTCAAAAGGACGATTTAAAACATAAAAATTCAATGGAGAAGAAAATGTAAGCGTTAAAACACAGGTTCTGCCTAAAAGAAAAGGTGTATATATATTGTAAATACGGAGCCACATATCCACCAATATTTTATAATCAAAATTCCCATCTTGTCCCATACAGGTTAACGTCACAGTAAAGTGACAGAAATCAGTTAAACCTTCAGCAGTCCTCCTCTTCATTTAACAAACAAAAAAAGCGGAGAGATAAATGGAAATATATTCTTTCATGAAGAGATAGACTAACTTCAGCCAAAACTGGTCTCTATAACCAACCACTGGGAGAATAGGCTATCAAGCTATGACACCCAGATCTCTCCCCCATACATACATGTAATCCTCAGTTTGCATCACAACAAGCAGTTCGTTCGACAATTACCATTATACAGTTTTCATAACAGCCGGTAAAAGCCCATAGGAGGCAATGAAAGTAAGGAAAGATACTGAGGGGAAAAAAATAGGAATGATAAAGTTAAAATTTAATTTCAGAAGCTAAGACTAACTAGTTAATTGTTCAAACCAAGACTTAAGAGTACCAAAAAGTCAGACACTGACCATTCAGAATAAAATATCTCAATATGCAGTCTTTTTAAAGTGATTATTATCATATAATAAAATAGTGCCAATCTTATGCCTTAAATTAAAAATTCCCCCATTCTTAATATATCTCATCTCCTGTATGAAAAGGAAAAGAGAAACATAAAGAAACAAAGGACAAAAATCTGTGGCAATTCCTTAAGTCATTAAAACTATCGGGTTTCTCATTTAACATCCCATTTCCTAATTAGGTTGTTGTCTGTTTTAAGCCATTATATAGAGCCCCCTAATTGAGAGGCCGATTAATGAGGTATAATACATAATTAAAGTTAAGACCTATATATTAAACCATAAATTAGTTACATTAATTATCGTTTCTTCCATAAAGGTATATAGCAGTTTCTTAAGATAGCTACCTTAACCAGTAGCAGCTGGTGGGCACTGGGGCGGGGGAAACCTGGTCACCCAAGGCAGAAGCCTACCCACCCCAGCCACTTTCCTCCATGCCAGTGGGCTTGGGTATTTGCCCAAGCCTGCCAGCACTGAGGAAAATGGGAAAAGAAGAAAAGCAGGGGCAAAAATAGAAAACAGTAAATTTTTGTTTGTGGGGTGGGAGGAAGAGGGCAGAAAGTGCAAAAAAAAAGAAGAAGAAGAAGAAGAAGAAGAAAGGGAGAAATGCAGAAAAATGGCAAAAGGCAGAAAGAGGGACAGAAGGGAGAAAGTGGGGATTGCATCCTGCCTCCCACTAAACAAGCAAGCTAGTAAAAGATCAGAGTTGCCCAGGAAGAACAAAAATAATGGGTTAAAATGCACTTTCCGATTGCTTCAGGGAATATATGTGCCCCCCACTTTCTTCCTGGGGGCAGTACCAGGAGGAGCCCCCTAGGAATCAGATTGGCTGGAGCAGCTTGAGTAGCAGCTGTTGCAGCAAGACCAAAAGAGGTAGGCAGGGAGGAGGGCCTGGAGGAAGCTCCCTGTTCTGGAGGATTCTCTGGTTGCTGGCAACTCTGATCTTTTACTAGCTTGCTCCGACCAGCCACCACGGACCTTAACTTCTGTGCCAGGTAAACTGATAGGAACCACACTTAAGGACAAAATTGCTAAAAATGTAGAATAGGCCTTGATGAAGGTGAACCAGCATGGCTTCTGCAAGGGCATGTCTTGCCTCACTAACCTTTTGGAGCTCTTTGAGAGTGTCAACAGGCACGTGGATAAAGGTGATCTGGTTGACATAGTATACTCGGACTTCCACAAACCTTTTGACAGAGTTCCCCAACAAAGGCTTTTGAGCAAACTTAGCAGTCATGGGATCAGGGGACAGGTTCCTGTGTGGCTCAGTAACTGGTTGAAGGACAGGAACAAGAGGGTAGGAACAAATGGACAGTTTTCACAATGGGACCTGTGCTCTTTAAGTTGTCCATAAATGATCTCGAAGTTGGGGTAAACAGCGAAGTGACCAGATTTGCAGATGATACTAAACTATTCAGGGTAGTTAAATCCAAAATAGATTGTGAGGTGCTCCAAAAAGATCCCTCCAAATGGGGTGCGGGTGACAAAATGAAAAATGAAGTTCAATGTAAGCAAGTGTAAAGTGATGCATAATGAGGCAAAAAACTCCAACTTCACATATACGCTGATGGAATCTGAGCTGTCAGTGACTGACCAGGAGAGAGATCTTGGGGTCGTGGTGGACACCTCATTGGAAGTTCTGACTCTGTGTGTGGCAGCTGTGAAAAAGGCCAATACTGTGCTAAGGGTTATTAGGAAGGGGATTGAAGATAGGAATGCTAGTACTGTATTATAATGCCCTTATGCAAATCTATAGTGTGGCCACATTTGCAGTACTGTTTGCAGGTCTGGTCACTGTATCATAATTCGGACGTTGTAGAACTGGGAAAGGTGCAGAAGAGGGCAACCCAGATGAGCAGGGGCCGGTGTTGTGCACACAACCCAGCACTTCACAGCAACACTGAAGCCCCAGAAGGCCCCCCCTCTGGGATTGCTGCAACCCCCCCCCCAATAAAGTGCTGGTGTGTTCCTTACACAATGATGCCCCTCTCAGGACTATCTGTTCCTGTCCTGTGCAACCCCAACCAAGGCAGCCTTCCATAGGAGAGGTGGTGCCTGCACAGAAGGTGTGCCTCAACCGTAATTCACAAATGTCCGGGCTCCTGGGCCAATGGAAGGGGGTGGCCACGGGGTGCCAGTGCACCCACAGCAAGGGGTGTTCTCTTGATGCAGAACAGAATATCTTGTTGCTGTTAAAGGCAGGGGGTACAGCTTGCCCTGGCCGTCCTCTTCCTGCAACACTTTAAAAAAAAATTGTTTTGTGCTGTTCTCTGTCTCCTTGCAAATGTGAGATGAAGGAATTCCTGTCGGCTGCTGCCCCAGGGCTGCACAATTGATTTTCAAGCCCCCGTCGTGGGTCCATTCTACATTATGAGTGCCTCTGGGCATGGACTGTGATGTGGGAGGAGGTTCCGGCCTCCGCACCTCCCGTGGTCCTCTCTATGCATGTGCCTCACAATGTGGGGAAGCTTGCTTATTAACTTCAGAGGGCAAGTCCCTCTCCTGCTGTGTGCGGAGTAGTTGCCTGTTGGGATGTGTAAACCAGTTTGACATCAAACTGGTTGTTCAACGGCTCGACATTGGACCGTTGGGGGTGTTTGTGAGCTTTTTCTGTTAACTTTTTTAAAAAGCTTATCTCCTCTTGGGGGCTTCTCTGATCCCCCCCCTTTGTGGGCCTCCATTATGCCTCAAATTGCCCTGTTAGGGTGGTCTTCAGCCCGTTCCAGGCCTCAGCCCCGCCACGGCAGGCATTTTGGAGGCTGCCACGCATGCCCAGTTGGCCTCTGCAGAGCCAGGTCATGCGGCAGCCTCCCAAATGGCCACTGTGATGGGGGTGAGGCCCAGAATGGGCTGAAGACCACCCAAACAGGGTGTTTTGAGGCATAATGGAGGCCTACGGGGTGAGGAGGACGCTCCAGAGACCTACCTGCAGCCTCAGAGAAGTCCCCTGGAGGGGATAAGTACAAAAATTTCTTTTAACAGAAAAAGAAGAGAGCAACCAAAATGATCAGGGGCCTGGAGCACCCCCCTCATGAGGCTAGGCTACAGCATCTGGGGCTCTTAACCTTGGAAAAGAGGTGACTAAGGGGAGACATGATTGGAGTGTATAAAATTATGCATAGAGTGGAGAGGGTGGACAGAGAGAAACTTTTCTCCCTCTCACACAACAGTAGAACCAGGGGTCATCCCATGAAACAGAAGGCCTGAAAATTCAGGACTGACAAAAGGAAGTACTTTTTCACACAGCGCATAATTAATCTATGGAATTCTCTACCATGGGATGTGGCAATGGCCAACAGCTTGGATGGCTTTGAAAGGGACTCAGACAGATTCATGGACAGGTCCATCAATGGCTACTAGTTTGGTAGCTATAGGCCACCTCCAGCCTCTTATTTTTATTTTTACATTTTATTTCCCGCTCTTCCTCCAAGGAGCCCAGAGCAGGGTACTACATACTTAGGTTTCTCCTCACAACAACCCTGTGAAGTAGGTTAGGCTGAGAGAGAAGTGACTGGCCCAGAGTCACCCAGCAAGTCTCATGGCTGCATGGGGATTTGAACTCGGGTCTCCCCAGTCCTAGTCCAGCACTCTAACCACTATACGCTGGCTCTGTATAGGCAAGATGCCTCTCAATGCCAGTTGCAGGGGAGCAACAGCAGGAGAGGAGAGGGCATGCCCTCACCTCTTGCCTGTGGGCTTCCCAGAGGCATCTGGTGGGCCTCTGTATCAAACAGGATGCTGGATGAGATAGGCTTCCTTGTACCTAATCAAGCAGGGCTGTCCTTCTGTTCATCATCATTGGGTGTATAGATGGCATACATGTGGAAATTCTAGCACCCCCGACACCACAAGGAGTACTGTGTGTGGAAGCACTACTACACCATGACCCTGCAAGGTGTGGCAGACTTGATGGGGCTGTTCGTGTACATCTGCATTGGAGTGTTGGGCAGGAGCCATGACATGGCAATGTTCTGGACTTCCCCACTCGCCTCAAAGCTGTGGTCTGGTACCTGGGTCAATCTTGTGCCTATGGAGATGAGTGGGTAACGAGTGAAGCCGGTGATATTCAGGGGCCAGGGATACAGCCTCCAGGAGTGGCTGGTCACCCCCCTTCACACATCCAGAGGTGCCATGGAGAGGACCTTCAACTTCTGGCACAGCAGCATGGAGGTCGTGGCCGAGCAGGGACTGAAAGCCTTTCCATTTGTGGAGACAGGTGTTTCCAATCTCTCTGATCCCACAGCTGGGGGCGATGACCTCAACAATTCTCATCTTGCGTCCCCCACTCCTAAAGGTTCTCGTCCCGGTCACAAAAAGATTGGCTTAAAATGAGGTGGGGGGCGTGGTTGCGAAGGGAAAACTTGAGATCTTGCTCTCTCAAACTTTCAGGCAGTGGTGGTATCACGAGCAAAAGGAGCAGAACAGATGCAAGCGAAGAAAGCAATGTGCTGGCATAATTGATGCAGGTTGCAGATTTCAGCCTGCTGTTGCAGAATGAGGATTAGCCCAGTGAAGAATTTTGTTTTTGAAGCAGAGCAGCTGAATGTTTTTTAGCCTACTTTAAGTGGCGCAGCGAGGAAATGCTTGACTCACGAGCAGAAGGTTACCGGTTTGAATCCCCGCTGGTTCTGTATCGGGCAGCAGCGATATAGGAAGATGCTGAAAGGCATCATCTCATATTGCATGGGAGATGGCAATGGTAAACCCCTCCTGTGTTCTACCAAAGACAACCTCAGGGCTCTGTGGGTGCCAGGAGTCGAAATCAACTTGACGGCACACTTTACCTTTTTCCTTAAGAAAAGTAAACTTATGAGGTTACCTGGCAGTGTGTATGTCCCATCAACTTTGCAATTCCTGGACCAATATTAACCAAATTAGGTACCAGAGTAAGAACACATAGAGACGTCTAAATGGCGTAGTTTGTAAGGATGTCATCCACCCCAGTTAAAGATGGTGGATGTGTGAATGTTTGAGGCGCAAGTGAGCTAACTTGTGGACCACCTCACTGATTTGAACCAAATTTGGGAGTTGTAGTGAGTGACACATAGGCACACCCCAATGACATCGTTTGTGATGATGTCACCCACCCCAGTTCAAGATGGCAGACGTGTGTACATTTAAGACTGAATTGGGCTAACTTGTGAGGATGGTAATTATCAATTAAGATTCTAGTGAAAGGAAAGTAGGCAGATTAGTTCTTACAAAAATTTGTTGTTGTGTTTGCCTACTTTCTAGCAGGCTTATGAGATCATCCGGCATTCTGTGTGTGTCCATCTGTGTGTCCCCCACTATCAACTTCGCAACGCCTGGACCAATATGAACCAAATCGGGTACAATTGTAGAGACACATAGGGACACCTCAGTGGTGTAGTTTGTAATTACGTCATCCACCCCGATCCAAGATGGCAGGCATGTAAACATTTGAGGCACAAGTGGGCTAACTTGTGAACCGCTTAACCGATTTGAACCAGGGACACATAGGGATATCCCAAATGACATGGGGTGTGATGTCATCCACTCCAATTCAAGATGGTGGCTGCATGAACATCTGAGGTGCAAGCGGGCTAATTTGTTGACTGCCTAACCTATGATGATAACCCAAATTGCATACAGTTGCAAATGAGTGACACATACGGATGCCTCAATGGCATAGCTTGTGATGAGGTCATCCATGCCGATTCAAGATGGCGGATGCATAAACTTTTGAGTTGCAAGTGCACTAACTTGAGGACTGACTGTCTAAACGATTTGAACTAAATTTGGAACAGCAGTAGTGAGTGACACACAGGGACACCTCAATGGTGCAGTTTGCAATGACGACGTCCACCCCGATCCAAGATGGCAGACACATGAACGTTTGAGGCACAAGAGATCTAACTTGTGGACCTCAATTTGAGAAAGTGAAAGTAGGCTGATTAGTTCTTACTAGAACAACTTGTTT